>NC_089507.1:357500-1597500 GCF_036850995.1 Saccopteryx leptura
CGGACACCAGTGCCACTGGGGCTCCACGGGTAGTGCCCTCTGGCCCAGGACGGAGCAAGGGCCAGTATTTACAGAGGCTTGCCATTCCCCGGGTGCTGTGGGCCCGTGCATAGGGATCTGGAGAACCTTCTGTGCCTTTACTTTGTACTTGGTCACCACTTGCATCTGTTGTATCTACCCCCACCTGTGGGACTTTGGAACCGTCTGCTGCAAGCATTTAATTTTTACCCATGTTAAGTTTTATTTCTTTGCTACAGGTTGTGACCTTTGGATGGGAAGGGAGAGAGGGGTGGGGTGGATCCTCACTATGTACATTCCTGTCCTTCTGGGTCCCTGTACAGAGGGGCCAGCAAGGGCCAGCGGTTGGGAGGAGCAGGAGGCTGCTTTGTGTAGTGGGTGGACTTTGAAGGCCAGGTCAAGGCTCTGCCTTGACAGGGTATGGTGGGGGTGGGGGAGAGAAGGACCTGGAAGAGCAGTGTTGACCTGTCCAGAGCTTTGCTGTATTTGGGAGACAGCTGCATTGTCCAGGCTGTGGCTTGGAATGGAGATAGACCAAGCTGCTTAGAGCATGATCCATGGTGACTCCTCTCTACCCCTCCTCCACTGACCCACATGCAGGACAAACCTGGTTGCCACATTGCAGACCATCTTGCCTTTTCCTCCTGCCTTTGTCCCTCAGAGTTGTGAGTACACCAGGCATGTCCTCAAAGGGAAGCCCTAGACCTTCTGCCAACCCACATGCCTGTGCTCCTCACAAGGTGACACTCAACCTGGGCCAGCTGCTGCTTACCTGCCCCATGTCTTGCTGGGGCCTGCCCAAGGACCACCAGCTTCCTCCCAACACCAGGTCCACCGTTGGACGTCCACCTTCACATCAGCAAATCTGAGACCTATCTTACTGTCTTACTGCTGGCTTATTCCTTTCTGCCTCTGCCGCCTGCACCCCTACCTGCCAAGCTGCTAGGGTGAAATCCAAAGGCTGTGCTGGACCTCCGCCCCCCCCCCCCCTTACAGCTCATCTGAATCTATCAACAAACAGATGCTATCCCCTCTACCTCATCAACCCATCCACTCAGCCCATCCTTGTCTGGACACCACACCTTCCCCTGGGGGACCTCTTCTGGCTCCAATTAGCCACCACTGGGATCCTTTCAAAACATGGCAAAAGCAAGACCATGAGGACAGTAAAAAGATGTGCTTGTCAGGAGCTTGGGGTGGAGGAAAGGATGAACAGGTGAGGATTTTAGGGCACTGAAACTACTCTGTATGACACTATACATGTCAGGATACATCTTTCCAAACCCACAGCATGCACACCACCAAGATTGACCCGATTGCACACTATGGACTTTGGGTGATAATGATGTGTCAATGTCGTTTCATGGACTTTCACAAATATTCCTCTGGTGGGGATGTTGATTGATGGGGAGTCTGTGCAGGTATGCAGGCTGGGCACAGGTGGGGGCAGAAAAATCTCTGTACTGCCTTCTCAACTTTGCTGTAAACCTAAAACTGTTGTAAAAAATAAGCCTTAAAAACAAGCAAACCCAAGAAGTCATTGAGTCTCTGATAGGGCTTTCATTTCTCCCTGAGTCAGGATCCCTCTTCACTGTGGTTGCAGGGCTGGTGTGACCTCACCTCACACTCACACCCTCGTTCTGCCCCAGGTCTACTGGCTGCCTTTTCTTTTAATCATTATTTATTTATTTACAGAGACAGAGAGAGAGTTAGAAAGAGGGACAGACAGGGACAGACAGACAGGAACGGAGAGATGAGAAGCATCAATCATTAGTTTTTCGTTGCACATTGCAACACCTTAGTTGTTTATTGATTGCTTTCTCATATATGCCTTGACCGTGGGCCTTCAGAAGATCGAGTAACCCCTTGCTTGAGCCAGTGACCTTGGGTCCAAGCTGGTGAGCTTTTTGCTTAAACCAGATGAGCCCACACTCAAGCTGGCAACCTCGGGGTCTCGAACCTGGGTCCTCGGCATCCCAGTCCGATGCTCTACCCACTGCACCACTGCCTGGTCAGGCTACTAGCTGCCTTTTTGTCATTCAGTTACCATGAGTTCATGTCTGCCTCAGGACCTCTACACATGCTGTCTCGTCTGTACCTCCCTCCCCCCCAGGCCCTCTTGTTACTGGCTTGTCCCACTACTTGGAGGTTCTGGCTGTTACTTTGGAAAGGTCCTTCCTTCCTGACCCTTTGCTCCTTGTCACATCCTCTTCTCAGCAGTTGCCTGATGGTGCTCGTTCCCTTTCAGAACATGAGCCCTGAGGGAACTGGGCCCCAGTCTGGGATGAGTGCAGGGTGAGGAGGCTGTCTTCTGCCTTTTTTGTCTATATTGCCTCTTGAAGTGTAGGAGTGGGGACAGGGGCTCTGGCCTCCAGGGGGCACAGAGAAGCAGGTCCCGTCAGGCTCTTGTCCACAGCTCCTACTCGAAATCAGCTGTCTGCAGGATGCCTGTTCTCCCCTCCCCCATCCTGTTGTACCTTTCCAGAAGACCTGCCTGCCTACCCCACCTCTGAGCCCCCGACAGCTTTAGGGTGTGAGTTCCAGGATAGCCACCAGTTCATACCAGGTTGTGAATGATATGATTCCACGGCTGATGTTTTCCAAGGGGAGAGGCTTATGAGTCTGGGTCTGAATTCTTGTGGCACTTTGTAGATTCTCTACCTGCTTGAATGTGGCCACGGTTCCAGCCCAGGGCTGCCTGTTTCCACCCTGACACCTTGTATTCTACAGAAGGTTGGCTGGTCAGGGCCTGAGCTACAACTTCACTCACCTGGATGGGTACCTGGACCTTCTCATGGAAAACCAGCTCCTTCCTGGTGAGTGGCTAGCCCCAACCTCTGCCCACCAGGTGCCCTCTCTCTGTGACCTGGCCCCTCTGGGTCCTCACTGGTTGCTCACCCAGGATCGGCCTTGGGGCTAGTGGGTAGGGCTTAGGCCTGGGGGGACATGGGGATTATGTGGGTGGGTTGGCAGCAGAACGGCCCCCCTCCTGTGTTGCAGGCTTTGAGCTGATGGGCAGCCCCTCTGGACACTTCACCGACTTTGAAGACAAGCAGCAGGTGTTTGAGTGGAAGGACCTGGTCTCCCTCCTGGCCAGGAGATACATCGGTGGGTGAGATGGGGCAGGGCTGAAGGTATGGGGGCGGGCTCCTGGGCTAGCTGCCCTCGGCATCACCTCAGCCTGCTCACGATGGGGGGCAGGATCACAAGAATCAGACAGGGCCCACATCCGAACCCCCAACCATGGGCGCCTCTGCCTGGGAGTTGGGACGGGCATTCCCGCGCCCCAGGGGAGGACACCACCCGCGACCCCACTCTGCAGACAGGTATGGACTGGCGCACGTTTCCAAGTGGAACTTCGAAACGTGGAATGAACCGGACAACCAAGACTTTGACAACGTGTCCATGACTATGCAAGGTGGGCGGGGCCTCCTGGGGGCTGAGGGGCTGGGGGGCGGGGCCTCCCGGGTCCTGCGGGGCGGAGGGGCGGGGCCTCCTGGGTCCTGCGGGGCAGAGGGGCGGGGCCTCCCGGGTCCTGCGGGGTGGAGGGAAGCACGCGTCTGTGGGTCTGTGGACTGCTGGTCCCTCTGCTAGGCTTCTTCAACTACTATGACGCCTGCTCTGAGGGGCTGCAGGCAGCCAACCCGGTTCTGCGCCTGGGCGGCCCTGGGGACTCCTTCCACCCACCACCACACTCACCGCTGTGCTGGGGCCTCCTGGGGCACTGTCACAACGGCACCAACTTCTTCACGGGGGAGGTGGGCGTGCGGCTGGACTACATCGCCCTCCACAAGAAGGTATGGCCCCGGGCTCCACCGGCCCTTCTACTGGCCCTCGGGAGTGGTTCAGGGTGGTCTTAAGGGTGGACACTGGTCATGCGGAGGGTGCTGACGTTGAGCTGCTGACCACAGGGCTCGGGCAGTTCCATCCACATCCTGGAGCAGGAGAAGATAGTCATTCAGCAGATACAACAGCTGTTCCCCAAGTTCGCCGACACCCCCATTTACAACGATGAGGCGGACCCCCTGGTGGGCTGGTCCCTGCCGCAGCCTTGGAGGGCTGAGGTGACCTATGCTGCCATGGTCGTGAAGGTGGGCTCGCCCCCAGAATCACCTGCCCAGAGCGGTCTATCCCCACCCCGGCCCTCGCAAGGGGAGGTGGAGGCAGGAGGCTGAGGTCCCAGCTGTCGGTGCCCACAGATCATCGCGCAGCACCAGAGCCTGATGGTGGCCAACAGCAGCTACCGGGTCCGCTACGCGCTGCTGAGCAACGACAACGCGTTCCTGAGTTACCACCCACACCCCTTCTCCCAGCGCACGCTCACCGCTCGCTTCCAGGTCAACAACACCCGCCCGCCCCATGTGCAGCTGCTGCGCAAGCCTGTGCTCACCGCCATGGGACTGCTGGCCCTGCTGGGTGAGCCTCGGGTCTGCCTCCACGTCGCTTCGGAGCTGGAAGCACAGGGGGCCGCAGAACACATCCTGGGCGCAGGCCTCCTTGCGAGGACTGTTATTCCAGGCCCTGAGGAGGCAGGGGAGCCCGAGAGATGTGGTGTGACAGGGCCCTCCTGGTGGGAGACCCCAGTGGAGGGGAGCAAATGGTGGGAGGCCAGGCCCTGGGTGGAGAGAGGGGTGGCAACCTCCGTGTGGTGACCACCGCCCCAGCCCCGCAGACGGCGAGCAGCTCTGGGCCGAGGTGTCACAGGCTGGAGTGGTGCTGGACACCAACCACACTGTGGGCGTCCTGGCCAGCGCCCACCGCCCAGTTGGCCCCGCGGATGCCTGGCGCACCACGGTTCTGATCTACGCCAGCGATGACACCCGCGCTCACGCCAACCGCAGTGTCCCCTTGACCCTGCACCTGCACGGGGTGCCCCTGGGCCCCGGTGAGCAAGGGGTTCCAGGGCGGGGGGGGGGGTGTCGAGGGATTTGTCCCCAGGGTGTGTGGGTGGCGGGGCGGGGTCTGGAGGAGGCGGACCCGAGAGGCGCGGCTCCAGTGTCCAGCTCCGCAGGGCTCGTGTATGTTACGTTGTACCTGGACAACCGGCTCTGCAGCCCCCACGGCGAGTGGCAGCGCCTAGGCCGGCCAGTCTTCCCCTCGCCAGAGCAGTTCCGGCGCATGCGTGCAGCCGAGGTCCGCAGGCCGGGTGAGGTGAGGGGCGGGGCTGCTCCCAGATTCCAGTGCCCTGAGTACCCGCCCCTGTTCCCAGGACCCGGTGGCCACCGCGCCGCGCCCCTTCCCTGCCGGAGGCCGTCTGACATTGCGCCCAGAGCTCCCGCTGCCCTCATTGCTGCTGGTGCACGTGTGCGCGCGCCCGGAGGAGCCGCCGGGCCAGGCAAGTGGTAGTCCTTCCCAGTCCGCCCCGGCTCTCCCCGCCCACTCGCCCACCAGTCACGGTGCCTCCCTCTTCCCAGGTGACCCGGCTCCGCGCTCTGCCCCTGACTCGCGGGCAGCTGCTTTTGGTCTGGTCCGATGAGCGAATGGGCTCAAAGTGCGTGAGTGTGGTCGCTTCTGTACCCCTGTCCCTGTCCTGCACGCGCCCATTCTTCCTCACCCACGTGCTTGCTCCCAGCTCCCCTGGGTCACAGTGCTTCTGGTCACTCCACTGTGGCCTTCAACCGCACTTCCATCCTCACCACCCTGAAGTTCACGCAGTTTTCCCCTCACACGCCTGCCCCCACTGTACACACAGATAGCTCATGACATCACCCCTGCCTGATACAGAGTGGGGGCATCTACAAGGGACATTGCAGGTGACAGTTGGGCTCCAGCCCCCTCCCCTCAATGTGGCCTGTCATGTTTGCAGGAAGAGTGCCCAGGGCCCCCGGGAGGAGCCAGGAAGGGGGCTGGAGAGGGTGGGGCTCTGGGAAGGCCCCGCGGGGCCTAACCACCTGGACCTCAGCCCTGGTCCTCCTGGTTGATGCTCTCCAGGTGCCTGTGGACATTTGAGATCCAGTTCTCCCCAGATGGTCAGGTGTACACTCCCATCAGCAGGAAGCCATCGACTTTTAACCTCTTTGTGTTCAGCCCAGGTGTGTCTGCCAACAACTCGCTGTGGGGTGGGTTATGGGGCCACGGGAAGCCTGAAGTCGGGAGCCTGTAGGAATTTGGGGTGAGCTCAAGAACACGCATTTGCCTTTGTGTCTCCAGACACGGCTGTTGTCTCTGGCTCCTACCGGGTTCGAGCAGTGGACTACTGGGCCCGGCCAGGCCCCTTCTCAAAACCTGTGCAGTATCTGGAGGCCCCTGCCCGGTGAGGGCCACTGATATCCAGTGACTCTGAGCCTGTGCTGACCAACTGGCTGTATCGTCATCAGCTGTCTGTCGGTGGTCAGCTCTATTCACCCACCCCTCTCACCCCCTCACCGTCTCCCGTAAAGTGTCTTTACACACCTTGGTCTTGGAGTTGTCTTCTGTGGGCAGACGCTGGAGCAAGCCTTCCTTGCTTCCCTCCCTCCTCCCTCACACGTGGGTGCTGGGTGGGAAGCGGACTGAGCTGCTGGAGGAGGCCGAGGTGCAGCTGCCCCACCCTGCTGGGGTCTCTGGTGGCACCAAGGGGGCAGCAGGCCCCCTTCCCATCCCACTTTCTGCCCGGAGGGGGATCCACTTTCTGAGGCCCAGATGGGCTGTCCCCCCTGCATCTTGCCAGGTGGGGGTAGGGTGGGCTCCAGGCTGCCTGGTCCAGCAGCAGAAAAGGCCAACACTAGGCTGTGCCCACCTGCATGGACATCCTGGTTCCATATCTGGGCTCAGAAGGAAACAAAATGGCGTGCTCAGATGCAGCCAAATTGGGGACATCTGTAGAGTTGTGGACGGGGGATAGGACATCCACAGGGGTGGTATAGAACCCCAGCCCCCCACCCCCACTGCCCCCCAGGCAGACAGAACAAGTGAGGAAACACTTCCCGGTACAGACCCAGGAAGGTGTGGAGGGCTCACCTGGGCAGGAGCAGAGAGGCCTAGAATCCCCGAGAGTGGAGTGGAGGGTGTGGCAGTCCAACCCGTCTCCTCCCTCTCTCCACCTCCTCTGGGCTGTCCCGGACTCGAGTGGGGAAGGGAATGGGTCTGAAAGGGCAGACGGAAAACAAAGCCCAGTCTGCCCCTCTGGCTCCCCCATACTGCCTGCCCAATGTCTGTGTGAAAAGCTCAGGGGCCACCAACTGCCTTGTCATGGGTGGGAGCGGTCCATTCTGTCCTGTGTCCATCTGAACCCCAAAGCCAACACCTACTCCCCATGCCCCTTTCCCTGTGTGGGTTTGGGAGACCTGTGTCTTTGTGGGACACTATGGCCCACTGACCACTGCAACCACACAAGGCTTTCTGCGCCCACCACAAAGCCCTGTCTTAGTTTGGGCAGACAGAACAAAATACCACAGTCTAGGCGGCTCAAACAACAGAAATTTACCTTCTCGCAGTGCTGGAGGCTGGAAGTCCGAGAACAAGGTCTGGGCAGACATGGTCCTTCTGAAGCCGCTCTCTTGGGCTTGCAGACAGGGCCTTCTTCCCGTGCATGTCCATAAGCTGACATCTGCTTAGAAGGCCCCCAGTCACATGGGAGTCGGGCCTACCCTCATGACCTCATTGTCATCAACTCTTCAAAGGTCCCATATCGAAATACGATGACTTCTGAGGTGCTGGGGGTTAGAGTTTCAACATTTGAACTTTAGGGGACACAGTTCAGCCCACAGGCCCTGACCTGTTTGGTGTCCGGTTCTATCACCCCAGCAGTAAAGTAGAGCCTCTCATTCACCTGTTGGTTCTGTGGGGAGAGGACCCTTGGTGGGCCGGGTCATCTCAGCTTCCCGCTCACTGGGAGGGGACTGGGTCCTCTGATGGACGGAACCCTTCCTTGGACAACGGGACCTGAAAATGTGCTGAGCAGATATCCCACAAGGCAGTGAGGGGTGTGGTGGGTGGCCACTCCCCTTCCCCTCCTTCCTGGCCCTGCGTACTCTGGCTTTTGGCAAAACAACATCACACGTTCAAGGCTGCCTCTGAGCGGTGAGCTGACCCCTGTCATAGGATGGACCACCTCCTGTGGAGGTCACTGTGGCTCCAAGGGGGTCATCTGCACTCCAGCCCTCTGTCTCCAGGCTGTAAGTCACCATCTGCACTGCGGTTGTGGCTTCCGTGTCGTCAGGGGGCCACCAGGCTGCTGGTGCGTCCTCATCCTCTGACCACACTGACGGGTTAGCTTTGGCCTTTGCTGGTTTGGGATTAGGCTTGGAACTGTGCCAAGACCTAGGAAAGATGGCGTGATTGGCTCATGCACAGCCTCTGTCCCTGCTGCCACAGCCCCCTGGCACTTGGGCTCTGGTTATGAGAGTGTCCCACACATAGGGACTGCTCCTCAGGTCCACGGAGGCGATGGGACGCAGCACCCTCACTGTGCCTGCCCCCCCCCCGACTCCCGTGTCCTCAAGTGTCCCCATCTTGCACATTCTGCATCTTGCCAACTGGTCAGCCTCTTGGTGCTGCCCATTGTTGAGCCAGACTTGGGCCAGATTTGTCACCTTGGTTCTGCCCACTGAGACGCGGATGTAATGTTCACGTTGCCCATAAGCCCCGTTTGCACTCTGACCTTCTGCCTCCTGCAGCTGACAGGGAGTTCAACAGCCCAGGGGAGGGCGAGGGAGGCAGGCACTTCAGCAGAGCTGAAGTCTGTCCAACACATGACTCATTTTAGGACAGAATGCTGTGTGCACTCGGCTCTCACTGGATGTTTGGGTCACTCAGCCATGCGGTAAACCGGGTCAGACGGTTCCCAGAGCTTAGCTGCAAGCCTGAGAGTTTATTTTCTTTTAAGTGAGAGGAGGGGAAATAGACTCCTGCATGCACCCTGACCTGGATCCACCTGGCAACCCCCGTCTGGGGTTAGAGCACCAAGTAGAGTACCTGCAGTCCCCCAAACTTACAACCCCACCGAGCACTGTGCCTCTCAGAAGCCGGCGGTGTAAGGTACAGCGATGTAATCTCATTTTATTTTTTTATTATTTATTTTTTAAATTGATTTTTAGGGAGGGGGGAGGAAGGGAGAGAAATAGAAACAGAGAAAGAGAAAAAGAGAGAAACATTGACCTTGTTCCACCTACTCATGCCATCATTGGTTGATTCTTGTCTGTGACCCGACCGAGAATCAAACCTGCAACCTTGGTATTTGAACAATGCTCTAACCAACTGAGCTACCTGGCCAGGGCTTGTCTCACTTTCAATAGGATGTGGCAGCACTTCGGACAGTCTGGGATGCCTGACACTTCCCCGGAGGCTCCTGCCTTCAGGGTGTGAGCATGCGGTCATCCCTCGCCCGCCCAGTCCAGTTACCATGGTGGCATCGAGGAGACCAAGCTCTCTGGATCATGTTAAGACAGCAGGAGAGTTGGTGCCATCAAGGCAGACGGTGAAAGTGTGCTGACGTGTCCCTCTTATGCGGTGGCAGAGTGCTTTCCGATTCCTTCCTTGCAAAGGACAGAAGAGAAAGCATTTGCAGGTCACCTGCGTGTCAGGTGTCATGGCCATGATTTTCTCCAGTAAAGACACTGCACCCAGACCTCAGTCATGACTGGTGTCACCACGGGCTACCTTGTGGTCACCTGTCATTCAGCACTAACGGGTCAAGTTATACAGAGAACACAGAAGGAAGGAACCCCCCTGCCTTTCCCGTGTTTCTGATGTGGGAACTAATACTCTCTGCAGCTTCCCCGTGGAGGGGAAGGTGGGGGCCAGGACGTGGAGGAGCAGGACTGGGGATTTCCCTCATAGCCTCCCCCCACAGCTTGGGGCCAATGCTGGGATGCCACCGTGGGTTAGGTGTGACCGTTGCCCCATGTGACAGCGATGACGGCTGTCCAGTTTAGAGTCAGTATACAGTAACCCCAGGAAGTCCGTATTTCCCTCACTGCAGCCAGTCACCTACAGATGGCCCCAGGTGGCCCTGCCACACTTGGGGAAATGCCAGCGACTACAGTGTGGGCTCTGTTTAGGATCTGCCCTCCCTCATCATGAGCTCTGGGTCCATGAACCAGCTTAGGTCTGGTGACTGGACACAGGCCCCCAAGCCACAGTGACGAGCGTCAGGGCTGCAGAGCAGCCCCAGTCAGCTCCTCCTTCCCGCAGAGCTTGGGAAACTCTCCTCTGCCTCGTTCCCCGGGACCTGGCACACAGTCGGTCATCTCGTGTGAAACAAGGGCCCCTGAGTGTCCATTGCCTCAGAGACGCTATGTGTGGGGGTCACCTGGGTCTTGTTAAGACATAGGCTGGACTGTTTCAGAAGGAGAAATGCAGCCCCATGTTTATGGCAGCATTGTTCACAATAACGAAGATCTGGAAACAGCCCAAGTGTCCGTCAGTGGACGAGTGGATTAAAAAACTTTGGTACATATATACTATGGAATGATGACATCGGATCATTTACAACATGGATGGACCTTGATAATGTTATAGTGAGCGAAATAAGTAAATCAGAAAAAACTAAGAACTATATGATTCCATACATAGGTGGGACATAAAAATGAAACTCAGAGACATGGACAAGAGTGTGGGGGTTACAAGGTGGGGGAGAGGAGAGGGAGGGGGTTGGGGGAGGGGAAGAGCACAAAGAAAACCAGTTAGAATGTGACAGAAGACAATTTGACTTTGGGTGATGGGAATGCAACATAATCAAATGTTAAAATAACCTGGAAATGTTTTCTCTGAACATATGTACCCTGATTTATCAATGTCACCCATTAAAATTAATTTTAAAAAAAGACATAGGCTGGACTCGGCCTGGTGCTCCTGCTGTCCCCAGGAGCACTCACTGGGACACGGCTGCTGGCTGGGGTGAAGCCAGCACCCAGTCTGCTGACCTTGAGCTCCACGCCCAGGGGCTCCGGCTGGCACGGCAGACACGGTCTCGGTGGCTGCACCCACACCTGTGCTGTGTGTGCAGTGATTAAGGTCACTGCCCTGCCGCCCAGGCTCCTGCCAGACCCCCCAGCAAGGCGGGGGTGCCACCAAGGCCATGATGAGATCCAATCTCCTTCTGGTTCTGGAGGCAGAGAAACGGCCCAGGTGCAGACATGACAGGCAGGGGTCTCTTGGTGAGGGTCTCTTGCCCATCTGCTCCCATATCCTGCTGGGTCTCAGGGAGTCTGTCCCTCCCAGGTCTTGCAAATCGTTACTCCTCAGCCAACAAGGGTCTCGGCCAGGTCCAGCCCTCTGTTGGCTGAAGCACGGAGACACCTCCCTTATGTAGCCCAAGCTCTCAGTTTCACCCCTTCCCTTTCAAGGGAGAAGGAGGGATGCTCAGACTTCACAAGCACGGCTGTTGCCATAGCCACCAGCCTCTGCCTTCCACCTACCCTCTGCCAGCTGCAGGGTTATTTGAGTAATCAGGACGCCATTTCCCACCGGGCAAGGTTACCCAGTGCCAGAACCCTTGTGCAGGGTCTGTGTCCTGGGGCCACCTCTCGTCCTGATGGCCCACGGTCAGAGCCCCACACTCCAGTAGGACTTTCAGTGCAGGGACTAGTCACAGGGGGGGTCAGGGAGCCTCCCAAGGCCTGGGGCAGTAGGGCGGGCATCACCCCTCCCAGATGTGATAGAGGAAGGGAGGTTGTTGCCCCACAAGCCTGACACTCTAACCTCCTGCCCTGACTTCCAGGGTGTGCACGGAGCAAACCCAGCGGAGGCCACAGGCGGAAGAGTCAGGTGCCCCATATGCAGAGGAGAAGGGCTGTCCTGGCATGGTGGTGGCCCACAGCCCAGAGGTGCACTGGGTCAGCTTGGGCAGTGTAAGATGTGGCTGGAGTCCGGCCTCTGGCACGATGAAGCCCCTTGTGTGCATACCCTTTCCAGGCTGCGAGAGGCCCTGGGTACAGCTGCTGGGGTTCATGTGCTTCTACCATCCACCGAGATGTTACCACACAGGAGGACAACTGCCCAGCACCAGGTCAGAAATGGCTCCTGCAGCCTCCTGGTTGAGGGGTCTCACCGGGTTGGCATGGGGCAGGGGCCTTCTCCCTGCTGAGGCTGAGGCAGCCTGTGGACACCCCTGCTCAGCAGCCTGAGGAGGGCAAAGCCCCATTTCCTGCCCTCTATGCCTGGCAGATCCCCCTTTCCTGGGGCCCCGGTTCCAGCTTGTACAACAGTGGCCCCTCCAGGTGACGTCGTCATAGGCACCGTGCAGGAGGGTGCTGTGGACGCCAGCACTGCCCCCAGCTCCCATCCCAACCACTGCCTTGGGCAGAGCCACAGAGAGACCCAACAGAAAACAACACCCTGGGTCAATGACAGCTGCAGGTCCAGCTTCTCCACTGGGGAGGCTTGTCCACCCACCAGTCCTAGTCAGGACGGCCTGGCCCAGCAAGTGTCCTACGCTTGCCTTGGGCAGGTATCTGCAGGGGGTGGGCCCAATCTCAGCAAGAGTGCTGGTCAGCCCTGGAGCTGGCAAAGACCTGCTTAACCGGTTGCCCTGCCCAGTGGTCGGGCCCAGAGCTCTGGCCACATTTTGTGATAGGCGATCATGAAGCAAGGCCAGTGTCACAGGCCCATACCAGGTGAGCCCTGTGGGAACAGCTAATCATCAGAAGGAGCTGTTCTTCTGAGCTCACCCCTCACAGGGGTGGGCGTGGGGCCACTCAGCCCTACACGTCTGTGACCAAGAGTAAGTGGGTCTTGGTTCTTCCTAACGGTGGAGCCCAGGAACGAGAGGCTTGCGCTCTGATGAGGGAAAAGACCCGGTGAAATTCTGAGGTTGAAATGCAGGTCAAGAGGCCCTGGCCGGTTGGCTCAGTGGTAGAGCGTCGGCCTGGCATGCAGGAGTCCCGGGTTCGATTTCCGGCCAGGGCACACAGGAGACGCGCCCATCTGCTTCTCCACCCCTCCCCCTCTCCTTTCTCTCTGTCTCTCTCTTCCCCTCCCACAGCAGAGGCTCCATTGGAACAAAGATGGCCCGGGCGCTGGGGATGGCCCCGTGGCCTCTGCCTCAGGCGCTAGAATGGCTCTGGTCGCAACAGAGCGACGCCCCAGATGGGCAGAGCATCGCCCCCTGGTGGGCGTGCCGGGTGGATCCCGGTTGGGCGCATGCAGGAGTCTGTCTGACTGCCTCCCTGTTTCCAGCTTCGAAAAAATGCAAAAAAAAAAAAGAAGTCAGGGATGGGTGCTGGATTTTGCCCAGTGCTTTCTCTGCATGTATTAAGATAGTCGTGTGGTTTTTCTCTGTTAATACAGTCACTCACATTGATTGAAACTCAAATGTTAAACCAGTTTTGCACCCCTGGGGTTAATAAACTCCACCTGGTTATGATGTATTATCCTTTTTTTTTATATTGCTGGATCTAATTAAAGTTAAAAACGGTAGACGCTATTCTGACTTTGGCCGTGGGGTTGTGCTGTCTTTGTGAAGTGAGTTGAGAGGTTTCCCTTCTCTCCAGGGGTTTTACTTTCTCTTCAAATATTTTGAAGAATTTCTCAGGAAACCTTCTGGGCCTGGTGTTTTCTTTGGGGTAAGGCTTTTTAACTAAAAAATTTATATTATTTAATAGTATCCTCAGGTTATCTATTTCTTCTAGGCTGAGCCTTGGTAGCTTTTGTTTTTCAATGAATTTGTCCAACTTACCTAGTGTCACATTGATTGGCACCAAGTTATTCATCCTATTTGCTGTTATTCTTTTCATGTGCATAGATAGCATCTGTAGGGATGTCACCTCTATCATTCTGAACATCAATAATTTGGGTCTTCTGTCTTTCTCCTCCTAGATACATCTGTAAGAAATTTTTATCAATTTTATTGATCTCAAAGGACCAGCTTTTGGTGTCACTAATTTTCTTTATTGTCTTTCTTATTTCACTGATTTCTGATGTGATCTTTACTATCTTCCTCCTTTTGCTTCCTTTGGGTTTTGTCTGTTCTTTTTTTTTTTTTTATTTTTATTTTTTAAGATTTTATTTATCCATTATATAGAGGGGAGAGAGAGAGAGAAGGGGGGAGGAGCAGGAAGCATCAACTCCCATATGTGCCTTGACCAGGCAAGCCCAGGGTTTTGAACCGGCAACCTCAGTGTTTCCAGGTTGATGCTTTATCCACTGCGCCACCACAGATCAGGCGGTTTTGTCTGTTCTTAATTTTTTCTTGTTTCTTTTGGTGGAAGCTGAGGTCACTGACTTGAGATCTGTCTTCTCTAATATAGGCGTTCAGTGCTATTGAGTTCTAAGTACCACGTTAAGGGCACTCCGCAGTTTTTTGTTTGTTTTGTTTTGTTTTTTAATTTAGTGAGAGGACTGGGAGACAGAAACAGACTCACGTATGCGCCCAACCGTGATCCACCGGGCATGCCCACCAGGGGGCAATGCTCTGCCCATCTGGGCCATTGCCCCATTGCGGCTGGAGCCTTTCTAGCGCCTGAGGTGGACGCCATGGAGCCATCCTCAGCGCCTGGACCAACTTTGCTCCAATGGAGCCTTGGCTGCAGGAGGTGAAAAGAGAGACAGAGAGGAAGGAGAGGGGGAAGGGTGACGAAGCAGATGGGCACCTCTACTGTGTGCCCTGACCAGGAATCAAACTGGGGACTTCCACATGCTGGGCTGACGCTCTACCGCTGAGCCAACCGGCCAGGGCCTAGATTATTATTATTATTTTTTAAATTATTCCATTTGTCTCATTGGTTGCCTTATTAGCTGTAATACTTTGTTATGTTATTTTAGTGTTTGCTTTGGGATTTAATACTGTACTTTTTTTTTTTCAAATACAAGCAAAAGTTTATTTAGAAAGTCAAAGAGGCAAAAGAAGAGCTCTTGGAACTTAGGAGAAAGGAAGAGAAAAGAAAAACACACCTAGGGGAAGGGGTGGGGGAAGGCACAGACGAGCTTCATAGAGAGAGCTGCCAATACTGTGCACTTTTAACTTGTCAATGTCTGTTGTGAAGTGATACCCTACCACCTTGTATACAGTAAAGAACCTTATAACACTGTGTTCACATTCCCCTCCAACCCTTGTGCTCTCTGTCACACATTTCACTTTTTCATATGCTATAAACCTTACAGTACAGCCCTGGCCAGATAGCTCAGTTGATTGGAGAATTGTACCGATATGCCAAGGTTGTGGGTTCAATCCCTGGTCAAGCACATACAAGAATCAATGAGTGAATGAATAAATAAATGGAATAACAAATCAGTGTTTCTCTCTCTAAAAGTCAATTTTTAAAAACTCCACAGAACACTGATTTTTTTTAAAAATTTGAACAGTTGATCATCTTTTAAAGAAATTGAAATAACAAGAAAAACATTTAAATTTTTTAAAAAATAGTTATTTTATTGATTTTAGAGAGAGGAAAGTAGAGAGTGAGAAGAAGATAAAAACATCAATCTGGTCCCATATGTGCCCTGACCAGGGTTTGAACCAGCAACCTCCGTGTTTCGAGACGATGCCCCAACCAACCTACCTATCGGACAAGAGCAAGAAAAACATTTTTATAGGTACTCATGTAGTTATCATTTCTGGTGCTAGTCATTTCTCCATATGGCTTCGGGCTTCCACTTGGTACCATCTTCCTTCCGCTCAGAGAACATATGTTAGCCCTTAGCACTAGTGTATATTTGCCGCTGACTTATTCTTCCACCTTATTATGTCTTAAAATGTTCTTATTTCACCTTTGTTTACAAATGATCTTAACTTATTTTATTTTTTTACTTTTAGGTAAGAGAAGGGAAGATAGTGAGGCAGACTCCCACATGCACCCCAACCAGGATCCACAGGGCAACCTGTCTGGAGCCAATCCCTGAGTACCAAGCTATTTTTAGTGCCTGAGGCTGGCCTGCTGGGACCAACCAAGCCATCCTCAGTGCCTGGGGCCATGCTTGAACCAATCGAGCCACTAGCTGTGGGAAGAGAAGAGGGAGATAAGGGGGAGAGGAAGGAGGAGAGAAGTAAATGGTTGTTTCTCCTGTGTGCCCTGACCAGGAATCAAACCTGGGACTTCCATACACTGGGCTGATGGTTTATCCACTGAGCCACCAGCCAGGGTCTTAAATGATCTTTTTGCTGGTAAAGAATACAGGTTTACAGGGCTTCCCTCCCCTCCCCCCAGTATTTTAAAGATGTTGCTCGGCCTGCATTGTGTTCATTTGACAAGACATCAACAAAACTTTTTCTTCATTCCTGTGTACAAAATTTTTCTTTTTCCCTTGGGATGCTTTTGAGCTATTCTGTTTACTGTTTTACTATTACTGTTTTTCAGCATTTTGAGAGTGACGCATATGCCTGAGTGTAGTTTTCTTTATGTTTCTTTGTGTTTAAGTTTTGTTGAGCTTTTGGAAACAGTGGGTTTATGGCTTTTTCATTACATTTAGGAAAATTCTGGCCATTTTTTTTCCTTAAAATAGTTTTTATTTTCCATCTCTGCCTCCTTTCCTGGGGCCTCAACTCCATTTGCTCCACCATCCGATGCCGCCCTGCAGCTGCCTGAGGCTGCACTCAGCTTTCTTCCTGTCGTTCTCTCTGTTTTATCTGCATACCTTCTGCAGTGTCTTCGGGCTCACTAACCTTTTCTTTTCCAATATTCTTTATTCCCAGTCAATGTATTATTTATCTCAGACACTATAACTTTTACCTCTAGAATTCAATTTGAGGCGGAAATGTTTTTCCATGTCTCCCTGATGTACTCAGTATTTCTTCCAGCATCTCACATGTGCATAGAGTCCCCGTGAGTGTGTGTGACATTCCCGTCTGCTAATTCCATCATCTTTGTCGTTTCTGGGTTAGTTTTTATTCATCCTGTCCCGCCCGTCCCCTCCCCCCAGCATGGGCTATACTTTGTGGCTTCTTTTCATGCCTAATCACTTTGGCATAGATGTTAGACATTTTGTATTCTGCCTTATCATTTTGTACTGGATCATGTTGTGTTCCTATACATTTCTTGCATTTGCTTCTGGGAGGCAGTTATTTGGGAGATGTGTGATATACTTCTGAGTCTTGTCTCTAAGCTTTGGTGGGCAGCAGCACCAGAGCCACATTTAGTCAGCAAGACCTTCTCTCTATTCTAACCCATGCTCCTCTGATCATGAGGTTTTCAACCCTGGCTAAGGACACGCCCCATTAGTGTCCCATGGGGGCTCTCACCCATGGGGGGGTAACTACCCCAGCTGTAGGCGCTTCCTTCTCACTCTTGCACCCACCTGTTCTCCACTGAAGCGCTGTGGATGGCCCTCTGCGGATCTCTCTCTGTGCTGTTCTCTCCTCTCCAAGATTTTGCCCTGTGAGTTCATTCCAGCCACCCTGTCCCTATAAGGACCCCCCCTCCATTACCTGAGCAAGACATGTGGGCTCTGTCTGGGTCCCTGTTCCCTGCATGGAGCCCCATTCCAGTAGGGGACAGGGGCAATCATAGGTCCCCCTTTCTTTGCCTTCTATCTCTCAAGGATCACTGTCCTTTTTTTCCACAATGTCCGGTGTTTTGGGTTATTTTTCACATGTACTTATCTCTACTTTTTTTTTTCTGTTTTAAGTGAGAGTAAGTATAAATCCAGCCCCTGTTACTTCATCAGGAGCAGAAGCAGAAGCCTGTACATCAGCCAGTTTCAATTCCCTGCCAAGCACTGTCCACTCTTTGGTGTGATTCTCAACAGGACCCACACCTGCCACTAAAGACGCCAGCTACTAGGAGGACTAGGATCACGTCCACCTCGCTGAACCCACATCTCCAGCCCGCCATGGAGCCTGGCACAGATTGTTATGCTTGAATGATGACCATATGACCAGCAAATTAATACTGCTTGGGGCTCACCTGTTCTGGGCAGGTGGGAGGCAGAAAAACTCTGGCAATCTTCATGATACTCTTTGGGATCGGATTGCAGATGTGGGGACTAAGACCCAGAGGTTAGCTAATTGCCCCGAGTCTCAGTTTTAAAGGGGCAGGATTTGTATTCTGGGACAGCTATCACGAAGGGACAGTGAGAGCCCGCTGGTCGGAGGACTTCCCGCAGGAAGCGGCCTCGGCTGGGCGCTCACGCGGGCCTGGCGCGTTGTCATGGACAGCGCGGTGGAGACCCGTGCGGTCTGGGCTGGTAAGCCGCCAGGGAGGTGGAGCCGCTGGGAAAGGGTAGCCGCCATGCCCCGTGCCTCCGCCAGAGGGCAGCGCGTCCACGCGCAGGGAGTCGGGTCCGAGCCGTGGCGCCCGCAGCCCTGTGGTGCCGAACCCAGGATGTGTCCTTGGCGCTCACACCCACCGTATGGGCCAGGCCTCTCCCCATCTGCCTGGACTGTCATCCCCACCTGAGCCTGCTCACCTGCTGTGACCCCTCCCCACTGCCCGCCTGGTCCCCCACCCTGGCCTTCCTCCCACTTCCTGTTCTGACCTCCTCCTGCTTTAGAGCCACCTTTCCACACTTTTGCCCTTGGAGCTCTTCATGGTTCTGTGGTGTCTCCTCACAAACCTGTCCTCGAACCCAGGGGCAGCCTTTGCACCAGCCTGGGACCACTCCATCGACAAGCCATTTGTCCCAGAGCAGCTGTGATGTCCCCAGTGCCAGCCTTGCGCTCCTCAGGTGGTCCCCGACCATGGCACCTAGTTTCCCCCTGCCTGCCTGCAGGGCCAGGTCTGCGCCCTGGCATCTCACACAGAGTGCATGCAGGCAGGGAGAGGGGTGGGCTGGGCTCATCTCCACCCACCCACAGGAGGTACGCACAGTGGCCCAGAGAAAGGATTTGGAAACTTGCTTTTTTGCGCTGGCTTAGGAAGTGTCGGCAGCCTGACCTTGATGGATCCCAGACCCGGAGGGCTGGTCCCTTCTCACTGAGCTCTCCTCTGCCCTGAGAACACTGGCCTACAAGGCCTCTCCAGTTGCAGTCTTCCCTGGAAGGCTTCCTGGAAGAGTGGGCTCCTAAGAGAGAGGATGTTCCAGGCAGGGTTCCCAGAGGAACATCATGGGCAAAGGCCCAGAGGGGATGGAGATGGTGCTACATGGGGGGGGAGGGGGTAACTGTAATTAGGGCAGAGTTGGGGTAGAGATGGACAGGACCTAGCCATCCAGGGCCTCAGAGGTCATGGGGTTTGTGTTGTGGGCACTGGTAAGCCACAGCAGAACCAGGGCTGTGTTTAAAAATGATTTTCAATTCAAGTGAAGTGACAGTGGAGGGGGAAGCCAGGGGGGAGGCTGGTCCAGTAGTTCACGCCAGAGAGGATAGTGAGAGGCTGAGGGATGGAAGTGGAGAAGGTGTGGGAGCCAGTGTGAGCACCCTGTGGGAGCAGGGTGCTGAGCAGGGCAAGGGCAGTTGGGTCAATGTGGAGAAAGAACTGCAGGAGAGTTTGTACTCCACAGCCCCGGTTTCAGTCCTGGATGTGTGCCACTTACTGGCTAGGAAATCTTGAGTAAACTACCTGCCTTCTCTGTGCCTGCATTTGCTCCTCTGCACCAGGTGACAGACACCTGCCGGCTCAGGAGGATTAAAGAAGGCGCTGTGTGTATTGTTCTCTACTATTGTCATTATTAATGTCCCTGTGCTGTTATCGGTAGCGGGTAGGAGGCCAGAAACCTGAAAGTGGACGGTGGAAACATACCTGTCCTCGGTCAAGGGCACCAGGTAAGCCTGGGCTCCACATCTCTTGAGACCTGCGGGAGCCGCTTTGGGCCGGAGCCGGGTTTCGGAACACCCCTCTGCTCCCAACAGCAACATGAGTCACGGACCCCGAGGCCCAGAAATGCCTGAGGACATCCAGTTTGCCTCTTCTGGGCAGCCAGATGGGGCTGGCCAGAGGTCAGCTCTGAGGGTGCGGGAGGAGGGGGTACCCTGGTGTTGGGGCCTCTGATGCGGCTGTGGATAGGTGCAGGTGCGGGGTGGGTATCACGGCACCTGGCGGAGCGCGGAGCCTAGTGGGGGTGGGGCCGGGGGCCGGGTGTGGGGACCTGACCAGGAGGAGGAGGAGGATCCGGGGTGGGGGGGTGGGAAACAGGACCGAAAGGGGCGGGGCCGCGCCCCAGGGAGCCGCCCCGCCCGCGGGCCTCCCGTACCGCAAGGGTTAAGCCCCCGGGCCAGGCGGGAGGGGCGGGCGCACGTGCGGATTGGCGGAAAGTTCAGGCGCGGGGCGGGGCGCGGGGCGGGGCGAGCAGGCCGTGGCGCTCCGATTGGCGGGAAGTTGTGCCGGGGCGGGGCGCGCGGCGGGCTCGGCGTTCGCTCTGGGAGAGTTGACAAAGCCCCGCAGGGAAGGACGCCTCGCGGCGCGCCGCCCCGGGCCCCTCGCCCCGCCGCCCCGGGACCCCGGCGCCGGCCCCCGACCCCTGGACGCGACCTTGCCGCCTGCCCCGTCCCCGTCCCGGACTTCGACCCCGGCCCCGGCCCCGGCCCGAGCCGCCCGCGCTCAGGTAGCGCCGCGCCGTCCCGAGGCCGGGCCCGGGGGCGCGGGGCGGCGGGGTGCGGCGCCCGGGGCGGCGATGACCGCACAGCACTACCCGCGGGCCCGGCCCTGAGCCCCGCCGCCCGCGAGCCCCGCCGAGGTGAGCCCCTCCGCGCGCGCTCGCGGCCCCAGGAGACGACTGGGGGGCCGCGTGGGAGGGTCTGGGTCCGGGGTCCGGGGCGCAGGCCGGGAGGGTCAGGATCCCTGATCCGCGGGGCCGCCGCCGGGCACTGACACGCGCCGCCGCCGCTCCCGCCCGCTCAGGGGTCCTGTGCGCCCCGCCCCCGCCCGGCACCCCACGTGCCCCCCCCTCCAGCGCAAATTTGTCCGCTAATGGCGCAGGCGATTATCTGCGGGGCCGCCGGTGTTGTGTGTCCCGCGGGCAGGCCCGAGTTACAAGCGCCAGGAATCCAGACGGTGCTTGGAGAGGGGGCGGCGGGGAGGCGGTAATTAGTGTAAACCCTTTGTCTGCTTTGATACCCACGGTCTCCCCGCCGCGGCTTCCTTCGCCCGAAGCACCGGCCCGCACCCGACCCCCGGGGCCCGGGGCCCTAGGCCGGAGGGTGGCGACCCCCACCCCGCGCGCCAGTGACCGCCCCCCACCCCCACCCCATACTTCCAGGTCTGGACAGGCCGAGATGACGCCGAGCCCCGCGTTGCTGCTGCTGCCGCCGCTGCTGCTGCTGTTGGGGGCCCTCCCGCCGGCCGCCGCCGCCCGAGGTGAGTCCTGGCGCCCAGCCCAGCGCCCCAGCGCCCCGGCCTCCGCCAGCGCCGCCCCTTTCCCTCCGGCCCTCAACTCTGCCCCAGTGCCCGCCTGGCGCGTGCCTGCGCCCCGCCCCTGCCTGCCGCACTCACGGCCCCTCACCCGCAGGCCCTAGCTCTCCCGCCAGGCACTCCAGCACACCCACGGGGTCCCCTCTCACCCATGGGACACCCCAACTTACCCGTGATGTCCTCTTAGCTCATCCACAGAGCACCCCAGCGCACCCATTGGGATTTCCAGCTCACCCCCAGGGTTTTCCCTCACTGTGGAGGCACCCCTAGCTCACCTGCAGGGTCCCCCCGCCCCACTCCTACGGCATTCCCAGCTCACCCCTGAGGCCCCACATTTGCTGGCAAGGTGGGTTCTGGTTGCAGTTCCCCCACAGGACACACTCATACACATCCACGTGGGTACCTGCAGTTGAGGGCTGCTGGTCATCTTGGATTCTTGGGGAGTGGGCTATTTGGCTACAGTGAATCCAATTAGGCCCCTGGGAATCTGCAGAGACCCCCATGGTGGCCAGGGTGTAGTGTGGGGATAATGGGGACATTCTTGGCATCTGGGACTCAACCCAGTCCTGTGTCCCGGCCTGCCCAACCTCAGGTACGAAGTCCCCAGCTCCTGGGATTGCTGCACTGTGTGTGTGTGTGTGTGTGTGTGTGGTGGGGCTGCTTCAAGGCAGACCTCAAAGACTACCTGCTTTGGGTTGAACATGGTGCTCTCGCATCGTGTCACACCAGGGCCTGGGTGCGTGCTCACACACCTGATGTCCAAGTGTCCAGGCCTGGGATGACTTCTGAAGGACCCTGGCCCCTGGCCCCAGCCCTAGCAAGTGAGGGCATCCTTGGCTGATGGGTAACGAGTGACATGTGCTGGCCAATTCTTGCCCGCCATGGTCTGTGCTGGCCTCCCCTCAGCAAGGCGGGACCTGTGGCCAGGCCAGCCCTTTGGGTGTATTGACCACTCAGGATCGTCCCTGCCCTGTCCGCCAGTCCTCTGAGGCTTCGAACCCCTCCCCTGCCGCCCAGCGGGCGCACCGAGCCCAACGTGGCCTTATATGGCTACATTCGGGTGTTGGGTGGCGGGCGGCGGCCCAGGTGGGCCTCATGCCACAGTACCCTCCCTCCCTGCCCGCCCGCCCCGGCCGGGCACTGACCGGCTGGCTTGAGGGTGGGGGCTCTCAGCCATGTCTGGGCTGGGCAGCGTCCTGGGTACTACGGACTTTCAGGTCATGGTCAGCAAGGGGCCCCTGACAGCCAGAGGCCCAGACTTTGATTCTTCTTTTATCTGCGTGGACTCCCCCATCCCTGCACCTGCCTGTCCTCTGGCCACTCAGCTAGGGAGGCTCTGGAGGCTGCTGTCCTGGCCTGGTCATTGGCTGGAGCCCAAGGTGGAGTGGGGGATGGCCGTGGGCAGCGGGCAGCGGGGCCTGAGTCGGTGCGCTGTGCCCCTTGGCCTCGGCCTTGGGCTATGCCTGTGTCCAGCCCCAGCCGTAGCCCTGGCTCTAGGCAGTGGGGACCTAGGGGCCGCTCTCCAAGGGCAGTGCCTCTGTGGTTTTGGGTGGGGGTGGGGGCACTCTTCCTGAATCGTGCTGGCTTTTCCTCCCGGCCTGGACATCAGGCGCTTCCCACTTCCCGGGTGAGCTGGCCGGTTGGACCTTTCAGCCGGCAAACCAGCGCCGAGAGTGTTTGTTTGCGTTTTTCGAAAGCCATTTTCTCTGCGGTGTCACAACTTCTGGAATCAGTACATCTCTAGAGTCAGATCATGTTTTTAAAGTTCCCCTTTTCCCAAAGTTTCACAATCTTGGTGGGTTTGTCTTAAACTGTTTTTTTTTTCCCCCTAAATTTGAGAAAAGATAGGATTTGGCTTTCTCTATTTCCTTTTTATTTCTCACAGTGGACGCTTGAGAGGTTCAGCACGAAATACTTTTCACAAATAACTTTGGAAGAAGTTGTTTCAGGGGTTTTCTAAGAAGTGCCACGTTTGGACTCTTTTTCCAAGGATGGTGTACTGGGAAAGGTCCCTGAGTGGCCACTCCTGCAGGTCGCCCCCAGTCCTGTGAACCCAGACAACTTGCTCGTCTGGGTGAACAGAATAGTGATCCCGGGAGGCTGTTTGCTGGCTGGCACGCGGGCGCCCCAGCCCCATGGGGAGGGCGGTCTGCCTGGTGTGATTCAGCAGGAAGATGTGTGGCTGTCAGGATCCCTGTGGTGGCGCGTGTGTGAACATCGGAGGACCAGGGCCTCTGGCCAGGCTGCGAGGGGCCTCCTTCCTGCCCCCCTACCCCCACAGGCTCCACTGGGCAGCGGCTGGTCCGAGTGCGGCAGGGCTGAGGTGTACATGCGGGAGCCAGGCCCAGGCACTGCCAGGTGGGGTGCGGGCCAGCCGCCTCCTGTACTCGCCTCCTGTACTCGGGCCCCACTCCTGGAAGGGAGAATAAATCACTGTCCTCTCTTGGGGGCGGAGGGAGCTGTGAACAAAGTCGCCTTTGGCTGGGCCTGGAAACACAGGCTCCTTCTCCATTGTGCGGGAATCAATGGGCCTCCGGCTCCCGCCAGGCGCCAGGACTCTGACCGGGGAAATGTTGGTTTTCCCCCCAGCAGCAGTCCCAGGCTGCGGTTTGCCCAGGGCCAAGCCCGGGCACTGCTGACCATCAGGGGGAGGCGAGCTGTGACCCCACAGGCCAGAGCACTTGCTTCCGGCCCCCCCACCATGGGACACCCTCGTTGGTCTCCGTTGGCTCATTTCTGTGCCTCGGTGGAGGGAAAGGGTGCTTAGGCCGCTGTACCCAGACCCCGTGGGTACGTACATCTCCAGTGCTGGCATCTGCTCCTCCTAGTGCTGACTACTGGGTGCTCCCCGTTAAGCCCCGTGGTGTCCTGTTTGGTTGCTGTCTGGGCCCTATCCTGGGCTATGGGGGTAGGGGAGGCAGCGGTAGCCTGGGGCAGCCATCTAGGCCGGCTGGGGGAGGGAAATAGGTGGAGAGGGGGAGGTATGGGCTTCAGAAGAAGAAAGGCTTCCAGGGAGGGGTCTCTGGGCAGAGGGGCAGCTCACCCTGGCCAGGGTCGACGTCCTGGGCATATGGGTGCATTGGTGTAGCTGGATGGGGGCTGTGTCTGGGGACAGGCCAGGGCTGGGCTGAGAGGCCGGCTGGCTGCGGAGTTTAGGGAGGGAGTGCTGGGGGTGTGCTGGGGGGCTTTTCTACCATCCCCAGTGGGGAGTCTGTGTGCCCTGCCCTCACTGGGTGGTTGGGGGCAGGGCCTGAGGCAGGTAGGCTGGTTCCTGCACACCCTCACCCACATAGACCACCCCCGAGGGGAGAACCAGCTCCCGCAAGGCTTCCAGGAGCTGTCCCGTAGGGAGGCCGCTGCCTGCGGCAGGGAGGGTGCTCCAGCCCCAGGGCGGCCGAAACCCCAGGCGTCCCATCCTGGCAGGAAACAATTGCTTTTCTTCCTGCCTGGCGAGTTTATTTCTGAGAGATTTACATAAGCCGAGTGCAGTTGAGGGTCTGGGGAGTGACTACCGGGCCTGTGGCAGAGGCCGGAGGAGGGTGCTGTGCCTCCCTCCTGGTGTGGTGGCCCCTCTGGCTCCTGCACTGTCGAGCCCAGCAGAGCCACCCACAGAGAGGGTGCTCCTCACCCAGTGCCAGAGGGCCTCCGTGCTGCCGCTGCAGCCTGTGGGGGCTGTGGGGACTGTCCCATTGCTCTGGAGCACAGTGTGACCTGCTGTGTTCTTGAGGGCTGGTTGGCCCAGCCTCAGGCCGGTCCTTGAGGACCCTGTGGTGCCCCCTGTGGTGCAGGAGCCGGTGTGTGTGACCTGGAGGGACCTGGTGCCCAGGCCACTGGATGGGTTGGGCTGTCCAGTGTGTGAGCCCTCAACAGCACACAGAGCATCCATTCTGCCTGAAGCCTGACCTCTGGCCCTGGGGTTTTAGCTCAGGAAATGTCCTGGTCACACTCCAAGGCAACATGGGTACTCAGGTGGTCAGGGTCCGGTGCTGGCATTCGAGGGCACTCCGATGGAACCCTCTGGGTTCCTTGACAGTTGGGGTAGGGTCGGGCCCCTCTGGGGAAGCTGTGATGGGGACTTGAGTTCTACGTGAGTACTGTCTGTGAGCTGCAGGGTAGAGGGGACAGCTTGGAGTCCAGTGTACCTGGCAAGATCTGTACGTGGGGAGGGGGCTGCTGGATGTCCCGCGGAGCCCCTGGGGTGGGTACTGTGGCAGTGAGTCTGGGTGCTGCCAATCAGCTGTTGGCAGTTTATGTGGGGTTCCCCTAGGGCAGTGGAACTGCCAGGATGACATTCTGTACCCCCTGAGATGGCAGGGAGGAGGATTCCCACGGCCAGGGTTCTGCTTACGGTCCATCTGAGGACTTCCAGGGAAGGGAAGAGACCTGTCTGCTCACCTGGTGCCCTGCTGGGAAGCAAGGGGGGAGCAGGCACTCCA
Organism: Saccopteryx leptura; assembly: GCF_036850995.1. Taxonomy (NCBI): domain Eukaryota; kingdom Metazoa; phylum Chordata; class Mammalia; order Chiroptera; family Emballonuridae; genus Saccopteryx; species Saccopteryx leptura. Next base: position 383,095 of record NC_089507.1, read on the forward strand.
GCCAGCGTGCTCAATCTGTGGGTCAGGCTGTCCCTGAGCTGTGCCCAGAATGGCCTGGCTTCTGGGGCACCCACCTGTCCTGTGGGTCCTACCAGTTCCACCACGGGTCCTGTGGGTCCAGCCCCCACGGGTCCTGTGGGTCCAGCCCCCACGGGTCCTGTGGGTCCAGCCCCCGGGGGCCGCCCTGGGCTGGCTGGAGACGGGGAGCCTGTGTCCAGTGTGCACCTGCATGCACGTGCCTGACCGTCCCCGGCCCTCAGGCCGTCATGGTGGTCACCTGTGCCCCATCCTGGGGCTGTGCCTGTCCCCTCCAGGTCTCACCTACATGGAGAGGAGGGTGTCGGCCCGGGGGCCACCATGTGTGGGCCTCTCCAAATCAGCCCTGTGCTGGATGCCCTCTCACCGTGGGGTGAGGACAGGGTCCCCCACCCTCCCAGAAAGTGTCCACCTGCTCCACCTGGTGCAGGGTGTCCAGGCTGGGCCTGCTTCCCCTCCCTGCCCTCTGACCAGGCCCCTCATGCCGTCCCTAGGCCACGTAGCTGCTTCAGGAGTGCTGGGCCCAGCAGGACAGTGGCTCTGAGTGCCATCTTCACCCCGTGGCCAGTCCCTGCATGAGTAGCCTGGTGCCTGTGCACCCTGGCCAGAGGATTTCTCCCAGGCCAAAAACTTCTGGGGCTTTACAGGTTTCGCTGGTGACCAGGCCAGCACTGAGTAGCTGGCCAGGTGGTCCCTGCACACCCTCCCACCTGTGTCTGCGGCCGCTGGGAGTGGGTGTCACCGACCGGGGGCGGGTGTGGGGTGAGCCCTGAAACAGCCAGTGCATCTGCCGCCCCTGCTGGGCCGGGAGCAGGGCAGTGCCTGGTCCAGCCTCTCCTGAGGGAAGCTCAGGGCCAGCAGATCGAGGCCCATAGTCCGCCTTGACCGGTGGGGAGAGGCCAAGGCTGGGCTCCTGACAGACTGTGGACAGGCCACCCCGCTAAAGGAGTGTGGGAGCTGGAGGGGAGGGGTCAGGAAGGTCGCAGCTGGGTAGCCAGTGCGGAGGCCCTGGGGTGGTGAGGGCTGTGGTACTGAGCCGGGGCCTGTGGAGGCTGCACGGGGCGTGCCCACCCTCTCTCCCCTCCGTGCCTCCCAGTGCCCTGAGCCCCTCTGCCCTCCCGGGCCCCACTGGTTACAGAGGGACTTCGTTTTACTAAACCTGGCCAGGTAGGGGGTGGGGGGCAGGCCTGGGGGGGGTCTTGCGTGCTCAGAGGCGGGTTGTGTCCCTCGGTGGGGTTTGGTCTGCATCCACTGTTGGGATGTGTGTGCGCACCTTGGGGACTGTCTGGGGGAAGAGTATGCATTCGGGGGGACCGCATGGGTCTGGGGGCAGCACCTGTGGACAGAGGATCCGTCTGGGGCAAAGCCTTTTGTGTGAGGACATCCTGTATGTGTAGGGGCAGCCTCCATGTCTGGGGGACAGCGTCCGTGTCTGGGGGACAGCGTCTGTGTGGGTTACCTGAGCTCGGGTGGGCAGCTGGGAAGCCTGGCTGTGTAGAATGGGTGTGGGACCTCTAGGTGGCTGCATGCTGGCCCTTCCTGGCACCCCTGTTCCTGGCCTTGTTTTCACAGCCGGGGGAGGGGGAAAACAGGGAGGAAAAGGGGGCAGTGACTCCCTCCCTGTCCCCACCTCAGTGTTCAGCCCTCACCACGTGGTGAGACCCTGACCCAGCCTCACCGATCCCCATGTCTGAGCCTCCTCCATGTGGCCATCGTGTCCTGCCCGTGCCAGGAACTTCCTAGGGCTGTGGTTTAGGGTGTGTGCAGGGTTGAGGGCTTCCTAGAGGAGGAGCTCACAGGGAGGGAGGCGAGGGTGGATGGGGGGGAGACCTGGGAGGGGGTCAAGCCTCCTCCCCCCCCCCAGCACTCCTCCACACACCCTCCAGGGGCCCTTGGGCCTCAGCCGCTGCCTCAGTTTCCCTGTGACTGAGTGGGTTGGACACCCTGCCCAGGTAGCACAATAGGGACTTCTGTTTCCCAGGCTAAATACAGAGCTGCAGCAGTCATGCTGACGGCCAGAATTCCCAGGAATCTGGGGGTGGGGGGGCTTTCCTCTGCTGAGCCTGCCAGGGCCTCTGAGGAGGCGGGTGTGGGGGTAGCCCAGGGCCTGGCCTGGCCTTGGGTCCAGCGTGGGGCAGGCTGGGCTGGCCACGGGGCGGGGGAAGGGGCTGTTTGCTTTAGGATAAGGCTGGCTCCAGCCTGCCTGTCCCACAGCACCGCTCCACACGGCCACTCTGGGGCCACACTTCCGGTCGTCTGGCGGCCACTTGGCTCTGTCCCTCTGCAGGGACGCGGTGATGAGGGGCACCCCCCCCAGCTGCTGCTGCCCAGCGGACACCCCCACTGCTCACGCTCTCCTGTGCGGGGCGGGGCTGGAGGTGACCTGCAGCGTGGGCGGGTCAGCCCTTTCTCTGCCACTGAGCAGGCTCTTATGAGGGGTGAGGGTGTTGACCAGCCCCTCGTTGTGCCCCTCAGGCAGTGTTAGGGTGGGCAGAGCCCCAACATGGAGGACATGGCCTCTCAGGCAGGGCACTGTCCTTCCCTGTGTCTTCTGAGCAGTTGCATGTCTCTGTGTGTGCCCAGGTGGCAGTCCTGGAGGCCCAGGGCACCGTGCTGGCTGGGGGGGGGGGGGGTTCTTTGTCCTGTAGCCGGAGGCCCCTGTGAATGGTGGAATTTCAGGCAGTGACAGGTGGCGGCTGATCGGCCTGGGAATGAGACTGGAGCCTTGTCTGTGGACCCTGCAGCCCCTCCCGCTCGGGCCCTGCAGGCAGTGGAGTAATTGGGAAGGGGGGGGTCTCAGACCCCTGTCACCTCTGCTCTTCTTGTCCCTTCCAGGGAATGGGGGGGGGCTGGGAGCTGGTGAGGAGAGGGCTGGGGGAGCTCCAGGGGCCTGGGGCCACGGTGCGCTGTCTAGGAGTTAGGCAGGATGGGGCGTGGGCTTGCCTGTTGGCAGGGTGGGCTTGATGGAGTGGAGTGTGTCGAGCAGAGGGAGGGAGCAGGCGGGGCTGGGAGGAGCCCCTCCCCACCGGGAACCCAGCAACCCTGAACCCTGGGCTGTCATGTCAGCCCACTCGGCACCCTCAGACAGAAGTGGCGCGGGGCTCAGTGCTCTGGGAGGGTCCCTGGGAGGTGGGCAGTGATGAGTGAGAAGCTGCTGCTTGAGTTCTGACGCACCCACAGAAGCATGTGGGGCCCCGGTTGCAAAGGCCCCAACGTAACCAGCTGGTAATTGCATGTTGAAGAAATACTGGCTGGTGATTAAAAACACATGCCGCCTTCAGGCCCCATTCAATAGTATCTGGGAGCAGCCGCCACCTTCTGGCACCTCCTGTGGAGCCAGGACACTGGGATGCTGGCACCCCTGGCCTGGAATGGCCACAGCACGGGGGGGTTGGGCAGGGCCCCAGGTGCCGGCCACTGGGTGCTCATGGCGGCCTCTTTGGGTCGGCACAGTGGGCCAGGAGACCGCACGTGAGAACCCTGTGGTCGTCATGGCCCAGGAGCTGCAGAGCGCCCCAGGCTCGGGGCCACAGGCACAGGCAGGTGCCTGCCACTGATCAGGAGATGAGCCCAGGCCTTCCTGACACCTGCAGCACCCTTCCCAGCCAGCCAGTTGCTCAGTGCCCTCCAGGCCTGGACACCCCACTGTTTCTACACTTGACTCCAGAGGCCCTGTGGCTGGACCCAGGCTGGTGGGGATGGGAGTGGATTTCCTCCTGTTCATGAGGGGCTCATGGCTTCCCTCAGCCTGACTTCTTTCTCCCTGGGTGGGCAGTGGGCAGTGGGCAGTGGGCGTGCACTGCCAGCCGGACAGGAACCCTGCACCTGGGGTCAGTGTGCCCACTCCCTTGCCCTGTGGCCCAAGGGCCTTGGATTAAGGACATGTTGCAGGTGTACCTGGGAACAGCGGGGCCCTTGGTCAGGCACACCCAGGCGGGGTCCACGCACACAGACAGAGGCCACCAGACACGGGGATACCATGTGGGTGCCACACGACTCATGTGTACGTGCACACACAGACGCGTGGCCACGTCCGCTCTGCCGTGCGCACGCAGACGCGTGGCCACGTCCGCTCTGTCGTGCACACGTGCCCCGGTGCGCTGCTCCGGCCGCGTGTGGTTCCTGCTTCTGTGCGGTGGCACGGCAGCTGTGTCGGCAGACGTAGGCCTGGCACACAGCAAGGGGCCCAGTGGTCTGGGAGGAGGCCCCGTGCTTCAGGCCCTCGCTCCTGGTGCTGGGCGGGGTTTTCGGGGTGGAGTCCTCCATGGGGAACCCCCTCAGGGACAGGCCTTCCCCGGGCTCCCGACACCCCTGCCACCACCTCCCTGACTGAGGCCTCTGCCCCGCCTGCAGGCCCCCCGAGGATGGCCGACAAGGTGGTCCCGCGGCAGGTGGCCCGGCTGGGCCGCACCGTTCGGCTGCAGTGCCCCGTGGAGGGGGACCCACCACCGCTGACCATGTGGACCAAGGACGGCCGCACCATCCACGGCGGCTGGAGCCGGTTCCGCGTGCTGCCCCAGGGGCTGCGGGTGAAGGAGGTGGAGAGGGAGGACGCTGGTGCCTACGTGTGCAAGGCCACCAACGGCTTCGGCAGCCTCAGCGTCAACTACACCCTCATCGTGATGGGTCAGTGGCGGGCGGGCAGGGGCTCGTGCCCGAGTCGACCCTCCCTGTCGGCCCCACCCGCCCCCACCCGCCTGAGCTGGACCCACTGCCACTGGGACATCCAGTGACCTCTTCTGAGCCCGGCACAGGGGCCTGAACTCTGTCACCACCCCCAGCCTGGGTCTTCTCCTCAGGCCTACACCTCAGGGACCCTCCTTCTCCAGAGGTCCTGCTGACCTGAAGCCAGGGGCAGCAGGAGTGGGTATTGGGGCCCAGGGTGGTGGTCCCACTGATGGGCATGCTGGGCAGGCCGGCTGCCGTGGTGTCGGCGGTGACTTTGAGTCTCAGGTTTCGGAGTTCAGAGGGGCCGCCCCGGGGAAGCCAAGGACCTTCTGTTCTCTTCTGCTTGTGGGGCCTGGGCTTGGGGACTGGGCGGCGTCCCCAGCGACACACCCTGCACTTGCTGGTACCGGGCGGGCACCTCCTCCGTGTGCTCCCAGGGTGGGTCTCTGGGGAAGGGTCTCCCCAAGGCGGGTCCCTCGGGGCACACCGGCCTCCCTCGTGAAGGAGGAGACTGAGCCGTGCTGCCCCGCGCTGGGTCCCGGGGTGGGGACCTGAGACAGTCTGGCCTTGGTCCTGGGCTGGATGGAGGCACGGCTGTCCTGGGAGGGGGCATTCCTCAGCAAGCTCCACCCCTGCCGGGGGCCTTCTCTGGGCTATGGAATGGGAACACTGTGGGTGCCCCCCCACTGCCCTTTCAGAGGGGAGGATGGCGGGGCGGTATGCCGGCCATGTCACTTCACCCAGCCCTCGGCCCCTTGATGTGGGCTAGGGTTACTGCAGCTGCCACCAGGCCCGCCCCTCCCCCCGGCCTGCAGACCCCCCGGAGCCGGGGTGGGGGGCCAGCTCTCAGGTCCCCGCGCCTGTTGGGGTCACCTGCACCCTGGGAGTGGGCTGGGTGTCCTCTGCCCAGCTGTCTCTGGGACTCTGAGATGTGGGTGTGCACCCGATGGCCTCCCCTCGCCTTTCTGGAGCTTTCCCAGCTGGGCCAGACACGGGGCCTGAGAACCAGCCCGGGTGTGGGTGGGGGGCAGCAGGGGGTCATCTCACGCCCCCTCCCCTCCGCAGAGGACACCAGCCCAGCCAGGGAGAGTCCAGGGCAGGAGGGCTCCTCCGGGGGCCAGGAAGACCCAGCCAGCCAGCAGTGGGGTGAGCACGGGCGACGGCGCTGTCCGCCTCGGGTGCGGCTGGGCCCCCTCCGCCCCCTGCCCCCTGCCCCCTGACCGCTGTGCCGCCCGCCCCGCAGCTCGGCCCCGCTTCACGCAACCCTCCAAGATGAGGCGCCGGGTGATTGCGCGGCCCGTGGGCAGCTCTGTGCGTCTCAAGTGCGTGGCCAGCGGGCACCCACGGCCAGACATCATGTGGATGAAGGACGACCAGGCCTTGACACGCCCCGAGGCCAGTGAGCACAGGAAGAAGTGGACGCTCAGCCTAAAGAACCTGCGGCCCGAGGACAGCGGCAAGTACACGTGCCGAGTGTCCAACCGCGCAGGCGCCATCAACGCCACCTACAAGGTGGACGTGATCCGTGAGTGCCCGGCCGGGGGGGGGGGGGGGGGCGGGGGGGGGGGAGGGACCCGGGGGGGGGCGGGGACGTGCCCACACACTGTGTTCCCCACAGAGCGGACGCGCTCCAAGCCCGTCCTCACGGGCACGCACCCTGTGAACACCACGGTGGACTTCGGGGGCACGACCTCCTTCCAGTGCAAGGTGCGCAGCGACGTGAAGCCCGTGATCCAGTGGCTGAAGCGCGTGGAGTATGGCGCAGAGGGCCGCTACAACTCCACCATCGACGTGGGCGGCCAGAAGTTCGTGGTGCTGCCCACGGGGGACGTGTGGTCGCGGCCCGACGGCTCCTACCTCAACAAGCTGCTCATCACCCGCGCCCGTCAGGACGACGCAGGCATGTACATCTGCCTGGGCGCCAACACCATGGGCTACAGCTTCCGCAGCGCCTTCCTCACCGTGCTGCCAGGTGCCCGCCCCAGCCCCACCCCGGCCTCCGCCCCCGCCTTGTCAGCCTCCTGCAGACACTCCTGACCCTTCACGTCCTTTTTCCTTATTCTCTCCTGCAGATCCCAAGCCTCCAGGGCCTCCCATGGCGCCCTCATCCTCAACCACGAGCCTGCCGTGGCCCGTGGTCATTGGCATCCCAGCCGGCGCTGTCTTCATCCTGGGCACCGTGCTCCTGTGGCTCTGCCAGGCCAAGAAGAAGCCGTGCGCACCCGTGCCCACGCCCCCTGTGCCTGTACACCGCACACCGGCGACCACCCGGGACCGTGGCGGGGACAAAGACCTGCCTGTGTCACCCGCCCTGGGCACCACGGCAGGGGTGGGGCTATGTGAGGAACTGGGAGCGCCGGCCCCCCAGCACCTGCTGGGCCCGGGCTCAGCTGCTGGCCCCAAGCTTTACCCAAAACTCTACACGGATGTGCACACGCACACGCACTCACACACGCACTCGCACGTGGAGGGTAAGGTCCACCAGCACCAGCACATCCACTACCAGTGTTAGTGGTGCCACTCTCGGGGCTCCGGGCACCAGGGGTGGCCAGCCGGAGGCCAGGCCTCGCAGGCAGGCTGGGAGTCGAGGGCTGTGGAGGAGGGAGGTGCCCACATGGGAGGGGCGCAGCCGGCAGCCTGGGCACCCTGTGCGAGGCACACGCACTGCTGGACGCACGTCCACGCCTGACATACCTCCACACTCACACAGGTACACGCTGACGTGCTGTGGACAGTCAGACCCACACTCAGGCCTGTGTTTGTAACTTGCAGTGTGTGTGTAGTGCTGGGCCCCCTGGATGAGGGAAGCCCTTGGCCTGTGAGGAGGATTTCATGGGGGCCTGGCAGGAGATCTGAGAGGCACCCTGGCTTAGCAAACCAAAAACTCCCCATCCCTGTCCTATGCCTGCCCGCCTGTCCCCTTGCCCAGGCCTCGGCAGGTGGGTGGCTATTTTTGCCGCCACCTGTCCTGGGTAACCAGGAGTCCACCAATACCCTGGGCTCGGGGTCGGGCATAGCATTCCCAGGCCTTGTCCTGAGAGGCTGGAGCCCAGCTGGGAGTGACTTGGGCCACACCCTGCCTCCCAGTGCCAGAGAGAAGGGGGCCTTGATATTTATATTTAAGAAATTAAGATAATAATATTAATGATGAAGGGAGGGCTGGGCCGCAGAGACCCGGCCTTGTGGCCATGCCGAATGTCCACCTCGGGGCCAGGCACCCATCATCCCACTGCCCGCAGTGGCCCCAGACCTCTGTAATTTTATATAGAGTTTGAGCTGAAGCTTCGTATATTTAATTTATTTTGTTAAACAAGAAAATATGCATCCTTTTCCTCTAAACTAGTGTTTCTGTCTGTGTGTTCATAATATGTATAGGCCGTGTCTGTACAGGTGTGGACCTGTGTGTGTACAGGTGTGTGCACTCATTTATGGCCTGCACCTGTACGCGTGTGTGTACATGCCCATGAGCCAGCATGTGGGCTTACGTCATGGCCTCCAGACCAGGAACAAGGAAGACTCTCAGAGTCCTATTGCTGGCCCTGCAGCTTGGCTGGAGACCCGGGTCCCAGGGCTCCTTGTCAGTCCCCTGAACAGAAGCACCGCGTCACGCACCTGCACGCCTCCCTGGCTAGCTGCCATCCCGGCACGGCCGGCCCAGGAAATGCCCCTCTCTACTGGCGCAGCCCTGTGGCCCTCAGTGCCTCCCATCCCACATTCTGGGGTTCAGGTGGGTGGCCTTGGAAGGCTAGGGCTACACTGTCACCTCCATCCAGGTGCCTCCCACCTGCAGGACACCTGAAGAGGCTAGCCACCACCCCGGGGCTTGCAAGAACGGTGTCGCTCTTCAGATAGGGAGACTGAGGCCCCAACTGGTGGGGCCAGCACTCCATGGTGGGGCTTCCTGTGGCCCGGAGGTGCTGAAGGGACCTCTTAGGAAAAGGCACTAAGATAACCTGTGTGATGTCAGCAAAGCCACTAGTGTGAGGCACATTGCATCCTCGAGGCCTCAGTGTCTGGCGGAAAGGGCAAGGCCTTGCAGGTGTCCAGGGCACTGCCTGGGCCAGCGCTGGTTTTCATTGCTTCTCGAAACAAGGTCCAAGGTCTGTCTCAGGCGCTTCTGGGCCCCCCAAGGTCAGGGCCAAGGCCCCACTCCCTGAGCCTGCTCACACTGGGGCGGCCCTTCCTCTCCCCGGTCTCCCAGGGCTGGGCCTCCAGTCCCTCGACCCTCCACCATTGGGGCTTCCATGCTTTGCAGGGTGGGGTCCCTTGTCCTTTGCAACATCTTCCAATCCTCCAGCCTCCCCAGAGTGGACCCCATTCCTGTACCCAAAGAGACAAAGGCTGGCCCTGAGGGAGGCCCCACTTGGGTCGTCCTGGCCCCAGGTATTAATACCACCTATGCTAAGTGCTGTGGCAGACGGGTCCTAGCTCCGCTGGGCAACCCCGCTGCAGGGCAGGCCGCAGGGGCTGCAGGGGGCCCACAGGCGTTGCACAGACAGCTGGTATTGGGTGAGGCTGGTTGGGTTAGTCTAAGGTGGGAGGGGTGTGGAAAGAGGGGTGATTCTCGGTAGTGGGGAGACCTTGGGAGGTGGGCCATCTGGCCGCCTTTGGGTCAGGAACTATTGAGGAGCAGGCACTGGGCAGAGTACAGCCCCAGACTCTCCTGAAGAGACTGAGACCCCGGACTCGAACCTGCATCCTTGGCCTGGTGTTCAGTGCTGTCCACCAGGGGCTGTTCCTCATCAGCCCTGAGGAAGTCTCTCATGGGCAAGGCGGGCCTGGCAGGGCCCGGGTCTGAGTCCTCACTGAGACCAGTGGCCCTGGGCTCCCCACCCGCCCGCCGGAACCTTTTCAGGGATCCTGGAGAAAGATGGTCTCTGTGGACATGTTGGGGTACTGGGCTGTTCAGGGGACCAGACCAACTCATCCTGTCCTCATAAGGCTGTTCTGCCACCTCGACGACCACACCCCCTACCCGCAGACCCCACCCTGGAGCTCAGAGCCAGAGTCCCACCCCCACGCCCGTCCTGGGCTGCCTGCTGTCTCTCCGTGGTCCTCAGAAGCTGCCTAGTAGGGGTCAGCTTTTCCTTGCTCCCCTCAGCCTAGTCCCCAGCTGTGCCCTCTCCCGCTCCGCTCCTGTCCCTGGGCTCTATCCAGCTCCGTGTGACCACGACCGCCAGGGGATTTCACATGGCTCCTGTCCCCCCAGCGTGGCAGAGGTGCCCCGCCCTGCACCCACACTCCCAGGATGGAATCTCACTTCCGTGCACACCCATAGGGTGGGGATAGGAGGGAACAGTGCGGGAAGGGGTGCCCCCAGGCGGATGCCAAGTCTGCCTTGAACAGATGTGTGTTGACCAGCTTGCTGGCTGACCTTGACCCCTGTAACACCCCACACCTCTGTCTTTCTGGGCATCTTGACCCCCTGAGGACTCCCAGGCTGAGCAGAGAAGGATGTGCAATGTCCAGGTTCCGGGGGTGCAGGCAAAGGGCCTGGGGTTGTGGGTGGGGTCATGGGGAGCTTGGTGGGCAGGGTCCAGGCACAAGGAGGAGCCCAGTCACAGCAGGGACGGGCACTGTGGCTGAGCTGCTCCTCTTGCGGGCTCTGTGGGGCTGCATCCTGGGCTCCGCTGCCCGTTGCGGTTTTCCTAGCAGACTGACACTGAGGCCAGGCCCCAAAGTGCCCTTGGCCACAGACAGAAAGGCCAGTGGGCAGCTGCCAGTTCCATGAGATTCACTCACAGGAACACAGATGCCGCTGCCCCCAGCTCTGCAGGGTTTTCTGGGGGTGGGGTGAGGTCTAGGCCCTGCCCTGGGGTCTCCCGGTCTGGTGTGGGGGGGCAAATAGCCGTGTCCTCAGCATGACCACCCCCAACCGGACCGAGCCAGGCTGAGCCATTCTGGGAGACTCCTGTTGTCCCTGGTAGGTGCAGGGTGCTGGGTGGATGGGGTGCTGGGAGGGCACAGCCTCAGGTGCTGAGCCAGCTAGCTATCTTTCCTCTGATCCGTTCTGGGCACGGTAAGCCGGTCCCCTTGAAGTCTGGCAAACTTGAAAGGGTGGCCCGGGCTCTGACACCCTCGGGTGTGACTGCCCCCTGCTGCCACCCGGCCCTCCGGGCTTCAAAGGGGTGTCGGCAAGCCATCCAGCAGCTGTCCTGCAGGGGGGAGAGCTGAGGCTGATGCCAGGGACGGGGCAGTGCGACCAGAGGCCAAGGATGAGGGGCACGTGGGCCAACCCTGCCCCCCGACGAGTCGTGTGTTGGGAGGGCCTGGCAGGAGATCAGAGCCTGGTCCTGGGGCCAGGCCAAGGGACCTGGGACAGGAGTGCAGGATGTGGGACATAGGAAAGGGGACAGGAACATGGGACACTTGGTGGACACAGACTTGATTTGGGGCCCGGGGCACAGGGTCAAGAACCCCTGGGGGGTGCTGCGTGCGGTTCACAAGGGCGGGGGCCTGTGATAGGGACGGAACGATAGGTGCCCCAGATGACCTTGAGCAGAACCAGGACACAAGGACATTTGGGCCTGTGGGGCGGGGGTGCTAAAGGTGAGGTACAGAGACAGGGACTTCCTGTGTGGGGTCTGGGGGAGCAGCCATACATAGCCCCATTCCTGGCACCAGCCTCTGGCATGAGAAGCCTCTGGTGGCCCAGGATTCTAGGGCATTCCATGGAACCTGCCGCATCCGGTGGGCAGAGACCCCCGCGGCTGCGCTTCACTCAGAGGGCAGGGTGGGCCTGGCTGCTGGGGACCCCTTCTGTGTCCTGTGCCTGGCCCACACAGCTGGTGCCCAGGCTTGGTTAGGCTCGGGGCCTTCACAGGACAGGCTGGGGGAACACAGGGATGGGGTGGGGGAAGCTGGGGGTCAGTGGCTCTCCTTAGGGATTTGGGGCTCAGTGACACGGGGTCCCAGGTCCTGGGTTCCCAAGGAACACGAGGATCTGGGGTTTGGGGTTTATTTTAAGGGCACTGTCTCTAAGGAGAGAAATGGTTGTCCGAGGGGTGTTGTTGCTGCTCCAGGCTGTAGAGGGGGCACTGATTGATGCTGGGGCCAGGACCCCTTGTGACCCCGCAGGGCAGATGTCCTGGAATGCGAAGGCTCGGTGGGCAGACAGGACCCCAGGAGGGCCGGCCGAGTGGCTTGGCCCCTGGAAGCAAAGGGAGGCTTTCTGGGTCCCAGGCCGCGCTGCCCCCTGAGCGCAGGGCCAGTAGAAGCAGCATGGCCGCAGCCGGTGGGGCTTGGTTCTGAAGTCAGGCTTTCCGTCTGGGCTGGACCCTGTGCCACGCCCTCTCTGCCAGCCCCTTCCCCAGCTGCCCGGGCACAGTCCCTCAGGCATCCTGTCCCCAGGCTTGGCCAGGCCACTGCCCGGCCTGGGGCTGATCCCGTCGGCCACTCTGTCCTCCAGCACTGACCGCTCAGCTCCTCCTGCCGGAGCCCACTGAAGGTCCATAATATTCTCCCTATTTGCCCCCATCCAATACCCCCCCAGGTGCCCCCTACCTGCTGAGCCCTGGTCAGTCCTCATCTTGAGTCCTAGGGCCCTGATGGCTGCTGTGTCCCCAGCCTCTCCCATCCCCTGCCCCAATCCCTGGACTGCCACTGTCTGTGCAAGGGAGGGTCTGACTCAACTCAGACCCACACGTTTCTGTGGCCTGAGGTAGGGCCTTGTGCAGGTCCCAGACCTGGGGGAGGATCTGCTTCCCACCTGGGGGTCTCTCCTGTGGATGGATACCAGCTATGGGGCCGCCCCAGGGGAGCCCCGCGTCAGCCAATTCCGAAGGCTTGTTCTGGCCTTCCAAACCCAATGCTATGTGCCATCTGGGGTCCTGTCTGGTGGGCTCAGGAGCCTACCCCTGCATGTGCCTCTGCTGGGCGGTGTCCTGGCCCAGACCCTGGCATCACCGACATGCAGTATGGAAACAGCTAGCCAGCCTGGGTGGGGCCTCTGCCAGCACAAATTCAGCATCAGCTTGGGGCGGGGAGATGCCTGGGTCAGGGGCCCCTCAGCACACATCTGCTTCTTGGGGTGCCGACTGGTTTCTTTAGGGAGCCCTGACATTGGCGTCTGTCTGGGGTGAGAAGGCAGTGTGTGAGGGTCAGGCCCAGTGGCCAGCACAGTGGCCCGAGGTGTCCTAGGCTGCAGCCCCGCAGCAGGGTTCATGAGCATGCACACTGCCCTCACTCAGCTGTCCAGGTTTCCCTGGGCCGTGCCTGATGCCCGGAGGCTTGCTCCCCCAGCGCCTGGCACAGTCCTCTGTCCTGGGCCAGAGGGGGACGGGGCCACCCCCTAGAGGCTGCACTGAGCTACATCTTCCCACCACAAAGTACGGCCCTGAGGGACCTCACTAGCATGTAAGCTCTGGGGAGGGGGCACACATGCTGGCTTGCAGGGTGGGTGGGAAACTGAAGGGAGGTGACCTCAGATTGGGGCCAGATGTCCACTCCTCGTGGTAGCTGCGCTGAGACACACACCTGAGACCAGGGCACAGTTGAGGGACTGATGGAGGGTCTGCAGTAGCTCCAGCTGAGGGCAGTGGGGGGGCCTGAGTTTCCCCCCACCAGGGGGCTGCGTGCCACACCCTCACTCCTGCTGCAGTCAGTGGGCATCTGGCCCTGGGCTGGCAGGTGGGGCAGCTGCCAACAGCTAGCAGGAGGGGTGGGTGCCACGGGTAGGGGTGGAGGCTCTGGCTGGCCCTTGAGGAGCTGGGCCAGGCGGCAGTTGAAGGGGGTACGTGTGAGTCCCTGGGAAGACTGAGCTGTTCTGCCCTTCTTCCCAAACAACTTCCTGGACCTCGGAAAGATTCTTGCAGAGGATAACCTGGGAGAGAGGGGAAGAGACAGGCCAAGCATCCCAGGAGGCTCCCACTGCCCTTGGGGATCCCCACAGAGAGGCCAGGGCAGCAGGGGCCAGATGGATGGAGGAGGCCGGCAGCAGCCAGGTTCTTGCTGGGAAGCTGCATCCACCCCGACAGGAGGCAGTGCAGGCGGGCTTCGGCGGGCGGGCTGTGGCGGGAAGGAGGCGAGCTCCCGGTGAGGAGTGAGGACAGCGGGACCCACCCGGATCCCTGCTGGTACTGGGAAAAGGTCGTCCCCATGATGAGTCTCCCCTGGGACGCTGCCCCAGCGTCATCTCAGCAGCGGTTGCAGGAAGCCCCCGGCCCAGGCAGCCTGGAGCTGCCCACTCCCTGGCCAGGACTTCCCCTTGGCCACGCCCTGGGGACTTGATTTGGGGTGGGTTTATACCTCCACGACCTGGAGGCCACCCAGCTGGAGGCAGGACCAGTGAGCAAGTGGCAAGGAGATCAGGGTCGCACACAGCCCCTGCCGCCCCTGCCGCCCCTGCCCCCCCCACACCCGCCCCGAGCCTCCTCTGAGAGATGGGCATCATTGCCAGCTCCCTCGGGGACTGCTCATGTGGCCCTTCACCTGGCACGCAGAGAGAGCGGCACTCAATGCCCACAGTGCGCCTCTGATGTGTGGGCGGGAAGGGGGCGGTCCTGGGTCACCACTCTGGGTCTCTTGGCCCTGGGTGGCAGGGAAGAGGACCCTGACCTCTACCTGCACCCTGTTCTCTGCAGCCTTGGCAACATCTTCCACCCCTGGTGCTCACAGCTGCGTCCACGGGGGCCCCACGGCCACCCAGCCACTCTGACCCTTAGTCTCCTCATCTGCGGCATGGAAGAGAGGGCCCGTGGTGAATGCACGGATAAAAGGTAAGCCCGGACCTGGCCCCAGATGGCACTGAGTGGCCCCGGGTCCGTCTAGGACCTCAGCTGGGACCTAGACCCAGGGAAGGGTAGCACTGGGCTCCGTAGAGGCAAATTCCTTCTTCTTTCACAGCTCTTTCCTCTATTATTTTTTCCCCAAAGCCACCCTCCACGGCTCACTCCTGGAGCCCCTCCAAGACAATCGCACGCTCACTTGGCCGCCACAAAGCGCCTTTGACAGTGTGGGTGGGGGAGGGGCAGGCAGCGAGGCCCCTTCCTGGGGTGGGGTACGCCGGGGTTGTGCTGGGACCCCCACTCGGGGCTCCGCCTGGTTGAGCCTTTGCCTGTGGGAGCTGTGGGGACAGTGCCCACCCCGCCTGCCCGGAGCCTAGCACCTCCCAGCTTCCTTGGTTGAGGGGCTGATGTCACCAGGGCCTGCTCTGAGCTGCCCGCTGGCCTGGCTGCTCTGGGGGAGGCCTTGGAGCATGCCCTTGTCTCTGTCAGAGTGTCCAAGTGAGGACCTGCTCTAGCTGTCGTGTTGGGTGTGGGGGGCTGCAGCCACACGACCCTGGACCCACTGGGAAACAGGATGGTGGCCCTGGCCGGTTGGCTCAGCGGTGGAGCATCGGCCTGGCGTGCAGGGGTCCCGGGTTCGATTCCCGGCCAGGGCACACAGGAGAAGCGCCCATCTGCTTCTCCACCCCTCCCCCTCTCCTTCCTCTCTGTCTCTCTCTTCCCCTCCCGCAGTGAGGCTCCATTGGAGCAAAGATGGCCCGGGCGCTGGGGATGGCTCCTTGGCCTCTGCCCCAGGCGCTGGAGTGGCTCTGGTCGCGGCAGAGCGACGCCCCGGAGGGGCAGAGCATCGCCCCCTGGTGGGCATGCCGGGTGGATCCCGGTCGGGCGCATGCGGGAGTCTGTCTGACTGTCTCTCCCCGTTTCCGGCTTCAGAAAAACACAGAAAAAAATAAAAATAAAAATAAAAACAGGATGGTGTTTGCCTTGGGGTGTCTGTCCTCTGCCAAATGCTCCTCAACCATGGTCTTAGGAGGGTGGGGTTCTGGCACCCACACCTGTACACAGTGGCGCTCATTAAATGCTTGGTGGGAGAAGGGATTGTTGGACCCAGAATGCTGGGGTTGTGGTGCCGGGCAGTACAGGGTGCTGTGGCCCCTCTCCCTCCATCCTGCTCTCTTGGGAACCAGGAATCCTGTCCCCCTTGGGCTCCCTGCAAATATGACCCTGAGCATGGGGCACCCCAGAGGCTTGGTGACCACGGAGGCTAGACGGACAGACAGCAGAGGAGTCTTTGCTTCTAGTCCAGCAGGGTGGACAGAAAGTCACAGAACACAAGGGGGGGTGCAGGCTGGCGACGGGAAGTGTCTGCAGAGGGGAAGGTGTCGGGCAGGCCCTGCCTCTGGGTGCTGGGAGGCTGCTGAGGAAGACAGAGCAGCTCGGTCAAGACGGGCTCCCGGGCTCCCAGGCCAGCGGCTGGTGCCCGCGGCTGCGGCTCACAGAGCCCTCACAGGTTGGCCAGAGGAGCCTTGCTTGGCTGCAAACACAAACATTGCCCACTGGGGCCCGGCGGGGGCAGCTCTGGGCGGGGAGCGGGCCCAGAGCGGGGCACAATCCACCCTTTGTTCCCGAGGCCGCCGGGAGCCTGCGGGCCAAGAGGAAATGGGGGGGAGCACCAGCCAGCAGACCTCACCCGCCCGCAGACCTCGCCGCCAGGGCCTGGTGGACGCCAGGGCCCAGCCCAGCGGAGGAGCCGGAGGGGCTGGCTCCTGGGAGGGGCAGGCTGCCCACCCGAGTCCCGGCCCAGAAACCTCATCAGGGCATCCGAGAGACGTGGGTGGCGGGTCCCTGTGGCTGGGACCTGGAAGCCTGTGGCCACCGCCCAGGTGTCCAACTCCCTCCATCTCCTCCAGCCTAGCCCAGCCCAAGCCCCTCCTGCTTGGGTGACCGCGGAGGGCCACCCTGAGCAGGCCAAGGGCAGGTCCTGGAAAGACCTGGCTCCTCTCCGAGGAGGCCCCCTGCCCGTGGCCTCTGGCCACACCTTCCTCCTCCTCTCCCCTCCCCCGGGCCCCAGACTGAGGGTAGGTGGTGGGCGCCTGGCCCACGCCCCACCGTGCTCCTTGCTTCCCCAGAGCCCCACAGACATGACTGAAGGGGGTTGCCCCACCCCCCATCCTTGGGGCAGACACGTTTGTCCCCTCACCCATGGAAAAGGGACCCAGGGCCTGGTGAGTCCTGTCTTGGGGTGCCTGATCCCTCTCCCACATCCTGTCTCAGGCAACCTGGGACCATTGATGGGAGTGTGTGCCTGTGAGTGCTTGTGTTCACCCGTGGGTACATGCACGTGTGTTCATACATGTGCGTGTGTGTGTGTGTGTGTGGGTGTTTGTGGCTGTATGGGGCTTGAGACTCCTCTGTCCCCTTCACCCCACAGCCCTCTCCATGGGACTGAGGACCCCGGGACCTTGTTAATGAGGCTGCCCCACAGATTCCCTGCTGGGGTCTCCCAGGCAGGCCCGCTCAGCGCTGTCTCCGTCTCAGTGAATCTCAGCCTTGCCTCCTGAGGGGTGGCCCCAGAAGCCCCTTTGCTGCTCCCTGATCCTGACCTCCCCAGGGAGGGTGGACTCTACCCCCTGTAGACAGGTACCCTCCCCGCAGCCTCAGCAGGTGCTGCCTGGGGACCGACGCCCACCTGGAGGCCGGGGAGGAGAGCCGGGCAGGGCCACCCTCTGAACCGAGGTCTGCGTGCTGGACCCGTGGCTTGGCCCGGGCCCTGAAGCCCCACCGTCAGTGCGAAGGCTCTGGAGGCAGGAAGGCCGGTCCCAGGGCGGGGTTGGGGCTGTTACCACATCTCTGAGGTCCAGGCTCAGGCAAGTGGGCCCTGGCCAGTGTGGGGCCTCTGGGTGCCTGTCCCAGGGAGGGGAGGTGGGGTCAGTGAGCGGCCTGCATGTCCCTCCACTGGATGCCAGACCCCAGCCAACTCCACAGGACAAGAAGGGGACCTTGGAGGCCCGGGATCCTGGCCCCTGCACATGTAAAGACATGTGAGTTTCTGTAATGACTGTGCCAACCATCACTCACCAGGGGCCGCACGGACCCACACAAACAGCCTGAGGCCTCGGCGGTGCTGCCAGCTGCTGGGAAGGCCGGAGTCTTGGCCTGGGCAGGCCAGGCTCAAACGGCATACCTCCCACACCCACGAGGGGCCCCACCTTTAGTGTTGGGGTGTTCCTGGCCCACCTGGCCTTGTCCTGGATTCAACTGCTGGGCCTGCTGGACTCCTCATCAGCCTCTGCTGGCCACAGGGAGCTGGCCCGGAGGGAAGGGTTCCCGGCTCCCCCCAGCGCAGGCCTCGGGCCACAGCAAACCTCTGGACCATTTCTTGGCTGAGGGGCCCCTGACGGGGGGCCCTGGCCTCCTGCTGCCTCTGGTCCCCTGTGTTCCCACAGGAGGCTGCGAGGATGAGGATGCCGGTGGGCTCTACAAACAGCAGCTGAGGCAGTGGCAACAAGCCCCCGGGTGGGGCTGACTTCCTGTGGCCTTCGAGCTCCCAGGTAACCCATCCTGCCTTTGCCCCCGAACCTGGGCTTGCCCACGAGGCGTCCGAGTCAGGTCCAGCTGGCCACTAGAATGCAGGCCCAGGGCCGTAACTCCCATCTTCCGCATCCATGCCCCTCCTGATACCTGGTCGCAGGGCCAGGAATAAAGGACCACGTGTCACATGTCAGGGGAGCCGCCATCCACCCCGAGGGTCCCACAGCCTGCCTTGTTCTGCTCCCCAACACCCCACGGGCACGCCCCTCTCTCTCTGGCGGGAACGGGCCATGCAGGGCGGTAAAGGTTCACAGACAGGATGGAAAACAATCCGAGAAGAGTCGTGTACCCTAGAGCCACCAGGATGGTGGGCGGCGGCAGTCCCTCCATCACGAGGGGTCACAGGCCTCTGTGTGCTGGCGTGTGGCCCCGGCCGCTCGTGGGGAGGGGTGAGACGGGCTCTCGCCACCACCGAAGCTGCCTGCGTCCCTCCCAGAGGGTGTTTCTGGGTCCAGCAGGACCCTCAATTCAGGTGAGGCATCTGAGGGGTCACCCATCTCACTGCATGGAGCAGATGGCTCCTGTCCTTCAGGGACATGGGGGTGGCAGGGCCTGAAGGAACCCGGAGAAGCGGTCACTGTGGCTGCGACTGGTCCTTGCTTGCTGGCTCCTTTCAGCACCAGACACCCAAGGGACCAGCCAGCCCAGGATGCTCAGGTGAGCCTAGCCCATGGGGGCGAGGGGTCTGTTCTTCAGGACATGTGTGCATCAGGGGTCTGGGACTCGCACCCAGGCGGGTGAGGATAAACAGCCCCAGGGGGTGTCAGGGACTTCAGGCTGGGGCTCCACCCTTTCCTTGGCTCTCAGGTTCCTAAGTGAGTGAGTGGCCCACAGAGAACGGGAAGGATCTCAGGCCCCCGGGAGTTCCAGGGAACCTTGCTGAGTCTGCCTGGGGCCACCCGCAAGGTTTCTGGGGACCACTGTTCATCTGCTTCACTCCCCACCCCCAACACCTGCAAAGCATGTGGGCCCCGCCTCTCGAAGCTCTGAACTGCAAAGTCCTTAAATGTTCTCCTGTGTTTATGTTACTTAAGCCGAAGCAAGGTAGGGACGGTGGTTCCCCCCAGAGGACAAGTAGTTGCAGGTGAGCCCAACCCAGGCAGCTTAGGGTCCTCTCCCCACCACACACACCGTGGGAGGGTCACAGCCCAGCCTGTGGCCCCCAGGAAAGCAGTGTGACAACAGCCACTTGGGCTTTCTCAGCTCGGATGCCCAGTGGTCCAGAGGTCATGACCTTGAGAGTGCCCTTGAAGGACCAGGCATCTGCCCAGCCACTGGGCTTCCCAAGAGGCCTGGACAGCAGACTGACCTGGCCAGCTGAAGCCAAAGTGCCTATGGCCAGGCCTCTCGTGCCCCCAGCTGGCCAGCTGGGGCCTTGAGTAACAGGCCTGGTCTGGCTGAAGGCTGGGTCCAGGCACCACTTGGAGATTGAGCCAAAGCTGTGGGAGGGGATAGAGCCTCCTCCTGGCCCTGGTGACCCAGCTGGGTCCAGCCAGCACCCGGCCTCGCCTTCCCGCCCCGAGGTCCGCAGCCATCCCTGTTCCCGGGTCGGGGCCGGGGCGCTTGGGGGCGGAGGGTTCCCGGCCTGTGCGGGGGAGGGCAGGCACCGTGGCCGGCACCCCGCTGGCGGCGTGTGGAGCTGGCCTGGCGCAGCCCCTGAGCCCGGCGCCGCTCAGTTGTGGAGGGCGTCGGGGTGTCTGTGCGGCGAGTGAGAACGCTTCTGGGCTCGCGTTACAGTTTCCACTGGAAAAACGGCACCGTGTTGAATGTTGGCTGAGCTTTTAAAAAATTGCAAATATACCCAGTTTCCTGAGGAGCGCTTGCTAAGTGAAGTGGTCGCTTCTGTTGAACACGGGCGCCGGCCCAGCTGGAGCGGCAGGCTGAGCGGAGGGAGGCGGGGAAACCGAGGCTGCCGTGCCGGGGGGGGGGGGGGGGGGGGGAGGTATCAGGAAGCTGTCACGGAAGGGGTCCTCTGTCCCCAGCGGTCATCCCCCCGACAAGTAGCAGGCAGGCTTCCCAGTTCCCCACATTCCCTACAAGCCACAGTGGCTGCACCCAAACCCCGAGACTGGGGAGCCCAGCCCATTGCAGCCCCCGCCTCTATTGCTGCTCCAAGTCCTGAGTGCACATCGTACACTCAGCACAGCCGGACGCGGGAAGGGGGACCCAGGGGCGAACCCAGGTTGTCCAGGTCTTAGGGTGACAGGGTGGCAGGGGCTTCTCAAATCTGTTATTATCAGGGGTCGAGGCTGTGTGTGGAGGGGATAGGTAAGCACGCATGTGTGCGTGTGGTATGCACATGTCCCAAGTGCGCACACGTCCGTGTATGCGTGAGCCTGCACACAGCATGAGTCTGAGTGAGTTCCTTGCCTTCCCCATGCTCAGGGTCAGGCCACGGACAAGGGGTCGAGGTCCTGGGCCTCCTCTGCCTGTTGGCCGGGGAGTGGGGCAGGATGGGAGGCCGGACCCCTGTGGGCCAGCTCCGGCGGGCCCTGGGGTCCCTGGGGTGGGGCCAAGGGGGACAGAAGCCCTCTGGCCTGATCCCGGGGTCCCCACGTCAGGCGCCCCTGGCCAGCCTGTTTTCTTTGGAAGGTAGCAAACATTCCTGGTGCGGCGCGGCTGACATGCTAGATGACAAAAGTGCCCACTGGGCAAACGGGACCCCCGCCCGCCCCGGCTGTGTTTCCAGGTTCACGGAAGGCTCTTTTTGACGCCAAAAACATCTGGAAACGTTTCCAAGGACCGGATTCAAGATCTTCACACTTGGAAGTTGGCTGTCTCGTGCAGGATGGAGAGGCTCGTGGTTCCAAGTCTGCTCCCTGGCCCCCACCTCATCCCAGCTCAGGGCGCAACTCCGGGACCTGGGCTCCTCGTGGAGGCTTCTCACGGCAGGAGCTAGAGACGGTTCCAGAAGGCCAAGTGGGCTGTCCTTCAGTTCTGGGGGGGGGGGGCGTGTCTTCCTTTGGGTCGTGTTGAATTTTCCCATGAAGGGTGAGCTTGTGGAGAATTCTAGAAGCCACAATGACTCCCACCTATCCTTCCTCCCGAGGGTAGGGGACCGCCCAAGGGGCCGGACGGTGACCCCAGCCCTGGGTTGTGCACCAGGACAGCACTTCTGAGGTTCTTACAGGGGGGCAGGCCCCCGCCGGGGCGATGCTCCGTGGACCTCAGAGCCTGTCTGCGCTGCCTGCCGACAACCGCAGGCCAGACTCCAAGCTGGACCCTGCAGAGAAAATAAACCCAAACCCAAGGACACTCTGCTCAGCGCTCCGCCGGCTCCCAAATTATTCACCAGGGGTCTTGGCTCAGGAAAGACCTGAAGCAAACCGTTCTTCCTGCCAAATTTAGGTCTAAGGTTTAAAAACGCAGAAACCAGAAGCAGTGAAAGCGAGATGAAGTGAAGGGGCCGGAATGTGCCGGAAGGTCTGAAAGGGGGCAGACGGCATCTCTGCCTGCCTCGGGGGAGACGCCAGGCTGGGGTCACCCACAGTCTCTGTGGACTCAGGAGAGTCCTCTCCCTGGGGGTCCTGCTCATGCCCACCAGGCTCTCACCAACCCCCCTCCCCAGCCTGGGACCCCAAGTCAGAACCGAGACAAGCGTCCGGGGGCCTGGTGAGGGAGTTCGTCTGGAGGGTCCTGAAGGTGCTGAATTCGGCCAGGGAAGGTGCCAGCTGGGTGCTTGCACAGAAGCGTCACGCAGGCCCAGTCATATGAGTGTGCATGGCTGTCCTGAGGGGCTAGGAGAGCCTGCCACATCCCACGCCACATCTGGACACAGGGCAGTGGGGAGGCTCTCCTGGGAGGACAGGCTGAAGGGAGGGGGCTCCACCCTCAGCATGCAGGCAGGGACTCGGCGTGGCTTTGGGCCTCAGTTTCCCCGACCAGAGCCACCCTCAGCCCTCACCAACGCGAACACCGTCAGTCTGATGTTTGGACTCTTCCGCAGGCATTGGCATCATGATGACTCATGTCACTGTCACCCTCCTGAGTCAGCTAACCCTCTGCAGGGGCTCGAGTCACCCAGTGATGCAGCCGGGTTTGGCAAGTATGGGTTGAGGCCACATCACCGTGTTTCTACAACGGGAGAAAAAAACAGTTCCTGCAAATGGATTTTTGAGGTCTCCAAAGGTCTTAACACGCTCATGGAATTCCCCCCCTCCGCCTCCCCCACCATGTGCTCCTGTGTCTGAGGTATTCTCTTCCACAGGGAAACACCCCTCCGAGAGGCTGGGCTCTATGGTCTTCCCATTGGGCATGTGAGACCCCACTCACCGCCCACACTCATCCTCTGAGGACGCAGCCAGGCCCCACAACAATGGTGACAGGCCACTGGCCACAAGGAGATGTCAGAGGAAGCCAGGATGAGAACCACACACTTGAAACATAGACCGACGTCCATGGTCCTCGTTCAGGAGAGAATGTGGGCAAGCATGCGGGTGAATGTGTGTGCATACATGTGCAAGCCCATGGTGTGCGTGTGCACGTTCAGTCCCCGTGGTAAAGCAAACGGGCCGGCTGTCCACTGTGAGGCACGCAGGGCTCTCCGCCTCCACTTGCTCTGTGACTTTCCTGGAAGTGGAGGTTCCTTCTAACGGGACGTGAAGACAAGGGGCCGACAGGTGGACACTGAGCAGATCCTTGGTGTCTGGTAATGGGCTGGGGGTGGGGGGGCACTGCTCCTGTGTGCCGGTCACATGCCCCTCACGGGACGAATGCGGTTTCTGTGCGCAGAGCACCTGTGCTGTGGTGGCTGTCTTGCGTTTGGGGCACCGTCTTGTACAGATGGTGGCAGGGACCTCGAGTACAGGAACCAGGCTGTGGATGTCTGCTGAGCTCCCGTGGGAGGAATGGGAGCTTTCAGGCTGCAGGGCCCAATCTGCTGGGCACCGTCCCTTACCCGCCAGACTTCTGGATTGGGGTCTGAGAGGGGCGTGCGCCCCCTACCCATCACCAGAGCGCTGGCTGCACGGCCCTTAAGCAGGACACGGAATTGGTGTGCAGAGACTCAGAATTACCAACTAAGAATTTTAGGAATTTCCTCCGAGTCTGAAAGAACCCTCATTCAAAGCCTCCCTTCGCATCACAGCCGAGGGTGTGAAAGGACCTTTGTGCTCTCCAGGCGGCTGTGTGCGTGGGCTGTGTGCCTCTGGAGGGGGTCCCAGACGGTCAGGGGACCAAGGGCAGGGGGCCGCAGGAGCACCAGGCGTCCTGAGCTGGCAGGTCAGCAGCGGGGGCTGCAGAGCCCAGACCTACCTGCTGTGTGTGCCTCTGACCTGACCTCCCAGTCCCACTCCCCCAGCCCTGTCCGGTGTCAGCCCTGAAACTCTGTCATCCAGGAATCATCCAGAACCCACAAATCTTCTTGCCTTCCAGGCGAGCCCCCTCCCGGCGCTGTCTGCCTGGGATCTGCCCCCGTGGCTCTGCCCCCTGGGATCTGCTTCCGTGGCTCCCTTCCCTGAAGGAATCATCACCCCCTCCCCCAGCCCCTGGTCCCCTGGGTCAGGGCTGGCTTTAGGGTGCTCTTGGTGGCTGTGCCTCCCTGGTGTCCTTCCTGAGCCCTGTCCATTGTAGGTACTGGGGGCGTGTGTGCGGCGATAGGCTCACTGAGGACAGTGGGGTGTTAGGTATGACTTTGCTCACTCCCCACTCAGCCCACAGGAGCCGCGGGACAAACTCAGAACGGAGCTGGCAACTAGAGAACCTGCCTGTGGTCCTGTTCTTATTAAAACCCAGAGTGACCTGACACCAAAGCAGGGTCTGAGACCCGGTCTGGAAGGGGCTGAGCTGCCCGAGGAGATGGCGCCGGCCTGGGCGGGGTCCTGGGCGGGGCCACGGGGAGAGGGAGGACCTGGGGGGGGGCGGGAGGGGCCCCGTGAGCCGGATCATCTCCAGGCTCCTGTGGCGCCAGCGCCGGTGGAAGGCCTCCCACTCGCTCAGTCTCAGGCTTGAATGAACGGGTCTCACCTTGTAATTAGAACAAGACGAGAAACAAAATAAGAACTAGGACAGAAGATACACCGTGAAGGGTTCCATGGCAGCCGGAGAGGGCAGTGTGTTTGTTACACGGGTTAGGTGTGGGACACACCCGTGGGCGCCTCTGACGGACCTTGGGTATAACAGACCAGGACTGAGCCGCCGCCTCACCCACCTTCCGCACTTGGGGGTCTGCTGCACAGACCAGGGCACAGCTCGGGACTGACTGGTCGTGGGGCTCCGTGGGGACCTCTCAACGGCCGAGTGCTGCCCCTGCGGCTGCGAGTCGACCTGCTCCGATCCACAGAGAGTATTCAGACGCCCCGCGGGGGACGCCCACACCCGTTGTAAACGGCAGGGACACAGACGCGTCCCGGTCTGTGTTGACATCTCCATTCGCGGGGGCGGCACCGTGAAGTCAGGCGTGTCCCGGGCTCAGCGCCCTGGTTCCCTGCCGCCGTCTGCTTCCACTGCCGAGTCCACCCGCCCGCGGCCCGGTCCAGCGCCCTCTGGCGCCCCGCAGTGGAACCACGCGGAGGTCCTGCAGGACCCGGTGTGAGACCTGCCTGTGACCCACAAGGATGGGACCCGGGTGTGCTGCGGCTGTCACCAGCTGCGCTTAAAGCTCCACTCTGCCGCTTTCCAAACATCAACAGCAGCGCGAATCACAGCGAACACGCAGAAGGAACAAAGTGCTGCCCATTTGAAGGAGAACGCCACTGTTTTCTGCAGAGTGTGGTGCTACCACGGCACCCAGAGGATGTCACTCCTCCAGGACGTTACCACGGCACCCAGAGGATGTCACTCCTCCAGGACGTTCCCTATAGGGCTGTGTGCGACTGTGACATCTGCTGGCTATACACACTTGCCTTCATCTCAAGGATTTTTTTCCTCAAAACTCAGTCGCTTAGCAAAGAGGAACCACAATGAAAATGCTTACGCTCTGGACGTTTCTGGGAGATTTAACATAAGGCATGCGGGGAACTTGGAGGCAGACGGTTGTCTGCACCAAGTCCCACTCTGCTGGCAACTTCATGTGGCGGTGACACGACCGGGGCCTCCTGTGTCCCTGGGTGAGGGACCTCACCTATGCTGGCAGGTGAGGGGGTGGGCCGACCCTGGAGCTGAACTCTGACCCCCTCGCCTGACTCACCACTGCACAGAGGCTGCAAGAAAACTCACAGGTCCCAGAGGGTGGCCTCTGGAGGTCAGTGTAGCAGCTGGACTGCAGCTGGGTCCAGACGCCTGCCACAGTTCTCATGTGAGACAGGGGGACAGGAAGGTTGCAGATGAGGAACTGAGCTCCTGAGACTACCAGGGAGAGGCTGCCATGGACATCCAGGTCTGGCTCTCTCTCTGGTCCTCACACTCCCGTGTGGCCCTGGCACATGGCCGCCTCTAGGCCACTTGCCACGGAGCAGGACAAGGGTGGGACAGCGGGCATGGAGCCCAGCTGCTGGAGCAGCCACATGCCTGTGGACCCCCGTGCCGGCAAGAAGGCCCTCACCCACCTCCCAGCACAAGACAGCGGGCAGCTGTAGCCCGGCCTCCCTCTGTGGCCCACACCAGCGGGTCTGCCTGCAGCCCGTGCTCCTGGGAGTTCCCCGCCCGGGCCCCGAGCTGCTGTTCCTGGGCTGACTTTGGGCTCTCACACCGGAGATGGGTCCTGCACAGACACCTGGTGTTGTCACCACGTGTACAGCAGGGCCCACGCTGGGGTTTGGATATTTTATTTAATTTTGCTTTTCCAGTGAAAATTAATGAAAAGGAGAAGCAGAAGAGCAGAAGTTGCCAATCAGCAGAGCTGGAAGGGCAGTGGCTACACGTGCTGCCCGGTCTCGGTTCCACACCCACCTGGCTCGCACTGGCCCAATGCAGCTCGGTTGTGAAAAAATGACATAAAGAAAGAACATAAACATGTGGCATCAACGTTCGTGCCTAAAAAGCAGGTGAGGTGATGGAAGAAACAGTGAGGTTTTAAAATGATGGACTGAGGCTCGGCCCCCGACCAGACACCGAGCCTCCACCTGTAGGAAGTGCAGCAGTTGGAGGGGAGAGAGGCGGCTTCCTGGCAGCTGTCAGAGACGCCCCCAGGGAGGAGCAGAGTGGTCCCCACCTCGTCCCTTCGTGGCCCCTCATCTCCCAGTGAGCATGGGTCTGCCCAACGGAAGGCTGGCTGTGGCACTTCGCAAGGAGCGCGTGTGTACGCACACAGCACACACCGCTGGGCATTTACAACATTTCAACATTTCTGGGGCTGGAATCAACTTAGAACACATGCACCCACTGAGAAGTTTCTGAACAATGGACTTCACACGCATCTGTCCACTGACCATCGGGGTAGCTGTCCACGTGCCGTGAACAGGGTCTCCTGCAGCCCGAGGGGCTCATCCGGGCTGTGTATCGCAAGCATCAAGTGCAGCCTGCTCTCAGCTTCCTTCCTGCCTGTGACTGCCCGACCCAGGTGATGTAACACCCCCTCCTTTTGACATGTTTCAGTAACTGTGTCATAATGGGTTATAATTAACCCCACAGCCTCTTTTTTAACCCGGTGTGGTTCTGGCCAGTGGGGGGAGAGGGGGTGCAATGCCCTCCCAGCCGTGAGTGAGCATGTCACCTGCCCAGCAGGGGAGAACACGGGACAAAATCCACCTCTGGAGACAGTCCTTGGAACACAGTGTCACACGTGAGTCACAAGCAGTGCACAACAGAACTGGCAGAGACGACAGGTCAGCAGGGCACAGGAGCTGACCTGAGCCACTGGCCACGCCTGCGTGTGGGTCTGTGGGCAGGACTCTGTCACAGGCTCAGGGACTGCAGATCTCCCCCCCCAAGAGCTGGGGTCACAACACCTCTGGACAGATGATGCTCACTGAACTCCAACATCCACAGGGTCAGGAGAGTCTCAGGAATCAGGGTTTCAAGCATGTCACAGGCACGCCACCCCAGATAATCAGAAAACCACTTTATTCAACTGCACTGCTGAATCAGAGCATTGAGAAGAGGCACACAACCCGTCTGCTGCCTCCGGTGGCCCGCGAGGGGGCTGGCTGCAGAGCGCAGGGCGGACACAGCAGCAATGGGTCACCTCTCGAGTGTGACTCCCCTGAGGCTGGCAGACTCTGCGGAAACATAGTCACAAGCAGAGTGACACCCGTGTGAACACCACTGAGTCTGGAGGCTCTAAAGGAAAGCTCAGAAACACAACTCTCAAAAACATTCCAAATCCTGTCATGCGCCACACACACGTCGCCGTGTGCTCACACACGCACTTTCCAGGGAAGCCGCGGGCACTTGCCTAACTGCTGCCTCTGCACACACACGGCACCGTGTGCTCACACACGCACTTTCCAGGGAAGCCGCGGGCACTTGCCTAACTGCTGCCTCTGCACACACACGGCACCATGTGCTCACACACGCACTTTCCAGGGAAGCCGCGGGCACTTGCCTAACTGCTGCCTCTGCACACACACGGCACCATGTGCTCACACACGCACTTTCCAGGGAAGCCGCGGGCACTTGCCTAACTGCTGCCTCTGCAGCAGCCCCGAGATGCTGATGGGCGGCCTGGGTGCGGGAGCCAGGGAGCTGGCGAGGTTGGGCAGGCCCCCTCCTCCTGCTCTGCCTGCTGCCTGGGGGCCCAGGCTCTGGGATGACCCCCAGCAGGGGATCTGCAGAGGTGAGAGCCTAGGAGTAAATCCAACCAACAAAATCACCAGCACTTCAAATGACCGGCAACATAATTCAAACAGAGGTTATTTTTTAGTTTTAAAGACCATGTGTTGATTTAAAAGCATGTCCCCACGCTGTGCTCGGGCTGACGGTTCCCGGGGGGCAGGGCACATGCAGCGCCCGCCAGCAGTCTCTCACGGGGCCTTCTCTGAGGACCATGCGCAGGGCTTGCCATCACCAGGGCCCAGAGCCTGCTCTCCGCAGGTCCTCCCACTGTCCTGTCCTCTGTGCTGATGCCAACAAAAGTCAGGAGCTACAATCAGTGGGCACCGACCAGGATGGCCGGGTCTCCCAGGCGTGGGGGAGGGGTGAGGAAGGCCATCAGTCTTGTCACGGAGCAGGCTGTGGTCAGGCAGTGGTGGGGTTGGCCTTGTGCATCGAGGGTCAGTGTCGTGGGTGTGGCACGGGGTGATGCCGGAGGCCACCAGCTGGATGGTGCCAGGTGGCCAAGTGTGGACATGGCCTTCGGCATCGGAAGCCAGTAAGGGGCTTAGGTGCGGTGAGAGGGGCACGGAGGCCTGCCCTTTGGCTCTCAAAGAGCCTGGTACAGACGTCCAGTTGTGCTTGTGTGGGTAGCAGAGAAATGGGCCCATGTCTAAGACGATGGGCACAGGCCAGTGGATTCTAGTCTGTTCAGGGGTTGGCAAATGGCACCCCACAGGCCAAGCCATCCCCCCTGCTTTTGTAAGTAGCTTTAGGGGGACACAGACCTTCCCATTGGCTCCCTGGCCGCCTGCAACTCTGCACAGAACGGCTTGTGGACCCTGCTCTGTCCCTGCGATGAACTGCTGCAGCCACGACAAGGAGTTTCTACTAACAGGGCAATGGCCACAGTTACAGTTTAGCTTCAAAAAAGCAAAACATAAAGCAGACTACACGATACAATCTCAGAACACGTGAAGACAGGTTGAAAAGCAACACACTGAGACGCTAAGAGCATTACTGCTCGTGAGCTGATGAGCAGGGGTTTGCTTCTCACTTCCCACTTCAGACGTCTGTGGGGAGCTGCCCGGGACCCTACCTGAGAGCCTGTGGCAGGCCGGCTTGACGCGGCGTCAGGCTGAGCTGCTGAGAGCCCTGGCGGGACACGCTGCCTGGGGGCGGGACAAAAGTGTAAATGCGTTGCTGCTTACCTGCTTAGGGAAGAGGAGAGGACGCACACCTGTGGCGACTGCCAGGCTCTGCTGTCCCCACCCATGTCCCCACTGTGCAGGTCCCTGCACACCCTGTGCTCTGCCATCCACAAGGCAGGAGCACACAGTCTCACACCCAGTTCTTACCCACTGTGCACTGAGCGCATGCAACCCCCCAGCAAGCAAGCAGCCTGATGTCAACACCGGGACAGGGCTGCTCAGTCCGACGGGGTTTCAGGCTGACACTCAAGCTCTGGCCGTGGCCTCTTCCTCCACTGCCCGTGGTTGGCTAGGGAGGGACCTCCCGGTGTACAGAGGGCGTTCAATACATGCCTGGAGACCCTCACGCTTCCCTACACTCTGAGTCCAGACGCTCTCAGCTCTGAGGAGAAGGTGGGGGCAGTGGGGCCCACAGAGGAGCTAAGGTGTCACCTCTACCCAAACCCTCGGCATTTCTGGGTTTATAAGAAACTTCTTTTGTATGCAAACAGTCTGTTCTATGCTTTAGTGCAAGGGTCCCCAAACTTTTTACACAGAGGGCCAGTTCACTGTCCCTCAGACTGTTGGAGGGCCACCACATACAGTGCTCCTCTCACTGACCACCAATGAAAGAGGTGCCCCTTCTGAAAGTGCGGTGGGGGGCCAGATAAATGGCCTCAGGGGGCCGCATGGGCCATAGTTTGGGGATGCCTGCTTTAGTGACACCAGACGGCAAATTTGAAAAGACTGCTTTTTTTAAATACCTGAATTCCTTTAAATCCACATATTGGGGAGTTTTAACAGAAGAAAGGCAGAGTAAGAAGAGAAGACAACAGCTAGGTTTGGCTCCCTGGATCAGAGAGGGAGAGTGCCTTTCCTGAGGCTGCACAGTGCTAAGTAGCCCTGGGCTGTGTGGACCGTGGGAGGACACTTGCTGCTGGTGACCCACAGACTATGCAGAACAGCTGAGAACCAGCGATGCAAACCGTCTCAGCGGGTTGCGACAATCTGGTTTTAATTTTTTTGTATTTTCTCAGAGTTTGACAACTTGGGGCCTTGCTAGCCCTGGACAAACTGCCCCTTGCAGGGCAGGCTACGTCACATGTCTCAGTGGTTTGCCTGTGAGGACCAGCCTGCCTGAAGCCGGTTCTCTGGGCCACCCACCCCTTCTGTCTGGTGTCACTCTCTGCCCTAATTCTCGAGGCTGCGCTGACCCCTGGGGACAGCCCCTGCACCCGACACTGCTAGCTAGCACCATGTAAACCAGCCAGGGCCAAACCTGGCCAGCAGGTTCCCACCGTCTCACCTTTCCTTCCTGTGAGAGCCTGCCCCGGCCTCACCGGTGCCCCTCCTCTGGCCCCGTGTGACCGAGGCTTGTCTCCAGGACTTTGTGAACATAGCCTTCTCTCCTTGTGCGGCCTGTCTCCTGGCCGGCTGGCCTCCCAGCCTGACTGAGCAGACCCTGGGTCGCCTGGCGCTCAGGCAGACTCTCACGTGCTCAGGGGTCCAGGGTCCAGGAAGCAGCGTCTCATTCGTGCTCCACAGGGATTTGTGGGGTGACTGTGGTCAACGGAGATGAGGAACCCGAGGCCTCGAAAGGTCAACAACTGTGGGGCCACAAGGGCAGTGCTCGGAGGGCCCGCTTGCCTGGGCTCTGTCGGTTGGGGACTCCATGGGTTTGGACTGGGCCATGAGCATGCAGGGTCTGCTCCAGAGCAGTAAGTCCATGCTGCTGGTGGGGAGGCAGAAAGCCATCCAAGAACCTCTCGAGACTCGGGGCATGACGGAGGGGTCACCCTCAGTGCCCCAGCCCCATAGAAACGGTGGCTCAAGTACTGCCCCTGCCCCATGGGACACTGAGCCCTGGCTGTGATTTCCGCTCAGGAAAACAATGCCACTTGATGCATTTTAGAAAGATTTTCCTCTGAGACATTCGATCAGAAACATCTGACATCTAAGGTCATTTCATTATCTGGAGCGCGGGAACCTGTCGCCCGTGACACCAGGTGCACAGGCTCCGAGGAGCGGATGCGACCGCCGCCGTGTCACCTGCGCAGAGGCAGGGTGCTCAGAGCCGCTGTGAGCGAGGACAGTGAGTGCTGAGTTTAGGATGACCCTTGGGCACATCCTGATGGACGTGATAGACATTCCTTTAGGGGTCATGTTATAGGGACCGACTTACCCATGCGTCCGCCCTGAGGTGGACTAATCAGGGAGATTCTGGGCGGGCCAGCCACTAGCTCAGGCTAAGAATGGAAAAAGAAAACGGGGTAACGTTGCAAAGTGCCGCTCAGGAGAGTGAGAGCCTCCTGAGCACTGAGAACATAGCCCCTCGTCAGCCTGACACGCCTGTCTGTCTGCCCCAGGTCTGCCTGGGACACAGCCCATGAGATGGGTGTCCCCCTGCGCCCCACTGGGCTCCCTGGCACCCACAGCAGTGAGTGGATGAGGGACTCACTAGGCGCTTCTGAGAAAAAACAAACTTCTTGGCTGACGTCAGAATTTTAAAAATCCTGAGTAAATCCTCACTTTTGGTGCAAAACTGTCACCTGGAAATCCAGGTATTGATGACCAGGCATGGTGCTGCCAGTTGCAGGGGCCCAGTGGCCAGGCCCCGCCCCAGCTGGGCACATGCCAGCGTTGCCAGGCAGCCCCCACCCCCGGGACGGGAGCAGCGAGCGACAGAGGCAGCTCCGCCGCTGGACACCTCTGCTGAGTGTGCGTGGGACCTCGGCGGGGTGTGGACACACGAGAGCCGCCCGATGTGAAGCCAGGTGCCCTTTCTGGCCGCCACCCCTTCATTTCCACAGCCCACTCTGGCCTCACTCCTATGGGCCTGCAGATGTCCGGCCACGGGCTCAGCCACATGTCCCCACGCCAGTGTGGCCAGCACAGCCCTGCCTCCTGTGGCAGCCACAGCCAGGAATGAACGGCCATGTCTGTTGGTGCTGAGAAGCATGAGGCACGGACCATCCGGGAAACACGCAACACGGGGGAACAGACGACTCACCCTTCTCATGGGGGAGGGCGTGAGGTCAACATCCATGGGCTCCACTCTGCAAACAGACAGCAGGACACACTCACTGGGCCTGAGACTGAACTGACACATAGGCATGAAGTGCCCGGGACACTCGTCTACCTCTTCCCCGCACTCATGGGCTGCCAGGCTCAAGACCTGGACCCTGTCACTGCCATCTTCCTCTTAAACTCTTCACTGGCTGCCCACTGTCTGTAAGACCAAACACACCCCACCCAGAACTCGGAGACCCTGGCTGAGCCCGGGAAGAAGGGCCACGCCCGGGCGCCGGCCCTGGCGCCCTTCTTGCACAGTAGTCCTCCTCTGGGTGCCGTCTGGGGCTTCTCCAAGTCCTGTGTGACTGCCTGGAGTGGCAACAACTCACTCGCTTTCATTAGCACTTGCTGCCTGGCCCACCCACTGTGCACAGTTAGTGCTCAATAAACATTAGCTTCTTCATTTATTGGCTCAAAGGCTGATAAGGAAACATCACTTGGGCTTCCTACAGGGTGGAAGGGCATAAAGGAAGGAGATGAAGGGAGAGAGGAAGAGAGGCAGGGAGGGGAGGAGACATGAAGAGAGGGAGGAAGGGAGTAGAGGGAATCAATTATTTAATCACTTCCTGGCTGCCAGCAAGACACAGGGACCGGGACCAGGATAGCACACCAGGATGCCATCAGGACTTTCTGTGCTGGGTGTGGACCCAAGCCCCAGTATTTCAAGAAAAAACAGGTGAAGGAGGAATACTCTTTAGGGACCAGCAGCCAGGGAGGGAATGGTCTTAAGTGGGGCCTCTAGCATGGTCCCCATGTTTCTCTGTCCCATGCAGACTTGTTTCTAAGCCGCCCTGGCCATCTGGGTCACAGAAGAGAGTCCAGCCTGAGTCACATGACCAATCTCAAAGCAGCCACTAGGCCATGGGGACAGAGCTATGACTGGCCAGCCTGCACCACACCCCAACTGATGAGCAAGAATTTGCGCGGGGGGGGGGGGGGGGAGGCACAAGCTCAGGTGGGCCTGAGCGAGGTATCGCTGAGCATCAAAATCTGGGGATTTGGCCTGACCAGGCGGTGGCGCAGTGGATAGAGTGTTGGACTGGGATGCGGAAGACCCAGGTTCGAGACTCCGGGGTTGCCAGCTTGAGCGTGGGCTCATCTGGCTTGAGCAAAAAAGAAAAGCTCACTAGCATGGACCCAAGGTCACTGGCTCGAGCAAGGGGTTACTCAGTCTGCTGAAGGCCCATGGTCAAGGCACATATGAGAAAGCAATCAATGAACAACTAAGGTGTCGCAACGAAAAACTGATGATTGATGCTTCTCATCTCTCTCCGTTCCTGTCTGTCTGTCCCTATCTATCCCTCTATCTGACTCTCTCTCTGTCCCTGTAAAAAAAAAAAAAAGAATCTGGGGGGTGAAGGGATGGCAGGAGAGAAGCAGGGTGTCAAAGAAGGACTGGTGCCACCTGTGAATGCTGCCCAGGGACCGCCACCAACTCCCAGGCCAGCTCTGCGGACACACGCACCTTTCAGAGGCGGGGGAGCTGAGGGGCAGGCGCAGCCTTCTGCTGGGCGTGGCTGAGGGAGCTGTGATGAAGCAGCACAGTGTGAGAGAGGCCCACGCCCCACCCTCAGGCCCGTCCCCTCATGGGCGTGGCCTCACTTACTTGAAACCGGACTTCTCATCAGGCCCAGAGTTGTGTGCTGGGATGACCTCATGCTAAATAGAGGGAAACAGGTACTAAATAACCCATAAAAACTTACTTCCAACTAGAACGGCAGGACTGAGCCAAACGCCCTGCCCAGCCCCGTGCTCCTCGGTCCCTCACTGGCCGCACGGCCCCGCCCACACTCACTGTCTGGCCTGCGGACGAGCACCTGTCACAGGGAAGACCTGCAAGGGGCTGACTGGCCACAGTGGCAGTGCTGGGGCTCAGCTCCTCTGGAGGGCACTTGCTCCTGCTTCCAAATGGCCATAAAGCTGGACACATGGGAGGGTGTCTCCCCAAAGACAGCGTGGGCACAGAGAACCAGCAGCACAGACACTGGCACTGCAGGGACCAGGCTCAGGCGGACACGGGCAAGGGAGCCCGGCCGGCAGAGTGCAGAGGGGACCCCCACGCAGGACAACACAGCCACACCGGGCGTGCACAGGACACATCCGTGGGAGGACTCTGCCATGACTGCCACCGGGCCAGAAATGCTCCACCTCGAGGGACAGCCCTGGTGATCAGACAGGCGTGGACTCCCAGGGGTCAGGTGCAGGAAGTGAACTGCCCGTGCAGCACAGAAGCAAGGGAGCACACGGTAGAAGTGGCCGGAATGTTCTAGAAGTGCTAAGCAGAGCAGTGACATAAAGTTCGATGGAGTGGTAGCAGAGTGGGCATCCAGGCTGTGGCCTGAAGGACACCCACGGGCACCAGGGTGGCCAGCCTGTGGCCTCACGGTGGAGACAAAGTAGCTGGGGACTCAAAGAAAGCAACAACTGAAAAGGCAGTGGCTGTAACTTCCAGGAGTATGAGACAGGACTGCACAGAGAGAAATGACACGCCAAGGGGGGCGAGTAGAAGGGAGTGCCCGTGCACTACAGTCTCTATCTCCATGAGACGCACAGCAGGCGGGATGGTCTGGCTCAGGCAGGGAGGTCTCTGCGTGCTATTGTTCCCTTTAGAAACATTAAAGCCATTTTCGGCTTGGGGACAACCCTGGGTTGTACCTTCAGAAAGCACCTGCGATGACAACAGCTGGTAGACAGTGTCACCAGCAGGCCCAGCTCCTTCTACAGCCTGCCCCACAATGCATGGGGTGGGGGGCAGTGCCTACACGCACTGTGTGGGTCACCCACACATGCAACCAGCTGGACAGCAGCCCTGTGGGCCACTGACTCTGTGACCTTTAAATAAACATGCAGCCGCCCACATCGCAATTTCAGAATATTCAGCATGTTAAAAAAAACTCAACAGGAAACTGCCGTGTCCAACAGCATTGCACAGGGTTGCACCACCTTAACTGACCAGGCACAGACTGAAAGACCAGTGGCCTGCATCCACCACCCGTGACTGCTACGCTGCTGGGGAAGAGGCACACTCGCTCTCCAGGCGTTGGGTGCTGACTCTGATCCCAGTCCCCCTGCATCTGGGGGGGTCACAGGGACCCCAAGGAACCACTCACGCTCTTCACTTTTCCTTTTTCGTCTCTGTTGCTTCCCCTGGACTCCCCACCGCACTTCTGCTCTGACAGAAGCCGCTGGAAAACAGAAGTGCTTCCTTCTACCCTCGGTTAGGACGGAGATCTTAGAGGTGGTGAGCAGACACCTCACTAGGCTCTGAGGAAGACCCACCTTTGCAGCTGTTCCACCCGCAGCGCGGACTTCCTGAGGGACTCTTCCAGCCTGGTGATCTAAACACAACACAGTGACTTCCAGTCACCAGACTGACTGTGCCCAGTGACAGCACAGAGAAGACACGTGAATCCTCTAAACTCGTAATACCCGTGTCAGAGCGCTGAGTCACATGGCAGCTGCCTCGGCTCCATGGGAGGGCCCAGGGGGCAGACGGGGCTGTGGTCAGGCATGGCAGGCTGGACAGCACTGCGAACACTGCCCACAGGGGCCGGGGCTGGGCAGTGACTCAGGTCCCCTGGCCAATCTCTGGTGCAGACCCACCTCAGGACTGGCTTGGGGCACCTTAGGAGGGAGACGGCAGGTGGCACCAAGAGGCCAGCCAGGCCTAAGGGGCAGTGACACCTCTCCACCTGCCACGTCCCACACAAGAGGTGGCAGGGCACAGGATGGACACCAGGCAGCTTCCATATGCAAGGAGGTGGCCGCAGAATCTGCAGGATCCGTGGCTTCAAGTCCTGGCCGCTTCTCCTACTTACTCCACAACCTTCAAGGTTTTTTTTATTTTTTATTTTAAACTACTTTTATTATAAATAAACATGCTCTGGTCAGGTGTTTAGTTGGTTAGAGTGTCATCCCAATGTGGCAAGATTGGAGTTCCAAACACAGTCAAGGCACATACAAGATACAACCAATGAAAGCATAAACAAGTGGAACAACAAATCTAACATCAATAAATACAAGTGAAAAAAAAAAGAAAAACATAAAAATAAAAACAAGCACAATGGTATGATTGAATAGAAAAGCATCTAAACAGCCCTAAAGGCCCTGCCTCACTCCCAGCCAGGTGAGGAGGAGGGCCCAGGGGGTGTGTCTTGTGGACTATGGTCCCAGGCCATGACAGCCCACTCCACCCTCTCCCACCGCCTCTCTCTGGTCACCTGTCCCTCCTGGAGGCCTTGCTCTGAGTCAGCTGGAGCTCCCAGGAGGGAGCTCTATTTCCCTGAAGCTTTATTTTCCTTCCTTTAGTTTACAAAGTGAGGAAGGAGGATGTCCGTCAGGCAGGGAAGCGGGCATTTTGACAGGAGCCAGGCAACGGGCTGAAGGTCTGCAGGACAGATGTCCCTACCAGCCCTCCTCCTTGAGACGGGGCGTCGGGTCACGAGTGTGACATGAAGTCACGAGGTCGCCACCTTGAGGTGGCAAGGCGATGGGATTTACCTTTTCTCTGTAGAAGGCCAGCAGTCTCTTCCTGTGTTTTTCTTGAAATTCTGAAATCTGAGAAGATAACACAAGTTGGCTGCTGACCGTGGCGTGGCACACGGCCACACTGTTTGTTCCCCCAGACACGCTCCGGCCTGCCCGCACGCCCCGATGGGGGGCACTGCCTGTGCCGTGTGGACTGCAGTCTCTGTGCGATGCCCTCACACAGGGGAGCACGTCCCACTGAGGGCACTGTCCCCTCCCACGTGGCAAGCCCCACGCGGGCCCTTTGGCAATAGCGACGAGATCACACTGGCCTCCTGACCCCACGGCACCAAGCAGGGACACCCTGACACTGCTCTGCAGGCCCTGACTGGGTGGGCGGGGTGCAGCTGGGGTAGAGACACCGAGGGATTCTGGGAGCCAGTGACCGAGTCTGGGTTGCCTGCTGCATCTGCCGTGCAGGTGAGCCCACCTTGCACGCGGTCTGGTCTGTGGTCCTGAGTGTGCCCCAACTGCGCTGACTCAGGGACGGAGCTGCTATTTCGCGTCAGGGACGTCTCCCCAGGAGGGAACGAGAAGGCCTCTCTGTGTAAAGGAGAGTGGCCGGCCACAGCAGGCCTCCAGTGCTTCCGTGGTCGTAGCCATCTCCAGAAGACGGGCCTGTGGTCAAAGCGACCAACAGCCCCTCACACTGGCCGGCCCGCTGGCTCCTGCACCCCCTGAGGGATTCGGAGGGTTGATGGACACAGGGCTGCATGCAGGGCAGGCCCCAGGCTCACCATGTGGCCTCCGCCCGGCTTTACGCTCTTAAAGTTACTGAGGAACCCAGTGAGCTTTGTTTACATGGGTTTTATCTGTCAGTGTTTACCCCACTAGAAATTAATACTGAGAAAAAATTTTAATATATTTTTATTTTTTTTACAGGGACAGAGAGAGCCAGAGAGAGGGATAGACAAGGACAGATAGACAGGAATGGAGAGATGAAAAGCATCAATCATTAGTTTTTTGTTGAGCATTGCGACACCTTAGTTGTTCATTGATTGCTTTCTCATATGTGCCTTGGCCGCGGGCCTTCAGCAGACCGAGTAACCCCTTGCTCGAGCCAGCGACCTTGGGTCCAAGCTGGTGAGCTTTTGCTCAAACCAGATGAGCCCGCGCTCAGGCTGGCGACCTCAGGGTCTTGAACCTGGGTCCTCTGCATCCCAGTCTGACACTCTATCCACTGCGCCACTGCCTGGTCAGGCTATATTTTTATTTTAAAATAACAACACACCCACCATGTTGACATAAATGAGCTGCAACCCCTCATCTCTTGAGACCTCTGGAAATCCCACCTGGCGCCTGTGACAGAGGAGGTGGTGTGACCTAAAGCACGGAGGGAGGTCACTCACCAGCTAGCCGCCTCCACGTCCTTCTTTTCCACCCCTGCATGGGGCACGTGGTCTGAGATGAGGACAGTCACCCTGTCACCCTGCCTTCTGAGGCTACACCAGGCTCTGCGGGCTGTGTGAAATGCCTCGTCCTTGGCAACAATGTTTCAGGCGTGGGGCTGCCTGGGGTTCTGGGTGTTGTGGGGAAAGACCTCCCAGTTCAGGAACACGTGTAGTTTCTGGGCCCTGGGGGACCTGGCCTGCGAGAGGGACCCACCGCGAATGTGGCAATGAAGTCGACCCACATCCCTGGCTGGCTCTTGCCTTATGCTGACTCTGTGTCCTGG
Source organism: Saccopteryx leptura (assembly GCF_036850995.1). Classification (NCBI taxonomy): domain Eukaryota; kingdom Metazoa; phylum Chordata; class Mammalia; order Chiroptera; family Emballonuridae; genus Saccopteryx; species Saccopteryx leptura. The sequence continues at coordinate 421,206 of NC_089507.1, forward strand.
GGCATCCGTGCGTACCCCTGGGGAGCCTGCAGGATGACGGGGGACAGCCATGACATTGTGGGCACTGAGCCAGAGAGCAGCCTCCCAGAGGAGGGGACTCGCTGACCACGGTCTTCAAGATGGCTGCTGAGAACGGCTGGGTGAACAGTGCTGACCTCGGCCTGCCGCTTAGCCTCACTGGGGAGGGACAGGTGGGAGGCATCACCAGCAGGGGCAGCACCATCAGCAGGAGGAGAAGGTAGGATGGGCGGGTGGAGGAAGGGTTCCTCTCCTGGGCAGCTCCCTAAACAGTCTGGTGGACCGCAGGCTGTCCAGGGATATACAGGAGGTCAGACACGTGGTAGAGCTAGGGAAGGCATGGATCCACAATCTCAGAGGCTGGGGTAGCGGAGTCTGCTGGCGTCAAACACTGCAGCCCAATGACCAAGGGCCCTGTCCAAACCCAACAGTCTAAAATCTGTACTCCGCTTGTGAGGGTCAGCCAGGCGTCCTGACCAAATGACACCTCATCTCAGCAGCAACAGGACAGGGACAGCAGAGAGGCACTGACAGTGTCCTTACAGTGAACACAGTGCAAGGGCAGAAGGTACCGCCTCCCCCACTCCAGAGCCCCTGGGGTCTGCTCTCCAGGGTGAGAGACCACTGACCCTGAATTAACCTAAAACTGGCTCCCAGAGCTGACGAGCACACGGCACGACTCCACGAAGAAAGCGCCACTTCCACACTCACCTGGGAGGTCTCTCTGGAGTACTTCTTGCACAGACTGTCTATGCCCAGGAAGAGTTCCTGGATACTTGCTTCCGTCTGGAAGAGAAAGAAAGTGATTGTCCCCACTTGCTGCCTCTGACACACGCTCACGGCCAAGAGGGCGAAAGCAGACTGAAGATCCAGAATGCACTGCAGGGTCCAGCGCTTCTCTGACCATCTCCAAAAGGTACTGGGGCATCTGCCTCCTGGCTGCCCGGGGCTGTGGGTGAGGGCAGTGCCACCGCCTCCAAGGATAGAAGGGCAGCATGCCCGGTGGCTGGCAGAGCCCTCTGGGCCACACGCCCTTATCTGTCAGGTGAGACCCAGGCCTGCTGGGAAGGGCTCTCACTGAAGGTTAAAGAAGTCCACAGTAAAAGCTAAGCTCAAAGGAAACCCTGCTCTGAGAGGTGCAGAATTCTCTCTAGACCTGAGAGAGACGCCACGTGGGGCGTACGGACAGCAGGTTCCTGGACCTGACCACTGCCAGTCACAGACAGCGTGGACTACTCTCCATGGACAGAGACCTTGAGTGGACAGAGATGGCAGTGACTTCACTGGATACCTTGACTGGACAAAGACCCCCCCCCCATTAGACAGAGACCTGATGGATTGGGTGTGTGGGGCAGAGGCCAAGAGCTGCCACTCTAATGACCAAGTCCCTGGATAGATTGTCGAATCTCCCTGAAGCTCAGCAGGGTACTACCCGGGAAGCCAAACTGTGAAAAACCAAGCAAACAGGGAGTGATGTTATCCAAGCCATAGACAGCATTCATTTTCAATAAAGAATTAAAGCCCAGTGAAAATATGCATCACAATGAAGGCAGAGAGAGGCCCTCTGGAGAACTGTCACCAACAGGCCCCACTCAAGGACAAGACAAAAGGAACTCCCCTGAGGTGAAAAGCGACCCTCCGAGGCGGTAAGGGAGCCTGGAAACAGGCGAAGGGCGGAAGGAAGGGGACTGTGGGAACCTGGGCTCCTTTGTCTGGAGCCGTGATATCTGTGTGGTTTTCATTTCCCTACAGAGAGAACAGGAGACACAGTAACGCTAGGAGTCAAGGTGGGAAGGAGATAATCAAGGTGGAATTCCAGCCTCTGAGGGGCAGCCCTGTCGGGAGAACCTGGGCCACATAGGGCTCTAACAGGCAGGAGCACCAGCTGTGATCTCTGGGGCACACACACCAGTGCTGCCGCGAGCTGCGTGCTGGCTATGTTCAGATCGTGAAGAATTCATTGACTTACGCACTTCTAATCTGTGCGCTTTTCTGTATTATATTTCAACAAAGGTGTGTAAAAGTGATCATCAAAATCTCCAACTATTTCTGCATTTTTATTTATTGATCTTAGTGAGAGAGGAAGGGAGAAAGAGAGATATAGGAACATCAAAGTATTTCGTATGTGCCCTGACCGGGGATCACACTGGCAACCTCTGCACTTCAGGGCAATGCTCCAACCAACCAAGCCATCTGGCCAGGGCCCCAGGTATTTCTGAATTAATCAATATACACATGGGTCGCAGAGTAATTGAGTAGAAATCTGAAGTTATTCTGAGGTGAAGATGATGAAAACAGCATAGGCAAGGATGAGCACAGAGGGAGCTACGGCCCTGTGGTGCACATGTCAGGAGGAAAAGCTTAGAAAGTCAATGCTAAGCACCCATCTTAAAGAACAAACTAAACCAAAGAAAAAGAAGACAAGATGATAAGGAGAACTCAGAAAACAGAGAACCAATTTAAGATAAACAGAGCCAAAAGTTAGTTCTTCAAAAATACTAACAAAAGTCAATAAACTCATGCCAAGACTGTTCAAGGAGAAAGAGAAGACAGAATAACCACTCTTCACGTGAAAACCAATCATCATTACGGATCTCAGCGACACTAAAAATACCGAGAACTGCAAACACGTGGAGATGAAGTATACAAGTCCTAGAAAAATACAACTTACTTAAGCTGACCGGAGAAAAATTAGGAACTCTGAATTTCTAAAAAAAGAAATTAAATCCCTAGTTAAAAACCTTCCTGTCAAAACCCTCCTAGGTTCAGATAGTGTCACTTGTGAATTCTACCACACATTTTACGAATAGCCCTAGTCTCCCAAATGAGAGAATGAGCAGAACCTCCTGTTTTGATGAGGCCCACCCAACCCGATTCACCCAAGCCTGGGAAGGACACAGAAGAGAGGGGACCAGAGCCAGGTCGCACATGGACACAGGTGCAAAACATGCAGCTCATCTCAACACACACGCTAGGTTGCCTTACACCAGGTCAGATCTGTTCCTGGGAGCCAGCGTGGATTTAGAATTCTAAAAATAAGCGCCATTCACCACCCTCACAAAATAAAGTGGGAAAATCAACTGATAATCCCAACAGTGACAGAAAAGCCATCGGATAAAATTCAACGCTGTTCACAATAAAAAGCCTTCGCAGAGAAACCTACAGCACACACAGCACTTCAGGAAAACGCTGCCATCCACCCTGAAATCAGGGGAGACAGAAGCCACCTGTTGTCGCCCCTGTCTCTACTTCGCACTGTACCAGAGTCCAGGCCGACTCAGGAGAGAGAAACGCATGAGGACAGCAGCAAACATTCAGAGACCGTGACTGTGTCCAGAGACTGGAAAAACCTGCAGCTAAGCCAATAGAGTTATCTGGTGAATTTAGCAAGGTCGCCAGACTTACATTCATAGACAAAAATCAATTGCGTTTCTCACATCAGCACGGGGAGGTGCAACCCCCCACAGAGAAACTGGAAGTCATCCCTGAGAGGCCAGGGCCTGTCCTAGTAAATGGAGGCATGAGCCGTGTTCACAGACGGGAAGAGCCAGTATTACAGGAGTGTCAGTTTTACCTACATTATTGACTAAGTGCAAACCCACTAAAAATCCCAACGGGATTTTGTGTGTGGGAACTGACAACTTGATTTCAAAACTCACTTGGAAGGCTGACATGGTCTAATTGGTGTGGCAGCTCCCCAACCTCAGGGACTTCACGGGGGGGGGGCATTTTTCTTGCCCGTGCTTGCTAGGGGGTCTTCCACAGGGACCAGCCTCCGGCCAGCAGCTCGGCTCTGCTGGGTTCCTCAGCATCCAGCTGCCAGAGGAGATGGGGAGGGTGAAGACTGTCTGGGAGGCTGTTTTGGAGGCGGGGCCCCGACTGACATTTCTCATGGGAAGCCTGTGGGGTGACTGAGTCTGGGTTATGTGCCCAGGAAGAAAGGGGGCAGGGCTGAAGACAGACCCCTAGCTAGGCTAGCCTGCCATTCTGGTCACTGGTGTCCACTTGTCTTTTCCCTACACAGAAAAGTCACCCCCACTGTGGAACACCCAAAATACCCCACTCACTGCATCAGCACCACTGCCCAGGAACTCAGTGGTCCTCTTCTTTAGGTCCTGATTGGGTCTACAACTTATGAACTCAGCCCATCCCCACCATGACCAAAGTCTAATGGGGAGGGGGAGGGGACTGGGTCAGAACAACTGAATCAACCTCTAGTAGCAAGAGGGAAGGTGGGAGGACACAGTAATCATGAGGGCCCTGCAGGCGGGGGTCCTGGGGCACCTACCCTGGGCTGCCTTGATAGCATGCTGGCTACTGCCATCCAAGGGACACCCCCCTGCCCTGTCTCTAGCCCCTGGTCCTGACTGCTGGGGGTTCTTTCTTATCTGTGGCTCCCCATGGCCCCAGGTGAAGTGGGCCTGAGGAAGTGTGCCCTGATCACTTAAGAACTTTTCAGGTGTTAACCTCTGACCACTAGGAGTCCAGAAGCCACTGGCTCCTCCATTGTGGGACTTTACCCCCTCACTGCAGCTATCCTTTCTGGAAATCTGGGGAGAACCAACCAGAGCACCTGTACCAGAGGCCTGTCCCCGGTCCCTCTGAGCTCCTGTCACCACTGCTCTGTTTCCTTGTCACCCACCACCTGACAGATAAGGTGGTGTGATACTTTGTAATGACACACAAATCAACAAACACATGTATGACATGGGGTGGCCACACTGTAGAGCCAAAGAAGTGGGTGCAGGCAGAGTAAGAGCCAGAGGGGTGCTTCCCATGCAGGACCCAGGGAAGCCTGTCACAAGACACTTGGTTTGAATAAAGAAGACCACTCAGAATAGAAGCTGCCAGGGGCACTGCATTTAGCAAGAATAAGTGTTGTTTTGTGAAACTCCGCTCACGTATGTGCACACACATGCAAATGCACACGCTGGCATCAAAACAAAGAAGCCATTGCCACAAAGAACTGGGGCAGGGATCAGGGCCTGTCTCCAGAGGAGCAGTGGCAGGTCAGAGTTGCTGGCCTGGGGACGAAGTGTCCACCAGAGGCAAGGCTACAGAGCTATGTGCAGGAGGGGCTTGAGTTTTACTCCTGGAAAGCTGGAGCTCATGACCCACATTTAAGCAGACCCCCTGGACGCAGGGTATCCTTGCTTTCCCTTCTAAAAATTTATGCTACAGAAACATTATTATTATTATTTTTTTTTTTTTTTGTATTTTTCTGAAGCTGGAAACGGGGAGAAACAGTCAGAGAGACTCCTGCATGCGCCCGACCGGGATCCACCCAGCACGCCCAACAGGGGCGATGCTTTGCCCACCAGGGGGCGATGCTCTGCCCACCAGGGAGCGATGCTCTGCCCCTCTGGGGTGTCACTCTGCCGCGACCAGAGCCACTCTAGCGCCTGGGGCAGAGGCCAAGGAGCCATCCCCAGCGCCCGGGCCATCTTTGCTCCAATGGAGCCTTGGCTGTGGGAGGGGAAGAGAGAGACAGAGAGGAAGGGGGGGTGGAGAAGCAGATGGGCGCCTCTCCTATGTGCCCTGGCCGGGAATCAAACCCGGGTCCCCCGCACGCCAGGCCGATGCTCTACCACTGAGCAAACCGGCCAGGGCCCGGAAACATTCTTTTAAGTATGCAGAGATACTGGTAAAAAAATGTCCACTGTAGGCTTGTTTGAAATAGTGAAAAATCTGAAAAACAAAACAAAAACCCAAAGGTTTATCAGTAGGAAATATTGAAAGGCTACGCAATCATCTGCAGTGCCCAGAATATGTCAACTGAAAAAACACCATTTTTGTAAGAAGACAAATCACAGTGGCACACACACAGCAGGTGCTCCTCTCCTGGCTGCTGTTTTTGCAAAATAGTTATCTGAGGAGTTCACATCCTCCACTATAATCTTCTGTATCATCTGCATAATGTGTAACTTTGCTTTATATTTGTAATCAGGAAAAAAAAATTCTTACAGATTGAAACATCAGATCAAATACACATCTTGAAGCCTCAGTATAAAAGAATAATTATTTGTAACTAAATTTAAATCAAACAAGTCAAAATGATGTGTTTTTTGTTTGTTTGTTTGTTTTTAGGGGAGGAGCAGGAAGCATCAACTCCCATATGTGCCTTGACCAGGTAATCCCAGGGTTTTGAACCGGTGACCTCAGCATTCCAGGTCGACGCTTTATCCACTGCGCCACCACAGGTCAGGCCAAAATGATGTATTTTATAGAGAGAACAAAAAGCATTGTTTTAGCCCTACTGCAACAGTAATCAATTTTAAACCTACTTTCCTCCAATCCTCTTAATTAGTAGGACCCCTATGAAAAACCAAACCCAAGAGCTTGTATTGTACTGAAGAAATCTATTCGACACATTTTTATTTCCAGAAACATGGCACAGAAAACTTACAAACAGGCCAATCTACAGTTGGTTGTATGAGATATTTGAAACCAGATCCTAATTATACTTTGATTACTCAGAAATCCTGTAAAGTCTTCTAGTTAACCTAACAAAATGAACAGAAATTTTAGACACCATAAATGACTAAAAATGGTATCTCAAATTTAAAGGGAAACACTGTGAGCAATATTCAGATACTACAGATTTCAACATACCTGTCTTGAAAGTAAAACTGTATGACAAGGAACTTTACAAATCAAGCATTCATCCTTTTTACCTATAGAAGAAAAGAAAATGTTATATTGTTGTGAGTAATGCTTTTCAACACATATAAATACAGACTTTATAATACTTCTTTAAAAAAACATACAGAATTATAGCGTTTATATTTTTTTCACCTTCAAACAGTGGATGACACTGTAGGCATGGATGTAGCTGAAGATTTATACAACTAACAATCCTTTTTTCCTGTTTTGTAAATATGCCCTCAGTGACTATAAAGATCAGTAATACTTAAACTTTTCAATCCCAGATATTTCTTACAATTTTATACAAACATCTTCATTTGAAAAGAACTCCTCCCACTCCACCCAACAGATAAAATAAGTTTTTTTCTGTGCCCTTGGCCTTACTTCTGCAACACCAAGGACAGCTCGTGCATCGACTCACTGCATACATATTTTATAAGTCTGTACTGAGCTCCTACTACCTGAATGGCAGTGCTAGCACCTAAGAATGAAAGCTTGTGTCCCAACTGCTAGCTGGGAGCTAACGCTCTGCCCGTGTTTCTCTTCTCTGTGCTCCAAATCCACTGACTCTAGCACAGGGGGCCCAAACTACGGCCTGCGGGCCACATGCGGCCCCCTGAGGCCATTTATCCGGCCCCACCGCACTTCTGAAAGGGGCACCTCTTTCATTGGTGGTCAGTGAGAGGAGCATAGTTCCCATTGAAATATTGGTCAGTTTGTTGATTTAAATTTACTTGTTCTTTATTTTAAATATTGTATTTGTTCCCGTTTTGTTTTTTTACTTTAAAATAAGATATATGCAGTGTGCATAGGAATTTGTCCATAGTTTTTTTTTATAGTCCGGCCCTCCAACGGTCTGAGAGACAGTGAACTGGCCCCCTGTGTAAAAAGTTTGGGGACCCCTGCTCTAGCACTTATTTAACCACGTTCTCCGCTGAAATTCCAGTTCCACCTGCGCGTGCCTGTGCTAACATCCCTCTGCACATGCTCGTCACGGGCGTCTTCAGGACCCTCGGGTTCAGCAGGCCTGTGGGCCGGGCCCCACTCCACTCCCCCACCAGTTTCGCTTCTTCACCCAGCAGCCCAAAGTCCAAGCCCACTCACTGCGCCCCAGCCCCGCATCCCTTGTCCCCCGGGGGCATCACATGTGGCACATACCCGGCTGGGCTGTTGCTGTCCCTTGTCCTGGTCCCATACAGCCAGACTCAGGACAGCCACTACCCAGCTGAGAAGTGGATCTCAACAGCGCCAGCTCTGCAGCCCTGCGGGGCGCCCCCCACTCTTCCTGCATGTCCCCTTCTTCTTCCACGGGGTTCACACGAACTGAGACGAGAGGGACTGGCCTCAGTGTCCCGGCCTGTCCCCATTCCAGAGCCCAGTTCCTCTGCCTTTCCTCTCAGTCCTGGGGATTGCCCGCCCTTCCCCCCTCCGCCCAGCTTCCCGGGACCCCCACAGACATCCGAAGTCCAGCTGCCTAGTGTCCCCGCTGCCCCGCCCACCTTTGCTCAGGCAGTGCTCGCAGTACACGTGGCCACAGCTAGTCAGGCTGAAGCGCGACGTCCGGCAAGGCGGCTGGAAGCAGCGATTACAGAACACCCAGCTGGCCATGCCTCGCGTCTGTCACAGTCCCCGCGACACCCACGCCACGCACCACGCCACGCCCACGCGAGGCGGTGACCAGGCCCCTGGCGTCGGCCCCAGGGCAGGACTCTGCGCCTGCGCCTCAGGAGGACAACTATGCGCCTGCGCACACTGTTGAGCACAGGCCCCGCGCCTGCGCACCAGAGAGTGGGCGCTCCCGCCAAAACGCTGGTTGGATGTTGTGGTGGGCAGACGCGCAGCGTGAGTCGCTCCCGCCCACAGGCTGCTTTGCATGCCGGTCGGAGGAGAGGAGCACGAGCGGAGGACCTGGCGGTCTTATTCCGTCACTGCGGGCCCAGTGAGTCTCCTGTGAGGCAGCAGGTCGCAGTCCAGGCCCTGGCGAAGGAGCCCCGTGTCAGCGTCCAGGACACCGGGAGGCGGCCACCGGGTCAGGTGAGGCCGCGACCGCAGGGACACGAGGCAGACCGGCCCGCCGGCCTCTGTTCGTCCGTCCGTCGTCACTGGTCACTGGGTGCCGGGAGAGGGCACTCGGGGCCTGGCTGACAGGCGGGGGGACACGGGGGGCCGGAGGGACCGGACTGGGCCAGGGGACCGGGGGACCAGGGAGCCGCCGCTATGCCCCTGGGGAGCAGGTCTCAGAGGAGGCTTCGGGGCACTGTCCTCCGAGCTGTGCCTCCCGGACGTCGGGGAGCGGGTCCGCGTGACTCTGTGACCGCGTGTGGCCCTGTGATTGGCGGTGGCGCTGAAATGTGGCAGTGGTCCCCCGAAATGTGGCGATGGCCCCAGAAATGTGGTAGTGACCCCCCGAAATGTGGCACTGGTCCCCAATATGTGGCAGTGGCCCTCGAATGTGGCTGGTTCAAGCTGAGGTGTATGTTCCGTGTAAAATACTCATGTTCCCGCCCTGGCCGGTTGGCTCAGCGGTAGAGCGTCGGCCTAGCGTGCGGAGGACCCGGGTTCGATTCCCGGCCAGGGCACACAGGAGAAGCGCCCATTTGCTTCTCCACCCCTCCGCCGCGCTTTCCTCTGTCTCTCTCTTCCCCTCCCGCAACCAAGGCTCCATTGGAGCAAAGATGGCCCGGGCGCTGGGGATGGCTCTGTGGCCTCTGCCTCAGGCGCTAGAGTGGCTCTGGTCGCAACATGGCGACGCCCAGGATGGGCAGAGCATCGCCCCCTGGTGGGCAGAGCGTTGCCCCTGGTGGGCGTGCTGGGTGGATCCCGGTCGGGCGCATGCGGGAGTCTGTCTGACTGTCTCTCCCTGTTTCCAGCTTCAGAAAAATGAAAAAAAAAACAAAAACAAACTCATGTTCCCAACACCTTATGTCAAGAAAAACCCTGCAGTAGCAATTCTGTGCTGATTACATGCTAAAGTGGTACTTTTTTGGATGTTTTGGGTTAAATATATGTGACGAGGGTTGGTTCTATTGCTTTTTAAAGCCTTTTTATGTGGCAACCAGAAAACTTAAGTTTTGCTTGTGTGGCTGACACTTTATTTCCCCTGGACAGTGCGGACTGATACCAAATTTGAAATAAGAACTAATGACGTGCTTATCCTGCCAAACTCAGGAGCCTCACTGTCATAGAAACCCTTTCTTTTCTTTTTTTTTCTTTCTTCTTTTTTTTTTTTTTTTTGTATTTTTCTGAAGCTGGAAACGGGGAGAGACAGTCAGACAGACTCCTGCATGCGCCCGACCGGGATCCACCCGGCACGCCCACCAGGGGGCGATGCTCTGCCCCTTCGGGGCGTCGCTCTGCCGCGACCAGAGCCATTTTAGCGCCTGGGGCAGAGGCCAAGGAGCCATCCCCAGCGCCCGGGCCATCTTTGCTCCAATGGAGCCCTGGCTGTGGGAGGGGAAGAGAGAGACAGAGAGGAAGGAGGGGGGGAGGTGGAGAAGCAAATGGGCGCTTCTCCTATGTGCCCTGGCCGGAAATCGAACCCAGGTTCCCCGCACCCAGGCCGACGCTCTACCACTGAGCCAACCGGCCAGGGCCTAGAAACCCTTTCTTAAAAAATGTGTTTTTTTTAAAAAATTTATTTATTTATTCATTTTGGGGGGGAGAGAGAGAGAAAGAGAGAGAGAGAGAGAAAGGGGAGGAGCAGGAAGCATCAACTCCCATATGTGCCTTGACCAGGCAAGCCAGGGTTTTGAACCGGCAACCTCAGTGTTTTCAGGTTGACGCTTTATCCACTGCGCCACCACAGGTCAAAAAACTTTTTTTAAATTTTGTATTTTCCTGAAGTGAGAAGCAGGGAGGCATTCAAATCCCACATGTGCCCGACCAGGATCCACCCAGCATGCCCACCAGGGGCGATGTTCTGTCCATCTGGGGCGTCGCTCTGTTGCAACCAGAGCCACTCTAGTGCCTGAGGTGGAGGCCATGGAGCTATCCTCAGCACCCGGGCCAACTTTGCTCCAATGGAGCCCTGGCTGCCGGAGGGGAAGAGAGATACAGAGAGGAAGGAGAGGGGGAGGGGTGGAGAAGCAGATGGGCGCTTCTCCTGTGTGCCCTGGCCGGGAATCGAAGCCGGGACTCCTGCACGCCAGGCCGATGGTCTGCCACTGAGCCAACCGGCCAGGGCCAGAAACCTTTGATCAGGGTTACCATGCTGTGACATTAACTTCAACCGCTGATGTCTGAAATCACAAAAGTGTAAGTAATCTTCACTTATTAGTCATTGACAGGGTATTGGAAACTTTGAGTGACATGACGTATGACAAAACCAGTTTTACCCGAGGCTGATCAATATAAACACAAGTTAAGTTCTGGTGTTTTCTGGTCAGAAAAACACCAAACTTCTAAATAAAGATACAAAACACTTGTAATTGTAAGCAAATAAATAAGAGCTCTGCATACATCTAGGGAAGGTTAATGAACACAAGTAAGGCCATGTGTATTCCTGTTCAGGGTTACCAGTGAGCTGAGGGCACAAGGCAGGACCCCACCCCAGACAGGATGCCCTTCCATCGCAGGGCCACTTACACCCACACACTCTCAGATTGGGACAACCTGGACATGCCATTCACCTCACAAGTATATCTGTGCCCATCGTTGGGATGTGGGGATAAATACACAGATGCACAGGGAGACGGTGTCGATTCCAGACAGTGGTTCTGGTGGGGAAATGGTTATTTTCTCATCAGTTAGAGCAGAATGACTTGGAACAAAACGACCTTATTTGAGGACTTGCTGTAATGTAATATACATTTATGAATGTATTTTAACTTATTAACTCAAACATTATGCAAATTAGCAGGTCATTATTTGTCTTTATTAATAGTTTAAACAAGCTTCTTGGCTATAAAGAAATCTCTAAGGTATTTCATTTGGAAAATTCCAACTGAGATAAAGATTAATGTTTGTGTTAAAGCCCACCATAAAACATTGCTATTTGTGTCTTCACTGGTCATTCGAAAATTTTCTTCACGGTCCTGTACAGAAGAGAGATAGGCAGGTTTAGTTTCTTAAAGTATTTACTGCATGAATTTGAAGGAAAGGTGCTGTATGCATTCATTCATGGTATTTAATGTTTCCTACTTAGCATCTTAAACCTAAGTGTCATTTCTGATTTTTTAAGCCAAGTGTGTTATCATCAAAGACAAGGAGTAAGAATCAACCTTGTGGCCCTGGTCAGGTGGTTTAGTGCAGTGGTCCCCAACCTTTTTTGGGCCATGGCCCGGTTTAATGTCAGAAAATATTTTCACGGACTGGCCTTTAGGGTGGGACGGATAAATGTATCACATGACTGAGACAAGCGTCAAGAGTAAGTCTTAGATGGATGTAACAGAGGGAATCTGGTCATTTTTTAAAAATAAAACATTGTTCAGACTTAAATATAAATAAAACGGAAATAATGTAAGTTATTTATTCTTTCTCTGTGGACTGGTACCAAATAGCCCATGGACCGGTACCGGTCCGTGGCCTGGGGGTTGGGGACCACTGGTTTAGTGGACAAAGCATTGTCCCTATGCACCAGAGGTGACAAGTTCAACCCCGATCAGGTCAGGGCACGTACGAGAAGCAACCAATGAGTGCACAACTAAATGGAACAACTAAGTGAAACGAGTTGATGTTTCTCTCTCTCTCTCTCTCCCTCTTCTGTCTCCCTTCCTCCCTCATTCCATTCCTCATTCTTTCTCTCGTCAGTGGAAAAAAAAAAAAAGAATAACCTTGTAAGATGCTTTTGTATTTTGCTGTAAAATATCAGGTATTTAATCTACTATTTTATACATTTGTCACCATTAAGCAAAATGAAAGTTACCCAATAGTGGTAGATTTTTATGGTTTGAATTCTTTAAGTTGGCACTGTGTCAAGCACACCTGCCCTCATCTTATGTAAACTGAAGCCTACAGATGACACAAGGTTAGTGAGTGGTGGAGCGTATTTGAGCCCTTGTCTGACCAGAGTCCACTAAGTACTGTGGCCCAGAAAACACATAATGTCACAGGAGACAAATTGTGATTCAGAAAGTGGGCATACTGAGCCTCTTCAGATACATGGGTTGTGTTTGGAGTACTGATTTGTTGATTCTGTAAGCTCACACCCTAAAGGTGGATGGGTCACTGCCTCCTATCCTAGAGAAGCTCACGGTTCAGCAGACAGGGTACAGGATTGCCCTTTCCCCAGACCCTGCGTGTTCACACAGTCTCGCTCAGACAGAAAAACCAAGGGAACAGGCAATATATTCTTTCCTTGGTTCAGGAACTGTCTACAGCAGGGGTCGGGAAACTTTTTGGCTGAGAGAGCCATGAACGTCATATATTTTAAAATATAATTCCGTGAGAGCCATATAACGATCTGTGTACGTTATGCATTAGCCAATAAAAATTTGATGTTGTCCCAGAGGACAGCTGTGATTGGCTCCAGCCACCCACAACCATGAACATGAGCTGTAGGAAATGAATGGATTGTAATACATGAGAATGTTTTATATTTTTATCGTTATTATTATTTTTTATTAAAGATTTGTCTGTGAGCCAGATGCAGCCATCAAAAGAGCCACATCTGGCTCGCAAGCCATAGGTTCCCAACCCCTGGTCTACAGAATTACGTTCCTGGAAGGAAGAGATAAAATGAGCCGAACAGGCAGACTGACCCTTTGATAGTTTTGTTCTTTGACTATTTGCTCAATTTGCTCAATCAGATGTTCAAGCTTGAAGCTAACTTCATTAACTTTGTCCTTGGCTTGAGCAATGGCAGCATGAAGGTCATGTTCTCCAATGTGAATGTCTAAGTGGATCCGCTGTGCAAACAGTGAAAAGGAAGAAGTATGTTTTAGAACAGTTCCCCTTTTCCCTTCGTTTTCCCTCTTCGTGTCCTTGGTTCCTTTCTCCTTCCTCTTTCCCCTTTCAAGAGCAGGCGGCCCCCACATTCTTCATCTCCCTTTTCCCTTCACTGCCACGCTAGTCCCTGTTTTACTCAGCAGTCTTCTTTGTAAAATAATGCACCAAATGGTAATCTACTGACCTAAGGGTACTTACACCTTCCTGGACATCAAATTTATTAGGCAGATGTGTTTGGGGCTGAGAATCTGATTCTTCTCAGGAAAATTCTTTACACACAACTGAGTTTCTGATGCTAAAGTACAAATTCTCCTCGTTCATTCTCAGCACATTTAGGAAATAGCCAATCACCATCTACCGTGAAGTGTTTTATTTATTGGAATTCCATTATTCACCCTTAGCCCTCACTTGTTTTCAAGCCTGAATAATCACAGTTCTTTTAACCTTTCTTCACACTTATTTTTCAAGCCCTTTAATCAACTTGTAGCACTCCTTTGAACCCCTTCCAAGCTCTCCAGCTCCCTCCTTGGTTGTCGCGCTAAGATCTGAGCACAGGACTTTAATGTTTCTAGCCAGCCTGGGTGTCATGGTTCTGCATACTGATGTCAAGCCTGAATAGTGTTGACGCTGTGTTCATCAACAGGGACTGGGAGGGGAGTACTTACCAGCTTACTCCCTCCGAATGACACAAGCCTCGTAGAATTAGATTCTAAGCAAATGATGTGTTCGCCAGGTGAATGTGAAGTAAAATAGAATGTTCCTTGCGGACCATATAACTTTGACAATAATACCTAGGATTGAGGATTTTCATAGTTTATTATCTTCTAGTTGCCATTCTTAAAAGTAAATCTTCTCTATATATCTAGTAAAAATTGTGCAATTCTTAAGAAATCAAATGGCCAATAAACATGAAAAATACTCAGACTTGCTAGTAATAAAAAAAATACAAATCATAGTAGGATATTCCTTGTTTGTTAGCAAGTTGGCAAAGAGTTAAAAGTGCCCAAGGACATTATTGAGAAATAGAAATGTTTTGGGAATGCAAGCTGAACAACCATTCTGGAGAGCAGTTTGGCAGTTTATATTGAACCACTGACCTGGCAGTTCTACCTAGAGAAATTTATCCTATAGAAATGCACAAGTAGACAAAGTTATGTGTAAAAGGATATCCAGTGCGATGTTATTTGTAGTAGCAAAATTGCATTTTTGAAATAACTTTAATACCTTTTAGTGGGGACTGATTAAATTCAGGCAAAGCCAAATAAAGAAACATTAACATAGCAATAAAAGAGAGTATTATACCCATATCTGAACTGCAAGTGTCCATCGTATCCTCTGGTAGAGGAGTCAGAATAGAGTCCTTTTTTTCGTTGTTAAAAAAGCATCATTTGTAAAAACACGCATGCACATATATATTTCTGTATGTTTTCATTAGGATTTTAAAGAATACACACCAAACTGGTTATCTTTGTTGGGGAACTTTGAGTTTCTGTTTAGTTTATAAGGAATTAAAAAAAACAACACAGGTATAGGACTTTTAGTCTGGCATGTAAGGAGCTTAGAAGTTGTCACTTTGTCCTAACAAGTAAAAAGCTAAACAGAAAGAAATCCACTTCTTCTTTGACCTGTTAGAGAATTGAAGTAACAGGACAAACAGCTGCTTCCAAAATTGAAGAAATGACCAGCAGATACAGAGGACACATAAGAACCTCTGAGAACCAATACTGGGTTCCTTTGACCCAGTACATCATATCCAGCTTTCAACAACAATTATAAGGCACACTAAAAGGCAAGAAGACACAGTTTGAAGAGACAGAGCCAGCATCAGAATCAGATTCAGACATGCAAGATACTGGAATTATCAGAACAGGAATTTAGAAAAACTATGATTAATATGCTAAGGGCTCTAATGGGAAAAGTAGACACTATACTAGAACAGATGGGCAGTGTAAGCAGAGAGAGAGAAATCCTAAGGAAGAATGAAAAAGAAATGCTAGAGATAAAAATGCTGCTGCAGAAAGAAAGAATGCCTTTGATGAGCTCATTAATAGACTGGACATGGCTGAGGAAAAAAATCTCTGAGCTTGAGTATAGGTCAACAGAAACTTCCAAAACTAAAAAGCAGAGAAAAATGACTGAAAAAATGAGACAGGATATTCGACAACCATGGGACTACTACAGAAGGTGTAACACGCACATAAGAGAATACCAGAAGGAGAAGAGAGAGAGGAACAGAGGAAATATTTAAAGCAACAGTGAGGAAGAACTTCCTCCGAATTTATGCTGTGCACCAAGCCATAGAATCAGGAAGCTCAGAGAACACCAATCAAGTTAAATACCAAAAGAACTACACCTAAGCATATCATATTAAAACTGTGGATATCAAGGATAAAATCTTGAAAGAAGCCAGAAGAAAAAACCCTTAGCTGTAGAAGAGCAAAAATAAGAATTACATTTGACTTCTCAGTAACCATTAAGTAAGAAGAGAGTGGAATGAAATAGTTTTGAAAGAAAAAGAGGGATAAAAAGCCTCACCAGCATGGAATTCTATATTCTGCAAAATTCTCCTTCAAAAATGAAGGAGAAGTAAAGATTTTTCTCAAACAAAAATTGAGGGAATTTGTCACTGATAGACCTGCTGTGCAAGAAATGTTAGAAGAAATTCTTTAGAGAGAAAGAAAACAATGTAGGTCAGAAACTTGGATCTATATAAGGAACAGAAGAGCATCAGGAGTAATAAGTGAAGGTAAAATTAAAATTTTTCTTTTTCTTTACTGACCTAACACATAACAGTCTGTTCAAATTAACAGCAACAGTGTACTTGATGATTATAGTTTATGCATAAGTGAAATGAATGGCAGCAATGCTGCAAGGGATAGGAAGGAAGAATTAGGAGTACTTTGTTATTATAAGGCATTTGCTGTACTTATGAAGTGGTAGAATATTGTTTGAAAATGGACTTGGATTAGTTGTAAATATATATTGCAAACAATAGGGCAGCCACAAAAAATGTTTTAAAAAATAAAGTATAACTGATATGCTAAGAAAGGAGATAAAATAGAATCACAGGTTTCGGTTCAAACTACAAAAGATAGAAAAAGAGGGGAAGACAGTAACAGGAACAAAGAACAAGGGCCGTGATTAGAGAACTGACACATATGGTAAATGTTAACTCAACTGCACTGGTAATTGCTTTGACTATGAGTGATCTAAATGCACTAATTAAAAGATAGACTGTCAGAATGGATCAAAAAACAAGACCCAGGCCCTGGATGGTTGGCTCAGCGGTAGAGCGTCGGCCTGGCATGCGGGGGACCCGGGTTCGATTCCCAGCCAGGGCACACAGGAGAAGCGCCCATTTGCTTCTCCACTCCTCCCTCCTTCCTCTCTGTCTCTCTCTTCCCCTCCCGCAGCCGAGGCTCCATTGGAGCAAAGATGGCCCGGGCGCTGGGGATGGCTCCTTGGCCTCTGCCCCAGGTGCTAGAGTGGCTCTGGTCGTGGCAGAGCGATGCCCCCTGGTGGGCAGAGCGTCGCCCCTGGTGGCGTGCCAGTGGATCCCGGTCGGGCGCATGCGGGAGTCTGTCTGACTGTCTCTCCCCATTTCCAGCTTCAGAAAAATAAAGGAAAAAAACAAAACAAACAAACAAACAAGACCCAACTATATATTGTCTATAAGAAACTCACTTTAAACATAAAGACATACAGATGACAAGTTAAGGGATGGACAAAAATATGCATGCTAACTTTAAGCTTACCACAGTCAGAAGGAAGCTGGAGTAGCTTTATTGACTTCTGAAAAAGGGAAACCATCAGGGGTAATGGAGTCACAGAGCATTCATTGTATTGTGATGAAGAGGTCCATTTTCCAAGGAGATAAAACAATCCTATGTATTTACTACAGAACATCAAACCTTGTTAGTACAAATTGATAAAACTGCAAGGAGTGCCTGACCAGGCGGTGGTGCAGTGGATAGAGCATCGGACTGGGATGCTGAGGACCCAGGTTCGAGACCCCGAGGTTGCCAGCTTGAGCACGGGCTCATTTGGCTTGAGCAAAAAGCTCACCAGCTTGGACCCAAGGTTGCTGGCTCCAGCAAGGGATTACTCGGTCTGCTGAAGGCCCATGGTCAAGGCACATATGAGAAAGCAATCAATGAACAACTAAAGTGTCACAACGAAAAACTGATGATTGATGCTTCTCATCTCTCTCCTTCCTGTCTGTCTGTCCCTATCTATCCCTCTCTCTGACTCTGTCTCTCTGTCCCTGTAAAAAAAAAAAAAACTGCAAGGAGAAACAAGATTTTACTATGATGGTTGGAAATGCCCACACTTCTCTGTCAAAATGGACAGATTCAGCAAACAGAAGGTCTGTGAGGACACGGTTGAACTCAATGGTACCATCACCCAACTGTATATAAGTGACATCTACAGACTGCTTTATCCTACAACAGCAGGTTACTCATTCTTTCCAACCTCACATGAAACATTCATAAAGATGGACCACACTGGGATATAAAGTATACCTTAACACATTGAAAATAATAAAAATGTAGTGTCTTCTCTAAGAACACAATGGAATTAAAGTTGGACTCAGTAACAGAAAGGTAGCTGGAAAATCCCAAAATACTTAGCTATTGAAAGTACACTTCTAAATAATAGCACATTAGTCAAGGAATAAATCATAAGAGAGGTTTTAAAATGTTTTGAAGTAAGAGAGGATTCTGAGAAGACAATAGGATAGAAAACACCAGGAATATGTCTCCCTGTTTAGACAACAGTTACAAAGACAGCCCTTGTTAACTGTCTTTAAGGGTGCTGAAGCAAGTAGACTTTGACCTTCAAAGAAATGAATGTAAGCACACCTTTTTACCCCTTTTACAAAAATTAACTCAAAATGCTTCATGGATATAAATGTACAACACAGAACTATAAAACTCCTAGAAGATAACATAGAAAATCTAGATAACCTTGTGTTTGGTTATGGCTTCTTACATACAACACCAAAGGCATGATCCAGGAAGAAAATGAGAAACTGGACTTTATTAAAATTTAAAACTTATGCTCTGCAAAATACAATGTCAAGAGGGTAAGAAGGCAGGCCACAGAGAGGAAATATTTGTGAAAGACACTTCGATAAAAGACTGTTATCCAAAAATAAACAAAGAACTCTGAAAACCACAATAAGAAAATGTACAAATCAGTTTAAAAATGGGCAAAAGATCTGAATAGACACCTCATTAAAGAAGACATACAGAAGGAAAATAAGCATATGAAGAGATTCTCCTGCCATATCTCATTAGAGAACTGCAAATTAAAAACAATATATCAATACCTGGGAGAACAGCAGAAATATGAAACACTGACACCAAGTGCTGACAAGGATGTAAAGCAACAGGAATTCTCATCCAGTGTTGGTGGGTATGCAAAATGGTACTGTGACTTCCGAAGACACTTTGGCCATTTCTTCCAAAACTAAACTTACAGTCCAGCAAATATGCTATTTATTTACCCAACTGAGATGGAAACTTGTATCGACACAAAAGATCTGCACATAAATGTTTATAGGAACTTTATTTATAATTGCCAAAATTCAGAAGCAACCAAGGTGTCCCTCACTAGATGGTCCATCCAGACAATGAAATACTGTTCAGCACTAAAAGGAAATGAGCTATCAAGCCATGAAAAGACATGGAGGAAACTTAAGGGCTTGTCGCTAAATGAAAGAAGCCAACCTGGAAGGCTGCACACCGACTTCAGCTATGTGACATTCTGGAAAAGGCAGAACTATGGAGACGATGGAAAGATCAGTGGTTGTCAAAGGTTAGGGAGGAGAGAGGTGAATAGTGGAAGCACAGGGTTTTTAGGGGAATGAAACTACTCTGTGATACTATAATGGAAACCCATAGAATGCACAACAGTATTACTGAACTTTGATGTAAACCATGGACTTCAAGTGATGATAATGTGTCAATGTAGGTTCACTAACTGTAACAGATGCACCATCAGTGCTGATAGTGGGGGTGACTCTGTTTTTGGGGACAAAGGGCATGTGGAAACTGTACTTTCTGCCGAATTTTGCTGTGAACCTAAAACTGCTAAAAAAATAGTCTATTAAATCATTGAAACTCAGGTATATATTACAAATAGAGAAATTTAGTAAATATTCTTCCTTTTTTTAAGTTTTTAAATTTTGATTTGCAGGAAATTAAAGTATCATGTCATATACTTAATTCCCTTTAACAAGCTGTTGATTGGGAAATTTTATTAAATTAGATTTCATTCAAGGGTCAGATTATACAATTGATTTCTAACTTTAAACGAATAACAACTCTTCTCTGAAAAACTATTCAGTGACTATTAAATTTAGTTTCTGAATTTTAGTTTTCTATCAAGGAAACTAAACTAGTCTACTTTCAGTGGGTAGTCAAGTCAGCACACGTTTTGAATGCCTACTAGTTTGATGTATTGGGAAAAAACATACTTGAGTTAAAATTTTGGTGTTGCCACGTACTGACAATGAGATCTTGTCTGTCATTTAACATTTCAGAACCACAGTTTTCTTCTACAAAATGAATTAGGCATATTGGACATGGAATATGGTAATGAAAAATGGAGCACAAAATGCATGTTTGTGTGGTACATATGTATCATTGATTGGTCTGCCCTGCCTATCCTACTGGCTTGTTTTCTTGAGCTGTCAAACACATGCATGGGGATGAACACGTGATCAGGGGCAACCCATGCCTCAGACACACTGGCCCAAGTAGGAACAGAGTCCTTGCAGGGCAATGACAGGGCTCTTAAGAGGGGATCTTAGCTTGTAAGAAATGCTGAAAGTAGAGCTGTTTGTTATCTTGCAAACAGAGGGCCTTCCTGAAAATAAGGCTTGTGGGTGAGAGTGTTGTCTCTCGTAGGCCAAGAGGGGGGTTGGGCATATAATAAGCCAATGATAAAATTTGTTGAATGTTTGCAGAATGAATGAAAATATTTCTCCTAGAAGGAGGTATTGTTTCAGGCAGTTGTGTTTTTGAAGAACAAACCTTTTCTATCTTAATAACAGTGAACAGGTTTTTTTGTGACAGGTTTTTTTTTTTTTTGTATTTTTCTGAAGCTGGAAACAGGGAGAGACAGTCAGACAGACTCCCGCATGCGCCCGACCGGGATCCACCTGGCACGCCCACCAGGGGCGACACTCTGCCCACCAGGGGGCAATGCTCTGCCCCTCTGGGGCGTCGCTCTGCCTCGACCAGAGCCACTCTAGTGCCTGGGGCAGAGGCCAAGGAGCCATCCCCAGCGCCCGGGCCATCTTTACTCCAATGGAGCCTCGCTGTGGGAGGGGAAGAGAGAGACAGAGAGGAAGGAGAGGGGGAGGGATGGAGAAGCAGATGGGCACCTCTCCTGTGTGCCCTGGTCGGGAATCGAACCTGGGACTTCTGCACGCCAGGCCGACGCTCTACCACTGAGCCAACTGGCCAGGGCCTCTGTGACGGTTTTTAGCACAACTAAGATTTGGGTTCTGGGTTTAATAAACCATGGGGACATTTACAGATTGCTTATGAAAGACTCCTGGAAAAGGACAGGAGACCTAGGCTTTGGTATCACTGGACAAGAAACACAGGAGGTGGCATGCAAGTGACTGGAGTTGGGCAGTGGGTCCCAGTGGAACTGTTGTCAGGAAGTGCCAGGTGCACCAAGAGACGACTGCTACAACAGGCAGGAATCAAGTAGTCTAGGTGGAATGGAGTCTCCAGTAAGCCAGCTCCAGTCTCCACATGAGTAGGGGTGTCATGTCTGCCCTGAGCTCAGGCCCATGTATCACCCAGTTTTCAGGAGAATAAGAACATTGTCCTGTC
Source organism: Saccopteryx leptura (assembly GCF_036850995.1). Classification (NCBI taxonomy): domain Eukaryota; kingdom Metazoa; phylum Chordata; class Mammalia; order Chiroptera; family Emballonuridae; genus Saccopteryx; species Saccopteryx leptura. The sequence goes on from NC_089507.1 coordinate 442,607, forward strand.
TACATCAAGTGCCCTCTTCACACCAGAGGAGATGCCTGTTCTACAAGGCTATGCGCCACCACCACCCTCACCCGATGAGCGCATCCCGGAACAACTCCAAGTCCACAGGGAAGTAGTTCTTGCAACCGTATTTGAGTTATTGGACTGAGCAGTACAGAGTATCTTGAACTGGCATGATCAGGTGTGGACATCTGTTATATTCATTGTACAGATGGGAAAATGGAGAATCAAAGCAGGAAAAGAACCTGCACAGGATTCAGCTTGTAGAAGACGGTCTACAGGTTAACTTGGCTGACTCCAAAACCCATGTGCTTTCCACTTGCTCATGGTGCCTCTCCTACTCCTTTACTAATTCCCAGAGAGACCAGACCAACCTGGAGGCTGCTGAGTACTAGAGAAAGCCCCTGCCAGAACAGGATGGGGAAGTGGCCTATCTGACCCTCATGCTAGGTGTGGGGGCTGGGAGGAGGTGCGGCCCCTGCCAGAACCATTCGGACTCCTTGGCTGTGGGTCTTTCTGCCCAGCAAGTCCAGCAAACCTCAGTTTGTATGGTTTTTAAACTTTCTGCAGGCATCAGCTAGACGAGGCTTGCTGGAGCAGGCACCCTCTCCATCTTTGTGCAGTGTCTTTGTTTGGAGGTCTACACATTAGTAAATGCTACTTAATGAGTGCTTATGCAGAGATTTAAAGAGTTTGTGAGATACACGACATGTGAATTTTAGAAAATGAAAAATTTTAATAACGCAACATAAAAAAATATTTTACCTCCTCACTGTAAGTTGTAACAGTCACAAACAGCCCCAAACCAGGAGCAGATTCAAGGAAATCATGTCTGACCATGTCCCATTGCTGTATCTTGAAAGACCCTGTTTCAAAAATATAAGATAAGACACTTTATAAAATAAGTGTAAGGAATAGTTATATATGTTTACTTATAAATTAACTTGTATATTTCAGTGTACCCAATCACAAAATCTCACTTTTTTTTTTATTCATTTTAGAGAGGAGAGGGAGAGACAGAGAGAGAGAAGGGGGGGAGGAGCTGGAAGCATCAACTCCCATATGTGCCTTGACCAGGCAAGCCCAGGGTTTCGAACTGGCGACCTCAGCATTTCCAGGTCGACGCTTTATCCACTGTGCCACCACACAAAATCTCACTATTGAACAGTTTGCACCTTGGTGATTAGGTCACATAGCAGAGTTGGGAAACTGGAATATATAGGAAGATTTGAGCTCCTGGTCCCATCTCACTCTTCTCTACAAGTTACTTCACCGCTCTGAGCCTCAGTTTTCATGGCAGAGAAGAGGGGACAGTTCGTATTCCTCTCAGGTGTCACAGCTGTGAGGACTGTAAAGAAGATAAGCCTATGAAAACTTTCTACCTAGAATGTAACTTTGTGAGGGTCAGGCTGAGACCTCCTCCCACACCTCCTCAGTAGTTCCCCTGCCTTCAGTTTCTCCCTCCTGTGACTTATCCTGAACACTTCCCGCATAATTTCTTCTTGAAGCTTTGGTGTGTTCATGTCAGATCCTTTCACCATTTCCAGAGGCTTCTGCTACAGTTTGGATTCTAAGGAACTTACAGATATTTTCTGAATTTTAATAACATTATGTAGGTAGATACTGCTTTTATGATGATTTTACACATGATGAAACTGAAGCATAGAAAAAGTAGTTTGCCAAGGGCACACACCTAGCATGTGGCAGAGTCAGGGTTCAGAGCCAAGCAGTGTGTGCCTTTTCTCTCAGCACCAGGCAATGCTGTCTCCACCTTGGGAAAGGTCCTTCTGTGCAGGAGCATGCCTAGATGTTTAAAGAACAGCAGAGTGGCTGGAGGAAGGTTAGCAGGGAGAGAATGGTAGATAAGGTTGAAGGTGTAGCAGGGGCCCGACCACGGAAGGCCTACTGGTCTATTGTAAGGATTTGGGGAAGCAGTTGGTTGAAGGAGTGAAATTATGTGATTTTCATTTTGAAATTTTTGTGTGAGAAAAGAATGTAGAAGCGTGAAGAGTGGAAAGGTGGAAGGCTATCATCATAAACTAGGTGGCGTGGACCAGGTACTAGTGGTGGAGGCTGTAAAAAGTGTTGCATTCTGTGTTACTATTCCTATTTTACAAGTTGGAAACTGAGTCTCAGAGATAAAGTCACAGCCCAGAATCATCTAGTAATAATAAGTTGTAGAGGCAGAATTACCAGTGAAGTTATTTGCCTCCAAAGCCCAGAACTACTTCCAGTGCACATTGCCTTCCTGGGAGGCAAGAGGACAGCCTCCACAGGGACCTGAGATGGGAGCTTCACCCTCGTGCTGACTGCAGGGGACAGCCTTGGAAAGTGAGAGAGTGGAGAACAATTGAGAGAGTACATTTCCTGGGACAGAAGGCTTCAGTTTGAAGCTTGCCTGCGCTGAGTGATTGCAGCCTTAAACATCTTTTGAATAGACCTAGCCTCTTCCCTTCAGAATTTTGCTACTATATATAATGTATGCTCTATACTTTTTAGAATGGTCTACTTCAAGAAGTTCTTTTAAAAGTATCATTGATTCTGGAAAAGACAGCAATTGCTTTCTACCCTGTTCCTCCTGCTCGTTACAGCTGAAAGCACTGGGAAACTGTCAGAAGACTCTGAAAGGTAGAGAAACAAGCTCACTGGCTAAGGACCTCGTGACTCAGAGCGTGACTCAGCAGTACATTGAGTTTGTTTCCTCCACACCTATACTTCTACACCTAGGAGCTAGAGCAATGTGCAACCGACAAAATTGAGAGAGGAAAAACTGAGAAAGTCCACTGAAGAAACCTCTCTAGCCAGAGGATCTGGAATAGGGTGATCCTGTGGATTGTAACCTGTCAAAGTATACCTATTCTGTTCCAAAAGAAAGAAATTGGACCCATCTCCACTGGACACTTCACATGTAGAGCCTGTCAGGATGCCTGCCCTGCATTAAGGACAGCAAAGAGGCAGCACCCGTCTTCAACCCTGGAGAGCTGAGGGAGGATCACAGAGAGGAGGGACCTGGAGAAAGGGATCTTTTAGACTATATCTGAAGTTATGCAGCACACTTCTGAGCACCCTGTACATGTAACCAACCAGAATTAACATAGCAAAAACTTTGAGACTCTCCCTGTGGTGTGGAATACTGCCCAGGTCTCAAGTTGGCCAACATGCAGCACACAGGCAGGGTAGACCAGAACAGCAGTGCAAAATCTCAGAAAACTAAGTTAACATGAGGGTGTATTCTGAATTGAAATGGGTTGACAGCCTGCTGAAACAGTAATTAAATAGGATTCATAGTCATACATAATACTCAAAATGCCCAGGATACATTACAGAATTACTCAGCATACCAAGAATCAGGAAAATCTGAACTTGAATGAGAAAAGACATTTAATAAACACCAACAGTACACTGACATGGATGTTGGAATTATCTGACAAGAATTTTAAATAGCCATCATAAAGTAAATCAACTAGAAGTTGGGACACCCTTAAAAGAATGGGAAAATAGGAAGTCTCAACGAAAGAGAAATGGCACAAAGGAGAAGCACCCATCTGCTTCTCTACCCCTCCCCCTTTCCTTCCTCTCTGTCTCTCTCTTCTCCTCCTGCAGCCAAGGCTCCATTGGAGCAAAGTTGGCTCCAGCGCTGGGGATGGCTCTATGGCCTCTGCCTCAGGCGCTAGAATAGCTCTGGTTGCAACAGAGCGACACCCCAGATGGGCAGAGCATTGCCCCCTGGTGGGCATGCCGGGTGGATCCCGGTTGGGCGCATGCGGGAGTCAGTCTGACTGCTTCCCCGTTTCCAACTTCAGAAAAATACAAAAAAAAAAAAAAAGAGTAGAAATGTATAAAAGAAAAAATGGACACATTAGAACAGGAAAAATACAATATTTGAAATTGAAAACTTAATAGACACAGTAAAAGAGTGGAGAGGATAGAAAAGAGTCAGTGAACTTGAAATTAGATCAATAGAAATAATCAAATCTATTCAATGGAAAGAAAATAGATTGAAAAAAAAAGAGCTTCATGAACCTGTGGGACAGTACTCAAAGGTTTTAGTTTACAAATCCCAGAGAAGAGTACAATCATGCCTCAGATGTTGCAGGTCAATCCAGACCACTTCAATAAAACATATATTGCCATAAAGTGAGTCATGTGAAGTTTTTGATGTTCTAGTGCTTGTGAAAGTTATGTGTACACTATACTGTAGTCTAAGTGTGTAATAGCATTATGTCTAAAAAACAGCATGCATAATTTAATTAAAAATACTTTATTGCTAGGCCCTGGCCGGTTGGCTCAGTGGTAGAGCGTCGGCCTGGCGTGCGGGGGACCCGGGTTCGATTCCCGGCCAGGGCACATAGGAGAAGCGCCTATTTGCTTCTCCACACCCCCCCTCCTTCCTCTCTGTCTCTCTCTTCCCCTCCCGCAGCCAAGGCACCATTGGAGCAAAGATGGCCCGGGCGCTGGGGATGGCTCCTTGGCCTCTGCCCCAGGCGCTAGAGTAGCTCTGGTCGCAACAGAGCGATGCCCTGGAGAGGCAGAGCATCACCCCCTGGTAGAGAGTCGCCCCTGGTGGGCGTGCTGGGTGGATCCCGGTCGGGCGCATGCAGGAGTCTGTCTGACTGTCTCTCCCCGTTTCCAGCTTCAGAAAAATACAAAAAAACCCAAAACTTTATTGCTAAAAATGCTGATATCATTTGAGCCTTCAGGAAGTTGTAGCCTTTTTTGCTGATGGAGAGTTGTACCTTCAATTTGTAAAAATGCAACATCTCCAAGCACCAAAAGCAAAGCTCAATAAAGTGAATGTGCCTATACAGGACTGAATAAACATTGGAAGAAATGATGGCTGAAAACTTCCCAGACATGTTGAAAGAAAAAAGCCTACAGAATCAAGAAGCTGAGTGAACACCAAGCAGGATAAGTTTCCCCAAAGCCTTCACTGGAGACACCATGATCAAATTTTTCAAAATTAAAGACAAAAAATATATGTGGAAATAGAGCAAACAATGCATTACTGGTAGAACAATTTGAATGACAGTAGATTTCTAATCAGAAATATGGAAGTTAGAAAGAAATGGCACATTTTTCAAGTGTTGAAAGAATCGTCAAATTTATATTCACCAAGCATATCCTTCAGAACAAAGGCAAAATATTCTTAGCTCAAGGGAAACTAAGAATACCTGCTTTGAAATAATGGCTAAACAAAGTTCTTCAAACAGAAAAAAAAATGATAAGGAAACTTGGAATATCAGAATGGAGAGCTCGTTTCCTGAGATTAGCATTAGAGAGGAGAGCAGAGAAAGGCCACGTGGAGGAGGCCAGGAGAAGCAGCCAAGCGGGTGGAGTGCTGAGGGAGAAGCCAGTTTGTACAGAGAGAAGGAGATGGGGAACAGAGGTGAATAAGTCTGGTGAGGAAGACACCTTTGATTCTAGGAAACTCGGATAAGTCAGTAGCTTTGTGAGCACTGAATGAGTGGGTTTTGGAGCCCACTGTGTGTATTTCTTGCCCGCTGGATACAAGCTAGGATTAAAGATGATGGCCCACCAAAAAAAAAAAAAAAAAAAAAAAAAAAAAAAAAAAAAAAGGAATGGAGAGAACAATGAAAAGGGTGACTATCTTGGGAAACTGTAATAGATTTTTTTTTCAAAAGACAGTTTTTAAATGTTTGATAGTTGAAAGCAAGAAAGAAAATCTGATGATTCTCAAAGTATATAGATGTAATATTTAAGACAGCTACATTGCAAAGGGTGGGAGGGCAAAGGGACTTACGTGATAGTGAAGTTCTACATTCTGCTTGAAATGGTAAAATATTGATTCTCCTACACTGATAAGTCAGATATGTGTATTGTAATCCCAAGAGCAACCACCAATAACAACTATACAAACAGAGTGAAATATACTACAGATGATGCAAAATGCGATATTACAAAATGTTCAAGTGGCCCACAGGAACAAAAGGAGTGGAAAATGGGAACAAAAATCAGACCTAAATTCTGGCATATCAATAATTACATTACATATACTTAGGTCAGGTAGCTCAGTTGGTTAGAGCGTTGTCCTGATATACCAAAGTTGTGAGTACGATCCCAAATCAGCACACATATAAGAATCAAACAATGAGGCCCTGGCCGGTTGGCTCAGTGGTAGAGTGTTGGCCTGGCGTGCAGGAGTCCCGGGTTCTATTCCTGGCCAGGGCACACAGGAGAAGTGCCCATCTGCTTCTCTACCCCTCCCCTCTCCTTCCTCTCTCTCTCTTCCCCTCTCGCAGCCAAGGCTCTATTGGAGCAAAGTTGGCCCGGGCGCTGAGGATGGCTCCATGGCCTCCTCCTCAGGTGCTAGAATGGCTCTGGTTGCAGCGGAGTGACGCCCCAGATGGGCAGACCATCGCCCCCTGGTGGGCATGCCAGGTGGATCCAGGTCGGGCTCATGCGGGAGTCTTGACTGCCTCCCCATTTCCAACTTCAGAAAAAAAAAAAAAGAATCAAACAATGAATGCATAAATAAATGGAACAACAAATCAATGTTTCTCTCCTTTTTCTAAAATCAACAAACTCAAAAAGTAGTAATTATATTACATGTAACTGGTCTACACAGAAATGTGACAAAGATGGTAGGATGAATGTTTTTAATGACCCAATATTATGCGGTCTACAAGAAAGTCATTTTGGATGTAATGCTACAGGCAGGTTAAAATTAAAATTACAAAAAAGACACACCATTCTAACATATGTCATAAGAAAGCTTGAGTGGCTTTACAATGATCAGATAAAGATTTAAGAGCAAAGAAAATTACCAATGACAAAGGTAATAATTATAATTATATAATGATACAGGGGTCAATTCACTAGGATGATGTCATCATCCTAAATGCATTAAAGAGAGATTCAAAGCACATGAAGTAAAACTACGGAAAGGAGAAATAGACCCCAGTAACTGATAGAAATGCTAGACAGTGTCTGCAAGGAAACAGAAGAACAAGGAGCATTGTTGACTAGCAGGACCAACCTGACATTTGTAGAACATCCCCCAACAACAGCGGAATACTTGGAGCACTCTCACTGACTCACCCTGGTCGGCACCTTTGCTGAGGCAGTTGAATCTCCTGAAGAAAAGCACATAGCCATGCTGACTGGTGGCTTCCCAAATATATGACCACATGGATGCCTCTGTTGTGTTTTCCCATTCTCCAGCTGGTTCCTGCTGCTGTGCTCTTCCTGCAGTCCAGCCCCACCTCTGAGATGGTTCTTACCACCAAGTATGCTCACTCCCTGTCTGCCTGCCTCTGGTGGGAGTGGTTGGGGTGTCCCTTCTCTGAGAGTGGCCACCCTCCCACTTCTTTGGGACTTGGCTCTTGTCACTCTTTCAGACTTGCCCACACTGGGCTCTTGTCAGCGGTGCCAGCTGTTCTGGTTGTCATCCTGTGCCTGCACTCTGTAAGGTTCTGGAGTGCAAGGGACATACTGTATCCTCTTCCTTGTGCGGCTGGGGCCTGGCAGTAAGCCAAGAGCAGTGTTTGTCTCCATAGTAGAGGCTCCATAAGGATTTGTGGGATTAGTAGAAATGCCCTCCAGTACATGTTCAGTAAAGTGTTTTGAATGAATGTCAGTGGAGTCATTGTTAAAACACCAGTGTCCTTGGCACACTGCCTGAGTCCTCAACGAGTGAGGTAGTTTTTGTTTGCCTTCACCATCATCCCCCAGCCCTGTGCGCCCCCTAACCTGAACCCCTCAGTAGGAAGGGAGCGTAGGGCAGGTGTTATGCCCCTAGGCTACCACCAGATGGCAGGAGAGAAGCACTGCTCGGGCACAGTCTGGGAGAGCCAGCCTTCCGGTGTGGATGGAACAGCCCAGGTGACAGCACATGTACAGAGCAGGGACAGGCTGTTCCGTTGTGCTTCTCACCACATGATGGCACAATGGTATGGGTTTCTGGCTAGAAACAGACACTCGAGCAAAACATTGAACTGCATGCCTCAGTTTCCCCATTGGTAAAACCAGGATGGTAAAGGCATATCTGTTAGGGTATGAAGAATAAATTAGTATTTGTAAGCTGCTTACCACAGAACTTGGCACATTGTGAGCACCATACAAGCACTTGGTAAGTGATTTTGGACATTATTATGGGCTTTCAATATGCATTGTTTTCTGTCAGTTCGCATCGAGTCCCCCAATCCTGTAAAGCTGGTATAGTAATCCCCACTGTCGCAGAGGAGTTGTCTGAGGACTAAGTGACTTCTCTGGAACCATCCAGACAATAAAAGGGTGAACAGGATAAAAACTTAGCTCAGTTCACTAACAGAGGGCCTTGCTCTCACCACAAAGTACACCCCCCACCTGGGGACTCTGAGTGCTTCCAACCAGTGTGGCTCCTACATAGCTTGCAGACCAGCCTCAGTGCCCAGACACCCTTCCTCTGGGGTGTGCATTCAGTGGACACTGGCTGCGAGCTGACTGTGTGCAGGCCAGTCGCCACCGCCGTGCAGACACCCTCTCCCAGTCACTTATAGGTGCCTCTCCTGGTCTCCCCGGATCCATCGCACAGGCTGTTCAGGCACTCTGCTCTGTGACCCTGCTGTGCTTGTCCTTTCTGCTCCTGACCGTGGGTCCCTGAGGCCAGAACCGTAGCCAGTTGAGTTGATATTAGAAAAATAAAATGTATTTCTTGTAGGAATTTTAGGAAGTAAAAATCCTCTCTTGGAGTTCTCTGTATTCAGTATGATCCTTCCAGACTTTTTTTCTATAAGTACATGCACCACCTCTCAGCCACACAGCACCTCACTGCTACCCTCCTACCTGGAATCTCAAAAAAGTTCACAGTTGTAGGAAAAACCAAGGGTCCTCAGGGAACCTTGAGCATTCTAGAAGGGATTACTCTGGGTTCATAATACGTGAAAGCAATTGCTTTCCATGCCCAGGTCATACCGGGGTCAACCAGACAACTGGTGCATACACACTTCACACATCACACATGCTTTATCAGTGTGAAACTCAGCCAGTTATCACAACCGGATCACCCTGGTCAAAACATGGTCAGCATCCCAAATGCCCTGCCACTCACTAACACCTCTCCCCTCCCTAAGGCAACCTCCATTCCTACTTCTAAAGACAGGTTATTGCTGTCTCTGAACCTTACATAAGGATGTGCATGCTTGTGTTGGCCTCCAGTCAACCTGTGTTTGTGAGGCCTGTCTGCTGCTTACTATTTCACTCTCCATAGGTGACTATTTTATTTTCCATCTGTCTCCTGATGGACTTTGGGCAGGATCTGGTTATCAGCCATTACAAATGGTGCCACTATGAAGAGTCTCGTGCATGTGAGCTAATGTATGTGTTTGTTGGGGTCACAGATGTGTCTGTGTTCAACTCCTGTAAATGCCATGCAGTGGAAGTCCAGAGCCTGAGAGTGCAAGGGTTGCCCGTGGGCTTGCACACTTGACGCTTTCTGCTTTTTTCATTTTGCATTCACTGGTGTGTGCATCTCAGTGGGCTTTGCTCCGTGTTTCCCTGATGACTAACAAAGCCTAGCCCCTTTTCGTCTACGTCCCAGCTACTAGGGTCTCCTCTGAGCCATCTGGCCAGGGTGGAATTCCTTCCTTGTTAAGGCTGAATAATATTGCATCATGCTTTGTTTATCCACTTATCTGTTGGTGGACTCTTGGGTTGCTTCCACCTTTTGGTTGTTGTGAATGATGCTGCTGTGAACGGGTGTCTGAGTCCTTGCTTTTACTTCTTTTGTGCACTTACTCAGAGCAGAAGTGTTGGGTCGTCAAATCCGCATTATTTTCTTCTGTTCCTGAGGCCCCTGGGCTCAATCTGAGTCTGGGTTTTGCCTGAAATCTCATCTCTCCTGGCTTCTTTTCCTCTGGTTCCTGGGAGCATCTCCTTAATGAATCACTTGCACTTGAATCCTTGTCTTAGAATTGCTCCAGAGAGCACCCAACCTCAGACACCCCCAGGTGTGGCGTGGTCTTCTGGGAAGACATGAATGGGAGTCATAAATAATAACACTTATTTAACGTCTCCTGTCTCCTAGTTCCTGATAAGTTTTGCTCTGAAGAAAAACACAGCAAACTTGGTATGTGGCAAGTGCAGTCATATCTGGGACCTTCAAAAGGGAGCAACCAGGAGCTAACTCATTGGTTCAGAATTCTAATTATTTTCTCTTTAATGATGTGCTGCTCCATGGCACTTTTCATTTCTCTCAGTGCTTGCCTGTTTTTTTGTTTTATTTTTTATTGATTTGAGAGAGAAACAGGAAGGGAGAGAGGGAGTAGCATTAACTTGTAGTTGCTTCACTTTAGTTGTTCATTGATTGCTTCTTGTACACGCCTTGACCAGGGGCTCAAGCCAAGCTAGTAACCCTTGCTCAAACCAGCAACCCTGCGCTCAAGCTGGTGAGCCCAACCTCAGGTTTTGAACGAGGAACCTCCGTGTTCTGGGTTAATGCTCTATCCACTGTGCCACCGCTGGTCAGGCAGTGCTTGCCTTTTATAAGGGACTAACAGCCTTGGTTTTCAAAAAATGTCACAAAGATTAGCAAGTGTCATCACTTGCTGTCATCAGGCCATCAGCTGGGACTTACACCACAGCCCCTCAGAGGTCCCTCTCTGCTCCTCCTCTCTGCCTGAAAGACCTCTCTCCTCTTTTTTCACTTAAGACAATCTGGAATCTATTATTAAAGAACAGTATTACTAAGAGAGCTAAGAGAAACACCATAAAAATACAGAATTTGCCCCTGGCCAGTGGCTCAGTGGATAGATCTTTGACTTGGCATATGGATGTCCCGGGTTCGATTTCCAGTCAGGACACACAGAAGTGACTGTCTGCTTCTCCCCCCCCACCTCTCCCTTTTCTCCCTTCTCTCCCTTTTCCCAGTGGCTTGATTGGTTTGAGCGTGGCCCTAGGCACTGAGGATAGCTCTGTCAGAGTGCAACAGCCTCAGGCACTGAAAATAGCTTTGTACTTGAGCATCAGTTCCAGATGGGTTTGCCAGGTGGATACTGGTCAGGGCGCATGTGGGAGTCTGCCTCACTGTCTCCCCTCCTCTTACCTAAAAAAAAAATAATGCAGCATTTGTTTGACTTTGAAGCTTCTAAGCAATCACAAGCAAGATTCTTACTCTACATTTAGCCGTGGCACCCTAGGCTGATGCGTTCCCAGGTGCACAGGTTTGATTTTGTCATCATCTTCTCAGTCCCAGGAAGGGAATGCAGCCTTTTCTCTTCTTCTCAGGACATTTTCTTCCTTTGGGTAGTGGAGGAAGTGTTAGCTAGAGTTGCAGCCACACCTGCTTTGCTAGTAGCTTAGGGCTGACACTGGAAGGTCAAGTGACAAGGTTGGAGACAGAGTCCAAGAGGGTGGGAACCAACATTGGCAATCACCTGCATCCAGTCACTACCATGCCAGGTGTTGCTCTGGGGCAGGTGTAGCCTTAACTTACAGATAAGGAAACAGCTCAAAGTCACCAGCTATTGGGCAACAAAGGCAGCTGCAAAGCACACCTTGTTGATTCCTAAATCAAGTCTATTCCCCTGTGGTGCTCTGAGCTGCCTTCATCGAGGGAGGTGGAAAGCTAAGTCCTTGAATTCCTTGTGTCTATTTTTAGTCCCAAAGAGCAAAATCACACTTTCAGGTAGATTTTGATACCTGGCTCTGAGGTCTCTCTGGAACTTTCTAGATGGGTGTATTTCGTTGGACACCATTGGACCCTCAGAGCTGTGAAGAGAGAAATGAGTAGCTGGCTGTGCTCTTCCTGAATGAGGGATATCAGACATGGTCTCAGGTCCCCACAGATGCTAGAAAAACTTAAAGTCTGTTTTCATTTTAGTGGTGACCTGAAAATTGAATGTGAGCATGTTCTGGATCAGCACTCTCTAACCAAGTATATTTGACACGTGAGTTCACGATCAAGTCAGATTTCACAGGAAGTGGCAGTTTTGCGATGGCTGGGTGAGACCAGGGAGGAACTTAGAGCCATTTCCTGCAGCACAGGTAGGCTGTGCTCCTGGCCCACAGCAGTCAGAAGTGTGTCCACACTGCAAGCAGGTGAACTGGCCAGGGTCCTCGCTTCAGATCTAGGGGCTTGCAACGTACAGTGAACAGAGCATACAGTAAATATGAAATGAAATTTTTTCATAAAAGGAATTTTTAAAAGGAATGTGTAAGACTTGTATCTTGGGGTACACTGTTATGTTACTTAGCACACCTAAGTAAGGGGCTGATGATTTAGGACATGATTACAGTTCAGGGAAAATAACAATGAGTGGAGACTTAATTGATGGTCTGTGTGCTCAAATTCCTTTAAAAGAAGTTTGTAAGAGTGAAGTAGGAAACACGTCTAGACATCTTTCTGTTATTAAACCCCACATCATTGGTTTCTGTGCCCCTTTAACTCCAGGGGTACTGATTTTCTTAAAGTCTATTTTATACTCACTTTCCTTCAGTTCATATTTATGTGTATGTCTTTCCATTCTTTTACATTAATCCTTTCCCTATATTAAAGGTGTTTCGTTTAGAAACAGCGTGTAATTGTTTTGTTTTTAAATCCAGTCATCCTTGTCTTTTCATTGGAGCTTTGCCCATTTGCACTTTAGTGTAATATAATGTAGTTGGGTTAAGCTGCTGTCTTGCTGTTTGTTTTCCATGTGTCCTGGTCATTCCTTCTTACCTTTTTCCATTTCTTTCTGTTAGCATATTAAACATTCTGGAACTTTAAAACCTCATTCTCTTTTATTTATTTTTAATTTTTGATTTTTTTTCTTTTAAAGACTTTATTTATTCATTTTAGACAGGAGAGAGGAGAGAGAGAGAGAGAAGGGAGGAGCAGGAAGCATCAACTCCCATATGTGCCTTGACCAAGCAAGCCCAGGGTTTTGAACCGGTGACCTCAGCATTCCAGGTTGACGCTTTATCCACTGCGCCATCACAGGTCAGGCCCCTCATTCTCTTTTAAAGAGAAATTTAAACAAGTGACCTGACTTGTTTCCATATTGTCCCAGTAAGTACAGTAGTCTTTAGAAGCTGAGTTCTGAACCTAAAGAATTGCACGGGGTCATGGCTACAGAGACAACAGAGTGGGGAGAACAGAGGTGGAGGCTTGAGAAGGCAGGGGAGGGGCCAGTGGAGGTAGGGAAGACCAGAGCAGGACAAGGAAGTGGGTAGGCTAAATGTCTGAGAGACAAGGACTAAAAGAGGTTCCTGATTTGGAATGAGAGGCCAGGCAGACTGAGACCTGTCCTTGCAGCTGCTGAACACTGTTGCACCACATTTGCCTTATGCCTCAGACCGTCTAGTGGATCAGGTGATTCTCTGGCTCACTGCCAATGTGTTTGTCCCAGGCCAAGTCCATTCAGCTGGTGGGCCTCAAGGCAGCAGACAGGGGAGGACTACTACTCCTTTTTCTTACTCTTTGCCATCCTTTCAAATGCAGGCTGAAAAAGTCACAGGTTACTGGGAAAATGGCCACCTGCTATTCACCCAGGAGTTGGAACATCCCTGCAATGAAAAAGTTGGGGTCTGGGAACACAAACAGTATATTCTGTGTGTCTGGCTGGGTCCTATGAGCTCTACCAATATCAATTCAGTCATCATCACAATAGAAAGAAATAGGCATCGTTATTATTTCATCCTGTTTTACAAATGAAGCAGAGAAGTTAAGTCCCTTGCCCAAGGCACAGAGTTATTAGATGGCAGACCTGGGACCTGAATCTGGGTGCTCTTATTCACACTCACTGTCCCAAACTCAGCCTCTTCCCACAGTGACCATGCCAGCAGCGAGGCTCTGACTCCACCCAGTGCTTCTCTGTATGTTTTCTTTGCAGTCTACTTCTGCTAAGTATGGTTGAATTCTCCAAAAGTATGTGAGGGCTCTAGATAAGTCCAGTAAAACAGGCAAAACAGCAGACACTAACGTGTCCTCTGACTGTCCGTGTTCCACAGGGTAAGGCACTAAGGGGCTATGCTTTTGCAGGCCTGACACTGGTGCCACGCTGGCTGCCCATGAAGCTGTCTCACTTTGCAGTCTCTTCCTTTACCTCCACATGCGGTGCATTATTCAGCTCTGCAAGATATGTTCTATTAGTCTTTGCAATAGAACATATCACTTTGCAATGTGGCGGCCAAGATAAACAGAGAAGAACTTGACACAGTTGAACTGGACATACGAATCCATAATCAACACTGACAGAAAAAGGTGCATATACATACTGCTCTTTTTTTCTTTTGGGATGAAAATCAGGGCACCTGATGTTGTTTCTGATTTGAGTGTTGAACATACTAGAGTTTCTATGCAATTCTGAGACCCTGGCACTTGCTTCTTCCTCAGCAGGCCAGTGGAGCTCACCGGGTGGGGGACTGGGTGATAGTGGGAATGAGCAGGAGTCCCACGACAGGGCAGGTTTCATGGGCAGCCAGCGTGGCACCAGTGTCAGGCCTGCAAAAGCGTGGCCCCTTAGTGCCTTACCCTGTGGAACACGGACAGTCAGAGGACACGTTAGTGTCTGCTGTTTTGCCTGTTTTACTGGACTTATCTAGAGCCCTCACATACTTTTGGAGAATTCAACCAGACTTAGCAGAATTAATGGCATCAGAATCTTTCACTGAGGGAAACCTGACAACCGGAAAAACAAATCAAGTCTGGATTCTGCGGTGTTGCATCTGGGTTTCCTGTTTATGAATTATGCAGTTTACTCTAAAAGGCTGTTTTCATGTTGGGTTTGCATGACTTCATAAACTTTCTCAAGAGAAACCACAGTATGATACTGACTGCTAAACAATGTATACAGCCGTGGTCATGAGGCCACAGCGTAGCATCCTGATCTCAACGTTCGACAGAGCACATCTCACCTACCTGTGATCAGAGTGTCACTTGGAATGTCCTCTATGATGCATTTCTCCTCTCGTTCCCCCACATGGAAATAAAAAGCAGTTGCAAGTGAAAAATAGAAACTTAAAAGAAACATTAGCATTTGCATGTCTATCACCACTCCCGGTAGACACTTCGGTAGTGCTTGCTTTAAAGTGGGTCAGTTGCAAGTGATGCTGCTTTTTGAGTGCTTGTATTTCAGTGGAAACGTTTGTAAATTGATTTGTGTGAGAAGTGACATATGGTGGCTACCCTTAAGCAGGTGTTGCAGCAAGTCCCAGTGAACAGGACATCTGAACCTTGGGGCATTTCCAAGCATGATGACATCAGAATGCCTTCTGATCTGTTATTTTTAAAGGATTTTGAAGTTCTAGTGGAATGAAATGCAGTGCGGGCCTGGAGGAAACCAGAGAGTGCCAAGCCCAGCTGATGCCGGGTAACCAAACCCACACGGCCATTTTCTGGTGGTCTCCACTGCTTAGCAGGACGTGGGGCGGGGAGGAAGTGAATGAAGACTGTGTCCTGGGGTTAAGAAATGAGAGCAGGGGCATGCAGAGGTGGAAAATGGGTGTGGGGAGAAGAAACAGGTGTGGAAGTGTGGTTGCAGGAACAAGAAGTTGCTGAGATGGGACACACTGGAATCGGAGGTGGTGACAGCCTGAGTTTAGCTGAGGCCTCGCCCTGATCAAGACTCTTTGAGTCTCAGTTTCCTCATAAAAAAAGGAATTAAAATCACTCAGTGTGATCCATTAGATCCTTTCAGTTCTGGCATCCAATGTATTTTTTTTTTTTATTAAAGTTTTTATTTTAAAATATTTATAGATTCACAGAGTTGCAGAAAAGTTTAGAGCTCCCAAATGCCCGTCATGCAGCTCCACCCAGTGGTGACATTTCACATAACTAAGGGACCACATAAGTGCACTGTGGAATTGAAATTGGACATTTCACTGTTTCTCTGAGCATCTTTAAAAAAGGTCTTTGTCTATTAGATCTGCCATTAGATACTTTTCAGGGACAGCTTTGTTGGCTTTTTTTTTCTTACAGAGACAGAGAGAGGGATAGATAGGGACAGACAGACAGGAACGGAGAGAGATGAGAAGCATCAATCATCAGTTTTTTGTTGCGACACCTTAGTTGCATTGATTGCTTTCTCATATGTGCCTTGACCGCGGGCCTTCAGCAGACTGAGTAACCCCTTGCTCGAGCCAGCGACCTTGGGTCCAAGCCGGTGAGCTTTGCTCAAACCAGATGAGCCCGCACTCAAGCTGGCGACCTCGGGGCCTCGAACCTGGGTCCTCCACTTCCCAGTCCGACACTCTATCCACTGTGCCACCACCTGGTCAGGCTTATTCTTTTCTTTTGGGTTGTCCATACTTTCCTGTTTCTTTGTAGCCTGTGATTATCTGTTGAACACTGGACATTTGGATCTAATGCTGTGGTACCTCTGGAAATCACATTCCCTCCCTTTTCTGGGGTTTGCTGTTTTGTGTTGTTCCATTGGTGTAGATGGTCTCTGTGTCGAGAATCACCTGAGGTCTTTCAGGTCTTTCCTGAGATGTTCCTTGGGCAGCACAGTCACTTCTAATTTGCCTTGTATGTGCAAATTGTTTTTAAATACCTTATCCTCGATGTTTGGCTCTGAAAGGGGAAAAAAGTGAAAAACTAAGTGGAAGGGCAGAGAAAAGGGTACCAGCTTTTTAAATGTCTTCCAAGTCACTTCAGCTGGAAAGGGGGGGTCTTGCAACAACAGCTGATTCTCTCTTTGTCTGCATCTCTGTGATCAGATACACCTATCAGTTATCAACTCACAGGTCCCTGATATTTGGAAGACGAGGAAGGTCCTGTTGTACACTGTGGTTCCTGAAAGCTGCACACAGGCTGCTCCAGGAGTACATGCACGGTGGCCTGCCCCTGGGCTGGAGTGAGGGACAGGTACTGCTTCTGTGCCAAGAGCTGAAATTGACCAAAATCAGCCACAGTTTACCATCCAAACCTTTCCTTGGACGTTGCAAGCCTTCCACAGACTCCACAGTTCCAAAACGGTCCCATTGGACAGATTCTGATAGCTGCCCAGGTAGACACAGGTGCTTCCTGCGCCACCGTCTGCTCCTTTTGGCTCCATTGACGTAAAAGCACGGTGTAAATTTAAAGGGTGTTCTCCCACTGCGCTGCCTTTGCTTTTAACTTTTTCCAGAGGACAGAGAGGAGACACTTTTGTACTGAGGCACAACCTCTAAAAGTTTCTTTTGCAGTCATCTTGGTGTTAAACTCAGTTTTTGTTACTCTGAAAATGGGTAAAAAACCTTCATCCTTGAAAGATGGTGTTGAGTTTGCAACTTTGGGTTTCTTTCAACATGTTAAAAGTATTATTTGACTTCTGACTCCCTTGGCTGCTGTTGAGAAATGACTGTCATGCCAATAGGTGCTCCTTCCTCTGGGCCCTTTCAAGGTTTCATTGTGTTGGTGTTCAGCAGTTTTATGTCATATGCATGGGCATGGGTGGCTTTTACCTGTCTTGTTTGGGATATATTATGCTTTTTGGTTCTGAAGATACCTTAGTATTTTAGCCAGTTCTTTAATTTTGCACTGTTTTCTCTTTAAATTAAATATCCCTTTATCTCACTCTGGCTGGCTAGCTTAGTGGTAGAGCATTAGCCCGGAGTGTGGAAGTCCTGGGTTCGATTCCCAGCCAGGGCACACAGGAGAAGCGCCCATTTGCTTCTCCACCCCTCCCCCTCTCCTTTCTCTCTGTCTCTCTCTTCCCTTCCCACAGCCAAGGCTCCACTGTAGCAAAGTTGACCCTGGGTGCTGAGGATGGCTCCATGGCCTCCACCTCAGGCGCTAGAATGGCTCCAGTTGCAACAGAGCAACGCCCCAGATGGGCAGAGCATCGCCCCCTGTTGGGCATGCTGTGTGGATCCCGGTCAGGTGCATGCTAGAATCTGTCTCTCTGCCACCCTGCTTCTCACTTCAGAAAAATACAAAAAAAAATTATATATATATCCCTTTATCTCCATTATATCCTTGGAATGTTGGATTTAAAACATTTTGCCTGACCTGTGGTGGCACAGTGGGATAAAGCGTCGACCTGGAACACTGAGGTTGCTGGTTCGAAACCTTGGGCTTGCCTGGTCAAGGCACATATGGGAGTTGATGCTTCTTGCTCCTCCCCCTTCTCCCCCCCCTCCTCTCTCTAAAAATCAATAAATAAAATATTAAAAAACAAAAAAACCCAAAAAACATTTTAACACTTCTCATTTTATCTTCCATATCTTCTCTTTTGGTATTTTTCTGAGGTTGGAAATGGGGAGGCAGTCAGACAGACTCCCGCATGCGCCCGACCGGGATCCACCTGGCATGCCCACCAGGGGGCGATGCTCTGCCCATCTGGGGCGTTGCTCTGTTGCAACTGGAGCCATTCTAGCGCCTGAGGCAGAATCCACAGACAGAGCTGTCCTCAGTGCCCGGGCAAACTTTGCTCCAATGGAGCCTTGGCTGCGGGAGGGGAAGAGAGAGACAGAGAGAAAGGAGAGGGGGAGGGGTGGAGAAGCAGATGGGCGCTTCTCCTGTGTGCCCTGGCCAGGAATTGAACCTGGGACATCCACATGACAGACCAATGCTCTACCACTGAGCTAACCGGCCAGGGCCTCCATATCTTCTTGATGTTTTCCTCTTCTTTGTCTCTCTCTGTGGCATTCTGGGTGTTATCTTCAGTGACATCTTCCAGATCACTAACTCTTCCTCCAGCTGTGCCTGGATCAGCTCTTTAACCTACTGACTGAAGTCTGTCCCTCTACACAGTCTTTTCTTTCCAAATGTATCTGTTTATTTCTAACCATCCCTGTTGATGGGCCATTTTTATTGTACCTGTTCTATGTTCTTTTTCTGACAATTTTATTACCTTGGGTCTTTGAATCTATTGTTTTTTTCTGCTGACTTTCAATCAATTATAGTGACTTGTTTTTTTGTTTAACTGGTGACTTTTGCACTTATTGCTTGATTTTGATTGGTGGGAGGCCTGAGACCTACACTGAGAGCTGGGGAAGCTTCCTCAGAGAGAACTGCACCTGCTTTCCCTCGTATCAAGGGACACTACTGTCCTGAGGGCCCACGCAGCATGGGAGCACCAGACTTGTCTCCTGGACTTTGCTGCTGGCTCACGCTCAGCAGCAAACCCCAGGAAGCCCTGCCTTTCCCCGTTGCTCACACAGTTTGGCCTCACACCAGCTCCTCTTTGCTGCAGCCCCAGTTCAATATTTTTGGAATGTGAGAGGAGGAAGTAAGAGTTCTCCCCTACCTCTTATGGAAATGGCAGCACCTCAGATGAGTGAGGAGAGAAAATGTTCCCTCAGAGCACCTGGGCAGGCCTAATGCCCAAGGCAGTCATCTGGGTTATGCCATCTAAACATCCTTTTCTATAGTTTTAGTGGAGTTTGGGCATAAGTGGGGTTAGATGTGAGTGTTCAGTCCACCATTTGTCAGGAGGCCCCTCCCATCACTTTTCAGTGTCTTAGCCCCAGCCTTTTCCCCCCCAATGCCACCAACTGCTCAGCCCTGCCCCCCAGTCACATGCTTGGTGTTGCTGAGCACAGTGGGTCATTCCTGTGCTCCCCTCCTCCCTCCTCCAGCATTTGGCACTGCAGATCATTTCTGCCTCCTCCTCTACATGCTGGCTCTGGGTCCTCCCACCTACTGGGCACACTCGCGGCCCCTTGCAACCTGGTGCTGTACACGTTTCTAGCCTGTGTGAGAGGCCTGCAGGTCTCAGTGTAGCTGCTGGGACAGCCTTGTGTGACCCAGTGCCCTCATCTATTCAGTATATGATAGCACCCCAGAATCCACAGTAGCCTCAGGAGTGAACCTGTCCTCCTTCCCTCGTACCCCCTGGGCTGACCCAGATGGCCAAAATCTTCCTGAACTGAATACTGTGAACAGAGTTGACTAGACTTGTCTGGAGTCATGTTAGATGCCAGTCTGTCAACATAAACCTGGAATTCATTCACTTCTGCCACTCTCCTCGTATCTCTGGGGCCAGCCTCCCTCTTCTACGTGTTAGTGCACTGGCCTCTGATTTGCTTCCTTTTCCGGCCTCTGCCACTACACTCAGCTCTCAAAATGACCAGATGACTCTTTACATTATACACTCATGAGTTGTTATTTCTCACTCAAAGCCCTGCCATGACATCCCACCCTTCTTCTCACCTCACTAGGAGCAGAAGCTCACACCCCATCTGATCAGGGCTCCTGCCAACCTGCCCTCCCTCTCTGTACTGGCCACATAGGCCTTCTGGCTGTCACCCACAGAGGGGGGCCTTTGTTTCTGTCTGTTTCCCTGCCTGGGATGCTCATCACCAGATAGAGACCTCCCCCTCTTTTCCTTCACAGCTCTGCTCAGGGGTGTCCCCAGCCAGCTTCTGAAAGAGCACCCTGCACCACCACTAGCAGCACCATTACCATCATCACCACCACCATCCACCAGGACCATTACCAGAACCACTAGGACCGTCTTTACTACCGCCGGTATTTTCTGCTTGCTCTTCTCCAGAGCCTGAGCAGTATCTAACACGAGATTCTTTTACAGGTTACTTCCATCATCGTCTCTCAAATCTCAGTGCCTTAACACCACAAACATTGCTTCTAGGGTGGTTGCAGGTCCTAATTCCTCACCAGGGTGGGTGTCCTAAGCCACAAGTGGCTTCTGTGAAGGCAGTTTAACATGTGTCTTGGGGTCTGGAGTATCTCACATGAGCAGTAAATGTTCTGACCCCTAATACTTGTTAGTTCTCTCCTGCCCACTTCCCCACCTAGCCCTTGCCCCAGGAAAGAGGGGAAGGTGGACCAGGTGTCCACAGGGATCTGCACCACAGTGCCTGTCCCCAGACTTGTAGTGTTCTTATGGGATTGTACACTTTTTGTAAATAGTACATAGTCTTGTGAGTTCAGCCTGCCGGTCTTTGACGTTTTATTAGAGTGTGTGGTCTGTGTGTTCAGGTTGGATTTGTGGCTTTGCTCTCTGCTTGGTTCTGTGGTACAGTCAGGCTGGATAGCACTGTCACATGCTCACGCATGTCCTGTACATGATCCCAGCAACTGCGGCTTTGTGGGTCTGACTTTGTAGTCTGCTGTTTCCTCTGATTTAGGGGTGTCCTGCTGGTTTCCTCGTGTGTTGGTGGGTTTTGATTGTGAGTTCATGTTACAGGGGGAATTCTTTGAGCTCTGAATCCACAGTGTGTGGGGGGTTGTCTTCAGGGAGGACTTGGCTCATTTTTTCCAGGTGCTCAGGGGTCACTCGCCCAGGAGTTTTCAAATAAAACTTTTAACTAGGTGTTTTCAGATCTCATGCCCATTTAAGCATGGGCTTACAATCAGGGTTTTTCTTCTCTGTAGAGCCAAGTGTAAGAGAGGCCATACCTTTGTAGGGCCAGCTGTGTGGTGGCTCCTCACTGGTGGTGGAGCCCATGGGTTGAGGGCCTTAGACACCCGGGTCAGCCGGGCATCCAAGGCGGTGTCTGCCTATTGTACCTGCCACTTACCCAGCGGCTGCTGGTTGTTTTGGCCTTAGAGAAATATCCTACTTTCTAGCACTCCATGAAACATTTATTTATTTATTTATTTTTAAAAAAGGTCTCTCATTTTGTCTGATATCTTAAGTGCCTAGTGTTAGAACTCCTGCAAAACAGATGAAGAAAGCCGAGTTCCTTGCTCATTGGGCAAGTATTTGCTGTGTCTGCCACGTGCCTGGGCTGTGCTCTGCGGCTCTCACCATGTGTGCAGCGACCCCAAGGCCACTCGCTGGGAGCCTGCAAAGCCAGCTTCTAGGGGCAGGGTTCTCCGTGAGCAGACAGACCCAGCGTGGTGTCTCACTGGAGTGCAGGGGCTCTTTCTCACTGAAGAGGGCTGCTGTGAAGTTGAACAGCACGTCAGGCATCAGTGCATGCTTAAGGCACTCACTAGGCCTCCGGCTGCCCACTGGGGAAAATGGGCACAGGCGACTGCTCTCACTACTTCCTCTTTAGGGTCAGGGTGACCAATGGGGACCTAAATCTGTTCTGGAGAGAGAGCTGAGGCCAAGGAGGTGAGTGTCAGTAGAGGATAGAGGGGGTCTGAGGTTGATGTTTTGGGGAGGCATGTCAGGGAGAAGAAGGGGCATCACCTGGCCAGTGGGGGCATGGGGTGGGGGCCTGTGGGCCAAAGGAACTTGATATGTCGAGGAGGGAGCTGAACTCCCTGTTTCTGAGAGGGCTAGGAAGGTGGGTAAGGCGCGCTGCCCCTGGCACAGTGACGTGGGGCGCCTTGGGTCCTCGACAGCACAGAGTGGGAGGGCAGAGGCTAGAGACAGGATGTGTGGAGCCCTTTCCAGGCACATTGCTGCCGGATGGGTAAAGGAGTGGGACCTGTCCTTCAGGGGAGTGAGGGCAGTGGGACCTGATTCTGCAGCAGTCCGTGCAGGAGGAAGAATGGTCTGAAAGTGTCCCCATCCCCTACCATCTTCTGAGGGCCCAGCACAGCCTGGCCTGCCCTCGGCTCATTCGGGAGCCCCTGAGGGTCCTTGATGGTAACATGAGGTAGTAAACCCCTGACCTCAGACAAGAGCCAGGGCAGGTAAGCAGTGAGCCCTCAGGGCCATCTGAGGTCAGGCCCTTGGTGCTCCATGACATGGGGCGGGGACACATCCCTGATCCTCTGTACTCCCTGATACTGTCTTTTATCAGCATCCGCCAGGTGTGCTGGGTGTGTGCAGTGGGTCTGAACACCATTTTTATGCTGTCCTGACAGTTGCCATATGCTCCTTTGTGAAGTCTGGGGGAAGACCCTACTTCAGGGGCTAGTGGGTGGCCCTGTGTCTGCTCACTCTGCCCTCGCCTAGTACCTGTTCAGGGAATGCGAGACGGCGGCCACTGATGTCAGGAAACCTCGTCTTTATTCAAGTGCACAGATCAGTACGTGACAATGCCAGGTGAGGTGTCCCAGCCTGCCTCCCTTGTCTCCCATGGCATCAGGAGCAGCAGGCGCCTGGTGGCAGTCTTGCTCTGAGGAGCAGGTGTGGGTGCAGGGCTCCTGTGCCAGTGGCTGCCTGGGCACCAGGACCGAGGTATTTCACAGACAGCCTGTGGGGCTGGGGCTCCTGGGCCTGGGGTGCGTGGCTGTCCTGCAGGGGCACCCGGCGTGGAGCTGCGTGCGTGTCCTCTGTGCACATACCTGTGGCCGGTATGATGGTGCCTACACCGGGTATGCCTTAGTGCAGACTTGTATGTCTCCATGAGGGTGGACCCTAAGACGTGGGGGCCGTGAGGAAGAACTGGCAGAAAGGAGTCCCCTCTGGCCCACGGGCACGTCTCTACAGAGGGGTTAGTCAGCAGTGGAGCTCAGAAGTGATGAAGCTGCTGGTGTGGCCAGCTCACGGTGTGGCCCTAACCCAAAGACTGGGCCCAGCCAACCATGGGTCAAGGGACTGAGGGGCGTGGAGCTCACACACAGTTGTCAGGGGTGCACTCCGCCTCCTCTTCCAGCGCAGGGCAGGATGCCCCATGGTTGGCGGGTTGCACACGGACGTACCGAGTCCTGATCTTGGCTCCCAGCTTCCCACACGGACCTCCACACAGCCCCCAGGATGACCAAAGGGAGACCTCACAGTCGAGTGGCGTTTCTGGAACTGGACCAAGCACAGAAGAGACCCATTAGCTGGGCAGAGGAGGAGCTGGTGACTGAGGGAGACCCCAGTGTGTGTTTATCCTGTGAGACCAGCTCCAGATTTCAGAGTGGAGATGAAATGCTTGCATTTCTCGGCATAGTTCAGAGTCAGCTACAAGCAGATGCTACCAAACCCATCTCCTAAGAAACCACTAAAATGACCTGAGTTAATATTTCTATGCTAAGAGCCTGATCCTGTGCTCAAGTTTCCACTGTGCAGGGCTTTGGGGACCGACACTGGCGTTGTGTTGATGGAAGTCCCCGGGGGACTCTTAGCCATGTTCACATTTCCAGGGGACAGAGGGGAGCCCTCCTGTGTGAAACATGCTGCAGTGAGGCACACTGAAGGCCTCCACTTCCTGCTGCAAATCCAATCTCGCTGACACGTTTAGGAGCTGACCACGGTGGGAGCACAGCCCCCATGCTCGCCCAGCACCTGACACACAGGGTCCCCACCCCTGGTGGGCAGTGCCACCTCCACTGACACCCCTCACTGTCCCCTTTGCCATGGAGGGAACAGAGGGGTCCACTTAATGAAGTCCTTCTTGTCAGCTATGACACAACCCATGTGGCACACCCGTGATGGGGCTGGGACCTCCTTCACCTCTCCTGGGCTGTAGTGTGTAAAAGTCTTTCACTTACAATGTTGGCCAAGAGTTTAATCTTTAGTTTAGAGTTTGAATCAACCAACTAGCAAATCTCCCAGGACTCTAGTTGTCCTCACAGAATTCTCAGAACCCCAGAACTCCCGTCATCTTGTAACACATGCTGTGAATCCCCAGAACTGCCGAGGCCTTGTACCAAGCTCAGAGGTACAGGTTTGTGTGACCCTAAGAGCACAGTGCCCTGGGCTGTCTGAGCACCAGTGGACTCTTCCTGGTTTGATCCTCTCCTGATACTCTGGTGTCCCTGGTGGTTTTGTGCAGCCAGGTGGTGGGCCAGGTTTAGAACTAGGTGACCTCACTTGCAAGTTACACCTGCTGCAGGGGAGCACTTTGGGGTGAATGACGTGACCTGGTCCCTGAACCATCCCTCCTGTAGGGTCACATGTGGGCAACTGCCTCTCGGAGGGGCAGATCTTGGGTGTCATTACTGACACTTCACAGATGGTCCCTCTTGGGACACACACTTTCAGGGTTATTCTAGGGGCGAGAGGTAAGAGATGGTCCAGGGACTGGGGTTGGTAGCTGCCTGTTGCAAGAAGGCTGAGCATATGCCTATATGACACATGAAGCTGAGTGGTGCTCTGCTCCCCACGTGCCAGTGATAGACGTGGCGGCGCCCGCGAGCCTGGGCGCTTGACCCAGGAACACAGCTGTGGAAGGCAGGGAACGTGGCAGTGGAGTGGGACCACTTACCTGAGAGGCTGTCCATGATCTCGTTGCCCCTGCCTGCCAGGTCTATGGCAGGTGGAACGAAGGCCCTGGGGCTCTGCCTGAGCCGCACCAGGGTCACCCTGGCGATGGGGGGCAGGGCTTTCAGCCGTGGGTAGTAGAAGGAGTTCGCTGGGTGGCTGGGAGAGGTAGATGTTATCTGGGGGAGGATGGGAAGAGTGTCAGCGTAGGCTGGGAGCCCGGAGCCCACCTGCACCTGCTGTGCGTCTGGCCCAAGCAGGAGCCAGCTGAGTCCAGAGGGACTGTAGGACACCCCCTGGGAGTTTGTGGCTGATTGGGGCACCTGGCCCACGGCCTGGGCAAGGGATCAGGAAGGCCTGGCCTCTTCTAGGACCCCACCTGTACCCCTCCTGTAGCTCAGCCAGCTCCCTCCTGGCAGGGCTCTACCTCTGCTCACTGGGACCCAGCAGACAAGGTTGCCATCCAAACAAGGGACAAAGCTGGGCAATGGCAGCTGCCCCAAGTGGCCAGTGCTGTAAAACTCTTCTGTTGTCCCCTCACCTCCGTCACCATGTCCTGCGGGATGGTCTCAAAGTTGGGGGAGGAGAAGGTGAAGCCGCTGTCTGTTCCTGCATCATGTGGGTAAAGGTCCATGGTGACCTGCTCCCTCCAGCGGTTCCCGTCACACAGGTCCACACTGTCGATGCCCACAAACCAGTCAGGGCTGGGGATGATTCGGACCACAAAGGACACCTGGGAGGGGGGCGTTGTGTGTTCAGCAAGGTGGCCACCATGGCCCATAACCCTGTCCTCCCTTCCACCATCTTTCACTCACAAGTGAGTGCCTGGCGTCGGCCTCGAACTCCGTGGATGTCTGCCCGGTGCCACTGGGCACGGCGGGCGCTGAGAACACCTCGTGCACACTCTGCAGCTTCTCTCCAGCGGCCTCGATCTCCTTCATCAGGGCCCAGGCCTCGCCCCGCTCTGCAAAGTCCCTCAGCCCATTGCTGGCATACTGGTTCTCCCGCCACATGCTGTAGTCAGAGCTGTGCGCTGCCCCTGTGGGCCCATCGCCACATGAGCAGCTGTCCCAGGTGGATGCACCCCTCCTTCCCACCCATTGTGTGCAGATGTCCTGTAGCCTTATGCTGCCCGGGCACCTTGCTGGTGTGACCAGCGTTCGGTGGCCCTCTCCATGACACTGGCCATTCTCCCTCCAAAACACATCCCCACAGCCCAGGTCACCACCAGCTGGCATCCAGCAAATACTTTTTGCACTTAAGTGAGCTGGATAAGAGTGCCCTTCAGACTGTGAAGTGTGGCGCAGCTGTCAGGAGACTGTTCCCTCCTGGGTGGACACACCAAAAGCAGGTGGCAGGGACTGAACTTACCGAGCAAGGAAGACCACTGCGCAGGCGGCCGGAACAGCGGGTACTGCTTGGGAAAAGCCATCTGGCTCCATTTGCCCATGAAGGTGATGCTGTACTTGGCCAGGGGCCGGGCCGTACACATGGAGTCTACCCCCAGTGGCTGGCTGGCTGCAGAGCCAAGTGTGGCTAGGAGTAGAGCCCAGAGGGCCCTGCCCTGGGTGGCAGCCAGGGTCGGGGTTTCCATCACCTAGAAGAGGGGGGGAAAGCGCCACATGCTGGCACCAGTGGTCCCCAGACACCCTGCAGTGTGCCTGCCCTGACAGGGACCTAGATGACAGCCCCTAAACATCCCTTCCCTGATCTGCCTCCAGGCTCAGACTTGGCTTAATCTCCCATTCCAGAAAGTGAAGCCAGTCAGGTTGTAAATGGATTTGCTGGTTCTAGAAACCCAGGGTGCCTGGCAGGTTTAGAGCCCTGGTGCCCGGGTGCGGCATACCCAATTACCTCTGGTGCTGCCGTCCAAGGGAACCCGGAATCTGGAGCGTAAACTTTGGGTTCGCTGTGCCCAGCACTACATGGCTAATTTGGGCCTCCCTCTGGGGTGCTGCAGGTTTCTGGGCAGGGGCAGCACCAGGAGGCCTGGGCAACTTGGGGTTGGGGACAGGCATACACGGTTACTCACCCTACAGGAGCAGCAGGAAGGCAGGCAGCTAGACTGTGGCCTGGGACGGTCCCAGCAGGAGAGCCCAGAGCTCCAATTTATGCTGAGGATGGCACCCGTCTGGCCAATGAGGCCCCAGGCCCTCCACAGCAGCCAGCAGAGAGCGGATGATAGGACGTGGGGGAGAGAAAGGAACTTCAGTGCCCTGGAGCTGCCCTGGCCGCCCTGGCTCTGAGGCTGAGCAGAGGCTTCTCCAGCGCTGAGGTCACTCCTCCCTGGTGGAGTGCCTGCCAGTCGCCGCACCCCTTTCTTTGTCTTTCCCTCCCTCCCACCCTCCCCGCCCTCTCCTCTCCCTCCTGCTCTCTGATTTCCCATCAGGCCTTCCTAGTGTCTCCCTGGAAGTGGTGCCAAAGCCAGCGTGTTACAGCCACAGCCACAGCCTTACGGTGGTGCGAGTGTTGGAGCCGGGGTGGGAAGTGGGGCCTCAGGGCTCTGGTTGCTACAAACACAGCCACCTCCTTTACATCAGAGCTGCATAGAGCCATGCTGCCACACTGCTGGCCAGGGCCTTCGCTGCTGCCCCTCCAGAGGGAGTCAGAACCCCGGGGCCAGTGCTCACAAACGTCCCACCCAGCACCCTCCTGAAAGACTGCTGGACCCCCTCTGGGCAGTAGGTCCCCGACCCACTTCCCTCTGAGGGCCAGGGTGTCAAGGCTGTTTTACACACAGGACAACGTTGACAGATTCTGAAGTTTGTCACTGCTCACTGTCAGGAAATGTTTCTAAAACCCAAGTCATGAGGTCCGGGAGCTGGGGGGAGGACAGAGGATGGTCTTGTTTCTCAGAATCGCCCAGGAGGTTTTATGCTTAAACAGCATTCTGACTTTTGGAGCCATGTTAAGGTTTCTTATATTCAGAGAAAGAAAAATAAATAAATAGAATCAACAAGAATAGAATGCAAACAAAAATAGGTGATGTCACCTGGATTTCAAATAAGTAGCTATGAGCACTATATTGAGGCTACAGGTCCTTGGCCCAAAGACAGTCTGACTCAGTGGCTCAGACTTGAGCTCAGGACCCTCAAACCCAAAGAGCTTTTGTTTGTGTGGGTTATGCAGAGCCGTTCAGAACACTTAAAAATAACAAAATTAAACCTACTACACGTTAACAGAAATAGCACAATGTTTTATAAAAACAACCACATTTTTAAAAAGAAATCTTTTACGAGGAAAGTGGCCTGGCTTTGTGTTCATACCCGTCTTTCCTTTGACTCCTGCGCCAGTTGGACGAGTGTGTCGTGTTGGTTGCCATCTGCACGGCCCTTGCTGGAAAAGGGCCGTGTGCTTGTGGCCTCGGTGGATCCATGGGGTTGTGCCACTAGCCCCGGGAAACCCCACACACTCGAGGGAACGTGAGCAAACAGTAAATGACATCTTCCAGCTCTTATGTCTTCTCCTTGGAGAAATGGCAACGTTGGGTTTGAGGATGGAGGTGGGACATGCTTCGGACACCTTGTCCACTCTCATGGTGTGCTCAGGCACAATCCAGTTTTCACCTACTGTTCAGTGGCTGCCGGTGGCCTCTGGTCTCACCCCATCTTACAGAAGGCCCAGGACAGCTGAGAGGCAGCCCATGTCATCAGGAGGCTGCTCTCCCAACCTTCCAGACCATGCAGAAGGGCTCTGCAACTCTGCGGGGCCCCACCTGGCATCTGTTGCCAGTGGGTACCAAAGGCTGAAGGCAGGGTCGGGGCCTGGTCCAGGTAGGAGGCCTGGGAGGGGGTGGCCAGGGGGACACTTCCCTTGGTGGTGAAAGCCTCTCCTTGAGATCATGCCTAAAGGGGTTTTTGGGACCCAGTGGGACAGGGAAGGGGCCCCGATTATTTGCCACGATCAGAGAGGGGCACAAAGAGAAACCCAAGGACAGGTGATTTGGCCCCTTGGCCGGGCTGGTCCTCAAGTGGGGACCCCAGCTAGTAGGGAGTAGGCTTACACTGTGAGTCCTGGACTCTGCTACAGACCACTCTCTCAGGCTCCTCCTTCTTCTGCAAACTAGGATTCTGCATTCTGCCTCCTACTGAGGAGGAGTGTTGAGCACCTTCTGCATCTCAGTAGCAGGGACCAGAAATGACCTCAGTAGACAAAAGCTTTGCTCCCCAAGGCTTCAGGAGGAAGGACTGAGGATGGACAAAATACATTTCGTAGATTGAATTCTGTTATTTCTGACCTGTGGTGGCACAGTGGATAAAGCATCGACTTGGAATGTTGATGTCGCCAGTTTGAAACCCTAGGCTTGCCTGATCAGGGCACATAGGAGAAGTAACTACTACGAGTTGGTCCTTCCCACTGCTCCCTTCCCCCACTCTTCTCTCTCTCTAAAAATAATAATAATTATAATAATAATTATTATTATTACTCTTATTCAGGGACTGCCTGATTAACTTGTTGACACTGATACTAGGGTCCCTTCCTGTAAGTCACTCTGTGCTCAGTCACCCCTGAAGTAGTCTGAGGGGAATAAGGCTCAGGAGTGTGGCTACAGGCCAGGACTCTGCACCCCTACTCTCCCTGTCTGTTCCCCTTCCCTGTGACTCTAATGGCTGTAGTGGGCATCCCCCGATCCCTGACCTAAGTGCCTGCGATAGCTTCGACTAGTGTCAGCATGGGATGAGCACTGTGTCCCCACCTCAAAGGACATTGTAGTTTTTAAAGGTGTCTTTAACCTAAGGGTCTTGCTAATGGTGGACTTTGGCAGCTGTGATCCTTCCTGACTACTCAGACTGGTCCCGGGTGTGCGGTTTCCAGGAGCCCAAGTTTGTAGTTGCTGAGGACAGGCCTGGCATACAGGGAGCACTAGATAGATTCTGTGTCGTCATCCTCTGTCCCTGGCTGTAGCCCTGCCACGGAGCACAGAGCCCAGGATGCCCCCAGCAGTATTCCGCTTCCAGCTGGACCGGAATGACCTTGGTTACCTCTCCATTTGGATTCTGGCCGATGGGCCCTCTAGGCCTGGTGTAAAAAGGGCTCTTTCAGGGCCCTCCCTGGGCGTGGCACAGGCCTGACTTGAGTGGGAAGACAGGCCTGCTGTCTGGCTCCTCAAGGGGACCCTGCCAATCACATAGGCAAACATTTGTCGCTCACTCACCCACTTGGCAGACACTTACCACAGACTGCACACAGGTTTCCCAGTGTTGCCCCAGTCCTGCAGGCTGAGCGTGCCCAGCCTTGGCCCCACCCACTTTGCCCATCTCAGCACTTTTTCCTGTGCCCGTCCAGGCCAGGGCACTCCTGGCTTCCTCACTCAAAGGAGTCTTCTACTGGGTTCTCCCTCACAGGTCTCAGGGTTCACCTCCTGAGCTCTTGGCCAGAGGAGCCATGGCCAGGAGCCCGACTAGTGTAAGCAGAGGGGTCTACCTCAGGTATGAGCCACTTACAGAGCTGTTAGGGCGGGGCAGGCTGGGATGAGCTTCCAAAGCTACCACTGCTGCTGACCCCCACTGCCAGAAACCTTCCCACCTCCCTGCAGCTCAGCTCCCCTGAACTCAGGTTTCTCTGAGCCCTTACCCATCGGGAATCCTGGGCCCTGGGCAGAACTTTGCAGCCTCTGCAGTCCAGGATCAGGGAGGTGCTAAGAAAAGAAACCTCATAGCCCCTCTCCTCTTGCTCCAGAGCAAATGCCCAGTGGAGGAGGACTTGCCTGCAGGATTGTTCTGTAACTGTGACCCCTCCGACCTTGAAGGGGATCAGAGAACCCAAGCCTTGGGGCAAGCATGGCTGTGACCCCCAGCTCCACTTTTCCGAGGAGCCCAGGGCACACTGCAGAGCCGCACATCTGGGTGGAGTGCCTCTCAGGGCATGAGCACAGATTTGTCCGCCTCTGTACAACAGCCTCTCAGGAACATTAGTGCTCGCTTGCACTCACCACAGCATCTCCATCCAAATGAGAAGCCAGGACTTCAGCAAACATGGCCAAGTAGGGACTTTTGAAAATGATGTCCTTCATAAAAGAGAAAAGAGACAAAAAAGGTTGAACTAACTTTTTCAGTACAGTGAGTCCTCAAAGTCTGCAATCTTAAGCCAAAGGGCATAAAACAAAACAACTTATACCCCAATGCTAATTGATATAAACAAAGGTGAAGTTCCTGAGACATCTCATCAACCTTATAACAAAACAACTTTTACCAACCAACCTTGATGCGGGACTAGTTGTATATGGATATTAACCAAAGGCTTGCAACAGTTTTTGGAGGTGTATTTTGGTTTTTATCAAGAAAATTGGTGCCCTGGCTGGTTGGTTCAGTGATAGAGGGTCAGCCTGGGCCTATAGATGTCCTGGGTTCGATTCCTGATCAGGGCACACTGGAGAAGCAGATAGTTGCTTCTCCACCCCTCCCTTCTCTCTCTCTCTCTCTCTCTCTCTCCCCCCCCCCCCCCCCCGTTCTCCCACAACTATGGTTCAATTGGTTCAAGTGCATTGGCCCCAGGTGCTGAGGAGGGCTCTGTGGTGGAGTTTCTGCCTCAGGCGTTAAAATTAGCTGGGTTGTGAGCATGGCCCAAGATGGGCAGAGCATCAGCCCCAGAGGGGAGTTGCCAGGTAGATCCTGGTTAGGGCGCATGTGGGAGTCTGTCTCTCTATCTCCCCTCCTCTCACTTGGAAAAGAAGAAGAAAAATAAAAGGAAAGAATATTGGCTGAATATTGTTAAGAGCAGAACAGTAAGTTCTGAGGCACTGTATTTTTATTTGTCTTCACCATCTTAACCATGTCTGAGTGCACAGCTCAGTGGTATTAGATACATTCATGTTGTTGCATGGTCGTCACCACCCATCCCCAGAACTCTTCATCTTGTAAAACTGAAGCTGTCCCCATTAAACACTTCTTCTCCCCCCACTTTCCCCAGCTCTTGGAAACCACTATTCTACTTTCTATGAATCTGACCACGCTAGAGATCTCATGTAATTGGAATCATGACAGTCTTTGTTCTTTGTGACTTGAAGATTTAGAGTAATGTCTTCAAGGTTCACTATATTGTAACCCAGGGGTAGTCAACCTTTTTATACCAACCGCCCACTTTTGTATCTCTGTTAGTAGTAAAATTTTCTAAGCTCCCACTGGTTCCACAGTCATGGTGATTTATAAAGTAGAGAAGTAACTTTACTTTATAAAATTTATGAAGCAGAGTTACAGCAAGTTAAATCATATAATAATAATTACTTACCAAGTACTTTATGTCGGATTTTCGCTAAGTTTGGCAGAATAAATCTTTATAAAACAACTTACTATAGTTAAATCTATCTTTTTATTTATACTTTGGTTGCTCCACTACCGCCCACCATGAAAGCTGAAACTCCCACTAGTGGGTGGTAGGGACCAGGTTGACTACCACTGTTGTAACCTATGCCAGAATTCCCTTCCTTTCCAAGTCTGGATAATATTACATTATATGGATGGACCACATTTTGTTTATCTATTCATTTATCCATGACACTTGGGTGGCTTCAATGTTTTTTTGTTTTGTTTTGTTTTTTGAGAGAGACAGGAACATTGAGCTGCTCCTGTAATGTGTCCTTACCAGGAAATTGAGCCAGCAACCTCCACGTTTTAGGACAACACTCCAACAAACCAAGCTATCTGGCCAGGGATTAATTTTCTCTCTCTTTCTCCTTTTTTCAGTGAGAGGAGGGGAGGCAGAGACAGACTCCCACATGCACCCCAACCAAGATCTACCTAGCAAGCCCACAAGGGGGCAATGCTCTGCCCTTCTGGGGCCATTGCTCCATTGCTCAGCAACCAAACTATTTTTTAGCACCTGAGGTGAGGCCATGAAACCATCCTCAGTGCCTGGGGAGAGAGAGAAAAGAGAGAGAGAGAAGGGGAGGAGAGAAGCAGATGGTCGCTTCTCCTATATGCCCTGACTGGGAATTGAACCTGGGACTCCCACATGCCGGGCCAATTCTCTACCACTGAGCCAACCAGCCAGAGCCCGGGGATGATGCTCTTGACTGACTAAGCTAACCAGCCAGGACCTTCCATATTTTGTCTATTGTGAATAATGCTGTTGTGAATATGGTGAGTATGCAGATATCTGTGTTGTACTTTGATTTTTTTGAGGATACTCCATACTGTTTTCCACAGTGATTGTAACACTTTATATTCCTGCCGACATGTTCAGGGATCCAGTTTCAGTGGTTCCACATCCTCTCCAGCTGTGAGGTGTTTGAATTTATCCAAGCTTATTCCCACTGTCCAGCTCTGCAGTAGCCTTCAGTTAATAACCCACATTTGTGGTGAAACCAGTAGCCTGTCAGTCCCTGGATGGATAGAATACTGGCTGGGACTCTGTCAAAGAAGCATTCTCAGAAACTTGTCATTTTCTGACATGTCTCGTGGTTTCTGGGAAGACCCCACTTGCATGCTGCCTTTATTTGACTTAACTGAGAGCTCACCCAGTAAGAAAGCTTTTTCCTAAGAGAACACAAATGGAGTGTGAGCCACTTCCTTCTGCTCTTCACCCTCCTGCATGCTGGACACTGGGTGGGGTTTCTGGACCCCTGGAGTTGGAGGGCACTGTCCCTGAGCTGTGGGAGCAGAGTGGCCATTAGGTGCAGGAACAATGAATGCCTTTAACTGTTTGGTCACCTTATTGTTGGGGCTGCTGGTCACAGCACCTTTTCTGTCACTGCTGTGAATAGATGTCTCCACTGCTTGTACTTCTGGTGCTTATTGCTAGAGAAGTGAAAAATTACTCGCTTTTGTATAGTCATCTTGTATCAAATATTTTTATTGGTTTTTAATTTTTTAGACTAAGGTAAAGGGAAGTCTATCTCGGTTTACAGTCACATCATCAGCACAAGTAATTTTACCTATTTTTCTTAATGTTTATATCATTTATTTTATTTTCTTATCTTACTGCATTTGCTAGACCCTCCAAGAAAACTCTGAGTAATCATGGCAGCGGCCAGCACCACCAATGGCTTCTGCAGGTTTTTGGAACAGTTTTGTGTTTCAGTGTGGAATGATGTTGGCCTCTGTGTGTACAGAGCCTTTGATTTATTTTTGTTTTAATTGGTGTTATTAATAATGATTGCTGAATTTTGTCACATTTCTTGTCAGTACTTACTGATTTGGTTCTCTGAATTTTCTGTGCTCATTGTTCATGACATTGTTCATGACATTATGCCAGCCCATCACTGGGCCACCCGTGAGCCTGTGCAGACTTGCTGAGTCCTGATGGACAGGACTTCTTCCTGGGTTCTCTTTGCTCATCTCTTACTTAAATTTTTTTCTCATCTTCTTTTATAAGTGATATTTGTCTATAGTTTTTTTGTTTTTGTACTACATCAGGTTTTTGTATTAGATTATACTGGCTTCATGAGATGAATTACAGCATCTTTCATCTTTTTATTTGTCTTGGAAAAGTTCAAGTAACACTGGAATAACTTCTCTTCCAAGTTAAGGTGAGATCATCCTCGGCTGTACTTGTTCCCGGAGCTTTCCTTTGTTTGTTGGATTAAAGGTGATCTTTAATCACCTTTCCAGTTTCTTGTATTAGCCTACTTATGTTTTCTCCTGGTTGGTTTTTTTTTTTTTTTTTTTTTTTTTTTTAAGTGAGAGGAGGGGAGATAGACTCCTGCATGTGCCCTGACTGGGACCTACCTGGCAACCCCCATCTGGGGCTGATGCTTGAATCAACTGAGCTATCCTCAGCGCCTGAGGCTGATGCTAGGACCAGCTGAGCCACTGGCTGCAAGAGGAGAAGAGAGAGAGAAGGGGACAGGGAGAGGGAGGAAAAGAGAATCAGATGGTTGCTTCTCCTTGTGCCCTGACCGGGGATTGAACCTGGGATGTCCTCATGCTGGCTGACTCTCTATTCACTTAGCCAACTGGCCAGGGCCTGTTTTCCCTTATTTTAAGTTATTTTGCTAATTTACATTCACTAGAAAATTACCTGTTTGCACCAGATTTGCAAATTGTGGCACTGAAGCAGTCTCTCAGCCCTTCCTCTCCCTGGGTTTTTGTCATTCCTAATCACATGTGGGTCTCTAAACTCCAACACATGCAGATTCTAAATACAGTGTGTCCGTCAAGTCATAGTGCACTTTTGACCAGTCACAGGAAAGCAACAAAAGATGATAGAAATGTGAAATCTGCACCAAATAAAAGGAAAACTCTCCCAGTTTCATACCTATTCAGTGCAGTTCAATGTGGGCTCACGCACAGGTTTTTTAGGGCTCCTTAGGTAGCTATCCCGTATAGCCTCTACAGACTCGTCACTGACTGATGGCCTACCAGAATGGGGTTTCTCCACCAAACTGCCGATTTCCTTCAACTGCTTATCCCACCGAGTAATGTTATTCCTATGTGGTGGCGCTTCGTTATAAATGCACCGATATTCACGTTGCACTTTGGTCACGGATTCGAATTTAGCGAGCCACAGAACACACTGAACTTTCCTCTGTACCGTCCACATCTCGACTGGCATGGCTGTGGGCTGCTCCACTGTATATACGGTGTTACGTCATCGTCTGCGCATGCGCACATGCTGCCACATCATCCTACAGAAACTGGGAGGGTTTTCCTTTTATCTGGTGCAGATTTCACATTTCTATCGTCTTTTGTTGCTTTCTTGTGACCGGTCAAAAGTGCACCATGACTTTACAAACACACTGTAGAGACCATCATTTCTTTTTTTTTTTTTTTTAATTTTATTTATTTATTTTTTACAGAGACAGGGAGTGAGTCAGAGAGAGGGATAGACAGGGACAGACAGGAACGGAGAGAGATGAGAAGCATCAATCATTAGTTTCCATTGCACGTTGCAACACCTTAGTTGTTCATTGATTGCTTTCTCATATGTGCCTTGACCGTGGGCCTTCAGCAGACCGAGTAACCTCTTGCTGGAGCCAGTGACCTTGGGTTCAGGCTGGTGGGCTTTTGCTCAAACCAGATGAGCCCGCGCTCAAACTGGCGACCTTGGGGTCTTGAACCTGGATCCTCTGCATCCCAGTCCGACGCTCTATCCACTGCGCCACTGCCTGATCAGGCGAGACCATCATTTCTTAATCAGTCTTCAGCAGGGCAAAGGGTGTGTATTTTATTTGTTTTTAGGAAAAACAGCATCATTTTTACTTGTTTTCCACTTAATTTCTGGTTTTATCTTCATTATCCCTTTTCTTCTTTTTGAAATGTGTTTTATTGTCCTCACTCTGATTTCCTGAGATGAACGCACAGCCCCCACTGTTACTCTTTTTCCAGGAGCATCTGAGTTCTGTGTCAGTTAAGCCCTTGGCTCTCTGCTGAGATGTGTTTACATTTTTGTGGCTTTCTGGAAGGCTTGCGTGTTCAGATTTGATTTCCTGTTTTTATCTAAGGGTTACGTAGGAATGTGTTCCTTAGTTTTTCTGACTGTTAATATTGGGCTTATGTATGTGACATGTTTTGTTATTTATTTTAAAATTTATTGGCTTATACTAAGGTCATATTCATTAATATACTTTTTTTTTGGCCAAGTACAGAACATGGTGGCCTTCTAGAAAATAACTCTGGTTTCTGTCTGAGGAATGTGAAGGTCATTATCGACATCTGTATCGTTTATTTTTTTCAGTCCCTGGCGCCTGATTCTGAGGTGATCCAGGGAGAGTTCCTGCATCTGTTTTCATCAGTCCTGGTTTACCTTTCACTTTGGCTTTCTGCGTTTAGCACCTGTGTTGTTTGGCACATAGATGTTCATGACCTACCTCTCAGTCATGCGCTTATTTAACGCACAGATTAGCACATACTGGTGCTAATGCACACAGGCCCCTTGTCCGTCCCGTTTCCTCTCCGCTGGTCTCATGTTGATAACAGTTGTGAAGCCTCTGTTCTGATTTATGGTCAGTTTGCTGGTCTCTTTCTGGCATTCCCTTTGCATGGGGTATATGGATGACACATGCACGGATTCTTCTGTGCTCACAGCGGCTGCTGCTGTGCTGGGCTGGGCTGGGATGCCTGGGGCAGAGTCCTTCTTCCTGAGTGACTTCTGGATGACACTGCACTGTCCTCTGTCCAGGGTTGCTGATGGGAACTCCAGGCCTTGTTCGTGTTTTCTCTTGTGAAGTAACATGCTCTTTCTGTCAGCAGGAATGTAGCTTTTCCCTGGCCTGGGTGCCCTGTGCACCCTGGCGCGCTCGTGGCTTTGTGAGGGTGCGGTGAGAATAGAGCACAGGCCCATGTTGTGAGGGCGTGGGCCACAATGGCTCTGATCACGACAGCAGCTCCTGTGGGCCCTCTGCCAGCACTCACGGCCTCGCCTCCTTCAGCCCTCCCTCGGACGCAGCCACGCACTTTCATGTGCATTAGCCCGTGACCAGTGTCATGGTACAAGGCAGACATGAGAAGTGAGACAGAGCCCAGACGTTCTTTGAGAGACTGGCTGTCAGATCCTATGCTGTAATGAGGAGAGGCGGAGGCCCAGAGAGGCCACGCAACTTCTTGAGGTCACACATCCGGTGAGTTGGGAGCTAAAATTTCCTGGCCTCTCTCCCCAGAGCATGTGGCCGCCTGTGAGTGTGCACCCAGTCAGAGAAGGCTATCTCCTTCCCTGGACAGCTCCACTCTAGCCCTCGTGAGGCACCACGCTCCCTTCCAGTGGGGCTTCAGAGTCTAGAGTTGAGAAGGCAGAGGGTGTGTTGGGGTGGATGCTGGCTAAACTGTAGGGTGGGAGCCTCGGCCTCCATCAATCTCTTAAATAAAGAGGACACCGGCATGACCCCAGATACTGAGAATAAACCTTTCAGGTCACCATAGCACAGGTGACACTTGTGCCTTAGTGACAGGAGTGGAGGGCAGCCCTGCCAACCCCTGCTTGAACCAGGTGTGTCCCCCGTCTCAGCCCTGCTTCCCGAGGGGGGGGCTGTACCCTTGGACAGCACATGTGGGACTGAGCCTCAGTGTGGCTTGGGGCCCTGGAGGGGGGGGTCCCACAATGGAAGGACACAAGCAGGAAGGCCACTGAAATTTGGACGAGGTCTGCAGCTGGTAGCAACAGGCATGATAGTAAATGTGCTGGCTTTGACTGCTGGGGATAAAACATAAACATCAGAGGAAGCCAGACAGGGGACAGGGCAACGCTGCCACTCCTGCAACTTCTCTGTAAGTCTGAGATTATTTCAGAAACAGGTTTTTTTAAGTGTTTAGACAGTAGAATTGATGGGAGATAAGGTGTTTGTGATCTGCTTGAGGGAGCTCTGTCTCCAGTTCCCCCCAGTCCAGCCCCTGGTTCTGCCCAGAGGACACTGGGCTTGCCTGGTCACCAGAGGTTGGATGCCCCACACTCCTGCCCTCGCTCCTGACACAGGACTCTGAGGTGAGCTCCATGGCCCTGCCCGACTGGCTTCACCAGCCAGATGAGACAGTGCTGGGGGCTTCCTCATTCCTCCGTCACTTTTAGGTGATTGGCAGACAGCTGATCCTTTACTTAAATCCCTTAGAACAAGACCTGTTTCCTTTGCTTTAAGACAACCTGTGGGGATTCCTAGAAGGAAGGGAAGTGGGCACTTCACAAAGGGCAGCCAGACAGCGCCTACCACCTGCAGGTGTCCAGCTCTGTGCACCCCAGGCTCCGCTTTCCAGAGTTGGCAGTAGACACAACTCCAGGGCGCCCTCCTGAAGTCAAGACACACAGCATTTCAAGAGTGGAGCCCCTGGAAGTCGGGAGCATCAGGGTGCCCAGGCATCTCAGGGTGCAGACACTTGGGTGGGGTGAAGGCACTAGGCCCGAGTGCTGTGAGTGAGGGGCCCTCCAGTTCAGCCCAGCTGGGTACAGCTTACGGGA
Source organism: Saccopteryx leptura (assembly GCF_036850995.1). Classification (NCBI taxonomy): domain Eukaryota; kingdom Metazoa; phylum Chordata; class Mammalia; order Chiroptera; family Emballonuridae; genus Saccopteryx; species Saccopteryx leptura. Next base: position 481,327 of record NC_089507.1, read on the forward strand.
CTGGGGAGAGTATGGTGCTTGCCTTTGGTGACAAGCCAGGTACTAGTGTCCAGTGGAGTCACAGCAGAAGGAGTGAATGAGGGGTCCCACCCTTTGGCTGAACAGCCAGGAAGTGATGGCTGGGGCAGGGGCTCCACTGAGGTAGGTTGGCCCCTGTGGAGCTGGGGCCCCCCAGGCAGACCCAGCTCAGCATGCTTCCTCTCACTGGCTCTGGTCTTGGGCCAAGTGAGCAAATGCTGACCCACATTTCCACTGCGCCAGCACAAAGTAGGCCAGTGCAAGGCTAGAGCCAGGCCGTCCGGCCACAAGGCTGTGGGCCGCCAGCACCTGCTCAGACTTTCCAGGCTCAGAAGTGGGTCCTGAGAGGGAAGGAAGGCCTCTTCCTGGTCCTCCTGGGGGTGCTGGCTCACCCTGGCTCTGTCTGGGAGCTGGCCCACCCTCTTGCGTGTGCCCCTCTGCTCACTCTTACCAAAGCTGGTGCTTCCAGCTGCCACATGTCCTTCAAAAGATGCTTTTCCTGTAGGAACTTAGCTCCTGCCCTAGTGCTTATCAGAACGTAGCATGGTGGAGAACAAGAGAAAATCCACTGGGAAGAAGGGAGTGTGAAAATTAAAGCATAAGTCCCCCAGTCCTGGTCCCTATCCCAGGATCCACCATCAGCCCTGCTGGCCAGTGAGGGCTGCCAAGGCTGCCGGCTGACTCAGAGCTTGGATGGGGCAGCCCTTGCGGCAAAGCTGCTTGGCTGCCTGTGGGTCATGTGGGAAGGGATTATCTCTACACTGAAGCATGTGGGGGACGGGGGAGCCGAGGGCCATCTGGTGAGCCCGGTCCACCCCACACTCTGCACAGGGAGAAACAAGCGTCAAGGGCGTGGACATGCAGGGTAGGGGACGCTTGTGGGAGCTGTGGGAGGGCCTGCGTGGGACCCTTGGCCTGAGTCTGGCTCAGGGCTCCTCTTTCCGGCCTTGCTGCTGAGGAGGAGGTGAGGGGTCCCCGCAGCCCCTGAGCATCTTTGCCCCATAAGAGCCCAGAAAGCACCTGGAAAGGTACCTGCAAGGCTGGAGACCCAGGAGGAAAGGGGCTGGCTGTGCCGGGAAGCCCCTGCAGCCCCCCATCCACCCTCATCCCAGCGCCATCAGAACATGTGCTGGGGAGGCCTGTGCAGCGGTGGTGTTGGTGCCCCTCTGGGCAGTCTGTGCACAGCCTCACTGTCCCACACTGTGCCCTTGTGGGGACACTCAGTGCCCCCCAGGCTGTCACTGTGGAGTTGGAGCTGGTCTAAGAACCCAGCTCCGTGGGATGGGTTTCAGAGAGGCTGCAGACACACAGTTCAGATAACCTCTGGTGCCTTTCCATTCTCCCAGTGTCCACTGGTGACAGGCATCCTAAGTGGAATGGACCCACTGGGCTACTTTCCCCTCAGGGTAGAGCTCTCAACCCTGAGGTGTATGGACTAGTTTCTGTGGAGTGAAGGGCAACTTCAAGACCAGCTGACCGAGGCTCTTCCTCAGGCCCTGGCCTATGCCTCTGGCCTGAAGCTCTCTGGGACACAAGTGCTATCTGGCACACGAGGCTACTTGGGACATGTGACCTACCTGAGAGCTTAGTGCTGTCACTCAGATTGCAAGCTGGCTGTCAGTCTTGTTGTGTGCGCGGATAGGACACCATTGTTGTAGAAGGGACCAAGTGTGGTGAGCAACGGTCTTCTCAACTAGACTATAAAACCTTTGACAAGAAAGAGGGAGGATGGGCATGAGAAGAAGAAAACAGGACGTGCTAGCCCATGTTAAGGCTCCACCAGCCTCTGGGGTCATAGGTGCCTGCATTTCCTGTTAGTCCCAACTTTTTTTTTTTACTTCAGTGAGAGGCAGGGAGGCAGAGACAGACTCCTGAGATCCACACAGCAAGCCCCCTCCTAGGCAATGCTCTGCCTGTCTGAGGCCACTGCTCCATTGCTCAGTAAATGAGCTATTTTAGTGCCTGAGGCAGGGGCCATGGAGTCATCCACAGTGCCCAGGACCAACTTGCTCAAACTGAGCCATGGCTGTAGGAGGAGAGGAGAAAGGAGAGAGGGGTGTGTGTGCAAAAGCAGATGGTTACTTCTCCTGTGTGCTCTGACCGGAAATTGAATCCAGGACTTCCACACACCGGCTGACACTCTACCGCTAAGCCAGCGGGCCAGGGCAGAGTCCCAACTTTTCAAATTGGATGTAGCAGCCTTCGGATTCCAGTGGAGGAACAGCCTGGTGCATGAGAGGAAAGAAGGGGGCAGGGGCCTCTCCAGACCCAGCTCTGCTCATGGCCAGCTGCATGGCTGTAGCGCTGACTGAGCCTCCCTGTGCCTCAGTTTCCATGTCTGTCAAATGTGGGTAGTTGTGTGGGTGAGCAAGTGAAAATGTGAGAAGTGCCTGCAGCAGCAGCTGGCACCTGGTGAGCTACGAGCAAGTGTCAGCACACGTTAGTAGTTCTGTTTGCAGATCCAACCTGTGCAAGGTTGACACAGAAGGTAAATTGTCCAGTACCCACCCCAGGATAGATTCCAGAATGAATGAGAAACCAGGGGAAAAGGTGGTTTGACTCAGACATGAAGATGACACTTGGAGGGTGGAGTGAGGAGGTCCTTCAGGAACGGGCCGAGCTGAGGCAGAGGTGTTGGGAGGGCCAGGTGAGGAGCTGAGGACCCTTCCCAGGTGAGGGCCACCGCCAGAGGGGAGAGGGAGTGCAGCCCGAAGAGGAGGTTCTGGGTGGGTACTGTCTGGGCACCAAGGAGGCGTTCAGCCCCTGTGACATACTCAGTCTGCCAAGAATGTGTCCACTGTGAGCTCACTGCTTAGAGAACGTGGTTTCTGCTGTCTGCCAGTGGTTGACAGATGTTCCCCATCAGGGCCACGCTCACCAGCCTGGCTCTGGCTGCCCCGTGTTTTCCAGCAGAAAGCCGAGGTTGCACAACTGCAGGCCAGGTGTGGTCACCATCCCAGCATCACCCCTGTCCTAGACCAGCTGCAGAGATCAGGCCTGTGGGAGGGTAGACAGGGCCAGGGAGCAGGCAGAGGCTGGTGCCACATCCTCTTCTGCGTAGACATCACCAGCTGGTGGTCACTGTGTTGAGGACCCTCAGCTCCCAGGGCAGGGGACAGCCCTGTGCCCTTGCTGAGTAGTCTTGGGTACCTAAGTCCAGGGGGATGGATGCCGCCTCCAGACCACTGGCCAAGAGTATCCTAGCTCTCTGCAGGATCCCACCAGTCACAGTCTACAGGCTAGAATGTTGTGGATGGTTCAGACTCTCCTGTGTGGCCTGGCCCAGCCCCACGGGGGATTTCCCATCCATCTGCCTCATCTTTGATTTTCTTCTGCACAAGCCTGGGGCTGTACCTTTTGTGCTTGAGTCCTGTGTCCTGACCCTGCTACCCTGGTGAGGTCTGCCCAGGGGCCCACGTGGATGCACCTTCCCTGGGCACCCCCACCCTTCCACATCCGGCTATGACTGAGTGCCCTGTTCCCTCGGTCCCACCCATTTGGGGTATGGCCAGTGGACAAATGGTGGGGCCCTCTCACAGGGCAAGGGGCAGCACCAGCTCAAGCTGGGACGAGCAAGGCTTCCCTGGCTCCCCACTGGGTGTTTTGGGATGGAATGTGCTCTGCTCTACAGGGCGGGGGCTTGCTCTCTGCTCCACTCACCTCCTGCCTGCAGTGTGGAGCCAGCCCTTTTCTGCTCAGCGTGTCCCCTGCATGGCCCTCCCAAGTCTCCAGAGCTCTGGGCAGTGTGGGGTCCTCCAATGGGCCATGCCTGTGCTCAGTCATCAGGGCGATGTGCATGCCCAGAATGCCTTCAGGGAGGATAGGAGGAGGTGCCCATTCTCGAAGGGCAGAGGACATTTTATACAGTGGAACCACGTAATATATGGGCTCTGTGTCTGGTTTCCAGGTTTGTTCATGTTCATACACGTGTTGGCACTTGATTCCTTTTTGTGGCTGAGTAGTGTTCTGTTGTGTAGGTCCGCTGAGGACGGTTGGGCTATGTCCACCTTTAGGCTACTGTGAATGCTGCTCCTGTGAGCCTGTGTGTGCCGGTGTTTGTGTGGACACATGCTCTCGATTCTCAGGGTATGGGAACACTGTGTATCATTCTGAAGTCTGCCCAACGTACCCCACAATAGCCGAGCGAGAGGGCTCTGTCCATAACCTCCCCAGCACCTGTTATCACCTGGTTCTTGATTTTGGCCCTCCAGGTGGGTATGAAATACTAGCTCATTTGATTGGCATCTCCCTGATGACACTGAGTCTGTTGGCCATGTGTGTCCTCTTTGGAGAAATGTCTGCCCATTTAATTCAGTTGTTTAACTTTTTATTGTTGAGTTGTGAGGTCTTCAGCATGTTGGGGTCTTATTGTTTGTTTTAAGTTAGAGAGAGAAAGACAGGAAGGAGAGATGAGAAGCATAAATTCATAATTGTGTCATTTTAGTTCATGGATTGCTTCTCATAGGTGCCTTGACCAGGGGGCACCAGTGGGGCCAATGACCCTTTTTTAAGCCATCGACCTTGGGCTTCATGCCAGTGACCTTTGGGCTCAAGCCAGTGACCTTTAGGTTCAATCTAGTGACCATGGGATCATGTCAATGATCCCACGTTCAAGCCAGTGACCTTGGGGTTTCAAACCTGGGACCTCAGCATCTCAGGTCAACACTCTACCTACTGTGCCACCACCGGTCAGGTGGCTGTTGGTTTTTTAATTGCCTCAGCCTGGAGGTGACAAATGTGACTTCTGCTCCTGTCCTTGACCAAAACAGTCCCATGACCTCAACCCAGCTTGAAGACACGCACTGTAGGGTGGGAACCTGAGAAGGTGTCCTGACACCATTCAAGTGTTCACCTGCTTCCCACTGAGTGCAGGTATCCCCTCTCCTGAACCTGGCTCCTTGTGTATTTGACTCGACTCGACTCTGGACAGCGACCTGTCCATTCCTATATCAGCACCACACAGTGCTGCTGGCTGTGGCCCAACAATCTGGTCACATCTGGTCCCCATGGTTCCATTGCTGTTCTTTTACTCAGAATTCATTCATTGATTCTCTTCTTTCTCTTTCTCCACCTTTCCCTCCCTTTCTCCTTTCCTTTCTTCTCTTTTGATTTTATTTATTGATTTTACAGAAAGAGAGGGATAGGAGAGAGAGAAGTATCAACTCATATCTGTTTCACTTTAGTTGTTCATTGATTGCTTCTTACATGTGACTTGACTGGGCAAGCCCAGGGCTTCAAACTGGTGACTTCAGCATTCCAGGTCAACACTCTATGCACTGCACCACCACAGGCCAGGCACTCCAGAATTTTAGCTGTTCCTGTTTGTTTTTCAATATTAACCTTCTAAGCGACTTACCGAGTGATAGAGTAATTCTTTGGTGCTTGTGATTGGTGACACTTAGTTGAGCTCAAGATGAAACAACATCTTTGTGAGGCTGGGCCCTCCTGTCTCAGGCAGATGTGCCCTTCCTCAGGTGGGCTCTGTCCTCCAGGCTTTCAGAGTTTCCCACATACCCGTGACACACACGTGTGCACTCAGCTGTTGTGAATGGTGCCTTCTTTCTCATCTCTTCCACGTGAACATCACTTGCGTACAGCTCCCTTCTGAGTTCAACTGTGGCTTTGACAATGTTTCTGGTCATTCCTGGGCCTGCATGGAGTTCGGGCAGGGGAGAGGGAGTGTCCTGGGCTCTTTCTGGCTCCTGGCCAGCAGACACTGCCCAGCACTAGCTGAGGCAGCAGCCCCAACCAGCCCTGCCCTGAACCCCGCTGCCTGGCTGGGGTCCATGCGCAAGACACGTGGAGGCCTGGGCACCTCGAGTCCAGAGGGAGGATGTGGGTACCTGGACACAGAAGGCCATACTGGCATCATCCTGGGAGGTGCTCCAGGCCGGGACCTCTTCTTCGCAGCTACATGGGGGTGAATGCATTTGACCCTGCTTCTCGTGTCCATGTCTTCACGAGAACTGGTTTATGCCTGTGGCTGTGGGCTTTGTCAGGAGAACACAGGGTTGACTCTGCTTCTCGTGTCCATGTCTTCACGAGAACTGGTTTGTGCCTGTGTGCTGTGGGCTTTGTCAGGAGAATACGGGGTTGACTCTGCTTCTCGTGTCCATGTCTTCACGAGAACTGGTTTGTGCCTGTGGCTGTGGGCTTTGTCAGGAGAATACAGGGTTGACTCTGCTTCTCGTGTCCATGTCTTCACGAGAACTGGTTTGTGCCTGTGTGCTGTGAGCTTTGTCAGGAGAATACGGGGTTGACTCTGCTTCTCGTGTCCATGTCTTCACGAGAACTGGTTTATGCCTGTGGCTGTGAGCTTTGTCAGGAGAATACGGGGTTGACTCTGCTTCTCGTGTCCATGTCTTCATGAGAACTAGTTTATGCCTGTGGCTGTGAGCTTTGTCAGGAGAATACAGGGTTGACTCTGCTTCTCGTGTCCATGTCTTCACGAGAACTGGTCTGTGCCTGTGGCTGTGGGCTTTGTCAGGAGAATACGGGGTTGACTCTGCTTCTCGTGTCCATGTCTTCACGAGAACTGGTTTGTGCCTGTGTGCTGTGGGCTTTGTCAGGAGAATACAGGGTTGACTCTGCTTCTCGTGTCCATGTCTTCACGAGAACTGGTCTGTGCCTGTGGCTGTGGGCTTTGTCAGGAGAATACGGGGTTGACTCTGCTTCTCGTGTCCATGTCTTCACGAGAACTGGTTTGTGCCTGTGTGTTGTGGGCTTTGTCAGGAGAATACGGGGCCTGGCTTGTGGTGGAGAAGGATAGGGGTCTCGACGGACATCAGAATTTGGGGCCACACACACGAGCCTGAATGTCCCTCAGTGGGGCCAGTTCTCAGCCCAGCACCCACCATCCCCAGGGCCCACTGGCAGCCTCTGGGCTCTTCTCACCTGGCCAAGCATCCCAGTGTGTTGAGCAGCAGCCCTTCTGGGACAGCAGCCTCGGAGACGGAGTGGCTGCAGGGGAGCGGGACATCGTCTGGTGCTGATTAGTCCAGATGCACCAGGCCCTCTCTCGGCATGCCTGTCCTCGCTCGCCCAGACACCCCACCCATAAATGCCTGGGCTGCCTGCCGCCAACCAGGCCCCACGCACTGCTCCCTCCAGGGGTCCTGCCTTGGTTGTTCCCTGTTGTGGCGACAGTGAACTATTCAAAGCAGCTAACCCATCGTTTGGTTCCTGTTCCTCACACGGGCACCACTTGTCACGGCGACAATGCACTGCTCGGAGACCAGATGTTCCTATTCGAAGGCCCCAGGGGAGGCAGCAGCCCTCCCTGGTCCACAGACTGAAGGACTGAGGCCCCATCCCCAGCCTTCCTCACATACTTATTAGCCAGTAGAAATAACTCAAGGAAACAGACAGAAGTTTTCAGGGGGGTGAAGTAAAGGACAAGGAACATGGTGACTTCTAATCTTTCTTCTGAGAGCCTGAACAATTCTGCTATTAAATCTTTCCCTGCCCTGGCCGGTTGGCTCAGCGGTAGAGCGTCGGCCTAGTGTCCGGAGGACCCGGGTTCGATTCCTGGCCAGGGCACACAGGAGAAGCGCCCATTTGCTTCTCCACCCCTCTGCCGCGCTTTCCCTCTCTGTCTGTCTCTTCCCCTCCCGCAGCCAAGGCTCCATTGGAGCAAAGATGGCCCAGGTGCTGGGGATGGCTCTGTGGCCTCTGCCCCAGGCGCTAGAGTGGCTCTGGTCGCAACATGGCGCCCCCTGGTGGGCAGAGCGTGGCCCCTGGTGGGCGTGCCGGGTGGATCCCGGTCGGGCGCATGCGGGAGTCTGTCTGACTGTCTCTCCCTGTTTCCAGCTTCAGAAAAATGAAAAAAAAAAAAAAAATCTTTCCCTGCTGTTTTGCTGTCTCCAGCACGGGGTCAGAGAAGCCCTGGACTTCGATTGGCTCAGAGCTTTGGTCTTAGGACCCCTCGCTGTCTCTGATTGTTTACCCTGACTCGGCAGGTCTTCACAGCATATTCCTACAGCTCCTCCTCTGACGCTGGACAGGCCTGAACTGGGTGGAGGCTCAGGGCCAGCAGAGATTGGGGTCCTTGAGGCCCCAGGCCACAGGGGGTAGGGCAGCAGGAAGTGACCTCATCCTTGCCCCCCAGCTGTGAGCTCTCCTGGAGACACCAGGTGGACATGGAGACCTGCACTGGCCTTTGTCTCCTTCCAGTCGCCCCCATTCCCACTGGGAAGGGGCTGGGAGCAAGAGTGGGGGTGGGAGCCCCCAGCCAGGCCCCGTCCGACTGACCTGTTTGGGTCTGGGGAGTGGCCTGCCCAGCATGTGGTCTCATTGTGGGTGTGACAGCTCCTCTCACGGGGTTCTTCCTCATCCCGTGGGCTGTAGAGCCCCCCTCCAGTATACCCACCTAAACAGGCCCAGGCCCTGGACTGAACACAGGGCCCAAGGGAGCGTCCATGGCTCTTCCATGCAGGGACGCCAGCAGCCAAAGTCACCAGGCCAGTGGCTTACGTGGCCACCCCCCCCCCGCTGCTGAACACCCCCGTTCATCCATTCACTCTTGCCATCAAGAGTGACCACAGTAGTGACCACACAGACCAAGTGCCCTCTACCCCATGGAGACTGCATCCTGGGGCAGAGACCAGCTGATGAGATTTGGGAGGTAATGGTCACTCTGGAAAGAAATGGACATCAGAATTTGGGGCCACAGAGGTGAGAGGGCCATAGGGGCAGGACCCAGAGAAGATGCACTGGGCCTTTTCCAGGCCTAGAGCCCTTCCCCTGTGGGCAGGCAGGTCTGCTCAGTGGAGGGCAGTGGGCTTAGTGGGACATGGCCACCAGCCACCTCCTAGGGCAGGGGCACCCTGATACCCATTCACAACAGTGGGCCCAGCAAGCACTCACAGCACCCTCCGAGGAGAAGGAGGCTCCCCCTGCTTAGCACGTGACCTACCTTTGGGAGAGAATTCAGGGGTTCCTTGAGGAGGAGCAGGCCTTGGCCTCCTAAGTGGTCTTAGTTAGGGCTCGAGAAGAGTTGGGGAGCCTCACTGAGGGGCTGTGGTTTAAGTACCCCACAGGGAACAGTTGAGGGTGCAGGTCTCAACTGAGGGCCTGGCCCGATTGGCCATGTTAAAGACCACCTGAGCCCACCCCACCGACTACCCTGCACCCTTTTCTCCTGTGACCCGGGGAGCTGAGGAGCGCAGTTCCCCCATCGCTGTCATCTTCTTGGCCAAGCCTGGATGTGCCTCAGGACTGGTTTTTCCCTCAGCAGTTTCCAGGACCTTCCATTTGCTAAAACACTCACCACTTTTGTGGAAAGCTGGCCCCAGCCCTGAGCTTGGGCTGCTGCCCATGGGCTGCCCCGTCTGGCTACAAGTCTCCCAGGGTGGCTGCAGGGGACTACACACTAGGCAGACAGCAGTGGCCATTGGCGGCTTTACCACTCACTGCTCAGATGGGAACACTGTGATCAGAAGCCCCAATTCCCACCAACAAGATGGAGGTGGCCTCTTTCCCTGGTGTCGCCTGGGCCTGCCCAGGCCTTTTTCCAGGCACTCAGGTAGCCCCCACCCCGAGGACCTCCTCTGCCTGACCCACCCTCCCAGCCCCCGGCCTCCTCCTGTGACTGGGCAGGAGGGGACGGGCCAGCTCTGTTCTGAACCCCACCAGACTGCAGCACCCAGAGGACAGAGAGGACAGAGGCCCAGCTCACAGCAGATGGAGAGGTCAGGAGGCAGGCGACGGGGAGGAACCGGGAAGGGTTGCTTCCGGGGGCAGGGCCTTCCCGGAGATACACCGCCCGGGAGGACGACCTTCCCCTTCCCCTTCCGTGTGGGGACAGGGGCTGTGTGGGGGGGGGGGTTGGAGGGATGTGATGGAACAACCAGGAAGTACAAAGCAAGTGGGGCGCCTGGTGGAGCCCAGAATTGGCCTGGCTGCTGTGGGGGAGCCGTCAGTGCCCTGGGTGATGTGAAATTAGCCGAGAACAATGCATTTAACCCCCAAGGACAGAAAGGAGCCACCTACCTCATCCCTGCCTCCTCCCTTCCTGGAACTGGAGTGTCATGAGCCCCACACACAGGCTCTGACCAACCTCTGACCCATCTCTGACCCTTGGTTGATTTGGGATGGTTTTCCTCTTTTCCTCCATGGGGAATTTTAGTTTCTGGACCCAATTAGGTCCAGACATAACTGACTTGGACCAGAGCCCTCTGGCCCTTAGCAGAGCAATGAGGGAGCCTGCCTCTTGCCTGGGCACCCCAGGCAATGTTTCTTCTTACTACCCGAGGGGCACCCCAGCCTCTTGATCTGGGCCTTGTCCTGGCCTCCATTCCCAGCAGACTCTGGGGTGTTCAGAGGTGCTGGACTAGGCAGACTCCCAGCTGAGACCGTCTGCTGGATCTGGGTGGGGTAGGCTTTTGGAAGCAGTGTATGGGGGGGCAGGGGGCTTAGAGCAGGCTCCCAGATGAAGGGGACATTGTGCTTGGGAAGTTGATCACTCCTTGCTCTTCTGAGGCTGACCGTCCAGTGACAGAGAAGGATGAAAAATGTATATGTAAACAAGTGGACAGCAAATGAAATTATATTTATAACCCACATTATAGTTAAGATGTCTTTAAAATCAATAAGAAAAAGACAAGTCACAATTTGCCGAATAGAAAATAAAGAGTTTGCTTTAGCAGGAAAGCTCAGTGCTAAAGCATCAACCCAGCGTGCCAGAGGTCATGGGTTTGACCCTTGGTCAGGGCATGTTTGAGCAGTCAGTTGAGTGCACAAATAAATGGAACAACTAAGTGAAAAAAAGAGTTGATACTTCTCTCTCTCTCTCTCTCTCTCTCTTTTTCCCTCCTTCCCTTCTCTCTCTTTTTCTCTCCTTTTCTCCCTTTACCACCTCTCTCCATTTTTTCTCTCTCAAATAAATAGATTAAAAATAAAAATGAAAGAAGTTTGAACAGGTTATTCACAGGATATGGGGACATGGCAGTGTACAGTTTCACTAGTACTAAGAGAAAAGCAAATAAACTGGCCTATAGGTGCCATTTTCCACCTGCTACCTTGACTTAAATCATGCAGTTTGATAACTCATGGGGTTCAGGTGGCTGTGGGGACATAGCACTCTCTTAAACCATTGGGGTGTATTCCCTAAAGCTCACAGTGTGGGATGGGACTAGATCCCCAAATTGACCCAAGGACACGCCACAGGCTGAACCATTGTTGGTTAAAGGAAGGATGGGAAGGCATAAGCAGTAACTCATGACCCCAGCAGTGTCCTGCACAGACACCCAGGGTGTCCGTATCACCAAGACCATTGGTGAGTTCAAGAGAACCAAGTCTGCCACCCTTGTGGGAGAGAAGTGGGTGATTTGTGCACAACACTCATAAACACACGGAAAGAAGACACACTGGCTGTCTGAGGGTGCAGCGCTGTGGGTGGGACTGTGTGATGCCACCAGGTCCTTTTGTACCCCCTGGGTGCCAGTCCAGGTCTTCAGCAATGCTGGCAGGGGGACACCTGCTGGTCTACGGAGGGCTTTGGGGACAGCAGGCTGCCGGCACTGTTCAGGTGGGAGATCAGGGCTCTGGCTGCGGAGGAGACTCCTGCCTGGGCCTCGGCGCACCAGGTCTGAGGGTCAGGGACACCAGCTAGGCTGAGGCGTTCCTGCCAGGGCCACTGGCAAAATAGCCAGGCTCAGTGCCCATGGCCCAGGCTGGTCTGGATGCTGCATGCCATGGGGCTAGGCTGTAGGGCAGCCAGGGAGCAGCGCTGGTCACAGGGCCCAAGGTCCTTCTCTGGGCGCTGGCCCAACACACCAGATGGTTGTCTTCACTCAGGAGAGCCGGCAGCCAGGGCGGAGAGCCCGGAAGAGCCGTGCAGCTGGCCCTGACCTCAGCTCTTCTCCCCGATGTTGTTTTTGCTGGAAGACCAATTCTGCACACCCTGTGGGCTCTGGCCAAGAGCAGCAGAGGCACAGTAGTGGGCCCCTTGGTGGACTGGGGCCTGACACCCTTCTTGCTTCCTCTGAGCCCCTTCTAGGCCCAAAGGCAGGGAGGTGGGAGCCAAAGGGGGCCCCCTTGGGAGGGGGCATAGGTCGCAGGGAGAGAGCCTGCCTCACTGACCATCCCCAGGTCAGGACTGCCCCCATCTTCCTGCCCGGGGCCCAGCCGGTACCCACGCATGTCCCCTATGGCCCTGAGCCCCAAGAGCAGCACCCAGATCAGGGGAGAGGGCTGAGGGCAATAGCTGCTGGGCTCTTCAGTGACCAAGGTCATTCGATGGAGGTGGTAGATAGGCACATGGAGCCTGGGGCTAGACCTGTGGTCTGACGCCTCCCTGCCGGCACCACTGCCCCTGCGCCCTCCCTGGCTTCACTCGGCACCAGGTTCATGTTTTGTTCTTGAGGATGGCAGGACCCTGGGTGGGTGTGCCTAGGCCCTCAGCAGTCTCAGCCCACCATCTGCCCACGAGGAGCTGTCCATCATTTCACCTGCTCTGGTACACCTTTCTCCATTCTCTTGTGCCCCGGGATCACGTCTCAAGTTCATGTGCACATGTACACATACATAGCACACACGTGCATGCAGAAGCACACATGCCTCACACCAGGTCTCTCTGGGTTCTCTCTTCCTTTGAGCCTCACCTGTCTCTTGTTACTCTGTTGCTCTGTCTGCTTTTTAATGTGCTCTAAAATCTCATAATCCCAGATTCACAGACCTTTGTTGGTCCACATAAAATGTAGGTATAAGATTGTTGAATTTGCTAAAAATAAACAGCTGGAAATTTGGGGTTGCAATGAACCTCTACGTTGAGAGAGAATATTGCATTATACCACGTTTGTGGTGGTTCCAATGGTTTAGTGTCCACTGTGGAGGCCAGTGCTCTGATGATTCCCAGACCATTTGTCCAGCTTGCAGCCAGGTAGCTGGTGCCAGGTGCCTTCATTCTGGAACCAGCATAGGGGTCACGGTGTGTTTACACAATGAAGAAGACAGTAGGAGGGCACAGAGGTCCCAGCTATTTAATAACGGCTTGCTTGTCTCTCCACCGGTGGTTAGCCAAAGACCTCTGTGAGTGGCCAGTGGGGCTGTTGTTCACTCCCTCCCTCATATAGCAAACACTGCACAGGGGCAGTCAGCAGAGATACAGAATGTTGCTTGCCCAGAGCTCACACTTCTGTGATGGGAATGAGACCAAAAAATTAAAATACAAAGTATGGTTTCAGCTCTGACATGTAAAGAGCTTAGATGTTGTCATTTCTGTCCTTATAAGAAGAAGCTGAAAAACTGAAAAATCAACTTTTCTTGGACCCATCAAAGAGCCAAGGTCACAGGACAAACCACTACCCTGAAATCTGGAGGAACAGGTGACAGAGTGCCAGAGAGAGCGCTCAATGGAGCAGAAGCCACTGGAGCCGTGACTTGTAGGTGACTTGAAGATGACTCTGCAGGAGGCTCACTGGACTCGTGATAATGAGAAGTCTAGGGGAGAGAGTCCCCTTGTCACTAGATCCTCCATCCTGATGCAGGAGCTTTGCAGACGTCTATTCCTCTCTGTTGTGAGATCGCACAACCTGATGTTGTGTGTGGACCTGCACATCATTCATTTTCTTGGCTGTAGAGTATTTCACTATAAAAACTGCTACTGACATCCATTCTTATGCTGGACAGGATGATTCCAGCTTTTGATCTTCTGATAAAAGTGGCTGTAAACATGGCCATACACCAGGCAAGATGGTGGCATAGTGAGATATGGTACTCACATCCTCCCATGACCACATCAAAATTACAACTAAACTACAGAACAACCATCATTCAGAACCACCTGAAATCTAACCAAATGGAAATACTACAACTAGGGATTTAAAGAAGTCACATCCCTAGCCAGATAGCTCAGCTGGTTAGAGCACTGTTCTAATACACCAAAGTTGCAGATTTGATCCCTGGTCAGGGCACATACAAGAATCAACCAGTGAATGCATCAATAAGTGGAGCAACAAATCAGTGCTTCTCTCTTTCCCTTCCTTTTCTCTAAAATCAGTTTTAAAAATGTGAACTCTTGCCTGGCCTGTGGTGGTGCAGTGGATAGAGTTGACCTGGAATGCTGGTCACCAGTTCAAAACCCTGGGCTTGTCTGATCAAGCACATATGAGAAGCAATCAGTGAACAGCTCAAGTGTAGCAGGTATGTTCTTGCTCCCTTCCCCCCCTCTCAAATCAATAAACAAAACATTTTTTAAAAAACTTAAACTCTTAAAAAACGAAGAAAGAAGCCACATGGAGACTGATAGGAGGGGTGGAGATGCAGAATGGGTTTGTCCCACACCCGTGTGTGAGGGATAAAAATCGGGGGGGTATCTCAGCTGCAGAGGCCCCTCCTGAGGAGTGAGGGGTCCCAGCCCAGGTCCCAGAGACAAGAAGAGAAGTCCCCAGACTTCCGGCTGTGAAAACCAGCAGGGATGGAAGCTGAGGGAGCCAGAGGCTGGCGGTCCCTCATAAAGGGCCTGCACAGGGGCTGGCTTGGCCTCTCCCCCTCTGAGCTCCAGCACTGGAGGAGCAGCTCGAAAGGCACCAGAGACACACAGGGGGGACTGGACTGTCTGGCATCAGCACAAGAGCTTGGGGGCAGCCTTCTCCCAGATAGAAGTGCTGGCAGAGGACATTGTTCCTTTTTGAGCTCTCCCCTATAGAGTCTGTTGACCTGGCTTACACTGTTGGCCCTGCGTGGGTGATTCTCTGGGACCCCGCCCAACCTAATTTTTGGGCCCACCAAAGTTGTTTCCAGTGGCTTTTCCATTTTCCTAAAATCTCTCAAACAAGTAGCATTTTGCTAAGTGGAACGCTGAGGTCGCCAGTTCAGGCTTGGCCTTACCTGGGCACTTAGAAACCTAGCACAAGTGGCAGGCATCTTCAGTTTATGGCTCATGCCAGGGGGTCCCAGGCAGAAAACAGGCGGCACCTGACCTTAGCCTGTACCTCCCAGGAGGCCAGAGCCAGCGCACCCAGTGCACAGCTTGAGACCACAACAAAGCATCACCACCCAACCATCTTCACAAGCAGCACACTCAAGAGGTGCGCTCAGCAGGCACCAGATCCCTGCTGAAGTAAGTCCTGCTTTGTGTGGGCCCCTGCACAACTGGTCCTCCACAGTGGCTGGTGGTCGCAGCCAGTCCTTGCAGCTCATCGGCCTGGGGGTAAGTCCCTCCCTCCCACTGATGTGCCAATAGCAATCAAGGCTCAACTACAACAGAAGTGTGCACACAGCCCACACAGGAGGTGCACCTTAAATGCCCAGCTTGGGTGATTGGGGAGACTGTGCCGCTGGGCCCTACAGGACCTGCTTGCTACATTAGGCTACTCTACCAAGCCTGGGAGCTGTAGCAGCTCTACCTAATACATAGAAACAAATACAGGGAGGCTGCCAAAATGAGGAGACAAAGAAACATGTCCCAAATGAAAGAACAGAAGTTGAGAGGGAAAAAAAACAACACGAAACAAAATGGGGACAAGCCATCTACTAGATATAGAGTTCAAAACACTGGTTATAAGGATGCTCAATGAACTTAGTGAGAGCTCAATAGTATAATAAGGATCAGTCAGAAATGAAGGTACACTAACTAAAATGAGGAACAATTGAAAGGAGATCAATAGTAGAGTAGATGAAGCCAAGAATCAAGTCAGAGATTTGGAATATAAGAAAGCAAAAAACACCAAACCAGAACAGCAAACAAAAAAGTATACGAAAAAATGAGGATACATTTCCCACAAATAGGTATTTGTGGACTGTTTCCTCCTGGCAGAACATGCTGGAAAGACCATTAAAGGGTGCACACCAGGAGGCACGGACTGAAGGGAGCAGTCAGAGAACTCGAGAGGAGACCCCAGGCACCACGGGCGGCCCTGGGGGCTTGAAGGGAAATGCCAGCATGGATGCAGCCCATCTTGTCCATGGATAAGTACGCAGAACCAAGGGTGGAAGTCACGCAGCGCCCAGGAAGGCAGAGGACAGGAATGGGAGCAGAGGGCGCAGGGCCATGTGTGGGAGCTCGGAGGCATTCTGAGGCATGGGAAACGGAGGATTCAGAAGGCATCTGTGCTCCCACACCCATGGGCTCTGTTCTTGGCACCAATGTGGTTTCCAGGGGAGCTGTGAAAACCACTGGCTGTGGTGAGTGGAAGACAAACCGGACTCATCTTGAGCTGTGCGAGGACTGGTGTGTTGTGCAGCGCACGGCTCTGGAAGTTGTACAACCCAGGTCTCTGCTCTCCCAGGTCATAGGCACACCTAAGTGAGCAGCGTTGAGTGGGAAGGCCACCTTCCTGGCCGAGGCTGGTGCTCAGACTGTTCCACCAGGTGGCAGCTCCCTCCACAGCAGCACACAGGCGTGTGCACATCTGAGGGCACAGGACCACTGCCCCTCACCCCAGCGTCCCCAGGGCTGCCTGCTCCGGCCCCTGAGAGCCTGGACTAAGACCCACCAGTGTCTTGTGAGACAAACCCACTAAAAGAGACACTAGGCATACTGGCTCTTTCTGGGATTTTTATTTCTTTAAAATAATTCATACAAATGGTTACAGTCACAAACATGATTTTAACCAAAATATTGCTAGCCTACCACATCAGCAGGACGGCACCTGCGCAGGCCGGACACTGTGCCTCGCATCCCCTGGACAGCGCCCATGGCCGGAGCATGCTGCCCGTGTTCCCACCTCTCCAGCTGCTTGCGGTGCCGTCTTCATTTGGAACGGGGGTTCATGCCAAAATTAGGAAAAACAGCCTTTGTTTTGTTTTTCTAAAGTATTCTAAAAATAAGACAAGCAGGTAGAAAAAACAATGCACTGTGTGGCGTAGAAAGAAAAACGGGTAGGATTCATTGTCCTGAGAAGTTTGCCAACTGCCTTGCTCCGGGCACGTTTCCGCAGGAGTGGGAAACCGTCTGATCTGACCGCTGAACATTCCCTTGGGGTTCTGGTTGTTGACAGCTAAGCAAACAAATCCTTTGTGATGTTCTAAAGGCTGCACACAGACAAGAACATTCATGATAGAATTAACTACTAACTTCTTTTGCTTAACGCGGACGCAAAGAACACAGGGCAGCGCAGGCCTAGGGAGGGGACTAGTCAACGTGGAGGAGGCTGGCCCGCCTCCCACCGCCAGGACAGTCTCTGGAGTGCCGCTGCCATCCAAGGGCACCTCCTCCCCACACGCCTTCTGAGGCCGCGGCTTTCTGGCGCTGAGGCTGCACAGCTCCGTCCGCGCTACAACTGGTCACTCGAATGCTCTCTATCCGTCTCGGGCTTGACAGTTTGGCCGGGAGAAGGGGCGTGGGGTGGGTGAGACACAGGGGGCAGGCCGTGAGACAGGGACATGGCGCTGGGGACAATGCCTTCGACAGCAGCTGGGATGCCGCTGGGAGCCACGCCCACCACGCCTGGGGGGTACCTGCTGGGAGAGGAGGGAGGACACCGTGAGACCAGTAGGACAGCGAGCTGCTCCCTCGGGCTGCTTGCTGGGAGGACCTAGCCCTCTCTCCTCCCACATACTGGGGTCCCTGCTACCAGCATGGCCTCCACCCAAATGGTCTTGTCTACCAGGGCCAAAGGCCACCCCTGCTTAGGCTCTTTTTTTTTTTCTTTTTTCTTTTTTTTTTACAGGGACAGAGAGACAGAGTCAGAGAGAGGTTTAGATAGGAACAGACAGACAGGAACAGAGAGACGAGAAGCATCAATCATCAGTTTTTCGTTGCAACACCTTAGTTGTTTATTGATTGCTTTCTTGTATGTGCCTTGACCGTGGGCCTTCAGCAGACCGAGCAACCCCTTGCTCGAGCCAGTGACCTTGGGGTCTCGAACCTGGGTCTTCCGCATCCCAGTCCGATGCTCTATCCACTGTGCCACCGCCTGGTCAGGCTGCTTAGGCTCTTAAACCCCTGACCTGTGTCCACTGGGGCCCACATGAGCACACATGCCCAGGCCTGAGAGCCCCCGGCTGGGCCACTGTCCCACCCAGAGCCATCACGGAGACTTCCCTTGTCCCCCAGCCTACTGTCCCCCTCGCCCGCGTGCTCACCTGTAGGCAGCCCCGTTCAGCTCGGGGTGCACAACGGCTGGGTCCATGCTGGCCCAGTGAGTGGCAGCTGTCAGGTGGTCCTTGTTGACACAATTCTTCAGGCTGTCGGGGATCCGGCCTGGGCAATACAGGGGAAGGACAGTGTTTGTGTTAAACAGCTGCCACTGCGGGGACCTCAGGAGTGTGGTGGCAGTTGAGAACACAGGCTGCCACCACAGAGCTTGGACTGAAGAGCCCAGCAGCCACATCTGCCTTCCTCCCAGCTCCCCTCAGGCATGGGACTGTCCACCTGGCTCAGTCACCCTGTTCATAGCTCAGTGCCCTCAGCCCCCTGGTGCCCCCACCCCATCCACTAGGCCTGGGACTTCAGGGAGCAGTGGACAGGGCCCTGCCCAGGTTTGTAAGTGTCTGACTTTTTAAAACACAGGCTGAAACCCCTATGGGTCATAAACGAGACGTAGAGGCCCTGGGCTGCACGTGGTCAGCCAGAAGGGAGGCCAGGGCTGACCTCCTCTGCCTTGGCCACGATGTCTTTCTTCCTGCCCAGGGCCGGCACAGGACAGTCTTGGCTGGATGAGTGAGGACAGAGGTGCCCCACCTCCGGCCACCTGGTGGGTGCTCACCTTTGAAAGAGCCTCAGGGGCGCCCCCCAGCCCACCTGTGATGGCTCTCCGGATCTCCCGGGCTGCCTCCTCACGCATCTCGATGGACGCCTGCTCACTATACCAGGCCGCATGGGGGGTGCAGATCAGGTTGGGGGCATCCTTCAGGGGGCCCTGGCTGAAGCTAGGATAGCACACTGCAAGTCAGCGCCATGGCCTGGGCGTCCACCCCGCCATCAGACCCAGTGGGTCCCCACGATGGTCACAGCTGCCCCAGGCTCCCGACAGTAGCAGGGAGGGGCCTCCCTGAGGGGTGATGCTGTTCTGGAACTCCCTGCAGGGGCATCCAGGGAGCTTCCAGCTCAGACCCCAGGCTCCCGACAGTAGCAGGGAGGGGCCTCCCTGAGGGGGTGATGCTGTTCTGGAACCCCCTGAAGGGGCATCCAGGGAGCTTCCAGCTCGGACCCCAGGCTCCCGACAGTAGCAGGGAGGGGCCTCCCTGAGGGGTGATGCTGTTCTGGAACTCCCTGCAGGGGCATCCAGGGAGCTTCCAGCTCAGACCCCAGGCTCCCAACAGTAGCAGGGAGGGGCCTCCCTGAGGGGGTGATACTGTTCTGGAACCCCCTGCAGGGGCATCCAGGGAGCTTCCAGCTCGGACCCCAGGCCCTTGTGCCACTGGCTGCCAGGGCAGAAGACCCACCAAGGGTGCCTGCTGTCCCAGCCTGGCTCCTTAGCTGTGGGGCACCCTGGGCATCGCCACAGGGGGGCTGGCTGCCTCGCACAGCTGGGCAACCCAACAGCACAGTGCCCCTGGCTGCCCAGAGGGAAGCTCAGATCTGAGCCTCTCCCTTCTCCAGCAGGTACGGGGCACTGAGGACGGTCTGGGCCCATGTGCCGGCCGCCTGCCTGCTGAGACTTGGCCAGCCGTGGGGAAGGTCCGCTGGGAGCAGATTGTAGACTGGACACAGCCCATTATGCCCCTGTTCTTGAACAGTCAACTGCTGGAGGCTGAGGCCTGGAGATGCATGTGAGCAGTGGGGCCTCACTTCCTGGGTGCTGGTGCCAGCTGTTGTGGGGCGTGGGCCTCAGCAGGCGGGTGCGTGCCTGGCCGGAGAGACGCCGTCTCGGGACCACCCACAGCGCTGCCAGGAGTCACCTGAAGGGCTCTGACTCGTGCACGTCCAGGGCTGCACCGCGTATCCGCCCCTCCTTCAGGGCCTGGGCCAGCGCCTTCTCGTCCACCAGGCCGCCCCTGGCTGTGTTCACCAGGAAGGCCCCTTGTCTCATCTGGAAGACACCAAAACACCACCAAAGGTAAGTCAACACAGAGGCCTCCTCACTACCCTCCCACTGAGGAGGAGGGCTGGGCAGGAAAATCGTCCTTGGGCCTTTCCCAGCCCGGCCACCCAGACCAGGCTCTGCCAGGGAAGGCCCCAGGGGCTGTGCCCCGTGATCCTGGCGCCCCCACGGTGGCCAAGGGCTCAGGGCCTGTGTGGCCCCCATACCACTGTGGGAAGTGGTCCCAGTTCCAGCTCCTGCTGGATGCAGGGCAGCAAGCCTTGTGCCAGCTGCCCTGGTGCCAACTCCTCAGCTGTGATATAAACCTCAACCCTCCAGTGACCCCAAGACCCTTGGTCCCTGTGTCTCCTCCATTTGCCAGGAACTTGGCACCAGAAGCTGAGCAGCTAGCTCCACCTTTGCCACAGGCCCACAGCTTTCCAGGAGCCTCTGGCAGGAAAGTCCAAAGCCGTCTGTGTGGCTGGCTTCCCGGCAGGGCCTGGCAGCTCAGCCACAGGGGCAGGGAGCTGGCCTCAGCCCCAGACGCAGCTCTGAGACCAGGAGGGACCTCGGCTGAGGGCGGTGGCACCTTCAGGAGCTGTTACCGTGTGTGTGTGCCCTTGTGGGCCAGAGGGGGCACCCCAGCACCCAGGCTGTGCCCTCGTCCCCCGGCCCCCACCTGCTTGACGGTGAAGTCGTTGATGAGGTGGTGGTTGTGCTCGTTGAGGCCGCAGTGCAGGGTCACGCAGTCGCTGTGGAACAGCAGGTCCTGCAGGGTGCTCACTCTCTGCAGCCCCAGCGCCCGCTCCGTGCCATCCGACAAGTAGGGGTCGTAGAAGAGCACGTTGAAGCCGAAGGCCTTGGCCCGCAGTGCCACCGCCTGCCCCACGCGACCTGGTGGGAGACTGGTGTCACTTCAGCCAAGACCACTCCCTGCCTCAGTGTGCACACCACCCAGTGTGGGAGCAGAGCATTCTGGGCCCCAAGGCTTCCTCCCTGGTACTGAGCATGGGGCCACCAGGTCAGGAGTCACAGGACCCCCACCTGACCTCGCTGGGGGACAGGCTTTGGAGAGAGCAGGAGCTGGAGGCAGCTTGCAGAGAGCACAGATGGATGCTCAGTGGACGTGAGGGGGCAGCACACAAGGGCTGTGGATCAGGCCTGCTCCCATGTGTGCTGGACCCAAAATACCACCTGGCCCAGGACAGCCACCTACTGTCAAGTGGGTGAGACTGCATGACAGGTGAACACCTCCCTCTACCCAGAGCAGCTGCTGGTTAACAAGCTCTGGTGGGCAAGGTGGGGAAGACGCCCCAGGCCCTCTGGCCCTCACCTGAAGGCCACATCCACTTAGCTATCTCCACAGGTGAGGGGAGGGCAGCAGGGTGTGTGTGTGACCCTGTGGCACTTGGATGTCTGTGCAGGGTGCCCATGCCTGGTGTTCCTGGGGAGACAGGCCAGCACAGCATCTGTGGCAGAGCCTCCACCCCACACTGTACCTGGGTATAAGCGGGAACCACCTTGTCCACTGAGCCCATGCACAGGCTTACACACCTAATCCGATGATGCCTAAGGTCTCCCCACGGATCCTGGCGGCTCCAGAAGCCACTTCCCGGATCTGCTCGACACTCTGGACCCGTGTGCCTTCCCGCAGCGCCTGGTGCAGCCAGGTGGTCCTGCGGTACAGGTTGAGGATGTGGCACATGGTGGAGTCAGCAGTCTCCTCCACGGATGCCGCTGGCACATTGCAGACAGCGATGCCTAGGGACACAAGATATGCCTGCGTGGTCACCAAGCCCATCTTGGCACTTGATCTAGGAAAGCCCGGAGGATACATCCCCAGGTCATCCCAGAAGGCTACAAGACAAATGCAGGTGCCATGTGGCAATGCCACCCGCAGGCCCCCTGGTCGGACAGGGAGGGGACAGGATGATCAGTGAGTGCCTGGGCAGATGCCACACCTGGTTCTGCCTGGCTGGGCCACCTGCCCCTCAACCTTCCAGGATTGGGTCACGGTAAGAACAGAACCAAGAGGCAGCCCCACAGCCACTCTTCCTGTCTTCCTGAGCTCCCCAGGCTAACGGGAACCCTGCTTTAGACAGAGAGGCCCCCACAGACCCATGTCCCCACTCTCCCAACCCCTACACAGACCTCTAAACAGAGGTCACTGCAGCAGCGGAGTGACCCTGGAAAGTGAACTGGCTCAAGCTTCTCCACACTGAGCCTCAGTCCCCACTTCTCTGTGTGGCCCTTGCACACACTGACCAGCTTGGTACCCACTGTGAGCTGACGCTGCTCCTGAGCTCGTGTCCCAGGTCACCCTATCTCCATCGTCTGGCCCCTGTCTCCATCATCTCTCCTCATTCCCAAACAGCCTGCGAGACTGCCCTCCTTGTCTCCTCTCATGCAGGAGGAGGGGGCACAGGGAGACAGAATAACCAAGCTGCTACCCGGCTGAGAAGGTGCAACAGGTCCTGGGACTTCTGTGTCCCCACCTGCCAGGCCTTGATAGGGTGACCACATGGCATAGCCCCAGACTGTCCCTGGCTAATGGACAGAGCCCAGACTGAAATTATGACACCGAGGGCCGATTCAGCACAAGGATGAGGCCCTGAGGTCACCTAGCTTAGAAAGTCCAGGCCACAGCCCAGCACTGCAGGCACCTTCTTGGAGATGCTGTCTACGGACAGGTGTCAGCAGGGGGCAAAAGAGGCTCATACAGGAGTAGTGTCCCCAGGACATGAGGTCAAATCCTCAGCTGCTTTGATTCTAGTTCCCCAAGCTATACCTGGTGGTGGGATACCACCAGACTCCAGAAGTGCTGGCTACAACCATGGGCCTGCTTGGATGTGACCTCACCTTACTGGGCTGTGACCAGGAAGAGGGGGCAGAACAGCGCATCATGGAAACAGAAGGCTCAGCATGATGTAGTTGGCATTAAGTTTGCTTCAGTGTGTCACACATGTACATGCCTTCATGTGTGTCATAACTCACAACATAAACTACCCTTCTCACTGTTCACTGTGTCTCAGAGGCAGGCATGAAACCCAACATTACACACTGGCCGCCCTTCCCCCCAGCCCTAGGAAGCCTGGGGAGTGGAGACTGGAGCACCAGCTACCTCCAAGACAGGACAGGACATGTGCCCTAGCAAGGCTGAGGAAAGCCACTGACCTTGCACCTGCTCAGGGGAACCACTTGGGCCCCAGACACCACAGCCCCATAGTACCAGCTCACAGAAGGCTGTGGCAGGATGTCCATTATAAAGTAGAACCATCATACAACATGAAGTGTAGCAAGGTCATGCCAAGGACATACAAAAAGACATGCAGAAAGAAAGGGGACCAACCTACCTAAGTCCCCAGCTGACTTGATGTCAATGTTGTCAAAGCCACTGCCAATCCGGACGATTATCCGAAGGGCTTTGAATTTCTCCAGGTCCTCCCGGGTCAGCGTGATGGTGTGATACATGAGTGCGCCCACCGCCTCATTCAGCACCTGCATTGAGGACAGTGGCGGTGAGCACTCTCAGACTCCAGTGCCTGCGGTCTGGAGTCTGAGAAGCAGCCAACACAGGGAGAGGCCACATGGACATTTCCCCCAAGTCTACCCCTGACTGGGGCACTGAGTGTCCACAGCCTCCAGTGTGGGCTGTAGGCTTTCTGGGGTCAGAAGCCACCAGATCTAACCCTGTGACTCAGCTCATTAAGGAAACCAGAGGTTCCTGACACCAACACCACCACAGGAAGGGCAGTAAGAAAATGCACTGTATGTGATTGTGGGCACCAGACGTTAAATAGGCAGAAAATGTTGAGCACTGGGGGACACAGTATCAGGAACCCCAGACCCCATACAACATGGAAAGCCACAGGGCCCTTGACAAACTTTCACCAGAACAGAAGCAACCCCAACCCACCCCTACAACTCTGCACCTAGCCAGGGTAGCTGTAACTAGATGGTGGCTGACATGCACACCAAGCCCTAGGACAGTGAACAAATTCCGATAATCTCATTTCATCCCACATGCAAAGGAAGACATGTGCTGGGTCGCTGGTACTGAGTAAGGAAGGCCTGGCCATCAGGCCAGTCCCTGGAGGTAAGGTCTGACTGGAACTCCTCCCACAGGGTAGGGACAGGATGTCAGGGCAGGGCTGGTTGGGCCTGTGGAGAGCCTATGGGGGCAGGGTGGGCTGGAGCATGTGCTGCACGTGCACACAGGACAGTGAGGGGCCCCAGGGTCCAGCTGGGTGTCAGGCACTGTGCGCACAGCAGGAGCAGCTACAGGGCTCCAGTCGGCAGGGAAGTGTGGTCAACGTGGGTCCAGGGGTGATGGCCCAGGGTCTCCAACAAAGCCCTGAACGTCTGCCGAGATAGTGTCTGCGTGACGCCCACAGGTACAGGCTGGTGCCAGAGTTTACTAGGGGTTTGGATGACACAGAGGGACACTATTTTTCTTGCAAAACCACCAGACGGCAACACAAACCTCCCCACAGGCAGGGCATGCATCGCGGCCCTCACACAGACAAGCGGTGGGGGAGGCCCTCGCAGCCTGTCTGCGCAGGGCAGTGAGCGCGCTCCCCTGGGGGTGCACCTGGCTGTGTGAGTGAGTGTGCGCTCTGCGGGGACTCCACGAGGGTAAAGGAGGGTTGGGGTCTAGGAGGGACACACTCTGGCAACAGCCATACTGCTGGCAGAGGACCCACAATGTCCAATTTCTCAGATCTAGGGCAGAGGCTGCAGCCCAGGCTACCCTTCAGGAAGGGCTGGAGACATGCTGTGACTCAAGATGTTGTTGGGGGATAGGGCTTATTCCTAACAAACATAAACAGTGAGCTTCATAATCAAGGACACCTCAAAAGTCACTGAAACCTGTGGCTGCTGTCTGCCCTCCCTAAACTGAGCTTCTGCGCTGACCCTGGATGGTACTAGAGGCCAACCAATGGCCATGCTGACCCTGGGTGCCCAGGACAGGGAGGCCAGGACCCACCATGCACAGCTTGCTGGACTCCCCGGCATCGCATGTAAGCTGAGGGAAAAGCCTGTCACCCCAGGAAAACCCAGACTTGGGGCCCATCAGGTGAACAAGCAGAGTGAGTTTCCATGTGTGGGATAAAGGCTGTTAACTACCCACCACCTCCTTAATAACAGCTTCTGTTTTAGCTGGACATACGGACACTCAATGCAGACAGTTCCCTTTGAGGCAGCCTGGAGGATGTGGCCAAGAGGACCACTCTGACCAGGCAGAGATGGCTGAGTAGCTGGGCAGAGGGCCTGGATCATGGCCCTGCAGGCACCGTGCTGGCCTAGACTTCTGAGATGAAGTTGCCCTGCCTCTGCCCCTGCACTGAAGTCCTGGAACCAGCTCCTGAGTGGATGTGCAGCTGACCAGATGGGTCCCTGGTCCTGGGGAGGGTGTCGGGCAGCATAGGCACACAGACCTCTGGTGCCAAGACTGGGCCTGGTAATGGAATGGTAAGAACAGTCTGACTTGAGGTGTCACAGATAAAGTGATGACCTGGAACACTGAGGTCAAAACCCCAGGCTTGCCTGGTCAAGGCACATATGAGAAGCAACTACTTATTGCTTCCTTCTCTTCTCTCCAAAATCAATAGAATCTTTAAAGGGCAAGGACCACTGTGGGACAGCAGAGCAGCAGACAGTGCCAAAAGGGGACCAACCAGGAGCACATGGGAAGTGGACAGAAAGTGGAGACAGGTAGTGGGCATGGCAGGGGCCACGGAGTGGAGGGGCAGGGAGAGTTCAGCTGGTGGGACCCCAGGAAGATCCCTCTGGACTCTTCTGTTGCATGGACTGGTAGGATGACCATAAGAGCTGGTGAGGAGGGGCCCCTATAGCAGTTGGGGTAGGGCAATGGCAGCACATCGAGGGGAGGCAAGTCTGTGGCTGTCCACTGGGCAGACACTAGAAATGGAGAGGACGAAGCAAGCAAGAGGAGCATCCCTGGCCTTGTAGATGTGGGAGGTGGAGGGGGTGGCAGCAGAGGTGAGCCCTGATGCGGCCTGGGCAGGACAGACACACAGGCTCCTTGCTGAGATGTGTATGGAGGAAGCTGGCCTGCAGACTGGCCAGAATGA
This sequence comes from Saccopteryx leptura, assembly GCF_036850995.1. Classification (NCBI taxonomy): domain Eukaryota; kingdom Metazoa; phylum Chordata; class Mammalia; order Chiroptera; family Emballonuridae; genus Saccopteryx; species Saccopteryx leptura. Next base: position 507,347 of record NC_089507.1, read on the forward strand.
CAGACTGTAAGCACAGGCTTTGCAAGTGCAAGCTGCATCTTGCTTTAATCCTGAGCGTTGAGCCATGGTAGTGAGGTCTCCACACTGACAGTGCTGCATCTCCATCCCAGTGAAGATGGTCCAGTAGGTCTGCAGCTCCCATGGTTGGAGCACTCAGCTGCGTTTATTTGTTCATCTCCTTGAGATCGTTCTTAGAAATTCACACTAGTGGGTGGGCCGCAGAACTCTCTGAAGGCTCTAGGGGTGGCTGCCAGCCACACCCTAAAGACTCAGCCCAGCACCAACCAAGCAGCACTGGGCACCTGGAGTTTCAAATGGTAAGTGTGATGAATGTAAGCTGGTGTCTATGATTTTACCTTTAATTTGCATTTCTGAGAGTGACTTGCCCATGTGTTTCTTAGTAAATTATTGTTCATGTTCTAGTCCTCTGGATACTATGCAAGCCACACTTCTCCTCACAACCCATACCTGGGAAGCCAGGTTCAGACACCAGATCAAAGCCTACTCCAGTGGCAGCTCTGTTCAAGGATCCACTGGCCGGGGCCACTGTGGCTGTTCTGTCTGGCCTCCAGATCCACTGTCCTTGCAGATTCCATATTCCTTCTTGCGGTTGGAAAAATGGCCGAGACACTCATGTCAACCACCCAAGGAGCAAGTCTACAGAAAGCCCCAGACCGAGTCTCCCCACATGTTGGGAACCAACAGCCTCCCAGAATATGCCCTGGCATATGTCCATTCATGTCACCCTCCCCCTGCAGCTGCATGACAAGGCTAGTGACTTTAGTGTCCTCGACTCCAGAATGGAGGTGATGCAGGGTCTGCTTTAGAACTCTCACAGCACAGCCCCTGGTTGCTCCCAGTGGCAGCCGGGCCCAAGGCGTGCTGGCCGGGCACCACAGCAAAGGCAAGCCCAGTTTGGTGGGCACTGGCCAGATCCACCCACTCCCCTCCTCAAAGACAAGTGTCACCTGCTCACAGTCAGATGTGGTGCTGGTCACAAGTTTTTGGGGTGCTTCTTTTTGTTTTTTCATTTTCTCAGGCCCATGTGTACAGGTAGGGCTACTACTGCTGCTCAGAGGCACTCACACCTTCCAGATGCTCGTGCAACGAGCAGGCCCAGAGTGGACACCAGCTTCTCAGAAGTGCCACCAAAACCATGTGTGTGCACCTCACACACCCAGCTGCCTCGGGCCACAGTATAGGGCACCCTGAGCATAGGAACAATGTCACCTGCTTCTCGCAAGCACTGGGTTTTCCCAAACAACCCCTGCCCATCACCCATTTTCTGCTGGTTAGTCTCCTGTGGGTTGGAGCATCAGTGGACTATTTTGGGGTCAGCCCTCTGGCTACTACAGGTCCTATACACACCGCAGTCACCACCTGTGTGTGATTGTCATTTAAGCAAATGAACTTCTCTACCTGTCATTTCCTGTACAACTTACCAGTTTTGTCCTGATCTCAGGGTGGCCAGCACTTTTCCAGATGGTCCTCTAATACCCCCAAGGACACAGAACGCTGAGGACACGACCCCAAGGCTCACCAGTCCTCTGCACACACTGAAAGTCCTTTGCACACATCTCATGTCCCTGGGCACCACCCCAGGGTGTGGGGGCTGTTACACAGTTTCTGTCCCATCCACTCAGCACTGACACTGCCTGCCCAGCAGCCATCCCGCCACATACTACAAAGCCCGTTTCCTCATTTTCCTGAATTTTTATCTCATTTCTTACACGGCCCCAGCCCTTCCTCCCAGGACTGGGTGCTTTACTTCTGATAGCACCCACACCCCCACGGCTGAAATGGCCCTCACAGACCCACTGGGCCTGCTCCAGGCTGGCTGGCTGGCTGGCTGGCTGGCTGGCTTCCCCCGAGGAGAAGGGACAGCACCCCCACCAGTGCTGATGGAAGCATGGTGTCTTGGTTCCCAGTTTTCCTTTTTCATAGTTGCCTCTTCTTTTGCAGGTGCCCAACTGTAGGAAGCTTCCCAGGAGTGAAAGAGAAAACCTGTCTCATTCATTGGATTAGTAGTTTGCTCAGATATGCAATCCTGGGCCTAAAATAATTTCCCCCAGAAGCTGGAAAGCACCCACTGTGAATGGGTCTGGTTCTTGTCTTTGTAGGTAATACCCCACCCCCGGCATTGGTGAAATCTGGAACTTCAATGGCAGAGTGCCCCCTGGGACCCCCAGCACATATATGTACTGAGTTGGTTGTCAGGGAAGCTGGAGTCTCCATTTAGTCCCAGAAGTTTTCTTCACTGTATTGTGGTGATAACTCCAGTCTTTCCTCCTGTCACACTTAGATAATGTCAACATCCCACTAGCTGTGAGGAGGTGAAATGCCTGATCAAGGGTGATACACAAGACAGACACTGGCTCCCTTCCACGCCAAAGCCTGCATCAATGTGGTCCGGGGTAGTGGTGTCAGCTCCAAGGCCGCCAGGGTCCCGGGCCTCCTGCCTCGTTCCTCCTCCGTCCTCAGCACATGGCTCCCCTCGTCTTCCAGGCGGCTGCCCAGGCGCCAGCCATCACGTCTGCCTTCCAGGCAGAAAGAGGGAAGGTGACCCCACACAAAGCCCGTTCCCCTCCCCTTGACTGGACTGTGACTCGGCCACCCTGGCCACAGAGTCTGGGGACGAAGGTGCTCACCCGGAACTATCCACTGGAAGGGACACACCCCACGGCACGTAGCGCAGAGCTCCCCGAGATCTGTGAGCCACTCTTGCTTCCTCATGTCCATCTTCTGAGCTCCTCTTGACGGTGGCTTCCAACTTTCCCATTAAAATTTAACCTTCCGCTCATTTGTAATCTTCCAAGTTATTTCTTGGGCAGTGATGGTTCGTGTCAGGAGTCACTTCAGACCTGAGGACACAACTCCGGAGTTCCTGACACCAGGCCCGTGGCTGTGCTTCCCATGGAAGTCGGGTAGCACCCCCTAAGGCTGGGGGTGCCATCGTGCTGAGGGCCCTGTCCCTGCCCCTCCCCAGGACGGCTGTTCACTTATGTGGGTTTTGTATTAGCATCCTGAGGTGGTTTTGGTAAGCTATAATTTTAGAAGAAACCATCTGTGTTCTTAGTAGTCAAGATTTATTGGCAAAACTTCTTTTAATATTTATAATTAAAAAAAATTTTTTATCTGCATCTCTTTTTCACATGCTGTTTATTTTTCTCTTTGAAATATCTTTATAGGCCTGCCTCGTGGTGACGCAACGGATAGAGCATTGACCTAGAAAACTGAGGTCCCAGGTTCAAAACCCCAAGGTCTCTGGCTTGGACATGAGATCATTGAAATGATCCCCTGGTCGCTGGCTTGAGCAAGGCATCACTGGCTTGACTTTAGCCCCTTGGTCAAGCAATCAATGAACAACTACATGTTGATGCATCTCATATCTCTCCCTTCCTCTCTCTCTTGCTTAAAAAAAAAAAAAAATGAAATCTCTTTCGGCCTGCCCCAATGTTGGTGCAGTGAATAGAGTGTCGACCTGGGATGCTGAGGTCCCGGGTTCGAAACTCTCAGGTTGCTGGTTTGAGTGTTGGATCATCAATATGATCCCAAGGTCGCTGACTTGAGCCTAAGGTCGCTGGCTTGAGCAAGGGGTGACTGGCCTGATGTGACTTTATCATCTGTCGCTCAGTAGCCACCACAGGACACAGGACAGGATTGCCAGCACCAGAAAGACACCGCCGCCTGACCAGGCAGTGGCACAGTGGATAGAGCATAGGACTGGGATGTGGAGGACCCAGGTTCGAGACTCCGAGGTCGCCAGCTTGAGCGTGGGCTCATCTGGTGTGAGCAAAAAGCTCACCAGCTTGGACCCAGGGTTGCTGAGTTGAGCAAGGAGTTACTCAGTCTGCTGAAGGCCCATGGTGAAGGCACATATGAGAGAGCAATCAATGAACAACGAAGGTGTCACAATGAAAAACTGATGATTGATGCTTCTCATCTCTCTCCGTTCCTGTCTGTCTGTCCCTATCTATCCCTCTCTCTGACTCTCACTCCGTCTCTGTAAAAAAAATAATAAAACAGAAAGACACCGCCTATCAGCTCCTCAGGCACACTCGTCCCCATCCAAGTCCCCATCACATCCACACAGCCCTGGGGCGTCAGCCTTGCCCCAACGTGGCAGCCCCAGCACCACCCGGCAGGCTAACGATCCATCAGCAGCTTGTTCCTTTACTGCATCCGTGGCCCAGGGGACAGCCGTGTGCTTCCTTCCAGGTCCAGTTACTAGGAGTGCAGCTGCCGTGAACCTTCATGCGCAGGCCTTTCCGTGTATGCTGAGTTGCACTTCTCTGGGATAAATATCAAAAGTGTGACCCTGTAAGCGTGTAATAGGCATGTGCCGGCTTTACAGGAAACAGGTGTTTCTCTGGGACCGTCCCAGCAAGACTCTGCCGGGCCCACTGCCCTCATCACCCTATCTGCTGTGGGACCTGTGAGCCGCATCTCAGCAGATGTTGCTCTGGCCACCCCCTCCGTCATTCCGAGATCCCATTAGAAGTGTGTGAACTCCACAGCATGGCCTCTCGCCCTGCCCTTGTGTCCTCCCTCCCACCCGCTGAACTCCCACTTTCAGCTTTCTCCTTTTCACTTCCAGATCATCTACAATGTTTACCCAAATCTGCTATGTCACTTTTCATAGTGATCAGTTCCTTGTCGAATGCTGAGCTTGATTTCTTTGGCTGTGGCTGTCCCTCAGCCTGGGGATCTTGCTCAGCCCTCACCTTGACTGAGATGGACGAGGCACTAGAAGTGACTCAGAGAAATAATCTGAGGCTGAGGCCAACAGCATGCCCCTCCTAAGGGGATGGTACCATTTGTTGGGCAGGCAGTGGGGGGTCACCTAGTACTCGGGGTTCAGGCTCAGTGCACACTGGGTTCCAGCTCCTTTCTCCAGGGTTGCACCCAGACCAGGGTTGGTCGGGCATGGCTCCTCAACCTCGGGCTGCACCTGCCTCCTCCAGACCCGCCCACACTGGGCCCACACTGGCTGTCCAGCCTGTCCCCACAGACTCGGGCCTCTCCGGACCCTGCTGGCTCTGGATGCTGTCGGGTTTTTTAAACTGTGGCTAGTGTCCTCCCATCTCAGTGGAAAGGTTGCTCTGAAGGACTTAGACGTGACTACAAACAGAAAGCCAGGTTAACGTACTTCACATCGTGGGACCCCGTGACCTCCTGAGCAGAGAAGGTGAGCTGACCGCCAGCTGCACACCGCCCAACGGCAGGCCGCTGGGCGACGGCCGGGGCCACCCACCTGACAGGGACTAGGCACTGCATTCACGTCCCCAGGCTCCACTATCTGGGAAAAGCTGGTTACCGTGGAGACGACTCAAGAAGCTCATGTCTACTTCCAGACAGCGCCAGGTGACAACAGCCCTGATGAATTTCCCCAGGTCTGCCTGGTCGGCGCGATCCAATCCCGCCCCCACCCCACCCCACTGCCCGAGCGCCTCTGCCCGCCGTTACCTTCTCGTGGATCTCCTGTGTGGACTGCGCGTCACAGAAGGCCACCGTGGCCACGTCCTTCAGGATGGGCATCTCCACCGTGCAGTCCCGGCCGTCCAGCAGTGCCACCAGGGGCCGGGGGTGCAGGGGCCCGTTCATGATCGGAGGTCGGACGCCTGCAATGACACACGTGGCTGCTCAACCTCATGCTTGGTGGCCCCAGGAAACTGGCTGTCCCCACCGCCCAACACCGCCAACCCCTGGGGACAAACGCTGTCCATGTCCAGTCACCTGGACCCTTGTCAAGTGTACGTGAGAACTCAATGGAAAAAAATCAAAAAACTGTGGTGTTGGCGACAGCTCACTGAAGCCTGAGTGGACACAGACCAGTGGTGTCCACCCCCCACCCCCACAGGGCATGGGGCGCAGAGACAGCAGGGGAGGTGGGAAGGGCGGGTGTCCGTGGCCCTGTAGGGTCGTCACCATTCAGCACTGGACTGTGCAGGGCTGATGTCACAGGGAAAGTGCCCTGTGTTTCTTTTCTGCCTCAGGCTGTAGCTTAGCTGCTCCAAAAGCCCGACAGGAGCACCCCGGGAGTCACTCTTGCTAGGTCTGACAGGCAGGACGAGCCGGGGCAGAAAGTCTGAGCACCTGGAATGCATCAGGACCTGGCCGTCCCACGTGAGAGCGTCAAGAATCATTAAACCCGGCCCTGGCCGGTTGGCTCAGCGGTAGAGCGTCGGCCTAGCGTGCGGAGGACCCGGGTTCGATTCCCGGCCAGGGCACATAGGAGAAGCGCCCATTTGCTTCTCCACCCCTCCGCCGCGCTTTCCTCTCTGTCTCTCTCTTCCCCTCCCGCAGCCCAGGCTCCATTGGAGCAAAGATGGCCCGGGCGCTGGGGATGGCTCTGTGGCCTCTGCCTCAGGCGCTAGAGTGGCTCTGGTCGCAATATGGCGACGCCCAGGATGGGCAGAGCATCGCCCCCTGGTGGGCAGAGCATCGCCCCATGGTGGGCGTGCCGGGTGGATCCCGGTCGTGCGCATGCGGGAGTCTGTCTGACTGTCTCTCCCTGTTTCCAGCTTCAGAAAAATGAAAAAAAAAAAAAAAATCATTAAACCCAGCCCCTTCTGAATCTGAGGCAACTACAGCTCATTTCCAGCCGAGGTAGACACGAGGGCTTCACCGGTGACACCCACCTGTGCTGAGCCACACCGCCCTGTCCACCCCATGGCTTCGGAAAGACTCACCAGGGTTGAGCAGGGCGTGGGGCTGTGGTTGGGCACAGGATGAAAAACAGCACGGTGACCCCGCCAGCCCCCCAGTGCCCACCGCCTGCAGGTGTGCGGCCCACCCACTGTGTTCGCCAGCAGCAAAGATGTGGGGATGTGAGGCCTGCAGGACAGTGTCCCTCAGAGCGAGGTCTGCAAGGCCAGGCCGCTGCTGGGTGTCTGCCCGGTTCCCAGGCCCGCCTGCACGTCCAGACAGCAGAACCATGCACACGCGACAGGCCGTCTCTCCGACTTTACTTGGAGGGCAATAACCTTTCATTTTAAAATGTCACTCATTTTAGCATTTAATGGATTCACCGCTGTTATTTTTAAGTGCCTGCTTTCAGCATTTCTTGGCTTGAATGTCTAACAAATAAACACCGATTGACACAACCTGGTCCTCAATGGCCTCAGGCAGAAAGCAAGTGGCAGAGTGGAGTCTGACACCACTGCCCAGGGGACTTGACGCTGGCCGGGTGAGGACGCGGGGCGCTGGACCACCCCAGCCAGGTCCCCAGGGGAAGCTATGCTGGAGACCGTGACACCCGACTCGGAAAACGCAAACTGGAAACGCCACCACGGGGCTGCCCCAGCTCAGCATCAGGGCTCGGGCAGCAGCCCTGCCGGGGGTGGGACACACCGGGCATCTGACCACGCAGCTGACCGAGAAAGAGGTCTCAGCAGCAAGAGCCTACCCTGGTAACAAATTCACAGAAGGACCAGAACAAATGCACCGCCCGCCTGCTCATGGACTGCTGGCCGGCAGTGGCTGCGGGACCTACCCTCACTGCGCGCACGTGGCATCCGCCTGCCTGCCCAAGCGGCTCCCTCACGCTTCTCCATGGAAACCAAGCACAGCAGCAAACGCGGCACATGCTCCAGAAACGCAGGCAACTCCCTGGGCAGCGTCCCGGTCCTAACGCACTGCCCTCCCAGGGCCGGAGGACACGGACGCGCCCCCGGGCAGCGGGCGGGTCGGGCTGCTTGCGCTCCAGCGCCCCTACCAACCTGACATTGCCTACTATGGGCTCGGCTTCCACGACCATGAACTCCACTTTGCAAAGCGTTTTCTCTTCCGAATCCCCAGGCAGAACCGCGTCCTGTCACTGGATCCTCATCCCACGTCTTTAATTGTCTCGAACCAAAGCTCTTAGGCTCCTGATCCACGGCGACCACTGAAGCCTGCGCCAGGGGGGTCAAAGTCTGACTAAAAATCAAACACAAGAGACACGTTAAAGTACCGTCGAGGGGCAGCTAGAACTCACAAACTCCAGAGCTTCCACAAGGCGGAGCTTCTCACTGCAGCCTCGAGCCCCGCCCACAGCTGCAGGGCTGGGACCCGCTGGACCCAGGGGCCCTACCCTGGCCTGGCAGTGACCCGCGGGGATACGGCCAGGAGGAAGACACAGTGAGCGGCTTACTCTGAAGGTGCAGCCCCAAGGTTGTGTCCATGTACCTGGGAACCCCCACTGGGCTCTGCCCCCACCCAGACGCCACCAGCGTCCACGAACCAGGAGGCCGGGGCACTGGGAGCAGGTCTGCAGCCAGTTCTGGAAACTTCTATCTCAGGTTCCTGTAGCTTCCTAGGCCTCTGTGACTTCCAGAAGGGTCACCACAGAGGGGCCTCGGATGCAGACCTAACAGGGACGTGAGTCTCCTGCATCCCACAAGTGGGAGTAGGTGGGGCTTCCCCAGGTCAGCACAAGCACCAACGCCCTTCCCTGGACAGCGCCCCAGGGACCAGCACTCGATTCAGGCACGGTTCTCCCCAAAGTGCAGCGCAGAGCTTCCGGAGGGCAGGAGGGTGGGGGACAGAGGCAGACATGCACGTGGTGACACACCTGTCAGGGACCAGATCGAGGTTCCCGTGAGCACAGGGGCTGACTATGCCTCAGGCATGCACTGGGACATCCGGCAGCACCTGGGGAGTCTGGCTGGGGCAGCCTGGGAGACTGGACCGCCTGACCTCACCACAACCAAGGATGGCCCCATGGAATGCACAGCCCTTGCCCTCACGGGACCCTGGTACTGTGAGGCCCTCTCAGGGCCGTAGCAGTGGGCAGCCACACATCCCAGGCACCTAAGGTGCTGCTGGGGGCAGCCACTTCCCAGGGTGTCTGAGTCTGGAAGTGTCTCCCCTCCGTTCTGTCTGTGGGGTCAAGCACCAACACTGACCCTTCATCACTAGCGCCCCGGAGCCAGTGCATGGCTCCTTGCCAATGAATGGGGAACTCACGGGCCTTTCTCCCCATGGTGGGCTTTGTGCCTGACCCCTAGCAGAGGGCACTAGGCCAGGTGGCAGGAGGCAGAGGTCCCAGGGTCCACAGTAAGCCTCAGTTCCTTCTTAGTCCTAGATGGCCATGCACTGAGGCCCTTGCCCCCACCAGGCTGGACCCCCCACTTGGATCCTGCTCCTGCCTGAAGCCTGCTGCTGGCCATCTCCACCCTGACCGAACCTCCCTCCAGTCACAGCCACCAGCTCACGGGGCCGGTGGGCAGCGGGTCTAGGAAGGGGCACAGACTTTCCCAGCTGGCCAGACAGGGGCAAGCCACACTCCGCCCAGGTCAGACACCTTCCTGCACGGTGCCCACACCACAGAGTGTGTGCGAGGTCAAGCCACAGGGACAGCGGCCTCGACGGGAAGGATTCCACGCCCAGAGAGACCCTGCTCCTGAGCTCTCACGACTCAGACTCCCAGCCACACGCTTAGCTCTATGACAAGCGTGTCTCGAAACACAAAATACAAGGAACTGAATGTTGTCACGTTGCAAATGATGGACCCTCCTTTAACTTTGTTGCCTAAAGTACCTAGTGAGTCAGCACAACAGCTGTCACCCCACAAACCAAGACACAAGCTCCTGGGGGCTGCTCTGTGACGGGGCAACAGCTCAGAGAAACTTCAGGGGCCCTCAGTGACTGTCCTCAGGCCAGTGACCACTGGCAGTAGGTGGTGGTGGGCGAGGCCTGGGATGGTCAGAGGCCAGCCTCACCCTCCACCCTGATCTTCTCAAGAGGAGCATGGGGACAGTGACGGGCAAGAGGGTCTCGGGCAGCAACCTGGCCACGGAGGGTGCCAGCTGCCCCAGGAATACCAGCCCTGGATCAGGCGATGGCCGTTGGCAGTTGAACCAGCCCCGGGTCTCGGCTGGCTCAGCAGGGCTTCCTCCGGGCCCCAGGCCCAGCAGCGAGTGTTGAGGGTGGGTGCGTGGGCACCGGCCCGCAGGGGGCCCCCTCCTGTGGTGGGGCTGGCACAGCCAGGAGGGGCTTCCACAGAACCCCAGAGACCTGCAGCCCAAGGTGAACTAATTCCTCACCTCTTCATGCTCCTATGCTTCCCAGAGTCGCCACAGCCCATTCCAAACAGGCAGCAGAGCCACCCGTCACCATTGGCAGTCACAAGTGAGCAGCATCTGTATACCCGCTACACACCCAATGGCCAGGGCAGGTCCCTGCCCTCCGAGGGGCACAGGGCTAAGCCCCACGTGTGAAGTGCTGGCATTGCACACAGGCCCCCCAGGTGTCCGAGCACCGCACTGTGTTCTCCCATGCCCACCGCTAATCTCTCTGTGGAAACAGTTTCAAAAGGAAGCCCTGCTTTGCTGACGGGTTTCCAGGCCCAGGAGTGGCTCAGAGGGGCCAGCGTGTCTCCCTCATTACGCAGCATGTGACTGTACAGTGACAGCCCCAAGCTCCCTGGAGAGGGGTCCATATTGGCCAGTGCCCAGGGCAGCGATGTAGTGGGCCCCAGCGACAGGGACCAACAGGGAACACGAACAGGTCACCTCACATTGCGTTAGGCTGCCCAAGGTTTTTAGGTATGAGACTGCCCTGGTTAGACCTGCCCCCTGGCTCTTAGTGCAAAGGAAGGACTTGCCCAGTCTCCCACCAGCTCATAGGAACGCTGAACTTCTGCCCTCACCCAAACAGCCTCACCACAGAGCCAGGCTGGTGAGATGGGCTTTCAGCGTGCCCTAGGCTGCACCTGCCGGGGTCCGACCCTGGGGGACAGGTCTGCACCTGCCGGGGTCCGACCCTGGGGGACAGGGCCGCGCCCGCCGGGGTCCGACCCTGGGGGACGGGGCTGCGCCCACCGGGGTCCGACCCTGGGGGACAGGGCTGCACCTGGCTGAGGGCTGCGCCTGCCTGCTGGGAGCTTCTGCCCCTGCACTTCCCAGTACTGGACACTTCCGGGCTCCCTGCTCTTCACCTGGGCCGCGTCTGCTTCCAGCCCCCCAGGCACCTCCTGCCCTACTCCGGTGTTCCCCTCCGGGACAAAGCTGGTTTACAGCGAGAGATGCCGAGAGGTCAGAGGGCCGACTCTGCGGGCACAGGAGCGTCTGCATGCACCGACCTCGGCACCTCGTGGGCGCCCTGCACAAGTGGCTCTGGCACTCAGCAAGCGTGCGGGGAGTGAATTCTGACAACCACCCTGACAGGCACCTGCTTACCCCCATCCCATGCCCAGATGCAGCCTTCACTGTGCCCCTGGATGCCACCTGCACAACTGCCTCCAGTAACGTGCGAGGTGACAGAGCCCAGCGGAAGGGTGAACGCCGGACGTCCTACACAGACCTCCAGGACGGGGAGGTGACATGCTTGTGCCATATGCCCCCCCCAGCACCAGCAGCTTGGACAGGACAAATGTAAGCACCACACTTGTGAGACCCCCGCAAGGAGCCTGTGCAGGGCACGCAATGCTCCGTCTTCTGGCAAGTCTGAAAGTGGTCTACAGTCGTTTACTTATATATATTTTTTAGGTTTTTTAAAAATTGGATTGATTTGGGGGAAGAGAAACTGCAGAGAGAAGCAGGAAGCATCAACTCATAGTAGTGGCTTCCTGTGTGTGTCTTGAACGGGCAGGGTTTTGAACCGGTGACCTCAGCATTTCAGGTTGACACTTTATCCACTGCGCCACCACAGGTCAGGCTGCAGCCGCTTATTCTAAAGAAAAGGGAGCGAGGGGGAGGGCTGCAGGCAGGCGATGACGGGGCAGTTCCTGCCAGTGTCAGGCGCCACACAACTATCTGCTCAGGTGTCCTGCCTGGTGGCCACAGCTCTCTGCTAGACAGTCACTCTCAGGAGGGCCCAGCGGCTGCAGCTGGCACACTCTGAGGTCACAGGAGATGCTGAGCTCCCAAAACAATCAAAGCAGGTCCCTATCACCCCTCACAGCTCTGATGAGGAGCTCAAACGCAGCTCACCCGGAACTGGGCCCCCAAACGTCCCCCTTCCTCTCTAGCCTCAGTCAGGGGCCCTCTGCTCAGGCCCTGTGCTCTGATCCTGGAAGGGAGATCTTCATGCTCACGGAGAAAACACTGGGGCAGCGACAGCCCCCGTCTCCCACCCCCCCACCCCCCGTACATGACATGTTACAGCTGCTGCAGGGAGACCCCAGGTGGGGACCGCAGGACTCACAAGTCACACTCAGACCTAGTGGTTAACAGCGAGCCAACGGGCGTCACAGCCTCTGCCACAGATGATGCCTAGTGAGTCCAGGTGGATGGACACCAAGCCCACCTACAACAAACAGGCCACAGGCCACACCCAGGGGCCCAGACAGGACTCCCATAGGGCTGCAGAGCTGCCCAGGCTCCCCACCAAATTAGGGTCTTCCTGACACCCCAGGCTCCAGTCCCACCAGGTCACCGCCCTCCTCCCACCCTGACACCGTCCGCAGCCGGGCTCTGGGGCTGATGGGTGACAAGCAGGACCACCTCCCGAAGGACGACACAGATGGAAACAACAGCACTAAGCGCCTGTCCCTGTCGTCAGTGTGACGACAGGCCCTCCGACTTCTCTGGCTCTGTGGGAAGATAGGCGAGTTTCCTCTCTGGAGACCGAGGGGCTCCATGGCCAGCCACTCCAGGGCCTCAGGGTCCCAGGCCAGTGCATGGACAGCGTGCTTGGTCCAAGGCTGAACATCTTTAGGAGAGGAACCCTGACATGGAATGCGAGGTCCTGTCCTGGGGAGGACACAGGGAATTACAGCATGGGTCACCTCCACCTGTGTTGATGGCAATGCCAGAGCCACCCAGGGATTTGAGCCGGGCGTCCCCCCAGAGTGAGGACCAGGACACAGCCCGGCACAAGTCCTCCTTCACGCCACCAGTGGAAGGAAACTATGAGTCTTCTAGAAGAGTTGTCACAGGATAAAAACCTCACAAACACCAAGCCTGTGACCATGTGTCTGCCCAGAAGAGGGTTTCTGCAGAGTTCCAGCTGAAGGCATCACAGCACCAACAAGCACTGCCCGAGGCTGCTCACACAAGACACAACAAGGGCAGGTGACAAACAGTCTGCAGAGATGTCCCATCAAGAGCCCAATGCTCTGCTTTAAGTCAGCTGACCCAAAGGAGGCTCCCACCAAGCGTCACCCGCCACTGGGCTGGTGCGGAGTCAGGGCTGGACCTACCTCTGAACCCCAAGCACCTTGCTCCTGCAGATAGGTGCCTGTCTATGCCTGGGGTGGCTCACGGAAACATCTGAGAATGCCTACGATGGGACAGGATCCCTGGGATGCCAGCACGCAGGCTGGACGGGCTGCAATGCCCAGATGCCCAGCTTTCTGCTGAGTGTATTTCTACACAAGTGAAGTTGCTACCTTGAGAAGGAGACAGGGGTTGAGGGGCCTGGAGAAGGGGAGGAAGTCACGCTGTCCAGGCCCTCAACCCCCATGTGCAGCCTGGCCCCCCAGCCACCTTGAGAAGTGGGCGCTGGGTGAGGAGGGGTTCATTGCACCCAGAAGAAAGCCATTCTGTTCACCTCTCAGTGACAGTGGCTCCCTTCCCCCAACGGGAAGGTGAATCTGCCCTGACCCTAACCAGTCATTGCTTGGAAGGGGTCTGGCTCCTGGCCAGGTTCCTGCTGCTCCAGGAACTACCAGTTTAAAGGCCGGCTCACGAGCACCCCAGAGGCAGCACCCTCTCAACGGGCAGGCAGAGGGCAGGGCTGGGCGCCCAGCCAGGGAAAGCTGTAGCCTCCAACCCACTGGCTCAGGTGTGGCGGCAGCCCCTCCCACTCACAGGCCCGAGCCCCAACTCCACAGGCTCCAAGGGCGTGGGGGAGGGGTGAGGAAGAGGAAGCTACAGACCCTCCAGGGCACCAGGAGGACAGGCGAAGAGGGCCCCTCCCTGCCGCACCCCACAACCGTCCCTCCCATGAGTAGGCCCCAGCCCTCACTGGCTGGAAGTTGACAAGGACAGCAAAATGCGCAAGATGGCCACCAACAGTCAGGCAGGACTGAAAAGCAGGCCACCATCAGGCCAAATGCCACCGAGGGGTAACCCCAACCCAACCTGCTCCCTTCACAGCCCTGGCTCAGGTCCCCCCAGTGTGGCCTAGAGCATTTGCAAGGTCCCTTGTTTCTGACATCTTCCAAATACAACGGGTGAAAAAGTGCCTCGTGAAAAACATATTTGGGTCCAAAGCTCCTGAATTAATTAGATGGAAACAGATCGGCACAGGGAAGGGACGGCAGCGCGCAGTTTGCTAAGTTCTTGTGGTGCAAAGCAGACGCAGCTGCAGAACTGTGCGTCGCCGGCTTCCACCTCTACCTGTGCACCCACGCGGAGGCTGCAAGGCTGTGCCCAGCTGCCCAGCTGAAGGCCACTGGGGGAAGGGCCGTCCTCCCCACCAGCTGAACGCTATTAATTTTATACATTTTTAGAAATGGTGGGAAACACCCCAATGGCAGTCCAAGGCCAGCTATTAGACAAGCCCCACTGAAACCGCGGTGAATACACGATGGTGCTGGAGGGCGTGGCGTCCCCGCGCACCTGTTCCTCACAGAAAACCCGCTAGTTGGAGGGAGGCAACCTCCCAAGCAGCCCAGCATCCAGAGTAACCTGGCCTTCCACTGCGACCACGACAGGGCCAGGGGCAGGGCAGGACAGGCCCAGCCAGTTCTGGGACAGGACCAGTTTCCCACTGGACCAAAATGCTATTCGTGAGATCTTTTTCTTTCAAAGCAAGTTGTCTGCAGTTCATCTTGTCAGGTGCTACTTAAGAACGTGCCGCCGCCCCCCCACACACCCCCCCACCCCCGCTTAAGCCCCGGGGGAGCATTTACAACAGGAAGACAAATAAGCAAAGGCTTCATTCACCTCATGGACACAAGGCCTGTAGCCCCAGGACAGACCCAGATGAAAGCTAAGCGCGGAGGCCCTCTGGCCAGGCACCAGTGTCTGCAGGCAGGGCACCTGGGGTCTGAAATCAGAGGTCTGGGGGGCCGGGCACCCAGGGTCTGGGATCTCTGGTCTGGGGGGCTCGACACCCATGATCTGAGTTCTGGAGGGCCAGACACCTGGGGTCTGAGATTAAGGTCCGGGGATCCCGGACACCTGGGGTCTACGGAGGGTGGTATCTGAGATCTGCGGGGCCTGACACCCGGGATCTGGATTTGGGATCTGAGGTCTTGGGGGGACCGGACACCCGGGGTCTGGAATCGAAGGTCTGGGGAACCGGACACCCCAAGTTATGAGGTCTGGGGAGGCGAATACCAGAGATGTGAGATCTGGGGAGCCGGGATCTGAGATTAAGGTGTGGGGGCTCCGGACACCCGGGGCTCTACGGGGTGGTATCTGAGGTCTGGGGGGCCAGACACCAGGATCCGCGGTCTGGGGACAGTGTGTGTGGGAAAGCCTGGATCAAGGGATTACAGGCCCGGGACTGGGAGTTACGGGGCTGGAATGCGAGGAGACGGCGGGCCTGGGTTTAGAGGGTAGGGGTCCCGCGCCCCTTTGTGTCACCTGCGCGGGAGGAGAGCGTGAGGGCGGTGCCGGCGCACGCGCACTCGCACGCAGCAGCCCGCGCACGCGCTGGGCGCTCCCCGGCCCGGCTCCGCCCCAGGCCCCGCCCCAGGTCCGGCGGCGCGCGGACGCCTGCGCGCACGCGCACTCGCACACAAAGCGACGGCCCCGCCCGCAGCCCCGCCCCCGCGGCCGGAAATGCGCGCGCGCGGCCTTACCAAGCGGCAGGCCCTTGTTGAGCAAGTGCGAGCTGCCCATTGAAAGGCGCGGGCGGCTGCGGGCCCCGACGAGTCCGGCGCGCTCCGCCGCGAGCCCGGCGCCTGGGGCGGCCTGGGCACCGTCCGCTGCTCCGCCCGCTCGCCTGCGCCCGGGCGCCGCCGTGCCGAGCCGCGCCGCGCCGCGCCAGCAGCCGCTCCACCGGGCGGGCGGGGACAGGCGCGCGCGCGCGGGCGGGGCTTCCGGCCCAGCGGCCTCCTGTTTCCCGGCGCGGGCGCCGCGCAGCACCACGCGGGCGGCTGCAGACGGCGCCCGCCCGCCCCGCCCCGCCCCATGCTGCCCGGCCCGCATCGGCTCCGCACCAGCGTCTGCCAGGCCCGGGCCTCCGTCATCCCTCCCAATGGTTGTGCCAAACGCGGCAACCCCTGGGCCGCACCTGCCCCAAACATGCACACCCGCCTGCCCTGCACATGCAACCACCAGGCCATCTGCCCCGCAGAGGCACCTGCACACGCAGCTACCAGGCTGCACCTGCCCCACACCCACACAGGCACCTTCCACACGCACCTGCCGGGTGCACGCAACCACTGGACTGCACCTGCCCAACATCTGCACACCTACCTCCCCTGCACACCTCCCTGGCCTGCACATGCACATGCTGGGCTGCGCCACCCCAAGAAGGGCAGCCCAGACAGGAGGTCCCTGGACTAGCTTCGCTAGCCTGCTGTGAGCACAGCGCTGGAAACTAGCACCAAGACTGAGAAGGCAGAGTAGGGCCTTCCTGGGCTTGGGCTGGGCAGTCCCTGGGAGGTGGCCAGGTGTGGCTGAAACTGGATCCACGCCCCAGTCTGTGGGGCCATTGCTCCCAGCCCAAGAGAGTGGCCGCCTCTTACTGCAGACTATCCAGAAGGGATCGAGGCCCTTGAGGGAACTAGCCTGGTCCTAAGGCCAGGTTATCCAGTAATGGGAAGAACTGCAGGCCAGCCGGGGAAGACCCTCATGTCCGGAAGGGACGAGCACTGAACTATTGGGACAGTTCTGTGAAACAGGTTGACCATCCTGAAACCATTCCTGATGTCTACTTTTATAATTCATAAGTCAGTAAAAAAGTGGTGAGATTCCTAAAGGGTGGTGGGGAACTGGGTATCAACTTGCAAAACAAATAAATGCTTTTAAACCCTCACTTGGTACTTATCTGTGAAAATACCTCCAAATTGGATTAATCGTAACATACTGAGGAAATGAGAAAACAGGATATATGTGAGCATGTAGCAAACCTTTTAGAGAACTTTCCTAAATGCATATGCAAAAGGAGCCAGAAGGAAAGATTAAAATCCCAGACCAGGTCGTGTCTCACTCACACCCACCCACCCTCATTTTCTCAGGCAGCGGGTTACCACTGAACTTTTTCCTGGGGGCCCTGGCTGGTGGCTTGGTGAATAGAGCATCGGCCTGGCATATGGACATCCTGGGTTTGATTCCAGGTCAGAGCACACAGGAGAAGCGACCATCTGCTTCTCTCCCCCTCCCTCTTCCCCTTCTCTCCTTCTTCCCTTCCTGCAGCCAGTGGCTTGATTAGTTCAAGTGTGGCTCCAGGTGTTGAGGATAGCTCGGTTGGTCTGAGCGCACCAGCCTCAGGCTCTAAAAATAGCTCGGTATTCGAGCATTGGTCCAAGATAAGGTTGCCAGGTGGATCCTGGTTAGGGTACAGATAGGAGTCTGCATCACTATCTCCCCTCTTACCTAAAAGGAAACAAACAAATGAAACAAAACGTTGTCCTGGACCAGAACCCCTGATGTGGCCTGGACCAGCTCCTCCCTGCTGTCTTGCCTCAGCACCTCCAGTGCTGAGACCCAGGTTGCTCCTTGTTACCTACTTTTGCCACCTCACAGCCAACCACAGCAAGGTCAGACACATCATTTTGTCACTATGAGTGGCCCTAGAATGTAAATCAGATTCTATCATCTCCTGCTCAAAATGCTTTAAGGTTTCCTGTCACAGTCAGAGAGTCCTTGGCCCAGGCACCCTCTCACCCCCGGCCTCCTGTTCACTTTCT
Source organism: Saccopteryx leptura (assembly GCF_036850995.1). NCBI lineage: Eukaryota > Metazoa > Chordata > Mammalia > Chiroptera > Emballonuridae > Saccopteryx > Saccopteryx leptura. The sequence goes on from NC_089507.1 coordinate 525,081, forward strand.
AGCTACATGCTTCTTCTTCCCACTTGTCCTCACGAGGCTTCCGCATGTGGGACTTCTGCTGCCATCCTCTGCTCTTCCCATGGCTACCTCCTCCCTACCCTACGCCCAGTACAACCATTTCCGTTCTGTCTGGACTTTCTTCCTGCTGTAGTGCCAGCAACACGAGGAGAGAGGGGAGGTTTCTGCTGCCCTCCTCCATGTATCTGAGGTGGGAACGTGCTCTGTGGAGATGCGGGAAGAACCACCCATTCTGAATATGCCTGTAGCTGCATGCTCCTCCATCCTCAGGACAGGCTTGAGACACCAAGGCCCCCAGGCTCCTGCCTCTGGAAGAGGGCCTGGGGACCAATTGGATACCCTGATGTCTTCTACTTGCCCTCCCTACCTTTGCCTGTGGTCCTGAAGACCCTGAGTTACTTGCAGAGAACTGGCCTGCAGACAGTGGTCATGGGTGGACAGATAAGAAGGCCAGAAGAAGCTTATTCCTGTCCAGCTGTCTCCACCAAAACTCAAGGGTGGACCCGACACCTAGGGCCCTGCCTGGCCTACCAAGAGCTGTCACCTCCTGATAAGTTGTCCCCTCCCAGGAGAACTCATCATCTGGGAGGAGCTTGAACCCTTTGGTCTTCAGCCAAACCAAAATTTGTGCCCAAGGAATATCCTGGTCCCTGAGCTCTGCATCCCATAAAAGCAACCCAAGCCACCACCTACAGAGGACAGCCACCAGAAAGTGTCCCTCCTCTCAGAAAGAGACCAGGCCTTCCCTTGCCAGGCCCCTGGAGGCAGTGCCCCTGCAGCTGGGCTGTCATGGACCAGAACAGAGAGAGAGTAAAGGGTGGCCCAGGACCATGATTTCCAACGTCATGAAGGACAGGACAGAGGCCAGGCTGGACAGGGGCACTTGCCACACCCTCAGGAGGTGCAGGAACAGAGCTATGTGCCCACAGTATGGGGACGAGAAAGCCACACATATATCCAGCTTGCAGGGACACACTTGTACTGAGAGTTTGTAACCATGGCTCAGAGCCTCGCCAGGGAGACTTACTGAATTTTCACAGGTCCCACGGTCCAGGCCCATCACCCCTGCAGCAGGTACACTCACATAAAACCTGGGCCCAGGAGAGAAGCAAGCATCACTATGGGGAGAAGCTCGATGCAGCCCTGTCTGATTCCTACCAGCAAAGGTGGGCTCACTATCAGAATGTGCAGAGCACATGAAGGGAGCCACCATGGGGAGGGGGTGGCCAGCACGTGACCAGCAGGCACCCATGCCCCACAGAGAGCGTCAGAGATTGAGCCCATCATAGGAGAGACTGTGATCTACATGGTTAATGTGGGAAACACAACTCAATGAACTCAGTGGTGGGTCAAATGCAGTGCATACTCTACTGCATGCCAGGTGTGCAGGTGTGAAGGGGTGTGTGGGTGTGCTGAGTGTGTCAGGTGTGTGTGGGGGGGTATGAGTGTGCATGCATACCCGATTCAACCCAGTGTGGCTCAGAGCGGAATGTGGACAGGCGTTCACATTAGGGAGCAAAGAAACTGAGGTGAAGCACAATTCACGGGACAGTGACTGAGGCTGTTCCACACGTGATGAAAGATGTGGGACCTCACACTCAGGAATACTGCGAGTCTTAAATTGGGAGGGAAAAAAAGATCTTCCTTCTCCATTTGGGAGTGTAACCACAGAATACAAAAAAACAAAACAAAACAAAAAAAAACAAAACCAAAAAGATTATCTCAAAAGGAGTTGTAATGAGAGCAGACATCAATGTATTTTTTCAAACTCTCAAGATAAAATAATGATTAACTTAGGGTTTCCTACACAACACTATAATTTATTGTGCTGTAAAAAAAAAAAAAGTTACTCTCAAACTTAGCAACTTAAGTCAGAACACATTCAGTATCACATAGTTTCCGTGGGTCAGGAGTCCAGGCACATTCAGCTCCCTCCTCTGCTTACCGGCTGTGCACAGGGCTGCACCAGGTGGCGGCCAGGGCCCCATCTGAAGGTCTGGATGGGGGGTCGGGCCTCGGGCCTCCTGGCTGCTGAGTGAAGCCCCTCACTTCCTGGCCTCATAGCCTCTCCCAGATGGCAGCTTGCTTCATCCAAGTGCAAGCCAAGAAGGCAAGACAGTCAGCAGTGACCTAATCATGGAGATGACCCCCCCCTTTGCCTGTCCTGTTGGGGACCAGCTCACATTTGGAGGTGGGAGGGACATGAAGGGCTGCTGAGAAGTCTACCTCACTACTGAGTCCATGGTGGCCACCACTCAGGAAGAGATGGTGAGGCTGATGCAGGAGAGGCAAGAGCAGTTGTGTTTCACTCACATCAAATAATAACAGCAGCAGTTTGGGTACAAAACAAAGTGGGACTGGGACCGTGAAGAAACAGGATCTTAACCCTGGCCGGTTGGCTTAGTGGTAGAGCATCGGTCTGGCGTGTAGGAGTCCCGGGTTCGATTCCCGGCCAGGGCACACAGGAGAAGCGCCCATCGGCTTCTCCACCCCTCCCCCTCTCCTTCTTCTCTGTCTCTCTCTTCCCCTCCCGCAGCCGAGGCTCCATTGGAGCAAAGTTGGCCCGGGCGCTGAGGATGGCTCTGTAGCCTCTGCCTCAGGCGCTGGAATGGCTCTGATTGCCGCAGAGCATTGCCCCTTGGTGGGCGTGCCGGGTGGATCCCGGTCAGGCGCATGCGGGAGTCTGTCTGACTGCCTCCCCGTTTCCAACTTCAGAAAAATACAACAAGAAATAAAGAAAAAAGAAACAGGATCTTGTGACTTTGAGGGGCTAGGACAGGGGAGGCCACTGGAATTGAAGCGTTGAATAAACTTGTACCCTTGAGTCAAATGTGAATTGTTAAAAGATTAAAGGTATCCACTAAAATGATACAGATAGCTTCCAAATCTGTGGTGGGGGGAATCAGGAAAAAATTGATCAATGCAGCAGGAGTCAGGCAAGGAGAGAAAGAAGTGAAGTTAAAATGTGGTCAAGAGTAAAACTAAAATGTGGAAATCTCAACCATTATCACAACAAAGTTAAATGCATTAAACTAGCCTTTTTAAAAAAAATCACTTAGCAAGCTAGATGAAGAAAATCCAGCTGTGTCCTAATGTGAAGAACACAGGCCTGACCTGTGGTGGCACAGTGGATAAAGCGTCGACCTGGAAATGCTGAGGTCGCCAGTTCAAAACCCTGGGCTTGCCTGGTCAAGACACATATGGGAGTTGATGCTTCCAGCTCCTCCCCCCTTCTCTGTCTCTCTCTCCTCTCTCTCTCCCTCTCTGTCTCTCTCTCTCCCTTTCTCTCTGCTCTCTAAAATGAATAAAAATAAAAAATAAAAAAAAAGAACACAGGGCAGTAAGGATAGATGTATAGGTAGCTGCCAGTCAGAGGAAAACTGTTACTATTTCATTAAACCAGGTGGCATGGGCCTTAAGATGAACTACGTGGTTAGGAACAGAATGGACCACATAACATAACCACAGAACAACTTCCCAGGGGAGGTTTGTGGACCCTGAACTTGTATGAACCAAAAACACAGCTTGAAGACCTGTGAGACAAATAATTGGCAGGACTACAAGAACAAATGATCATATCCACAACTATGGAAGACTATCGTAACACACATCTCTTATTGTTGATAAGGCAGGCTTCAAATCGATACGTTCACAAGAAACTGAAGAACACAATTAACAAGCATGAGTCCACAGACGTGTAAAACCCTGCTTCCCAAATCAAAGAACTTATTATTTTCAAAAGCGCATGGAATGTTTACCAACAATGGACCCATTACAGGATCACAAAACCGAGTGCCCCAAAATACTAAAAATCTATATTAATCAGGTTCTCTGCTCAGATGCAATGACAACAAAACTAAGAATTATGATCACCAGACATTTGGAAATATAAAAACACAAAATTCCACTTGCCTAATTCTTCAAAGAATGAGTCAGAATGGGAGCTTACGGTATTTTGAGCCCAAAAGAGAGGAAGCGCTTCATGTAAATGTTTGGGGTGGAGCCAGGCTGGTACTTGAAAGGGAGTTTTTCATCTGAAAATGCATATCTAGTACCGTGTAAGGAGAAGGGTAGCAAAGCCGTTGTCTCACCTCCAACTCAAGAAGTTAGAAAAGGAATAGCAGAGTAAACACAAAGGAGGAGAAAGGGAGAAGAAAGATCACAGAAGGGAGGGCTGAGGATTAAAAATAAGAAAGAAAAGCCCGCTTTAGGATTAACAGAGCCAAAAACTGGCTCTCTGGAAAGACGTGTAGTTGGGATGGCCTCGGACGCCCCCACCACTGGTACTCACACCTGCAGGGTCCCTTCCCCTGAGCGTGAGCTGGACTTGCTGGCCATTCCGATGAGCAGATACCGCAGAAGGGAGGGATGCCACCCCCAAGATGGGCTACAAGAATGTTGCGACCTCTGTTTCTCTCTCTATTGGCAAAGAGTCAGAAAGTTAGCCCCGTGCCAGAAGGAACACTGATGGGAGCCAGAGCCGCATTCCAGGACTGAAGCCCTGATGGTGGGTGGCTTTGGCCCTGCCCTCCCCTCCCTTCGGAAGTTTCTGATGCGAGTGCCGCCCGCCCAGCACTCAGCTCTGAAGACAATTTAGCCAACTCCTGGGCAGGCTGTGTCTCTGTGGTGGAGGTCAGAGGGGTGAAAAACATACTACCAACCGGACAGAGAACCATCACCATGTCAACGGGTGACCGCCTCCTTCCTTGGGCAAATCCAAACCACTCGAGATATTTTAGGCATTTATGAAAGGAAAAATGGCACTTCAACCTTTAAATTGTGTCGGCGGGGAATAGGACAATGGCAGCCTGAGGTGGGAGGACCCCTTCTGCACCTGGCAGACCCACGGCCTTAAGGTGCAGATGCTCTTCCTCTCACATCACACATCCTGCGGCCCCTGCCCCCACCCCACATACCTCAAGAACCCCCAGACCCCACTGAAAGCAGAAAGCTGCCCCACTCGTCACCCCTTTTATTCATGACGTGTGTTTAGCACTGACTCTGAGGGAAGCAAGATGCAGGACACAAGGATACAGAGGGACCGAGATGTAACTTTGACTTACCACACAGCCTGTGTCTCATCAGAAGAAATGCAAATGTTGGTAGTTAAAAGGTAAAATATGCACAAGAAGTATTTAGATTATTCTGGGGGTGAATTGAATCTAGGGGTCGTTAACTAGGCTGCCTTGTGCTTTTTGCACCAGAATTTCTGGCCCAGAGTGGCTTCAGTGCAGGTGGCTATCCTCTCACCAGTGAGCTGTCCAGAGTCAGGAGGATGCAGGGGTGGTAAATCCATCCTGCCGGCAGGGGCGGGTGTGGGCCTCAGCTCTTCTGGGTTCTCTTTCCTCAGGGTCTCCTTTTTGCCGCTACAGCTCCTGACCATCACATAATCACCCTACCAGGTCAAAGGCAAAGAGTGATGGACTGATTCCTGCCATCTGCTTTTCTTTTTTTTTTTTTAGAGTATTTCTTTTTCTTTTTTTAATTTTTTTTAATTTATTTATTCATTTTAGAGAGGAGAGAGAAAGACAGAGAGAGAGGAGAGAGAGACAGGGGGAAGGAGCTGGAAGCATCAACTCCCGTATGTGCCTTGACCAGGCAAGCCCAGGGTTTCGAACCAGTGACCTCAGCATTTCCAGGTCGACGCTTTAGCCACTGCACCACCACAGGTCAGGCCATCTGCTTTTCTTTAGTGAAAGATAAACGTCCTGGAAGCCATCTCTCCTCAGCAGGTCCCCTCTCAGGCCCTGTTGCCTGGAACTGGGTGGAATGCCTTCCACCCTGAGCCAGTCCTAGCAAAGCAGAAGGGGAAGACCATGAGGGATGGCCTCCAGTCAGGGGTCATACCCTAGGAATGCCTTTGTCTGAGCCACAGCATGGGGAGATCAAGACAATTGACTAGTATTAGCATCATTCAGCGTGAGAGAAAGGAATGGGTGCTGGGAAATACGAACAAAATTTTCAACAGAAGGTCCAGGGCCCAAAGTCCAGGAATAGAATGGATTGTCTCTGTAGGAGAAGACGACGTCACAAATGACGACAGCACGTGGCGGCCCAGCAGCAGGGAGCGGGACTGACACCTTCACGGATGGCGCGGCGGTGGGAAGGAGGGTGCTGGGTGCTGTCTTGTATGCTCTCAGCTGCCGCCGACTCCGTGTGCCGGCCCCCGCTCCCCTCCGTATGATGACCCTTCCCCTTTCTGCAGTGTCATCTCCTCTGTCCCTGCCCCAGGCCACCTGCAGCCTGCCCAACCTGCGCTGCATCTCTCCCCGAGGTCCCAAGTCACCAGGTGGGAGAAGCGCTGCCGCGTCAGCGCCCCCACCTCCCACCGCCCAGCGATCACCATGGAAACCCCTGGGTAAGGACCCGCCCACGTGGCCGAGAGCCCGCGCCAGCTGCTCGCGGGTTCCCCACCCGGTTGCTGCACTGGGGACACGAAGGATTCCGCATCCGGGAAGAAGGAGCCTGAGGCCGCAGAGGGCTAAGCCAGCGCCTGCCAGGAGGGGTCGGGAAAAGGGGCCAGTGAGTGCCGCTCTGTGATTGGCTAGGGCGCGTGGTGACGTCACGAGGAGGTATTGTGACGTCTAGGCAGCTATAAAAAAAAATCCGTGTAGGCGGCCCCTGCCTGGTGCGGGGCGGTGGTTCCTGGTCATGGGGTCCCAGGTCCTGGCCGCGCCCCTCGTCCCCACCCTCAGGTCCGTGCACGCGCGCTGCGTCCCGGCTGCTCGCCCCGGCGCCCCGGTTTGGCTGGGGAGCGACGGGTCGCTGGTAGTGCCCGCGCACCGGGCCCTCGGCCAACCCAGGAGGACCCGCCCAGGCCTCTGGCATCGGAACCGGCTCCCCCCGGGTGGGCAGAGTCCCCGGACACACCACTGATCACGAGACCTCCGACCTGGTATCCTGACTCTAAGGCCTCGCTGGGCATAGAGGGTATCCTCCAGCCGCCACCTGGACACCTATCAACCGAGGGCGCCTGAGCCCCACATCCAAGGTCTCCCCTCTGGACTTCCTGCTTCACGCAGAGCAGCTACCCACCCCTGCTTCCCAACCTCTAGGACCCCACCCGCAGGCACACCGGGAGTCCTGCCCCGAGGAATGGGTTCCTCGATGTTCTCCAATGCGGTCATGGTCTGCCTGCGGTGTTCAGGTGAGGTGGGGGAAAGAGCTACCACCTTGTAGAAGAGAAATGATTCATACCAATCCTCATATGGCTCATTACCAAGATAGATATCGATATGTCCAAGAATCTGAGCCTACAAGGTAGGAGTGAGGCGAGTCCACAGAGGGAGGGAAGAACCAGCCCCACCATGATTCAGTTTCTCTGGCAGACAGATGAAAGGCCAGGACATGGCAGGAAGAACAGCCTGGAGCCCAAGGCCACCAACCCAGGTGATAATCCATCTTCCAGGTCAGGGGTAAAGGCAGAGGTTGCTGCCTCTGTCAGAGGTGGGCTCAAGGACACCATGCGCTCAGATCCTGCAGGCACAGGCTGAAGACAAAGCTCCCTCTTCAGGCACCACAGCCGGCAGGCATAACCCTGGGTCCCCAGCTCTGTGCACTTCTTCAGTGCAAGTGTAGCAAGAATGCTTGGATGAAGACCCTGGACCGGCAGGTGAAGCAACTTCTCACCTTTTGTAGTGGACAGGTAGCTACTTACTTTGTGTCCCCTGTTTAAATAAGGGGGACACAAAGTAAATATCTCCCCAATTGGCAGGTCCCTGCAGCCTTGTGATCATGGAGAACCTCTTGGATGACTTGTGACTTCTGCCCTTAGCTGGTCTGGTCAGGTCTTGGGGCCAGCTGACAGGGGATACCCTTCCACAGGCAGCCCCCACGCAGTGGCCCTGTGTGCCGCCTCCATGGGCAGCACTGAGAGCCACAGTCAACCCTCATTAACCCTTCACCCCCAAGCAGAGCCTCAGAACCCTGCTGGCTGTTTGGGGGTCAGAAGATTCCCCCGTAAACTGACGCTGTAAGTAGTACCTTCACTCCCCAGCCTCTCCTTTGGACTAGATGCGCGTGTTTACAAAGAAGTCTCATAACAATTAATTACCCATTGAAACAGCGCTGATTGCAGTTATTAACAACTGCCAGTTCCAATGTTTTTCTTGGTAGAGTAAAACACACATTTCTGCAATGCCCAAGAGCTGCTCTGCTGCAGGTGAGCAAATGCCAACAGTCAGCCAAAAACTGTGACAAATGACATTCCTGGCACCCGTGGTGGTGGAGGAAATGAGGCACCAAATTAATAAAATGGAGACTGCAAAGCATACATTTTCATTAAAGAATAATGTTGTGGTAACCAAGTCACGGGGAAGCCTCCACGAGAAGACTGTTACGTTTTGAGCAAACCTGGCACTTTGTGATGAACTGCAAAGCTGGGCTTTCCATGGCAGCTGGAAGGACAGTGTTGACCATGAGTGTCCCCAGGCTTGCTGAAGCAGCTGCCAAAACAGCAAAGAGATGGCACAGGCAGCCAGGACTGGTGGCTGCACCCAGAGTGTTGCTGGATTCACAGCGGCTTATGTGGAAGATATGGTCTTCATTGACATGCCTACTGCTCATACCTGAGATTGCGACTTATTTTCATGGGGAGTTGTTACATAACAAATTAACCCTCATTTTGACTTCTTGAGATAGAATATTATGGGCTTAACTACCTTTTTCTACAGATACTACCAGATCTACAGATTTGGGAATATTTTAATGTAGAATATCAGTATTTTTGCATTAAGCATATGATACTTATTCATTTTTTTAAAAACAATGCCAAATGTCAGCCATGGACCCAGGGACACACCTGCTACAGCTGAGGGCCTGGGTGGGAGAAGCCCAGGTTCCCCCACAAGGTGTCTCTCCCACCTCCAGGGCCACTCTGCCTTCTCAGGGATCCAGGGCACCCCATACCCCATACTTCAGCCCCGCCTCTCTGTGGACTCTTATTGGAAGCGATATGCCAACATGTTCAAGTCCCTCCATTGGTCCCGTGTCTTCTAGCTCCCACCATGGTTAGTCTCTTCTCCTCTATGTCCAGACTTCATGGAAGCTGTGTCCCTTCCCATCATTGTTGTGGCACATAACTCCGTGGCTGGTTCTGTGAGCAAGCACTCCACACTAAGTCCTTGTGGGGTCCAGGCAAACGCCCACTGTCAGAATGTAATGTACACTACTGTGGCAATTATGATATAATGTGTGAAATCAATAGTTGGTACATCTTAAATTCCCACAATACTGTATGTCAAATATTTCTCGATTAAAAAAAAAAAAGTCTAGTTCTGTGAACCTGGAGAAGAGATGATGTCTGAATGACCAAATTGCAGGTTCCTGTTGGTGACAATGCGTTCAAATGACGTCAGGATCTATTTTATTGGCCAAATGCAATGCACTTAATTTGTACGCTTCTGAAATTTGATAACAAGACAGCCTAGGTTAAATCATATAGCTTCCCAAAGCTGCCTGTATTCATATAGAGTTCAATTTTTGTGCTTGAAATACAAAATAACTTCCTAAAACTCCTAGGCAGAAACGCTACTGTTCTGATGGCCTGTGGTTCAATAAGCTGATCAAGCTCAGCAGGTAACATCCTGTTTCTGTTGGGGAAGGTTTAGAAAATTCTAGAACAGCTACCTTTTTCAAAGTCACACCAACACTTTGTTCCAAATTTCTCCTGATGGGACTCCGTTTTTACCCTCTCACCTTCACACCCTTCCAGTATCCGCGGGAACACATGCACCAGCAGGAAGAAGGGTATAAGCTTCTGATTATCTTGATAAATGTGCACACATGATGGACATCAGATACAAGGAACTCGGTGTGTCCAGGACAGGAAGCTGCTTCTCATCCTCGCATGGTCTGTTATCACAGGATTTTGCTGGGATGCTGCATGGTATAGGGGTTAGGCAGAGGTGGGGGCAGAGTCCTGGCAGCTCCCACTCTGGGGAAAGCAGCTTCCCTTGTGTCACCTTAGGGTTTTCTCCAACACTAAAAAAAAATTTTTTTTTAGCCTGACCAGGCGGTGGCGGATAGATAGAGCGTTGGTCTGGGATGTAGAAGACCCAGGTTCAGAACCCTGAGGTTGCCGCTTGAGCGCAGGGCCATTTTCTTGAGGGTGGGATCACAGACACGACCTCATGGTCGCTGGCTTGAGCAAGGGGTCACTGGCTCCGCTGGAGCCCCTGAGTCAAGGCATATATGAGAAGGCAATCAATGAACAGCTAAGGCGCCGCAGTGAAGAATCAATGCTTCTCTTTCTCTCCCTTCCTGTCTGTCCCTCTTTCTCGCTAAATCTATCTATCTATCTATCTATCTATCTATCTATCTATCTATCTATCATCTATCTATCTATCTTTTAAATTGTTCAAGAAATGAGCCTGAAAAGTGAAACATAACAGATGGTTTAATGCGGAAATCTAACTAATGAAATAATTTCATTTCTTTTTGAAAAAGAGAATGAAAGGATTATATTTGAAAGGATAAGAATGTGAAATGGTTGAACGGAACTCAGAGTACCCCCGATGCACCCACCTCCAGCGCACAGGCCCCCATTCTACATTGGGAGCCGCTTTCCTGTAAACTAGTTTTACACGCTCCCCCTTTTCTCTTCCAATAGGAAACCTGGGGTTCCATATGAAGCCTCCAGCGGCTAATCTGGCAGTGGGGCCCCATGGCTGACATACAGCCCCGGCCTGCAGACATTTCGGCCGCCTTGCTAGAGGAGACAGTCGGAGTAGGACCAATGCCACGACGGACCACTGCTCTGAAGGGTCACTTCCTGGAGGGTCACTGCCACGAGGGGTCACTGCCTTGCACGGTCACTGCCACGAGGGGTTACAGACGCCAGGGGTCACTGCCATAAGGGTTACAGCATATAAGGGCAGCTTTGCGAGAGACCCCACACTAGTTGCCCCCACAGCCGCGCCCCTCGTGGGTCCCAGCGCATCCTAGTCGAGGAAAAGGGTCGACAGGAGCAACCTCCGGCCAAGAGGCCACCCTGCCCCGCCCCTAGTTCAAGGAGGGCACTGCCCAGCTTGTCTTCCCGATGATTGGCTAGAGGAGCGGAAGAGCGGCGGTGATTGGTAGCGGCTTTTTCCGCCGCCAGGCCGGTGGGCGGACACGATTGGTGCAGACGCGTCGCCCGGCTACCCAGCCCCGCGACGTCACTACCCGGCGTGCCGCGCGGCGCTTCCCCCTCCGCCCGCTAATGTTTTGGCCGACTCAAGATGGCGGTGCAGGAGTCGGCTGCTCAGCTCTCCATGACCCTGAAGGTGCAGGAGTACCCGACCCTCAAGGTGGGTGTGCGGGCGGGGCAGCCGCGCCGGGCTGGTGCCGGCGGTCAGCGGGTGCCGGAGCGCGGCCTGGGGCGCCGGGCGGGGTCTGTGGGGTCGGTGGGGGTCTGCAGGCGGTGGGGTCGCGGGGTCCGGGTCTGCGACTAGGCGAGCTCCGGCGGGGGCCGCGCTCCCGGGGGCGGCGGGCTTGGGGCCTGCGGGGTGTGCGGGGCCCGGCTCCCCGGGTGAGGCGCGGCCTGCGACTGTGGGCTCGACGGGGCGGGGTCTGGGGGGGCCGCGGGGTCTGGGGCCGCGGGGTCCGGGTCAGGCGGGTCTGCGGCCCGCGCGTCTGCGGGGCTGGCCCGGCGGGTGTGGCTCGGGGCCGTGGCTTCCCCTGCCCGGCCTGCGAGGGCTTCGTGGCAGGGCGGGGAGCGCGTCAGCCCGGCGCCGGCTTCGCCCTCGGGGCCGGCGTGTGTGCCCCCTCTGCCGGCCCCGGCGGGGGCGGGCGGGCCGGGGTCCGGGGTCCGGGGTCCGGGGCGAGGCCGAGCTTCCTCCCTGTGTGGGGCGGCTGGCGCCCGTTCCCGGAGCCCGACGAGGGTGGCCAGTTGCCCTCCGGAAGCGCCGTGTCAGAAGCTGTCGTGTGTGGGCTTCCAGTCACCGATTAGGGAAGTTGTCAGGGGAGCCCCGCCGGGTCACGAGAACCCATTTTGCGGGGTGTCACCAAACCTGAAATACAGCCCTGGCCGCTTGGTTGGTGCCGGTTGGGTGACCTTGGATGGTCAGTTAGCCAAGTCGCATTCCATTAGGGTGGAATTGGTGTTCCTCGCGGGAGGGCCTGTCCTGGCTTGCCGCTCACCTGATCGGGGAAGGTTTGGACGGCGACGGCCTTGCGGCGCCACACCTGGGAGGGAGTTCCTGCAGAGGTCAAGGTCGTCACTTTCCTGGGAGAGCGTGGCTGAGCAGGAGTGGTTCTGGGTTCTGTCCCCTGCCCCCCCATCCACGTTGGTGGGGACTGCTGATGGCGGGTGCGGTGTGAGTCCTCGCAAGTGTTTTCTCCTGTCGGATGTAGGTACTGTGGGCTCCGATGTCACCTGCGTGTGAAATGGGGGACTGCACGTTAGAAGACACAGGACTGGAGCCAGGCAGCATCGGCACCGGCACCGGAGCTGGGACCCTGCCCTTTCCCCAACCGGTGGTTGACGCAGGAGGGGCCAGGAGCAGGCCGCTTGTTTGAGGGACCCCTGCAGGGTGTAGGTGGTCAGTGTGTGGCTCACAGAGGCCGCAGACCAAGCTGCCTGAGGACTCAACAGGAGTGGGGGGGGGGATGGTTACCTGCTGGCCTGGGTCTTACTCACTCAGTCCAGCCTCAGGTTGTCTTTTGAGCTGACAGACAAGGTTCAAAGGTGGTTTGTGTCCTTGGGTCCTGGCTGATGAATGTGAGAAACGTCGGGAAAGGTTTCTTTCTCTCGTCCTCCCCTGTTGTCACAATCAGGAGTGTGGCTTGCGTTCTGCAGCTGTTAAGTAGCCTTTTATTGAAACAGTCATGCACATACCATTGTGTCATTTCAAGGGAGCTTGCCATGTTTTTAAAAAAGCTTTATTTATTAGTGTTTTTTTCATTTTTTAAAAAAAATTCTTAAAATCTTAGTGATTGGAGAGACAGAGCAAGCATCAACTTGTTGTTCGACCTAGTTGTTGCATTTTTAGTGTGCACTCACTGCTTGCCTCTCGCAGGTGCCCTGACAGGGGATCGAACCTGCGACCTTGGTGTGCCAAGACGATGCTTTACCTACTGAGCCACCTGGCCAGGGATTTTTTAGAGTATTTTTAAAAGCAGAATGTTAGCAGTCAGAGAAGCTGCCTTCATCGCTGCCCTCTAGGTTGTTTAGGTCCCATTTATTCCTGTTCTGTGGAGTGTGTCTCTGCTGAGTTAACATTTTTCTTTCTAGAACTTTTCAGGACTAATTCCTAGTGGATAATGAGGTTTCACTGGGAAACTCAGGGTCCTTGACTTGGACACATTTGTTAACATGGATGTAACCGGATGTTGGAAGAGCTGATGGTGCAGGAGCTGAGCTGTGCAGTTTTGAGCAGGGTTCAGACCCGAGGCACAGGTTGAGGGCACAGCCCCGATGTCCAGGGAAAAGGCAGCAAGGGCTGGGGCCTGGGCCCTGGACGGTGTCATGGTGCTTCTGTCATCCAAGGGCATGTGTCCTGTAGGGTCATGGGGCCAGGCGTGTACAGGACTGAGTCTTCAGACGAGATAGGTGTCCTGATATTTGTAGCCGTGGGGCAGGTTCGTCACAGCGTCAGGGCCTGGGACCCTGGGTGCCTGGAGGAGGGGAAAAAAGGGAGCTGCAGTGAGGCGCTGCTGTCCTTGCTCAGACCCAGGCACCCTGCCTCCTGGCACCGATCTCACAGGGGCCTGATGATTCTCTGGCCTCTCTCCACCAGATGCCAGTAGCATGGCCTCGGAAGCTCTCCAGACATGGCCAGGATGTCCCCTGGGGGGCAAAGTCACCCCCGTGAGAACCATGGGACCGGATCTGGCTTCCCAGAATTTGTTTTCATGTTCCTGTAAGAGAGGGTGCGGTCGGTGGGAACACAGCCTCATGGTCGGGCCCTAGCTGGTTCCTTATCCTTGAGTGCCCTCGAGTGTTACAGGTCATGTCCCTCAGGCTTCCACAGGTGAAGATGGGAGAAACTTGGGTGCCTAGCTCGCTATCTTGAACTGATTTTGTTCTCAATAGCTTTTTCTGATCACAAAAGTAATTGATGTTTATTCTCTTGTTTATTCTGCTAATCGTCCCGTTAATGTTTTGGTGTATTTCTGTTTTTTTCCTTCAGATAGCAGAAATAAAGTGGTGTTTTAGAGGTCTTCTTTATCACTACCCAAGCTGGAGAAGGGGCCTGGTATTAGTCACCAGGCTCCTCCCTGAGTCTCACCTGTGCCCACCTCCAACCTGCCTGGAGCCTCATCTTGGTGTCCCAGTCAGGGGTCCCCAGCTCAATCCAGCTCAGCCCCACCCCCCAGCTGTCTTCCTCACAGGTGACAGACTGCGGGGAGTGTGGGGTGTTGCTCTCAGCTGGGTCTGTAGACAAATTCTCTATGGGAATGTTTAAATTTTGTACTTTTAATTTGGTGACAGTTTTTTGACCAAGTACTACCCTACAGTTTCAAAGCCTGGGTTTGTACATGTCGTAGAAAATTTGGGTGACAGTTATGTGCCTAGAATTGTAACTTCAAAGTTGACCTTGGCTGCCTTTGGGGCTTTGTGATCTCGAGTTTGAGAACCTCTGGAAAGCATGAAGTTTGGACGTAAGAGACGAATGTGCTGGGGGGTTTGTTGTTGGGTTTTTTTTTTGTATTTTTCTGAAGTGAGAATCGGGGAGGCAGTCAGATAGACTCCCGCATGCGCCTGACCGGGATCCACCTGGCATGCCCACCAGGGGGCGATGCTCTGCCCATCTGGGGCGTCACTCTCTTGCAACCAGAGCCATTCTAGCGCCTGAGGCAGAGGCCATGGAGCCATCCTCAGCGCCCAGGCCAACTTTGCTCCCATGGAGCCTCGGCTGCGGGAGGGGAAGAGAGAGACAGAGAGGGGGAGGGGTGGAGAAGCAGATGGGCGCTTCTCCTGTGTGCCCTGGCCGGGAATCGAACCCGGGACTTCCACACGCCAGGCCGACGCTCTACCACTGAGCCAACTGGCCAGGGCCTGCTGGGGGGTTTGGTCCTGGGTGTGTTGTGTCCTGGATGGTGGCCATAGGCCAGGTCTTCATTTCTTTCTACTGTAGGTTTTCTGACTTTAAAAGTCAGGCAGTCCCTCCCTCACAGAGTGGTTGTGCTGCACTGCAGACCCTGCTACTGTCTCTGGTCCAGGGCACTTGACTTGTCCCCTTCCTCTCCCAGGTCCCAGCCTGTCAGACCTTCAGGCACCGGCTCCTCCCTGCAAGCCTCGTGTTGCCTTTTCCCTCCCAGACCCACCAGATCTGGAGTGCAGCTGAAGTGCCTGCTTTGAAGAGCTGGCCTGCCTCCTGCTCTGGCCTTTCCCTCTGGTCTTTCTCACCATTTGTCAGATACTTGACTGCACGGCAGGCCTCTTTGGGTGGCTTGTCCTGTCCTGGAGCACGTCTGCCTTGCGTGTGCCTGGCCCTTCCCGGTGGTGCGGACAGGGTGGAAGGAGGACTCCCGCTTGCTGCAGGTGGTTGTGCTGACGAATTATTTTCAAACACATATTAAGTCAAGGAAAGAAGAGGTGTCTGATACCCAGTGTTTTGTGATGGATGGGCTTAGCCAGAGTCGGTGCTGACTCCCAGCTGTGGGCTCCTCATAGCAGACCCAGACGGCGACCTGTGGTGCCTTTGTCTCAGTGCACAGCAGGCAGGCACAGGGCGCAGGCTGAGGGTCCAGACGTGAGGCCTCGCACCCCTCTGGCGGCTCTTGGAGAGCTTCTGAGCCCCAGGCACTGCTTGGGTACTGGGGTATCGAGAAGAAAAAGAAAGACCCTGTCCTGGCACAGCTCCAGGTTGTGGGAAGGAGGTGTTGAATGAGTGGACAGGACGGTCCAGTTCCTTTTAATGACCAGGATGAAGCTGAGGCAAGTGTGGGTCAGCAGGAGGGCTGGGGACCTACAGGGTGGAGGCGGTGGCTTCAGTGGGTGGCCATGGAGGTGTGTTCTGGGAGAAGTTTGTGGGCCGTGTTGAAGTCTTGGCAGACCCTGCCTCATCGGCACTCAGTCCATTTGGAGCAGTGTGACTCAGGACATTCCCAGAGCTATCCGAGGTTATGACCGCAGGGCCACTGAGTGCCTGGGCCCGTGACAGATACCATGGGGGCCCTGATGCCATGGCTGCAGGTAAGCAGGAACAGGGAGCAAACCAGGAAGGTAGGGTGGCCCCAGAGAAGAGCGTGGCTGGCAACATGGCAGCACCAGAATGCCACATCATGGAAGTGCTCCCCTTGGGCTGTGGGTGGAGGGCAAGCTCCATGTCCACCAGAGGGGACTGTGGGGTATTTTTAAATATAATATGTTTTAGACTATACATGGATACCATTATTTTGAAAATTTTCTGAAGAAAAGAATTTACTGTTTTAATAACTATAAACTAATAGTTAATAACTAAATATCCCTAAATAATTTAGTACCTGAACTGATCAACCGAATGTGGCTCAGTGAGAAAATTACCAACTGTGCTGATGCTCTAGCTGTCATTTCCTGACCGTGGATCTGTGGTGCTCAGCCCGCCCTCAGCTGCTGCCTCCTGGCACACAGCCTCCTCACCCTGCCCCCTTAAAACAGGACCAACCTCCCTGCTCCGTCCCACACCCAGAGGGAGCTGCCCTGTCCACAGCCAGCTTGCACTGGAGCCCACACCCTGAGGGGAGCTGCCCTGTCCACAGCCAGCTTGCACTGGAGCCCACACCCTGAGGGGAGCTGCCCTGCCCACAGTCAGCTTGCATTGGAGCCCACACCCAGAGGGAGCTGCCCTGCCCACAGCCAGCTTGCACTGGAGCCCACACCCCACACCCAGAGGGAGCTGCCCTGCCCACAGTCAGCTTGCACTGGAGCCCACACCCTGAGGGGAGCTGCCCTGCCCACAGTCAGCTTGCATTGGAGCCCACACCCCACACCCAGAGGGAGCTGCCCTGCCCACAGTCAGCTTGCATTGGAGCCCACACCCAGAGGGAGCTGCCTGTCCACAGTCAGCTTGCATTGGAGCCCACACCCTGAGGGGAGCTGCCCTGCCCACAGTCAGCTTGCATTGGAGCCCACACCCCACACCCAGAGGGAGCTGCCCTGCCCACAGTCAGCTTGCATTGGAGCCCACACCCCACACCCAGAGGGAGCTGCCCTGTCCACAGTCAGCTTGCATTGGAGCCCACACCCCACACCCAGAGGGAGCTGCCCTGTCCACAGTCAGCTTGCACTGGAGCCCACACCCAGAGGGAGCTGCCCTGTCCACAGCCAGCTTGCACTGGAGCCCACACCCCACACCCAGAGGGAGCTGCCCTGCCCACAGTCAGCTTGCACTGGAGCCCACACCCTGAGGGGAGCTGCCCTGCCCACAGTCAGCTTGCACTGGAGCCCACACCCCACACCCAGAGGGAGCTGCCTGTCCACAGTCAGCTTGCATTGGAGCCCACACCCAGAGGGAGCTGCCTGTCCACAGTCAGCTTGCATTGGAGCCCACACCCTGAGGGGAGCTGCCCTGCCCACAGTCAGCTTGCATTGGAGCCCACACCCCACACCCAGAGGGAGCTGCCCTGCCCACAGTCAGCTTGCATTGGAGCCCACACCCCACACCCAGAGGGAGCTGCCCTGTCCACAGTCAGCTTGCATTGGAGCCCACACCCCACACCCAGAGGGAGCTGCCCTGTCCACAGTCAGCTTGCACTGGAGCCCACACCCAGAGGGAGCTGCCCTGCCCACAGTCAGCTTGCATTGGAGCCCACACCCCACACCCTGAGGGGAGCTGCCCTGTCCACAGCCAGCTTGCATTGGAGCCCACACCCTGAGGGAGCTGCCTGTCCACAGTCAGCTTGCATTGGAGCCCACACCCTGAGGGAGCTGCCTGTCCACAGTCAGCTTGCATTGGAGCCCACACCCAGAGGGAGCTGCCCTGTCCACAGTCAGCTTGCATTGGAGCCCACACCCCACACCCTGAGGGGAGCTGCCCTGCCCACAGTCAGCTTGCATTGGAGCCCACACCCCACACCCTGAGGGGAGCTGCCCTGTCCACAGCCAGCTTGCATTGGAGCCCACACCCCACACCCTGAGGGGAGCTGCCCTGTCCACAGGCAGCTTGCATTGGAGCCCACACCCCACACCCAGAGGGAGCTGCCCTGCCCACAGTCAGCTTGCATTGGAGCCCACACCCCACACCCAGAGGGAGCTGCCCTGTCCACAGCCAGCTTGCATTGGAGCCCACACCCCACACCCAGAGGGAGCTGCCCTGCCCACAGCCAGCTTGCACTGGAGCCCACACCCCACACCCAGAGGGAGCTGCCCTGTCCACAGTCAGCTTGCATTGGAGCCCACACCCCACACCCAGAGGGAGCTGCCCTGCCCACAGTCAGCTTGCATTGGAGCCCACACCCAGAGGGAGCTGCCCTGCCCACAGCCAGCTTGCATTGGAGCCCACACCCCACACCCAGAGGGAGCTGCCCTGCCCACAGTCAGCTTGCATTGGAGCCCACACCCCACACCCAGAGGGAGCTGCCCTGTCCACAGTCAGCTTGCATTGGAGCCCACACCCCACACCCTGAGGGGAGCTGCCCTGTCCACAGTAGCTTGCATTGGAGCCCACACCCCACACCCTGAGGGGAGCTGCCCTGTCCACAGCCAGCTTGCATTGGAGCCCACACCCCACACCCAGAGGGAGCTGCCCTGCCCACAGTCAGCTTGCATTGGAGCCCACACCCAGAGGGAGCTGCCCTGTCCACAGCCAGCTTGCATTGGAGCCCACACCCCACACCCTGAGGGAGCTGCCCTGCCCACAGTCAGCTTGCATTGGAGCCCACACCCAGAGGGAGCTGCCCTGCCCACAGTCAGCTTGCATTGGAGCCCACACCCCACACCCTGAGGGGAGCTGCCCTGTCCACAGTCAGCTTGCATTGGAGCCCACACCCCACACCCTGAGGGAGCTGCCCTGTCCACAGCCAGCTTGCATTGGAGCCCACACCGTCTTGCCTACTGCTGCAGCACTTGGCGCTCTCTGTTGCCTCAGTTCCCCCTCCAGTGGCTCTGACTGCCCCGTTATGAACCATGTCCTCCTCCAGCTGCTGGTCCTCTCTCTGCCCTCCACCCTGTCTGGGACCTTCTGCTCTTACATGCAGGAAAAACCAGAGTTGTCAGAACAGACCTCAGGCCCTCATGACTTGGCCTCCCGCGTCCCCTTCTCTGTCCCTACTCTCCCCCTTCTCCCTGTTCTCCCCGCCCTCCCCACCCTCCACTGCCCTTGGGGCTTAGCCACGGGTGCCTCCCTGCTGCCACAGGGTGGATCCTCAGAGCCTGTGCACTTGTTTACCCAGGAACCTTTTCCCCCAGATGTCCATGTGACTTGTTCCCTAACCTGCTCTGGTCTTTGCTCCGGTGTCACCTTCCAGTGAGGTCACCTTATTTAAACTGGAAGCTCCACCACCTCCTGCTCTTTCTCGGCTCCCACCTCCACCTGACACAGTGTGTTTGGCTCCTTGTCTGTTTTGACCATGGGGCTGCAAGTCCTAGAGAGGACAGAGAAGAAATAAGTTTTCAATTAAAAAACAGAGTATTCAATATTATTTTGTCAATTCTGTCCAAAGCATTAAGAATGGAAACAGTTCTGGCCAGGTAGCTTGGTTGGTGGGAGCATCATCTGGAAGTGCAGAGGTTGCTGGTTCGATCCCCAATGGGGGCACGTACAGGAGCAGTTTGATGTGCCCTCCTTCCTCCTTCCTTCCCCTCCTGCCTCTTTCCCTTCCTCTCTTGCTGAAATCAACAAATAAATTATTTTTTAAAAAAAAAGAATTGAAACAAGTAAATGTAACTATTAGATTGAATGAAAGATAATATGTATATGTACCCAGAAAACACAAACCAACTAACTGGGAAGCGATTACAATGAGTGAGAAAGGGCAGCTCAGTCACTGGGCACATGATGAAGGCACAGAGCTCATCACTCCTGCAGCAGCAGCAGGAGCAGCTAGAGCTGTCACTCGCAGTAACCTAGTAAACCAGGTGACCAGGAGACGTGGCCTTGCATTGAGATGAAGAAGGGCTGCATCAGCACGGGCTGTCACGCTTCTGTTTGAAAGTACAAATGACCGCTATACAGGTACCTCCTGCCTCTGTGTGCTTGGTCAGGTACGTTTATTCATAACAGGAGGGCTGGACCCTGCTTGGCACCAGAGTGGGATGTGAAGTGACAGAGTAACCTGGTTGCAGAACAACTGGCTTTCATTTATATCTTTTAACTAAAAAGTGAGAGAGTAAGCTCTGTTACTGTCACATACTCAAATTGACACAGGTGCCCATTGGGGCCACGTGTCTTTTGGACAGTGAGCCCTCTCAGGCGAGAGGTGCTTGACCGTGAGGAGGACAGCCAGGCTCCTGCATGCTGGTGGCCGTAGTAGGCTTCCTGCTGTGTGAGCACCCCAGCTGACTCAGGATGGGCAGCTCGTTTTTACTTCAACTGCCCTTTCTGAAAAGGACCGATGTGGCCTGACAAGAATTCTGCGGGTAACCAGTGGATTGTGGTGGCACCTTGGCATGAGCACTGGAGGAGAGTGTGGTGGTCCTGACTGCTGTTCCCTCCTGCTGCTGGTTTCATCACACCCCTGTGGCAGGTGACCAGAAACATGCCGATTTTCTTTTCTCTTTCTAATTTAAAAACTTTTCCCCATTGATTTGAGAGAGAGAGAGAGAGAGAGAGGAAGGGGAGGAGAGAGAAAGAGAGAAACATCAATTCGTTCCGTATATTTGTTCATTCATTGGCTACTTCTCCTGTGTGCCCTGACCAGGGGTCAGACCGCAACCTTGGCACACTGAGATGACACTGAGCCACCTGTCCAGGACCTAATTACTATTTACTGATTTTAGAGAAGAAAGTCTGGTGTGTGTGTGTGGGGGGGGAGAAACATTGATTCATTGTTTCACTTATCAGTGCATTCATTGGTTGGTTGTTGTATGTACCCTGACCAGGGATTGAATTTACAACCTTGGCGTATCAGGATGACGCTTGACGCTCTAACCAACTGAGCTACCTGACCAGGACCAGACTGTGTCATTTTTCAAGGAACCTATTTAAAATGGGGGCTTTGCACCACTCCTGTTCGTGGTGATCCTCCCTTGGGGTGTGTGCTGTGCTTGGGGAGGTCAGCTCAGTATACCACGAAAACACCGAGGTTGGGAGACTGTCCCCTGCACTTACCTGAACGCGAGACGGCTCTGCAGAACATACAGTGATATATACTGCTGTTCAAGGCTCAAGGAAACACTTTAGAAGATGTATTGGCTTTGTGATAAATATTTAGAAGCCTCTTCCGAGGTTTCTTAATTGTGAAAGATAAAAAGCCTCATGCCATTGGGGAAATACTTCCTTCCTGTGCTGGTAAAATGGCTGAAAACATTATGATGACAAATGCAAATGCATTTCTTTGTCAGCAAATACTGTCAGGAAACCCACAGCAGACACTGGAGAAGCAGTGACGAGAACTCTAAAGCACGACACTGTGTGGGAGGGCCGTGTGGAGCTGGGTGTCAGTGCAGATGTGTCACACAAGGCTCCGCTGCCTGTTTGCCAGATTTCGTTTCAGTTTTGAAAACAGGAAGGATACTTTTTGTGAGTCACTGAAGGGGAACAGAAGTGCGGAAGGGAAACACCATCAGCTCTTTGGCTGCAGAAGGCCCAGGGTCTTAAGCTATAACACAGCCAAGTTCCAGGGAAACACTGAGTAGATCTGAGTCTTACAGACTCAAAGTCTCTGGTTTAGCAGATAAGATAGAATTTAGAAGCAAATAACAAAATTTTCGCCAAGTATGAACCATAAAGAGCTGCTTCAAATTGAGGAAGATCCAAGACCTCTCTTCCTTGTGGAGTGTTGGACAAGGGCACAAACTGAACATGTGTAGAAGGGAAAATGTGTTTAATTGAACCACATAAAATTACTATTTTGTAAAGGTTAAACAATGATGGCGGAAGCCCTGGCTGGATAGCTCGGTCAGTTCGATCTTGTCCTGATGCGCAGAGGTTCCTGGTTCGATCCCTAGTCAGGACACACAGGAACAGCGCAATGTACCTCTCTCTCTCTCCCTCTCTTTCCTTGCCTCTCTTAAAAAATAAAAATAAAAGATGACTGAATAGGCCAATAGCATTTAAAGAGATTTTTAAAAACTGCATAAAGAAAACCCCAGGACCAGATGGCTTCCTGGTAAATTCATTACAAGTTCAAAGAAGAATCAGTATGGATTCTTGACATACTCTTCCAAAAAAATAGAAAGGAATGTTCCCTAACTCATTCTATGAAGTCAGTATTACCCCAATACCAAAAGCAGACGCAGCTGTCTCAGGAGCACTACAGACCTGTATTCCACATGCATGAATATAGGTGCCAGGATCATCAACAAAGTGCTAGAAAACTGAATTTGACAAGTGAAAAGGAGTGTGAAAAGTGACTGAATGAGGTTTACCACAGGAATGCAAGGTTGGTTCAACATGCAAAATCAGTGCAATTCACAAATTTAACAGCACAAAGGGCAAAACTGCATCTCCATCTCAATGACAGACAAAAGCACTTGTCAGAATTCAACACCTTTTCATGATAAGAACACTCAACAAACTGGGCGGGAGTAGAGGAGAACTTCCTCAACCTGGTAAAGGTATCTGTGAAAACTCACAGTTGATGAGGTGCTGTATCTCTGAGGTCAGGTACAAGGCAAGGCTGTCCCCTCTCTCCCTTGTCATTCAGTGTTGTCCTGAGGGACTAATCAGGGCAGTTAGGCAGGAAAAAGAAATAAGGCATTCACATCACAAAGAGACAAAACTATTTGCAGATGGAATGCTTTTTGTACATGGAAAATCCTAAGCAATACACACACTTGTTAGAACCAGCAAGCAGGATACCCAGTCAGTATACAAGATGTATTTCTATATCTAGAAATGGAAATCAAGAAAACAATTTTATTTATAATGGCACCAGGAATAACAAAATATTTAAGAATAAGATTTAATACTATTAAGATAGCAGTACTTTCCAAATTCATCTACAGATTCAGCACAATCCATATGAAAATTGTAGCTGGCTCTTTTGCAGAAATTGACAAGCCAGTCCTGAAATTCTTGTGGAAATAAATGCGAGGGACCCAGAATAGCCAAACCAGTGCTGTGAGTCAGCTCAGGCAGTTGCAACAAAGTACCAGAGACTGGTCACACTTGAGGAAGCTGCAGGTCCAAGGTCAGGATGCAGCGTTCTTGCTTTCTGTGAGACCTCTTCCAATTATAGATGGCCGACTTGGCGGAGAGTGGGTCCCTGATAAGGGCACAAATCCCATTCATGAGACTTAACCACCTCCCAGAGGCGCCATCACAGTGGGGTTAGGGGCTCAATGTGATTTATGGGGGGGACATAATTGGTCGGCGGCACTGTTGAACAATAGCTCCCCACTCACTCTGCTGGCTCTGGCATCCACCCTATCCCTTCTGTCTCAATAGATTGGCCTCCTGGAAGTGGGCACACACAGTGTTGGTCTGTGCCTGGCTCATCTTATGAGCGTCATGGCCTCTTAAGTTCATCCCGTTGCAGCCTGTGGCAGGTGGCCTTTGTTTTCAAGTTGAATCGTATTCCACGTGTATAGACAGTGTTTCTTTCTCCCGCATAGATAGGTGCGTGGGCTGCTTCCAGTTCTCAGCTTTGGGAAGGTTGCTTCAGTGAACATGGGTGTGCAGGTGTCTCTTTGAGACCTTGTCTTCAGTCCTGTAGGGATACCATAGACCCTCGGACAACACAGGCTTGGACTGCCCAGGTGCACTTACACGTGGATTTCTTCAGTAAATATGCAGTTGGCCTTCGTATCCCTCGGCGTCACAGCCACAATGTGACCAACCACCCACTGAAGACGGGATTTTCTCTTCTGAGGTTGGGAATCCATATTGTGGGGGTGGACTTAAGTATGTGTGGATTTTTTACTGCAGGGGGCTCAGTACCCCTCCTCCCTCTTTTCAAGGGTCAACTTTCTCTGTGCGTGGAAATGGAATCACTGGGTCATACCAGTTTCTGAGGAACTCCAACCCATTTCCACAGCGGCTGCACCATTTACATTCCTGCCACAGTGCACAGGGTCCCAGTGTTCCCATGTCCCACCAGCACTTGTTTCTGGTTTTTGAGGCGCCAGCCGAGTGGGTTGAAGTGGGACCTCACTGTGGTGGCAGTGCCTCTCCCTTGTGGTCAGTGATGCGGAGTACCGTTTCACTTGCAGTGTTGCATGTGAAAGGTACAAGTGTCTGTTCAAGACCTTTGCCCAGCCTGACCAATGGTGGTGCAGTGGATAGAGCATCAGCCTTGACCCAGGTTTGAAACACCAAGGTCGCTGGCTTGAGCCCAAAGGTCACTGGCTCAGCTTGAGACACTCCCCCCCACATCCCCATGATAAAGGCTTGTATGAGAATTAGTGAACAACTCAAGTTACTCAACGATAGTGATGCTTCTCATCTCTCTCCTTTCCTGACCTTGTCTGTCTCTCTATCTCTCAAAATAAAAAATAAAAAAAGACCTTTGCCTATTGTTTAATCAGATTATTTGGGGTTTTCTGTTGAGTTGTAGGAGTTCTGTATGTGTTCTGGGTATTCACCTGTCGATTGTGTGGTTTGCACACACCCCTGCCGTTCCTGGGCTGCCTTCTCACTGTTGATGGCTCCCTTTGCTTCACAGTTTTTAAAGTTTGATGTAGTACCATTTGTCTACTTTTGGTCTTCTTGCTTGTGCTTTTGGGATATATTTTTATTTGCTTTTTCATTCTTCCAAAGCCTTATAATCCTAGTCATGTTATCCATGTTTATGTAGGCAGTGTCTTTTATTTTTCCTTTTAGTCTAACGACATTTTCTCGGCCTTACTGTATCTTTTATTGGTTTTTTTCTTCACTTTTGTTTATTGTATCTCTCATTGACTTTATAATTTTGTTTGACTGAAGCTTTTCTCTGAGTCTTTTTTCTCCCAAAAGATTTGTGAGTACAAAATGTGGAGTCCCTGAGCATCTGAGAGCGTTGTACTTTCCCCCTCATTCTCAAGTGATAGTTTGGTGTGGTTTAGAATCTTCAGCATTTCTGAAATTCCATTCCTTTTTGGCAGAAGCCCTTTGCTGGCTGTTCGGTGACTAAACAGCAGGGTGGGGTTGGGAAAGGCAGGAGAGGCGGGGGCCTGGCTGGGTGGCCGGGTGCACTGGTGCGGAAGGTTGGGGAGCAGCTGGCATGAGAGACTGCCACGTGACTCAGCACCACACACGTGGACCACACGATAAACGCTAGGAGCTCCTGCTGGGAGGGGGGCGCTGGTCACACCCATGACCTTCCCCACGCCCAAGGTCCTGGGCTGCGCCCAGACTGGTGGGGAGGGGAGGGTGGCTGCAGGCGGGGCTGAAAGCTCAGTCCTGGGGAGCTCGCCAAGGGTGCAGGTCCTGAGGACTGAGTGCAGGTGAGTCCATGCCTGGGAGGTGGTGGCAGGAAGTGTGGCTCTGTGCCACCTGGGGATGAGTGGAGGCACAGTGGCTGGCACTGTGCTCGAGGAGGGTACTGAGGTGACAGTGTCTGCAGCTGCAGGACATGGGTAGTGCTGGGACACCCTGGGTGGACCAGCGCAGCGTCTGCCTGTGGACACTGGGGCCCTGTGCCCACCGGCAATTGTACGACATTTGGTTACCTGCATCCCAAATGTTCTGAGTTGGTGTCTTTCATTAAAAAATTAAAAAGTTAAGGCCTTGGCCATTAGCTCAGTTGGTTAAGAATGTTGTCCCAAAACAAGGTTGTGGGTTCAATCCCTGGTCAGGGCACACACGGGAAGCAACCAGTGAATGTGTGACTGAGTGGGACAACAGATGAATATATGACTGAGTGGAGCAGCAATGAATGCTTCCTCTACCCCTCCCCTCTCTCTCCCTTCCTCTGGCTGACTAGCTCCGCTGGAGCCTCCTCCTGGGCTGCTGGGGCGTGGAGGTTGCCGCTCAGTGACAGCACATACAGGAGCAGCTCAACGTGCCTGTCTCTCTTTCCTTGCCCCCCAATATAATGATAAAGTTAAATTTGGCTATAATCTTACAATATAAGTTGTTGGGACAGGACACCGATGATGGATTGTAGATGAAATTATAGCATCGCCTACTTCCTTTTTGGAAAAAAATACAAAATGGACCCTTGTGCCCAGGCTGAGAAGCTTGCCTTGGCGTCCCCCCGCATTTTGTTGGTGCTGTGGGTTTGGGACAGTTTGTATTTTTCTGTTGGTCTTTTCATCTAGGAATATGAGTGACCCTCCTTCATGCCGTCTTCGTAGGCCCAGGTCAGAGTTCAGAGGAGAGACGTCTTTAGAGAACCAGAGCCCTAAGAAGGTGCAGTGCAGGCGTCTGCAGGCCCTGCCTGGACTGAGGGTCGCAGCCGTTTCTCTCTCCTCCAGGTGCCCTACGAAACCCTGAACAAACGCTTTCGCGCTGCTCAGAAGAACATTGACCGTGAGACCAGCCACGTCACCATGGTGGTGGCCGAGCTAGAGAAGACCCTGAGCAGCTGCCCTGCCGTGGACTCCGTGGTCAGCCTTCTGGATGGTGTCGTGGAGAAGCTCAGCGTCCTCAAGAGGAAGGTCAGTGCTGGTTCTGGGCCTGCCAGCCCTCGGGCCGCTCAGTTTGTCCTGAGAAAGGGCCATCTCTTGTGGAACCTACGGCCATCCTCTCCTGAAGGGGGCTGGTGGTCATCGCCCGAAGTGGGAGGCTTTGCTGGACAGGCATTCCCTTCATGCTGCCTGTGCTCTGGAGCCTCAGGCCCCCACCAGGCCCTGCTCCTCGTCCTGAGCCTCGCTGTCCTGGCCCCAAAGTATCCCGTGCCCACATGGGCAGGCCAGGATGGGTCATTTTTAGAATATCGCTTCAAAACAGCATGTAGGGTTCCTTGTTTCTGGGAATGGTAGATAGAGTGTTTGCACTAATATGCCCACTGAGAACAACCCCCAAAATGTGGTGTTTTAAAATATCTTATTGGATATATCAAAGAGCTCCTGAGAAAAAGGGCACCGCCAGGAGGGCGGGGTCAGAGGAGCCCCGGAGGAGGGTGTGTTGCTGCTCTGCGCACACAGGTGCTCTCCAGGGCCTGGCGTGCAGGTGACCCGGGCCCTGTGCTCAGGTGTGGGTGCCCCAGGAGTGGATGCCCCCAACAGCATTGCAGCTCTTCAGCATGGCATAAGTGGTCCTGACAGGGGAACCCCCTGGCACCAGGCAGAGTAAATGCATTTCTGTGGTGTGCATCCTGGTGTCTGCATAACCGGGTACACAGGACACTGTGACCAGACAGAAGGAACAAAGCAGTGAGGTCGGCACAGACGTCAGATTCAGAAGAAGTCAGACCATGCTTACTGTCCTTAAGGGATAAATAACAGCTTGGAAGTATTTGCAGAGAACAAAAATAAAAAAGTGATACAGCTTAAATGAAATAAAACTTGAAGAAAAAGAAAGCAGTAACTGAAGTGAAAAACACAAATGTTTATAGCAGACATTTAACACTTAAGCATCCGACAGCACTGCAGTGGAGACTAAGGTGCTGGCATGTGGGCCTGAGGCGGTGTCCGGAGTGCAGCCCTGGGGTGGGAAGGTGGACGTGCAGAGGAGGGCAGAGCTGTGGGAGCGAGTGGAGATGCTGGGTGTGGCCAGCCCAGGCAGCGGGCAGGCACAGAGGTGGTGCAGAGAGCAGGACCCGTTCACACTCCAAACAGGAAGAGCAGAAGCAAGCCCAGAGGGTTTGTGCACAGGGATGCGGAAGGAGACAGGAGAAGACCACTTGTGACAGCAGCTGGAAGCCAAAAAATAGTGGTGTGTGCGAGAAAGCGAGGGCCAGCCAGAGCTCCGGGCCTGTGTTGTCCATGCCTGGCCCCTGGCCACACTTCAGCTCATCGGCAGTGGTGGCTGTGCTGGACGACAGTGCAGGTGCAGGACATTGCTATCTAGCTGTATTAGTTTTGAACAAAATTGACTTTAAGGAAAAAATGTATTGTGTAAGATAGAAAATGATTCTATAAAGATAAAAAGTTTAAGCCCTGGCTGGATAGCTCAGTTGGTTGACGCATCCTCCCAAAGCCAGCGGTGGCCAGTTTGAACCCTGGCCAGGGCACATACAGGAGCAGCTGATGTCCCCCCTTCCAGCAGCCCCCTTCTTTCTCACTAGAATGAATAAATAAAAGAGAAAAAGAATGGTTTAATTAAGAAGCTATAACATTAAAATTATGTGTATGTGACAGAGCTGCAGAACTCCTGAGCCAGTAGCCCCCATGGACAGAGGTGCTGGTCCACAGGCGGGGGGGGTTGCTGTGCGTCAGGAATGACTCCAGCACCAGTGCGCCTCCTGGGTGCTGGGGGCCGGGGCCTGGAGGCTGGGGGCCGGGGCTGGGGGCTGGGGGCGGGGCGGCGACACCCTGGCCGGCTGGCCTGAGCTTGCCTCTGTGCCGCGTGTCTCAGGCAGTGGAGTCTATCCAGGCTGAGGATGAGAGCGCCAAGCTGTGCAAGCGCAGGATCGAGCACCTCAAGGAGCACAGCAGCGACCAGCCGGCAGCCGCCAGCCTGTGGAAGCGGAAGCGCATGGACCGCATGATGGTGGAGCACCTGCTGCGCTGCGGCTACTACAACACCGCCGTGAAGCTGGCACGGCAGAGCGGCATCGAGGTGGGCGGTGGGCGGTGGGCGGTGGGCGGGGACTCGGCCTGCGTGCCCACCCTACGGGGGCTCCAGGGGCCAGTCTTTGAACCCGAGGGTCTGTAGGTGCCTCGTTCCTCCCCAGGAGTTTCAACATGCTGTGATTAGGGAGAGCTGCAGGGTTGTCAACGACACCCATCTTTCCCTGTGTTCCCCGTTTTTCCTGGTGTGGAACTCTGTTCCGCAGCAGGGCCCGGTCTCCACTGGTCTGTTTACAGTAGCTCCAGTGGAGCAGGTACAGAAACAAGCCTGCTCCTTCCTTTAGGTCAGGGCTTCATGGAGCAGAGCATGTCCCTGCTTCCCACTCTGTCCCTGTCCAGATCCAAGGTATCTATGCCCCTGACAAGTCAAGTGACCATGTTTTAACCTCTGGTGGCAGAAGCTCTTCACGGTTGTTGGGCCCTGGGTGTCCACCTCAGGTGACCTCCTCGGGTGATGGTCTGCCCTCCAGCTCTGTGGCCTCTGCCCTGTGCAGGGACCCCCTGAGCCCTAGCCTCACTCCTCAATGACACACTGCGCCCACCATGACCTGATCCGTCCTGTAGCTTAAACCCCACGCATGTGTGTGGCTGCCACCTTGGGCTGAATGGGGAGTGATCTGTGCAGGGAACTGGCAGGCGCTCAGAGCCTCAGTTTCTCTTAAAATTCAAAGGTCCTTTTGTGTTGATGTTCCACGCGTCCATTTCAGATGGAGAAATTTACCCTTCGAAAAATTTTTTTTCTTTGAATGACTTCCTTCTTTCCTGATGTCTGAGCATTGGTCATCTCAGCTTGTGCTGTGGATGGTCCTTCCTTACTGGCTGTACCTGACCTCTTGCTGGGGCCTGCGTCCTGGGTGCCTTGCCCTGCTGGGATCCCCCGGGCTCAGCAACTGCAGTCTCACCCATCCCCTCTGACCACCCCTTTTCAAAAATCTCAAGTTCAAACAAATCCTCGGAGGGAAAACCTCAGATAATGAGGTGCGGGGTTGCTGGGGTTTCCAGGTGTTTTTGTGAAGGGTGAAATGGGGGGCGGGCCTCAGTTCCATCTGGCTAGAAGGTTCTGCTTGGGCTGGGGCTCACGGGCAGCCCACCTGGCAGTGTGCAGACCCTTCCACACCTCTGGGAGCTGTTGGTGTGGGGTGCACTTGTGTGATCAGAGCGGTCCCAGCAGTGCGGGCTGCAGGGCGCTGGGTGGGGGTCTGAAAGAGTCTGGGTCCAGTGCTCTGACTGCACTGCTTCCTTTCCCCAAGGACTTAGTGAACATCGAGATGTTCCTGACGGCCAAAGAAGTGGAGGAATCCCTGGAAAGACGTGAGACCGCCACCTGTCTGGCCTGGTGCCATGACAACAAGTCCCGGCTGCGCAAGATGAAGGTGTGAGGAGCTCCCGGAGGGGCGGGTCTTCCGGAGGGTGGGGCTTTTCGGTTTGGAGCCTGCCGGGTGGGGCTGAGGCTGTGCCACCTGCACAAGGGAGTCAAGGCGCGTTCATCTGCTGGTTCCGAGTTCTTTGGTTCTGGTCATCAGCTGGGTTGCTGGGTTTGATGTGGGCTTTGGGCATTTTGGATGATGCACCACCTTCTGCGTTAGGGTTTGGACTGATGTTCTGAGCATGAGGTCTGAGGGAGCAAGGTGGCAACCACGTGCAAGCAGCATGGTAGCCGCTGCTGGGGTTGGAGCCGGTCCCTTCCTCCTACCTGTCATCACGGGGACTCAGACAAGCCCTGTAGAAAGGCTGTTGTCCACCTGCAGGGGGGCAGTGTTCCAGGCTGAGATATTCTTCTTGAATACAGCTTTTCTTGAGACCCACAAGCAGCTTAAAAAGTGGACATCTAAACATAATTACAGAGTTTAAATATGCTTATGGAGAGGTGTTTTCGCTGTGGGGCTTGCGGAAATGTTTAACATGTATTAACCCTCCCGCCTCCGTTAGAAAACTTTGTTTCTGTTTTCTAAACCGAGCGCCTTTAACCCCTCCCTGGTTGAGTTTGTCGTGTGCACATAGTGACCAGCCAAGGGTGACACTCTCTGCCACTCAGGGCCGCCAAAGCGAGCATGACGTGAAGCCGGGACGGAAAAGTAGAGTGGCCAGTGGCTCCCCTAAGGAAAGTGAGGATCTTGGTATGGAAACCATAAAAGGAAAGCCAGAATTGGTACGTAACACCCGCCCTGCTCCCTGCCCCAGCCCCACAGCCGTGCTGCTCGCAGAGTGGGAACTGGGTCGGAAGGAAATGGGCTTCCCGTCTTGACAGGTTGTCTCTGCAAGCCCGTTGCCTCCCAGACCCACGGCTGCTTGGCGAGAGCTTGCCCTTTCAGGCGCTCTCGAACGGGGCCTCGCAGCCACGTGTGGGCAAGCGGGCGAGGCTGAACCCACCGATGGCCGTTGAACTTGAAAGAACAGGTCACTCAAAAGTGCATTTGGAAGATGCCCTATGACCTAGCACCATGCTCATAAAACAATGACTGCACAAATCAGGGTGCCCGACTGCCTCTACAGTATGTGTGTACACACGAGCTCACGCAGGCCAGGAGGAGAGAGGATCCTGGGAGGGCTGTGCCAGGGCCAGCAGGGTCCCACAGCTCATGCAGGACACTAGCCGAGAAAAGAAGCTTTGAGACATGCGTTTCCAGTAGTTGGAAGGTATTTCTGAAGTAGTTGGTCATGCCAAGTTAGTGTCTAGTGAGTTGACTGGGGTCTCAAGAAATGGGGCGGTGTGTGCACAGTGACCTGTGCCGGTGCTGTGTGTCGTGGAAGTCTCAGTGCAGGGTGCAGTCAGCGCTCAGTACTTCGCCACTGCCTAGCCGTGGTGTTTCTGTATACACACCGTCACCACTGGTGGCCTGCAGTCAGTCCTGCCCTACCCGGTCAGTGGGTTCTGACAAACCACGAGACCAGTTGTACCCCTTGATACCCTATGGTGCCTTATCAACATTATCACGAAAAGACGTGGTTCAGGACCTGCTGTGTTTGAAACTGGTCCTGGTGGAGCAGAGAGCCATCGTAAGCAATGGGACTCGCCAGTGTGTAAAGCTGTAACCTGGAGCACAACCAGGGCACCGTCGGAAACACCCTCCCAGGGCCTCCGCCGCTCGGAGACCGGAGGCAGGCGGGCTCTCCCTGCTAGTCTGTACCACACCTGCCCCTTGGACGCAGCACCTGCCTCGCCCAGTCAGGGGTCGGGCATGGGAAAGGGCCACCCACATGGAGGTCAGGGGTGGGCGAAGGGAGGGAAACCAGCCTTGCTGTGATGTGAGCACCTGTGGTGTGGACATGAGGGCACCAGGCGAGTGGCTTTCTGCACCTTCCCTGGCTGGCCCAGGGTCTGGGAAGCCTGTGAGCGGTGCTCCCGCCTGGTTCCTGGCGCAGGGCTGGGCCTGAGGAGTCCCTGCTGAGCTGTGGGGCCCGGGCAGCCAGGAGGCGGGGCGGGAGAAGCGTGCAGGGTCAGTAAACTGAGGACCGGGTGTCTGGGGCTGACGGACCTGACTTGCCGGGGGCGGTTTCTGTTCACACCACCTTGGGATATGGGCGCTGTGAACGCAAACGAACCCTAAGATTTGCCTCTTGTTCAGTAGTTCACATAACTGTTTTTGGTTGGAAATACTGAATGTTATCTGAAACCACGTGAAAGATATTTTAGTTTAGATATTTCTTAAAGTGTTTACTGATTGACAGTAGAGAGAGAGAGAGAAACTTCAATTCTTCTTCACTGATTTATGCATTTGATTCTGACTGGGGATGGAGTTGAAAACCTTGGCATATTGGGACCATTCTCTAACCAGCTGAGGGCCCCGGCTAGGACAGTTAAGTTTGAATTACTACCTCTGTAAAGCAAGCAGTTTGTTTTCCATCTTAGGTCACAGAAGTCACCTTTGCCTGCTGGCGACCCCTACCCCCAGCCACAGCATTTGAGCCCAAACTGACTTGATAGCACTGAGACCTCAGAGTTAGTGTGTGGGTGTTCATATGAAGGACCCTGCTGTGGCGTCTTAGTGCCCCTCAGGATCTTCAGTGCAACTGTCCAGGTGGCTCCTGTCACACACATGGCAGGCACTGGCCAGTCCTGGGGCTTCTGACCAGCTCTCCCCACCTGTGCTGGCTCTGCCTGGTCCTGGCCAGCCGCTCACCCCAGCCTTCGTTCCTTCTGCCTGGGCCGGCCTCCCCAGGTGTCCATGGGGCCTCAGCCTGCGGGTCCCTGCTCCTGCCCACACTGCCGTCTGTGTACAGTGCCACCTTCCGGCCGCAGCACAGGGACGGGCCTGCCTCCCCCAGCAGCCCCTGGCAGGGTGGGACCGACCGGCAGGTCAGGGTGGATGTGAACTCGACTCTGACACTGAGGCCGGCGAGGTGAGGCCCCAGCTAGGCTGGTGACCGAGGAGGAGGTGACCAGGAAAAGGACTCGGTGCGGAGGTGGCTTTCCCCGCATGGTTACCTGCTTTGCTTGGGACATTGTGTCCCACACACCGTGAACTGCTGATGGCCGCAGGGCCTTGCAGGGACTCCTGGCTGTTTCTCACCCCTGGTCACGCCTGTCAGGCCCACCAGACATCCTCCAGGGCCCAGGCCTGTGGTGGCAGTCCTGCTCCTGCCTCACTTCACTGAGGCTTCGCCAGTGAGGCTGGGCCCGTGGACCGCAGACACCGGGAGGCAGTGGGCTGTGGGCTGTGGACTGCAGTTAGGGTTGGGACGTCAGAACTGCCCCGGTGGCTCTGAGCTTCCTTCTGCAGTGCTGTAAACCCAGCATCGAGCCCGTCTGCGGGGTCGGCCGGGGATGCTGCTCTGTGGTGCCGCTGTCCCAAGTCCTTGTCCTGTTCTTGCCCTCAGAGCTGCCTGGAGTTCAGCCTCAGGATTCAGGAGTTCATTGAACTTATCCGGCAGAACAAGAGGCTGGACGCCGTGAGGTATGCAGCAGAACGGGCACAGTTCCGGTGGGGGGTGGGGCGCTGGGGCCCGCAGTTCACGTTCTGGGGAAGGTGGCTCAGGCTGTCCTGATGGGGGGTCTCTGCCCAAGGAGAGCAGCCTGCCACTGTCACTGGAAGAAGTGAGGGTGGGGGAGGCTGGGGGCCTGGTGGTTTCGAGACCCATCCTTGGGCAGACCAAGGCGGCCTCAGCCTGGCAGGCCCGGTGGTCTAGGCAGAAGGACGGGGACACTGGCCTGTTACTCTTGCTCAGCCTTGTTTTGGATGCAGTGTCCCCAAACAAGGACCCCTGGGGAAGGGCGATGTGTCAGTGTCCCGCTGGTCCAGCGTGGGGCAGAGGCGGCCCCTGGAGTGTAGGTGTCTTGTTGCTGCTCTGCTCTGGTTCCCACCTGGTTCAGCCTGTGCTCTGACCCAGGAGGAGCACCGTGAATGGAGTGAGCAAGGGGTTCCCCACGGCCAGGCAGTCTCATGGCCACAGTCTCGGTGTCTCCCCAGTGTGCTTGTTCTTTTTGACTCCGTTCTGCTGACCCGTCCAGTCTCTGCAGGATGGCACTGGCCCCAGGGTGGGGTAGGTCTGAGTGCAGAGGGCTGACCAAGGCATCTATGAGGGCAGGTTCCTCTGAGGAGAGAGGGGGTCTTGGGGAAGGAGTGCAGGGTGGAGCCCAGCTTCCCTGAGCCCAGTGGCTCCCAGTTGCATGCCTGGGGTCTTCTAGGGTCTTGTCTCCTGGGATCCAGACACAGTGTGTATCCTTGGGATTTGGGTGCTAAGTCAGGGTGACGAGAGGGGCTCGGGCAGGTGCCCTGTGTGCTTGAATAACTGTCTCCAGGTGTTTCTGTGTGAGAGTCTCTACCTGTGCATCTCATGCTGTCCCCATCCCCGTCCCGTCGAGGAGAGGTGCTGGAGTAACTCTGCTTCCGAGCACTGGGTGGGAGTCCAGCCCTTGAGCTGAGCTCTGGCAGACCCTGGCCCATGTCACTGAGTATAGACTGAGCTCAGATTCTTAAAGATGACAATGCAAACTTAGAAGAACCAAACTGCTGTTTTCTAGACATGCAAGGAAACACTTCAGTCAGGCTGAAGGCAGCCAGCTGGATGAAGTCCGCCAGGTCATGGGCATGCTGGCCTTTCCGCCGGACACACACATTTCCCCCTACAAGGTAATCTACGTCTGTGAGCCCTGGGTCTTTGACCAACATCCCAAATGAGCCCTTTCTCATTTGGTTCCCATTTTACTGTTGAGAAAGTGGATCAGAAGAACCTGAGTTCGGGTGACAGCACACATCTCCCAGGACCCCCTGCCGGTGCCTCCTGAACTGGGAGGCCTGCCCTGCGTGTGCCCGGGTCTCAGCATAGGTGTCCTGGGGCCTTTCCCAAGGTCGTCTTCCCTGAAGCCTAGGGCAGCCCCTCTGATCTCGGAATGGACCCAGGGTCCTTCTCCCCTTGTCCTGAAGATCATCCTGTCCTGACATCCAAGTCGACTCCTCACTCCTTCCCCTCCCCTTGGTTCTGCTGGGCGGGGATGCAGCGCTGTCCTAGTCACACTCGTCTCCTCGTTGGGTCGCTGGGCTACGTACATTCTCTGAGTTCTCTCCCGAATCCTGAAGCCCTGCTTCCTGTTCATGAACAATTCCGACTTTCAGCCATTTCTCTCGTCTGGCTTACTGTGAGCACCTGGGAAGCCAGCTGCCCCTTCACCTCAGAAGCAGCTTCCACCGTTGTCCACTAGTGCAGCATGCTCTGCCTGTGACAAGGGTCATCGTCCCTCCAGCAGAAGTGACAGGCCCCTCAGTCCACTCAGCTGCCGCTAGCCTTTCCCATCTCCATTTGCACCATCACCTGAAGACCAAGGCCCCGCTCCCACTGCTGCCCCCGCACGGAGCTGCCCCCGCACGGAGCTGCCCCCACTCCCGCTGCTGCCCCCGCACAGAGCTGCCCCCGCTCCCGCTGCTGCCCCTGCACGGAGCTGCCCCCGCTCCCGCTGCTGCCCCCACACCCAGAGCTGCCCCCACTCCTGCTGCTGCCCCCGCACAGAGCTGCTCCCACTCCCGCTGCTGCCCCCACACGGAGCTGCCCCACACCCAGAACTGACCCCACTCCTGCTGCTGCCCCTGCACAGAGCTACCCCCACACCCAGAGCTGCCCTGCGTGTGTGTGTGTTGTACAGTAGCACCACTCTGCACTCATGTCTCATCTTGGTCACGCCAGCTGCTGTCACAGAACCCGGACACTGGGGGTTGTAAAGCAGAAACATAGTCTCATTGTCCTGGAGGTTGGATCTGTGTACTGTGGTGCCCCACATCTGGGGGTGGACACCAGGGAGCCATAGTCTTGTCATGGGGCTCCATTCTCATGGCCAGAGCTCCCAAAGACCCATCTTCTACCACCACTGCACAGCTTAGGATTCAACACGTGGATTTTGTGGGGACACAATCCGACCGCGGCACTCATGTCATAGGTGCCCATGCCTGGAGGACTGACATGAATTTTCCTCCTTGTGGTCTGGACCAGCCATACTGTCTGGGCCTTGAAGCTGCTCTGTCCAGGGCTTGCCCTACCCTCCACTCAGCCCAGGGCTGGGCCATGCCCAGGGTACTGGGAAGCCTTTGGCGGGACTGCCCCCACCTCTGCAGTATTGGCTACAGGCCTTCTGCACAGCATCTGAAAGCTTCTCCAGACTGAGTTCACAGAATTCTGTGGTATTTGGGGATGTGTTACAATCAAAAGTCATGAGGTCACAGAACTTTTCAGATGTTGAGCCTGAACTCAGATCCTAATTCGTGCTGTTTTAACTCTTCCCTGCTGTGGAGAAGGGTACTGACAGTGACAATGTAAGTACCCAGGGGGACCTACCCCTGGGACTGGACGTCTGGCCCAGGGTGGTGTGACACCCAGGTCTCCTCCCTTAGGGGCCTTACAATGGCAATTCTCAGGCAGGTCTGCCTGCCGGGGGGTTCCCCAACAAACAGCAGTGCTCACCCACTCCCCCAGAGTCGAGGCCTGCCGGGTGACAGGTGACAGGTGCAGCTCGGGGATACACATGGGAGGACCTGGGCTCAGGGAACGGGCGATATCAGGTGCAGACACCCTGGAGCGGAGGCTGTAGGGTGGCCTGGAAACAAAAGCAGGCGGCTCAGAGGACAGAGCAGAGGACCCCAACACTGGCCTCATACCCTGGTGGGAAGTCCTGGGTGGGTGGGACTGGGTCACCCAGGAAACAGCACAGGGGCTGGAGTGGAGGGTGCAGGGCTGCTCTCTCCAGGCGCAGCCCTCCCTGCACTGGGCTCGGAGGGGAGAGGTGTTAGGACAGTCTGTTATGGTTGGGCTGTGGCTGTACCCTTCTCTGAGGGCTGCAGGGGGGTCACACCCTCCTGGGTGGATATCGGGGGTTCCACTTTTGTTTTTGTATGTGCCTCCCCACCCCACGCCTCTGAGTGTGAACCTTGTCATTTTAGGGACACATTGACCAGATTTAACCTTCATTTTCTGTAATGTGGCTTTTTCACTTAGAGCTCAGGGCTCCCTGCAAGAGGGTGCACTCAGCTGAGCTGCCCTTCTAGCCCACAGAGTCCTGTCCTTGTCACGGGGCCGCTGAGCACCCAGCCAGCAGGAAGGGGCTTTGTCCTGCGGTGCTGATCTGCGTGGGTGCTGTTCCGTCCCAGCCTCTGCCTTCTCTTCCAGGACCTGCTGGACCCGGCCCGGTGGAGGATGCTGATCCAGCAGTTCCGATACGACAACTACCGGCTGCACCAGCTGGGGAACAACTCCGTGTTCACCCTCACCCTCCAGGCCGGCCTCTCGGCCATCAAGACACCGTATCCTTCTGGGCCGTGGCCCTGGCTGGGCTAGGAGCCTGCCCTGAGGCTGCTAGCACACCGTGTCCACAGAAGGCTAACGCTGGCCTGTCTCTGGCAGCTGGTACTCGAACCATTCAGAATAGTCTTCCTGTGGGGTTCTGAAGTATTCGGCAGTGTCAGTTGCTCTGACCCTTGTCCCAGTGGTCACATCTTCGCATAGTGGCAGCCCCCCCGTGGCCAGAGAGCTGACACTGACCTAGTGTGTATGGGTCCTTCTCCAGTGTACCACATGGTCTCTTCTAGGTCTCCATCAGGGCTGTCTGCCTCTTGCTCATCTAATGCCGGGCACTTTGGGCAGGCCCTGCCTGTGATGGGACCAGTGGCTATCCCTGGGCCTGTGTCGAGCACTCAGAGGGAGAGAGAGAGCTTAACTTGTTCGTAGCTCACAGCCTTCCCAGCTTCCCCAAGGCGGCCTCAGCTGACATTGTTCTCCCCTGCCCTTCCGTGGTGAGGGTCGTGTAGGGTCAGCTGTGAGTACATGTCCTTTGCTCTCCAGTAGTGGGAGGGGCCTGGCTGTGGGACTCTGGCCCCTGATTTTGCTCAGGCCTCGGGCTGTTTTCCTGCCAAACACAGTATTTTCTTTGCTTTGAAAGAACTCTTGCTTATTTTCTGCCTGGTCCCCGTGCAGCAATGAGTGGCCTCCACGTACCTAGTCTCACCCTGGATCTCACGACCCTGTGACCCTTCCTTAACCCGAGGCACAGACAGTGCTACAAGGAGGATGGCAGTTCCAAGAGCCCCGACTGCCCCGTGTGCAGCCGCTCCCTGAACAAGCTGGCGCAGCCCCTGCCCATGGCCCACTGTGCCAACTCCCGCCTGGTCTGCAAGATCTCGGGCGATGTGATGAATGAGAACAACCCGCCCATGATGCTGCCCAACGGCTACGTCTACGGCTACAATGTGAGGGGCCTGGGGGGCGGGGCGGGGGCACCAGGGGCGGCGGGTGTGCCTTCAGGAAGTGACTTGGGCAAAACCCAGATGACTTACTTCCTGACGGTTCATTGTGAGGTTTGTCTTAATGAGTTCTGGTCTTGTTTTCCAGTCTCTGCTCTCTATCCGTCAAGATGATAAGGTCGTTTGCCCGAGAACCAAAGAGGTCTTCCACTTCTCACAAGCAGAGAAAGTGTACATCATGTAGGCCCCGCTGTGCCCTGCCTGCGGCGGTGTTCCTGTTTCTTGCGACCAAAGACCTGTGAGCCCCGACAGGCACTTCGGAGGAGAGGAAGGGAGAGGGTGCAGGCGCACGTGAGAACCACAGTCTGATCGGCAGGATGTTGTACCGTGAGTCAGCTAGCTGATCCTCTGGAAGGGGCCTCCCCCAAGAGACTCGGGGCCCACCTGACACTGAGGGACACTCGAGAACATTTCAGAAACAGTTTCCTCCCTGTGCTGAAGGTGAGCCCTGGGAAACAGGTGTGTCCTGCGTGGTGGCCGGGGCAGGGGTGGCTGCTGGCTCACCGGCCATGATCGAAGCACCAGGAACGTGGACCACGGAGCTGCTGCCACGCCCGGCACCCTCAGGTTGACCGGCTTCAGCGTCCCCGCTGGCGTGGCCTGTGCACCCCGTGGGACCCGCTGGACCGAGTCTGTGAGGCCTTGTGGTGGTTCCATCACTCGGTTCTAAATGGCGTTGGTCACAGAACAGTCCAGCTGAAGTAACCGCGACAACCTGGGACCGAGGGAACCACTCACTGTAGTCAGCACCGCTGTCCCGTAGAGGTTTGTACCTAGTGTCATGTTTGCATGTGGATGTTGCTTAGCTAATAAACTGTAAATGTAAAACATGTTAATAAAAGGGTTTTCTATTTCTCATTTCCCTGTGAGGTGGAGGCTGCTGTGTGTTTCTGACACCACGGCCCTGTCTGCCGTCCCTGCTGTTAGCAGCATGCAAGGTAGGGCCCCTTGAGCCGCACCGCACTCGAGGGGCACCTGCTAACACGGTCCCACTGGTTCCTTGGGAGTGTCTGAAGAAGAGTGAGTGTCCTGCTGAGCAGTGTACCTGTCCAGTGGCCAGGCCACCAACAGGGCTCTTTTCATGCTCAGAGGCCCCTGCTGAACTTGGGAGTGGGGCAGTGGCCTCACCCCTTCTCCACGACAGGGGAGGTTTCGTTGGAACTGTGTTTCTCCCCAGAAATTGCTGGACAGAGACTGGGCAGCGGGTCACACACACCCCGGCCTGCCCCAGTCAGCACACACTGGGACATGAGGTGTCGGGCCGGGCTGCATGGAAGCCAGGTAGGATGCCCTTGGCCAAGGGCCCCATCCTCTGCTCAGCCACCAGGAGCTGCCTAGCTTACTCTGGCAAATTCCCCTTCATCTGTGTAGCTCCTGTTGATGTGGCCAGAAGGGGGCTTAGACTAACTGGATCACATAGGACACTGGTGCTTTGGGGAAGCAGCCCCGTGTCTCAGTTCTTGACCCTGACACACTGGGTGGTTAATTTCTGTCCCCACTGCCCCTTCAGATGTTCCTGCAAAAGCCACAGATGGTCTTCACAGCCCCCAACCAGCCCCTCGCTGGCCTGCTGTCCACCTGGGCCGCATCTCTCCTTCCGGGCTGCTTCCCGGCTCTGACTGCCTGCACTCGACCCTCTGCTCTTCAGCCCAGGCCTGAGACCACGTCCCAGAGAGACTGCAGCCTGTGGGCTGTCGCCATGCCTTGCTTTGGGGGAGCACAGTGTGGCAGCACCGCCCAGGTGTCACTGTGAGAACACCCACATGGTGCGGTCCCTGGTGGCTGGCCTGGGAAGCAGCCTCGTGGTCTGTGGACGGCTGTGCATGCCCTGCGTGACCTGCGGTTGCTGGGGCAACAGTGCAGCTGTGAGCAGGCTTCTCTGATCACCCCGTGGCACTCACCCCTCTGGCCTGGCCTTCGCTTCTTCCTTTATTAAAGTAAACGGCACACGCTGGCGGCCACCAAGACCAGTATGGCCCCACGGGGGCCTAGGGTCTTGCTCAGTCAGCATCCCCACAGGGATGTGTCAGCAGTGGAGTGGCTCAGTCAGTTCTTAAACCTCGTGGACAGGAAATGGCCATGTGGGTCCTAATGGCAGGCAGGTGAGCCGGACTGGCTCTATACTGCTGGACAGCGCCCACTGGAAGAGCACTTGGTGGCTATCCCGTCACAGGGAACACTGGACACAGCCTGCTAGTGGGGTGCCCGTGCTCACCGTCTGGGTGTGGGAGGCCACCTGCAGCACGTCCCCACTGGGCTGGACACTCACAGCTCAGTTATCAGTCTGTTGGCCATCAGATCACTGGGATTTCAGTTGTAGTCAAGACTGCACACACTGAAATACACAGACCTTAAAACAATTTGATGTGTTTTTATAAATGTGGACCTGTTTCCCCCAAGTCTGGCTACAGCATTTCCGAACCCCAGAAAGTGTCACCAGACCCGCGGCTGTTGGAGAGCTGGAGTCACTGCTAGAGAGATCTGGGCGTCGACGGGGTTCAGCGAGTCCCGAGTCGTGCGGTGTGGTGCCTCTGGTCCTCTGCATCGCTGCGCAGTGACCATCCCATACTAAACCACACGTTCTAGAGAGATCTGGGCATCGACGGGGCTCAGCGAGTCCTGAGTCGTGCGGTGTGGTGCCTCTGGTCCTCTGCATCGCTGCGCAGTGACCATCCCATACTAAACCACACGTTCTAGAGAGATCTGGGCGTCGACGGGGCTCAGCGAGTCCCGAGTCGTGCGGTGTGGTGCCTCTGGTCCTCTGCATCGCTGCGGAGTGACCATCCCATACTAAACCACACGTTCTAGAGAGATCTGGGCGTCGACGGGGCTCAGCGAGTCCCGAGTCGTGCGGTGTGGTGCCTCTGGTCCTCTGCATCGCTGCACAGTGACCATCCCATACTAAACCACACGTTCTAGAGAGATCTGGGCGTCGACGGGGCTCAGCGAGTCCCGAGTCGTGCGGTGTGGTGCCTCTGGTCCTCTGCATCGCTGCGCAGTGACCATCCCATACTAAACCACACGTTCTAGAGAGATCTGGGCATCGACGGGGTTCAGCGAGTCCCGAGTCGTGCGGTGTGGTGCCTCTGGTCCTCTGCATCGCTGCGCAGTGACCATCCCATACTAAACCACACGTTCTAGAGAGATCTGGGCGTCGACGGGGTTCAGCGAGTCCCGAGTCGTGCGGTGTGGTGCCTCTGGTCCTCTGCATCGCTGCTCAGTGACCATCCCACACGTTCTAGAGAGATCTGGGCGTCGACGGGGCTCAGCGAGTCCCGAGTCGTGCGGTGTGGTGCCTCTGGTCCTCTGCATCGCTGCGGAGTGACCATCCCATACTAAACCACACGTTCTAGAGAGATCTGGGCGTCGACGGGGTTCAGCGAGTCCCGAGTCGTGCGGTGTGGTGCCTCTGGTCCTCTGCATCGCTGCGGAGTGACCATCCCATACTAAACCACACGTTCTAGAGAGATCTGGGCGTCGACGGGGCTCAGCGAGTCCCGAGTCGTGCGGTGTGGTGCCTCTGGTCCTCTGCATCGCTGCGCAGTGACCATCCCATACTAAACCACACGTTCTAGAGAGATCTGGGCGTCGACGGGGCTCAGCAAGTCCCGAGTCGTGCGGTGTGGTGTCTCTGGTGCCTCTGGTCCTCTGCATCGCTGCGCAGTGACCATCCCATACTAAACCACACGTTCTAGAGAGATCTGGGCGTCGACGGGGCTCAGCGAGTCCCGAGTCGTGCGGTGTGGTGCCTCTGGTCCTCTGCATCGCTGCGCAGTGACCATCCCATAGTAAACCACACGTTCACCCAGTCTCTCCATGATGGACTTCTGGTTTGTTTCCATGTTTACCTGTGATAGATGCTGGAAAAGACTTTGTGGGCGGTTTTTCATTTCTCAGGTAAGACCTGGAAGTGGAATGACTGAGCCATGGTGTTGCTGTGCGTGTAACTTCAAAGGTCTGAGTTTTTCCAGAGGGAAAGCAGTGTGTGAAGGTTCCCCTGCTGCACGCGCTGCCAACCTTGGGTGCTGCAGTTCCAGTGCAGGTGAGCGCCCAGGTCGGTGCACTGGGCCACATGGGGCGGAGGGGGGCGGGGCTGCGTTTCCTTGACCGATGATGTCTGGCTCTGATGAGCTGATTGGTTATCCCTCTTATCTGTTGAAGTCTGCCTGTTTTTTATTGGGTTGTCTACTTTTTCTTGATTTGAAGGAATCTGTACATATTCTGGATACAGATCTGTTAAGTGTTTTTACCCTTTGACAGTTCATTTGATGGGCAGAGGTTTCCATTTTAGTTAAGTTCCAGTTTATCAAATTTTTCTTTTATGGTTAATGTTAGTTTGTGTTCTGTGAAAAACTTGCCCATCCCAATGTCTCGATGATACCCTCTTAAATCTTTTCAAAGATTTTGTTTTAGCTTTGATGTTGTCTGTAACCTATTATAGGTTAACATGTGTGTGGAGGGAGAAATCAACATCATTTGTTGAGAAGATTTTTTTCCTTCCGATGGAATGATGTAGCTTCTTTGTTGAAACAGAATTCCCTGACAGTATCTCCTGGGTCTATTTCTGGGTGCTCTGTTCTGTGTGGCCCCGCAGGGCTGTCCTCACACCAACACCCCAGGGTTTCGGCCACTGTCGCTCTATAGTCGGTCTTGAATGGGGGAGTATGAGTCCCTTTTGTAATAATTTTCTACTTTCTTGAATTGTTTTGGCTTTTCTAGTTCCCTTGCTTTTCTACAAAAATTTTACAATCAGCTTGTAAAAGTATCAAAATATGTCTTCTGGGATTTCAATGGAGAGTACACTGGATCTGTAGATCAGCGCAGGACTGAGAAAACGCCTTTCTGTTGTTATGACTGCCGGAAAAGACCAACCTTAATTACCTCCAGATACAGTCGTAAGGGGGGGGGCACAATTGAGTCCATAGCGTGGACTTAAACATCTTGACAACATTGAGTCCTCCATTCTGTGAACATGGAATATCC
Source organism: Saccopteryx leptura (assembly GCF_036850995.1). Lineage (NCBI taxonomy): Eukaryota > Metazoa > Chordata > Mammalia > Chiroptera > Emballonuridae > Saccopteryx > Saccopteryx leptura. Next base: position 568,464 of record NC_089507.1, read on the forward strand.
CTCCATGTGCTTAGAACTTTCAACACTGTCATCTACACTTGATAACTCAGTGCACATACTTGTATGTATTGAATATTTTGTGAGCCCTAAGTAGGCCACAATTTTTAATGCTATCACAAACGTAATTTTAAAGTTTAACTTGACAGCTTGTTCCCATATGGTGACATACGTACAGACATATAATTGATTTTTTGTGTGTCTTGATCTTGTGTCCTGTGACCTTACTGAACTCACCCGTTATGTCTAGTAGCTTCTTAGTAAATTTTAAAGCACTTTGGACCTACGGATGTGTCACCGCAGAATACTTGCTCCCGCCTCTGCCCTTTCCTCTTCTTCCACCACTGCAGCTGCTGCACCCCAGCACGTGTTGAGTGGGGTGACTGCGGACGCTATCTGGTCTGCAGTCTTCAGTGGACCACCACGTTCTGGCAGGTTTTTGGATCTGTCCTTCAAGTTGAGGATGTACACTTCTTGTTTCATGATTTATCGTGCATGGAGGTTGAATTGTCAAATGTGTTTTTGTTTCTCTACAAACATTACCATGTTACTTTTCCTTTATTCTGTTGAAGAATTACCTCGATTTGAATAGTCAGCCCTTGACTGACTATTCAAGGTATCACCCTTCTCCCCCCCCACCCCCCATGGGTGCATTTTATTTTGCACATCTCTGGATGGTTCTAGAACTTTGTAGGTGAGTTGTCTGTGACACGTAGTAATGTCACCCTAACACTGGATCTCTGCTTCTTTATGTCTTATTGATTGGTCTATCAGGGGTCGTCAAACTTTTTATAAAAACCGCCCACTTTTGCAGTGCTGGTCAACCTGGTCCCTACCGTGCAACCAAACAGCGCCACCATTGGCCCATCATGAAAGCTGGACCGCCCGCTAGTGGGCAGTAGGGACCAGGTCGACCAGCACTGCAAAAGTGGGCGGTTTCTATAAAAAGTTTGACGACCCCTGGGAGGCTCATCAATTTTATAGATCATTTCAAAGAACCACTGTTGGGGGTCAGGAAGACCTCCTGCACAGTATGAAAGGTTTTGTTTTCTTTGGGGTGGCAGCCAGTGGATGGGGATGAAGGGGTCACGTGATCAAACCGTAGGCGTTAAGGGCCACTCTCTGGCGGCAGCAAGGTGAATGGGCTGGGGTTATGAGGGCAGAGCTGGGGACCCACTGAGGGGATGGTGGCTGGGACCTGGTGGTGGCAGTGGGGTGGTGAGAGGTGCTTATGTTCTGAGTGCTTTCTGAAAGTGGGGCTGTTGGATTTCCAAGTGGACTGGATGTGGGGTGAGAGGAAGAGGCCGAGTGAATGGAGGGAGGGTCGCCCGCCCAACAGCTGGAACAAGGACACGTCACTCAAGTCATGCTCATAGGAGACAGAGCCGTGCAAAGGCCAAAGCGGCACGGTGGACACAGGTGCAGCCGAGACCGGGAGGCACAGGTGAATGGAAAGCTTTCCAGGAATCTTGGTGTGAGATGAGACAGAGGCAACAGGCTGGAGAGAGAAGATGGGACAGAAAGTTTTCATCAGGATGAGGGCTTGAAACTGCCGCTGGAGAAACCGCAGGCCTGGGACAGGGCACGGAGGCTGGCGTGGCAGGCACTACCCCTCTTCTCCTGTTTCATAACTGCTCATTGATGTGTAATTCACGTACCATAAAAGCCACCCTTTCAAAATGTACAATTCAATGTTTTTAGCATTGTAACCAGGTTGTGCGACCACTGCCTCTCACTGCAGATCTGCTTCTTCTGCTGCTTCTGCATCTATGGACTTGCCTTTCTGGACATTTCACACACGCAGCCACATTGTGTGGCCTTTTGTCTGGCTTCTTTCACTTCCGGTGAAGTTTTAAGGGTAAAGGAGACGCATTTTGTACTTTGCTTGTTGATGGACATTTGGGTATCCACACTTTTGGCCACTCAGAACAGTGCTGCCGTCAACCAGTACATCCATTCTTTCCTATGTCCTTAACACTTTCATCCCATTCGGCCACCACATCAGGTCCAAGGAAGCATCCACTCTGCTTGAGCACCATGCTGAAGACACCCCAGAGAGACTCAAAACACCTGGAGGTTAAGCAGGCCTTCCTGAGAAAAGGCAGCCAAATCAGGAGGAGGGGTTTGGCTGAGACTGGTGACAGCATGGCCTGTGGGGCAACATCAGGGCACACAGCATGTACAAAGGCCCTGAGGCCCGGTACACAGCACAAGAGGAGGACAGAGTGGGGGCTCCATGGGAAGATGAGGCCACCTACCATGTCCTCTGAGAGGACCGCTTGGGACCTGGTGGGATGTGTGCAGGGGCCCTGCTGTGAGTGCGACTCCCAGAGTCCTCCTCTGGGCTGCTGGCCTGGAGCCCTAGGCAGGTGTTGGGTAGGTTAAGGTGCATAAGGAATACCTGGGTGCACATGTCCAATGCAGCTGGACCACAGGTTTGGGCCTGGGGCTATCATTTGAGCACCCGTTTCCAGACTGCACCAGGAGCAACTCAAAGGGATGTTGACACCCCTCAGCCTCCCAGGATGGGTGTGGGGGAGGGGGTGGGGTGCGGGGTGGGCACACAGTGGGATGCCGGCGGTCAGAAGGGCAGGTGACTGGGCAGGGGTGAAAAGCATCCTGGTAAAAGACGAGCCCAAGGAGGTTCCAGGCCAATGGGCCGGCAAGAGTGGTTCAACTGGACAGAGGTGGCTACCCGAGCTGACGTGTCCGGAGAAAGTGTGGCTGGGCAGGAGTGCCCGTAATGACAATGCGAAGCTCGAACTCTTGGGACCGGGTCTGGGACCTGGCCATCTGCCCCTTGAGGACTACTGGCCCTCCTCCCCAGGGGCAGCCCGCCCTGGTCGGGGCCGCGCGGTGCGGCGGCTCTGGCACTCCCCGGAGAAACGCACTAATTCCCATCCGGCCCTGCGCAGCCGACCCGTCGCCAAGGACAGGGCTAGGGTACCGCGAGCCGCCTCTTGGCGGCGGCGTGCACACAAGTTTACACCCTTCTGGCCGGGCTAGCCGGGCGCAGGCGTACTCGCACGCATAAGCGCAAGTGGTCCCTTTAAGAACTTGGAGCGCCCTCCCGCTTCCTTTTTTTTGCTCGTCGCTCTCCCGGGACGCCCCGCCCCTCCCCTGACGGGCGCGCGCCTCCGTCGCTCCACAGCCTTATGTCCCGCCCTCGCCTCCAGGGTCAGGAACAACAATTGGCTGCGAGCGGGGGCTAAGCACGTGATTGAAGGCGGACTCTCCGCCGGAATGGGCGGGGCTAAGGTGAGAGCGGCTGCGTCGCGCGGTAGATGCGGTCGTCGCTTCCCTGACCTTCTCCACGCGCCGCCGGAGCCAAGGTGAGCCAATGTCTGTACCGATCTGGGGCGCGTGACAGGAGGCGGGACCTTCGCCGGAAGGGGCGGGGTAAGGCGAGCGACCTGGTGGCGCGGTAGGTTTTGTGGTGGCTCCGTCGCTGGGTCCGAGTGCGAGTTCCGCCTCGGGGGGCCGCAGGTAGCGGTGCGGCGGGTTCCGGGCCGTCTCCCCGCCTCTCCTGGCGACGCCCCCGCCCTGCTTCCCGGGACGCTCTCCCATCTTCATTTCCTCCCGAGACACCGCTTCTTTCCTCCTGCCTGGGACGCCGGCCACGTCCGCCCGCGAGGGCCCACGGGCGGCGGGACGGCTGGGGCGCTCCGAGCCCGCTGCCGAGTGGGTGCCGAGCCGGCCGCCGTCCAACGCTCCTTCCTGGAACGCTCCCCGTTCCCCGAGCACACGGGCCCGCCGGTCCCTCTTTCCACCGAATCGAGCTGAGCTCCGCAGCCAGCCGGTCCCCGGGCCGCCCTTCCTTCCCCGGCTCGGGCCTCCCGAGGGCGCCGTCAGCGCACACCCGGCCTCCGCGGGAAAGCGCTCCGCAGCTCGCTCGCTGTCTCCGGAAGCGGAGCCTGGTGCGTTGCGAACGGACAAGATCGGCACGGGGAGAGGTGCCCCCATACATCCGGGAAAAGCTAACTTCAACGCGGACGTTCTGTCCTCTCCCTGAACGCGCGCACCGCGTCTCCCACTCCGTGATTGTTGACCTCCAGACTTAACGTTGTCCTGGTTACCGCCCAAAACGCCTCGTTGGGCTGGCCGGGAACATCACCTTGAATGGCTCTATGGCAGCATCCCGGAAGTCATCTCCCCAGGGCCGGGGAGGAGGACCCCAGCCCTGCCCCCTGCGCCCCCACCCCGCCCAGCTAAGGGTGGAGCTCCGGAAAGGAGTGTTGCTGTGAACTGAGAGCTGGGGCAGAACTAGGTGGTCCCCTTAGCGTCTCTGCGTTCTGTTGTTTCTAGGTATGGATCAGATACTTTCCGAGTTGGTAGAAGACCTCACAACCTCGGGAGAACCTCAGTTGAATCCTGAGAAAATGAAGGAGCTGAAGAAAATCTGCAAGTATGTCCGTCCTAAGGTTCAACGTTTCATGGTGTCGCCAGCCCAGCAAATTTCATGCCACCCCTGGGAGATTGTGGGGCTTCCCCTGGGGCCAGGCATATACCTCACCTGCATATATCCCAGCCCTCCACGGTCGCCTCTGCTGCAAAACATCCCCCAAAGGAAGACGTCTAGGATGTTACCCCAGAGCTCTGCGGTGTCCTGAGGCAGTGGTGGTGTTGGGGTGTTGGGGTGTTGGGGGGAATATGTTAGGACTGTGGTTGTCTTTGTCTCCACCCCCAGTGTGGGTTTTGGAGCCTGTCCCTTGAGTGTACATATGTGATGTAGAGATGAGTGTGCACCTGCTCCTTTACTGTCAGGATATGTGGCAGAGGAAGGTGAGAGGTCACAGGTGGGCAGGTCACCCCTTGGTGTGCAGCACTGTGTGTCTACCGCCCCCTGCTCTCCCACTGCAGACAGCTGAGCCGGGAGGGATCCCCAAAACCCCTAAACAGCAGCGGCTTACAGGGCAGGGGTGGCACTTTAGTCTGTGTGCTGCAGCTGCTCCGCTGAGGCAAAGCCAGCGAGGACGGGAACAGATGTGCCAGGCTGTCCCAGAGAAACCTTACAGGCACCGGCACTGAAATCTTGTATAATTTTCATGTCATGAAATATTACTCTTTTTGTTTCACCCATTTAAAAATGTAAAAACCATTCTTATGGTTTTGTGGGTTTTACAGAAACAGGCAGGGACTGGGTTTGGCCACACGAAGGGGAGGAGGAGGACTGGGAGAGGGTGCGTGTCCCTGCCACTTGTGAACACTGTCTCCACTCCGCGTCTAACTACCGTGTCCTCAAGCATTGGGCGCTTGCTAAGGACAGCTGGCATCCCCAGGTCCTCGGAGGAGCAGTTGAGCCACACCTACCACCTGCTGATGGCCCAGCTGAGCCAGGAGCACGCCGAGATCCGCCTCTCCGCCTTCCAGATTCTGGATGAGCTCTTCGCCCGGTCTCACCTATTCAGGGTGCTGGTTGTGTCCAACTTCCAGGAGTTCCTGGAGCTCACACTGGGCACTGAACACAGGCGACCCCTGCCACCCCCCAGGGAGGTGGCCCAGAAGCTGAGGCAGGCGGTCATCCTGGCGGTCCAGCGGTGGAACGAGAAGTTTGGCGCAGCCTATAAGAAGCTTGCTTTGGGCTACCACTTCTTGAGACACAGCCAACAGGTGGGTTGGCCTTGGCAGTGCCAGTCTACCTTTGGCTGCTGGGCCAGGGTTGTGGACCAAGCAGACCTGAGAGCAACGAGTAAGTGGGGGTCAGGGGCCGGGAGGAGCAGCTTTGGGAGGAATCTGGGAATTCATCCCTGGGTGTGGGTGGAGCTGAGCCTGTGGGCCTGGTGCCTGCGGGTGTACATGTGACAGGAAGGACAGCGAGACTCAGCTTCTCAGATCAGCCCTTCTCGGATGCGCTTGCACCCTCGGAGCCCACCCCTTGCTTACACTAGTTGTTCATCCAGGCCCCTCTCCCACTGTCCCTGCTCTTGGCCTGTGGGTGCTGTCTCTCCCACCACAAGTCGGGGGCCTAGGCTTAGGTGGTGGCCTCAAACCCCTGGGTCTGGCCAGCAGCTGCCCTTCCGTGCTGACAGGAGCGAGCATCCCTCCCCCTGTGGCATATTTGGGACCGGGGTTTTCTCATCTGTTTGTTGGGAGGTGCTGCTGGCTGTGCCCCTTCCGGGGACCCAACGTGTAGTCTGTGTGTTCCCTTGTGTTTTGAACACTGACCGGAGGGCTCCTGAGGTTGGGCCGTGTGCTGGTGTGTGTGTATGATCTATCTAGTTGGGTCTCATCTTCATCTCAATTTTCCAGGTTGATTTTCAGGACGTGAATGCTAGGACGCTGGCGGAGAGAAAGCGAGAGGAGGAGAAGCAGAGGCGTTTAGACAGAATCTACCGGGAAAGGTCCGAGCAGGCCGTGCGGGAGATGGAGGGTGAGTCACCAGGACCCGGCCGGGGGCAAGGGAACAGCAGGTAGACAGACCAGCTGGGCAGTGACCCCCGCCCTGTCCTGGTCAGCAGCTGGAGGGGCCCTGCGGGCCGCACAGGTCTCTCCTGCACCTTGGTGGTAATGCTGGCAGTGACGCCGACCCACCTTGCTGGGCAGGGGGATGAGAAGTGCATCTGATGGGTCTGTAGTCAGTTTCACTTCTGCATCTCCTGACCTCGCTTGCCCTTGCCAACCCCTCGCCCAACTCCAGTATTTGCTTTCTGCCAGCCAGGGTGCAAGGAGCGGGGAGGTGGCCCAGCCTCAGGCACTTCCGGGAAGGCCACGCCTGGGAGAAGGCTCAGTGCAGGATGCTGGGACCCAGGAAGGAAAGCCCTGGCAGGGAGTGGGTGCAGGTGCGTTCAGGCTGGGCGGCTGGGGCGTGGCAGGTGTCCCCACGGCCCTCAGCTGGCTGCTCTCTCCCCCAACTTACGCTCGTGACAGTGAGTCCCACGTGTACTCAGAAACGCGCCAGGGAATGGCCATTGCAGCCCAAGACCAGACCCGTGGAGTCACCAGGACGTTGGGGGGGATGGCTCTGTGGCTGCCACTGCCAAGCAGTCCGTCCAGCAGTTACAGAGCCTCAGCTGACACTTGAGGCCAAGGCACTGGGCTTTGCTGGTGGGGAGGCCAGGCTGCAGGCAGCTGAGCTGCGGCTGGATGGGCCTCCCTGCCTCTGGAGGGCGGTGCTGTCCTGTGATGTGAGCAACAAGCAGCTTCTTGGTTTCCGCAGAAATGTCTGAGGAAATCCAGGGCTGCCTTACCGAGGTGAACAACTGCTTCCGGCTGCTGGTGCCCTTTGACTTGGGGTTGAGCTCAGGGGCCACCTCGCCTGCTGGGGCCCCTGGTGTGTCTGAGGGTACCCGTCACCTGGCCAGTGCCCCTGACTTTGGAGATGAGGAACAGCCATGCTGCAGCAAGACGCTGCCCACCTGTACCGGCCGCCTGCCCCAGGCCCCCACAGGGGCTCCCTCGGAGGACGAGGACAGCGACCTGGAAGAGTTTGTGCGGCACCATGGACTGGGCTCCCACAAGTACACGCTGGATGTGGCGTTTTCCTCAGGTAGCACAGCCCCTGCTGCCGCTCAGGCTCTCCTGCACTCCGCCCCGCCCAGCCCCGCCCCACCCCGCCCAGGCCGCTGTCCAAACCAGGCCTCTTGGCCACAGGCCCTCCTGACAACTCAGACTTCTTGGGGCTGTGAGCAGAGCAGGGACCCATTTGGAGTTAGGCTGTGGGTCCCAGGGCTTTGCTTTGCAGCCCTTGTCGTGACAAGCTGGCAAGGTAGCCAGGGTGCCCCAGGAGTTCCGGGGGCGGCTGTGGTTTGCTGCCCAGCCATTGGGTCAGAGTGGCCCCCAGGCCTGGGAGAAAAGTGAGATGGGGAAATGGCTTCTCACCACATTTGCAGTGATAGAGGTGGTGTCACTGAGCCCATGTGGCCCTGGCGTCCCTGCCTTGAGGTTTTCCCTCGTGCCTGACCCTGGGCCCAGTTTTCTCACTGGCGCCCTGATGTCTTTGTTGGGTGTGGGTGGGGTTGGGACCCTTCAGGTATGTTCCCAGGAGGAGGGCAGCCAGACTCCTAGTTACAGGAAGTCCCGGCCACCCGCTGACACTCAGCCCTGCTAGCTCCAAGAAGCTGCCCACCTATGTCTAGGGGTCAGGGGCTGGCTGCGTGTGGGAGGTGGGATTGCTGTCGGGTGGCAGGGTGCAGGGAGGAGCAGGGCCTCCCCTGAGCGCCCCCTGAGGGGTCGGGGTGGCTGAGGGGGTGTCTATGTCCCGGAGAAGCTATGGAGGTGTTGGGCCCGGCGTGTGGTGTGGAGAGAGTGTTGGGTTAGGATGAACTCATAAGGCAACCAATCTCCTTGGGAGTCAGGTTTGGGGTCCCAGGCGTCTGTGGTGGGGGTGGGAATAGGGGGAAGTGCAGGTGACCTGTCTGGGGCTCCTGGTCCTTCTGGTGACCCTGCACATCTCCGTAGACAGCTTGAGGGTGCAGGAGGATGAGGACAACTCTGCAGTCATCCAGTCGGCCCAGGACACGCTCAGGCTCATCCAGAACAAGCTCCTCCCGGCCGTGTGCTCCTGGGTCCAGGTGAGGTGTGCACGGGGCGGGCAGGCATGCGTCTGGGGGAGGGTGCCTACTGCCACGTGACGCGTTGCCCTGCTGGCAGCTGTTCACTCGTACAGGGACACACGGAGGACACTTAGAGGCCGCCATCAGCCTGAAGGCGGAACTGGAAACTGCCCTGAGGAGATCCCGGGAGCTGGACATCGAGCCTGAGGGGCCGCGCCGGAGAAAGGCGAGTGCGGTGGTGGCGTGGTCCCAGTCGGGAGGTTGTCCTGTGGTCTCAGCTCAGCCCTCTGAGCGGGACCTGCGGGGCTCCAGAGCATTCGAGTTCCTCTCTCCCTGGGCCTGGCGGTGCGGACAAGGCTGCCTCAGGCCCTCCCCTGGGGTGGGGGGGCAGTGGGCTGTGAGCTCTGGCTGAGGGTTTGAGCAGTTGAGCGCTACCTTCTGTCCTCGGCTCTGTGGAGTGTGCAGCCCCTGGGGACCAGCAGAGGGCGATCTTGTCTTTCTCCCTCGAAAACGGTCAGTGGGGCCAGGCTGGGCCCAGGGTGCTGAGGAGTGAGCTTGCCGTGTCTGCTGGTGTGGCCCTGTGAGTGTGGGCTCGCTGAGTCCTTTCAGAGGGTCTCTGTCAGCACCTCGACCGCCTCCGAGCTCGTGTCTGGCTCGATGTCTTGCTGGTAGAAACCTGGGAGCTGCCCTCAGGCATCTGTGGGATGATGTCCAAGGTGGGAGGCATGGAGTTTCCCGGCCTGGTCGTCCAGTGGGGCAGCAGCTGCAGGCTGCTAGCAGCAGGACTGGGCTTTGGGGTTGGGAAGCTGTTGGTTGAAGAGATGCCACTATCCATTCTAAAGGCTGGAGGGCAGGCCAGGTGAGGTGCTGACCCGGAGGCTGAGTCTGTGTCCACTGACTTGGAGACACAGTAACTGAGGTGGGCACCGTGCATGCTCACGCCGGCCGTGGAGGGCCAGAGGGGCTGATTGAGTGCCGGGAGGAAGCGGGCAGGCGCGGCGGTGCACCTGTCTCTGCCTGTCGGTGACACAGACGTGCTCCAGAGCTGATGGAGAAGGCGCTGCTCTGAAGTCCTCGGAGACAGTGCTCATTCCTCCAGGCTGTAGATGGAGCGATTGGGCCACGGGCTGAGTGGCAGCGCCCTGCTCAGGTGAGCGCCGTTCCCAGAATAGACACGCTATCTGCACATCTGCTCCCGTTCTGCGCAGGCGGCCGCCAGCAGCCTGGTAATTAGAAACGAGGGTCGCATTGTTCTTGTCCGGTTCTCATGTAAAATGCCTGGGGTTACATCCCTGGCTCTGGTATCTCCCCACCTAGCTCGGGTCCTGGCTGCACAGAGAACGGGCTGAGCTGGGTGCTGACTCAGCAGGTGACTTCAAACATGTGAGGAGTTGTCACAAATGTGTGAGACCGAAACAGAGAGGGCGCTTCTGGTTCCAGTGACCACAAGGCCAGATGCTGGACGGGGTGGGAGCTTGTCCCTAGAAGGTCCCCGTGCCGCACTGAGGCAGCAGGTGCCTCTCTTTGTTTTCTTTGTGTGGCCAGTGATTTCTGTTTGTTTTTCCCTTTTGAGTAGACTTCTCATCTTCTAAAAATATTTAAGCCAGTTTTGCATGACCAGTGGTGGCACAGTGGGTGGTGTCAACCTGGGACACTGAAGTCCTAGGTTGGAGACCCCGAGGCCACCAGCTTGAGCACGAGGTTGCTGGCTTGAGTGTGGGGTCATAGACATGGTCCCGTGGTCACTGGCTTGGCTTGGCTGCCCCCCCCCCCCCCAGGTCAAGGCACATATGAGAATACAATGAGCAGCTAAGGTGCTGCAACTCCAAGTTGACCATTTCCATGTCTCTCCCTTCGTGTTTGTTTCTCTCTCCCTTTCTTGTGGAAAAAAAAAGTTAAAAATATTTAAGCCAGTCTAAATAGGTTTAACTGTTTGCTTTATAGAGTGCTTTGCCTGCATTCCGTTTGGGAGCTGGCTGGATAAATCTCACCCAGATCAATAGGAAGCATCATTGGGGAGATTTAGTTTCCAGCCTGGCTGTGCTCGGGCTCGGGCAGGGGTGATAATCCATGGTGGCTGCATCCGTTACACTGATAAACATCCTTTGAAAACTTTTAAATTGCCTGCTGTTTAATTATGTCGCTAAGACCACAGGTTATTCTGTGTTGTGTAATTAACAAAATAGCAGAATCCCACTAACCAGTAAGCCAGAAAAAATTATTTCAAGCATCAGTCTATTTAAACTCTCAGCAGTGGGGTTTTATACAAAACGTCGGCTAATTGAAACGGCTGAAAGACCCACACAGATGCCCTTGTTCTCACCCGTCAGCGGGCTGGTGTGGCAGCTACAGGGTCTCAATGGCAGCACCTCCCTGCCCATCCGCTGGGCTCCACGTGAGGTTTTCTGGGTCGGGCAGCTCTGAGCTGGGACCTGCGGGCCGGGCTTCCTGTAGGTGAAAAGGACAGCAGGGGAATGAAATGTTGGATGCGTCAGGCTCCTCGGGAAACAGGGAAACTAAATCAGCAGCGTGGGGACCTTGTACTCGGCAGGGCCAGTAAACAACCTCCCCGGTGATGTGGTCCCTTCCATCATGCCGAAGGCCGGCCGCTGCCGCCCCGAGGGGCTGAGAGCAGGGAGGGTCTGCGCCCAGGAGGACTGGGGAGCAGCTCAGCCAGGCCTCCCCCTCTTCTGCTGTGCGAACACCTGCCTGACCTCGCCGTCCCCAACACCCTCCCCGGTGTCCCTGTAAATCCGAGAGCAGCTCCACTGGGGCTTGTGTGGTGGCCCCATTCTACAGGTGGGGAGACTGAGTCGGGCAGTGGTGTGAGCCGTGCCTTCCTCTCAAGGCTGGGTCATCCAGGGACAGTGCCACCCACAGGGTCACAGGGCTGGAGTCCCGCCTCCAGAGCACTGAGGAGGCCAGGCTGAGCAGGGAGGGCGTGATTCCCGAACCCGAGCTTGCTTTCCAGGCTGGATGTGCCGCCCAGAAGCGATTGTGCTCCACTCCGAGCAGGAGCCCCGGGGCACCTCTGACTGGCTGCAGGCTCTAGTGCACGCCCGGTGTGGTCTCCCGAGAGGAGAGCTGTTTATCTGGACCACACACAGGCTTGGGCACCCACCCGTCTCTCGGGCTGCCTGCTGCCCCCTCCCCCAGACCTCGCGGAGCTCTGGACCCCAGCCTCAGCCTCACCCTAGAGATGGACCTCCAGGTGGTGGCGGCCTCCCACCCCAGCAACCGGACGGGCACTGGAGCGGCTCCCACAGCAAGGCCTGCCCAAAGCTCACTCCTGCTGCGCTTCAGTAGGACCAGAAAGGGAAGGGACAGCCCTTCTCGGATGGGGCGGCTCCTGACACCAGCTTCTCCGATCCTCCTTCAGGAGGGGCACGTGTCCCATGGCTGGTCCAGGCAGGCTTTGGGGTCCTTGTGCTTGCCATGGTCAGCCTGCCCGCGTCCTCTGCCCTCTGAAGGTGCTTTGCAGCCCAGATGCTAGATAGCGGCTTGGCTGGGCAATTTGCAGGGCCTTCAGGGAGGGCATTAGCATATAAATAGCCACCGGATGACGGCCATCACAGCTGAGCACGTTTAATTTTTAGTTTATAAGAGAGAATGGGGTTTTAAATGCATAGCCATCAAGCGCTGAGAGACAAATGCAGGTGGGAGCTCACTTGTCTGACGAGGGCTTACATCATTTTTTTTTAAAAGGGAAACACACATAAACTGAACAAAAGTGATTTCTTGGGTGAAAAGTAATTGAGATTGTGCACCAAGTTAATTAGATGGTACAAAATTTATTTAATGGTCCCAGCTGTATCTCGGCACAGGGTGGCGGGCGGCAGACCGCTCCAGTGCGAAGCCACTCTTCCCGTCCCTTCTCAGATAATTAGTAACCGCTACCCGACTTCTGTAAACTGATTGCATTATATATTTTAGCCGTTTTACTGCTTATTTAATTGTGATTGTAGAGGCTCATTTTTCTAAATCCTTTTAACTGTGGGTGAAAATCAGTTTGTATAAAGCCAGCCAAGGCCGAGGCCTCCTTTGGGCCTCCCAGCCCCGGGCTGGCTGACCCCCCTGGAGGGTCAGTCCAGGGTCCTGGCCGGCTCTCAGAGCCTCATAACGCACAGGAGGCATCTGCTGGCCACGGGGGACGACTGCCTGCCGGGGCCCCACCTGTTAGGGGACCTCGTGACCGAAAGGGGGGCCAGGTCTGCTTTCACCGCGGTGGGACAGCTGCTCCAGGGAATGACCAGGTTACATGTCCAACCCATTTGGAGTGTGACCTGCCTTTAGCCAGTGCCGCCTCAGGGTGTGTCCTCTTCCCGGGGTCCTGAGTGCCCTTGACCCCTGCTCTGCTCTGCCCTCAGTGCTTCCTCTCCCCTGGCTCAGGAGTGGCTTCTGACCCCATCTCTGACCTGGGACCTTGTGAGGCCATCTCTGCTGCCCTGAGCTGCTGGACTAGCCCCCAGGAGCTCGGGTGCAGGCCTTTTCTTTCCCGGCTGTGCTGGTTCCTGGGTCTCGGGAGGGCCGCCCAGCCCGGGAGGCGGTGCTGCTTTTCTCTGAGCAGGCGCTTGGTGGCATGTCCACGAGCAGGTCACAGGAGGGCCACGCAGGTGTCTCGGCAGCCGTGACTTCCCGTGGAGTTTTCTAGCTTTCTCTGGCACAGCCACCTGGAGTTGGACACACGGGCTCACTGTGCCCATTGAGCTCACCTGTGACCTGACACCGTTCGGTGGACGCTTCTGAGCTGAGTGTGCTGTCAGCTGGGAGTCCAGCTCCGCGACGCAGCACGGGAGAGCCTGGTCCATGATGGCGAGGCTCTGGCCAGGGGCCTGGCCGCAGGACTGTAAGGAGGACAGTTCTTACAGGCTCAGCCCTCCCCCCAGCCCCCAGCCCCCGGTGCGTTGACAGAGGACAGAGGACGTGCATCCTGCACACGGGTGCCCCTCTCCAGCCTCTTCTGTGCTGATTTAAGAACAAAGAGCCCAGGGCTCCGTGTTTAGTGACAGGAAAATCACTTTTAGTTGGGGAGAAGAAGGTGTGATTCTTAATAGTTCCTAAATATTTTTTAGGAAATGGAAATTTAATAAAAGTCTCTGGTGAAATTCGATGATGGGAGCAATAAGCATAATATTTTATGAAAATGACCCCCATATTTAAAACCTGGCATCTATGTTATGCATTGTAGCCCCGGTCGGTCAGCATCTACCTTTTAGAAAATTAAAACACATAAATTCTGTTTAGTGTGTGATGCGCACTGCACAGGCCGGGAACCATGATGCCGGAAACCTTGGGCTGCTTTCCACCTTTCATAAATTCCTGGGGAGATTCTATACAAAAATAATTTTCAGGTTCGTGGCTCATTGTTATTCAAACGTGATTGATTGTCGTCATTTGCTCAGCTCGGGAGTTAAGTGCCCCTGTCATTTCCAAAGAGTATAATTGGGACGTTTCACAGGTCAGCGGTGGAGACAGGCTTCCCTTTTGATCAGTGTTAGACTGATAACAAAAATTACAGTTTCCAGTGATTAATGTCCCCGCACCTCAGACAGGGCTGCAGGCCAAACCCAAACAAAGTGCATTTGCATCTGATTATGCCTCTGGGGTGGTAGAAGCTCCTCCACCTGCAGGTGCTGCCACCAACAATCGGATGTCCTGGGGTCAGCCTAGTGGCTGGGCTGGTGTGGGGCCGCCCCCCTGTGGTCAGTGTGGCTGTGGGAATGTTTTCAGAAGCGAGGGCCTGTGTCGGATGGTCCCGTTTTCTGAGTTTGCTTCTGACCGTCTTACCGGCTCCGTCGATGGCGTTCGTCTGATGGGCCCCCTTCCGGGCCCTTCCTGCAGTGGCAGCCAGGTGGTGTTGCCATTCTGGGGGCAGCGCCTGCTGCGTAGGGCAGGGTCCCTGGGCTGTTGCTCTGGCCTGAGGGCCGGCAGCAAGAAGCTGAGCCCTGGTGTGGCTGCGCCGCCCCAAGTGTTTCAAGATGGTGGGCAGGGAGCAGGGGGCTTTTGGGTGCCTCCCCTGTGCCCCTCAGGAGAGCCCATGGCAGTCGATGCTGTGGGATAAGGGGAGATGGAGGAGGAGGCTGAGCTGGCCCTGGAGGGTTTTCTGAGCAGGGCTGGACTGGATGTGGCCCTGGCACGTTGCTGTGTGTGCATGGCCGTTGGTCACCCTCCATGGAAGACCCTCCTCCAGGAGGACCCTCGGCCTGCCTGAGATGAGCCCTCCCTGGGCGGGGCCATGCCGCTCCCACTGCGCTGGGTGCTGCCCAGGAAGAGGGTGGGGGGCAGGGTCCGGTCCCCCCCCTTCCACCCCCCACCCCCGTGCAGTTCCGAGGCGGTCCTCCTCACCTCCAGCTTAGTGTCGGGGACCCCACCACACCCACCTGAGGGTGGCCTCTTCCAAAGTACTTTCTTCGGTGGCTTTTTAACATTGTTAAGAGCAGAATATTTCAGAAGTGCTGTGGTCACGTCCTCACCAGCCAAGGCCCAGGTGGGGGTCTTGCCCAAGAACAGGGTGCGAAGCTTCTGCCCAGCTGTGGCCAAGCCTGGAAGGAGGGGCTGTCTCCTCAGTTCAGAGGGCCTTGCCTTTCTCGGGTGAAATCTCTGCGAGAGTTTGAAGTGGTGCCTGTGTGCACATGTCAGGGTCCCGGGCAGCCGCAGGTCACCTCTCGTGGTTTGAGCTCTGGCCTCAGGTTGGGTGCGCAGAGCTGGTGGTTTTAGGAGTGAGGGGGGTCAGCTTGGGGATGGTTCACTGTGTTCAGCCTAGCGACGCTGGCACCCCAGTTTGGAAGGAGAGCCCCACAGGGGCCCAGGGAACATCAGCCTCTACGTTGTTTCACACACGGTGGGGGTGTCTCCACAGATGGAGGCCCTGAGGGATGACGACGATGATGATGACGATGACGATGACGACTTTGTGGAGGTCCCTGAGAAGGAAGGGTACGAGGCCTGCGTTCCTGACCACCTGTGGCCTGAGGATGGTGAGTGGGGGGCGGGGACACTGGGAGGAGGTCCCACTCAGACAGTGTCCCTCAGCTGTGGCTGTGGGTGGCACTATGGAGCCGCTTTCACTGAGACCCTGTCATTATCCTCTTGTGCCCTGGGCCCTCCCTGAGGATTCCTGTCACCACTGCCTGTGGGTGCAGCCAGGTGTTCACCCAGAGCAGGACCTCCGAGGCCCTGCACTGACCTCCCACGGGTGAGGGGCAGCCCTGCTGAGGACGAAAGGTCTTGGCCTCGGGAGTGAGTCCAGGGTTGGACGGGGTGTCCCAGAGCAGAGTGAGGGTCCTGTACTCAGGGGGGGTTGGCGGGCCTGCCGTGTGGGGTGGGAAGGAGTCCGTGGCAGTGGCTGCTGCCTCTGCCTCTTGTGGGTGGGGAGTGGCCTCCCCCACATTCTTCAGGCTCCCCTGTTCCTCGAGTGCCGTTTCTCGGGCACCACGGGTAAGGTGGCATCCCTCCCGACCCGGGGAGTCAGACCCAGCGTCTGGACTTGGGCGACGTCGACCTCAGGAAGTGCAAACCTGTCTGTCCCAGGTCCTTCCTGTCTGGAAGGTTTTTCTTTCCTCAAAACCCTCTACCCGTCTGCATCCGAGGACTATGCTCCCCCAGGAGCGGGGGTGCGGGCCCACGTCAGGGTGGCTACGCACGGTCCAACTCACATCCAGAGGAAGCAAGTGACAGCGGGGCCCATGGCTTCTGTGGTGAAACAGACCAGTCAGTTTGAACAGGAGCGTGTAGTTGAAACGTGATGTGTTCAGAGAACTTACACAGTTGGACACTCAAGTGTGAAGAAATGACCCATTACGGGTGTCACATTAACACAACCAGCTCTCAACAACCCTTCATGTGCCTTGTCCCTGTTTATTCCATGTGACCCCTCTCTGGGTGGTTCCTGCCCTCCAGGGCCCCAGCCGGGGTCGGGACAAGCAGGTCTCCCTCGGACCAGTGGGCTATACGCCCGCTGCTAATCTGACCCTGACCTTGGGCCAGCGGTCTCTCCCCACACCTACAAGGCACCTTGGAGGGGCTTAAGCTATACACTGGGTGCAGTGACTGCCTGTTTGTTCCCTGGGTGCTGCCCAGCAGAAGCCTGGCCAACCTGGAGGCCTCACATGCCCAGGTCAGCACAGTGGGCAGAGGGCAGGACTGCAGGGAACAGCCTGCTTCGCCTGCAGCCACTTCTCCAAGTTTCTGCAGTGACAGAGCCCAGTGGCCAGCAGCCCTGCCTTAGTGCCAGCTCAGGGCCAGCGGTCTTGTCTGCCCGGATCTCCTCGGGCCTGCATGCCACTCCCGTCTTCCTCTGACTGGGCCAGGCTCCCTGCAGAGGTCAGAGTCCCTCTGAGCTCTTGGCGCTGGGCTCTGGCAGTGCCGTGGCCCCTTGCCAGCACGTGGCTGTGCACTGACGGTGGCGTGCAGCGCCCATGGAGCGCCTGGCTGTGCGGGAGCCTCACAGGGAGGCAGAGACCCGTCGCTTCCTGTCTGGACAGCTCAGGGCGGGCTGCGATCGTGAGGTGACGGTGGCTGACGTCTGGGCCAGGTGCTGGTGGTTGATGTTCTCTGACTGGGTGCAAACAGGTGGGTGGTGGAGGGCACTGGCAGCCCAGGGTCCCAAGTGGGCCCCAGGCCCTGCTCTGAGGACCAGGTGGGGTCCTGTTCTGGGGTCCTGCTCCACCTCATCCCAGAAAACGGGGGCCGCTGAACACCTTCCCTCGGGGAGCCCCGTGGCTGCCGACGGTGTGGGAACCCACAGTTCATAACGCGGGTCCGTATCCGACACGGCGCTTCCATTACGTGCGAGCGGGTGTGTGGCCGGCTCAGGCCGAGCCCACGGCAAGGAATCGCGAGCCCTCTCATTTTCTCTGAATTTTCACGGAGGGGCTTTTATCTTCCCCTTAATCCTGCCGTCTGTCAGGACAGTAATCTCTTTCTAAATTTACATTTTAATTACAAGGCCAGCTGAACTAGGTAAAATCAATAGTGTCAGGCAGGAGGCTAACTTCGCACGAAGCCCCAGCCTCTCCGTTTCCTGCCATCGACCGGTCCCACCCGGCCTGCCTGAGCGCCCTGGGCCAGTCGGACCCCTCGTCCACTCAAACAAAGGGAGGTTGGGCATTTTTATGATTCTTTCTAAAAGCCACCGTGGGAATATTTGTGTGCCCAAATCCTGTGCTTGAGTCGGATGCCCACGGGTGGTGGTGCGGCCGAGATGGGTCGGTGGTTGGGACGTGGGCTCCTTTCTGATGGCCGAGTTCTCCCTGAAAACTCTGCCGGCCGGGGCATGTCTGCTTCCTGGGCTCTCACTTTGAAAATGTGTCAGCGAGATTGATTTTCTACCACAACGTGAAAATGGTGGGGGTTTTTAGTGCCCTGAGTATTTACCCTGCTCTAACATGCTTACCCATCTTTTTAATGGTTTAAAACAACAAATCAATGAAAAATATATTTCATTCTTGTAACTCAGGAATTCTCATATTGATCTTTGGCTATGACTGTATCCACCCAAGTTCTAGCATTTACTTACCAGCCTCTTCCTCCTGTGTGCGTGGTGCACGGGCTCGTGCGGCCTGACCCCGTGTTCTGACGACGCACAGTCGGAGCCCCGAGTGGGTATGTGGGTGCTTCTGTCAGCTGGGCTGGGAGACTGCTGGGGAGGCCGCAGGGCCATGCCGCCTCCTCAGTGCTCCCGGGGCCACGTGGCTGGTGGACCCGGTCACCTCTAAGTGGCTCTGTCCTGTGTGTCCCACTCCAGCATGGGGCCCCAAGAGTAGGGCAGAGTGCAGGACTCAAAGGGCATCTGGGGTGGGGGTGAGTAGGGGTGGGACAGACATCTTTTGTGAAAGGCTTGTGGGCCGTGCCCAGCCTCTGCGGCAACTGCTCACCTCTGCTCACCTGGCCAGTCTCTGCTTACATCTGCCCTCTGCCTACCTGTGCCATCCCCTGCTCACCTGTGCTGTCCTGTCCTCCGCTCACCTGTGCTGTCCTGTCCTCCGCTCACCTGTGCTGTCCTGTTCTCCGCTCACCTGTGCTGTCCTGTCCTCCGCTCACCTGTGCTGTCCTCTGCTCACCTGTGCTGTCCTGTTCTCCGCTCACCTGTGCTGTCCTGTCCTCCGCTCACCTGTGCTGTCTTCTGCTCACCTGTGCTGTCCTGTTCTCTGCTCACCTGTGCTGTCCTGTCCTCCGCTCACCTCTGCTGTCCTGTCCTCCGCTCACCTGTGCTGTCCTGCCCTCCGCTCACCTGTGCTGTCTTCTGCTCACCTGTGCTGTCCTGTCCTCCGCTCACCTGTGCTGTCCTGTCCTCCGCTCACCTGTGCTGTCCTGTCCTCTGCTCACCTGTGCTGTCCTGTCCTCTGCTCACCTGTGCTGTCTTCTGCTCACCTGTGCTGTCCTGTCCTCCGCTCACCTGTGCTGTCCTGTCCTCCGCTCACCTGTGCTGTCCTGTCCTCCGCTCACCTGTGCTGTCCTGTCCTCCGCTCACCTGTGCTGTCCTGCCCTCCGCTCACCTGTGCTGTCTTCTGCTCACCTGTGCTGTCCTGTCCTCCGCTCACCTGTGCTGTCCTGTCCTCCGCTCACCTGTGCTGTCCTGTCCTCTGCTCACCTGTGCTGTTCTGTCTTCTGCTCACCTGTGCTGTCCTGTCCTCCGCTCACCTGTGCTGTCCTGTCCTCCGCTCACCTGTGCTGTCCTGTCCTCCGCTCACCTGTGCTGTCTTCTGCTCACCTGTGCTGTCCTGTCCTCCGCTCACCTGTGCTGTCCTGTCCTCCGCTCACCTGTGCTGTCCTGTTCTCTGCTCACCTGTGCTGTCCTGTTCTCTGCTCACCTGTGCTGTCCTGTCCTCCGCTCACCTGTGCTGTCCTGTCCTCCGCTCACCTGTGCTGTCCTGTCCTCCGCTCACCTGTGCTGTCTTCTGCCACCCTCTGTGCAAGCCACACAGACAGCACGAGCAGGTGAGTGTGGCTGAGTGCTCTGCATAGAAGCAGGCGGAATGCCAGATTTGTGCTCCGTCCCTGACCACAGTCTAAGCCTGCCAGGCACTGAGGGACGGGTTGTGTCAGGCTGACCTGCTGCCGAGAGCCACCCCTGCGGCAGAGGCGACCCTTCTAGCAGCTAGGTCTGTCTTAGTCTTCCCCATCCCTACCCAGCTCCCTTTCCAGGAAGCTCTTCCCCATGTCCAGTGTGGATGCCTGTCAGTCCCTACCTGTCATGTTGCTCGTGACCCTGCAGGGAGACGGTGGACAGAGGAGTCTGGCAGCACAGCCAGTTTGCATTCAGGGGAGTGTGGGAGCAGGTGCTGCAAGTGCCCATGTCTGGGACTGCCAGCTGTCCTGGCTTCCCTCGGACTGCCCTGTGGCTGAGGACACCGTCTGGGAGACGCGGGGTCTGCAGAACTGTGGTCTCTCCTGGGTACCTGTCAGCCTGCATGTGCTTGGCATGGGTTTCTCAGGTGTGAAGCCCGCGGTGCTGGGGTGCTGCCTCCGACCTTCCCTGGAGCCGGGACTGTGCTTGTCCTGTCCAGGCCTCACAGGGCCCTGCGGAGCGGCAGGGTCGTGCTGACCTCACCGCCTCTCCCAGGCGGCTCCTTCCAACCAGAAGCTGGTTTCTCTCTGTTCTGTCCGGTGCTGGCTGTGAGCTCGGCTTTCCTTTGCTCCTGGGTGCGTAGTGGACCTTCTCTCCTTCATCTCCAACCCTCGTCAACTGTTTGAAGAGGGTTTCACCCAGGTGACAAAATTTAAACATATTGTGCCTGTCTTTGATTTGTCTTCACCCCTTTAATTATCTGTGGCCGTACACGTTGGGCCGTGGCTGGTTGCTTGTTTTCCACACTTTTTTTGATTTGCTGTTTTGCTTTTTCCTTTTTCTATCTTTTATCTGCTAGAGTAGTTTTTCCTCTTCTGAGTTTAAAATATTTAGTAGACTAAAAGAATAAAAAGGCTCCCTAGTTATGAAAGGTTCACACCTAGACTTGCTGTTCACTGTTAGCTTCTGTAGTTGACCAATGTCTACACGTCCCCACACGGGGTGGTGGCCTGGCTTCTGTAGTTGACCAATGTCTACACGTCCCCACACGGGGTGGTGGCCTGGCTTCTGGGCATAAGCCAGTGCCCAGGGGCTGGTGGTGTGGTTGAGGCTAGCCAGTGGGGCTCGGGAGGGCAGTGGGCTTCGTGGTGCTAGGGACACTGGCCTTGCAGAGGTCAGGGGTGTGTTGGCCTTGTTCGAGGCGCTGTCCTGTGGGACGTCAGTGAGCTGCCCGCGTCGTGGCTCCAGCTGGCTGGTGGCAGGGCAGGCCCTCCGTGGACTGCAGCCATGGGCTCTTGGAGGTTTCAGCCCATTATTCACATGTGTGCTACCTCCTGACCACGTGGTCACTGATTTCCCCGCCTGTGTCCGTCTCGGGGAAGAGCGGGAATGGTGGCCAGGGGCAGACACGTGTGTTTGTTTCAGGGCTGGAGAAGGACCCAGCTGCACAGCGCTCACAGGAGAGGACGAGGATGAGGAGGGACGAGGAGGCAAGCGACCCCACCTCTGCTGCCGCCCAGCTCCACCGGCTCCGGGGCCGCGTGCCCCCAGCCCCGGGCCCGAGTTCCAGGTGACTCCCCGTACCCCACCGCGGCCCGAGCATGGCCTGCCTCCCCGGGCTCCCAGGGTCGCTCCAGTTCCTTGCAGGCAGCCCTGGTGTGCGGCCCGGCCGGGCGGACACCTGCCAGCACCTGTGCCCCGGGCAGGGTGAGCGGGAGCAGGCCAGGAGGTTGAGGCTCTGGGGTTTGAGGGACAGATGTCAGGGCACCCAGGCCCAGAGTGAGGACCGCAGATCCAAGGCCAACTCCCTGTGTCATTTCCTGGGGACAGTGGGAGCTAGACTCCTCACACAGGGCCTCAGCGCTGCCCTGGAGACCAGCCCGATGTGGTAGAGGTCATTGGTCATATATGCTGACCCTAGGTCCAAGCTTGGGAGAGGGAGCAGTGGGTGGCTGTGACCGGCCTAGGTGTACGTGATCAGAGCATCCTGTTCTGTTGTGGTCCCCACAGGGCACCGCTGGGACCGGAGGAGGCCCGGAAGCTGGCCACAGAGCAGGCCCGGGCACCCATTGTGCCCTTTGGGGTGGACTTGTGCAACTGGGGCCAGGAGCAGCAGGCGGTCGGGAAGGTCCTCAGGTGAGTGCAGGCGTGTCTGGTCCCCGTGGCTGCCCCTCCCCTCACCCGGCAGACACGCAGCGTGCCGGCCTGGCTGTGCTGGCGTCCTGCTCACGCCTTGTGGAGTCTTTCCCAAATCTGTTGCTCCCTGGGGAGATGTCCTGCGTCGTCCTCCCAGATGGCTGGGAGCCAGGGCCCAGGGCACTTCCCGCTGCCCTCGTCACGGCTGCCCTCACCCTCGGACTCCCAAGTTGGCTCAGCCTGGGGCTCTGGAGGAATTTCTAGGAAAGGGACCGCAGACCAGGCCGTGGGTCTGTGCCCTTGTGAACCCTGGAAGGGAGCGTGTCCCCTGGAGGTCCAGGCCAGGCCCGCGGGCTTCACACGATCCCTGCTCGGTACCTTCTCACCTTATTTCAAGATGCCTGTGACCGGGCCAGACCCGGTGGGACCTGCCGCCCAGGCTGCCTGTGCAGGCGGTGCCCCTGCGAGGGCTCTGACCGCCCGGCTCTGTTGCAGAGCTGAGTCTCAGCATCGCTTCTGGAAGCCCAGTGAGGTGGACGAGGAGGTGGAGAGCGCCGAGCTCTCGGAGGTGCTGCGGAGCCGCCGTATCCCCTTCGCGGGGCGGTTCGAGCCTGTGCAGCACCGGTGCCGCGCCCCCAGGCCCGACGGCCGGCTCTGTGAGCGCCAGGACCGGGTGAAGGTGAGGCGGCTGCAGCCGGGGGGGGGGGGGGGGCTGGGGGCTGCTGCAGGCTTGGGGGGCTGTGCAGCCTGGGGGCAGGCCTGGTGGCTGAGATCAGGGTGCACTGGGTGGCTGTGCAGCCTGGGGGCAGGCCTGGTGGCTGAGATCAGGGTGCACTGGGAGGCTGTGCAGCCTGGGGGCAGGCCTGGTGGCTGAGATCAGGGTGCACTGGGTGGCTGCAGGCTTGGGGGCAGGCCTGGTGGCTGAGATCAGGGTGCACTGGGAGGCTGTGCAGCCTGGGGGCAGGCCTGGTGGCTGAGATCAGGGTGCACTGGGTGGCTGCAGGCTTGGGGGCAGGCCTGGTGGCTGAGATCAGGGTGCACTGGGTGGCTGCAGGCTTGGGGGCAGGCCTGGTGGCTGAGATCAGGGTGCACTGGGAGGCTGTGCAGCCTGGGGGCAGGCCTGGTGGCTGAGATCAGGGTGCACTGGGAGGCTGTGCAGCCTGGGGGCAGGCTTGGGGGCAGGCCTGGTGGCTGAGATCAGGGTGCACTGGGTGGCTGCAGGCTTGGGGGCAGGCCTGGTGGCTGAGATCAGGGTGCACTGGGTGGCTGCAGGCTTGGGGGCAGGCCTGGTGGCTGAGATCAGGGTGCACTGGGAGGCTGTGCAGCCTGGGGGCAGGCCTGGTGGCTGAGATCAGGGTGCACTGGGTGGCTGCAGGCTTGGGGGCAGGCCTGGTGGCTGAGATCAGGGTGCACTGGGAGGCTGTGCAGCCTGGGGGCAGGCCTGGTGGCTGAGATCAGGGTGCACTGGGTGGCTGCAGGCTTGGGGGCAGGCCTGGTGGCTGAGATCAGGGTGCACTGGGAGGCTGTGCAGCCTGGGGGCAGGCCTGGTGGCTGAGATCAGGGTGCACTGGGAGGCTGTGCAGCCTGGGGGCAGGCCTGGTGGCTGAGATCAGGGTGCACTGGGTGGCTGCAGGCTTGGGGGGCTGTGCAGCTCGGGTGCAGGCCTGGTGGCTGAGATCAGGGTGCACTGGGTGGCTGCAGGCTTGGGGGGCTGTGCAGCTCGGGTGCAGGCCTGGTGGCTGAGATCAGGGTGCACTGGGTGGCTGCAGGCTTGGGGGGCTGTGCAGCTCGGGTGCAGGCCTGGTGGCTGAGATCAGGGTGCACTGGGTGGCTGCAGGCTTGGGGGCAGGCCTGGTGGCTGAGATCAGGGTGCACTGGGTGGCTGCAGGCTTGGGGGCAGGCCTGGTGGCTGAGATCAGGGTGCACTGGGTGGCTGCAGGCTTGGGGGCAGGCCTGGTGGCTGAGATCAGGGTGCACTGGGTGGCTGCAGGCTTGGGGGCAGGCCTGGTGGCTGAGATCAGGGTGCACTGGGTGGTTCTTCCTTGCGGTGCACTCGTCCTGGCTGCAGCGGTCTCTTAGTCACTGGATGGTGCCTGAGCCGCCGTCCCAGTGGTGCTGTGTGTGGGCCCAGGCAGGGCTCCTGGGCCTGTGCCTGCGGCTCTCCTCTGCCTGCTCTTGGCTGGGCCTGGGCCGGGAAGGGAGGTTGCTTTGGCCAGACGAACTCAGGTGCCAGGCGCCCCTTCACCCGCTCTGTGATGGCAGCACCCTAGAGTCCTTTCTTGGGGTGGGTGAAGGGCAGGTGACAGACACACAGAGGCTGATGGACACTCCTCTTTGCCACAGTGCCCTTTCCATGGCAAGATTGTCCCCAGAGATGACACAGGGCGGCCCCTCCACCCAGAGGACAGGGCCCGGGAGCAGAGGCAGCAGCTGCAGAAGCAGGCCGGGCGCCCAGGTATGCGCAGGGGCCAGGCGGGGGCGGGCACCTTGTTGGGACAGCCAGGTCCCAGCAGTCCCAGGGAGGTTCCAGGTGCACTTCTGTGTGCGATCCCCTGGTGCTCCAGCGGGGTGGTTTGGGGCCCCTGCTGTCTGCAGGTCTCACGGGTGCTCTGATGGGGGATGTGGGCACACCCACTGCCAGAGCCCCACCTGCTATCACGGGTTTGGTTGTGTTCTGGGTTCTCAGTCATGTTTTTTAAGCAGGTGAAGGAACTAAGGCAAGAAAAGCCAATTGGCTGAGCCCGTGTGCTTAGAGGAAGCCAGCTCGTTTCTGCTCCTCACGTCTGCTGTTCTGGCTCTTGTCAAGCCCCGCCCCTCCTGCTGAGCCTGTGGTGTGTGTGCACGCGCATGTGCAGGGTGCGTTTTCTGTGCTCACACAGTGTGCTGCACGTGGTGTGTGTGCTGCCTGTATGTGGCGTGTGCGTGGTGTGTGTGCTGCCTGTATGTGGCGTGTGTGTGGTGTGTGTTATGCATGTAGTACGTGTGCAGTCTGGATAGAAGTGAGGGGGCGCTGTGGAGCAGCTGAGTCTCGGGCGCTGAGGGGGCTGGGTCTCCAGAGCACTTCTTGGGGTTCTCCTCAGGGCTCCCCATTTTCTGGCCATTGAGCCAGTTTCAGATCGCGTAGCCAACGGGCTGCAGCCTCCTGAACACCACTGTCAGGACAGTTCAGGGAGCTTGTCTTGTCACAGTGTGTGTCAGCATGGAGTTGTCACATGCCACGGGCTGGCAGCCCTGGTCCCCCAGTGGGCCCTGACCAGCAGGGCGGCTGGTGGCATGCAGAAGTGGCTGTGACCAGCTGAGCAGCCTGTGGGCACACTCAGTGCACTGGGGTCTGGAGGTCCTGGCCATTCCAGTGCACTGTGTCCCCAGAGCCTGAGGAGGGCAGAAGGCATCCGTGTCGTGAGGGCAGCACTGGCTGGCGTGTGGGGTCCCAGCCAGGCTGCTTGTCATCATTAGTGGGGTGTTTTCCTTTGTCCTAAGAGACAAAGATTAGACTTCAGCCTGATACCGAGGTCGGTGCCAGGGCGCTGGCCCTGGAGGGGCAGGAGAGCCGGCTGCCCGTCCGCCAGGCTCCCCGGTGGTGCACACTCGGGCAAATTAAGAGCCTCTTTTTTGTGTCAGCTCTGAAGAGTATCTGGTTCTCCAGCCCGCGGTGACTTGTTAACAACAGGTATGGGCCGCGGCCGCAGGCTGGCCTGGCCAGTCAGATGTGAAATAGCGTCTCCTCACTAACTACAGTATCGATCCCGCCTCCCTCGCAGGCGGGCAATTTTCTCTTCCCGGCACTCAGCCCGGCGACAATGCAGCGGGCTCCGGGCCGTGCGCAGGAAGGCCGTGCGCGGCAGCTATTGATTTTCTTCAAAGGCTTTTAAATTGCTCCTTCATTTTACTGAGATGCCCATTCCATCTCGAGCAGGCGCTGCGTTTTCCCGTTGTGTTTAAACAATTGCTCCATTCACTGGGTTCCTAAACTGTGACGCCTTCTTATTACTGGGAGATAAACTGTTTAGACAGTTTTCCTTAATCTTGGATTAATCGTCTCTGTATCTGAGCTGTGCAGCCCCGTTTTCCTTCACTTCAAAAAATCAGCTCGGGGAGGCCTCGCCATCTGTCTGTCTGAGGCGCGTGGCTTCTCCCCACGCCGGACGTGCCCGGCTCACAGGGCTGCGGGTTCCTGTGTGCGCGGTGGGTGCCGTGGGTCTGTGGGGTGCCCAGCACCCTCCCGTGCTGCGGGTTCCTGTGTGCGCGGTGGGTGCCGTGGGTCTGTGGGGTGCCCAGCACCCTCCCGTGCTGCGGGTTCCTGTGTGCGCGGTGGGTGCCGTGGGTCTGTGGGGTGCCCAGCACCCTCCCGTGCTGCGGGTTCCTGTGTGCGCGGTGGGTGCCGTGGGTCTGTGGGGTGCCCAGCACCCTCCCGTGCTGCGGGTTCCTGTGTGCGCGGTGGGTGCCGTGGGTCTGTGGGGTGCCCAGCACCCTCCCGTGCTGCGGGTTCCTGTGTGCGCGGTGGGTGCCGTGGGTCTGTGGGGTGCCCAGCACCCCCCCGTGCTGCGGGTTCCTGTGTGCGCGGTGGGTGCCGTGGGTCTGTGGGGTGCCCAGCACCCTCCCGTGGGCCGGGGTCTCTGTGGGTCTGGGTGTGTCAGGGGTGCTGGGCTGTCATTCCTGACTGTAGCCCTCCAGGCAGGCCTGGGTGCACCGACGCCCGTCTCTCAGGGGCTCCCACGTGTCTCTTCAGAACAGAACAGCCTCCACCGGGGACGCAGAAGCAGGAGCCAGGGCGGGAAGTAGCACTGAATCCGGCACTGGAGGGCCAGAGCTGGAGCCTTGGCCTCTCACCCCAATGCCTGGGCTGGAGCCCCCCTTAAACAGAGTTCCTGCCAGCCCTCTGCATGAGCACACTGGCCTGCGACTGGGCCTTGTCCTGAGGACATGTCAGAAAGAGCAGGGCTGTCCAGTCAGCTGATGCCTTCATTGCTGAGACCTGTGGCCAGGTGACCTTTGGGCCAATACAGAGAAAGCCCAGTGTGCCTGATCTGTCAGCTGTGGCCACCCTGCTGTGCACACCCCTGACTAGCAGGCAGGTCAAGCCCATGGTTGGGGGCCTGGTGGGGCCTCGTCCAGCCTGGAGGTCAGGAAGCGGCCTGTGGAGGGCGCCGTGCCCTGGCCCCGCTCCGCCTGGACTGTGTGGCACGGTGTCTTGGGGGTGTGGGTGCTGGGGAGCATCTCCGCCTGCCCTCAGCCCAGGGGAGCAGCCAGCAGGCTTCCCTGCCAGCCCTGTGTCGTGGAGGGCGGGCCGTGTGGGCCAGGGAGGGCGGGGCCGGGGAGAGGCGCTGTGGTTGGTGCCAGGTGTTTTCTGAAACGCAGGGTCTGTTTGCAGACTGGCAGGATCCTGAGTTCATGCGCGACGTGGAGGCGGCCACAGGGGTGGATCTTGGCTCCTCCCGGGCGGGCAGGAAAGGCAAAGGCAAGCGGAGGAAGCACCCGGGCCTCACCGACCTGAAGCAGCAGGCCAACACCACCCGCACCCGCATCGCCAAGAAGATCTTTGCTAAGTAAGAGCCCCTCCCGCCCTGGGCCTGGGGTGCTGGCAGAGCTCCCGGACCTCCTGAGGCCTCCCTGGCTCCCTCTGTTGTGTGTTTCTTCCTGTGACCGCCAGGCCCCCGGGCAGATGGGTTCTCCCGGCCAGCGAAGGGGGGGACAGGCCGTCTCCCCCAGTGCAGAGCAGCCTGCTCTGCCCTTGCCCGCTGGCTCGTGGTCAGTGCCCAGGGAAGTCCACTTGTGACTTCAGGGAGGCAGTTATCTCCAAGTCTGGAAAGACAGGGTCCCTAGGCAGGTCTCAGCCCCAGCAGAGCTTGGCCAGTTTCACCAGGACAGTGGACACTTGATGTGCTGCTCTCACCACGACTCGGGGTCAAGGGGTCAGGGCATCTCTAGCCCAGCTGGACTCCCTGGCTGGTGGGACCTGGGCAGGACCCGAAGAGAAAGGCCACCAGCCCAGCAGCCCCACCGCCCAGGCTGCTGCTGTGGACAGCAGGAGACTCCCGCCGTGCTCACGGGGCTGCCAGGAGGCATCTAGGACCTTGTTCAGGAAACCACATGAGGTGCTGCCCCTCCTCAGGTCTGTGCTGAGGCCCCGCGGGTCCGTCAGGCAGGCTTCACGTGGCCCCTGGGAGGCTCGGCTCAGCGTCCCAGGCAGAGGGGCCCATCCTGACCTCCTGGCCAGTGTTGCTGTGAACCCATCCAGTGGGGCTGGACCGGGAGGCAGCTTCCTGTGGCCGTGTGCCGCCCTCTGGGCTCATGGCTGTCGTGTCTTCCAGTGTCCAGAGAGGGTTCAGCCCGAGCGCTCCAGGCGTGAGGCTAGTTTCCCGTGGGTCAGCCAGTAGTAAAGGGCACCCTGGGTGCTGACCCGAAGAAGTGTCCTCCCTGTGTCCTCTGTGGGGCCCAGGACTGGCTCCTTGAAGCAGCTGTGTGGCTGGAGCTCTCCCTGCAGGAGGGCCGTGGGGATAGCCCACAGATTAGCGTCCAGCAGTCACTGCTTCATGGCCTCAACGGCTCCTTCCTAGGCACAGGCCCACTGAGGCCAGACCCCACCCTCACAGAGGCCGGGCTGGGCGGGGACGCCATGAGCTCCTCGGGCCAGACACCAGCCTCACAGTGGCCGTTCTTTTTTATTTTATTTTATTTTTTATTTTTCTGAAATTGGAAACGGGGAGGCAGTTAGACAGACTCCCGCATGCGCCTGACCGGGATCCACCCGGCATCCCCACCAGGGGGCGATGCTCTCCCCATCTGGGGCATCGCTCTGTTGTGACCAGAGCCACTCTAGCGCCTGAGGCAGAGGCCACAGAGCCATCCTCAGCGCGCAGGCCAACTTTGCTCCAATGGAGCCTTGGCTGTGGGAGGGGAAGAGAGACAGAGAGGAAGGAGAAGAGGAGGAGTGGAGAAGCAGATGGGCGCTTCTCCTGTGTGCCCTGGCCGAGAATCAAACCCAGGACTCCTGCACGCCAGGCCGATGCTCTACCACTGAGCCAACCGGCCAGGGCCCAGTGGCCGTTCTTAAGTGTTTCCCTACAACTCGATGTGGAGCGCCATGTGTGGCTGGACAGAGTCTGAGTCCCATGCTTCCTGTGCGAATCCCTGCACACCACGCCCCCCAGACCCCAATGCTGGGCAGGCTGTGCCCGTCTGGAGTGCAGTCCAGCCCAGGTAAAGCCAGCTTTGGGGACAGGGCTACCCACTGTGGTCTCTGGCTCTGGTCATTTCTGAGCTGCATCACTCAACAGTCAGGGTCTGTGAGGGCTCTGAGGGCAGCAGCTGCCCCAGGACCTGTGCCCTACCCCTGCCAGGCCGTGGTCTGGCACCCAGGAGCCTGGGCCTCCCTGGTCATGCTTCCTTTGCTCTCTCTGCAGGGCGGCTGTGCAGAGGGTGGTCACAGCCATGAACCAGATGGACCAGAAGAAGCACGAGAAGTTTGCAAACCAGTTTAACTACGCGCTGAATTAGAGGCCACCAGCTGTGCTGTGGTCCTCTCTGCCCATCAGCTCCACCTCTGCCGCCAGTGCCCCAGAGGGAGTGGGCACGGCGGGTCAGCAGCCACCGTCTTGTCACTGTGTGAGATGTGAGGCAGTGGCGCACATTCTGACTACAGTGCCTGAGAGCGTGGCTGCTCCCTGGGCATGGGGCCACTGCCATCTGGGTTGTGGGTCTGCCTTGCCTGAGAGGTCCCTGGAGCACGGAGGATCACCCCAGCAGCTCTGCCCAGTGGGCATGTGGCACAGCCTGTGCATTCTGTGATGCGGTTCAGTGCGGAAGCTACTCGCTCAATATTCAAAATGTGTGTGCAGCACCCCAACCCCCATCTCCCAGCCTTTGGGTGGGTGAGTGGTGACACTCAGGAACTCTAGAACACCCACACTTCTGTGTAAATGCTGTTTTAACACAGACACAAAGGGAAGTGAACCATTCACCTTGTCCCACGTTGACCACCTGACAGTGGTTCCATCAGAATGCAGAGGACTGCCTCACTGTGTGCTCGCAACAGCTGCATGGAGGGCACCCACTCTGCGAAGTGGACAGCTCAGGGGCGTCAGGGGCATTTCCGGTGGTGCACACCCCCCCCACACACAGTTCCAGAACCTCTCCTCACCCTGGGAGGTGGCTGTCCCACGCGTGGCCACTCCTCGCCACCCCCCCAACCCCAGCCACAGGCCCCCTCTGAGCTGCTGTTTCTGGTTTCTCTGTCCTGGACACTGGGCTCTGTGTCGGGCTTCCTGGCAGCGGGCGGTTCCGAGGTTGAGGCGTCGCAGGGTGCCTGCACGCCGTTCCCCGTCATCACCCCACAGCCCTGTGTCGGGTGGGAGTACCCACCCTGTCCACCCCCTCGCCAGCAGCGTGCTTGCTGCACGTTCGGGCCGTTATGCATAGTGCTGCTGGGAACACACATGTGCAGTGTTTGTGCAGACGTGTATTTTCACTTCTCTTGAGCGTATCGTTGGGAGTGGAATTATTGGGTCACGTGGCTACTCTGAGGAGCTACTGACCTGCTTTCCACAGTGACTGCACCTCGGCCACCCGCATGGTTCTGATTCCTTCACCTTCTCACAGGCACTTGTTACCCCACCCTTTTTTTTCTCTTTTTTTCTTTTGGATTGATTTTAGAGAGAAGCATTCATTTGTTGTTCCACTTAGTTGTATGTTCATTGGTTGCTTCCTGTCGGCACCCTGATTGGGGATCAAACCCAAAACCTTGGTGTTTTGGGACAGTGCTCTAACCAACTGAGCTACCCAGCCTCCTTCATCTTAACTACAGCTGTTACAGTGGGTATGAGGCGCCATCTCATTGTGGTTTTGATTGCATTTTCCTGATAACTAATAATGTTGAGCATCTTTTCATGTGCTTACCGGAGAAGTGTCCAGATCCTCTGCCCGTTTTTTTGTAATTTTTTGACAGAGACAGAGAGTCAGCGAGAGGGACAGACAGGGACAGACAGACAGGAAGGGAGAGAGATGAGAAGCATCAGTTTTTCATTGTGGTTCCTTACTTGTTCATTGATTGCTTTCTCATATGTGCCTTGACTGGGGGGCAACAGCATACTGAGTGACCCCACGCTCAAGCCGGCGACCTCGGTTTCAAACCTGGGTCCTCAGTGTCCCAGTCCAACGCTCATCCACTGTGCCACCACCTGGTCAGGCTCCTTTGCCCGTGTTTAATTGGACTGTTTTGAGATGTAAGAGTTCTTTATATATTCTGGGTATGTTTAGTTTGCAGGTATTTTCTCCCGTTTTGTCTTCTCACTTTCCTAATAGTGTCCTTTGAATCACAGGCATTAAGTTTGATTGTACCCAGTACATCGATTTACTTTTCCCAGTTACGCTTTTGATGTCATATCTAAGCAATCATTGCCTAATCCAGGGTCACGAAGATATACCCCTATGTTTTCTTCTGAGAGTTTTGTAGGTTCAGCTCTTAAATTTAGGTTTTTGATCCTTTTTGAGTTAATTTTTCTATGTGGTGTGAGACAGGCGTCCAGGGTCATTCTTTTGAGTGTAGACGTCCACTTGTTGAAAAGGTTATTCTCCCCCTGGTTGAATTATCTTGGCAACTTGACTGATCATCAGTTGACCACAAACAGATGAGTTCACTTTCTGGACTCATCTCCATTGACTGCCCTCGTGACAGTGCCGCAGTGTTGTGATTAAAGTAGCTCTGTGGTAAGTTTGCAGCTGCAGAGGGAGCCCTCCAGCTTTCCTGGTTCCATGCTGTTCTGGTCTGGGTCCCTCTTATTTCCAAGGGGATTTTAGGGTCAGTTTCTATAAAGAAAGGCAGATTTCGATCGGGATTGCATTGAATCCATACATCACTATGGAAAGTGTGGCCATCTTAACATCAAGTTTTCTGACTCATGAACTTGGGCTGTCCTTCCATTTACTCAGAGTTTTTTCTGTTTTCAGGGCACAAGTTTTGCATTTAAGGCTGTTAAGTTTGTTCCCAAGTATGTTATTCTGTTTGATGCTATTGTAAATGTAATTGTGTTCAGAATTTCATTTTTGGGTTGTTTATTGTTAATGTAGAAATAGAACTGGTTTTGTATACTGGTCTTGTGTTTGCAACCTTGCTGAAGTCACTGATTGCTCCATTAGTGTGTGTGTTCCTTGGGCACCTCTGTGCACAGTCCTGTTCTCTCCAGC
The DNA here is from genome assembly GCF_036850995.1 of Saccopteryx leptura. Classification (NCBI taxonomy): domain Eukaryota; kingdom Metazoa; phylum Chordata; class Mammalia; order Chiroptera; family Emballonuridae; genus Saccopteryx; species Saccopteryx leptura. Next base: position 600,279 of record NC_089507.1, read on the forward strand.
AGGAGCCCCCGTTTGGGCCTCTGATTTCTTTCTCTTGCCCGTAGCCCTGGCTGCCTCTCCAGTGCGTGTCAGACCGGAGGCGGGAGCAGCCGTGTTCTTGCTGTGTTCTTGCCGTGTTCCTGACCTTAGAGGAAACGTCTTCAGTCCATCACCACCAAGGATGGCATTTCATATACGACTTCTAATATGTTGAGCTGGTTCTCGTCTCTTTCTAGTATGTTGAGGGATTTTGTCATGAAGGGGTGTCGAATTTTGCTAAATGCTTTTCTCACTTACTGAAATGATTATGTGGCTTTTGTCCTTTATTCTGTTGATGTGGTGTATTACATTAAGTGTTTTTCCTATGCTGAAGCATCCTTGCATCCACGGGGTAAATCCCACTTGGTCATGACGTATGATTCTTGTTATGTGTCTCTGCCTGTGCCTCACTGTCATTTTGCTATTCCACTGACCTAATTTGATGGTATTTTCTCAAGGATTTTTGCATCTGTATTCATGGTCAATATTAGAAAGCAGTTTTCTCTGGTAATGTCTGTCTGGCTTTGGTATCAGACTGGTATCAGACTCATAGATCTAGTTGAGAAGTATTACCTCGTTGTCTGTTTTTGGAAGAGTTGGTGAAGGGTTGGTGTTAATTATTTAAGTATTTGGTGACTTCACCAGTGAAGCTCTCTGGTCCTAGGCATTCCTCTGTGAGACGTTTTTGTTTTTGCTTGTTTTATTACTAGTTCAGTGTCTTTCAGGTCTATTCAGATTTTCTTTCTGTCCCTACTTGAGTCAGTCTCAGTAGTTTGTATTTCTAGGAATTTGTCTGTTTGTTGACATACAATTGTTCATACTATTCATTTATAATCTTTTTTATTTTTGTAAGGTTGGAAAAGATGATTTTGGGAATTTACGTCTTCTCTCATTTTTTATTTTCTCCGTCGGTCTGATTAAAGTTTGATCAATTATACTGAGCTATTCGAAGACCAACTTTTGGTTTTGTTGATAGTCTCTATTTTTCCATCTTTATTTCATTCATTTTCACTTTAATCTTTTATTTTCGAGTTTATTTTTCTTTAATTTCTTTTTTATTTTATGTTTTTATTTTTCATTGAATTTATTGGGGTGACCTTAGTTAATAAAATTGTATAGCTTTCAGGTGTACAATTCTACAAGACATTGTACAGTGTGTGCTCTCCGCCCCAGGTCAGGTCTCCTTCCATCACCATTTATCCCCCTGTTCCTCCTTCTGCCTCCCCTACCCTATTTATAGGGTCTTCAAGTGGGAGATTGGCTTACTGATTGGAGACCCGTCTTCTTGTTAACTTGGGTGTTTACTGCGATCACTTTTCACCTCAGCCTGTAAGTGTTGCTATGTTGTGTTTTCCTCTTTATTTATATCAAAGTGTTTTCTCATTTCTCTGGTCGCTTCTTCTTTTACTCATTGGTTATTTAGGAGTTTGTTGTTTAAATTCCACATCGTTGTGAATATCCCAGATTTTTCTGATATTCAATTTCAAATTTCATTCCATGTGGCCAAAGAACACATTTTATATGACTTTAATCCTTTGAAATTTGAGACTTACTTTATGGCCTAACGTAAGTGCTGTCCTGGAGAATGAGTTCCATGTGTCCTGATGGTCAGTGTTCTATAGCTGTCTCTTAGGTCCAGGGGGTCAGTGGCGTTGAAGTCTTCTCTTCCTTGTTGACTCAGCACTATTGTTACGGCCATAATTGGGGTGTTGACATCTCCAGCTGTTGTTTTTCAGTTGTCTCTTTTCCCTTTATTCCTGTGAGGTCTTGCTCTGTATTTTGGGGCTCTGCTGTTGAGCGTGTACAGACAGACCTCGGTATTGTTGCAGGCATGGCCCAAGACCCCTGCGATAGAGCGAGCCTCACAAGAAAGCGAGGCGGCGTCTTTTCACTGGTGGAGGATCTTGTCTTCAGTTTGCAAAACACACATCTGTGAAGTGCAGAGGCGAGGTCTGCCTGTATGTTCACACTTGTTATTTCTCCCTGACGGGTTAACCTTCTCCAGCATGGCCTTCGGTGTCTAATCACAACTTTGTCTGAAAGTCTCTTCTCTATGATACTAGTGTAGGTTTTGCTTGTTGTTTGCATGGTGTATCTTTTTCTACCTTTTTACTTTTCATTTTATCTCTGAATCTGAAGAGTTTCTTATAGACAGCATATAGTTGATCATGTTTTTAATCTAGTCTGCCAATCTCTGCTGCTTGAGTGGTGTGTTTAATCCACTTACCCTTAATGCAATTACTGATAAGGTAAGATTTATGTATGCCATTTTTCTATTTGTTTTATACATGTCTTGTTTTTCTTCCTCTGTTATGTTTTTCTTGTGTGTTAAGTGGATATTTATATATATTATAATACAGTCTAGTCTGAAAACACACCAAGTTAATTTCAGTAATGTACAAAACTTTGCTCCCATGTAGCTCTGTTCCCTCCCAGCTCCTCTGCTGTTTCTGTCGTGCAAGTTACATCTTTTGTAAGGGGTGAGCCCATCGACATAGTTTCGTAATCATTGCTTTATGCAGTTGTCTTTTAAATCAGAGAGGAAAGGAAAAGATTTACAAGCAAAAATGCATTTATACTATCTTTACCTGGCTGTATGGTTGCCTTTACCAGAGCTGTTTATCTCTCTCTCAGGGATTTGGTTCTAGTGTCTTTTACTTTGGCCTCAAAGACACCCTTTATGTTTCTTGTTGGGAAGGTCTGCCAGCAATGGATTCTCTCCATTTTTGTTTATCTGGAAATGTTTTAATTTCTCCTTCCCTTTTAAAGAACAGTTTTGCTGGATGTACAATTCTTATTAACAGTCTTCTTCCTTCAACGCTTTGGATCTGTCTTCCCACCGCCTTCTGGCTTTGTGGTTTCCAGTGAGCGGCCAGCTGCCACTGTAACGGGCGTGCCTGGTGCACAGCGAGGTGGTTTTCTTGCTGCTTCAAGATGCTGTCTGTCTGTCTTCCTGTTTAACTAGGAAGCACCTGGGTGTAGATCTTTCTGTGTGAGTCCTACTTGGAATTTGTTGAAGTGGGAAGGTTTTGGCCATTATTTCTTGAAGGAGTCTTCCTGGCTCTTTCTCTTCTCCTTGGACTCCCATTGTGTGTACGTTGATTTGGTCGACGGTGTTCACTCATCTTGAGGTCCTGTTTAGTTTTATTATCCTTTTTTCTGTTTCTCGACTAGACCTAGTGACTTGTCTTCAAGGTCCGGATTATTTCTTTTGCCACCTAGACTCTGGTGAGCCTTCATTCTCAGCTCTGGAATTTCTGCTTGGTTCTCTTCTACAATTTGTCTTTTTACTGATCTCCACTATTTGGTGAAACATCATTCTCATACTTTAGTTCTTTAAATGTGGTTTCCTTTAGTCCTTTGAACATATCTATAGTAGTGAGTTAGTCTTGGTCTAGTAAGTTCACCAGCTAGGCTTCCAGGGCAGTTTCTTCTGATTCCTTGTTTGCATGTGCCTGGGCCGTACTGTCCTGTTTCTCTGTGTGTCTCATAACTCTCTTGTTGTTGAAAATTGGACATTTTAGCCTGACCTGTGGTGGCGCAGTGGATAAAGCGTCGACCTGGAAATGCTGAGGTCGCCGGTTCAAAACCCTGGGCTTGCCTGGTCAAGGCACATATGGGAGTTGATGCTTCCAGCTCCTCCCCCCCTTCTCTCTCTCTGTCTCTCCCTCTCCTCTCTAAAATGAATAAATAAAAAATTAAGCCTGACCTGTGGTGGTGCAGTGGATAAAGCGTTGACCTGGAAATGCTGAGGTCGCCGGTTCAAAACCCTGGGCTTGCCTGGTCAAGGCACATATGGGAGTTGATATTTCCAGCTCCTCCCCCCCCCCCTTCTCTCTGTCTCTCCTTCTCCTCTCTAAAATGAATAAATAAAAAATAAATTTATAAAAAAAAAAAATTAAAAAAAAAAGAAAATTGGACATTTTAAATATAATGTAGCAACTCTAGAAATCAGATATACCCCTTCCTTCCCAGAATTTGTTGTTGCTGCTGTTTGTTTGCTCAGTGTCTGGATGAATTGTGTAAAATCTGTGTTCTTTGTCGTGCTCAGCCACTGAGGTCTCTGCTTGGTTAGCTTAGTGACTGGCTAGTGACGGACAGAGATTTCCTTAAATGCTTTGGCCCAGTAAGTCTTGCAGTTTTAGCCAACAAATGTCTGTGGTGGGAGAACCTTCCACACTCAGCCAGGCAGGTGCCCACTCGGCCTGGGCCGTGCCTTCCTGCAGAGCGTCAAGGTCAGGCAGAGGTGAGAGCTCAGGGTCTTCTGGTGTTTTGGGTCAGCCTCTTGTTTGGCCTTACCGGTATCACCACCAAGAAGCTGTGCTGCTGAACACACCGCTGATGAGCCAGTTGTGTCAGGCCCAATACAGACAAGCTCTGAGCTTTGGATTTTTCCAGGTTGCAGCTAGACAAGTCACATAGTAACAACTCTCTGAGAAGGAGGCTTTTGGGGGTCATTCCACACCTGATCTCCCCTTCCAGTGGGTGTGAGGCTGCTGGTTGCACAGGCGCCCACGGCTGGAGGGGGAGTGGGCACGGCACACACTAAAGCCACAGAGCTCACCCTTGCTGAGGCTCACTTACCTTTGCTGGATAAATACTCCTTAGATTGTTACAAGTCTTGGGTTAATTCCCAGAGTTTTGAAAAAGTCGACTTCATCTTTGTGTGGCATTACAGGAGAGTGGGTTTCTGAGGTCCTTCCTCTGGTCTGTGGCTCCCTGGCATTCCTCCATGTGGGTGGTGCCCACTGTGGACAGGACAGGCTCAGCGTTGGGGTGGAGACTCCCTGTTCCCACCAGCACTGCAGCAGACGTCCCTGCACATGCCTCTCTTCACCCAGGAGTGTTTCCCTGGAGCCCAGCTCCTGGCGTGGACTTGCTGACTGTGGGTGTTTGTGCAAGTGCAGCCGTGATGGAAACTGCGGAGTTGCTCTTAGAAGTGGCACCAGTCCACTTTCCCACCAGCGCTAAACCAGAGTGCTTACCGCCCTAAACCTCCATCACGTATCCATGACGTTTGAGCTTTGCCAAGTGCTATGAACAAGTGTACCCTCGAAGTTTAACTGATAGTTCTCTTAGGAGTGAGACTTGTTTTCCTTTTCTGTACATTATGGGTGCTAATGATTTGCTCATTTCCTATTGGCTTGTTCACTTGTTTCTTATTGGATTGTAGGAGCTCTTTATTCCTTAAGGACACTAGCTTTATTTATGTGGTGCATTGTTGGTACTTCCTGAGTTTGCCTTCTGATTTTACTTGTCCTCCTGTGTAGATTTTTGTGCAGATGATTTAATCAACCTTTCATGTTCTCTGATTTCTTCCTCATGCAGAAATTATATTAAATAAAAACTCTGCCATGTTTTCTTCTATACTTTTATGGGTTTCAGCTTTACATTGAAATCACTGACCTACATCTCATTTATTTTAATAAAAAATATGACCTAGGAAAATAGTTTTTTATTTCATATGTCTTGCCCCCCCATTTATTAATGAATTCATATCTTGCAGATCTGAAACACCAAAGTTAGAAGACTAGTGAGATAGAAGTGTTTGTGTAAAATTTAATTCAGGGATAATTTGTCACTGGTGCTCTTTGTATCACGTCTTTTAATGCATCTCCATGAGTGTTGATTAAATGACAAACCTGCCTGACCTGTGGTAGCACAGTGGATAGAGCATCGACCTGGAACGCTGAGGTCGCCAGTTCGAAGCCCTGGGCTTGCCTGGTCAAGGCACAAAAAAGCAAACGATGAACAACTAAACCAAAGCAACTATGAGTTAATACTTCTTGCTCCCCCCTCCAATAAAATCAATAAATAACATCTTAAAAAGACCACCAAAAATCTGTCAGTTGGTGTGTTTCTGCCTGGCCGGGGAGAGGGCCTTGCAGAGGGGTCGGGGTTGGGCTGGGTTTGCGGCTGGCAGGTCATGTGCAGGTTCATGCTGAGTGCTGGGTGTCATGTGACTGGGCGCTGGTGGGTACACTCTCCTCAGGCCCCAGGGAGAGCAGAGGGCCTCAGTGTCCTCAGCACCCCTCCCCTTCCCCACCTATACTTGTGTGGTTCGGGTCCCCAAGTCAGGGCGGGACAGCCTGGCCAGAAGGTGATTTTGGTGCCAGAGGCATGAGCCCACCTGTGAATGAGGGGCACCTCTGACCTGGAGATGCCGGAAGGATCCAGGTGACAGTTGGACAGCTGGGAGGCACAGAGGTCTCAGCAGCTCTTCCTCCTGCCCCACCCCTCCCCTGGGTTCAGCCTGTCCTTGTCTCCAGTGCCCAGCACTGGTTTGGGGACGTGTGGGCACAGGCTCCTTCCAAGGGGCCACCACACAGGACTGTGGGATTGGGTGGGACACAGTGTCTTGGTGTTGCAGCCTGTCTGGGGGAGAGGGCCCTAGAATGGATGAGACATCTCTCCCCCACAGACCTTTAGATACTCCCTGCTTGACTATGCTCCCCAGCCCCTCACCCCTCCCTGCCCACTCCAGGGCGACCCCCCCATGAAAACTGCCCCCTCAGGAACCTCTCTTTTTCTCCCACAGGGCTGGGAAAGGTCCCTCTGAGCTGAGTGACACTTCCTGGTGGCACATGACTCTTAAGTGACCCAGAAGAGAGACCTGGGGACTCTGGGCCATGGGTGCCACCTTGGGCTGGTGGATGTGACTTTTCAGGCCAGCTGGACCAGGAGCAAGGGACATGTGACAAGTGAAAAGGGGGCAGGCAAGGGCAGAGGGAGGAGAGGGCACTGATGAGTGTAGGGGGGCAGCCGGGAGAGGCCTCTGCTGTGGGGGCATGGGACAGCACTGTGGGGGGAAGGGCATGGTGGCCTGGGCTGTGGGGAGTGAGTTGAAGGAGGAGGCACAAGGCCACCAGGGTTTACTGCAGGGGTCGGGAACCTTTTTGGCTGAGAGAGCCATGAACGCCATATATATATATATATTTGTATTTTTCTGAAGCTGGAAACTGGGGAGAGACAGTCAGACAGACTCCCGCATGCGTCCGACTGGGATCCACCCGGCACGCCCACCAGGGGGCGATGCTCTGCCCACCAGGGGGCGATGCTCTGCCCCTCCGGGTTGTCGCTCTGTTGCGACCAGAGCCACTCTAGTGCCTGGGGCAGAGGCCAAGGAGCCATCCCCAGCGCCCGGGCCATCTTTGCTCCAATGGAGCCTCGGCTGCGGGAGGGGAAGAGAGAGACAGAGAGGAAGGAGAGGGGGAGGGGTGGAGAAGCAGATGGGCGCTTCTCCTGTGTGCCTTGGCTGGGAATCGAACCCGGGACTTCTGCACGCCAGGCCGATGCTCTACCATTGAGCCAACTGGCCAGGGCCAAACGCCACATATTTTAAAATGTAATTCAGTGAGAGCCATACAACGACCTGTGTACATTATGCATTATCCAATAAAAATTTGGTGTTGTCCCGGAGGACGGCTGTGATTGGCTCCAGCCACCCGCAACCATGAACATGAGCGGTAAGAAATGAATGGATTGTAATATATGAGAATGTTTTATATTTTTAACATTTTTTTATTAAAGATTTGTCTGCGAGCCAGATGCAGCCATCAAAAGAGCCACATCTGGCTCGTGAGCCATAGGTTCCCGACCCCTGGTTTACTGTGAAGTGGCGGGGACCATGGTCCCAGGGGCAGAAGGTCTGGGTGGGCCCTCGGAGCTTATGCTAGGCGGTAGGCATGAAGGGGTACAGTGATCCCCAGCTTCCCCGTGGTTTTAAGAAGGAGGAGGGAGCCGCAGAGGAACCCCGTGGGGAGGGAGGGCGTGGGCAGAAGTGGAGACAGTACAGACAGCTCTTTGGGGGACTCTGGCTGAGAGGAGCCAAGCAGGAGCAGCTGGAAGCAAGTTTAGCAGGGAGGAGTGGGTGCTGTAACGGAGGGCAAGCGGTGGGCACAGGGGGCCCTAAGGGGTAGGAGCAGGCTGCTGGCCAAGGAGTACCCACTTCAGGGTGTGACCATAGCTGGGTAAGGCCCAGAGTCCCCCTGTCAACTCAAGCTGGGCACATGGGCAGCAGATGGGCAAAGCTGCGAGGGCTCTTTGCAAGGGTAGCAGATCTGCTAGCAGCCCCACATGCATTCTTCCCTTTTCACTAGAAATAGCGCTACACCGGCTGAAAGGAAAAAACTACATTTCCCAGCCTCCTTAGGCTAGGAGTGGTCATGTGACCCATCTCTGGCCAATGAAATGTGAGTAGGTGTGCTACCTGGCAAGCTCTCCATAAAAGGAAAAGGGCATGCCCGTCCTCTCCCTTCCAGGGCGCTGACTGGAATCAGAATGTGATGGCTGGAGCCTTGTCTTCCATCTGGGTCGTGAGGATGGCGGGCCCAGCCCAGGGATTGTTTAGGAGACAGCCAGACAGAGCTGGGTCTCCAAGGACTCTGAAGATGTCATCGTTGTCCAGGGCTGCTGATGGACAGAATTACTTCCCACAAGAGAAGACAACCTCCTTTTAACTGTTCATTCGGATTTTCTCTTTCCTGCAGCCAAAGCCAATCCTAACACACAGCAAGGGACCACAGTGTGCTGGCCATGTGCTGTGGGCTGAGCTGGGGGGGGGGGGCGGTGCAGGAGGGGGCCCCCCCAGGGAGGCCTTCTCTTGCTTATTTACAGGAGGCTTCTTCCGGCTGGTGGCTTTGTCATAGAAACTAAATGGGTACAACTTTGGAATCGTGGGATGGATATTGTCTGAGCCAGGATGAGTCCTAGGAAGGTCTGTCCCAGAGTGCACTCAGGTCCTGGGGCTGTGACAGGCCTCAAGACACACCAAAGTGGGACCATAGGGAGGGGGCGTGGGGGTCAGGGGTCCAGCCAGCAATGTCACTTTTCACCTCTGCCTCCAGGGCAGGCCCTGGGGGGCTGGGACCCTGAGTCAGATGCAGGAACTTCTGGGAACTGGAGGGGGGGCACCTTCGTGGGAGCAGGAGTGGTGGGGCCAGCCTGTGGGCCTCTGGGGAAGCGGCCAGAGTGGCCTGCACCACCACACTCCCCAGGTGCGCAGCCGATTCCAGGGACCCGGTGGGACGGTGAGCTGGCAAACTGGGGCTGGAGCCAGACCTCACCTGGGCTCCTCCAGGAGAGAGCAGGGACACTCAGGCTGGGGCCAAGGCGGGGGCCACACCCAGCAAGCCAGGCCTGTCTCCTCCCATGTAATATGTGGATAAACCATAACTTGGAGCCCACAGGGTTGCCAGGAGGCTTGGACGGGCTGATTCAAGCAGGGCAGGCCTAGCTGCCTCTAGTCCTGTGCCTGCAAGAGCCTGGCACATACCAGGTATGCACCAGAGAGACTGCAGGAGCCCCCCCCCCCGACGCCCACAGCAGGACCTAGTCCTAGAGAGTGGCACCAGCTCAGGGCTGAGTCGAGGGAGCCTGGAGTTGGAGAACAGCTCATGGGGTGGGTGCATTGCATCCTTGGATTCATGGCCTCCAAGGGGCCTTGCATCCCTGTTCCACAGCCAGGTTGATGTTGGGGGGTCCACAGGCATGGCTGCTGTGTTCTGGGTGACCTTGGAGATCAGCAGGCCTTGGTGAGTGAAGGAGAGAGGGAGAAGGCTAGAGCCGGTGTGCCTGTGTGCCTGAAACCCTCCCCCCCTCCCCTGCTGGCCTGGCTGGTGGAGGTTGTTGACCCACCCGGCTCATGGGAGTGGGTGCAGGGGCAGCAGGTAGAGATTAGGTTGCTGGTTGAGGTCTGAGCAGCACCCAGGGTCTGAGGCTGGGATCCCCATGTGTCTGTACCTGGACTTTGAAGTTCAGCTGAGCTCAGCAAGGAGGGCTTGGGGTAGGCAGGGGATCCTTGGGGGACAGACCCGGCTCCTTCCGGGTCCTGATGGGCACACCTGTCCTTGCCACTCTGTCCAGCTCCCACAAGTGGAGGTGGTCGCTCCCCACTCTGCACCCCTCGCACCCTATTCAGACTAAGTGCACAGCAACACTGACGGTTTTATACCCCAAAGGCCTTCTGGAAACTTCTGGGATTCCTCAGCTGCCTACAATTGGGAGGCCCTGGTCTTAGCAGTAAGGCCAGGGTGCCCTGACCCTTCTACTCCACCTCCTGTTACCCACAGGTTGGGCGGTGTGAGCTCTGCGAAGCAGAGAGAGTCAGACCTCAGCTCACTGCCTTTCGGGCGGCGCCGGGGCTGCAGACCTGGACAGCAGAAGTGGGTGGCACATGGGAGGAGCTGGGACTGAGGGCGAAGGGCAACCCCAGGGCAGTCATCGGCCCAGGCACTGAGGGTGGCAGCACGTGAGCAGGGCAGGCCTGGCTGCCTCTGTCCCTGCCCCACGAGCTGGGGCTGCCTCTGACCCTGCCCCACGAGCTGGGGCTGCCTCTGTCCCTGCCCCACGAGCTGGGGCTGCCTCTGTCCCTGCCCCACGAGCTGGGGCTGCCTCTGACCTGCCCCTTGCTCACTGGTGACGGAGAGGCCGATGTGAGGCGCTCTCTTCCACTCCCGTCAGGGACAGGGTGGTGACTGCTGTCGCACCCCCGCAGGGTCATCTTGCTTTCCAACGCCCCCCCCCAGCCCTGCGGCAGTGGTCGAGTTGGGTGACTAGCGCGGGGACTGGAGGACTCACAGGCCCAGAGCAGCAGGATCCCTCCGCGGGCGCAAGGCTCAGGCCACAAGGCCGAGGCAGGCGCATCCCTCACCGCGCGCTCGGTTCCCTCCTAGTCCCGGGCGGTGTCACCGTGCGCACCCCCTTCGCAACGCAGCAATGCTCACGTCCCGGGAGGTATCTGGCCCAGGGCTTCGGGATCCCCCGTAGGGACCTCGCCCATTGAGGACCCTCGAGTCGTTCCAGGAGAGGGCCTCGTCGGAGCACTGGACTCTCACAGGCGGCCTTGGAGTCCAGCTGGGGAGCTCTTGGGCAGGTGGCTCCATCCCGCGAGCCCCAGCTTTCCTCCTCTGGGAGCAGCTGGAGCTCCCTCCTTGCGGGGCATCGGGCGGATGGGCCCAACACTGGACGTCCGCCCCAGCCTGGCGCTCAGAAGTGGCGGGCGTAAGGGAGAGAGCGCTGCGCCCCTGCGGCGCGTCTGTCCCACCAGGCACCCCCCCACTCCCAAGAGTTTCCTGAAGCTACACCGGGGAAGAAAGGGCACGTCCCGGGAGTACGCGTTCGGGGGGTGGAGAGAGGGAAGGGGATGAGCTGGGAGGAGTCTCGGACAGGGGTCTAGCCTCGCAGGGCGGTGAACCTTCGCGCCCAACCCGAGCACGCGGAGGTGAGACCGGGCAAGTTTGGCTGTGGGAGGCAGGGCCCGCGGGGAATCTGGGACACGAGCCCCGCGCCTGATCGAACACCCCGCGGGCGCCTTGGTGGCACCGAAGTCCCCACGGAAGGGCAGCGAGGAGGACCGGGGGCGGGCGGCGCGGGGAGCCTGAGGGACCCGGCTGGACCTCCGGCGGTTTATTGATTAAAGTTCGGCAAAGTGCTTCCAAGAGGCCGAGCTCGGCCCCGATGCGGACAGTCGTTTATAAATTTAAAACTCTTCCGTAGCAACCGGCTATACACAAGAGTCAGCGACGGAACCTTATCCAAGGGCCGCCCGAGCCGCGCTCAGAGGTGCGGCGCGTAGAAGGCGGGCGCGCCGTAGGTCTGCGAGCCCAGCACGAAGGGCGAGAGCACGGCGGGGCTCGACAGGAAGGGCAGCTGCGCGGCGCACACCAGGCCGCCCGGGCCGTGCGCCGGGTACCCCGCCGGGCCGTGCATGGTGAGCGGCGCGCCCATGGGCGGCGACGGACTGAGCGGGCTGAGGCCGCCGGGCAGCCCCGCGCCCGGCCCCGCGCCCGGCCCGGGTCCCCCGCCGCCGCCGGTCGGGGCGCTCGTGTCGGCGCCCGGGTTCTGCTTCTTCCACTTGGTGCGGCGGTTCTGGAACCAGATCTTCACCTGCGTCTCGGTGAGGCTCAGCGACAAGGCCAGGTTGAGGCGCTCGCACACCGACAGGTAGCGCGTGGCCTTGAACTTGTTTTCCAGCGCCACGAGCTGCTCGTAGGTGAAGGCGGTGCGCGCGCGCCGCGGCTTCCCGGACTTGGAGTCGGAGCCCGTGCGCTTGCGCTTGGGCTTGGAGGCCGCCGCCGCGCCCTGCGGGGTGGTCCCCGCGCCCCCCGGCGCCGCGGCCGAGGCTCCCGGCGGGCCAGGGACTCCGGGCGAGTTCCCGCGAGCGCCAGGCGCCGCGGCCTCGTCCACGGTGCCGGGGACAGGCTCGGCCTCGGCCGCGCTCGGGCAGCCCGACCCGCGGGCCGCGAGGCCGCCGCCGCCTCCACGCGCCTCCTCCGCGCGGCGCTCCGTCCCCGCCTCGGGCGCCTCGTCCTCGTCGTCGTCGTCGTCGTCGTCCGGCGCCTCGTCCCCACTGTCCGCGCTCGGGCTGCGGCCGCCGCCGCTGCTGTAGCCGTTGGCTTCGGCCTCGTCCGCCTGGTAGGGACCGCCGGCCTCTGCGGGCCGGGTCGGGACGGGGCGGGGAAGGAGACAGGACAGTTGAGACTCGCGCCCGCCTTTCCCGCTTGCCCGACCCTCCGTCCACTCCCGCTGCCCCCGCCGCGACTCCCTTTTCCCGTCTCGTTGCTTCTCTTCGTTTATTCGCCCCCTTCTCTTTTTTTTCCCCCTCCGCCTTCGCTCCTCTCACCTTCCGCTCCGCTGGCGGCCCCGAAGCCCCGCGCCTTTGCCCGAGCGGGACCCGCGGAGTTTCTGGCGGAGCGAAAGCTCAGATCGATCCGCGGGCAGATACAAACTTAATTAAACTCATTTTGTGTAATGTACAAACTAGTTAAGGGCCATTTAATTTATTTCGGCGTATATTACCCTCCCATTATGCAAGGCGCAGCGCCAGCCAATTACCCCGCAATTAAGAATGGGGTGGGCGCGTGTGTGACAGCGGCCGGGGTGGTTTGGAGCGGGACTCGGGGAGAAGACTTCTGGGGACCAGAATCGGCTGCCCAGGCTCCGTCTCTACCTCACGCCTCGGACCTGGAGGAACTTGCCTCCCTGGGCTCCTCCGCTGAAATCTCGGCCTGGGCGGCAGGAGGTCCCCCAGCCGGGCTGGGGCTGCGGCCCGGGAGTCCCCGCAGGCCGGGTCTGAGCAGAGGCCCCGCGGAGGCTGCATTTTGAGTCTCGGAAATTTGGAAGGAAAGTGTCTGTCCAGGGCAGGGCCTGGGTGGAGGGTGGTCTGTGCAGCTCCCATCCCCACAAGTGGTCGTACAGCCCTGAGAAAAGCCAGGGCATGTGCCCTCCACGGTGCCACTCGGTCGGGTACCAGAGTCCCGCGTGGAGTGGGGTTGGCACTGAGAAACCCGGGAAGAAACCACAAATCCAGCCCTGGTGGATTCCTTCGGGGCAACGCAGAGGTTATGGAAGCCGGCAGAGCGGATGCCCTGGCCCCTAACCTGCGTCCTTCAGCGGGAGCAGGGGCCCTGAGAGCACCTCGCTGTCCGGCTCCTGCCTCGTGCAGGGGTGGGCGGAGGAGGAGGGGGCCTGACCAGCTCCCTCCCTGCACCAGCGAGAAACTGGGCCTTTCACTTGGGACAAGCTTCCCAGGAGGATGGAGGCTCTGAGCGGACACTCCCAGCACACTGGCCAGGCAGAAAGCAGGAAGGGTCCCCTCCAGCCAGCCTGGGCCGACGCTCCGTCTCCGCCCCACCTGGAGGAAGCCCCGAGCAGGTGTCCCAAGGCCCCCTGGCCCCAAGACAACGGCCCCAGCCTTGCCCTCCCTGTGCTCTCGTCCCCGGGAGCCGAGGGACCCGGACGCTGGAAGGAGGCGAGGCCCCGGGAGGGGCACAAAAAAGCAATCAGGAGCCGGTCGAATGCAATTCTCGATCAATAGCGGCCCCTAATAAGTGTAATAGGTTTTAATCGAGTAATTATCCGAATTTTGACCCTATAATTTAGATGTTCGGGGGGGAGTTTGCAAGGTGCTTGAAAGAGATATGCATGCTGCCGTAATGGGATATCGACCCGGTCGGGGCGCGGGCCGCCCCATTACCGGCCGCTTTCCGCCGCTAAGCACATTTCCCCTTAACTGTAATCGAAGGGATTTAATTGTTTTTCCAGAGATAACCAGCGTTTTGTCACAATTAGTCTGATTTGTCAAAAAAAAAAAGGGGGGGGAGGAGGCCTCAGGCGGCTGCGGTGGGGGTAGGGAGGTCACGGGCCAGCCGCCCACACGCTCTCTTCTCCTCCAGCCCCGACTACCCTTCAATGCCGGAGACGCGCGGCGGCCAGACCTGGGCGGGCCTGGCAGTCCCGTAGCCCTGGGCCCGGCCCGGCCCGGCCCGGCAGGCGTAGTTCGGTGCGGGCCCCGGAGTCCGGGTCGGACGGAGGCCGAGGGCGGACTGGTGCGGCCTCGCGCGCTGCGAACTTTCCACCCAGCCTTGGCCCCCGGCCCGCCACGCTCACCGAGGCGGTCCCGGGAGCGTAAACGCCTAGCCCGGCCCTTACCCCTGCCCCCCACGACCCAGCGCCGGCCGAGTCCTACTCACGCTGTGGCTCAGCTCCGGTGGCGGCTCCAGCTCCTCCGGCGGCGGTGAGGGCGCGGCGCTCCAGCTCCTCTGCGCGCGGCGGGCGCCCCGGGGCGGTAGGGACAGGGGCGCACGGGGCCGGGACGCACGCGGCGGGCGCCACGGGGCCGAGCAGCACGCAGCGGCGTCTTCTGCTGTTGAACTTGTTGGGGTCCAGGATGTCCAGCACCGAGAAGGATGTGGGGCGCGGTGGCGGGGCAGGGCGGGCCGCCCCTGCTCCCTCGGGCGCCGCGGGCACCGTGTCGCTGGCAGCTAGCGGCGGGGCTCCGGCCCGGGGAAAAGCTGGCATCTCCGCGCGCCCGTCCATGACGTCCCGGGCGGCGGCGGCGGCGGGCGCAGGCGGTGCGGGCCCCGGGCCGGGTCCGGGCGGCGGCGGCGGCAGAGCCGGGCCGTCCCCGGGAGCCGCCGGGCCGCTGGCGCTCATGCCGGTCTCCCGCCAATCCGGCCGCTCGGGACCCGCCAGCTACTGGGCTCCCATCGCCCGCGGCCCGGGCGCCGCCGCACGGTCTCCCGCAGGCGGCAGCGGCTCAGCTGGCTCCCCGCGCTCGGCCGGTGCTGCCTGGCGTTGCAGCCGCCGCCGCCTCAGGCGCCCGCCGCGTCCGGCCCGCGCATTTATGGCGACCCGGCCGGCGGCGCCCACGCGCCCACACACCGCACACACGTGCGCCCGCCGGGCTCCGCCGCCCTCGTTAGCGCGCGCGCCTAATTGGCTGCGAACGGTCCCGGGAGGAGGAGGCGGCCCTCGCGCGGGACACACGGACCGAGTCCCGGCCCGACCGACAGACGCGCAGTCTGAAGCCGGAGTGCGATCCGCGAGCGGTTCTCGTGGTCAGCGGCGTGTCGCTGCGCCTCCGCTCGTCCGGAAACGGCGCTCCCTCCTCCTGGGCTTAGGGGGAGGAGACAGACCGGCTTTTAAATAATTGCGGGATCAATCGGCGACGTAGGGGATGCAGAGGCCCGGGTAGGACATCCGAGCGCGGAACGCGGCGCCCACCGGCCTCTCCTCTGGGTCCGGGCGCGCGGGGCCCCTGCGCTCTGTGGGCTCCCGAAGCTCCAGCGCCCCTCGGTGGCTAGGGCAGGGAATGGGGTTCTCACAGGCCTACTTTTGGGGTCTTCAGCTCCCTTCCACGAGTTCCCTAAGTGCTCAACCCGCCTCTCCCGGTCGCTCCGCTCGGGTCTCCTCTCCTGTGCCCTGGGTCTTTGCCCTTCCATCCGCGCCTGCGTCCGCCCCCTTCACGGCGTCAAATTAGGGACCTCGCCCGTGTATCTCCGCGGGGGGCGGGGCCAGCGGCCGCCGGTGTCGCTCCTAATTTAAAAGTGGAATCGAAAATGAGCCAGGCTTGATAGCCCTCCTGCCCCCGCCCCGCCCCAAATGGGGACCGAAGAATCGTTCCCACAACAAGCGACCTGCACAAAAATGTGTGCCCTTCAAATAAGGGGAAACATCACAGCAACCCCCCTTCCGCACGCCTGGAGAAATAGACGCCCTTGGTCCGGGTCTTGTTTGTGCCCATGTATCTACAGCGGCGAGGGTCGCCCCGCAGGCCCTGCGCCCGAGCCCTCGGGGGACCGCAGCTTTTCCGCGGGCACCCTCCTCCCTCCGCCCCTGCTCAGGCCGGCGGACACACCGGCCGCTGGTGGGACCCAGGTGGGAGCTGCGTACGAGTGTCTGGAACGTGTGCGGCTGCGTGTGACGGGTGTGACTGCGCGCCGCCTCACACTGAGGTCCCCGGAGCCTGCTCCGTGCACAAGGACGGGTCCTTGGCAATTACTGCGGGCAATGATCCTTTGGAAGCAGAAATTAAAAGTTAGGAGAAATAATGGGGGACCGATCGGCTGTGATTTGGGCTAACATCGGACATGCTGAGCCTCAGGGAGGCTGGGCCTGGGGGGAAGCCAGGCCTCCCCTCCCCCAGCCCCTGCCCTCCCCCGCGTGCTGGTCCATCCGAGATTCTAATCAGACCCACAACACTGTGTCCTTCCTTGCCAGGACTTGATTATTCTTTATCTTTAAATTATAAATCACCTCTGGGGGAAGGAGGGTGGATAATCTCTCATCTCAGGGAGGTAATTATCTCCTTCCCACCCCCACCTTCCTGGAGGGACTCCTCGGCTCTCTCCACCCCACCCCCGCCAAGTTTGAATATAGATGTGTATACCCCATTCACACACACACACACACATACACTCATTCACCAGCACACACCATACACAAGCACAAATTCATTCACGATCACCTAGGCATACCATCTGGGGCACATGACCCACAGACACACTCGCATGGCTTCAGCCAGCCTCCCCCTCGACCCCTCCTGCTCTTGCTCCACACCCTGTGCTGCCTGCCACTCTGCTCCTCCACCAGGCAGAGCTGCTGGGAGCCCTGGGAGGCAGGTCCCAGTGCAGACTTGAGACCTAGCTCTGGGGGGTCCCAGTGTGGCACAACCCCTCAGGTGCACCCTCAAACTCCAGTCACAAAGCGTCCATCCTTAGGGGCAGGTTGCCACGAGGTGTACCTGGTGGGCCGGCTGGGGTCTGCTCTCACTCCCACAATACACACTAGGTGTTGGCAAGTGAGGAATAGAAACCAGCCCTCTTGGTACAACTTTCATTCTACACGAATACAAACACACACAGAATGGCATTTTATGTCATGTAGATGTAGCGTAATGTATGGTGAGCATCGCTGAAACATACATAGTAAATGCAACACAGCATGTTACGTATGCTACATAATAAGCCTAATTAAATAATAAATCCTAATAAACAGCCACATGGTGTTCTCCCCAAACACACGCCTGCTGCTCACTCCACAGGCAGGACACTGTCCCTGCTGGGAGACGGCTCCTGCCTCGGGGCTGAGTGCTCCTTGGAAGAAACGCTGTGACTGTCCTGTAGTTTGGAGATGCCGAGAGTCCTTCCTCGATCCTCCCCTCCCCTCCCCTCCCCTCCCTGCAGTTGGTTGAAACATTGTAGCAGGAACCGCAGCAAGCAGGGAAGCTGATGGCCAAGTCTGCAGGGTGGGACAGTGGGGTGTGAGAGCGGACCTCCAGAGCTACACAGGGGACCTCGGGTCGCTTTCCCTTGGCGAAGGGGGTACTGTATGTGGACAAGGCTCAGGGAGATCACGGCATCCTCCCCTGCCCCACCCCGACCCCCATCTCTAAGGAACAACCCAAGTCAGACAGATGCACAGCACCCCTCCTCTCCCAGATACCCTGAAATAACCCTTCCCTCCCCCCAACTTCAGCCAGAGCGTCTAGGGCTATGAAGATGTCCTTTCACTCCTAATCACAATTGATTGTCAATTAGACCCTCATTTGTGCAAGCTTTTCCCATCTGCCATATCGGGTTATCACCAAGTCACCAGCTTCACTCGCGGGGCCCCAGGTGGGCACTGACAGGTGAAATCAGTGCTTGAAATGGGATGCCTCTGCCTACCCAGTGGACAAGAAACACCCCTTCATTGCTAGACCCCCACCCACTGCACATCAGTCAGGACCAGATGGGGTCATTGGTGGGCTGGGAAAGGGGCCTCAAGGCAAGAACCAACATGGGACAAGGACAGAAATCTGGGGGAGGGACGGGTGGTAAAAGGTCTTAGAAGTGGAACCTGGAAATGGAGTGGGTGAGGGTTGAGATCCTGCAGAAGAGAGAGTGTCTGTTTAAGGGAAAGGGTTGGGCAGACCTGAGCATCCAGCCTTCTCAGTCCAGGGCCTGTATCCTCAAAGCCTCAGCATTGGGGCTTGGGAAATTTGGGGGGACAAGAGCATGAGGGGTACACCACAACCCCTGCCACTGACTTATCATTTGTTTACAAAACCCCCGCCTCAATTTTTCATCTGTCAATTGTGGGGGTTGGATTCCATGTGAACTCTAAGGTCCCTATACCCTCCCCTTGAGGGTCGAATGATGATGACAAGATCGCAGCTTTCCTTGGACATGATGGTGGGGGTGGGGGCCTCCTTTCTTCCTTGCACCTAGAGAGCTTTATTGGTCAAATTGGAAGAGCAGCAGTGTTCAGGGGTCTCCAGGGGCCTATGGATAAGCAACCCCCACCTCGTATAATGTTTGCTTCGTGCAAGGCACACCCCAGCCCAGATCGCCTGGGGTCTTCACAACTGTGAAGTGTGCCAGGCAGGTACTACCACCCTTGCCTGAAACTCAGTGCTCCGACTCGAGTCTGGACTGGGTCGTGCTACTGACATCGCGCTGTCTCTGAATGGCCCACCTTCCTGGCAGTGGTGGGAAGAATGGAAGAATGCGGGAGGTAGAGGTGGAGAATGGGGACCGAAGGCTCCTATATTCCTTACTCTCGCCTCTCCACCTCCTCCGTTTTATGGAGAACCCAACCCTTTTGCTCACCCAGAGTTAGGAAAATGACCTTTTCTGATTATTGGCTACATTAGTTATCTTCTCTAAGGTACATCTCCCCTACGGTCTCATGACTCCTCAAGAAAGGGTGTCCCACACTCAGAACACCAGAGAAAAGAGGGAATATGGGATGCTGACTGCCCCTAGAGCACCACAGCTCTGGGAACACGAGAGCACCAGCCCCGGGAGGATGTTCTTGGGAACCACGAACAGCGCCGAAGACGCGTCCCGTCAGGACCACGGACAGCGCACCCACCCTGCCTTCTTCGAGCGCGCCGCAGCACCGCGGACAGCGACCTGGATCCCAGGCGCCTCTGCTCTCGCGGAATTTACCGGACGTCTCTGACAGCTGCATCCCATCCTGGGGTCACCGGGAGGAGCAAGAGGGCTGCGGGCCGTGTGCGTGGTGTGGTGTCCTGGCACAGGATAGGCTACAGCCCCGATCAGAAGTCAGCCCACTCACCACGGCCACGCCAGAACAGGGGATTTTAACAAAGTTTTCCCTGCCTGGGCTTGAATTCTCCTATTTGCAAGCTGCACGGAGTTCAGAAATGAAAAGCACATAGCGCTGGGTCCGGCTCATGGCAAAGGGTCAATCACACATGCCAAGGTGAGGTTTAAACCCTTTAAACTTAAAAAAACACAGACAAAAACACAGCAACCCCAAAACCAACAGCTGGAACAACTGGAGTGGGGCCAAGGGTTCTTCTGTGTGTAGGAGGCACCTGACTCCCCCACATCAAGTGTCAGTCAGTTACTTCGCGCGGCCTCAAGGGGCACGCTGGCTCCAAAGGCTTTTCTGACCAGAGGACAGGGCAGAGTGGGAATCACCACCTTACAGATGAGTAAACCGAGGCTGGGTGACAGGTTCAAGGTCATCCAGCCAGAATGGGAAGGCGCTTTGATGGCCCATCCCTGTTCGCCCACCTTGGGGTCACAGGCTTTTTTTTCTGGGCATTTATCCAGTCGCCCAGACTCAGGTACCAGGGTGTCCTCCCCCCACCCCATATCCCAGGAGGGCCTCACTCTTCCATTCCCATTCACTCCGCTACTTTCCACGGCACAACTGACAGAGTAGGCTCTGTGGGCGCGCGGTGGTGGTGGGGGTGGGGGGGTGGGGGCAGGAAGGAGCAAGATGGGGAGACCCAGGTTGAGGGAGGGACCAGGTGGCTGATGTGGACGTTTGGGGCAGTTAGGGACAAGAGTCAGAGCTGGGTGGGCTCAGGGAGGAAGTGGGGGTAAGAGATGAGGAGTAAGGGTATGGAGAGGCAGTAGAACCCCAAAGGGTGCAGGGACGGGGCCCAGAGCAGGTATATACAGTGGTGCTCAGTGAATGAAGCGGTCCCGGCCCAGCATACACGTGCCACGCTCCTGAGCGCGCCTGCAGAGCCCGCTGGGGGTCGGGAGGGCACGTGGGGGAGTGGGTCATGCCGCTTAATGAGCTTAATTGAGGTTAATGCGTCTTGTGCAGCTCCCTGATTATTGAATTATTATTATCACACGCATGAATCATAATTAGAAGGTTGAGTACAGCTCCAGGGGAGCCTCAGAGGAGCGATTCTTGCGCGCGCCGCTGCCTCGCCCCGCCCTGGCCGCCCCTTGGGGGCAGTTGTGGAGGGGGGTAAAACGTGTGCCCGAGGGGCAGCGTATGCGCGCGCGCGCGGGGAGGTCACGTCCCTGGGGAAGGGGACGGGCGCGTGCCCGCGGGGGCGGGGCGTCTGCAGGGGCGTGTCCGTGGGGCGGGGCGTGCCTACGGGCTGCTGCGCACTCACGTGGGTGTGCGGCGATCCGGAGCGTGACGGGGAGCGATCGGGCAAAGAGGGGCTTAAGGTTTTACCTTCCCTCTTCTGAGGTTGGAACTGCCACACCTCCCACCTCTCCCTCCCTCCCTTCCCAAGGTTCCCTCCTGAGGGGTATTTTCATTTATGACCCCCCTACCCGGTGTCTGGAAGGAACTGGCACCCAGGAGACCTTCAGTTAATAGACGCCGGTTGAGAATGTGCATGTCCATGTGCTCCACGTGCACGCGAAGGTGTGTCTGCTCCTGTGTGTATCGTGTGTGCGTGAGTGTGTATGTCTGCGTAGCCATGTCTCTGTGTAGTGCTCTGTGGCCAGCTTGGGCTCCTGTGTGTGTCAGTGTGTCCACATGTATGTTTGCATGAGTGTGTCTGGGCGTCCACTGTCTGTGTCCACCCGTGTGTGTGTGACTGTGCACGCGTGTGTGACTGTGCACGCGTGTGTGAGTGTGTGTGGCTGTGCAGCCAGTCTGGGTCTGACTTGCCGCGTCGGTGGCCATGTGCCTGTGGGTGGGTGTCTGGGGTCGTGGGGTGCAGCCTGGGTGTGTCGTGTCTGTGTGTGATGCTGAGCCCCGAGGCCCTGTCCTTCAGCTGCTCCCCCTGCACGCAGCTCTGCCAGGAGATTCCAGGGAGAGACGACTGGGGGAGGGTGGGGGGGACCAACTCGGGTCCCCAGGGCAAGAGACAAATCAGTCACCCGTCCCCTGGCCCTGAGAGCGCCCCTCTCTCTCCGTCCGCTTCTCTATTTACTCTCCTCTCTGCTGCTGAAACATACTGAAGGGAGAGAAAAGGAAACATTAAGGTCCACTGTGAGCAGCGCGGCGGTTTAACGATTTCAAATGAGCCCCAGCTTGGTGAGGACCTGACAATTCCCCGTCAGGATGGCAGATGACGGCTAAAATTACCCGGAATCAATATTCTCACCGGGTGTCCTGGGCTGATAAGCGCCACCAAGACAATGTTGACTATTAAAGTCGACAGCTTGAGATATTACACTATTAGTTATGCTATTTTTAATAATCTATAATATTTGGGCTATAATTAATTAATTATACGGGTCAGATAATATCTTGGGCTGGAATGAGGTCTGAAGGACCTATTACGGTGGTAATGAGAAAGGAGAAATCTAATCTGGGGACAGGTGCTGTGAGAGCCTGGCGCACAGGCCTGGGACACCGCCCGCCACCCGCCCGTCTGGCCTGGGCCTCGCCAGCCTGGGCCTCAAACCTGGTCCACACGGTCCAGCTCGCTGGGAACCAGGGATCTGTGGGTTCTCGTGCATGGGGGCTGCTCCGCGGCTGGGGGAGAGGGGGGTGCCTGCAAGTCCTGCTGGGCACCAGGTGCCTAGTCTCTGGCCACCACCCAGCTGCTTTCCCACCTTTCTGTGAAGTGAGGGGGGTCCCTCCCTGCTCCATGATGCTCAGGACAAACATTCCAGGCTTCACCTTATGCCTCTCCAATGTCTTCCCCACACGAGAATAAAACCCAAACTGGTAGCTTTGGTCTGAGAGGCTCTGGCTGCCCACCTTCACCCCGTTCTCGCCTTTCCCTGAGCTGGCCACAGCCCTGCCAGGAGGCCTTCCTGCTGCCGCACAGCTAGCCAAGCTCACTCCTGCCCCAGGGCCCTTGCACTGGCTCTTCCCATGTTCTAGGCTGCCTCCTCATCCCCACTCTCACTGATGCTTATTTCACTCCTCCAACAGCACCTCCCTGAGGGCTTGTCTCAACTTCTCCCCACCGTGACTGTCCCCAAATGTATGATTTACTCATCTGCTGGTGGCCCGAAGGAGACAGGCACGGGGTTCTGCTGCTCCTGAGCCGAGTAACTTTCAGTGAGCGCAGATGTTGTGTGCATAACACCAGGACACAAACGTGATCGGGAGTGAGGGCTGCCTGGGTGAGGGGTGGGCACCTTGTTGTCCTCCAGGGGAAACGGTTCCTTCTGATGCTTTCATGCCGAAGGCAGTGGGAAGTCCTGATCCGGAAGGAAGAAAGGACATGATCGGAAAAACGTTGCTGGAACTGAGTCGAGTTTTACCTAGTAGTTTCCTCCCTAGCGTGTCACCAGTGCTGGGGGCTTGGTTGTGACACGCATGTCGTGTGCGACATGAGCAGGGGTGGACGTGGCAGGTGTGTGTGTGTATGAGAGAGAGAGAGAGAGAGAGAGAGAGCGGGAGCTCTGTCTAAATTCTAAAATTGTTCCAGGATAAAACGTTTATTAAATACATTAACGTAACCTAAAGGTAACCAATGCATTGCCTCGCTGCCTACTTTGCAATGTAACATTTAGTTCCTTCTTTACTGATGGTGGAACATTTCGAGGAGAGAAGGTTTTCACCGCTGGCATGCCTTGTCTGAAACAGTGAGTTGATTGCTGAGAATCATCACGTTGATGTGCTCCTGTGTTGCATGCGTGGGGGCGGGGGGGGATCCTGGTGGCCGCCTCACTTTTCAGGCCCCCCCCCCTGCAGATACCCTGTAATGTTGCCTGAGTCCTCCCTGCCCCTCTTCCAGGTGTCCCTCTGTCACAGATGAGTGTGGGGCCTCCTCCCAACTTCCCTGACACAGCAGAGCTGGGAAGAGCTCAGAGTGCCCTAAACAGAGAAGCCTGGGGGGGGGGGCACAGCCAGGCCCCCACGGGAGAGCCCTGTTATCGATCGATCGACAAGGAAGATGGCCGTGGGCTCCTGCCGACCTGGCCAGGCCCTATGGGGGCCCACGGGAAGCATCCCCATCATGCCGTCCTTCCAGCTGCACCTTTTATTTTATTTTATTTTATTTTTTTCTTTTTTCTGAAGCTGGAAACAGGGAGAGACAGTCAGACAGACTCCCGCATGCGCCCGACCGAAATCCACCCGGCACGCCCACCATGGGGCGACGCTCTGCCCACCAGGGGGCGATGCTCTGCCCATCCTGGGCGTCGCCATGTTGCAACCAGAGCCACTCTAGCGCCTGAGGCAGAGGCCACAGAGCCATCCCCAGCGCCTGGGCCATCTTTGCTCCAATGGAGCCTTGGCTGCGGGAGGGGAAGAGAGAGACAGAGAGGAAAGCGCGGCGGAGGGGTGGAGAAGCAAATGGGCGCTTCTCCTGTGTGCCCTGGCCAGGAATCGAACCCGGGTCCTCCGCACGCTAGGCCGACGCTCTACCGCTGAGCCAACCGGCCAGGGCTGCACCTTTTCTGATAATAAAAGCAGCGTGTGCTCACGAAAAAGTGCCAAGAAGACAAAACATGTCCCATAATCCCCCACACAGCGACGGCCCGCCCTTCCCCTTGACCCCATTTTCTGCTTCTTAATGACACACAGGTGGGTGCTGCCTCTCTGTCCCCACGTTACATCAGAACCTGTCCTGCGACACAGAAGACAGAACACAGTTGTCACAGTCCCACCCATGGCAGCAGGAGGTCTGGGTGAAGGGCTAGTCGGCTTCAGGTGACTCGACACGCATCGCTGCATGGGCCCTGGTTTGGGTTCCGATTCCCTCTTTAGGGGAAGAGACATGAGTCCCTGGGCTGAAGGGAAGTCTCTGGTTAAACGTGTCCTGAAGGCAGCATTTCACAGGACGCCGCCCCTCGCCGGGCAGGCCAGTTACCTCGGGCTGAAACCTGAATTTATGAGGATACTGTGCGGATGAAAATGTTCTTTAATGAATACGGGTCACATGTAGTTTTTATTTTATTGTGACCAGCCTTTGTCCCTTTTCCATTTGTTCAACTATTGGGATTGTTTTGTTGTAGTATATTAAAAAAAAAACACCCACCTTTATTATAAAATATTTCAAACAGGCACAAAGACAACAGAGAAGGGTAAGGTCAGCCCCCTGGTACCTGTCACTCAAATTCTGCAATCACCCACATTTCGTCAATAGGATTTTATCTACTCACAGCTACATTTTTTTTTTCCCCTGAAATATTTTCAAGCGTATCTCCAGACATCAAGTTCCCTCACCTGTAAATATTTTAGGTAAGAAAAAGAAAAAAAAAAATCAAGGGTTATGGATTTTGGGAAGGAAAAATAGAAACTGTCTCTGTGTGCAGATAAGTGACTCTTCCCACAGCAGGTCCCCGGTGCTCACGAGTTAGGGAGGTTGGATTTCCCTAAGCCTGCAATCAACAACTGGAAACTAAATTAAAAAAAAAATTACAATAGCTCCAGGTTCAGCAAGTCACTTCCCATTTCGAGTTTGTTTGTTCTCTTTTCTTTTTAGAGTTTTTATCACCGACTGATACTGCACTCCATCAAACATGTTTCTTCCTCTACTGAGATGACCCGAGACTGACTTTGCATAGATGTTCAGGAGACGGGTTGTTCTGTTCTGCGGCTTCTCATCTCGATCCGTCCTGTCTGCTGCTCGGATGACGGTCATGCTGGCCTCGTGAGATGGGTTGGAAAGGGTTAGCTCTTCTGTTTTCTCAGACATTCCATAGAATTGGTGTTGTTTTCATCTTTAAATATTTTGTAGAATTTGCCAGTGGAACGATCTGGGTTCAGAGTTTCTTTTTGTGAAAGGCTATTTATTAAGTATGGATTCAGTTGCTTTCGGAGACAAAGGGAAATTCGGGTTATTGGTCCTTCTCGGGTAAGTGTGGATAGTTTGCGCATTTCAGGAATAGTTCCGTTCACCGGAATTGTTGGATCTGGGTGCATGGACTATTCACTAGGCATCCTTCTAGTGTCTGTGAGTTTCGTGTGCTAGCCTTCCTTTTATTCCTGTTACTGGTGATTTGCATCTTCTCTCTCTCTCTCTCTCTTTCTTTGTCGGTCTGACTAAAGATTCATCAATTTAATTGACTTTTCCAAAGAACCAGCTCTTCATTTCATTGATTTTTCTCTGAAGGTTTTGTTTTTTTAATTTCGTTGACTTGGGCCTCATCTTTATTATTTTCTTGCTTCTGGTAGCTTTTGGCTTCTTTGGTTCTTATTTTTCTAGTTTCCTCAGAGGAAAGCAACCCTTCTTCTTTCCCAATATAAACATTCCATGCTATAAATTTCTCTCTAAGCACTGCCTTACCTGCACTCCACACATAATTGCGATAATTAAAATGTTTGTTCAGAACTTTTTCAAATCTGCTGAGGCTTCGCCTTTGATCCATGGGTTACTCAGAAGTGCGTGAACTTCCAAGCATCAGGGGATGAATAGAATCTTTGTAGTATTGCTTTCTACTTTGAGTCCATCATGGTCAAGAACATACTTTACATAATTTGAAAAATTTTAAACCTAATAGGTCAATTTTGTAACCCGAGATCTGGTCTCTCTGGAGAGGTCCCACGTGCCCTTGAAGGAACACGTGCTCTGCTCTCGCGGGCTGCAGGGTTCTGTAACGGCCAGAAGGACCATGACGGGGGGCGCCTTCAGCACCCCATCCTTGGCTGATCACGTCTCTGCTTATTCTGTAGATGCTGAGACAGGACCCTGAGGTCCTGGCTAGAACTGCAGGCTTTTGTTTCAGCTTTTAGTTTTTTCTTTATGTATTTTTTTTTTTTTTTTTTTGCTTTATGTATTTTGGGGATCTGTTGTGAGGATTGAATACATATCCAAGTTTTTGTGTCTTCTTGAGGAAGTGTCCCAATGGAATGGACCTCTTTTCCCCTAATAATTTTCCTTGCTCAGAAGTTCACATCATCTGATGTTATTAATTACATCCTCTTAGCTGTCTTTTGATTACTGTTTCCATAGTATCTCCTTTTACACCCTGTACCTTTCTTAATTTTTTTTTTGTGTGTGGTAGAGACAGACAGAGAGAGGGACAGACAGACTGGAAGGGAGAAGGATGAGAAGCATCAATTCTTTGATGCAGCACCTTAGTTTCTCATTGATTGCTTTCTCATATGTGCCTTGACCGTGGGCCTTCAGCAGACCGAGTAACCCCTTGCTGGAGCCAGTGACCTTGGGTCCAAGCTGGTGAGCTTTTGCTCAAACCAGATGAGCCTGTGCTCAAGCTGGCGACCTCGGGTTTCGAACCTGGGTCCTCCGCATCCCAGTCCGATGCTCTATCCACTGCGCCACCGCCTGGTCAGGCTACACCTTTTACCTTTCAGTTTACCTATGTAGTTATATTTAAGGTGGATTTGTGTAGACAGTATGTCATTGGATTTTTCTTAGTCTAGTGTAAGAATTTCTGCCTTTTCATTGGTGGCTTAGACTGTTGGCATTTAATACATTTGTTTGTGTGCTTGGATTCAGGCCTCTTTGAATCTGTGTTGTTCCTGACTGCCCACTTTCTGTTCCTCCCTTTTCCCTCTCTGGCTTCTTCTCCTTTATTATTATTATTATTATTATTAGCACCTCATTTAATCTATTAGGTTTTTTATTATGTCTCCTTATATAATTTTTTTCTTTTAGCAATGGCTGTGGAGATTACAATATAGACACTGAACCTGTCACTGTCTGTTTGGAATCAATATTTTGCCACTTCAAGTAGAATGTAGGAAACTTAGTGCCCAAGCCACCTTCGTCCCGTTTCTGTGGCTATGGTTGTCTCACCACGACATCTGCCTACATTCAGAGTCCCCTCGGAGGATGTTAGAGCTTCTGCTTTCAACCATCACGTGTACTTTTTCTTTTTTTAGTGAGAAGGGAAAAAAAACCCCAAGATTTTTACCCAGACAAAGCATGAAGGGAGGGCAGTCTGGAGGATGGGGGAAGGGGGAGGGGGCGGGAGGCAAGCAGGGGTGCAGGGTCCGAGGACTCGGAGAGGCCAGCGTGGGGCCAGCGACCCAGCATGGCAGGTCTCGGAGGAGGCAGAGCTGTGCCAAGGGTGGAGCCTGGAGGGTGGACCTTCTCCAGAGACAGGGAGACAGGACAAGGAGCCGACTGGCAGTTCACTCTCGTCAGGTTTTGCTCCTTGCACTGTCGAGCGGATTAGTTGAGGACCAGTGGGATTTCGGGGTCTGGAGTCGACGGAGGGTCTGGGCTGGGAGGTCCCAGGGGATCATCCTGCCTCAGCCGAGAAGCGATGAGCCCTCAGGACGGGCACACGGGGAGCAGCAAAGGGTGGGTCACGCCCCACGCCCTCCAGAGGCACGGAGGGCAAACCCCTGCCTGGCCTGGGGCACGCTCCCCACACAGCATAACACCAAATGCCCCTCACATCTTCACGGCGCCGGGCCCCAGGTTAAGGCAGCGGCCACTGGGCTCAGAGAACTCCTGGGAGGTGAAGGTTCTGGAACCCAAGGAAGAAGGTGGCTCAGCAGGAGTGGGTAATAGGCTACAAACCACTGAGAGGTGACTTAAGTGACACTGAAAGCCCCTGGGTCTGGGGAGGGTGGTCAGTGATGACTGTGGGAAGAGCTGGGGGTGCAGGAGGGAAGGAGAAAACAAGCATGTGCAAGGGGCCTGGGGCTCTGCTGTGAGGGGCAGTGAGGTGCTCATTGCCAGGCCTGTGGCCTTGAGCTCCTGCCCATTTGTCAGTGGCTGTTGTTTGCAGCTGTGCCTGGGCTCCTGGGAGCACCCATCAGGCCTGCTCTCCGCTGCACGGCCCTCCCTCGAATGCTTGGCCAGCATCCTCCTTGCTCAGACCTTCTCACCAGGCGGGGTGTGAAGGCACAGGGTCCGCCGACAGACCCTGCAGGGAGCTCCTGTCTGTGACGGCGTTGGAGCTGGTGAGACGCAGGTCCCAGAGATGCAATCAGTTGCTGTGCAGGTGCCCAGCAGGTGTGAGTCACCTCCACCCTCAGCGGACCTGAAGTGAAGGAGACCACCCTCCATCATGCAAGGCTTCATCCAGGCAGTGAGAAGTCTGAGCAGAAAACTGAACACTCCCCCCCCCCTGCCACCCCACCCTCCACAGGGAACCTGGCTCCGGTAACACGAGCTCCTGCTTGTGTCTCCAGCCCCTGCTGCCGCCCTGCCCGCTTTCGACCCCACGGGAGCAAATTCTGTGAAACAAATCTATCCACACAGTCAACCCTTGAGCAGGGTGGAGATGAAGGTTAGGGTCTGGTCCAGACAGTGCAGGGGGGACGTTCTGGTCAGGAGACCGAGTGACTGCCGGTCCTCCTGGGTCCTCCACCCACTGCAGGGGCCCAGAGGACCCCGTCCTCGCTCCCCAGAGGGCCTCTGTTGCTGGGAGTCATCCCCAGAGCCTGTTACTGGCTCCGAACCAGAACTTCCTTAGTGTTCTTGGAGGGCACGTCGCGTTATCTCTGCGAGGTTGGAGGATGCACCACAGAGAAGGGTGCTTCACCGGGGTGCTGTGTCCGTGTCGATGCGCGGCAGTGTGGCTGTGATGTTGCAGCTGCAGGACGAATGGAAACTGGGAGAGTCAGGGCAAAGGCTCTGATTGACGGAGAAGCAACCCGGAGTCAATCCGGGCGCATCGATTTTGCGCGGTGAGCGGTGCGTGGGCGTTCGTGGTTACCGCCTTCTGTTGCCAAGCTTCCGCTGGGTTCACAGCCGAGGTCAATGGTTTTGAACTGCCCTTGGCGACAGGCCAGGCCTGAGTGTGCACACTGGATGGGGGGGGGGGGTGCACACTCAGACGGACTCATACACTCAGCGAGCTTGCACACGGGACAGGCTCACCCACGATGGACTCGGGTCTGACCCCTTGCTCTGGGCCTGAGTAGCCTTCTGACTGGGTGGCCAGGTCAGACCGAAGGTGGAGTCCAGCACTCAGGAGTGAGGTGCTGGTGTGGCTCTGGGTTGGGGGTGGGTCCAGCTCAGGGATTGGGTTCAGAGCCGGGACCTGGGCCCCTCATGCTGAACCCATGTTCTGGGGGTTGCTTCCTGCCCCAGATGTTTCCTGCTTCCTTTGTGACAGCTGTCGGCTGCACGTGTGGCCTTTCCCCGCTGACCCCAGCGTCCCGGGCCCCCCATCCCTCTCCTGTCTCCACTTTCCACCTGCAGGCTTCCCAGGGGAGACCCTTTTCCTGGGCTCCAGGCCTGTCCACCTCTGCCCACTGGACAGACTCTGCTGAATGTCCTACAGTCCAGAGCCCCTCCTCCAACTGCACATCCAGACAGACTCCTGGATCCCCCAACGGCCCCTCTGTCCACCCACCCCCTCCTCACTCCCAGGTCCAACAGGGCTGGTCCTGCTCTGAGCTCCAGATGTTGTCCGAGGGGGCCGTTCCTGGGGTCCCAGCCCCATGGCCCCGTCCTCCTGACTCCCATGAGCTCCGGCCCAGCCTCTCCATCTTGTCCTGAAACACACGTGAATCACGCCACACCCTTCCCCACATCCACCCACCTCGCTGTGGCCTCGGTGTCCCCCCAAATCCCCAGTGACCTCTTGGCCCCTCCCTCTGAGGGTCAGCATGAGATCCTATAGCCACTGGCCGGTTGCCTCCTGCTGGAAGCCACTTCTTCTCTGAGGCCTTTGCCACCCTCCCACCAGGACATACGAGGTCCCTGCATCACCACCCGGGGTCGGGTGCTGTGCTGGTGTGGAGCACGTTGGACCCGGGAGCGGGTACCCCATCGCTGGGCCAGCAGCTGCAGAGTAAACGACCCAATGGAAGGCTGAAATGAGCTGGCCGTTCTGTTTCCCAGTCAGACGGGATTGCTCCCCGGCACCCCATCCTGCAGGGTCCAGGGGGCAGCCTGCCCAGGGCGGCTTGAGAGAGGTTTGACCCTCCGTCGGCTGGCACTGGGACTTCCAGCCAGCAGGAGGCTATGGGGACCTCAGACCACCATCCTTGGGTGTTTGGGGTCCTGGGACTGGGCTCTGCCCATCCCGGGCTTTCGTGTGGACAGGAAGCCCCATAATGATTGGGCTGCATGGTGCCCACCTCCGGGAACCGGGGCTCAGTGGGCAGGCTGGTTGCTGCCTGCAAAGAATGTCTGTGCACTCAGGGGCCAAAGACAGGAGGCCCCGTGCAGGGCGTTTTTATGACCATTGCTGGGATGAAACAAAGCCTGGGAGACAGGGTCACTGCTTTATCAGGGCTGTGAGTCCCCTTCTCAGCTCTAAGTGTCTGTCACATTAATGGAAAACACAGCCCTCCAGCCACCTTCTGTAGGCTGAGCTGTCCAGCAGGCTCGCCGGACACCAGGCCAGTCCCTGGCCTGCCTCCTGCGGGCGGGGGGGCCTGGAGCCCAGCGTAGCCCTGGGTCAGCCGGTGAGCCCAAGTAGGGGCCTGAGGAGCTGGGTCCTCTGCAGGCTGTGGCCAGGAGGGCAGGTGTCAAAACACCAGCCAAATGGCCCTGCCCCTGAAGGAAGCCCAATGACAGAGAGAAGGGGCAGCCCAGGGTCTTCCAGAGGTCTGGGAGAGCAGTGTTGGGGTGTGCCCTGGAGGCGCTGGGCTCCCTGGGGACCCTGCTTGGGCTCGCAGGCTGACCCAGGGCTACGCTGGGCCCCAGGCCCCACAGCCCACTCTTGAGGAACAGGGAGGGGTGATCCATGGCACTTTATTTGTTTGTATTTTTCTGAAGTTGGAAACGGGGAGGCAGTCAGACAGACTCCCACATGCACCTGACCAGGATCCTCCCGGCATGCCCACCAGGGGGCGATGCTCTGCCCATCGGGGCATTGTTCTGTTGCAACCAGAGCCATTCTAGTGCCTGAGGTGGAGGCCACGGAGCCATCCTCAACGCCTGGGCCAACTTTGCTCCAGTGGAGCCTTGGCTGCAGGAGGGGAAGAGAGAGAGAGAGAGGAAGGAGAGGGGGAGGGGTGGAGAAGCAGATGGGCGCCTGTCCTGTGTGCCCTGGCCGGGAATCGAACCTGGGACTTTCACACGCCGGGCCGATGCTCTACCGCTGAGCCAACCGCCCAGGGCCAGGCCACTGTTTTTGGAGAGAAGAATCACTTGATGAAAGTGGCTGCCAGTGGGCAGAAACACGGATGCCGAGAGACAGTGTTTATGAGGTTATCACTCACCTTCATGGCCTCAGCAGCTGGGGATTCGGTCCTCTGTTTCTTGCCCATTGACTGCACCACCCTCACCAGCATCACCAGCATCACCATCCTCATCACCATCATCACCAGCATCACCATCCTCATCACCATCATCACCATCCTCATCACCATCATCACCATCATCGCCATCATCACCATCCTCATCACCATCATCACCATCATCACCATCATCACCATCCTCATCACCATCATCACCATCATCACCATCCTCATCACCATCATCACCACCTTTATCATCACCCCATGACCATCACCATTATCACCACCGCCTTCACTACCTGCATCACCCCCACCGCCCATGATGCTTCTCACGTGTCTACCGGATGCTACATTCTTCGCACATTTATCCTTCACCCTGAACCAAGCCAGCCGGAGAGATGTTCTTATTCCCCTTTGCAAATACTGATCCCCTGGGAGGTGAGGACAACTGCTGAAGGTCACACAAG
Source organism: Saccopteryx leptura (assembly GCF_036850995.1). NCBI lineage: Eukaryota > Metazoa > Chordata > Mammalia > Chiroptera > Emballonuridae > Saccopteryx > Saccopteryx leptura. The sequence continues at coordinate 632,279 of NC_089507.1, forward strand.
GTCACACAGCTCTTAAGTGGAAGAACCGGAGTTTGTTGTCTCCGCTGTAGGACTCTAGAGCCTTTTCCGAAGGACAAAGGGCGTCGCTCCCTTGGCCCGCCAGCCCGGTCTGGGGCGGGTGTCCCGCCGTCCCCTGCCCTTCCTTCCATCCTGCGTCCATCGTTCTGTGTCGTGGCCTGTCTGTATCACCCTCATCAGACTATGGAGAGGTGGGAGTAGGGGATACCAATCTTGGGGAGCCGTAAGAGACATGGCTGCAGAGGTGGGGGCCCTTTGTGCACCCCAGCAGGGGTGACTTTCTGGGGACAGAACGAGGGGGTCAAGAAGTCTTCTCCTGCTGACCTCGCCCTATGCGAAGGCCTGGACAGCCCGACTGGTCAGAGAGTGAACGGTCAGGTGCCAACCGGGCTTTGTTCACTAGAGGGCGGGGTTTTTGTGGTTGGAAGTCAGGTGCATGTGGTACTCCCTCTGTTTCTTCCCTCCCTGGATGGCCGTGGTTGTGGAGACAGGACCCAGGCCCGCCCTCAGACGCCTCACCTGGGCCCCCGGGCGCTCTCTCCCCCTGCTGACTGTCCCTCTTACTCCCTCAACCTCCCCTTCCCTCTGTGGTGGATGGTGGCAAGTCAGGCGGTGTGCCAAGCTCCCTCCTGTTTGCTAGTAGCGTGTTCAGTGTCACCCTGATTATTCTGCCCGCTCACCATCACCGCAGGCGTGTTTGCTATTTTTCCTGCACGTAAATAAAACCAGCGCCTGCCTCCAGCCCTTTCTCCACGTTCTCGCCATCTCTCCCCGTCTGCGGGGCTGGGATTTTGGTAGGGCCCTCAGGGACCCACAAGGACACACTCTGGAGAGTTTGCTGCCTGTCGATGTGAGGGTTCGCTTCTGGCTACCCTTTGTCCCCTGAGCATTGAGCTCATTTCTCCATGGTCGGGGGCACTGACTCGTGGCTCTGTGGTCGGTCTGGCTTTTCTCCCCTTAGAGGAGATTGATTGTTTTTGTTTTTGTTTTTTTTATCATTTTTTTGGCTTGGACATCCACAGGACCTGATTTTCCAAGTTCACTCTGATGAGTGTCAATTTTTTTCCGAGGAATCAGTACGTCCTTTCAAATCGTTTCATTCAGCAACGTTTTCTTTAAGTTTAAAAACGTGTTGGAACTTTTATCACGTTGGTGTGTTTCCCTCGCTCTTGGTGACGCCGGTTAGGCACGTGCGGGGGTCCTTTGCCTGTGGTTCCTGTGAGGTGTCTTCACTCTCTCCCGTTCCACACTGTGAGTTTTCTCAGGAGCTGCCTCTGTATCCCCGGCTGCCTCCGTGCCAAACCCTGTCCTTTCTCTCTGTCCCCCACGTGCCCCTCTTTGCCTTGACGGGTCAGGTGGCTCACGTCTTTCCCGAGGTCTGTCTGCTCATTGGTCATTTCTTTCTGTGCTCTTATTTATTTCTTGAGCTTTTGTGTTTCCACTTTGAAGCCTTAAGTCACCCTCACAAAGGCCATTTTATTTGTGGGTTCATTGCTTTTTATTATTATTATTATTATTATTATTCAGTGAGAGGAGAGGAGACAGAGACAGACTCCTGCAAGTGCTCTGACTGGGATCCATCGCCCCCTAGCAAGCCCACTAGGGGGCGTTGCTCTGCCCATCTGGGTGTAGCTCTGTTGCTCAACAACCCAGCTCTTCTCAGAGCCTGAGGCAGAGGCCATGGAGCCATCCTCAGCGCCTGGGGCCAACTTGCTCCAACTGAGCCATGGCTGCAGGAGGGGGAGAGAGAGAGAGGGAGAAAGGGAAGGAAGAGGGTTGGAGAAGCAGGTGGGCGCTTCTCCTGTGTGCCCTGACCAGGAATCGAACCCAGGACATCCACACACTGGGTCAATGCTCTACGGCTAAGGCAACCGGCCAGGGCTAATACATTGCTTTTTATAGAGAACATTTGCTCATATTTTTGTCTCTTCTGTGGTGAAATTGCCCTGGAAAGTGTTCTTTCGCTTTTAATTGTTCTGTCTTGCTGTCTCTCAGTCCATCTCTCTGTGTCTCTGTCTCTGGCTGTCTTTCTCTGACTCCGTCTCTGTGTCTCTGTCTCATGTGAGGGTAGATTCTGTCCTGGTCCCATCAACCCCCTTTTGCTGCGACTGCCCGACGTTTTTGAAGGATGGAAGTCTGCAACCTTGGGGCTGCAGCTGGGGCTCAGCTGCAGGACAAGTGAGCACCCGTTCGGTGTGTCGTCTGCAGAGCCCTGAGCCTCTTTCTGGCTGTGATTTCAGGTCTTGGAAGCAGGAGACCCCAGACCCGGCGTGGAGCCCTGCTGATGCAGGGTGTGCGCGAGGTCTGGGGTGTGAAGCGGGGGTAAGGGTGTGAGCTGACGTGTGAATGTGAGTATGAGGGGTGTGGATGTTCCTGTGGTGGAGGAGAGGCTGCTTCCTGCCGCTTTGCCCCCGCCAAGTCCACCGTCCTCTTGCCACAGGTCCTGCCCGGCCAGTTGAACCAGAGGAGGCTGGTGACCTCTCTCGGGCTCCACCCTGCAGCCAAACAGGAGGAGACATGCCTTTTGGCTGGGGGGGTGGGTCCCTCTTGTTCTGGATTCTGTCTTCAAGACCCTTCCACAGTCCGCGTCCATCGTCTGTCCATCTGCAGGACATAGTGGAGGTCATAAGACCCCTGCAGTCTCAGGCTCAGTCCCTGCACACGGTGACCGCGGAATGCCCTCCGCGTGTCGCTGGCAGCCCTGGGCGCACAGCCGAGCTTGTTCCTGGGACTGCCCTCCCATCGTGCAGCCTGGGGGCCCAGATCCAGCAGCCACAGGGACTGCTTGTGTGGCTGACCCCCCTTGGCCCCCTGGCCGTCCGGGTGACTGCAGAGCCAGTTTAAAGAAAAGGGGGGGGGGAGATAGGACAGAACGTCCCTCCTTGGCCACGTGGGAGGTTCCTTCAGCACTAAACGCCCCAAGCTCCAGGGCCTGTGGAAGGAAGAACAGGACCCTGGCCTGGAGCAGCGCCCCCCGCTGCTGGGCTGGGCTCCCCTTGCTCCTGAGGAGGGACTCATGTGGGACCCCACCAGCCACAGTGACCCTGCCGCCCCACCAGCTGGGCATGAGATCCTAAGTCCATTTCTGCTCTGGGGGCTGTCGCTTCCTGGGGTGGTGTGGTGTGGGGAAGACTGGGTTTGTCCTGAGTGGACAGACCACAGGGGACACTGAGCTTCTTCTACCTGCGGGTTGTGGGGGCCTTCCTAGAGGCAGGAAGGCGGGTGGCTCAGCTCCAGGGTGGCTGGCAGGACCCCTGCCCTGAGCCAGGAGCGTCTGGGCTTTTGCCAGAGGCAGCTGACAGGCCAGGCTTTGGAGTGGGACCCGCGGCGTGTCACCCACTGCGTGCCCACCTCCCGCACTCATAACTATTGTTAATTAAGACTGTCTCCATTATAGGGCTAATTAACAATTAGCATAAACATAATTAGCCAGCGCTGACATTTAACTCATTACATTGTTTAAATAATTTTCGGAAATTGCCCCGAGCGGCATTCTGTCAGCTCGCAATAATGGTGCCACTTTGTCATGTAAATTAAGTGACATTTGTGTTGTTGGTGCCGCTCTGCCGGAGATAGGCACCCAGGAAGCTGTCCTGTTCTGCTGCCTGGGCCTGGCAGGGAGGCCCACTCCCTGCCCATCCACACCTCTGGCCACAGAGGAGGGGACGGCAGCTCCAGGCCACTGCCTTGACCCCTGACCACAGCCTCCTGGAGGCCCAGACACATTCGGCCTGGGCCTGGCAGGGAGGCCCACTCCCTACCCGCCCACACCTCTGGCCACAGAGGAGGGGACGGCAGCTCCAGGCCACTGCCTTGACCCCTGACCACAGCCTCCTGGAGGCCCAGACACATTCGGCAGGAAGAGTGGAATCTCCCACCAGCCTGCGGGCAGCTGGCTGGGGCGAGGACTGAGGGACACCCCTTCACTATCCTGGGGCTGAGGAACTGAGTTCTGAGGCCTGGAGGGGGGACTTCGACCAGGAGCTTCCAGCAAGTTCTCCAAGATCAGCAAAATCTTGGAATGCCCAGGATGCCGGGGCGGGGGGCACTGGCACCCCGACTGAAGCCTGCTAGGCTGGGCCACCTCCGAGGTCCTGTGCAGGGTGCAGGCCTGCAGGTCCCTGGGGAACCGCTCAGGGCTCTGAGAAGTGCTGAGGCCTTCCTGTGGCCAGAGTTAGCCCAGGACCCTGGCAGACCAGCCTAGCAGACCCTTGGGGTCCCTTGTCACCATCTTTTCTCTGATGGTCCCCAAAGCCTGTAGCTGTGGGGGCTTCTCAACATGAAAGCTGCCTGTCGGGGGTGGAAGACCTTGATTGACCAGGGCAAGGCTGCCTGGCTTTCCCTCAGTCCCCAGCCAAGGCCCCCAGCTCTGAATCGGGCCCTGGGCTGGTGTCCAGGAGAGGGGGACACCAGGTGGCTTTACCAAGGGCAAGCTCTCTCAGCTCCCTCAGGCCCCTCCCAGCCAGGTGGCCCCCTCCCACAAACTCTCCCCATCTCCTCCCTTTTGTGCCTTGGCTTTGGGGCCCCGGTGCCCAGACCCCTGTCCAGGATGGGGACAGGCCAGCCCCGAGGTCCTCATGTGGAGGAATGGGATGTCATCAAGGAGGGGGTTCCCCTGGACTGGGCTAGGGGAGCCCCCAGGACCCTCTCCGCAGAGGGTGTGTGGCTACGAGGCAAGCCCCCCGCCAGTCTGCACCATCCCCTTCCAAAGGGCAGGTGTCCACTGAGGCCCCAGAGCCCACAGCCGCCAGGGCGGCCCAGCGGCGCTGCGGCTCATGGTGGAGCACGTGTGTCCGCAGCCTGAGAATGACAAGAAGCCCCGACAAATGAAGTCTGTGTCTCCAGAAGTGCCTGCCCATCATCTCGGCTCCCCGGGCAGAACGGAGTGGCCCGCTGCCCCCACAGCTAAATCGAGTGCCCTGTGAGTTGTTGGGGACCGGTTCTGGCTGTTAAGTGCTTGTCAGCGTCCACAGGCCTCTCCTGACTCTATAAAATTCCCAAGAATTATAGGAGCGTCGGGGTCACATAATTCATTGCACAGTAGATTTAACCTGGCGGCCAGTAATTCATATTTGTGGCGATAATATTGTTTTCCACTTTCCGAGAGTTATCGCCGTGTCTCCCTTCCAGGTCACTATGGATATCAAAAATCAATTTGGAAAGATGGATACTGTCAGGGAATAAAGCATGAAGACGACGCCTCCCCCGCGCTCCGACTGAGACCAGCGGACGGCGCTCCGTGCCTCTGCAGGGGCTCTGAGCCCAGCCAGGGGACCCGACTCCGGAAGCCGCCCTGGTGGCTGGCTCGCAGGTCAGCTGCCCCCAGACTTGCGGCTGCCCCCACCTTCCTCCAGACTCGCCCTGACTGCTGGGTTTAGGCTCTAAGTCTGTCCCCCCTTCCGGCCTGTCTGGACCCTATTCGCCGTGAGCACCCGTGGAATGAAGGGCTTTGGTAGGTGCCCTCAGGGCTCTGGACCATCTGGGTGGGCTGCCCCAGACCTCGCTGTGGTCTGCCCATGACCACCCTGGAAGTTCAAAGATTAAGATCAAAGACATCTGGACTCTGGCCGGGTGGCACAGAGGATAGCGCATCAACCTGGCACTCTGAGGTTGTGGGCTTGATCCCCGGTTGGGGCACGTACAAGAAGCAACCAACGAGTGCCCAACTAAATGGAACAATGAAGTGGAATAAAGAGTTGATGTCTCTCTCTTTCCTTCCTCCTTTCTCTTCCTTTTTCTCTCTCAAATCAATGAAAAACTTAAAAAAAAAAAAAAAAATGAAGGACATCTGTTTCCTAGGGATGCCACACCCAGGCCTGCCTCAAGCCCCAGGCCTGCACACAGGATGGACAGGGCTCTGCCTGGCTGGATCCGGGGACCCAGATATGCAAGACCCCTCCTCCCCGGGGGAGCCTCCCTGGAGGAGGGGCCGGTCCCAAACTGCTGTCAGGAGGACAGAAGGCTCTGGAGCCACCAGCAAATGGAGCGTGGGGTGGAGGGTCCCTTGTCCCAGCCCTGGGCGGGGGTGGGAGGGGGCCCGGGCGGCAGGGGCTGAAGAATCCTGGGAGCTGACCGCCAGGCCCGAGAGGCAGGGGAGGGCAGGCGTCCCAGAGGCAGCGGCACGTGCACGGCCATCGCGTGGCTCATGCCTGCGCTGTGCCGGACGCCCAGGTCCTGGCCTGTCCGGGGGCTACGTGCACGCGCAGTGGCCTGTGCAGACGGGAGCAGCCAGCAGCCGGGCCGAGACCCCCCCCCAGCGCTCTCCCCTGGCTGAGGGCTGGGGTGCCTGTGCTCATGCGCATGTGTGTATACACATGTTAATGCATGCTTGTGCGTGTACACGTGTGTGCGCGCATACTGGGAAGCTTCCAGCGTTTGGAGGGGTGGCCTTTTGTGTGGTGGTTGTGAGTGTGTAGGTGAGTGTGTGCTGGTCGTTGTGTGTCAGTGGTTGTGTTTGTGTTGATTTTCTTATTCATCCTTTATTTTGCTTTTGGATTTCTGTTTGAATTTATCGAGGTGACACCGGTTAATAAAGTTGTACAGGTTTCGGGTGTGCGGCTCTACAACACATCATCTGTACGTTGTTGGACTGTGTGCTCACTGCCCGAGAGTGTGTTGGTCTTCTTGAGTGTGTCTGGTGACTGTGAGCGTGCGTTCTTGTAGCTGTCCCATGGGCTCACCCACGTGTGTCTCCTTCCTTATTTCAGAAGCCCCGTGTGGAGCACACCTGCTTGCACAGGGGAGTCCTGGGAGCAAGCTAGGTCTCAGGCAGTGATTGCCAGCAGGGCCCTGAGGATGGTCTTGCAGGGCCCACTGAGTCAGGCCTGCCCAGTGTCATCTGTCTCCCTGACTTTAGAGGGGACAGTAGTTTCAAGCATTGGCCTGGAGACGTGGCCTGCAGAGGCGTCTTAGGCTGGACGCTCCATCCATCTCCATTGCAGCCCAGATTCCCCATTCCCTGCTCCACCTCCCCTCTGCCTTTTTTCCCCTCCCCACCACATGCTCCTCGTGCTCTGACCGTGCTGACCTCAGCGGCCCTCCTGCCTCAGGACCTTCACAGCTTCAGCTCAGCGTTCCCTCCGCACAGAGGCCTCTCCTCGCTGAGCTAAATTCCTCCTCCCCACCTGCCCGCTCCACCCCCACGACTCTCCCCGCAGTATGCAGCTTCCTCTCCTGCAGACATGCGCCGCAGGAGGGCGTGAGGGCTGCACACATCTGTATCGGGAGCTGCTCAGCAGGGCTCTCCAGGGGTCGGCCTGGGTTCAAACTCAGGTAGGCTTTGTCGGAGGAAGTTTCTGGAACCCCAGGTGGTCTTCATTGTGTCTGGTGGGTTCACAGCAGACACAGGGGCAGCCCCTGTCTGGTCCAGAGTCCACCACCGTCCCAGGTGCCCACAGGTGGGCAGCGTCCTCCCTGGCCATGCAGCTGGAGGGAGGTGCCACTGTGGAGGTGCCAGAGGTCACCCATGGCTTCCCCACGCCCTGGGCCTCTCAGGCCCCCGCCCTTCTCCCTGAGCGCCTCACCCCTGCCCGGTCTCAGGGGTCGTTGCCTGTCCTTCCAGGGGACTCATTGCAGGCGATGAGGGATTTGTGGGGGAGGCACGGCCCCTCGGACGTCGGCAGCCCCAGAGCTTTAGAGAGAGAGAGATGTGCCCTCCCTCTTCCGGGGGCCTCATTGTGAGTAGGGGGCAGACAGTTAATTACACAGCAGCTAATGATGCTCTGAGGTCAGCTGCCCCCGCGTGATGCCTGGACATGTCAGATACGGGCCCATGGATCACTGTCCTGTGAGGGCCACCTGCCTGGCCCAGCAGGAATGGGGGGCCCTCCGGCTGCTCAGCACCGCCCCCCTCGACAAAAACAATTTAATGTGGGTTACCTTTAATGAAGAAAGAGGGTCACAGAAGACCACCCAACTGAAACGCCTTTCTAGGACGGAATGAGCTCTTCCCTGGGCCCCAGTCAGTGAGACCCAGAGGCAAGGGCCACAGGAGCCCTTGCAAGCCTTGGACTGCGTGGGGAAGGGCCAGGCCCCCGCCGGCCTCAGTGGAGCCGGTGCCCAGCCAGAGTCACAGGGTCCTCAGGCTCACCCAGGGCGGGTGTACCCGACTGGTGCCACCACCGTCCTGTGAAGCCGGTGCCCAGCCAGAGTCACAGGGTCCTCAGGCTCACCCAGGGCGGGCGTATCTGGCTGGTGCCACCACCGTCCTGCAGGATGGGGCCTGCCTCACTTGCCTGTGGAGCCCAGCGGGCTGGAGGGTGTGCCTCGTGGGGCACAGGACATGCCACACCTCGTGCCCCAGGTGGGGTCAGGGCAGGAACTGTCCCCAATGGGGTCCTGTACTGGGGGCGGGTGCTCTCTAGCTCAGGTGCGTGTCCTCAGATGTGCTCTGAGCAAAGGCCCAGAAGCAGCGCCACCCGCTGCCTGGGGCGGGTGTGTCCAACTGTCTGAGTCACCAGGGGTGACACTGCTCTGAGGTCATCTTCACCATGACGTGCTGTCCCTGTGTCTCAGTGTGCCTCAGGCTCCAGTGCTCACCTGGCACCCGGAGGACAAGGTCTGAAGTGTCCCTAGACGAGCCCTGAGCCTTCAGTTCCTCCCTGACCTCTCCTCCCCTCCCCGGCGCCCGCCCATCTCCTGTCTATAAACCCCAAGCTGCCCACCATGTCAGTCCCCTGAGGACACTCCCACCCACAGCCCAGTCCCTGTGCTGAGTGACCACAGGCCACAGTGCGAGCAGGGGCAGGGCCAGGCCACGGGACCAGCAACCACTCACAGCCGTGGTGGAAGGGTGGACAGGGAGCCCACCTGGCTGACCACCTACCCCAGAGGCCATGAGAGATGCTCACCGTCCTCCCTGGTGTAGAGAGCGTCAGGCAGGAAACGGGCAGATGAGTCTGAAGGGAGTTGAGGGGCCTGGTCTGGGTCCTTCCTGAGTGTTCCCAGCAGCAATTGCTCACTGAGGCCTCCATACACCCACTGAGAGTGACTCTCACGTGGGCTCCTGTGTGTCTGACTCCCACTCCCCACAAGAGCTCTGGACAGAGGCCCTGAGCTGGACCTGAGGAGCCCAGCCACAGTGAGCTCACAGGCAGCAAATGCAAGGATGGTACCCTGGAGCCAGCCTCCCCTGAAGGCTTCCCGGGGTCAGGGAGACATGGTGGACAGCTCCTGCTCAAACCATAAGCAGTCTGAGCACACTCCCACCCCAAAGGGTCAGCCAAACCTTGGGCAGGGGCTGCCCCCCACACACACACCGCTGGGGCTGGCCTCTCCACACGCCCCCTCAACCTCCAGGACCAATCGGAGCCTGGGTCTTCAGAGGGCGCTGTGGTCCCTGCGCTCTGCCACCACCACCAACAGTAAATGCCTCATTTCCACCCCATCCAACAGGTCCAGTTGCTCAAAGCTGGACTGGGGGGTGATTTTCCCTGACCTGCTAAAAGTGGCCACAGGGAGCCAGAGGCATTCTATGATACCTGAGCCCGGAGGCAGCACAGATCCAGCTGCTGCCAGGGATGAGGGGGGGGGGGAGGGGGGGCGCAAGTCTGCAGGAGGTCACACTGTATCCATGTGCATGTGTGCCCTCGTGCATGTGTGAGCCCATGGGTATGTGTGTTATTGTGTCCTTGTGTATATCTGTGTGCATATGTGTATCTGTGTGCATGTGTCCTTGTGTGCATGTGTGTATCTGTGTGCTTATGTGTATCCTTGTGTGCCCTTTGTGTGTGTACCCATGTGCATGTGTGTCCTTGTGCATGTTTGTCTCCATGGGCACGTGTGTTTTTTTGTTTGTTTGTTTTTTGTATTTTTCTGAAGCTAGAAACGGGGAGAGACAGTCAGACAGACTCCAGCATGCGCCCGACCGGGATCCACCCGGCACGCCCACCAGGGGCGACGCTCTGCCCACCAGGGGGTGACACTCTTCCCCTCAGGGGCTTCGCTCTGTTGCGACCAGAGCCACTCCAGAGCCTGGGGCAGAGGCCAAGGAGCCATCCCCAGCACCCGGGCCATCCCCACTTCAATGGAGCCTCGGCTGCGGGAGGGGAAGAGAGAGACAGAGAGGAAGGAGAGGGGGAGGGGTGGAGAAGCAGATGGGCGCTTCTCCTGTGTGCACCGGCTGGGAATCGAACCTGGGACCTCTGCATGCCAGGCCGACGCTCTACCACTGAGCCAACTGACCAGGGCCTGGCACGTGTGTTTTTGTGTGCACATGTATCCTTGTGCCCGTCTGAGCTCAGGCCGTAGGCCCATAGCTGCCTCTCCTGACCTCCAGCCCGTGGGATGAGGACTGTGGTTGTAGTTTGCCACACGTATCTTCATGCCATCTGCCCTTCCAGTCTCCCGGTGCCACTAGAGAAATTTCCCACTGTGAACTCCTCACCTGCCGGCTCGTCAGCCCCGCTCCGGGTCCTCACACCCACGATCAATCTCCAGCGCCCCACCCCTCCGCCTCTGTGGCCACCCTGAAGCCTGACATGGCCTCCAGGGTCTTCCTGCTGCCACGCCCCATGCCAGCCTTTCTCTGGGCACAGCGGCCAGACTCACCTGTGTGAAAACAGGGTTCATCCATGTCTGTAACCTCCAGATCCCAGAACAGGGCCTGGTGTCGAGGTTCCTGGGTGCCCATCTGTGGAGTGGCCCAGTGAGGGTCCTGCAGCTCCTGCTGTCAAGAGACACCGTGTGGCCTCCTCGGGGTCGTCCTGGGACAGGCACAGGATGTGAGGTGACCGGCAGGCGGGAGCCGGGAAGGCACATAGGGCCCCACGAGAGCTATGAGCCCATACAGTGTAGAGTGGTCTGCGCCAGACCCCCAGGCCAGAGCGGGGAGAGCATGCTGACCCGCCTTGCAGATCCTGAGCCCAGAGAAGCCCCCGTCTGGGGCCCCTCCTGGGTAGTTTTGGGGCTGTGCGCTCGGATACTGTCCTCACCTCCAGCACCTGGAGCCCTCCTGCCGTCCCCTCGCACCACCTCTGGCCCAGGCTCACCGGCAGGGCACGGACCAGCGGGGCGCTCAGCTGGAGCCCGCCTGTTTGCTTGTCTGACACCTGGCAGCCCCGGCCCTGAGCTCCGAGGAGCTAAGGAGGTCTGTGAGGAAGACCCTATTGATTTTAATTACCCACAAACAGCCCACAGGGACAAAGGACTTTGGCTGTTTATGGAGCAGCCGTACGGCACTATTGTGGAAGGAGAGATCAAATCAGCCGCCCTCATTATTCCTATAATAATACGGCCAAGACGCTGCTTGGGGCTGAGGGCATTTTTTAAAAGCAATAACCTCCCTGCTCCGCCCCCTCACCGCCCCTCCTTGGCCGGCCTGAGCAGCAAGGAGCAATTACATGCTGTCGATATTAATTCAATTAAATCCAGGTTATTTATTGGGTATTATGGAAAAGGATCCTCTCTCGCCTTGCAGAGACAGGGCATGACTGAGAGAGTGAGCAGAAGAGGGGAGCCTTCAATGGAGCTGACCACGGGCCAGAGGCAGCACGGGTCCAGGAGCAGGGTGGCAGGTGTCGGGCAACGTGGAGGGCTGGCTGCTTGGGTGGCATTTTTCTCCTGGGACTGGGATAAAAACCAGGCTGGGAGAGTGTTTCGGTGTAAGTTCATGCTCTTCCACAAACCGGCTGAGTGGCCATGGGCAAACCTCTGATGCCTTTAGCCTTTGAGTTTGTTGTGGGAAAATTGATTTTTTGGGGTGATGATGGTGACAGCAATGAGGTGGACAATGGCGTGGTGGTGACAGTAAAGATCATGAAGGAGATGGTTAAGGAGTTGAAGATAACTACCATGGTGACAATGGTGGTGACGGTGATGAAGATGGTGATGGTGATGATAGTGATGGTGATGATGTTGACAACAATGGGGATGATGGTGATGACGGTTCTATTAATTTCCTAGGGTTGTTGTGACAAGGTACCAAAATCTGGGTGGCTTAGAACAACATAAACCTGTGTTCTTATAGTTCTGGAGGACAGAAATCTGAAATCAAGGCATCAGCTGAGGCCAGGCTCCCTCTGGCAGCTGTATAAAGAATCGTTTCTAGTCTCTTCCAGTTCCCGGTGTTTGCTGGCCAGTCTTGGTGTTCATTGGCTGGTGGATACAGAGCTTCAGTCTCTGCCTCTGTCCTTACATGCCTGTCCACTCTGTGTCTGTGTGTCTCTGAGTCTTCATGTGACCCTCTCTTCCTGGGTCTCTTTCTGTTTTCTCTTATTATAAAGACACCAGTCATGTTGGATTAGAGCCCATTCTAATGACCTTATCTTCACTTGATCAGCTCTACAAAGATCCTATTTTCATGTTCACAGATATGGGGTTGGGACTTCAACATTGGGGTATGATTTAACCTATAACAATGACAATGATGGTGGTGGTGATGGTGGTGATGATGGTGATGGTGGTGGTGATGGTGATGATGGTGGTGGTGGTGATGATGATGGTGATGGTGGTGGTAATGGTGGTGATAATAATGGTGATGATGGTGGTGGTGGTGATGATGATGGTGATGGTGGTGGTAATGGTGGTGATAATAATGGTGATGATGGGTTGACATGGCAATAATGATGGAAATGATCATGAAAATAATGCCTGTCTTGATGCCCTCACACTGTTGCCATTCAATTAAATAATACCCAGGGATTTTGATAACTTGGTGGTGCACACATGTGCAAGAGGCTGTTGATCAGACAGGAGTCACTCACTCACTGGATGAAGGTCAGTGCCTGTGGCAGGAGGGCAATGAATGACCTAACATTTGGGGCCCAACTGCAGGGGGAGTGCAGGCCACATGTGGTGTGACACCTTCCACTGTGGCTGAGGGTATAAGGCCCTGGAGGAGGTCCGGAGTGGCTGCCAGCCCCAGAGCACGGACGGTAGTGTCTGCCGAGGACCCGCTGGGGGGCTGGGGTTGCACTGAGCAGCCTTATTCACATCTCTTCACTTAACACTCACAGCCTCGTCCAGCTGCCATGGTGGCCAGCTGTCCCCGGTGTTCCATCAGGTCTGTGCCCATCTTCATGTGACCTTCTTCTCCCTGCGTCCCTTCTTCTTATAATGGTCCTGTCATTGGGTGGGGAGGGCCCACCCCTGGATGGGGAGGGGAGGGTCACTCCAGCATGACCTCATCTTAGCACCTGACGCTGGCCGACACTGCCTGCAGAGCGAGCCACATGCCTGGGGTCCGGGAGGACAGGAACTTGTGCGGGTGCCACTGTGGTTGGCAGAACAGCCAGGGAGCCTGCTGGTCAGTCTCAGGTGACCTTTCTGGAGGCCATTGCCCTTGTGTGCCTGACCATGTGCCCTAGACCAGGCCTTGATCCACACCTAGAGTCAGTGCCACTGAGGGGCTGGTGGCCGCTGCACGCCCCCAGCCCTGTGTGTTGCCTCTGGCTCCTGGGGTGGGGGGGGCTGCGGGCAGCCTGGCCGCGGACACCGTGTCTAACCAGCTGAGATTGACCTGTGTGGGGCTCCTCACTGCAGCTGAGCGATTTGATCCGAGCCCCAGACAGCAGTCGGGCTAGTAATTGGATGTTATGAGATCGGAGGGCCACTCTCTGAAGAAGGACAGCCCCGTGGCCGGGGGGCAGCTGGGGGTGGGGGCTGCAGCCAGCAGGGAGGGCGGGGCAGCCACTGTCCGCCGGAGATAAGCCCCGACTCCTGGGCCTCCTAATCTCCCTGCTGGGGTCACGGACAGAGCCCAAGGCGTGATGGAATGAACGAGGCTCTGTCCGGCCACCGCCTGGCCCGGCTGCCTGGAGGGCCCCATACAATTAGTTTTAAATATCAATTTCATGGCTGCTCAGGGGAGGGGACAGGAGGCAGGCGATGCCCACTGCAAGCTGCATGTTTCTCGCTAGCTTAAACTTCGTAAGAAAAGGCAAACGCCACCAACGATGTGTCCGGCTGGCTGGACACAAGCCTCGCTCCTCTGGGGCCTTCCAAGGTCTGCCCAAGCCCCTGGTTCCATCCTGGGCCGGCCCCATCCTGACCCCAGTGCTGTCACCACCTCCCCTCTCCAGCCCTACTCAGGACTCTGTGCCTCTGCACCATGTCCATGCTACTCCCTCCCAAACCTCTCCTCCAGGAAGCCCTCCAGGAGGCCTTCTTCTCAGACCAGTGGCCAGGCTCCAGACCAGGGCTTTGCCTCTTTCCAGAGACTGGGTATTCTGCCCCCCACCAGACCTTGTTTGTACTCAGAACAGCTCTAACCAGCGAGGCCTGGATGTTGAGGGGCTGATGCACTGCCTGGAAGGGGTGAGGGATAGACCAGGACAGAGGCCATGGTGGGAGAAGGGCAGAGGAGACACTGGGAGAGGGGGCAGGGGTGGGGACAGCACTGGAGGTCCCATGGGTGACGGGGTGGAGAGGGGTGCAATGCGGAAGGCTTCGTGGAGAAGGGCTTGACCCTGACTTTGCGATAAGGGCTAAGCCAGCGTACAGAAGAGGTCGGGTCCCTGTGACCAGGGACAGGAGGAGCCTGGTGAGGTTTCCCAGGAGACAGCCGGCCCTACGCCTCCCCCAGGCCCCTGACGCCACAGGGCCAGCACCCAGCCCACCTCCCCCAGACCAGAGGCTGCCGAGCTGTCTGGGGCAGGGGGTTGCAAAGGTGGGGCTGGCCCTGGGTAGGGACCTGGACTGCTGAGCTGGCTACCACCTTTCAGGGCCAGGACTGGGACCGAGATAGAGAGACCCCTGGAGGACCCCGGGCACAGACCCCTTGCACACAGGACATGGTTGCTGAGTAAGGCTTCTGCAGCAGAGGTGCTGGCCAGGGCCGGCCTTCCTTCCTTCCTTCCTGCCTTCCTTCCTTCCTGCCTTCCTCCCTCCCTCCCTCCCTCCTCCCTTCCTCCCTTCCTCCCTTCCTCCCTTCCTCCCTTCCTCCTTTCCTCCCTCCTCCCTCCTCCCTCCTTCCTTCCTCCTTTCCTCCCTCCTTCCTCCTTCCTTCCTTCCTTCCTTCCTCCTTTCCTCCCTCCTCCCTCCTCCCTTCCTTCCTTCCTCCTTTCCTCCCTCCTTCCTCCTTCCTTCCTTCCTTCCTTCCTTCCTCCTTTCCTCCCTCCTCCCTCCCTCCCTCCTTCCTCCCTTCCTCCCTTCCTCCTTTCCTCCCTCCTCCCTCCTCCCTCCTTCCTTCCTTCCTTCCTTCCTCCCTCCCTCCCTCCCTCCTCCCTTCCTTCCTTCCTCCTTTCCTCCCTCCTTCCTCCTTCCTTCCTTCCTTCCTTCCTTCCTTCCTTCCTCCTTTCCTCCCTCCTCCCTCCCTCCCTCCCTCCCTCCCTCCCTCCTCCCTTCCTTCCTCCCTTCCTCCCTTCCTCCTTTCCTCCCTCCTTCCTCCTTCCTTCCTTCCTTCCTTCCTCCTTTCCTCCCTCCTCCCTCCTTCCTTCCTTCCTTCCTCCCTCCCTCCCTCCTCCCTTCCTTCCTTCCTCCTTTCCTCCCTCCTTCCTCCTTCCTTCCTTCCTTCCTTCCTCCTTTCCTCCCTCCTCCCTCCTTCCTTCCTTCCTTCCTTCCTTCCTTCCTTCCTCCCTCCCTCCCTCCCTCCCTCCTCCCTTCCTTCCTTCCTCCTTTCCTCCCTCCTTCCTCCTTCCTTCCTTCCTTCCTTCCTTCCTCCTTTCCTCCCTCCTCCCTCCCTCCCTCCTCCCTTCCTTCCTCCCTCCCTTCCTCCCTTCCTCCTTTCCTCCCTCCTTCCTCCTTCCTTCCTTCCTTCCTTCCTCCTTTCCTCCCTCCTCCCTCCTTCCTTCCTTCCTGCCTTCCTGCCTTCCTCCCTCCCTCCCTCCCTCCCTCCCTCCTTCCTTCCTCCCTTCCTCCCTTCCTCCTTTCCTCCCTCCTCCCTCCTTCCTTCCTTCCTTCCTTCCTTCCTTCCTTCCTTCCTTCCTTCCTTCCTTCTTTCCTTCCTTCCTTCCTTCCTTCCTTCCTCCCTTCCTCCTTCCTTCCTCCTTTCCTCCCTTCTTCCTTCCTTCCTTCCTGATGCCCCGGGGTGCAGACCCACAGCACCTGGGACCCTCAAAAGGGTCCCGCGGGGGTCGGCGAGGAGAGCCAGTGTCCGCGTGCCTGTCACCCAGCGGTGGCGCAGCACAGCAATCTGTCTCCCTCTCCGCGCTCTTAAAACACTTTTATCAAAATTGGCGGTCACACTGCGCTGAACCGTGGTGGCCTCAATCTTAAACGCCGCACTGCAGATTTTAATTTGGGGAAGATTAATGCGCTCACGGGGTCGGTGGCGCCCGTGCCCGTTATCGGGCCTGACGGGTGTCAGCGGTCCCCGCTCATGGCCCCGTGTCCCCGTGTCCCACTGGGCCACTGGCACATTGTACATTGCAGAATGGGGGACAGGGAGGGGGCAAGATGAAGTCCCGGCGGCGCTGCTCCCTCCGCAGAGAAGGGACTGACCCAGAGGTCCTGACTCCGGGGTGGGGGGAGGGGAGAGGCTGGACGGCAGGCCGGACAGGAAGCAGGCCAGGGTGGCTCCTGCCGAGGTCCCTGGGCTTCAGTCCGGAGGGGGATGGGGAAGGTGAGACTCAGCCCCCCCCCCCAGAGTCCAAGGCGTGGCCTCCAGATGTTGGGGCACCCAGGGTGGTCCACACCCTCTCCTCCGCCTCGGGCAGTATTCCCCTTCTCAGTCCCAGTGCAGGACTGCTCAAACCCAGTCTGGGCCTTTCCTGGAACTCCAGACTCTAAATCCAACTCCTGGGACTTCCTTCTCCCCCAAGGCCTGTGGCGTCTCCACTCCTTAGGGCTCCAGCTAGCTCCTGGCCTCTTCCCTCCCCGCCATGGTCCCCAGCCTCGGAACCTGGGAACCCTGTCCACCCACGTCTGTTGGCAACAACCCTCCTGGCTCCACCTCCAGGATCTCTCTGGAGCTACTCTCTGGTCAGTGGCCTGTTTAACCCTGAGTTGCCCTTGACCTCACACTATTCACTGCACAGAAGCCAGAGGGCCTGGTCAGCTTACGCCCTCTCCTGGTCAGCACCTGCAAGGACTCAGCCTCCCTCAGTGGGGCCCCTCCCCCACCTTCTCCTGGCCCAGGCTCTGGACTGCCCCGGCCCACCGGCCAGCCCACCGGGCCCACCGCCAGCCCAGACAGGCCTGTTACAGCCTCCAGGCCCCAGTCTCCATTCCCCAGGCACCCTGGCTCCACCCGTCTTTCATGGACAGGAGGCCTCCCTGCCTTGTGACCCTGCCCTCCACTCTTCCTGTCCCCAGCAGCCATGTGGTGCCCAAGGCAGCAGTCAGCCTGTCTCCCTGATAGAGGTCCCCAGTTCCCAGAGAAGTGTGGGCACAGAGTAGGTGCTCAGTGAGTGCTCCATGTGCCCCTGGGTCCCCCCTGGCCTCACCCCACGACTCAGAGACTGGCCCCAGAGAAGGTCCTGGCCCCGGGGTGGGACCACAGGCAGGTGGGACAGGGAGCTGGGAGGTCCTCGGGTTTCAGTCCAGAGGGAGATAGAGTAGGTGAGGCCAGGGAGGCAGGGAGACCTTGCAGAGACCCCTCGGCCAGTCAAGCAAGAGCTTTGGACCTGGCAGGTGTGCGTACCGGAGGTCCCAAGCACTGGCGGTGGAGGGAGGGAGGGGGTCCAGGAGTTCCCTGGCTTGGAAGGACAGGTGTCCAGGTGTGGGCTGTGGGCAGTGCGGGACAGGCAGAGGGGACAGAGTGTCTCATTCCCCAGCACATGTGGAGCTGAAGTGGGCCCTCTGGGGAGCAGTGCGGGGCCACAGGACACAGCTGCAGGGACAGGGACAGGGACAGAGCCCTGGGGCTGCATCCAGAGCAGAGGGAGAGACAGGGTTTCTCCCACCCAGGTGAGTACACACCAGGCTCCTGCTCCCAGGCTCAGAGGTCTGGTACTCGTGGGCATTCCTAACCCTGCCTGAGTGGTCAGGGAGGTCTTCCTGGGGGAGGAGACCCTGCAGGGGAAGATCTGGGAGAGGGTGTCCGGGGCAAGGATAGGAGAGCCTGCGGCAGGCAAGGAGGAAAGCGGGGTGTCAGGGTGCAGGCTGCAGGATGTGGGGCACGGGGCAAGAGCTGCTGGGTTCTCCAAGGCCTCGCTGAGGGGCTGGCCTTTCTCACACGGGCGAGGAGCCACTTAGGTGTCAAGCAGAGTGACTGGGTGCATCAGGGGTTTAGGACACCCTCTAGCCCCACTGGAGAGGTCAGCCCCTCCCCCTGCCTCTGCTCAAATGCTGCTCCCACACTGTTTTTTCCCTAGTGCATATCAGCGGGACAGGTTTTCCAGCGTACTTTTATTATCTATCTCGCCTGCTAATCCCACCCCAGGATGTGGATAACCTGGGGACTTCAGCAGTCCTGCCTGACCTGTCCCTGCTCTGAGCCCAGGGCTGACACATGGCAGGCACTCAGTCATACGTACTAAGTGGGTGGGACTAAGATGGTGGGGGGGATGGAGGGTGGAGGGGTGGGTAAAGGGGTGGGTGGGTGGATGGATGGCTAGGCAGATGATGGATGGATGCCTGGATAGATAGATGGATGGTGGGTAGGTGGGTAGAGGGATGGATGAATGGATTAGAAGATGAATGGTCAAGAGAATGGGTAGAGGGATGAATGGATGGGGGGGGGGGTAGGGATCCATCTATTCCCAGAATCTGAGCAAGTGTCAAGTATCTATTTCTCCTTCCTGCCCAGTCAGGACCCACGTTTTCCTCAGAAAGGAAGGACACCACAACTGGCCCTCCCTGGACACAGTGTGGCATGGCCTCAGAAAGAGGCAACAGCAAAGTGTGTGTGTGGGGGGGGGCGGGGGTGTTCTTCTGACTCAGATTGAAAACCTTCAGCTGGGTCACAACTGCCCTTTCTATAGGGTTAGTGGGGAAGGGGTGGAGATGGAACCCTGAGCCAAGCTCTCCAAAGTCTCCACGTGCCCCTCTGTGGGTGGGATTGTAACCAGGTCAGGAGGATTTCTGGTCACAAACCATGGATCCCAACTCCAGCTCCCTTCAGTGGTGGGCATGGGTGAGCGCCCCTGGTGCCACCTGAGGACCCACTGCCCAGCTGGCTTCACTGCCCAGCTGCGGTTGCCATGGCACCCGTACTTTTCACTTCTGAAGATAGGTGTGGATTTGGGGTCCCAGGCAGGTGCATCTGACTGGCTGAACTGAGATGCTTTCAGGGTACAGCTAAGGTAAGGTCTCAGCACCTTGAGGCCTGCTGCGGTCACCTTCAACGGGCACAGAAGAGCTTTCTCAGGGGAGGCTGCTGGCGGGGGAACCTGCCACGAGAACCTGAGTCCAAGGTCTGGCACCTGGAATGAAGAGTGGAGCGGTAGAGCGTCGGCCTAGCGTGTGGAGGACCTGGGTTCGATTCCCGGCCAGGGCACACAGGAGAAGCGCCTATTTGCTTCTCCAATCCTCCGCCACGCTTTCCTCTCTGTCTCTCTCTTCCCCTCCCGCAGCCAAGGCTCCATTGGAGCAAAGATGGCCCGGGCGCTGGGGATGGCTCTGTGGCCTCTGCCTCAGGCGCTAGAGTGGCTCTGGTCGCAACATGGTGACGCCCAGGATGGGCAGAGCATCGCCCCCTGGTGGGCAGAGCGTCGCCCCTGGTGGGCGTGCCGGGTGGATCCCGGTCGGGCGCATGCGGGAGTCTGTCTGACTGTCTCTCCCTGTTTCCAGCTTCAGAAAAATGAAAAAAAAAA
Source organism: Saccopteryx leptura (assembly GCF_036850995.1). NCBI lineage: Eukaryota > Metazoa > Chordata > Mammalia > Chiroptera > Emballonuridae > Saccopteryx > Saccopteryx leptura. The sequence continues at coordinate 651,928 of NC_089507.1, forward strand.
AAAAAAAAGAGTGGGACTCCGTCCTCCCCACCCCAAGGCCATCAGGATACCCCAAGCTGGGAGTCTGGGGTGTCCAGCACGCACTGCGGACGTCACTCATGGGCTTAATTTAGTGCAGAACGGCCATTTGGGTTTCCCGAGATTATTCATGAAATCCCCACATACAATTTGGGAACCTAATATCTCATCAATAATTCATTAAATAGTAAACCCATAAGCTCTTGTGAAACCCTCTGGGTTTAGCCGTCCCAGCCGGACCAGCCCAGGCGCTGGGCAGAGAGAGACAGGCCCCTGGAGCGGGGAGTCGCCAAGTGTGGCAGAAACAAATTCGGCATCTTTCAGGGAACAAAGCCATCGAGCTTGCAGACTAAATTTAACTGCCTAATAGAAATATGCAGGTGAAGGTACAATTAATTTTAATTACTAGACTATACACTGTGGGTTGCACAGCCATGAGTAAAATTAAAATGGCAATCACAATTAGAAAATTGCAACCTCATTGTGCAACAAATTAGTCACAAATTAAAAGTGCAGCGCCAGGCTGCCTCCCCGTACCGCTTGGTGACTGACCGCTCCTGCTCCGGCGTCCACCCAGCCCGGCCACCTCCTGGACCGTCTCCCAGGCCCGTGGGTCTGCAGCGGGGGGGGGGGGTGTCACCAGCAGGCTCCTACAGAAATGCCCCGGGGTGCCTGGGGACCCGGCTGGATATTGGGGCAGGTGAGTCAGGCAAGGAAGGGGTCCCCTTCCGAGGTCACTCACCCCAGGGAGTCTGGTGTCCACTGGGGAGGGCAGGGCGGAGGGTGTGTGCGGGGTGACAGGGTCCCGGAGGGTAGGGGCGTTGGAGCAGGCACCTGTCCTTCCTCTCCGTCCCGTTCCACTGCTCTCGGTACCGTCCCACATGCTCAGAGCTCTTGCCCGTGTCCAGCACCACCCGCCAGGCCCTTCGTCAGGAGCTGTGGGCTGCATGCCCAGAGCGTCCGCTGCTGGGGGGGGAGGGGCGGGCAGCGCTCTGTGCCTGGTGCACATTACTGCTGGGACCTACACCCCCGTGGCTGATGGGTGGGCCCGGACGGCAGCCTGGAGGGGACCCCACACGAGGCAGGGCTCCCCTTGGCAGCAGGGGAGGCAGAAAGCTGAAAGAAGCCTCAGGCAGGGGTGGAACTAGGGGGTCATACCGCCTGGCCAGCTGCACGGCCCATCCCAGACCTGTCGCTGATGCCTGACACCCACCCCCTCCTCCGACTCCCTCCTCGGGTCAAGGTTTTAGACCTGTGAGGACAGGTGTGTGGGCTGGGCCTGCTCCCTGCTCCTAGTTTGCAGACTTAATCAAAGTCCCAGCCGGAGGGAGAGCAGAGGTGAGTCCACCAGACCACAGACTGAAAACCTCCCCGATCCCAAAGGGCAGTACTCACCCCGGAACAGGGTGCTGCTGGCACCTGCCATGTGCTGGGGGAGGGGTCTCTGTTGTCCCTAAACGTGGCTCCAGGGATGCCAGCACCCAGCCAGGAGCCACTGCAGGTGGCTCCTCCCATGTGGGCAGCGGCCGGTGGGTAGACCAGAGTGCCCTGTTTTGGGGGCTTCCCAGAGCTGGGAGCTCGTGCCAACCTCGGGCACAGAGACAGGCCGCGATGTGGCGTCCAGGGACCACTGGATTCTCCTGTACCTGGCCCCTCTGGTCAGTGAGTGACGTGCTAGCTTAAGGAGGTGAATGCAGGGTCCTTCCTCTCTGAGCCTCGGGCAAGGCGGCCTCCTGGTCTGAGGCTTTCTTCAGACACCACCTTCCCCCTTCTTCCTGTTTCCTTCCACCAGCCAGAGTCATCGGTGTCTTGCCTATTTGTCACCCGTGGTCCCCACTAGCCCACACTCTCCGTGGTGGACCTGTCGGTCTTGCTCCCCGGTAGACCCAGACACACGGCACACGTGGTACAGACATCGTCACAACGCTGAGTCTTCTGACCACGGATGTGGCATAGCTCACTGTTGTTTTGGTCTTCTTTGCTTTCTGTTGGTGATGTTTGCTAGTCTTCCGTTTAGGTCCTGCACACATTTTATCTCATTTGTCTCTGTGCATTTCACCTTTTTTTTTTTTTTTTTTTTATGGCATTGCAAAGTCCGTGTTAAATTTTTAATTTCCACCTGGCCGGTTGGCTCAGCGGTAGAGTGTCGGCCTGGCGTGCGGGGGACCCGGGTTCGATTCCCGGCCAGGACACATAGGAGAAGCGCCCATTTGCTTCTCCACCCCCGCCCCCCCCCTCCTTCCTCTCTGTCTCTCTCTTCCCCTCCCGCAGCCAAGGCTCCATTGGAGCAAAGATGGCCCGGGCGCTGGGGATGGCTCCTTGGCCTCTGCCCCAGGCACTAGAGTGGCTCTGGTCGCGCGGCAGAGCGACGCCCCCTGGTGGGCAGAGCATCGCCCCTGGTGGGCGTGCCGGGTGGATCCCGGTCGGGCGCATGCAGGAGTCTGTCTGACTGTCTCTCCCCGTTTCCAGCTTCAGAAAAATACAAAAAAAAAAAAAAAATTTTAATTTCCAATTGCTGGTTGCTAATCAATAGAACACAGTTGCTTTTTGTATCCTGATCTTGTATCCTGAAACCCTGCTGAACTTGCTCAGATGTTAATTAATCCTATTGGCCTGTGGAGGGGGGGGGGAATGCCTTGTGCCCAGCACAATGCTGAACTGGGGACACAGCCCCTGGCCTCTTTCCTAATCTCGGGGGGCAAGCATATTACCATTACGTGATGTCAGTGGCCAGTTATTCAGAGATGGCCTCTATCAAGTTGAGGAAGTTTTCTTCTCTTACTTTACTGAGGGTTTTTTTATTAGAAATGATGGTTGGATTTTTTTCAAATGTTTTTTCTGTTTCTATTTAAATAGTCACAAGGTTTTTACAGTTTTGGTCTGTTAATAGGGTGAATGACAAGGACATTTTTGATTTTCGAAAGTTAAACCAACCTTGAGTTCCTTAGATAGAGCCTTTCAAAATGTTGTTGGATTCTATTTGCTAAGTTTAAAATTTTTTGCACTTATATTCATAAAAATTATTGGTCTGTGTGTTTTGTTTTGTTTTGTTTTATTTGCATTGCCTGGGGTTGGTGTCAGGGTAATGGCTCACAGAAGGAGTCAGAGAATAGTTTCTTCTCTTCAATTTTCTGAAAGAGTGTCTGTAATCTGGGTATTATTTCTTCCATAAAACCCATTTGGGCTTGGGTTTTTTTTCTCTAGAAGGTTTTTAACTACAAATTCAATCTTTAATAACTCTATGACTATTCAGATTTCCTATTTCTTCTTAAATGAACTTTGATGGTTTGTGTCTTTTGAGAAATTTGTTCATTTCCTCTGAGTTGTTCAATTCATTGGCAAAAGTTGTACATAACATTTTCTTATTATTTCCTTTTAGTATCTGTGCAGTCTGTAATGATGTCCCCTTTCTTATTCTTGAAACTGGCCATTTGTGTCTTCTCTTATTTCTGATTGGTCTGGCTTGTCAATCTATTGATCTTCTCAAAGAACCAGCTTTGGGTTTCATTGATTTACTCTATTGTTTCTCTGTTTTCTAATTTATTGATATCCACTCTGATGTTTATTTTTCCTTTCTTTTGTTTACTTTGAGTTCTTTTTTCTTTTTAAGGAAGAAAGAGAGATGAGAAGCACCAACTAATAGCTGCATCACTTTAGTTGTTCGTTGATTGCTTTCTCATATGTGCCTTGACCAGAGGGACTCCAGCCAAGCCAGTGACCCCTTGCTCAAGCCAGCAACCTAGGGTTAAAACCAGCAACCCTGGGCTTCAAGACGGCGACTTGGCTCAAGCCAGTGACCGTGGGGTTATGTCTATGATCCCACACTCAAGCCAGCGACCCCGTGCTCAAGCTGGTGACCCCGCACTCAAGCCAGGTGAGCCTGAGCTCAAGCCGGCGACCTCATGTTTTTGAACCTGGGACCTCAGAGTCCCCAGGTTGATGCTCTATCCACTGAGCTACCACCAGTCAGGCTGTTTACTTTGAGTTTTACTTGTTCTTTCCCCCCCCCTCCCAGCTTCTTTGGGGGAAAGTTGAGGGCATTGATTTAGGATCTTTGTGTTTTTTTTTTTTCAAATATAGATCTTTACTGCTATAAATTTCCCTTCTAGCACCTTATTGCTTTAACTGCATATCAAAATTTTTTGACACATTGTATTTATATTTTTATTCAATTAAAAATACTTTATTATTCACATTTTGATTTCTTCTTTGACCCAGGGTTATTTAGAAGTATGTTTCTTTAGTTTCCAAATATTTAGGGGTTATTTTTAGATATCTTTCTGTTATTGATTTTTAGATTAATTCCACTGTGGTCAGATAACATGCCTTATAGGATTCAAATACTTTTAAATCCACTGAGACTATTTTTACGGCCCGAAATATGGACTTTCTTGGTAAGTGTTCCTGCATACTTACAAGGAACAAGAACTCTGCTGTCCTGGGCGGTTCTCTGTGCCTCAATTTATGTCGCATTGGTTGACAGTATTCACATCTTCTAAAACCTGTGCGTCCAGCCCCACGACCTTTTGAGTCTTGACCCTTGACCCCTGCCAGCCGCTCCTGCCTCCTCGCTGTTCTGAGCAAGACAGGCAGCACTGGCCTCAGGGCCTTTGCACTGGCCGTTCCCTCTGCTGGGAATACTGTGCCCCCTCACCTCCTGCACGTCGCCCTGACCACCCTAGTGAAAAGAGCAGTGTATCTACTTCTCACCACTTCTGCTCCTTACCCAGCTTTACCCCTATAGCAATTGCCACTTTCTAACTTCAAGGTTCCTCATTTATCATGTGTGTCTGTCACCTCTGTCCCTGGGACGCCAGCCCCACGAGGGCGCGACGCTCCCTCTGCCTCACTGCATCCATCGGTGCCGAGCGCAGTGCCGGGCACACAGTAGGTACTCAGGAAGGACTTGCTGGGTAGCTGACGTGAGAGCCAGGGGAGGGGAGAACTGGGTCAGCTCTGCCCTCAGGTGGCAGACACCAACCAGAAATTGGGTTTGTGATGGAAAGTCTAAGCCACACTGAGTTTTAATAGCCAAATGTGCCCAGAAACGTAATAAACGGGCTCAGGAGTCATTCAGGGACAAAATGGGAAGAGAAAGGGAGGCGGTTAGGCTCCGCCCCTGGGGTGAGATCACTCCGCATGTGAGCAAACTTCTTCCTCTCCTGGGAGGGGCAGGCCCGATGAGGCAAGAGGACCCCGGGTCCCCCCAGCTCTGTCCGTGTGGCCTCAGCCAGAGCTGACAGCCATCCATGACCCTGCAGTGAGGGTGACCCGGCGGCGACAGGGGAGGCCCGGCCCCACACTGGCCTTCGGAGCCCCGGGCTATGGTTACCGGGCAGGGATATCAGGCCTGAAGCTGCAGGTTGGCATGAGGTCCTCAGCTCCAGCGTCCACGGCTGGTGCCCCTGGCGACCGTGGCTGCAGCGGAGACACCAGCCAGGGCACTGTCCCCAGCACGCCTTGGCTGACTCCAGGAGGCTCTTTCTAACGGTTAAATGAAAAATGGGCGCAGTCTGGCTTTCATTCTGTCCCCACTTGGTCAGAGCCTCTCCATGTGTCCTTTGCACAGGAACACAGGGCAGAAAGTGCCCTCGCCCTTCCCTGAGCCCCTGCCCACCTCCCAGGGCCACTTCCCGCTGACAGGCTGCCCTCCAGCCTGGGCCTCTCCTCCCGCAGCTCCACCACACATTATACACCCCCTTGGATGGGGGGCCTGAGGATCCCACCCCTGCTCCAGCACTTTCCTTGGAGGGTGTGGCCTGCGTGCAGGAGGAGGGGCCAGGGGACAACTGTCATGGTCTTAGGGCCACAGCGATCCATTCAAAAAGGGTCTTGGACCCCTGGCCGAGTTGCTCAGTGGATAAAGCACCATTCCAGCGCACAGAGGTCACAGGTTCAATTCCCGGTCAAGGCACGTATGAGAAGCAACCAATGAGTGTACAACTAAATGGAACAATGAGTTGATACTTTTTTCTCTCTCTCTCTCTCTCTCATTCCCTCCACCTCAAATCAACGGGGAAAATTTTTTTCTTTTAATTTTAAAAAAGAAAGAGTTCCAGGAATCCCTTTCTGAGGGTCCATGGCAGGGACCCCTCCCTCCCCTGCCCCCTCCCAGGCACCTACAGGAAGGAGCCGGGCAGCAGGATTCCCAGCGGAGCCCTGCACCCCAGGTGGGCACAGGTGTGATTGCCATTCTGGTACAGTGGGCAAGGTGCTGCCTCAGTTTCCTCTCCAGGGAATGGGGGCCAGGGAGCCCGTCCTGCTCACCAGGAAAGGTGGGTCTCCTGGGCACACTCTTGACTTCCAACACTCAGAGCTGCCAACAGAAGCCCCACGGTTGGGACGCTGGTGAGAGGACACACCGGGACAGGCGGGCTAGCGTCTGCAGGCTTCGTGGGGGGGGGGGGTGTCCATTGGACAGGAAGGGGTGTGGGCTGATCATGGGTGGGCAGGCGTGTGAGAGACGCTCTTTGTAAACCAGACGTGAGCCCCCGCCCTGATCACACTGACCCAGGGGTCCGACCCCACCCCAGCAGTGGTTGAAGAGAGATCCCAACAAGGACATCAGCACGGAGTCGGCCCAGCTCAGGCAGCCACCGCCTCCCAGGCCTCAGTGTCCTGGGTCTGTGAAATGGGTCCATCACACCCGCGGTGGCTTGTGGCAGGAGTCAGGCCGTGGGGGTGGGAGTGGGGTCCTAACTCCTGAGCCAAAACCGCTCCTGACCTTGTCTATGGTTTGAGGGGGCAGCTCTCCTGCCCCCCACTCCCGGCCTACCCACAGCGAGGGCCTCAAGGCACCCAGTGGCTCCAGCCTCAACTCTGGCTGCCCTTTGTGGAGCAAAGAAGACGCAGCGTGCGCGGGGCCGGGCGGGCGACTGAACCGGCCTCCTCGCGAGACTCCCTCCTACCCTACCCTCCCGGAGCCCTGGCCCCGCCCGCGCGCGCACACACACACAACTATTTAATTTTGCTCTGGCAAGGAATAATAGAGTCCTGTGTATCTATTACAGATGTGGAGAGATTGGGCCACCGCAGGCTGCCGGCACATTCAGAGCCCTAACAAAGCTGGCTACAATCGCCTCGGCCTGCCATTATCCATTCAACGGGGGTAATGAATGAGCCCGCCGCAGCCTGCCATATACCACCGGGCCCAGATAACGGCTGAAAGGAGAAAATTAAATTTTGCTTTTGTTGAAACATTATGATTTATGTATTTGTAATATAGGCTGTGGTGGGCAATTGGGGGAGAAAAAGATTGCTGAACATCCTTCAGGTTACTGATGGCCCCGCGGGCCACTCAGAGAGCTGAGCCCCGCCCACTCCTCTGTAAGGGGCGGCTTCCGGCTAACCTGTTCCTCCGCGGGAGTGCAGTGGGGGAGAGGGGCTGGGGACCCCCCTCCCCAGGGAGCCAGGCCTGGGGTCTTCCTGGGCTCGGATCTCCGGGTCAGTGTGATGGGCTCCGACCCCGGACCGGGCATTCTGATGGCCCCGTGCCCTATCTGGACCTGTAGAAATAATTAACTTCTCCCGCCGCTGTGTGCTCTGGAGAGACAGACACGTGAGCACATCCCCCGTGATTCATAATCTTGCAGTCCTGTCCCTTAATGCAGCAATCAGGCAGGCTTATCGTGTTGTAAAAGGTAATGAACTTATGCTTGGCGCACAAGTTCCTGAACCAGGGTCTGGGCAGCGTGCCCCCCCCCCCCTACACTCCCGCAGAAGACCGGGAGCTGTCATGGAGGAGCAGAGTAGGGGTCCCCCACCAATGACCACCAAGGGTCTCCCTTAACGGACAGGGCAAGCCCATGTGGCCACGCAGGGCTAGAGTGAGCTTCAGTCTGGTGGCCAGAGGCTGTGTCCCAGGGTGTGGATAGAACGAAAGGGTTGTGGCTTCACTGGACATGTGGAGGGATTCCCAGAAAAACTTTCACACCCAGATTGACCACCGATCCAAAGTCCCTGCAGCCCAAGGATGGCTGGGTGCTGAGACACCATGACCCACCCCTCGTGGCTTGTCCTGAACCGCCGAGGGTCCCAGAGAACTCGGTCAAGTCTTTCATTTGAATATCCTGAAAGGGGACATCCTCCATGGATGGGGGGGCCGAGGTTCAGTGAGGTCGAGTGTCCTGTGGACAGCAGCAGTAAGCGGCCTCGGGGAACGGGGCCCGTTGTCCACCTACTCTCAGACCCCTGCCCTTCCATAGGTTTGGTCACACAGGCCTTGTGTGACCCCTGTTTGGTCTCACAGGGCAGTCTTCTCCCGACAGGCCTTGTGTGACCCCTGTTTGGTCTCACAGGGCAGCCTTCCCCCTCCATCTGGCGGCCCAGCCCCGTACATGCTGCGAGCAGGGAAGTTCAGTTCACCTGCCCCGGGGCCTTGCATGACTCAGACTGAACTCCCCCCTTCCTAGCGCCTCTGCTCCCCGCAAAGCCCATCTTGGGCCCCAGGCTTCACGGCTTTGGCCTTCCCTCTGAGAGGCCTCTGGAGTCAGCCCAAAGGGCAGAGGAAGCCTGCTCTCTACTGATACCCTTGGAGCTGCTGGATCAAACCCCACCTGAAGCAGGCCGGCTTCCTTGTCCCTTTTGGCTATTGAACCAGTTTTCCTTGCTGTTTTGTGCGTTGGGGTCCTGGTCACTTGCAACATCAGGAGCCTTGGCAGTGCCCTCTGTCTCAGGGATCATGCTGGCCACTCACGGTCCTTTCTGGACCCAAGCCTCCCCTGCTCAAGGCCCCTCCCCTTCTCCTAGAAGCAAGAACATGATTGGCCCAGCCAGTGGAAGCTAGGGGGTGGGCTGTGCTGGCTTCAGACAGGAATGTGGGCAGAGAGGGATGAAGTCAGATGAAGGGATGTGGGAGGGCTGGGTCGGAGCCGAGATCTGAACTCACTCACCTCTCCCCTTTCTTCTTTCTGCTTTCCTCTCCAACTTGGGTGCCCCACTCACAGGTGTCCGGGCTCCGGCTCCGTCTCTGTCTCTCAGCCCTGGCTCCAGGGCCCAGATCCCAGGCTGCCCAACCTGCCGGGCAACTGGTCTTGGCCTGTCCATCCCCTCCAGGCCTCTGCCCTGTGGCAGCGGGATTTGCCTCGGGGCAGACTTATTTGAAACCGTGGGGCAGGTTTTGTTATTGTCACTGCCTATAACCGGCCCAGATCTGGGAGACCCTCAGCTGGCGCTGGCGCTGGCTGGGCTGGGCCTCCCTTATCAGTCCCGTAAGCAGGAGTTTTATTGAGTAAGCAGAGGGTGTCAGGCCGGGAGAGTCATTTTATTAAGAGATTTATTTGTGTCACACTGCTCCCGCGACTGTGGCTGCATCATCCCCTGTCCCCCGCGGCGGCCAAGCTCAAATGTAAGAGGGACCTTGGGCCTGTTAGGGGCCAGGCCTCTCTGCTGGCGTCCTCCCTGTGGATCTGAGTGACCCCTAGCCTTCTCTCGGCCTTCAGGCAGAGCACCCACCCCTTCTGACCACGGCCTGGGGCTCATAGTCCCAGGGAGATGCCCCCTTCAGAGCACATAGCACGTGCTGTCTCCCAGGCTAGCTGAAGGTGGATGGGCACACCCAGGGTCCACACGCCTCTGACCCCCTCCAGGGAGCCTGGGGCCAGTCCATGGCTGACCCAGGATTGGAGCCCATGGGGAAGGACGTGATGGCCAATGAGGAAGAAGCTACAACAGGGATGGCCACTTGGAGCCCCAGCTCTGGGTGCACATGGTTCAGGTGCTCGCCATCCGGAAGGGCTGCAGTGGGCCCCACTGGGGTCCAGCGTCCAGCCGCGGGCAAGGGTGGGGTCCCAAGGCCTGCACAGCCAAGGTTGGAGAGGGCTACTGGGAGGGCCTAGGGAGCTGAGAAGACACCCCGACAAGGGCTGCCTCGTCCTCTGAACTCCATGTGCGCATCTGCCAAATGGGCACAGAGCTCGGTGCCGGCCGAGGAAGGACTAGCCTGGCGCTCCGGCCCCAACCCGGTCAGCATCTCCACCCTCAGGGCAGAGGCGGCCTGGACTCCCGATGGGCTGGCTGGCTCTGCCCTCTGGAGGCATGCACACAGCATGCCCTGGTGCAGGACAGGCAGGTCTGAGTGGCCACTCCAGAACCCATGGAGTTGGGTCCTGGGCCCTTGGAGGGCACCAGCTGGAGAGCAGCCCCCTAAGAGAATCCATCTAGCAGATGCCTGGAGGTGTCCAGGGGTCCTGGCTGGGCAGGAAGTGTGTGTGTGTGTGTGTATGCGCGCCGCATTGACACTACTGAGGTGTGCCTGGCCAGGTCTGGGGGCGTTTCCACGCACACACCTGGGTCCTTGACTGTCTCCCTCCAACCCTCAGAGGTGAGTGGGTTTTTAGAAGGTGCGTTTCGGTTTGAGAGAGACCCTGGAAAAGAGGCTTACACCCCCTACCTTCAGACCACCTGCCTTCTTTCTGCCCCTGCAGTCTGACAAAACCACTTCCGGGACCCCAACTGTGTGGGGGAGAAGCACCAGAGGGCCATCACAGTGATGTGACCTGACATGTGAGAGGTGGGGTGCCTCAGCGCTGGTGGGAGGGACTAATGTTCGAGCACCAGCTTTCCTCCGTGGTCCGGGAAGCCCAGGGCAGCCGCTTCCGCCTGGTGGGGGGCCAGCATGGCTCTGGTTGGTGGTTCCACCTCTTCACAGACCCCCCAGGGGTCTCCCTCCTCCAGGTTCATCCGCCCACTCCTGGCGGAGGCGTAGGTTTGAGGTCCCGTTTCATCCACCAGGAGAAAAGACATGAGTAACGAGGCTGATAAGATTGAGCTACTGAGTGTTTCTCGGAAGGAACCCGGAGTGATGGAAGTTTTTCGGTTTTCGGTGGTTGTGTGCAGGGGCGGGGCGTGCGCCGGTCTGGGGCTGATGGAGCCGGCAAGGGGGCGGGGCCCAGCAGACAAATGTCACCGCGAAGAGCGTGAAATTTATGTGGAGAACATGTTCTCCTCCGGCTGACTTGGGGCTTCCACGTTTCAAGGTCACCCCGGTTGAAGAGAGGCTTTTGGAGTGAGGCGGTCCCAGGGCACCAGGTTTACCCGTGTGCCTGCGGGAACGTAGGTGCCACCACCGCCCGTTCTGCAGCGTCGCCTGCCTCTGGGCCCTTCCTTCTCTCATATCCGATAGAGTGAGAGTGATGTGGGGCTCACCGGCCTGGATAGCCTTCTGAGGGCTGGTGTGGGAGGGGACGCCGTCATCACCCATCTGGCTGGCTCCGGCTTGCGTGCTCCACCGGGGGCCACAGCGCAGCTTCCAGGCGGAGCCCCCTCGCCCAGCCCCCCTCCACCCACCGAGGCGCGCACACCTGGCTGGCTGTGCTAGCATGTTCTGTTACCAGCTGCGTGCTTAGTAATTTATGTGTGCCTGGCCCTGGCCTCCCCCACCCAACACCCTTGTGATAAGGCTCCGATAGAAAGGCCCAGCCTGGCTTTTTCCTTCTGAGGGTGGCTGCGTCCTCTGTGGGTCCAGAGGCAGCTCAGTAGGGTAGCTAAGTGACACTCACGCCCACCAGAGGCCAGTGACTGCTGTCAGTGTGGACTGCTGGCAGACTCCACAGGCTCCAGCCCTGCCCCAGCCCCCGCCTACACCCCACAGGGGGCAGAGAGTCTGGAGTCACGTCAAAACCCTGAACAGTTTTCGTGTTGTCTTTCTTTTTCTTTTTTTTTTTTTCTGAAGCTGGAAACGGGGAGAGACAGTCAGACAGACTCCCGCATGCGCCCGACCGGGATCCACCCGGCACGCCCACCAGGGGCTACGCTCTGCCCACCAGGGGGCGATGCTCTGCCCCTCCGGGGCGTCGCTCTGCAGCGACCAGAGCCACTCTAGCCCCTGGGGCAGAGGCCAAGGAGCCATCCCCAGTGCCGCCCGGGCCATCTTTGCTCCAATGGAGCCTTGGCTGCGGGAGGGGAAGAGAGAGAGAGAGGAAGGCGCAGCGGAGGGGTGGAGAAGCAAATGGGCGCTTCTCCTGTGTGCCCTGACCGGGAATCGAACCCGGGTCCTCCGCACGCTAGGCCGACGCTCTACCGCTGAGCCAACCGGCCAGGGCCTCGTGTTGTCTTTCTTTATTGTAGATTATAAGATGTGTGTTTTGAGGTCAGGTCTGATCTGGAAGGTGGAAGACACCAGATGGAAAGTGAATGGGAAGAAGGAAGGGGTCCCACTCACTGCCCCAGTTCGTGGCCAGCCTGTGACACCATTTCTGAGCTGAGAGGCCAGGATGTGGCAGAGGAAGGATGGGGCATTCAGATGTCTAGCAACCACGGAGGGACAGATAGTGCTGCCCCACCCCACAGGGACCATGGGCATCACCACCCTGGACTTCCATCCTCTTTGAGAGCAAGAACAGTGTCCTATGTCTCATACCATTCCCTGGAAAAGAGGGTGGAAGAGAGGTCTGGTGGAAGGAATGAAGGGTGGATGGATGGATGGACGGATGGGTGGATGGATGGATGGATGGGTGGATGTGTGGGTGGGTGGGTGGGTGGGTGGATGGGTGGATGGGTGGATGGATGGATGTGTGGGTGGGTGGGTGGGTGGGTGGATGGGTGGATGGGTGGATGGATGGATGGACGGATGGGTGGATGGATGGATGGATGGATGGATGGATGGGTGGGTGGATGTGTGGGTGGGTGGGTGGGTATATGGGTGGATGGATGGATGGATGGATGGGTGGGTGGATGTGTGGGTGGGTGGGTGGGTGGGTAGATGGGTGGATGGATGGATGGATGGGTGGATGTGTGGGTGGGTGGGTGGGTGGGTGGATGGGAAGGTGAATAGGAGGATGATGGATGGATGGATGGATGGATGGATGGATGGAAGAAAAGCATAGGTGATGGATGGATTGATAGATGAATAGGACATAGATAGGTGGGGATGGATGAAAGGGTGGGTGGATGGATGGATTGATTAGAAGCATAGGTGAGTGGATAAAGTGGAGGCATGAGGGGAACAGAAGAGAAGGATGGATGAATGGATGGATGGATGGATGAATGGATGATGGATGAATGGATGGATGGATGGATGAATGGATGAATGGATGGATGGATGGATGAATGGGTGGATGGATGGATGGATGATGAGTGGGTGAATGTGTGGGTCTACTTGAGCAGCTGAACATAGCTGCACACAAACACATAGCCACGCTGACACTTGGCTGGATAAATTCATGACCACCTCCTCAAGGAGACACTTAGCACTGTCTAGAAAACCTGCTCCCTCTCTGCTTCTCACTCAAACCTGTTGTTTCAGGACCACTTTCCCCCATTCTCTCCTCTCCTTTAACTGCCAACCCTCCTTCATTCATCTCAGCTGTTGACCTTCCTGCTCCCACTCACTGAGAAACTAGGATAACTTCAAAGAACTTCCCTATGCTCGACAACCACCTGCATACCTGCTCCCACCTGCGCCTAGGTGACCCACTTGTGTTCTTAGGGAAGGCTGCACCAGTTCTTGGGCATCAGGCTGTCACACAGAGCAGTCAACTGACTGATGGAAGAACTAGACGCATGGGTAGGTTGATGGATTGATGGTGGCCAGTGGATGGATCTATAGACATATGGAGATGGATAGGGCGTGGGGGGCGGGTAGGTGGATGGATGGGTGCATGAGAGTAATGGACTAATGAAGGGGTAGATGGATAAATCTGCTGGAATGGATGAATGGAGGAGGGACACATGGATGGACGGTGAGCACATGGTGGATGAGGAGAGGGCGGGTGACCAATGAGTAGGTAGGTAGATGAAAGAATGGACAATCTATGTCTGAACCTCACACCTATGACCTGGGCCCCCACAACTTGTGTCAGGCCCTCCCCCTTTGCCAGCCCCTGCTGGCTGGGCTCCTGATCATGCCTATCTCTGGCAGCCTGGCCGCAGGCATGCATGTGTCTGTGTGGTGCCCTGGGGGGGCAGGGGCAGGCCATGGAGGTGGGGACACAGCCCTGATCCACACTCCAGGACCCTCTGTGTGGCTCTCAGGTACATTCCCGTGACAATAGCTCTCTAGTGTCCCCCGACCCCCACCCTCACACTCATTTTCCTGCATGGGCACAGGCGTGCCTGCTTTCTGGGGTGGGGGGCAGTCGGTGGGCTCTGCAGTCTCCTTCCTGTCACCACCACCCTTGGTTTCTCTGGGGAAGGTCCAGAGGTCCCAGGACCATGGGGTGGGAGCACTCACTGGCATTGAGCCCTACTGTGCGCAGGTCTGCAGGCCCCTCACACCCCACCCCGCCGCTATGGAAAAGGAGCGTCCGCCCCATGGATCTGCCGCCCAAGGGGTCCCGCAGGGGCCAGGGGAGGGTGTGGAGGCGGAGGGCTCCGTGTCACCTGGGAGGTGGAGACAGCCTGTCAAGGTTGACCGCATGGCAGCCGGCAATTATGTGATTTCCGAGAGCCTCATTCCGGGGCCGGAGCTGCTGCTGCTTCGCGCAAACTCGGCGGCTGGCGCGGAGGCGCCGCTGACATTTCGGCGTCTGCCGTGGTAATTGAGGTCCTGGCCCTCGAACCAGGGGCGTGTCCCAACCCTGCCGCAGCCAGGATTCCGCCGCAGCCCTCTGATCCCAGAGCCCGGCCCCATCTCCAGCTGACCGGGAAACTGAGGTCCAGCTGAGTAGGGTGGACCGAGCATGGCCCCGCCCACCCGGGCCGCCCGCTGCCCTCCAAAGCCCACGCTGCCCCCTCGGGCCTCCTCAGCAGGCGCGGCCAGCGGCCCTGTGTTCTGAGCTGAGTCTGGCTCTCAGGCCACCTTTGGCCCCACTCACCACTTGTATGACAGTGAGATGGGACCTTCCAGTGGAGGCCTGGCCCCTCCCCCTTGGGAAACGTGGTCTCCCTTCTTACTGACCCTTCCTGTCTGCCTCTGCGGCACCCCTGTCCTCCCTGCCCTAGGAGGCCCCCAAGACCTCCTCACCCTATCTAATGACCTCTGACCCAGGGGCCCACACTGGGACCGCTGACAGCTGGCCCCATCACCACAGAGGGCACTTTCCTCCTGGCCGTCGTCACCCTCCTCACGGTGCGGGGAGCTCCTCAGGTCCCCTTACCGTCTCGTCCACGCCTTCCCACCACCATTGCCATCCCAGGTCAGGGCCTCCCCTTAGCTGACACCCGCCCTTGGAGGCCCCCAGCCCTGCACCTCCACCATCTCTGTGGGGCCTGGCACCACCATCCAGCCCAGAACCAAGTTACCACCTGTGATTTACCCCAAAAACTCAGTGCTCTCAGCGTGACCACGTGTGCATGGGGGTGTGCATGTGTGGCCACATGTGTGTGCATGAACAGGTGCAAGCCCAGGTGAGCTTGTGTACCCACGTGTTCATGCATGTGCATGTGCTCACATGTGCCTGTTCACATCTGTGTCAGTGTGCATGATCACATCTGCCTGTGTGCACATATGTCCGTGTTCATGTGTTTACACTCATGTGTGTGTGTGCGTGTGCAGACGTGTGCGTGTGAGCTCACCTGCTCATGCATCTGCTCCTTCATGGTTGTCACTCGTAAGGAGAGGGCGGCATGGTGGGTTGGGACACGGGGGCTTTGCTCCTGACCCTTTCCTGCTTCCCTGGCCGTGGCCCTTGTGAGTCTGCTCTGTCCCTTCTCCCACTGTCTCCTGGCCCTCTCTGGCCCACTGAGCTCCCCCCCACTCCCGCAGACCCCAGCATGGAGCCCCAATCTCAGACCCGCACCCCAGGCTTCCTCTGGTGTCCCCACTTCAGGCAGGAGGTCCTGTGACTTCCCACCTACCTGAACGGGGACCCCAGGAGACAGAGGTGAGTCAGTGGGCCCCCACCTCCTGTCCACCTCTGCAAAATGGGGGGATCAGGTGGGTCCCGGGCAGCCCCAGCCCAGCGCCCGCCCGGAGCAGCGCACACCACTGTGGCAGGTGGGGGTTTCCAGAGGCGTCCCTGCCCCCTCCCGGAGCTGCTGGGGCTGGGGGCGCGCGGCAGGCGGCCAGGGGCTCTGTGGTGCGCAGCGAAGGCTATTTAAATGCTCCATTGGAGAGGGATTAAAGTTTACGCAAGGTCACCGAGGATGTGATAATTATAATCACAGGTTTTGGCTTCACAATGACAGCCATTTGTTATTTCCGCTCGGGCGGCTTCCGCAGCCCCGACTGGTGACAGGCGTGGACTGATTTAGTGGCCCGAGCCCGCACCCCTCCCCTCCCACTGCAGCCCAGCAACCCCCACTGCCGGGCTGCATGGGGGGCTCCACCCCCAGGGGCCCGGACTTATTATGGGATGGAAGGGGGAGTGTACAGAGTGACTGAGAGACGGTGGCAGAGACAGAAGGGTGGGCCAGGGGCGTCCCCCACAGGGATGGGGGGCTGTTGCTGCCCGGAGGTCTCAGTCTCTCCGTCTGTGCGTGGGGGGAAGGTCCCAGCAGTGTTGGAGGCTCCCGTCCACGCTAACAAGTCAGCAGCGGCAATAGGCCGCACAGGAATGGTTCTTTCTGTTCACTGCGTTGTCTCCAGCTGCGACTTACGCCTGATGTCAACGTTTCCCCGGAACGGGGCCCTCTTCTCCTGGCGGGAGAGTCTGCCCTGCCAACATCTGGCAGAGGCCCAGCGTCCGGCACAGCTCCCTCATGGGAGTACCTCAGTTTCCCCACTCCTCATGTGAAAGGCCTTGGGTCTCTGGGCTGGCTGTGCTTTGAGTGGAACTAGGGGTCCCCCCCACACACACAAGGGTCCCTAAACCCTGAACCACAGATACCAAGACCATCTCAGCAAGTAGCACTGGTCAGCCAGGTGGGCCCTGAGCTGTGCACAGGGCACCAGCATCTTCCAGGTGGGACAGTGAGTTGCTGGCCAAAGACCCCTCTGTGCCCCAGGGTCCTGCTCTGACTCTGCTGGGGACTGGCGTGGGGGGAGGGCGGGCCTGTACGTGGGCAGCCCCCTCTGCACGCTGGGGCCTGGGCCGTGAGCACAGAGCGAGGCCGGGACAGGGGAGCCCGCCGCCTGTTGCTGCTGCCTGTGACTGCACAGCTTTTTTGTTTGTTTTCGCAATCAGAGGTGCGTGCGCTTTAATATACATTAAATGGTGATAAATGGGGGTCCAGGCGGCCGGCCTGACGCCGCATTTGTCTTGGAGGGAGCGGGGAGATTGATAACTCGCAGGCGGCACACAAACCCAGCTTCTCCTCTCCGGGGTGCTGCCAGCCCCTCACGGGCTTCCAGGTGATAAGATCAGGGCCCCGCCGGGACCTGGGGTGCAGGGGGGTGGGACGGGATCCCACCGTCACGCTTCGGGACAATCCCTCCTTTTCTTCCATTTTTCCAATCTGGGTCCCAGGGGGCAGGTGAGACCCCAGGTTCAGCCACTTCAAGGGGACATGGCCTTGGCATGGACCTTGGCATGCTCTCGCCTGGCAGGACCCGCCGTCCACCCACTCTCTCCCTTCCGGGTACAAAACGTGCGAAGGCCACATGCTCCCTGATCAGCATGGAGCAACTCTTCTGAGGCGTCCCAAGAAAACTTCTGGGAGAGGGTGAGTGTGTGCCACACGTCCCCTGGGGTGGGGGCTCTCAACCCCTCTGGAGGGGCCGGGGCTCCCTCTCTGCTCAGTTCATTAAATAGAGTGGGTTTTGTTTAAAACACCCACAGAGCTTACAAAGACGGCCCAGGTGTCCCCCACCTCTGTGACAGTCCTCGGGAGCTGGGCTGGCCCCTGGGGATGAGACAGCTCCCTGGCCAAAAGCTCCCTGTGTCTTTCCCAAGCAGGGGCCCGGACAACTCTGTCCTCCAGGAATTCTGGCTGAAATAGCCTGTCTTGCTCTCTGGACCCCCCCCCAACTTTGGGGGCTAGCCTTGCCCCCAGAGCACAGCCCCCCTGGGCCTCAGGAGAGTCATCTGAACAGAGGAGACAGGGCCAGGTGCTCCCTTCAGGGACTGATGACCAGGGGCTCGGGAAGAGCCAGTACCACACGCCCCTGCTCACGGGCGATAGTTCCAACTCCACCCCCACCAGCGAGTTGCTGGTGCCCCAAGGGTCCAGCCCACCAGCCACGAGAGCCAGCCCCGTGGTCAGGATAGGCTTTCGAGCTGGGCAGCAGGTTGGGCCCCGGCCTGGCAAGCGCTGTCCTGACCCATCGAGCTGAGGCTGGGCCTGGCCCACCTCTCAGGGCATGGTGGCTATCGGACACGAGCGGCCACACGCAGTGGCCTCAGCAGTGGCTGGAACACCCCTCTCTCAGCTTGCGGGTAAAGGGGACACTTGGAGGCTGACAAGGACCACACAGAGGCGGGGAGGACAGACAGGCTTTGTCCTGAACAGGGGGGCTGTCAGTGTCTCAGGGGCACAGACTCAGCTGGGAAAGGCCTCAGGTGTCAGAGAGCAGACCAGCCTGGGACCTGGGGACGTTCTCGGCTGGCCGAGGCTGCTGGGACAGCCAAGTGGCAGGATGTGGCCCTGAGGGGCCTGGTGCAAAGTGGAGCCCGGGGCTCTGGACACAGACCCCCTGTGACCTCAGGCAGAGGGTGGCAGGATCTGTGGCCCTGAGGAGCCTGGTGCAAAGTGGAGCCCGGGGCTCTGGACACAGACCCCCTGTGACCTCAGGCAGAGGGTGGCAGGATCTGTGGCCCTGAGGGGCCTGGTGCAAAGTGGAGCTCGGGGCTCTGGACACAGACCCCCTGTGACCTCAGGCAGAGGGTGGCAGGATCTGTGGCCCTGAGGAGCCTGGTGCAAAGTGGAGCCCGGGGCTCTGGACACAGACCCCCTGTGACCTCAGGCAGAGGGTGGCAGGATCTGTGGCCCTGAGGGGCCTGGTGCAAAGTGGAGCTCGGGGCTCTGGACACCGACCCCCTGTGACCTCAGGCAGAGGGTGGCAGGATCTGTGGCCCTGAGGAGCCTGGTGCAAAGTGGAGCTCGGGGCTCTGGACACAGACCCCCTGTGACCTCAGGCAGAGGGTGGCAGGATCTGTGGCCCTGAGGGGCCTGGTGCAAAGTGGAGCCCGGGGCTCTGGACACAGACCCCCTGTGACCTCAGGCAGAGGTCGGCAGGACAGCTGGGCAGCTCAGCTTCTGCAGGAGGGTCTGGGGGCTGCTGAGGGCTCATTGGCAACCAGACCCCCAGAAGGCTAGGGATAAAGGCTGGAGAGGAGCAATCCCAGGTGGGGGAGGGCAGGGTCCGGGCACCCTAAAGTGAAGGCAGGGGAGAGGTGGGGCTGGGGAGGAGGCCAAAGGTCAGCGGGCCTGGGGCAGGCAAGGGGCTGGTTGTCTGGGGAGGCAGGAGCACCTCTGTGCATGCAAAGGCCCTGAGGTCTGGTTGGCAGGGGGGGGCTCTCCTCCTCCTCCCACAGCTTTGCTTGTTTTCTAGGATATTGTTGATCTTTTTTCTTTTTCATTTTTAGGAGCAGCTTCTTCTTAAGATACTAGCCTTTTATCTCTCCAATGTGTGTGTGCCCACGACTGTACCCCACCGTTTCTCTGTTTTTGAAGGGAACGGGTTTTGCCGGGTGGAAGTGCTTGGTTTTGGGTCGGATTCATTGGCCTTTCCCGGCAGTTCCTGGGTTTCATCGCTGGGGTAGTTCCCTCTCTGAGACCGCGCCTCAGACCCCGGGAGGTTCTGTCTGTCACTTATTTGATCTGAGCAGCGAGGCAAGCGCTCAGAAGTCGTGGGTCAGCCCACCCTCCGCTGAGTCACCCCGTCTTGAGCTTCCTGCCCTGAAAAGTCACCTGGAGCGTGTTCGGACCTTGAGTGTCAGCCTGACCTGCAGCTTGCCTGCTGGCAGCCTGTCCCTCGCTCGGCCTGACTCCTCAGTGGCTCCGTGGTCAGCGCCGTCCTCGCCCCTGTGATGCCCGGCATTCTGTCCCCACCCAACTTCAGGCTTAGCGTGTCCGGTTCTAAACCCGTCCGGTTGGGATGTTTAAACCCCCTCTTTTGGCGTGTTCTGTCTCTCCGCTGACGTGGAGCCTTTGCTTCCAGTGGCCTCGTCCCTCAGTGGACGCCCCGCTGGCCCGCTGAGCCCGTTCTTGAGTGAGAGCGCCCTCCTGCTTCCCGGGGTGGCTGACTTGCCTGCTGTCCACGTCTCAGCCTCAGGCCGGTCCATGCTATTGCTGAGCTGGTTTCTGTTGACTCTTCCCGGGAAAAAGCCGCGTTACCTGTAAAAAAAAAAAAAGTAAATAATAACAAAGGTCACTTCTCTGCCTCTCACCACAGAGGCCTGCCTCAGTCAGCTCGGCCCCAAAACAAAGCCCCACCGTCCCAGGGCTCAAACAGCAGAACTCATTCTCTCAGCCCCGGAGGCTGGAGCCCCAGATCATGGTGCCAGGGGCTTGGCTGCTCCTGTGGCCGCTCTCCTGGGCGTGCAATGGTGCCTCCTCTGTGTCCTGGGGCTGGACGGGCAGAGCTTCACATACCTGGGCCAGGAAGGGGGTGTAAGGAGGTGTGAGGCCTGTCCCCGTGGGTAGTCAGGGGTCAGGGGTGGGGTGAGGGTGGCTCAAGGGGAGGGCAGAGAGCAGGAAGGGCTGCTGGAGGGGCAGAAGGCTCATGGAGGAGCCTGGAGACCTGGTGGGGTCACCCTACCCTGTCCCAGACCCTATGTGGGCTAGCAGCCTGCCTGGGGTGGGGTGGTCGGGGGCCCTGGCAAAAATGTTCTATATAAATGTAAATTTCCCTCCGAGCTGGCCGCTGGCTCGTTCAACAAGCTATCAGTGTGGTGCTGTCAGTCCGATTTTCCACACTCTGTGTCTCTGTTCTCCGTCGGGCAATTCCGCTTCCTGGGGCTGGGGTGGGGTTAGCAGCTGGACAAGGTGAGTCTCACAGGTACAGGCCCACCCAGCAAGTCGCCATGGAGCGGCCACCTGGCTTCTCCTCCACTGCCTATTTTTCTGGTGGGTGGGCCCTGGGAAAGGGGAAGGGAGAGGGGGGGAATGTGCTCCATTTAGAACCCTGACTCCCTCCCACCCCCTCGGGGCCTCAGGGTCTCCCTCTGACCCCAGGCTGGGGCGCAGTGCACAAATGGGGGTCCCAGGAACGCTGTGGTGTCTGGAAGGACTCAGCCCTCGGGTAGCAGCTGCTTTGCTCAGGAGCAAGATGGTGCGTGAAGCCCATTTTATAGGTGGGAAGCTGAGGTCTGGGAGGGAGGGCCTCCCCAGGCCAAGGCCCATGGCAAGCAGCGGCTCAGAGCCAGCCCTGGGCGGTCCTGACACCTGGAGGAGGAGATGGGCGGTCAAAGCCCTGGTGTCAACAGTCCGGTGGGGTGCGACATACTTGGGGCCCACCCACCTGCTCCAAGCTTCACTGCATCCTGCCCACGTCTGCTGGGTGGGGAGGGCGTTTACCTTGGCGCCTGCGCACTCCTGGGTCTGACGGCTTCCGTGCAAAGAAACTGGGGTGCATCCGGGGATTTGTGCTGCCAGCCCCACTGGAGACACAGGCAGACCACCGCCACAGGGAGGGAGCGCCAAGGGCAACAGCTTCAGCCAAGGGCAACTGACCCACAGCAAACGGCCCGGAGCGACTGCTACGATTTCACGGGTCCCGAGATGTGTAGATGCTGATGAAAACGTCCCCGACAGAACTAGATCACAAACATATACCGCCCCCCCCCCCCGAAGTGGTCTCTGCTCCTCCAATCTACTGCTCCCCGCCCGTCTCCCCCACAACCCCCATTCTTGGCAACCCCGAGGTCTTTTCCTCCCTGTAGCTTTTTTCTCTTTCTAGCATTTTAGGCTCTATTTTTTTCTCCGCAGCCTCATCACCTTGAGAGGAACCCAGGTAGTAGCTGTGACAACAATGCGTCCCTTTTCCCTGCAGAAGACCACCCACGGTGCGCGCAGGAAAGTGGCGGACGGATTCCGTGATGTAGGACGCTGAGCTGGTACACAGCCGCCACGCACGTTCACGCACAAGTGTGCAGGTGGCCACGCGCTGCCGTCTTTCTGGGTAAATGCCTCCACGTGGAGTGGCCAGCTGTCCACGGGTGTTTAGTTCACGTTTTAAGAAACAGCCATGCTGTCTCTGAGCCGCTGTGCCATTTTAAACGCCCCACCCCCCACCCCGCGCGAGACCCTGCGCGTCTCGCCAGCACTGGATGACGCCAGTCTTTTTCATTCTAGCCTCCCCGGTGTGTGCGGGCATCTCGCTGTGGCGTTAGGTGGCATTTCCCAGAGGACCGCGGTGCGGTGTGGGGGGGTGGGATGGGGGTGGGACATCTTTTTTCATAGGCTCATTTGCCATGCGTGCGTCTTCTTTGGTGAAAAAGAAAAAAAAAATCCACTCCAATCTTTTGCCTGTTTTTAATTGAGTTGTTTGTCTTCTTAATATTAAGTGGTAAGAGATCTTGTTTTCCCTGTTTAAAAAAATTGAGATGTAATTCACGTAAGGGAAAGTCCGCCATGTTAAAAAAAAAAAAAAAAAAAGGTGTGTGATTCTGTGGTTCTTTGGTGTATTTGCAGGTTGTATAACAATGACACTCCTAATTCCAGACCATGTTCATCACCCACCCCACCCCCCAGGAAGCCTGTGCGGGTTCACTGTCACTGCACCCCCTCAAGCCCCAGCCACCCCCCCCGCCACCCCCAGCCTGCCTCTGAGGACTTGCTGTTCTAACGTTCCTATCGAAAGAGTCCTACAACGTGGTGGTTTTCAAGTCTGTCATCTTTCACGGAGCAGGTGAGAGGTCCTGGGGTGTCCAGGCCTTGCTAACACAGCTGCAATGTGGCCACAGAAGGTCTCCCCCCTCCCACCTGTGCTGGGGACCCAGGACTGCCACCTGAACCCACAGATGGTCCTCAAGGGGGTGTCACAGAGAGTGACGGTCAGTGGGTGGTGGGGTGGGTGTGGCAGAGAAAGGGCGCTGGGAACTGGGAACAGGACGGGGGAGAGGAGAGGGAGGGATGCTTTGAAAGACACGTGGCAGAGGGGATAGAGAGGTGGGGAGGAGGGAGAACGAGAAAGAGAGGGAATGAGGAGGAGGGAAGGGGTGGTTTGCAAGCTTTTGGGTGTTGCTGCTCCAAACCCTACCCGCACTGACTGTCCCAAGGCCTCGTGCAGAGTCCTCCCTCCCAAGGCAGGCTCCGGTGACTTGTGACTCCTGCCGGGACAGGGACCGGCGGGGAGGAGGGTTTGGGGGCATCTCGGCAGGGCACAGACCCCCAGCATCATTCCCACCAGGCACCTGCCAGAGCGGGGACCCGCCCACCGAGCCTGATTTATAGGGTGTCTTGCTCCAGGTCGTTTGCTTTTTCCAAAGGCTGCAGAAATGTAATTGCTCTTTGAAGGGGAAAAATGCCCTAAATAAAGCAGTTAATTGCAAGCAAGCAGCTCCTCTAATGGGCAGTCTTATCAGCCGTGAGGAGCCCACACGTGTGGAATCCTGAGTGGGGCTGCCCAGGCAGCAGGGCCCAGCGCCATGGCGGGAAGGGCTGCGGGCAGGGGTCAGTGGGCAGGAGGCTGAACGCGGGGACTCCGGGTGACTGGGGTGAGGACCTCACGGCGCAGCCCTCTGGCTGGCGGTTAATTGGAATAACAACGTCGATACCCATGGCCGCTGTGGGACACAATCTTCATTTGATCTCTCTCCTGGGCAGATTAATTAAGTGTTATCAATTAATGGCCTTGGTTAAAGGGGACACGGTGTGAGTCACTTTCAGAGGTGATGTCAGGCCTCCAGGGCCTGAGGGGAGCCGGAAATACCATGATCCCAGACTATATCCCGAGAGACAGCAGGGGTCTGAGGACAGAGCAGGGGGTGTGCTGGGCAGAGGGGGACCTCAGTAGCCACAGCTCCCCAAGGCCCGGTGCCAGGACCGGGGCTTGGAACTCAGTGATGTGGGGACAACGATGGGGACCTTTGCGCTCCACCACAAACTGTCACTCGGCCAGCTGCTCCTCCATGTGGATTAAATTCGGCTGGGCAACACCATCATCTCCATACTGCAAGTGTCGTCAGTGTAACCCGGACGCCCAGGCTCCCTGCTTGCAGCCTGGGCGTCCTCCCTGGGGGTCCAGCCTTCACTGGCAGCTCCTCTGGGTTCAGCCCCTGGGAAGGAAACATTCATCCTGTCCAAACCGTCAACCCCCTCATTGCTGCAGGCGTGAGGGTTCACCCCTCAGGAGCTGACACTTCTAGCAGGCCCCGGTGCAGGGGTGAGGCTGAGGAGGGCCCTCTGAGGTCAGCCTGAGCTGACCTGTCTCAAGAGGAGCAGGGAGTTGGGCACAGACGTGCCACTGAGTGAGGCAGGGCACCCCCTGGTGGAGCTCTGAGTCCCCAGGCCTAGTGGACACACCCCTCTCCTGAGCAGAAGTAAGGTCTAGATGGTCCCTCTGCTTCCAAATCCCTGCCTGAGACCCCACCCCCAGCCTGTTCTCCTGTGGTGGTGGCACTGTCACCCTCAGCATCGCTGGACACCAAACGTCATTTTAAAACTGGAATGCTGTGATGCTGATCAGGCCCCCACACCTCAGGCTGCCCGTGGATGCTGCTGCTGACTCAGGGCCTGGGGGAGGGGATGAGTCGTGGGGGCTGCTGCCACAGGGGCTGCTTCAGTGCAGTGCTCAGGAGGTCAAGGATGGGCTGCGGAGAAAGCCCCTGCCCGGCCCCCGCCTCCCCCACCTCTCTCTGCTGAGCATAACTGCACGGTCATGCCCTTCCATCTTGAGCCAAAGAGCCCTCCAGGGAGGACGGGCCAGCAGACAGCTGTCCTGAGCCTCGGAGAGGGATTCAGCTGCAGCTGGAGCCAGACAGACCTGGCCTCCAGCCTAGTCTTTGCCATCTGTCAGCTATGTGCCTTGAGCAAGTGGCTCCACCTCTCTGAGCCCACAGGGTCCTCAGGTAGCTGAGCTCTTGTTCTGAGTAAGAGAACAAATGTGAAGAGTGCTGTGGACCAGGAAGAAATGATGGTGATGACGATGGGGATGGAGATGATGATGATGGTGGTGGTGATAGTGATGGTGGTGGTGATGGTGATGGTGATGATGATGGCAGTGATGATGATGGCAGTGGTGATGATGATGGTGGTGATGGTGATGGTGATGATGGTGATGGCGATGATGGTGGTGATGATGATGGTGGTTGTGGTGATGGTGATGATGATGGTGATGGTGGTGATGGTGATCATGGTGGTGATGGTGGTGATGGTGGTGATGATGATGGTAATGGTGATGATCATGGTGGTGGTGGTGGTGGTGGTGATGGTGGTGATGATGATGGTGATGGTGGTGATGGTGATGATCATGGTGGTGGTGATGATGGTGGTGATGATGATGGTGATGGGGATGGTGGTGATGATGATGGCAGTGGTGATGATGATGGTGGTGATGGTGATGGTGATGATGGTGATGGTGGTGATGGTGGTGATGATGATGGTGGTGATGATGATGGTGGTGATGATGATGGTGGTGATGGTGGTGATGGTAGGTGAAGATGATGCTAATGGTGATGGTGGTGATGGTGATGGTGATGGTGGTGATGATGATGGTGATGGTGGTGATGATGATGGTGGTGGTGGTGATGATGATGGTGGTGGTTGTGGTGATGGTGATGATGATGGTGATGGTGGTGATGGTGGTGATGATGATGATGGTGATGGTGGTGATGGTGATGGTGATGGTGGTGATGATGATGGTGGTGGTTGTGGTGATGGTGATGATGATGGTGATGGTGGTGATGGTGGTGATGGTGATGATGGTGGTGATGGTGGTGATGGTGGTGATGATGATGCTAATGGTGATGGTGGTGATGATGATGGTGATGGTGGTGATGATGATGGTGGTGGTAATGATGGTGGTGATGGTGATGATGATGGTGGTGATGATGATGCTGATGGTGATGGTGGTGATGATGATGGTGGTGGTGGTGATGATCATGGTGGTGGTGATGATGGTGGTGATGATGATGGTGATGGTGGTGATGGTGATGATGATGATGGTGGAGATCTGATTGGGATGGTGATGGTGCTGGCCTAGAACAGAGGCCTTCATTGTCACACACAGCTTCTGAGACTCAGGGATCTGAGCGTGGCTTGGCTGGGTCATTCTGGCTCAGGGTTTCTCACAAGGCTGCAGTCATATTGTCCGCCAGGACTGCAGGCATCTCAAAGCATGACTGGGAGTGGATTTGCTTCCAGAGCACTGCAGGCTTTTGGCAGGCCGAGGGGGTCCTCACTCCCCTTTGGTGCCACCTTGGGCTTTTCTATAGGCTGCCTGTCTGGACAGGGCCCGGCAGCTGGCTTCCCCCAGAGCAAGTGGTGAGACAGAGAGGAGGGCTGCTGGAGGAGGAGAGAGAGACAGAGAGAGCGAGTGAGCGAGTGCCAAAGACAGAAACCACAGTCTTTTTTATCACCTCACTTCAGACGTGACATCCCACCCCTCTGCCATGTTTCTTAGAAACAAGTCACCGGGTCCAGCCCCAGGGTGTGAGCAGCAGGCGGAGAGACAGGCCATCTCAGGGGCTGCCTAGCACAGCGATGGTGAGGATGAGGGAGGAGCCAGAGAGCAGCCCCTCCAACCAGGAGGAAGACACAGGAGGCCCATCCTGTCTGTGCACCTCAGGTCTGCACCTGCCTCACAGGGAGGAGCACCTTAGGCCACGCCCGTGGGTCCCCACATCCGCCTCCCACGGCTGGGCCTGAGTCCTTCTGAAATGCCCCGTAAGTTGTGAGCAATGACCCTTCTCCTTTCACTCCCTGTGAGGCTAGGATCGTGGAGTTTTGAGGCAGAGATCCAGCTGGAGACGGAGGGAACAGACCAAGCCCCCCGAGAGAGTCTGGGTGTCATGTCCTAGTTGAGGCCTCCTGACAGCTGGAGCTGCCCTCAGGGCCCCCTCCTGGGCAGCGGCTTGGAGGAGGGGCTGGTGCAGACTCAGAGCCCAGGTCAGACTGCAGCTGGCTCCTCGCTGGGAAGGACTCCAGACCCGGTGGAGCCCCTCCCCGCCCCTGGCCAGGTCCTCCCTACTCGCCTGGAATAAATTCTCCCCTAACCATTCCCACTGCAGCCAGGACTCTGAGGAATGAACAGCGTGTCCCATAATTTCCCCGGCGCTGCCGGATGGGACAGTTTGTAATAAAATTGCTTCTAAAAACATATTTGCAAGTCGCCACCCCATTTTTTAAGCAGAACAATCTCTCACAGGGGCTCTTCGTCTCCGTGATTAAGTGGCCGACTCCCTTACATTTTTTTGTTTATGCCTCTTAACCAGGCGGAGGAGTGCTCTCCGCAGCAGGTCCTTAGAATCAGTGTCTTGACGTGTGGTTTCCAGGGTTATCTGATGAATCCCCTCCCTGGAGTGTGACAGGCTGGGCCCGCGTGACAAGGTGAGGGATGGGGCAGCCTGCCCAGGATGGGGAGACTGGCTGGGGCACAGGGGGTGCGGGGTTACCAGCACCTTGGGGCAAAAGCTGGAGGGTGCAGGGGTGTTTTCTGAGGCGAGGAAATGCTCTAGAGTGGACTGGGGTGACGATCGCCCAGTTGCATATACTAAAAAGCATTGACTTGTACACTTCAAGTGCCATGTGAGTTATATCTCAGTAAAGCTGTTTAAATAGAAAAGAATAAAATTGGGGTGCCATGATGGGCATTGGGTCCTCGGCTTGAAGCCAGGCCAGCTCCCGTGCCCATTGTCACCCCCTACCCCTCCTAGGGCCACATCTCCAGCTCCCATGTGTCTGGCTATGGTCCAGCCCTCGGGCCACCTGTGAAGACTCCAGAGGACCAGGCTCAGGCTGAGGGCTGTGGCCCTCCACGGAGTGTCATGTCTGAGCAGGGCAGGATCCAGGGGTCCGTGTACCTGTGACGAGGCTGTGAACGCAGAGATCTGGGTCTGCAGAGTGTATAGCGGGGACTCTCCCTGGGCCAGCCTCTGTCCCAGGGTCCATCCCTAGGGTTCAGGAGCGGTCTCCTGCACAGACCCCTTATCTTTCTATTCTGACCATGGACATGTACCCAGAGCAGGAGGCCGCTGAGGTGGCCCTAGAATGGGACTCAGCAGGAGGCAGGGGGTCTGGGAGACCTGCCCCTGACCTGGCTGGAGGTAGGGAGCCACCAGCCAGGGCATGACCTCCGTGAGGGCAACCCACCCACTGGAAGGAGGTGTGGTTCCCACCCCACTCTGGGAGCCCCTGAATGCTGGAAGGTGGCCCAGATGCCCTGCCCTCCCCCCCACCCCACTCAGACCCCACTGGGCAGCCAGGTGCCTCAAGCCCCAGGTCCACCTGGGAGGCAGTGTGGGGGCAGCCCTGGGACAGGCCCCTGAAGGGAGGGGAGACAAGGTCCATGCAGAACCCCTCCCCAAACCCAAGACATGAATGAAGCCCTTGGACATGGCATAGGTGGGCTCCTGCCCCCACCCAGTGGCCCCCTCCCCAGTGCTCTTCACCCCCCCCCCAGGGTAGAAATGGTTGAGATATATTAATTATATTTCTCCCCCTAATGGGCTGCTTACTTTATGATGTGGGGACACAGAAGTGAATTTTAAAATCAATTATACAATTACACATGTAGTAATAGCAGAGTACACAGCTCATCTCCACCGGGTCAGGACGGCAACCTTCCAATAATGCAGCTTTCATTAGGGGAAGGACTGTTCCTGCCACGAATCACAGAAATAATGGGAGTGGGTGTATTCAGCGAGAAGTAACAAATGAGGCTGCTCGTGAGATAAGACGCGGAGCCGGCTGCCTGGAGTGCCCGCGGGAGCCCAGCGCCTCCGCGGGGTCACCCGCACCTGCTTGGGGGACGAGAATTAATTTTAGACGCTTTCTGGGGGCCCGGCAGATGGGGGACTCCTACCCATTGAGCCACAGCCAGGCCTGGTGGGGGTGAGGGGTGGGGAGCAGGGGGGCATTCTCGCCCTCTCCCCTCGCTGCTCACTCACCCTGGGCATCTCCATGGGGGTGAGGGGTAGGGAGCAGGGGGGCATTCTCGCCCTCTCCCCTCGCTGCTCACTCACCCTGGGCATCTCCATGGGGGTGAGAGGTGGGGAGCAGGGGGGCACCCTCACCCTCTCCCCTCGCTGCTCACTCACCCTGGGCATCCCCATTGGGGTGAGCCCCCCTCGCCCTCACGCTGCCAGCCTCGCATGCCAGGATGACAGGAAACTTCACCGATCCTCAGTGGCTGCTTCTCGTCCCTGCCAGTGCCACTGAGGATATGAGCTTTGCCATTTTCACCCTAGTTTCTGATGGGTCAGGAAGCCAGGAATGTGCACAGACACCCCCACTTCACCTGTAGGAGCAGAGAGAGCATGTGGTGATCATGCCACCCATGTAGAGAAGGGAAGCCCCGAGGTCACAACCCGCAGGGGTTACTGGGCTGGGTACCTCTGTCAGCCAAGGTCTCTGGGGGGGGGGGGGCAGGGAAGGCCCCAGGAAGGGAGCAGGGTCCACTGGGGGGGGCAGGGAAGGCCCCAGGAAGGGAGCAGGGTCCACTGGGGGGGCAGGGAAGGCCCCAGGAAGGGAGCAGGGTCCACTGGGGGGGGCAGGGAAGGCCCCAGGAAGGGAGCAGGGTCCACTGGGGGGGGCAGGGAAGGCCCCAGGAAGGGAGCAGGGTCTACTGGGGGGGCAGGGAAGGCCCCAGGAAGGGAGCAGGGTCTACTGGGGGGGCAGGGAAGGCCCCAGGAAGGGAGCAGGGTCCACTGGGGGGGGTCAGGGAAGGCCCCAGGAAGGGAGCAGGGTCCACTGGGGGGGGCCCAGGGAAGGCCCCAGGAAGGGAGCAGGGTCCACAGGAGAAGCTCCGGTCCCTCTGTCATGCGACAGCTGTCCGGGTCCAGGAAGGGCTCCAGCAGCCGTGGATGGCAGTGCGTTAGAAATGGATGTTCTGACTTGTCCTCAGAGCTGGGACCAATGACCCTGATGATTCCCGGAGAAGTGAGCTCAAGGCCTGCCCTGGACACCCCACATGGCCATGGCTCCTACTCAGGACAGCAGCTTCCTCCGTGACACTGTCTCCCTCAGCCAGTCCCAAGGCCCTGTCCAGGGAGCTGCTATGGCCCTGCCCACTGGACGACCCACAAGAGAGACACAGCCAGTGACAGGAGTCAGGGTCCAGTTCCATGTGTGACCAGGAGGTCACCATTTTGTGTGTCCCACCAAAGGGCTGTTGGTATCTCAAGTCCCATGTCTCCATCTATGCTCGGTCTTTGGTGAGACTGTGCCAGGCCGGCATGCAGCCTGGATCCCTCAGGGTCCTGGGGTCTGGTGGTCAGGGAGCAGGACAGCTGGGAGATACTTCTGGTGAAAGGGGGGGGGGGTGCCAAGCTGGGGGTAGGGAAGGAGGGGCAGGTCTCCAGCCTACGGACCCCTCCTCCTGAGTGACAAAGGCCAAGAAGACAGGCCTGACAGCTGAGACCCTATGCTTGGGTCCCGTGAGGTGTGTCTGCCGTGAGTCAGTGGGACGCGGGACAAACCTGAATTTCATCCCGGTTCAAGAGGCCTCTCTCCTCTCCCCCTCCCCTCTGTGGGAAGCGCACGGGTGGAGGCGCACGGGAGCGAGCTGGGGCGCGCGCTTCCTCTGGACAGTTCACACTTGTTCCTTCCAGGTGGACCCGAGGCTGCTGACGGCCCACGGCCCGGCCCGCCCGGGAGGCATGGAGGCTGAGAAATAGGAAGACAGAGTCGCCCAAGTGCAGCTGAATCCCGAAGTGATTACTGGGCACGCGGATCACCTCGCATATGAATGAGGCGGGAGGCGCTCCCGCCGCGCACCGCACCGGCCTTTCCTTCTTTCCTTTTCGGCGCCGGCACCGAGACTCTGATAAGGGGATCTTTGTAATTACACGGCGCTACACTGGTCAATGCTGACTTTTAAATACCGCAGGGCTGAGAAAGGAGAAGGAAGCGCTGAACACATGTTCTGCCCGGGCGACGGCACCGGGCTCCTTTGAATCCCTCCGCTCGCCCCCGCCGGCCCGGCCGCCGCCTCCTTTGTGAGCACTATCGCTCCATCACGGCGAGATCATTTCCAAATTAAATTTTATGGTCCATTACTTACCGCCCCGACACTGGTCTAATGGAATCTTAAATGGAACTGACTTGATCTGTGTGGGGCTGGCCTCTCAGTTAAGATGTTATTTAGTTCTAATTATCAGATAATGAACTCGGGAAATTTAATTTTTAATATTTGTATGTCAAAAGTCTATTGTGCTTTGCCTAGAGACTTTAAATTAAAAGTTAACACGGGTCCAGCACCGGTCCCAGAATGTCCCCTGCCCTGCGCCCCCCCCCCCCACTCCGGGAGCTGAGGCCACACAGCCCCTCTTCTGTATGTCATCTGTACCAGGGGGAACCAAACGACCCCTTGGCCCCCCCAGGGCAGGAGAAGACCCAGGCCCAGACCTTGGTACCAGACTGCACGGTGGTGGAGGTGAACCCTGGGTCAGGCGAGGCAGGCAGGGGTTCTGGACCCCAGGATGCAGCCCCACCCCCGAGTGTCCCTGCCAGAGCTGACCCTGCAGCTGCAGGTACCCCTGCCTGGGTCCACGGCCACCACTCAGGGGCCCAGAGAGATGGTCAGGTCCACTGTCTATGGGTCCAGCATCTGTGGCGATGCCTCCACTCCCAGTGCCCCCCCCAGGCCCCCAGGCACAGCAAATAGGAAATGTGGAAGCAGGGCCCCCAGACCCTCACCCTGGTGGAGACCCCGAGCCCCACTGATCCACGGAAAAGGGGACCCCTTGTGAGGAGGAAGGGGTTGCAGTTTTTCCCTGATCACGGCAGCTCTTCCTGCTGTCCGGGCAGAACTGCCCCATCCTGCTGTCAGCTGGCTGAGGGCATGCCCAGCCCCACAGGAGTGAGCACCTAGGCAAGGGTCCCTGGTCTCCCTAGTCCTCCTCACACCCTTGGCCTGGGACACTGCGCCAGCCCCTCCCCAACGCTTTGAGCCCCGGTGTCTCCAGGGAAGCCAGGCTGTGTGCCTCACTCACTCTTACTTCCTGTCAGGAGCTAAAAAGTCTTGGCAGGGGTCCCCAAACTTTTTACACAGGGGGCCAGTTCACTGTCCCTCAGATCGTTGGAGGGCCGCCACATACAGTGCTCCTCTCACTGACCACCAATGAAAGAGGTGCCCCTTCCGGAAGTGCAGCGGGGGGCCGGATAAATGGCCTCAGGGGGCTGCATGAGGCCTGCGGGAGGGCCATAGTTTGGGGACGCCTGGTCTTGAGGGTCTGATTCAACTGTTTGTCAGCACCAGCCAGTCACATGGGAGTTTCCTCCCTGCTCTGAGCTCCATGAGGCTGAGAGAGCAGGAGGGGTCTGGGTGGCTAAAGGAGACCACCTGGTGGGCTTCCTGGAGGAGAGAACCAGGACAGGGGACCTAGAAGGTGATGAGAGGACAGGGTTATGAGATAGAGCCCTGCAGCCATGTGACAGGGGAGGGGGCTGGTGTGGAAGCTGTGAGGAGGTCCCAGGACCAAACAGGCCGGCCTTGTGCTCCCTAGGCCTGGCATCTCTCAGCTGGCCCAGTGGCTGGCCCAGCCAGAGGCACCTCTCCTCCAGCCACAAGGTCACCTGGAGTCCCAGTGGAGGGTGGCGCTGGCCAGGTGAGGCCAGCTACCCAGTGATGGACGGCTAGCAGCTTTCCCCACTGGACCCTGTGCAGGTAGGTATCTCTGCCCTGATCGGCAAGGAGAATGATGGCAGCCTGTTCACCAGCTGATCGGACCCTGACTGATACAACCTCATGATTTTTTTAGAAAGAGAGAGAGAGGAAAGGAGAGAGAGAGAGAGAGAGAGAGAGAGAGAGAGAAAGAGAAGCATCAACTCATTGCTCCACTTAGTTGTGCATTGATGGCTTCTCATATGTGCCCTGACCGGGGATGGAGCTGGTGACTCCTTGCTCAAGCTGGTGACCTCGGCTCGAGCCAGCAATCTCAAGAGTTCTGGGTGGACACTCTATCCACTGCACCACCACGGGTCAGGCTCTTCATGATTTTTTTTTCCTTCATATTTTCTTACTGTGGTAAAATGGACATAACATAAAATTTACCATCCTAACCATTTCTAAGTGCACGGTTCAGGAGCATTAAGTACGTTCACGGTGTTGTGCAACCACCACCACTATCCATCTCTCTAGAACTCTCTGTCTTCCCAAACTGAAATTCTGTCCCCATGAAACACTCACTCCCCACCCCTCTCCCAGCTCCTGTGAACCACCATCTACTTTCTGTCGCTATGATCTGACCACTCTCGGGACCCCCTAGAAGTGGCACCATGACATATTTGTCCTTTGTGATGGGCTTATTTCACTCGGCACGTTGTCCTCAAGATCGCTCACCTTGTAGCGATTTCCTTCCTTTCTGAAGCTGAATACTACTGCGTTAAGTGCGGATGGACCACATTTTGCTTGTCCATCATCCACCGAAGGACACTTGTGTTGCTTTCATGTTTCAGCTGTTGTCAATTACGCGGCTGTGAACACGGGTGTGCAGCGCTCTCTTTAAGACCCTGCTCTCAATCCTTTTGGGTGAATACCCAGAAGTGAAACTGCTGGATCATAGAGTAATTTTATGTTTAACTTTTTGAGGAACCTCTATACCGTTTTCCACAGTGGCTGCACCAGTCTGTATTCCCATCAACAGTGCAGGAGGGTTCCTTTTTCTCCACAGCCTCACTAGCACTTGTTGTCTCTTGTCCTTTTGATGATAGTCTTTCTGACAGGGGTGAGGTGCCATCACATCATGGCTTTGATTTGCATTTCCGTGATGATTAGTGACGTTGAGCATCTTTTCATGTGCCTGTTGCCCATGTATTAATCATCTTTGAAGACGTGTCTATTCAGATCCTTTGCTCATTTTAATTGAGTTGTTTGGTTTGGGGAATTCTCTACATATTCTGAATCTTGATCCCTTAGGCTTAGCAGATATATAATTTGCAAATATTTTCTCCCATTCCATGGGTTGACTTTCTGCTTAATGGACAATGTCCTTTGAGGCAAAAAAAAAGTTTTAAATTTTCATAACACCCAATTTGCCTGATTTTTCATTGTTGTCTGTGCCTTTGGTGTTATGTCCAAGAAGTCATAGCCAAGTCCAATGTTGTGGTGCGTTTGTCCTGTGCTTTCTTCTAAAAGTTTTATAGTTTTAGCTCTTACATTTAAGTCTTTTGAGTAAATAGTTTTAGTATTTTGCACATAGTATGAGGTGAGGGTCCCACTTCAGTCTTCATATGTAGATCTCCAGTTTCCCCAGTGGCGTCTGTTGAAAAACCTCTCCTTTCCTCAATGAATGTTCTTGGCATCCTTGTCAGAAATCATCTGGTCACATACACAAGGGCTTATTTCTCGCCATTCTGCCCCCTGGGTCTACAGGTCCATCTTTATGCCAGTACACACTGTTTGAGTTACAGTGAGTTTGTAATAAGTTTTGATATCAGAAAGTGAAGCCTCCAACCTGACTGGTGGTGGCACAGTGGTTGGAGCATCAGAATGGGATCCGGAGGACCCAGGTTCAAAACTCCGAGCTTGACAGCTTGAGTATGGATCTGGTTTGAGCAAGGCTCACCAGCTTGAGCCCAAGGTCACTGGCTTGAGCAAGGGGTCAGTCACTCTGTCTGCTGCAGCCCCCTGGTCAAGGGACATATGAGAAAGCAATCAGTGAACAACAAAGGGGCCACAACAAAGAGCTGATGCTTCTCATCTCTCTCACTTCCTGTCTGTTCCTATCTGTCCCTCTCTCTGTCTCTCTCTGTCCTTGTCACAAAAAAAAAAAAATGTGAAGCCTCGTTTTGTTCTTTAAAAAATTTTTTTGGGGGGGTCTTTTGAGGTTCCATATGAAATTTAGGATATGTTTTTCTATTTCTGCAAAATATGTTGTTGAGATTTTTAAATTTTATTTATTTATTTTTATTTATTTATTTATTTTTTGCATTTTTCTGAAGCTGGAAACAGGGAGAGACAGTCAGACAGATTCCCGCATGCGCCCGACCGGGATCCACCCGGCACGCCCACCAGGGGCGACGCTCTGCCCACCAGGGGGCGATGCTCTGCCTATCCTGGGCGTCGCCATGTTGCGACCAGAGCCACTCTAGCGCCTGAGGCAGAGGCCACAGAGCCATCCCCAGCGCCCGGGCCATCTTTGCTCCAATGGAGCCTTGGCTGCGAGAGGGGAAGAGAGAGACAGAGAGGAAGGCGCGGCAGAGGGGTGGAGAAGCAAATGGGCGCTTCTCCTGTGTGCCCTGGCCGGGAATCGAACCCGGGTCCTCCGCACACTAGGCCGATGCTCTACCGCTGAGCCAACCGGCCAGGGCAAATTTTATTTTTTTAGAGAGATAGGAAGGGGGGAGAGGAAGAGAGGGAGAAAGGGAGACAGAGAGAGTTCGATTTGTTGTCCCATTTATTTATGCATTTATTGGTTGATTCTTATATGTGCCCTGACTGGGGATTGAACCCATAACCTTGACGTATTGGGATGACACTCTAACCAACTGAGCTACCTGCCCAGAGGCTGTTGTTAAGATTTTGATAGGGATTGCATTGAATCTGTAAATCACTTTGGGGTGGCGCTGTCATCTTAATGCGACGAAGTCTTCTAATCCATGAACATGGTATGTCTTCCTCTTTGTATCTCCCTTCATTTCTTTCAGCAGTGTCTTACTATTTTCACTATACAATGGTTAAGTTTATTCCGAAGTATTTTGTTTCATCTTTACCTTATTGTTAATGGAATTTTTTTTTCTTCGTTTCCTTTTTTGTATCATCCAGTGGTATTCACCTGCTGGTTCACAGACCGGAGGTTGAAAACCACTGGTATAGTCAACATAAGTACATCAAAATCTTCATGATCCTTCAAACTCTTTCAGATTTAACCAGAGCACACATTCAGAGAAGTGGATAAAATGTGAATGTGCCACTCAGTTATCACAAAATGGAAAAAATGCATATCCTCCTTTGGGTCAAGCAACAGCAGTATCAGCAGCCCGCCTGCCATCACTTCCTCAGACGAAACCGTGATCCTGATGTCCCCATCCACAGATACGCTCAGCCTGGTGGGGACTTCACATGAGGGACCACAGTGAGAGACTGTCTCTGGCTGCTCTGCTCAGCGCTGGGTTCAGGAGGGTAACCTATGGGGCTGTGTGGACCAGGCCTCTTTTCCATTCCATTGTGGGCGGCCCTCTAGGGATTTGAAGGTTTGGCGCTATTGTGGGCAGCTCTGCTAAGACATCCCTGTACATATCTTCTGGTGAACACATGCGTGTACTGCTGTGGGGGATGTGCCAAGGCTAGCCCCGCTGAGAGCGCCCAGTGTTTAGCTTCTGTCGACGTTGCCAGGTGGTTTTCTGACATGCTTGGACGTATCCACATGCACCGGCAGCACACAGGCGTCCCGGCTGCTCCTAACTGGAGGCTGGAGCCGTGTGCAGTGGCCCACAGAGCTAAGGTACCACCTCTTCCCTCTCCATGTTCAAAGACATCACCTCAGTGCTTGAAATCAACACAGTGGGAGCATTTACACCATGGAAATCAGCCAGCATTGCAAATCGGGGTTTGTTCACACTGAGTGGTGGTTCATCCTTTGGCGTTTAATTCTGAAGGGTTTGATATTTACAAAAGATTGTGATTTGCAATACAGAGTCAGAAAACCCTAGTTTGATTGGTGGTGGTACAGCGGATGGAGTATCAACCTGGGCTGCTGAGGTCCCAGAATCAAAACCCCAAAGTTACTGGTTTGAGCGCAGGCTCACCAGCTTGAGTGTGGGGTCATTGGCTTGAGTGTGGGATCATCAACATGATCCCATGGTCACTAGCTTGAGCCCAAGGTTGCTGGTTTGAGCAGGGGGGTCAGTGGCTCAGCTGGAGCCCCCCCCCCCCTGGTCAAGGCACATATTAGAAAGCAATCAGTGAACGACTAAGGTGCTGCAACAAAGAATTGATGCTTCTCGTCTCTCTCCCCTCCTGTCTCTTTCTCTCTCTCTTTCTCAGAATAAAAAAAACAACAGTCAGAAAACCCTGCTCAGGGGCAGTGGTCCCACTTTGCAACATCACAGGACACTGTGGTCCATGCTGCTGTTCTTGTTCTGAATGCCTGGTCATGTGCTCAAGACACGGTGCATCCTCAACCTGGACGTTAATGTCATCAGGACTGTGGTCCTGCCTGCTCCCCCCGCCTGACCCCCCGCAGTGGCACGAAGACCTACTCCTGCTTCCGGCATTGGATATTCAGTTGCTTGTCTTCATCTGGCTGACTCTAAGAACGCTCTCTAAATGAATACGAGTCCTTTGCTCACCACAGGCACAGGGTGTGGGCTTCCCTCTCAGCCGGGTGCCTCCCTGAAGAGACGTCCTGAGGGCTGAGGTGGCCCTCTCGCCCGCATCTCCTCAGTGGTCACTGCTCCTGGGATCTTGTTTGAGGAATCAAGTGTTCCCTTGAGGCCATAAGGAACCTTCCTCTGCCACATTTTCTCCTTTAATTCACCTGAAAATGATGTCTATGTGTTTCTTTGTGGACTTAAAATCAACAGAGGTGGCCACCACCTGTTGGGTGACTCCCAGGAGCTCCTCAGTCACCCCACTCACTGCCCACGGGCAGGACCAGGGCACAGGCCATGCCCACAAAGGCGTGGCTGGGATAAAAGTCAAGTCTCTATGGAAGAAGTTGGAAGTGGACACTGGGGGTCACAGGTTCGTCTCTGTTTCAGGGTCTAAGTCATATTGTCCCTGGTGGGGACCCCCTCTTAGCACCTCCAGGTCACGGCAGGTGTATGTGTCTGCTGAGGTTTGGGCGACAGAAGTCCCCCATTTAGCGGTTTCAGGTGCTCCTGGGGAGCTCTCGTGAGGGGCCGAGAGGGTGGGAAATAAGGTCCAGGTGGGTGTCCAGGACGCTCGGGCAGGGCTGGAGGCGGAGATCTGCTGTTTCTTCCACCTGCCTCCCATCTGTGTTCCCTGCCACTTGCTTCCTGGAGTTGAGGTGAGGACTTCCACTCAGGCACCAGCAGCCACAGGCTGGTCCCTCCTGGGGAGACAGGGGCTGCAGCGGCCAAGTGACAGGCAGGATGGGGCTATGGGTTCAGCGGGGCGGGAGGGGGATGACAAGAGAAAAGACCACGAAAGCCAAGGGCTGGAGAGCAGTGGCCAGAGGGCCACAGAGGTGCCAGGCCACCCTGCTCCATGCCACTCTCTCATCCACAGAACCCACCACCTAGGTCCAGCCTGCCAGCAAATCTGGGAAGAACCCGCCTGTGGGCACTGCCTTCCCTGGTCCCACCCCTCCCTCCAGCCTCCTCTCTGCCACTGCATCCCGCAGTCACGGGTCACCACCGATCAGCCCAGCAGCAGCCACATCTGCCTTTGACACATGGGGAGGTGGTTGCACTTCCCAGGCCATGGGGGAGGGGGACATGCCCAAGAACGCAGGGATGCACCAGAGGACCCGGGAAACCTGGAACCCTGACACTAGTTGCCAGCGAGCACCACGGTGACACCAACACAGAAACGATACGTGGCCTCCTGCTAAGCACTCGTCACAGAGCTGGGACCTCGGAGATTCCAGACACGGAGCAAGTGCTTGCCCCAGGGACTGCCGTGCCCACAGGGTCAAGGGCAGGACGTCCGGGAGAACAGAGGGAGATGGGTCTCAGGAGGGGGTCTGTCCTGGATGTAGTGACTCTCAGGGGTCCGACAGCCTGGGCTGGGAAAGTGCCGTTTGTCCTGGTCTGTGGGAAACACCCAGGGGGAGCTGGGGCCATGGTGTTGAGTGGTAGGTCCTACTGACCCCACCGCACAGGCTGGCTCTGACCAGTCCTATTCTGGGCCAGGCCCTGGTGACCACCACTGTGCCCCCATAGCCCCAACCACCCTGCGTGCTCCCTATGCTCCAAGACACCTGGTCATGAGGACGAGCCTGTGTGTCCCCAATAGAAGGGACCAGGTTCCCCTGCTGGACATCCACTGGATGGAGTACCCAGAGTGGGGGGCCTGGGAACAGGGGCCTGGGCCCCCTCCAAGAAGTGGTAACCCTTGTGCCCTGTGATGGCCCCACCCCCAAGCCATCCTGCTCACTGTGGACCATAGGGTCTTGGCGGTGGGTTCTCCCTGGGGTCCTTACAGGCAGACAGAAAGAACAAGGCTCCGGCCTGTCCAGAGACATGGAGAAGGCCCCGGCCTGGAACCCCTTATCTTCTGGCTCGCGACGGAGCTCTTAATTGCAATCAATACCAGGAAAACAGTTCAATTCCAACCAGCGGAGTGTCCACCAGGGCCAGGAGGAGGCAGGGAGGATTATGCAGATATGGTGACAAAAACCGGGCTCCCTGTGCGGTAGCCCCAAATTATCCATCAGCGGCTTTTCCAATTAACAGGCGGCACCGGCCGCAGTCCTAAATCAGCTGCGCGCGCGTGCGCGCGCCCGCCCCGGAGGGTGTAAATCACCGCCTTATTGCCACCACGTGCGGGGCGCGCCTCTTCCGCGGGGACGGCGTTACTGGCCCTAAATCCCGAGGCGAGTGATTGATGCCGCCTGCTTCGCGCATGCTGAGGCCACCACCTGCTCACGGGAAACATAAACTTGGAATCAGCGCGTCCTGATTTTAACTGGGCTAATTTATTGCTCACGAGTGGAGGAGCGGAATTTGCGGCAAATTCTGCAGCCACCCGGGAGCCCGCGACCAGCCCGCGTCTGCGATGGCAGCTGGATAAGGGCGGCGTGGGCCCCAGCCGCAACCGTGCGCTCGGCCCCAGCGCACCGGGGAGAGCTTGCGCCGCCCGCGGGGGGATTTATTTCTGAATTAAACACGGGCGGCCCCAACGGAAGCCTATTCATTTTCACAATCAGCTTTCTCCCCGGTTGTAAACAGTCTCTTTCTAAAACTTGTGCATGATTTTAATTACAGATAAGTTTCTCTTTAAAGGCCGGCATTCATGCCTGGGTTGCTAAGCTGATTTCGATACATCTCCACGTTCCTGCTGTCCGGCCCGCTGGTGCACAGGCCAGGACGGCTGCGGACCAGGCTGGCCCCGGCAACTCCGGTTCTGGGTGCTCCTTAGCCTCGAGATGCTAAGAGTCCTGCCAGCTCCACGACCTTGTCCTGACCCAGAAGAGTAGGCCAAGCAGGGTAACACACCCAGGCCCTCCAGAACTGCCTCCAAGCTCCTTGGTGCCGCAGGACTTGGGGGAGCAGCTGGGCTTCTGTTCCCTCAGGTCACACAAACTGCCCAGCAGGGGGCACAGAGGAGTCCAGGTGGGCAGGCTTGTGGGGGCCAGTGCTGGAGCCAGCTCTGCCACTGCCTTCTCCCAGAAGCCTCCTGGACCCAACCTTCTCCAGCCCCTCCTGGGGGTCACCACTGCCTATGGCGGTGAGCCAGGGAGCCCCTCACCTCAGCCGTGTACTGGGCACAGCATCTGAGCAGAAGCCCCGGGGAGGGGTGAACCCACACCATCACGGATGCTGGGTGTGGTCTCCTCTCCGCAGTAGAGTGTGCTGAGCCCCCCCCCCCCTCCATGGAGCCCCAAGCATTTGATAAAGGGAGCAACTGTTCTCAGGGCTGTTGAGCACGTGGGTGTGTGTTGAGGACCCCAGGGTGCCTGGAGGCCTCCACAAACCTCCACCAGGGACCATTGGCCCAGAGGGACCGAGGCCGGCCTCCAGGGACAGGGCTTGGGTCTGCCAGATGCCCTGGGTGTGAGCCCAGACACCTGTGTGTCAGCGTCAGAGGCAGGGAGTTCTCAGTCAGCAGGACAGAAGAGCTCAGGACCCTGCATGGGGCTGGGAAAGCGAGGCTTGGGCTGCGTGGGCACGTCTGGGTTCACATGTGCGCTCTGCATGTCTGTGTGAGTGTGGACGTGCGTGAATGTACAGGGGTGCCGTGCACACGAGGGTGCGTGGAACCCGTCCTCATGCCAGGTCCAGCCTGAGGCTTCCCCACGGGCATGGTTGGCTGTGCCGTGGGTTCTCCTCTTCTTAATGTGAAGAAACAGCCATTCACTCACAGAAAATAAGACGACAGAGACTGAGCCACAGACGTCTGTGTTCGGCTCTCAGGCAGACGCAGGTCCAGGGCCCGGCCCAGCCTTCTCTTCCGCAGGGGTTGGCAGAGCCCGTGGTAAATGAAACTGCCCAGACCACACTCTGTGTTCCTGTGGCTTCACCCGTAATAATTTCAAATCCCATTATGATCCCTCATTTTTTCAGTATGCTCTGGTCCTGGGGTTCATACATCAAGAGAGCCGAGTGCCAGGGATGACCCGGCCAGGGCAGATGAACCAAGGCCAGCGCCCGCCCAGGCCTCTCCGAACCGCCTGGGCATCCCCGCCCCGGGGACACATCCGCCCGGGAGAACCTAGAAAGGAGGTGAAAGAGAGGGTGCCGGGGTAGCCACGGCCATGGGACCAAGGCCCAAATGTCACCCAAGGTGAGCCAGGAGAGGAGCCCCAGCGGTCTCTGCCACCTGCATCACTCAGTAGTGGCATCTTACAAACAAGCATGTGGGGTCTGGCTCCTGGCACCCCGTTCTTCACCCTTCCATGCCCAGCAGGACTCTCCTGAGGGACGGGGCTGCTGGGGCCCCCAGGCCTGTGTGCACCCCCAGAGCGAAGCTCTCCCACCTCCGCTCAGGGCAGGCAGCCAGACCCACCTCTGGTGAGCACCTGTGGCAGGTGCTGTGGGAGTGGGGACAGCACCATCTGAACCCCCAGGACCCCTCCACAGTCTCAGGTCCTCGAACCTCCTGTGCTCATGGCTGGCGAGGTGGTCAAACTGAGGCAACCAAGAGACATTTGTCCAGCTTTGGCTGAAAACACTGTGAAATGGAGATTCTCTCTCATTTCTGAGGCTCGGCACCGTCAATGGACAGAGACACTGGGGGACTGTGTGCCGGGAGCCCCACAGGTGGCCCGCCCCAGCCCAGCCCCGCGGAGTCTTGGGGCCTCCAAGTGTAAAATCAATCAGAACGTTGGCCGAGGTGCCTCCAATTCCTGAGCATGAAGCCATTCCTTGCCCAGCAGGGGGCTAATTTCCAAGGCAGGGAAGGCAGAAAGAGTACTGCCCGGGCCCTTGTGGCCCAAACAGCCCAGGCCCCAGACCCCCCACTGCAGCCATGTGCTTGCAGGTCGCCTGTGAGGGCTGCTGTGAAGGCACAGGGGTCATGTCTGCCTCCCACCCTGCACACGCCCCTGAACACACGGCCGGCACGCACAGTGCACCAGCTTCCTGTGTGCGTTGGGGTGGGGTACCCCGGCCCCCCTCTTTCCTGCCCTGCAAGACCCTGGCCTGCAGCCAGAGGCCCCAGAGCAGCCCCACATAGGCAACACGTCCCACAGGCCAGGCCCAGAAGTGCTGCCCAGCAGCCACCTGCAGTCAGGGCGAGGTGTCGCAGTGGGTGTCGCTGGACACCCACTCCTGTCCCCAGGCTACTGACATGGAAGTCCAGGTCCTATGCAGGTCTGTGGTATCTGCCCCACAGGGTCCCTTGGGGTTTGTTTGGGGCCCAGGCCCAGCACAGAAAGGGTCTGTCCCTTCAGTTATCATCAGGTGGGGAACCCAGGCCTGGAGGCATGGTGTGTGGCCGGTCACATGGGGCTGGTGGCTGCCTCCTTTGCCAGATACATAGGGGCAGCCCCTGGGCTGTAGGAGAGCAGAATCTGACCTGACATGGTAACATTGTGAGCCAAGGCTAGCCTGACCCGGGCCCACCCACCGCCCTGAGTCCCAGGGGAGCCCCCTGGCGGGCTGGGGCTTGTGGGGAGAGGCCATCCACCTCCTGAAAGGCAGTGAAGGACAGACAGGAGACCCTGGGTCAATGGG
Source organism: Saccopteryx leptura (assembly GCF_036850995.1). NCBI lineage: Eukaryota > Metazoa > Chordata > Mammalia > Chiroptera > Emballonuridae > Saccopteryx > Saccopteryx leptura. The sequence continues at coordinate 694,609 of NC_089507.1, forward strand.
TCCAGGGCCCTGGAAAAGTCTCTGGGGAGGCAGGGGGCTGGGGTTAAAGGGAAGGGCCTGGACAGAGAGGGGCATGTCCAGGCTTGGGGGCAGTTGAGCACATGGTCACTGTTGGTGGGGGTGCAGCAGAGAACTGCCCACGGGCTCAGTCTATAAGTGGGCGGCACCACCCGCCCCCAGCCTCGGGGGGAGGGGGGGGGCTGGGCTTGTATCAAGTAGGTGGGAAGGGGCTCCGGAAGGGTGTGGACGGATGGGGGCAGGGGCTGCAAGAAGGTCAACACTGCCCCATAATCCCTGGACAGTGTCAGGTGCGCCCCTCCGCTCCCGTGCTGTCCGGGGAGGGGTGAGAGGCGGCCCGGGTGTCCAGGGTGCCAGGGCCCAGCGAGGCGCCCGCAGACCCGGGGCTCCCTCGCCGCCCCCTCCGCCGCCCCGCCCGCGTCTTCAGCGGTTCGGGGAGTGTAGAAAATGGGATTATCCAGGAACAGATGTGCACGAAAGGGGTGAAATGGAAAGTGCTGCGGCAGCGCCCGCCTGTGATTACCTCTGCCGCCGCGGCGTCCCGGGTCCCCCTCCCACCCCGCCCCCCAGCGCCGGCCCATCCCGGGGAGCCCTGCCGGGGCGCCTCATTGAAATTGAATTGATACTTTGTGAACTTCATTTGTGAATAATGTGATCTGACAGGGACAAATGTGACGGGGGATTGTTTTCAAACCGACTCCAAATGAAACTTATTATTGGGTAAATACAGACGCCTTTGTCTGGCCTCTCCCTTCCCTCCACCGCGGCCTGAATATGTATCAGCCGCAGTAATTGAATTGATAACCGGGGGTGGGGGGCCAGGCGGCGCCCTCCCCAGGCCCCGGGGCGGTGGGCGGCGGGGGGCGCTGGCCGGGTGGGGGGCGCCCCGCGGCCGTCAGGCCTCAGATGTCCTACATATTAATTTCCCTTCCCGAGCGTTCGCCGAGCGCAGCTCAAACCCAGTTAGCGGGATTGATGAAGGCGGCGAAAGGATACGACGCACGCTGATTCCACCTTTTCAGCTTCGATTAGCTCAGCGCGCGGGCTTGGTCCTGTCAGAGCTCCATTAAGCGGGCCAGGCCGGGCCGAGCCGAGCCGAGCTGGGCGGGGTGGACCGGAGGCTGCGCGCGCTCACGACGGGGCCCATGACGCCACGCGCCGGAGCAGCCCGGGTGGGCCCTGTGCGCCAGCCCAGTCCCCCCCAAACCTGGGTGATGGAGCGCCTGGCCCAGAACCTCTGCAGACGGACGCTGCTCTGCTCCTTGCTTCATCCCTGGTCCTCCGGCAGGGAAGGGCTACCACTGCTCTGCCTGGGTTGGGGGTTTCGGGGCGCCATGCGGGCAGACCTGGGGTCCCAGCTCGCCACCTGCTGCCATTGGCCCTGTGTGCCTGGCTGAGTGTTGGGGGGGTGGCCGCACGGCTTCACACCTCCTCTCCCTCTTCACCGGCAAAACAACCCCCAAGAACGGACCACGCTGACCGGCCTTTTTCAGGTGAGGAGACTGAGTCTCAGGTGCCACCAACATAGGACGGAGGCTGGAAGCATCTGCCCTCAGCCCCCGTGATCTGGAGCGAAAGGACCCCCACTGTCTCTGGAAAGACCGTGACAAGTTAGAGGAGCAGACGTGGAATGGGGACAGACCCACAACACTGGCTGAGGCAGGACATGTCCAGGACACCTCAGCTGGGGGGCCCCGCCCAGGAGCTGGAAGCCCTACCAACCCCACATGGCCACTAACAGGGCCAGGAGAAGGGCCTCGCAGCCCTGCTCCCCTGCGGGCACCCCACAAAGACAGTGGCCCTGGAGTCCAGCTGAGTTCTCCAAAACGCTGAGGGCCCGGCCCCAGGACACGGGCCGGGGAGGGGTGGTCTCTGGCTTGCACTGCAGGGTCCTCAGCCTTCTGACTACGGGCCGTCCTGGGGGGGCTGTGTCTAGCCTCCCACACCTGGGTCCAGGGTCATCTGGGCCCCATTTTATTTCCCGTGGGTGTGACAGCCTGTTAGGCCAGAGGGACCTGTCATCTGGGAGTGCTCCTCAGAAAAGCAGCCGGGGGGGGTGCTCCCTCAGAGAGGTGGGCTGCACCCAAACCCTTTAATATCACACCCCACCCCCTCCCTGGGGAGAGGATGCCATTAAAGCTCAGTCAGTCCTGACTCCAAGGGTGCAGGCCACCAAGGGCCACCCAGAACCACACCAATCAGCCATACCTGGCCCCAAGTGACCCCCGTGACAAAGAAAAACCCCAAAAGCCCATCGGGGGCCCACACCTCCTGCAAATCTGTGGGTCCCAGACCCGGCCCAGCAACCTCCACTTCCTCCTCCTTCTCACTGGTCCAGTTCAACTGCCTTATTTTACTTTTTAAATCCAATGAAATCCACATGCCCTAAAGTTAACCATTTAACCCGGTACCATTTGTGGCAGTAAGTACATCGTACTGTGGTGCACCTGTGTCCTCCGTCTGACTCTGGTGGGCAGTTAGGAACAGAGCAAGGAAGACTGGCTGGGCAGAGAGGTCACCAGGATGGGAAAGCCTCGGGCGCGTAGCAACGGGCACACCCGGGGAAGCGAGGACCCCGCACCCAGGGTGACTTCTCCTCCCTTCGATCGTCTCTGGTGGAGCAGGTCAGAGTCTCCCCTGACCTTCCTCTCCTGGCATGTTGCTACTCATGCAAGTTAGACTCCTTAGAGGAGCAGCCATCAAGGGGGCTGGAGAGTAGCCCCCTACACGTTAAGCCCCCAGGACAATGAAGTTCTGACCCACATCAAATACATCTAGGCCTTGGTTGAGGTTGTGGTTGTGTATCAACTCCAGGCCCAGAAAAGCAGCAAAACCAGCAAGCAACACCAGGCTGACCTCCAGACCAGCTGCATTGACTAATGACCCCCCCAACAGCCCCCCCGGTTTGTTTTCCTTGCCCCTCTCTCCTAAGCCCCAGAGGTCCTTGTTTTGACGCTGTAACTTGTTTCCTGAGCCCGTTTCTTCTACAACTGTCTTCTTCTACCTCTGCGACTTTCTAAATAAACCTTCTCTTATCGTTCGACTCTTTCCTAGCCAGATATCAGGTTCCGAGGTGCTGAACCAAGGTCCGGTCGGACCACAGCGCGGTCCAACGCCTGGTGCTATTCTGCCGTCGCCCACAACTCCACGTCCCTGTCCCTCCCAGGAGCAGTTACACCCCCATCTCCCTCCCTGGACCCTCTGTCCCTGTGGGTCTTCCGATCCCACGAATTTCCTGGAAATGGAGTCACGCCATCCATCCACCAGGCAGCCTCCGTGACTGGCTCCTTTCACCTGACAGTGTCTTCAGGGGGTCCTCCGTGTTGTAACGGCTGAATCACGGGCCACTGCAGGGACAGGTCACACTTCTTATCCACCAGATCAAGCATTCGAGGGCAGGCTGTGGTGCGAGCCAACACTAGGAAAGAGGTCTGGGACGGGTGACACGGAGGGGCCACGCAGGCCAGGGGCGGGGGCCGGGGTGGGGCCCGGGGTTAGTCCACATGCTCCCTCCCCCTTCATCCTTGGCCAGCTTCGCCCCTTTCCCGACTGCATTCCACCTGTCTGCCTCCTCACCTGTCCACCCTGCACCGCCTCCCTCGGCAAGCCTCTCCGCATCGGCCTGCTCGGTCTTCCAGAGCTGGAGCCTCGGTCTGTCCGGCCCCCACCACCCTCTGGACGAGGTTCAGAACCTGAAAAGCCCTTGGGAACTGGCTGCTCAACCCCCCCCCCCCACCGCCATCGCCTGGTACCCAGCCTCACCTTCCGGAACGCACCTCACGATGGCTCACCTCTGCATGTTTCCTCTCCCCGGGCTGCCGTTCTCCTTTCTCTCTGATGGGCAAAGTTCAGCTCTTCAAACCCAGACTGATATCATTTCTTCATAAAATCCTTTCTGGTCTTTTTGGTTTTCTGCAGAACTCTTTTGTGATAAACAACATAAAGCAAAATTGGGACATGTCCACAGACATGCTGGTGCTTGCTTTAGACTCATGACGAGGGCTAGGCCTCCCACCTGGGCTGCCACCCCCACAAGGGAAGCCCCCACATCTCTGTGTTCTGGCTGGACTAGAAACTCCTGGCAGAGTAGGCTGATTCCCACCCCAGGCCAAGCTGGTAGGAGGGTGTATGTGTGGTTGGTCAGATGGATGAAAAGATGGATGTGGGTAGATAGGTGAAGGGTTCAGTGGATGAATGGATGGGTGAGGGGAGAAATGGGTGAATGGATGAATGGAAAGATGGATGGATGGATGGATGGATGGACAAATGGAAATATGGGTAGGTGGTTGGTGGGTGGCTAGATGGAGGGATAGGTGGATGAATGATGGATGAGTAGGTGATTGATGAGTGGATGGATGGATGGATGGATGGATGGATTGATGGACAGTAGGATGGATGGGTGGGTGGTGGGTGGGTGGATGCATGGAAGAATGAATAAATAATGGGTGGATGGGTGGATAGATGGACAATGGAAGGATGAGTGGCCAGTCATTAGGAAATGTTGGACCAGCCCAAATCGCAGGACACTCTACACAACGCTTGACTTTCAAACCACTCAAGGCTGTGAAGGACAAGACAAACCTGAGGGCCTGACCCAGCCTGGGGGGCCTAATGTGGGGCCCTGGGGAGGAGTCCGCCACAGAAGGACCCCGGCAGGAGCTCAAGGGAAGTCTGCAGTTCAGCTACTCCCATCACACTCCTTCTCAGTCCTCGGAAGGTGGTCGCGCATACGGTGTCACATTGCGGAAGTGGAAGAGGAGCATGTGGGACCTCTCCATACTTTTAAAATCTTCTGTAAAATTAGTTCAAAATAAAAAAAGATCTTTTTTAAACTTTGGAATAGCATCCGTTACAGGTTGATTTGTGTACCCCCAAAGATGCTGAAATCCTGACGCCCTCATGTGGGGCCTTATTTGGAAATAGGGTCTTTGCGAGTGATCAGGCAAAGACGCGACCGTTCATGGGGGCCCCTGATCCAACGTGACCAGTGTCCTCACGGGAGGGGGGCATTTGGACACAGACACAACAGGGACAGAGCTGTCGGAAGTGGGAGCAGAGAACAAGGCGACGCATCGACAAGCCAAGGATGGCAAAGGGGCCGCCACCCAAATCGAGGAGAGAGGCGGGCCAGGCTCTCCTCACGGCCTTGGCAGGACCCGCCTGCCGACACCAGGGTCGCTCCGGAGGTGAACCCACCCGTCTGGGGCACTTGGCAAGCTGGCATAACATGCACATCGCTCCCTACGGCCAGGCCAACAACCTTACAAGCGTGATTTGTTCTCATTCTTCCTGTGGGGACTGGGTGGAGAGGGTGAGGGCCTGTGTGGGGTGGACACAGGGGACTGCGTGGCCTGGTGGTCCCCAGGTGGAGATGCTCCCAGGCGCCCTCCCATCCCCTGCTGCCCACCAAGTTCAGCGCGGCCAGCGCTGCAGCCCCCACACAGGGCACCTGCTCCAGGCCTGCCAGTAAAACCCACCCCAGCCAAGGGTGCGGCCTCTCCGCTCCACACCTGGGCCCTGGGATGGTTCCTCCCGGTGGCCAAGCCTGCCTGTCTGCCCTGTGTGAGCGCGCTCTTCGACTGGGAGGTGACAGTTTCACCTCCTGCTCCTGTCCCCAGCTGCGCTGGCAGAAGGAGAGAAGCCTGAAGACAGGAGCCGTGTGGCCTCCGCTTGCGGCTGGAGGTCCACCCCACGTTTCAGAGAACGGTGCCGACCCAGGAAGCAAAGATGTCCCGGGCCGTCTGCCCCACGGGCTCCTGTGCCTGGGTGGGGCCTGGGGTGGGGCCTGGGGTGGGGGGCGCAGGCTCTAAAGGCTGAATGGCCTGTTTACTTGTCAGCCTTCCGGGAACAGTGGGGACATTACGGAGGGGCCTTGGCCCGCTCCGTGGCCCGATAGCCCGTGACTTTCTGGTTCATAACACAAAGTCGTGCTTTTCATCGAGATGCTCACAGTCTCGAGATGATTCAAACATTCACAGAGCAGATCCAACGTGCACTTGCCTCCTGAGGCCCTTTTTTTTCTTTTTAACCCCAAACAAGTTGTCCAGCAAATCCTTGATGTCATGAACAGTCTCGGGGACAAGGTGGGGGTGGTTGTGGGTGCTGAGGGGGCGTCCCCACATTACCACTGGGGACAGCCCCATGCGGCCGACTCCGAGGGGACTGCTGTGTACACTGCCTGTTGGGGGGACACAGCCTCATGACCTCCCTGCTCCTCCCGGGGTGCTGGCCCGCTGGGAGTCATGTGCGTGACTTGGGACAAATGACTTGGCCTCTGCGAGACTCAGTTTCCCTATCACACTGGGTATTGTAAGAGCCGTAGTCAGCGGCTAACATCTGATCTCTCTCTGCAGCCGGGCACCAGCCTGGACCCTGCAGGCAAATCGAATGGTCCGGCACATCCAGGGGTGGCCCTGGGCAGGAGTCACTCTGCTGGTCTCTCCGGGGAGGCTCCGTCTACCTGGCCCAGCGTGAACACCCCCGGTGGCTACTTACTGGCTTGAACACCTGGCCGGTCACAGCGCACAGGATTTTGGGAAGCCGAGACACACGAGGGTCCAGGTCCTGGACACTGTTTCCCTTCGGACACCGCCGGTGGAGGGCTAAGGTGACCAGTGGTGTCCACGCACCTATCTCCTTCCCAAAACAAACAGAAGGTGCTGCTGCGCTCTCTGTCGACACAGAAGGGGAGCTGTTCCTTGGGGCCCCCCATCCCGGGAATGCCGGGCAGCCCAGGTTGGCAGGGGCCCAGGCGGCATGCTGAGGAGGCACAGGCGTGAGGGTTTCGCCAGGATATGGCACTTGAACGACCCCTAATCCCACTCTCGCCGGTGTCCTGCCCGAAGGCGCTGCTGGGTCTCCTATCTGCCGAGGGACGCGAGGTTATAAACCAGAGGCGTGTTTACAGGGACTCCACAGTAACAGGGACACACTGAGGCCAGTGTGTCCCTGCGACGATTTTCATCTTCCACGCTAACTTAAACACGAGAAAAAGGCTTTCCAGCCCCGACACCCGCCACCCGGCTTCGCAGATGGAGTGCGTTCGTGATAATTCACAGACTTCTCGGTTTCATTTTTCCCACCGCCGGGGAATCACAATTCGCTATTAAAATGTGCGGCGACCGCCCCTCCGCCGACCTCTGCTCGTTCAGACACCTCGAGGGTGACGCCGGGCGCAGGCCGGTGCGGACGGGGCCTCGCCGCTGCCCCTGCTGGACGTGCTGAGCGCTGCAGCTGCCGGCTGGCGGGAGGAGCTACACCCACACCTTCCCCCACCTCCCGCCAGGTGAGAAAACAGGCCCCTGTAGGCAACTGGAGTCTGGCCCTCTGGGCAGTCACGCTGGTCCTTTTAGGGGACCCTCTCCTGCGGCCTGGGGTGCACTGCCCCAGGTCAGGGAGCACACAATCCAGGAAGGCCCAGGGGGGACGCAGGTGCAGCAGGGGGAGCCTGTGTGAGGTCAGAGGGGTCCCCGTGGTCTTCAGACGCCCTCCATCAGGACCCTCCCTGTGGAAGCACAAGGCCGGGGACAGGCCCCCAACAGAACCTGAGGCCGGGACGGGGGGCTCTCTGCCTACACCCCTGTAAAACCCAGCCTCGGGCGTAGGTGGGCTGGACACAGAGGCTCCGTGCCGGCGCGGCAGACAGCCCTACGCGGCAGAGGTGGGAAGGAGGGAGGACCAGAGCTGTGACCCTGGGGGGCTCGCCGGGAGCAGTGGGGGGCAGTGTCCACGATGGTGAGTTTCAGGGAGAACATGACCCCGTGGGAGACATGGTGACTCGGGGGGGTTGGCCCGTGGGGCATCGAGGGGTCTGGAGGCCCAAGGCCACGTCCCCCCAGGAAGCCCGCCCGCCTGCCCGGCGGTGACGCCTGAGCCGGCCACCTCCGCCCTAAGCCCCACCAACCTGGGAGCGGTCCCTCTGTCCCTGGGACCATCCTGTCTGCCTCCTCCAGTACTGGGGACGTCACAGGCAGATGCCCAGACTCTCTCCAGGGAAACGGAGCTGAATGAGTAAATGAACAAGTGAGCGAATGCCTGAGGCCCGCCGCCAGGGTATGGCCCTTGAACGACCCCTAATCCCACTGTCCTTGGTGTCCTGCCCCGGCCACTCCGGGCAGCCCTCCGGTCGGTGGCTCACCTCGGGCAGGAGGGCAAGGTCTGTGAGTCATGTCTGACTCCACTCACGGGGGGTCAGGGCACATGGTGCTATTTTGGTGCAAACTGTCACCCAGCCAGGCCTGAGGTCCCAGCCCTCGTGGCTCCTCCCACCCCGCTGGATTCAATGCTCCTGGGGCATCTGGGAGGCAGTGGCCCGACCCCCACACCCCCTCCCGGCTCTAAACCAGCTGGAGCCCTCGGTGCAGATGCCGGTTCCGAGACTGTGGTGAGCCAGGGAGGGTCTAGGGCAGTGCCCATGAGCGGAGGAGCCAGGGAGGGACTAGGGCAGTGCCCATGAGCGGAGGAGCCAGGGAGGGACTAGGGCAGTGCCCATGAGCGGAGGAGCCAGGGAGGGACTAGGGCAGTGCCCATGAGCGGAGGAGCCAGGTGGGGTGAGGCGGGCCGGGGCGGGCCGGGGGACCTCTTTGTTCCCTCTTCCTCGTCACCACTAGCCATTCCTCGGGATAGAGACACGAGAGCCCGTTACAGAGCGCCATTAAACTGTCGTCTGTGCAGCTGCGCGTGAAGAGGCAGAAGATCACGGTCAGGGCCCGGCCAAGCGTGCGCCTGGGCGCCACCGTGACCAGCCCCAGGGAGAGGCCCCAGGAGAGCCCCCCCCAGCCTCCCCAGAAGGAGGCTCCCCAGGCCCAGAGGCTCCAAACCCGCCTGGAGGTGGCAAGAACAATGGGAGGAGAGCCCAGGCCTGGAGGCAGCTGGGGATCTGCTCTCTCAGGCCCCAAACGGCCCTGCCGTCCACAGCCACCAGGGAGGCCCCAGGGCTGGGAGCCGCTTGGGTGGGGAGCAGCAGTATAGTGCCGCCCCCGCCCCTGCACCGGTGGGAAACTGAGGCTGGGTAAAGGGGAGCCAGAGGGGAGGCCCCCAGATGAACAAACGTATACTCGGGGTCACCACCTTCCCTCGTGGGGTCTGGGACCCCAAGGGGCATGGCTGGAGTGAGCTTCTGGACGCTGCAGGCCCCTGGGCCCCTCTGCCAGGCCCCACTCAGCTCCCAGGCACTAAGTCCCCAGGTAGGTGAAGACGCAGGTGTGGAACTGTAGCCATGGGGCCTCAGAGGAAGGACGATATGGTGAGGAGGTGGTGCCTGTCTGAGCGAAGCATGTGGGAGCATGTGGGAGCATGTGCTCACGGATGTGCACATACATAGACAGTACATGTGTGTAGCTACCAAGCTGAGCTGGGCTGCCAGGCGGCCAGCCTTGGAGGGTCTCCCAAACAGAGATCCCTGACACTCACCAAACAGACACCCTTAGACAGAGTCCCCCACATTCACCCAGACAATGTCCCCAGAGGGTCCCCAGCTCACTCAACAGACCCCCCCTGACAGAAGGTCCCCCAGACTCACCTAGCAGTTGCCATGGTGCCCACTTGTGGCTGGTGGCTGAGGGGCCCAGGTCCAGGGCAGGACAGCAGGCACGGAAGGCACCTACCTGAGCACAGGCTCACGGCACACCTGCCCTGGGGTGCCCTGCCCTGCGGCCAGGCTGAGGGACAATGGCCACCCTCCAAGCAAGCTGGTCCTCAGAGCCCTGGGTGGGGACGGGCTTCTTCTCGCCTCTCTGAGAGGCTGCAGGGGAAGGGAAGCCAAGCTCCAGGGCCCCCCCTAGAGGGACCAGGCCCGCTTGGCCAGGCCAGTGCAGAGGGACCAGGCCCGCTTGGCCAGGCCAGTGCAAGGGGGCTCGGGCGGGGTCAGTGCAAGCCCACAGAGCCCAGGAGGGTTCCGAGGGAGAGCAGACAGCCAGCCAGGCACACTTCCTGCAGCTAGCTGCCCGGCCAGTGCTCCGAGCTGCCCTCCTGGACGGCTGTGGTCAGTCAGCTGCCCCTCACTGGCTTAGTCTGGCGGCCACAGGGAATGACACCCCACTCCGACAGTCGGCAGGGGAGGGTTGTTCTGGCCCAGCCGCCGGCTCCCAGCCTCCGAGGTGCGTGATCTGTTAAACGGGCGTGAAAGGCGGACGATCAGAAGGTATGTTCTACAGAATATTGATATCTCACTGCTCCCGCCCGCCCGGGGGGCACATACCGCTGCGCCCGCTCAGAAATACAATATTCTCGGGGTCTTTTTCATAAAGGTCTTTATGGGTTTGGAAATTTAAACACCGTGGCGCCTGAGTTGAATTGGAAGCAAAAGTCTCTAAGCTTGTACATCTTAGAGGGGAAAAAAAAAATTCAATTAAGTGGGATTTTAGCTGTTTCAATAAAATTGGACTCTCCCTTTTCAAGATAAGAGCTCCCGGTGCAGAGCCACCTTTATGAGCCACAAGTCCCCACTTCTCCAACGGCGTAATCCTCGCTCGGGACACAATACCCACAACAGGAAATCAATGTACGGTCGAATCAATTTGAAAATATAAAATAAACTAATATATGAGTGGAAATTGACTTCCTATGGATTAAAAGGAGCACAAATAGCAGGAAATGCCAGCTTGTTAGCAGGAGGGAGTGGTGACGGGGGCAGGGGGCGCGGGAGAAGGCCGGCAGCCCCGGTGGCTGGTGCAGGAGGGAGGTCCGGGCAGGAGGGTGTGCCCGGCGTGGGGGGGGGGCGCGCTGCGGCACCCTCGGGGTCAGGGGCAAGTGCATACACTGCTGTCGGCAGCATGGCCTTGCAGAGGTGAGGACCAGCCCAGGACCTTTCTTCTCTGCATCTCCCACCTCCCACCCCACCCCTGCCTCTAACCCAGGCGGGACCCTGGACTTCAGGGTAGGGTGGCTGCTGAGGACAGGAGAGTAGGACCAGCTGGGAGCCTGCAGGTCGAGGACCGGCAGTGTAGACAGGACGAGGACTGGCAGTGTGGACGGGACGAGGACCGGCAGTGTGGACGGGACGAGGACCGGCAGTGTGGACGGGACGAGGACACGGCAGTGTGGACGGGACGAGGACACGGCAGTGTGGACGGGACGGGGACACGGCAGTGTGGACGGGACGAGGGCCGGCAGTGTGGACGGGACGAGGGCCGGCAGTGTGGACGGACGAGGACACGGCAGTGTGGACGGACGAGGACACGGCAGTGTGGACGGGACGAGGACACGGAGGTGTGGACGGGACGGGGACACGGCAGTGTGGACGGGACGAGGGCCGGCAGTGTGGACGGGACGAGGGCCGGCAGTGTGGACGGACGAGGACACGGCAGTGTGGACGGACGAGGACACGGCAGTGTGGACGGGACGAGGGCCGGCAGTGTGGACGGGACGGGGACACGGCAGTGTGGACGGGATGAGGACCGGCAGTGTGGACGGGACGAGAGCCGGCAGTGTGGACGGGACGAGGGCCGGCAGTGTGGACGGACGAGGACACGGCAGTGTGGACGGGACGAGGACCAGCAGTGTGGACGGGACAGGGACACGGCAGTGTGGACGGGACGAGGACCGGACGAGGACCGGCAGTGTGGACGGGACGAGGACACGGCGGTGTGGACGGGACGAGGACACGGCGGCGTGGACGGGACGAGGACACGGCGGTGTAGACAGGACGAGGACACGGCAGTGTGGACGGGACGAGGGCCGGCAGTGTGGACGGGACGAGGACACGGCAGTGTGGACGGGACGAGGACCGGCAGTGTGGACGGGACGAGGACACGGCAGTGTGGACGGGACGGGGACACGGCAGTGTGGACGGGACGGGGACACGGCGGTGTAGACAGGACGAGGACACGGCAGTGTGGACGGGACGAGGGCCGGCAGTGTGGACGGGACGAGGACACGGCAGTGTGGACGGGACGAGGACCGGCAGTGTGGACGGGACGAGGACACGGCAGTGTGGACGGGACGAGGACACGGCGGTGTAGACAGGACGAGGACACGGCAGTGAGGACGGGACGAGGACCAGCAGCGTGGACGGGACGAGGACCAGCAGCGTGGACGGGACGAGGACACGGCAGCGTGGACGGGACGAGGACACGGCGGCGTGGACGGGACGAGGACACGGCGGCGTGGACGGGACGAGGACCGGCAGTGTGGACGGGACGAGGACACGGCGGTGTAGACAGGACGAGGACACGGCAGTGAGGATGGGACGAGGACCAGCAGCGTGGACGGGACGAGGACCAGCAGCGTGGACGGGACGAGGACCAGCAGTGTGGACAGGACGAGGGACGGCAGTGTGGACGGGACGAGGACACGGCGGTGTGGACGGGACGAGGACACGGCGGTGTGGACGGGACGAGGACACGGCGGTGTGGACGGGACGAGGACACGGCAGTGTGGACGGGACGAGGGCCGGCGGTGTAGACAGGACGAGGACCGGCGGTGTAGACAGGACGAGGACACGGCAGTGTGGACGGGACGAGGGCCGGCGGTGTGGACGGGACGAGGACCGGCGGTGTAGACAGGACGAGGACCGGCAGTGTAGACAGGACGAGGACACGGCAGTGTGGACGGGACGAGGGCCGGCAGTGTGGACGGGACGAGGACACAGCAGTGTGGACGGGACGAGGGCCGGCAGTGTGGACGGGACGAGGACACGGCAGTGTGGACGGGACGAGGACACGGCAGTGTGGACGGGACGAGGACACGGCAGTGTGGACGGGACGAGGACACGGCAGTGTGGACGGGACGAGGACCGGCAGTGTGGACGGGACGGGGACACGGCAGTGTGGACGGGACGAGGACCGGCAGTGTGGACGGGACGAGGACACGGCAGTGTGGACGGGACGAGGACACGGCGGTGTGGACGGGACGAGGACACGGCGGTGTGGACGGGACGAGGACACGGCAGTGTGGACGGGACGAGGGATGGCAGTGTGGACGGGACGAGGGCCGGCGGTGTGGACAGGACGAGGGATGGCAGTGTGGACGGGACGAGGACCAGCAGTGTGGACGGGACGAGGACACGGCAGTGTGGACGGGACGAGGACACGGCGGCGTGGACGGGACGGGGACACGGCGGCGTGGACGGGACGGGGACACGGCGGCGTGGACGGGACGAGGACCGGCAGCGTGGACGGGACGAGGGACACGGCGGTGTGGACGGGACGGGGACACGGCAGTGTGGACGGGACGGGGACACGGCAGTGTGGACGGGACGAGGACACGGAGGTGTGGACGGGACGAGGACCAGCAGTGTAGACAGGACGAGGACACGGAGGTGTGGACGGGACGAGGACACGGCGGTGTGGACGGGACGAGGACACGGAGGTGTGGACGGGACGAGGACCGGCAGTGTGGACAGGACGAGGACACGGAGGTGTGGACGGGACGAGGACACGGCGGTGTGGACGGGACGAGGACACGGAGGTGTGGACGGGACGAGGACCGGCAGTGTGGACAGGACGAGGACACGGAGGTGTGGACGGGACGAGGACCAGCAGTGTAGACAGGACGAGGACACGGAGGTGTGGACGGGACGAGGACACGGCGGTGTGGACGGGACGAGGACACGGCGGTGTGGACGGGACGAGGACACGGCGGCGTGGACGGGACGAGGACACGGCGGCGTGGACGGGACGAGGACCGGCAGCGTGGACGGGACGAGGACACGGCGGCGTGGACGGGACGAGGACACGGCGGCGTGGACGGGACGGGGACACGGCGGCGTGGACGGGACGGGGACACGGCGGCGTGGACGGGACGGGGACACGGCGGCGTGGACGGGACGGGGACACGGCGGTGTGGACGGGACGAGGACCAGCAGTGTGGACGGGACGAGGACACGGCAGTGAGGAGACGCCCCCAGGCCTGGGTTAGTGTGGGGCTGACCTTCTGCTCTTGCTGTTGGGGGACAGGGGCAAGGGTGGGGGGACAGTGTTCTCCCACAGCACCGACCCCCTCAGAGCCCTGGGACCTCCCCTCGCTCTGGACAGGCCTACCCTTCAGTGGTCAGGTCTGCCCCAGCCCAGACCCGAACCCAGGTCACCCGGCTCCCTGACCCAGACACCTTGCAAGCATTTGGACTCAGGGTGTTGTCGACCACATGGTCACTTGCTCACTGTTTCTGTCCTCTCCCCGATGAACCCCACACTGCCCCTGCCACCAGCCAGCCACGTGGCCACGCTCCATCTCACCCATCTGACCAGGGTCCCCTCCTCCCAGGGCCCCTCTAGCCTGTCTGAGCACCAAAGCCAGCACGTCCCCGTTTGGTTTGCTTCTGTTTCTAAATAAAACACAAGTGACAACCCTGGGTCCCGTGGCTTCTGTCCCTGTGGACAGAGTCAGGAAAGGCCCAGCTAATGGGGCTGCACCTCAGCGCCCACCCCCCAAACTGCCCACCAGCTAACCGTGTGCTGGCCCGCCCCCTCCCTGAGCTCACCCCCTTCTAATCCAGCCCAGTCAGCCACCCAGCTACACCCACTCATCAACCCCCCCGCCTGCCCACCCACTCGCCCACAGTCTAGCTAGTCATTCCCTGCCCACTGGATGCCAAGCCCACCAGACCACCAGCTCTCCACCTGTCCACCCACCCATCATTCATCCGTTCATCCAACCAATGGGCCATCAGGACACCCAGCTATCCACTCCCTAGACCAGCCTCCTCCCCGCCTACCCACCTGCCAAACCCACACCCAGTAACCCTTCCAGCCCCGCAACGTCACGGACTCACTTCCCGGAAGTCAATCATCCCACCCACTTTCTCCTCCTGGTCACCCATTGGCCGAGCAATAACAAGTTCAGCCAATGGTATGATCCCATGCCGCCCCACCCTCGCTATGCAGCAGTGTGGGGGTCCAGGTACCTGTTAGCACACCCACCCCCCTTTATACACTTAGAAAAGCCTCTTCCTCCCCTTCCTCCCTGCCCTCCCCTCCCCCTCTCCTGGCCCTGCAGACTCGGTCCACCTGGCCTGGTCTTGCTCTGTGCCCCCACAGCAGGGGGCTTATCTCCGCCCACTCCCCTCCTGAGACCACCCAGCGGAGCCAGGCCCAGGGTGCACTGGGTGGGGGGCTCTCTGGTGGCTGCACAACCCAACCCCACCCCACGGGCTCAGCGGAGCAAACCAGTGCAGATGCGCGGATGGGCTTGCTGTGCTGTTCACTGTCAGGCCGGAACGAGGGAGAAAGCTCAATTTGTAAACACTTGGTCAATATGAATTAACACCATCAGGATGGATTTGAGACTAAATTGGACAATCGCGTTGGCGGCACCCAAGGCCAGGCAACAATAGGTAAATTAGGTTGTCATTAAATTATCACAAGGAAAAAAATGCATAATCGGCAGCAGGGCCGGTAGAAAGATTAGGGTTATTTACAAAAACCGTGCTGTTTGCAAATCTGTGCAAAATTATTTGCTCCTGACGGAGTTTTATAGTGCTATCTGCACATTATCTCCGCCCCGAGATTCCTGGCCCTGCATATTAACTAATGTCTGCTCTTTAATTGGAAATAGAACAGGCCAAATTGTAAATCGCTTTTCTGTCATCTGTCTTGTGTCCATGCTGGTCCCTGGGAATGGAGGACCTGGAGGGAGCCCTCAGCTCGCTGGGCAGCAGCACCTCCCAGGGGGGGGCCCAGACCTGCCCTCCACACCCGGTCACTTCTGGTCCTTCCCCAGGGCCAGGCCAGGAGCTGGGGAGAAGACCATGTTAACACATCCACAAAGTGGTGCAAATCGGCAGTAGGTGTTTGGGACCCACAACATTGCAGACCCAGGGATGTGCTTTACAAAGGACATGTGCCCTGGGTTCTTCTTCTCCCATCGAAGTCAGGAGGGCTTTGTGAGGGGAACAGGTGCTCACTGGGGAATAGAGGGGCCGACAGCCCCAGCTCTCGGCCTCCCTCACCGGGGCGGATGGGCATGAGGGCTGGCTCTGTGCCAGCTGGGCACTGGTCTGGGGGGTGGACAGAGGGGCTGGAGGTGCTTTCCCAGGCGTCCAGAGGACTTGGAGATGCCCAGGTGCCCACTTCCCACAGCCAGGCATCAGAATGACCACAGGGTTGGAGGGCGGGGGACAGGCTGTGACAGCCAGAGGGGCCCAGGAGCTGGCTGGGGCTGAGACTGCCAGTGGGCGGCCTTTCTGCACAAGCACACTCGCCCCCGACAGGAACGCCAGTCACCGGGCACAGGTCTGCTCACACAGGCTTGTTTGGTTGGAGCACCTCTCCAGCCTGAGACGGGACAGCGGAGATGACCAACGCTCCAGCTAGCGATTTTCAACCCGGGGTGCCACAGACTTCTTAAAACATGCAATACTCAACTACTTAGTCCTGTCTTCCTTTCCCTTAGATTGTCAAATAAAAAATGACAACAGCCCTGGCCGGTTAGCTCAGCGGTAGAGCGTCGGCCTAGCGTGCGGAGGACCCGGGTTCGATTCCCGGTCAGGGCACACAGGAGAAGCGCCCATTTGCTTCTCCACCCCTCCGCCGTGCTTTCCTCTCTGTCTCTCTCTTCCCCTCCCGCAGCCAAGGCTCCATTGGAGCAAAGATGGCCCGGGCGCTGGGGATGGCTCCTTGGCCTCTGCCCCAGGTGCTAGAGTGGCTCTGGTCACGACATGGCGACGCCCTGGAGGGGCAGAGCATCGCCCCCTGGTGGGCGTGCCGGGTGGATCCCGGTCGGGCGCATGCGGGAATCTGTCTGACTGTCTCTCCCTGTTTCCAGCTTCAGAAAGATGAAAAAAAAAAAAAAAAAAACAACATGCAATACTCAACTACTTAGTCCTGTCTTCCTTTCCCTTAGATTGTCAAATAAAAAATGACAACAGTAGCCATCTGGTGTGAATGTCCTGTCTTGAACCATAAATATATGTCATATAATAAGCTTGCATCTTATTGGTCACATCAAGGAAGTTTGTGGTTCTTGGTACCAAAAATTGGTTGATTGGTTGATTCTTGGTACCAAAAATCTTGGGTTTTTTTCTTAAGTGAGACATAGGGAGGCAGAGAGACAGATTCCCACATGCTCCCCGACTGGGATCCACCCGGCATGCCCACCAGGGGGCGATGCTCTGACCATCTGGCAATTGAGCCATTCCAGTGCCGGAGACAAACCCACGGAGCCATTCTCAACACCCGGGGCCAACTTGCTCCAACAGAGCCATGGCTGTGGGAGAGGAAGAGAGAAAGAAAGAGAAGGGAGAGGGGGAGGGGTGGAGAACCAGATGGATGCTCCTCTTGTGTGCCCTGTCTGAGAATCAAACCTGGGACTTCCACACACCAGGCCGACGCTCTACTGCTAAGCCAACTGGCCAGGGCCCTAAAATTCTTTATATACAAGCCTAGGTACATGATTTTTAAAAAAAAATCACTCTGGAGCCAAAAAGGGTAGATAATTACTATCACTACTTTTTTTTTTTTTTGTAAATCAATCAAAATGATATTTTTTTTTTGTCAAATCGGCAAAAATATAAATATAGTTTTCGGTGTGCCAGAGGATTTTAGTAATTAGTTTATGTGTGCCATGAGATAAGACAGGTGACAGTCCCTGATCTGGCTGATGCCAGTGGGGGTGCAGGAGCTTTCTCTCACCGACAGTGCTGTTTTCCTTCACTGGTTTACTCGTCTGATCTCAGAGGTCTTTCTCTGAGCAAAAAGATAAAAATAAAAATAAAGCATGTAGAGAGGCTTAACATACAGAGCCCGAGGTACAGCCAGAGAGTCGGGGGTCCGCAGTGCGTCTGAACTTGATCTTTTTGCTTGTAGCCCCAGGGCAGAGGAGCTGAGGAAGTGACCCAGAGAGAGGTGTGGGTTTTAGAGCCACAGCTCGAGCCGAGTGCATGGTCTCATCAGCACTTTTGTGGAGGAAGGGACACAGATCAAGGAGGGCTGGGGTCCTGAGACAGGATGGGACGGGGGGTGGACCTAGATGGACATGGAAACTTCAATCCCCCACACACAGGCCCCAGGAGCCCTCTCTGTGCTTCTGTCCCCGGGCCGTCCTCATGTCTGTCCACCCTCCTGACCTTTGCACCTGACCTACCACTAACATCGGAGCTGGCACACCCAGAGGGAAACGGTCCTGGCTTCTCTGAGCGCAGCTAGAACACCAGGGGAAGCAGGCATACCGGCGAGGGGAGAGGTGTGGATGTAGGTCCTAAGCCAGGGGTCCCCAAACTTTTTACACAGGGGGCCAGTTCACTGTCCCTCAGACCATTGGAGAGCCAGACTATAAAAAAAACTATGAACAAACCCCTATGCACACTGCACATATCTTATTTTAAAGTAAAAAAACAAAACGGGAACAAATACAATATTTAAAATAAAGAACAAGTAAATTTAAATCAACAAACTGACGAGTATTTCAATGGGAACTATGGGCCTGCTTTTGGCTAATGAGATGATCAATGTGCTCCTCTCACTGACCACCAATGAAAGAGGTGCCCCTTCCGGAAGTGGGGCGGGGCCGGATAAATGGCCTCAGGGGGCCACATGAGGCCCACGGGCCGTAGTTTGGGGACCCCTGTCCTAAGCGGTCCCATGAAGGGCAAAGGACACTGGGCCAGGAGGGCACATCTGCCCGGGAGTCTGGATCGCAGTTTCCCTCCCAAGCCGCTGGGAGTGGTGCTGAGAGTTGGCACGGACCCCTCCCTGGCACTGAGTAGAGGGGACATCCTGCGTGCTACATCCTAGGGTGGACGAGACAAGCAGCCGACAAGAGCAAGCGATTGCGTCCCCGCACCCCACGCGCAGCACAGGACCAGAGGCGTGTCCTTGTCCGCGTCACCCTCCTCTTCCCCACGCTGTCCTCGTTTCTGAGTGTCTGGTGATGGATTTAGGTCACAGACTGTCCAGCTGGTGTCCCGACTGAAGAGGAACTTGCCTGCAGAGGTGGGCGTCTGCCGTCTGCGGAGGGCAGGGTCAGTGGGAAGCCATGGCCACTTGAGCAGTGTCAGGCTTTGTCACGGGAAGTTAGCGTGGGGGACAGTGCTGCCATTTGCCAGCTTGCTGTCATCTCCAAACCATGCCTGCGGCTCGGCCTGTGTTCCCAGGCTCCTGGGCCACTGGCCTCTGCTTGAGTTCCACCACGGAGAGGCCCGAGTGCAGCCTGCAGGGCTGGACAGCACCTCTGGTGGCTACCAGGGGACAGAGCGTCCCCCTTGGCGGGACTCCTGCCAGGCAGGCCAGGGGCAGCTGCACGGTCCCTCCAGACCAAGATGCAGTAGCTTCCTGCTGTCTGACGTCCACGCTGCGGCCCCTGTGTGACCACTGCTCTGGGCCACTCTGCCTCTTTGAACAGACTGATTCTGCTTTCCTTGAATTCTCCATTTTCAACATCAGGGTCAGCGTCCTGTTCTCCCAGCCGGGGCTCGGCCTCCCGCCTCTGCGTCCCCCTCCTCCCGGCGGGCCCGTTGAGCTCTCAGGGCGCTCCTGACCTGAACCACGGCCGGCCGACCTCTCGCTGGGTGGCCACAGGCGCTGTCCCTGCCCTGCCTGTGAACCGAGGGGAGGAGGTGCCCCGCCCGGCCACAGAGCCTCCCTGAGCATCCCGTAGGCGCCAGGAGAAGCAAACCAGGCAGAAGTCCCCTCCCATAGGGTCACATGCTAGGGGGAGGGGGGCATAACACAGACACTTGTGCCACGTCCGGCCAAGGCGTGCCCTGAGGAAAGGCGGGCGAGGGGCTGCTGCTGACCATGGAAGAGGGGAGTGGGCACGTGGTTCCAGGCAGAGGGGAGAGCAGCAGCAAAGCCCTGAGCCAGCGCCCGGGGCTGGCACGGCCAGAGGGGCGTGAGCACAGACATGGCGCTCGGAGGGCTGGGCTCCCCACGGTGTGCTCCCCACGGTGTGCTCCCCGGAACACTGGCCGCCTCCCTGAGGGACGGCCGAGGGGGCGTGGAGGGGTCCAGGCCGGTTTGAGGGGGGCGTAGAGGGGTCCAGGCCGGTTTGAGGGGGCGTGGAGGGGTCCGGGCCGGTTTGAGGGGGGCGCGGAGGGGTCCAGGTCGGTTTGAGGGGGGCGCGGAGGGGTCCGGGCTGGTTTGAGGGGGGCGTGGAGGGATCCGGGCTGGTTTGAGGGGGGCGTGGAGGGATCCGGGCTGGTTTGAGGGGGACGTGGAGGGGTCCGGGCTGGTTTGAGGGGGGCGCGGAGGGGTCCGGGCTGGTTTGAGGGGGCGCGGAGGGGTCCAGGCCGGTTTGAGGGGGCGTGGAGGGATCCTGGCAGGTTTGAGGGGGGGCGGAGGGGTCCAGGCTGGTTTTGCCAGGTTGCACGCCCAGAATGAGGGCCCGGAGCCCGGGAATGGCCCCTGAACTAACCAGCGGGTGGGATGGGGAGGCGGGAAGAGGCTCAGGGACAGAGCTGGGCTCTGTAAACCTAGCAGGGGACAGGCGAAGGGACAGGAGGAACGGCCACAGGTGGTATATTCCTGCCCGTGTCCACTGTGTGTCCATGGTGTGTGTTTGCAGGTGCATCTGCGTGTGAGTTCTGTGTGCTTCCATGTCCATCGCTCCGGGTGTGTGTCCATACACGTGCCGACCTGTGCACCCCCCGTGTGTCCGTGTGAGCCTGCCTGTGGGATTCTGCGTATCTGTGTAACACGCTGGTGTTGCCCACCATGTGTGTCCACGTGTACGTCTGCGTGTCCACATAGGTCCGTGTATTTGTTTCCATCTGGGTGCTTTGGGTCCGAGGACAGAAGGGTGGAGGCTGGGCCCAGAGCCCCAAGGTCCACCCAGACTGAGCCGGGCAGAACTCTGTGAGTCTGGACCAGAGGGCAGGTCAAGTCAGGTCAGAGCCACCTGGTCTAAGGAACAGTGCTGGGTAAACCTGACAAGAAGACCCACAGGGAGGCTCCCAGCCTGCAAGCTTCTCCCACAGCAACCCCGGCTCCCAGCCCGGCCCGGGGGCCCAGGTCCCTATGGTGGCCACTCCTGCAGCCATGGGGCTGCACGTGTCCCGGTGCAGGGGTGGGCTCTGGGCTCTGGGCGGGCAGGGCTGGGGGCTGAGCTGCTCCAAGTGCCGGACGGGCCTCCCCTCCTGAGGAGAGAAGCCGGGCGGCCTCCGGTGTCGACTTGGTGCGACCACCTCATTGATCGCCTGGCTGGGTTAATTAATTAATTAGGGGCGGTGCAGAGGATGTGGGCTGGCGGAGAGGGACCCGGCCGCCGCCGGGAGCTTTATTAGTACATAAAATGAGTGTTTAAAACCCACACGGCCAGAGTACGCTGCTGGGGCTTTTCATTAAACAAACCTATAAAATTACTTGCCTCATTATGTATTTTCGCGACTTCCTCCGCCTTCCCCCTCCCGCCCCACCTGCCGTCCGGCGACCACTCTAAGTGCCTATTTGAAATCAATTTCTCTAATAATGGACTTAATGAGCTCATCAATTAGGGCTGCCATAACCGAATGTAGCCGTGCTCTTGCTTATCAGTTAAACTCTGGAACTAATTTCCATGCTTCATCTATCACGGGGGGCCCTAGGACGTTTGGCTGCTGCTCCGGCCCGATAGGGAGACCCCAGCCCTTCCCACCGGCCGAGAGGGGCGGCCCCGAGAGGACAATGAGGACAGAGCTGCCCGCCCGGCCGGGAGCAGCCTCGGTGCGAGGCTGGGCCGCCGTAATTAGCGGTAATGGATGACACGCACTCCCGAGATAAGACGATCGTTCCACATGGAGAATCCCATTATGCCTCTCTGCCCGGGCCCTCACCCTCTAAATAACGCCCAATAGGCCGGCCCCACAGCACAGCGGCCTCGCACCTCCCCAAACCCCCGGTGCCACGGGCGGGCGTGGGGCTCCTGCAGCTCGGGGCGGGGCTGGGGTTTGGCCCTCAGAGAGCACCCAGGTGCAGGGGGCAGTTGGGAAGACCCCGGTGTCTGTCGGTGATCAGGGAAGCAACCGAGAACAGAAGTTTCCGGAAGCTGGACCAAGGGGTGTCGGGGAGTGTCGGAGGCAGAGCTGTTGCTGGACACAGCGAGGTATGCTTTAGGGTCCAACAACCTATGACCAGTGACCTGGAGGGGACACTGCGGTGGGTTGAAGACCAGGGGGGACAGCGGGGACAGGGACAGCCGCCGCAGAGAGGCCTCGAGTGGGCGGCTGGGTGAAGTGGCCGCCTTCAGCAAGAGCTGGATATAGAGGGCACCCCATGCTTGGTGCCCAGTAGGGACTCCATACAAACAGACGGACAGATGGGCATAGAGGTGGGCCGATGGACAGATGGATGGATGGCCGGCAGTCTGTCTGCCCCCGCTAGGAGGTTCACATAAAAAGCCACACCCCGGGCAGGGAGGGGTGGCCATGCTGGGCACCCCGTACCCTCGGACGCCTCTTGTTGTTGCATGTCTCCCCCTGACCCCACACCCCCTCCAGGCTGACCATGTCTCCCCCTGACCCCACACCCCCTCCAGGCTGACCATGTCTCCCCCTGACCCCACACCCCCTCCAGGCTGACCATGTCTCCCCCTGACCCCACACCCCCTCCAGGCTGACCAGTGGCCACCTGAGAGGCACGAGGGGGACCAGGATTCCAGACCCAGAACAGTACAAGTGTGTCCCCAGCAAGACACCCTGGGGGAGGCGAGGAAACAGGCCCTTCGTCTCGGGGCGAGGCACAGAGTGTGGGCCACCATCTCCGGCCATGGAACATCAGGCCAGCTTTCCTGGGACCCACACCCTCACTGTCCCTGTCCCCCAACCATGGACCATAGTCTTCTCCTCCAGGGGGGTCCCCCAGATGGCCAGCCAGTTCTCCCTGCAGCCCTGAGCTACCACTCACTCTGCCTCCAGCCCTGCACCCCAGCCACAGGCTGAGCCAGGCCTCCCTCTGTTCCTTCTGCCAGGAAAAGCCTGGAAAAGTCCAGGGAGCCCCTGGGCCTAGTGTGGGCAGCACTAGGGCGCCCCTACTCTGTCCAGGTACAGACCCAGGCCACACCCAGGGGAGTGTGGGTACCGTGTGCAGTGGGAAGGAGGGGCACAGGGAGACGAGCAGGTGTGAGGACTGGGCGGCAGGCGAGGGGCATCCTGAGCCCCCATGGGTGCAGCAGACCCTTCCAGCAGGGAGGGCTGTGCATGTGTCCCAGAGATCTGTCATAATCAGCCCAGCTCTTCTCCTGAGCAAAAAGCCATTAATGTGTTTTATCAGCAGCTTGGAGGAATCTCCGACCGGCACACCCTGCCTGGCCAGCTGCCTCCCCCAGGCTGTCCTCCGGGGTACCCCAACCCTCACCCCCTTCCGGAGGGCAGGTGCAACCATGACCTATGGCCTGGCCCTTCCCACCTCCCCTGCCCTGGGCACACTGGACACCAGAACGTGGGGTGAACTGAGCTGGGGTCCCAGGAGACAGCCCCAGACATTGCTGAGCTGCCCCGCGAAGGACAATCCTCAAGGCCCTCAGCCATGTGGAGTCCCTCCCACAGATCACGGGACACCCGTAGGGGTACCCGCTCTGTGCCAGGTCCCATCCCAGGCACTGGTGGCTGCGTGGACCCTGGGTGGGCGGAGAAGTCCAAACGCATCACTTCGGGGAGGTAACAAGGACTGCAGTGGACAAGAGGCAGAGACAGGGCCCAGAGCACTCTAGGTACTCCCTGTGTGCCTGACTTGGGGGGCGGGTGGAACCAGGGGGAGCCCTGAGCAGAGGATGGGCATCATCCAGGACACAGGTGCTGTGACCTCCAGCAGTGACAGTGGGGGCTGAGCACAGTGGAGCCCATAGGTGGGTGGGGACAAGACCAGAGACCCTGGGCTGGGTGAGGCACTTGGAGGTGAAGGGGGGGGGTGGGGACAAGACCTGAGACCCTGGGCTGGGTGAGGCACTTGGAGGTGAAGGGGGTGGGTGGGGACAAGACCTGAGACCCTGGGCTGGGTGAGGCACTTGGAGGTGAAGGGGGTGGGTGGGGACAAGACCTGAGACCCTGGGCTGGGTGAGGCACTTGGAGGTGAAGGGGGTGGGTGGGGACAAGACCAGAGACCCTGGGCTGGGTGAGGCACTTGGAGGTGAAGGGGGTGGGTGG
The DNA here is from genome assembly GCF_036850995.1 of Saccopteryx leptura. NCBI lineage: Eukaryota > Metazoa > Chordata > Mammalia > Chiroptera > Emballonuridae > Saccopteryx > Saccopteryx leptura. The sequence continues at coordinate 718,616 of NC_089507.1, forward strand.
GGACAAGACCAGAGACCCTGGGCTGGGTGAGGCACTTGGAGGTGAAGGGGGTGGGTGGGGACAAGACCAGAGACCCTGGGCTGGGTGAGGCACTTGGAGGTGAAGGGGGTAGGGGGAGGAGAAGAAGGAGGGAGGGGAGAGCAGGGTCTTTGCAGGAGGGAGAGGTCAGCTGGGCCAGATGACCCCAAACTGACCTTGTGAAGGAATGTAATGTGGGGCCAGGTTCCGTGGGATTTAGTGACGTGGAAACGCATGGCAACCAGATAAGCTCAGGAAGGATCCGGGGAGTGGAATTTCAAAGATGGAGAAGGACCAGCCCATCTGTGCCGATGGACGCTGGGGCAGGGAGGGGAAGCCTGGGGGGGCAGCGGCTGGGCTGGACCCGGAGGGCCTGCAGGGGCAGCCAGGACAGCTGTTCAGCTCCCTAGCAAGCCAGCCTGCCTGCAGGCAAGAACCCTCCCCACCCCAGCTCAACACCCTCCTGCAGTCACTGTCCCTCCCCAGTTACCCGGGCCAATGTCAGGAGTCCCCCCAGGGACCATGGCGCCCTCCCCGGGTCCTGCCTGGGGCCCTTCTTGGCTGCTCTCAGAGGACAGCACCTGGGGCCTCAGTCCTTCATGGCGACTTCCTCCCTCTGGTACCAACTGCCACAGGCAAGTTTGCCCCCTAAGCACCAAATGAGTAAGCCAGGGAGCAATGAATGAGCAAGGGGAAGAAGAGACCTGTCCCTACCTGGCGGGTCACACCCACTCCCTTCTCAGGAAGTGCTGCTCCAGCCTCCCCAGGCCAGACCAGGGTCAGCCAGCCAGGACCAAGGGGTGTCACCACCACCCAAACCCTGAGGCCGCTCTGTCTCCATTTGTAAGCTCAGGTGCCGTGCTCCCAATAGTGCAGCCCATCCACCCAAGAGAGTGTGAGGGGGGCCCCGGGTGGGCTCCTGAACCAGGCTCCACCTGAACTCCGCACCAGGGAAGCCCAGGCCCTTTGCTCCTGGCTGCGTGACCCCGGGAAGCGTGGCAGCTCAGGGACTGGTGCTACTCAAAGTCCCCCCACCCCTCTGGGAGCCGCCATCAGCCTGTAGCTAGTTGCTCAGAAATAGCTGTAAGGACACCAGGTGGGGACACACCCGCTCAGGGGAGGCTGCTCTTTTCGGTGATGCCTGCCTCAGGGAAGGAGGTTGACAAAGGCCTCTGTGTGGGTGGGAATCCCAGCCCGGAACCTGGGTTCCAGGCCTCCTTGTGGGGCTAGAGGTCCTGCAGGGGGGGGGGGGGAGGAAGGCACACAATCTCTTGGTCACAAATCAACACCTTGCAGTCGAATTGGCTGTGACTGACCTCATGGCCCCTTGGCCTGACATACACAGATAGGAGCCAAAACGCTGGTAGAGCAATATTGGTCTTGGTGTCCATCGAGATGGCTGAGGCCACCTTCACAGTGTCCACAGGCCTCTGCAGGGCTCGAGTCCGGCCTCCGTCCTGCCCCGCACCATGGAGAAGGTGGAGCTGGGTCTTTCAAAGGCAAAAGGAAGGATGGGCCGTGTCACATGTGTGCTCACCAACACTGGTCAGCCCCAAGCTGCTGAGAGCAGTGAAGGCACCCTGGGGCCCTGCTGTGCTGGGAAGGATATCAGATCCTGAAAAATGACTCCCTCTGTCCCCAGGATGGGAGACAGAGGGGGCCTCACCTGCAGAGGAAGAGCCCTTACAGAGAGTGTGTGGGGATCTGGGATCGGGGTCTTCTGGGCAGCAGAAGCAGGTGTCCTGGGGCCCCAGGAGGGGCAGGGCAGCCCCTTGAATTGGCCCCGGGTTACCCACTTTGTGCTCAGGCACTGACTCATCTGTCTCCCTCCCCCTCACCTTCCCAGACAAGGGCAGGAGCAGAGACAGTTTGAGTGGGGGTTCGGGATGAGGCCCAGGTCACTGCAGGGGCTGAACTCCCAAGCCTCACGTGAGCACCCTCTTCCCCACTCGCCGGCTGAGGCCGCGGCCGGGATGGCTCAAGTTCAGACCCTCGCTCAGTCCCTTCTCGCCTCAGTTTGCCTGGCAATAGGACCAGGATGGTGACAAGACCAGCTAAGGGGTGCGCGGGCTTTGTGAGCTGGTAAGGATGCCGTGGCATCGGGCTGCACTTACGAGGAGCCCAGGGGGAAGGGCCGGTGGGCAGGCAAGTCCAGCAGCAAGCACAAGGCTGTGGTCAGAAGGGTTCTGCACACTGCAGTGAGCTCCAGGGGGCTTCGGGCTCAGGCTCCGGTCCCATCTCCTGGGCTGTTGAGAAGGCCTGTGTGTACGTCAGCCCCTCCATTGTGAGGCCCAGGCAGCCACCCTGAACAGGGAAGGGCCCCCCCAGCTGAGCACCCCCATTCCCTCCGCACGTGGTCCAGGCAGGAGGCCAGCTTTAGCTCGGTCTCCCCGCTCCCTTCCTGACCCCTGCTTCCTGGTGCCCGTAGGGGCCCTGCCTTCCCTCTGCCCCCAACCCCTGGCTTCCCAGTACCCACCCACACCACGGGGCAGGCCACCCAGTGTGGGGAGCTCCTTCCTCCACAGACCGCAGAAGGATGAAGGGTGGGCTCCCAGGGCTGGGAATGGTGGGCGGGAGGCCGACCTTGACAGGGAGGACATTCAGGGGATGTGGGGTGAAGGAGAGAGAACGTGGCTGGCGGTGAGGCTGAGCTGGCCGGAGCCCCTGAGCCTGGCCTCTTCGGAAGCCCCCGAGTCAGGCAGCAGCTGGCTGTCTCGCACCCCACATCTCCAGAGGGCTGAGCCAGCCCGCCCTTTTGGCAGCTGCGCCTTTAATCGGGCTGAACGGAGTGAGTGGGGGGGGTCATGCAGCCGATCCCCTGGGCATCTGGGGGCCTTTCTCCAAGCTCAAGAACACTGAACCATCTGAAAGCACCATGGCCACGGGAAGGAGCCCCCCGGGCAGCCCCTGTCGTTGTGACCTCTGTGCACCAGTGCAGCTCAGCCCCCAAAGCCACAGGCTCCAGGAGAAGCAGCAAACACCCTCCTCTGCTGCCCGGGAGACTCTCCAGAAAGGGCCGGGCAGGCAGCACACAGCCAGCAGCTCCAGGCGGCCTTGGGGACTGGCCCCGGGGGCTGCGGACACCCCAAGGGGTGAGCAGAGCGCAGGGAGCCCGCGGAGGCCAGCCCGGCCAGCAGGGTGACCGGCAGGGACAGGGTTAAGAGCGGGAGCTGGCCTCCCTCCCCTTCCCTGGAAATGGCTCCCTGGCTCCGGAATGACTCCGCTTCCCCTCTTAATCTGTATTTTACGAGTGAGAAGCTTTGCATTATGCAAATCGTTAGATAGGAACAGGTGACATTTCAGCAAAGAACATGAGTGCTCGGGCTGGCCGGGCGGGCTGCTGATTTAGACATTAGTATTTGTCACTAGGGTGGCGGGGGTGGAGGGGGGCTCAGCTGTTCACACCTTAAGGTGGAAGTCTGCAGCAGGCACCCCCACCCACACCCTTCGGCGGAGGGTGCTCAGTGAGCGGGCAGGCTGCACTGGTGTAGGCTGGCGTCTGTGCCAGGCACTGCTCGGTGGCCTACAGGTGAGGAAACTGAGGCACAGAGAGGCGGATCTCTGGCTGGACATGGGGCAGAATCCAGGCCAGGCCAGGCCAGCGGGTCTCAGGTCCCCATACCCCTCACCACTGCCCTGGGTGCCCTGTGCCCAGGCTGGCTCCCCAACACAGCCTACATAGGCACCAGCACCCATGCCGGGCCCCCCCACACACACACACCGAGGGCTGCCCCACCCGTTCCGTGGACCTCTGCTCCACCTCTGCCCACGGAGCCCCGAAACCCTTCCCGGCTCACCACACCCCGCCACCCTGCTCCCTGGGAGTACGGGGTTCTCCCGGCCACTCGGAGCGCGGAGCGCCCCGGGCCGCTGTGTGCCGTGGCCATCCGTCATCCCACTGTCAGATGCGTCCACCGTCCATTTCCCGGGAAGTAGTTTGAAAGGAAATGGACGGAGAGAGAAGTGAGGGGCCACTGCACCTCACAGGGGAGCCCCAGCTCTTCCTTCAATTTTCTAGCTGCCTGGCGCCGCGCGCCGCCCTCCTCTGCGCGCCCGGAGCCCCGAGCCCCGATGGGAATTAGGAACTGGAACGCAGTTCCGCGGCGGGGCGGCCGAGGCAGCGGCGCTGGGGTCCCCGGGGACCCGCGCGCGCGCCAGGGCTGCCGGCTGAGCAGAAACTCCCGACGCAAGCCCAGCAAAACCTGCGCGGGCGGCGGCCCTGGCTTGGCTGGCTCTCTAGGCGCGCCCACTGCAGTGACATTTAAGATAAAAAGGAAGAGACTGTCCCTGCTCCAGCGGTAGTACTGGGCTTGAAATTAGCAACAGAAAAGGAGACGCTCCCTTTTTGTGGAGGGAGCCCTGCAGCCCAGCCGCGGGGCTGCTGACCGGCACTGTCCAGCCAGCGTCAGTGGTCACTTCCCCTCGGCTCACAGATGTCAGTCTTGGGTGCCCATGATCAGCCCCGCCCCCTTTGTGCCCGAGCAGGTAGAGATATATAGGGGTTTCTATTAAGAGCGATGGTTTGGGACTTGCAGGGACAGAGAGAGCTGAGGGAGGGGTGGCGACAAGTGGTGGAGGGGGAGGAACCTGCAGGAGCCTTACCCCCCACCCCCCCAGCCACCGCTATGGGGACAGCCAGGGCTTGAAAACTCCTGGGGAGAGATTTCCATGGGGGGCGTCCCCAGCAGCAGAGGAGGCCTCCAATCCCCTCTCACTCTTCAAGGGGGTGGGGGCAGGTGTCAAGAAAAGGAGGTGACAGCTTCTCACAGGCGTGGGAACACACTGATGCATGAACACACATAACACACTGACCCATGAACACACACACACCTCACATGCACAACACAACATGCTCACACACGACTCACAGGCGCAACATAACATGCCCACACAACCACACATACAGCACACACGAACACACAACTCACATGCACACACATAACACACACACAGCCCCTCTACAAGCCAGAGGGCTCTGCTTCCAACACACCTCTGCCCCCTCCCTCCCCCAGCTCCTCCCCCATCACAGCCCCGCCCTCACCAGGCCCCTCCCCACCACAGCCCCGCCCTCACCAGGCCCCTCCCCATCACAGCCCTGCCCTCACCAGGCCCCTCCCCATCACAGCCCCGCCCTCACCAGCTCCTCCCCCATCACAGCCCCGCCCTCACCAGGCCCCTCCCCATCACAGCCCTGCCCTCACCAGGCCCCTCCCCATCACAGCCCCGCCCTCACCAGGCCCCCTCCCCACCACAGCCCCGCCCTCACCAGGCCCCTCCCCATCACAGCCCCGCCCTCACCAGGCCCCTCCCCATCACAGCCCCGCCCTCACCAGGCCCCTCCCCATCACAGCCCCGCCCTCACCCAGCTCCTCCCCCATCACAGCCCCGCCCTCACCAGGCCCCTCCCCCCAGCAGGCACTCCACCCCGGAGCCAGAGGGGTTTTTTAAAGGAGTTTGGACCTAGAAGTTGCAGACAGTACAGAGCCCCATATGCTGGTGTGTCCCCTTAGTCACGGGTACATGGGCCACAACGAAGAACTCAGAGTCCATATCACCTTCAGCAAAACCCCCAGACTTGATTCTCATTTTCTGTGTCCCTCAGAGGTCCGTCTTCCAGCCCAGGACGCCCCAGAACCCGCACAGCCCCTCAGGCCGTGACAGCTGGGGCTGCCTGTGTCCCGCGGACCCTCCAGTCTGGGCTGGCCTGAGGTCTGCCTCACAGTCAGGCAGCAGAGAGGACCCAGAGGTCCAGGAGGGGCTGTTCCCCTTGTGTCACTTGCTCAGGGACAGTGACTGCTGCCCCGCACAGGCCCTGCACCAGGCCAGTCCCTAAGTGCCACCCCACTCCAGGGGAGCTAGGACATTCCAGAGCAGGCCACCCAGGGCCCCCCCATGCCCTCCACCCCAAGGACCCTGAGGCCTCTGCTGGCCCCGCCCCTACTTGAGGGTCCCTGCTGGGCCAGGCACCAGTGACTCCCCAGCCTCCACAAAGCCTCTGTTCTCTAATCGTCCTCATGACCCCACACACTGGCCCTCTGCCTGCAGCCCCTTGATGTCCACGCAGCCCTACGGGAGGTGTAGCAGGCGACTAGGGGGGCTGTGAGTGGTAAAATGGGGGGCAGAGTGACATGACCACGGTAGTCAGCAGATGACAGAGCCGGCCACACGTGGGGTTGGGGGACGCAGGGCCGGGGGACGGGTCTCCCGGACAGCAGGGACACCTGTACCTGCACGCATTGGCTATGTGGGCCCCTCGAGGGGCCACAGTGCGATCTCACCACTTCTTCCTCCCACAGTCTCAACAAAGGGGACAGGAGAGGTTAAAATGCATGGTGGGCCCTGGCCGGTTGGCTCAGTGGTAGAGCGTCGGCCTGGCGTGCAGAAGTCCCGGGTTCGATTCCCGGCCAGGGCACACAGGAGAAGCGCCCATCTGCTTCTCCACCCCTCCCCCTCTCCTTCCTCTCTGTCTCTCTCTTCCCCTCCCGCAGCCAAGGCTCCATTGGAGCAAAGATGGCCCGGGCGCTGGGGATGGCTCCTTGGCCTCTGCCCCAGGCGCTGGAGTGGCTCTGGTCGCGACAGAGCGACGCCCAGGATGGGCAGAGCATCGCCCCCTGGTGGGCAGAGCGTCGCCCCCTGGTGGGCGTGCCGGGTGGATCCCGGTCGGGCACATGCAGGAGTCTGACTGTCTCTCCCCGTTTCCAGCTTCAGAAAAATACAAAAAAAAAAAAAAAAAAAAAAAAAGCATGGTGGGACACATTACAGGCCCAGGTGTCACGGGAAGGCGTCCTACACGGCCTCCAGGCCTCAGACTCTGCTTTGCTGTGTGAGAGTGTCGCCCCACCTAGTAGAGGCACCCACTAAGTTGGCAGGAGGAACAGGGCACAGAGCCCGCTAGGCAGAGACTGTCCACCTGTCCCTGCACAGAGAGGCCCTTCCCGGAAGGGGGACGTGGCAGTCACCTGGCCAGCCGGCCCTCTCCTTCAGGAGAAAGACAGGACTGGGACTATGGACTCCTGGCCTGTGTCTGGACCAGTGACGGTGTCCCTGGAGGCCTCCCCCATGGCCGCAGCTGAGAATAGGTGGGAAGGGCTCTGTCTAGCAGGCAGGGTGTCCGGAGGGCACAGAAGGAGAGGATGGTGCTGGGTGCTGACCCAGGGCCCCCCAGTGATAGCTGTGACAGCAGGTAGGGGGCAGGCTGAAGGCTATGGGCCTGCGTGAGTGTCTCCTCCCAGCGGATGGGAGGTGGTCTGTGCTGCGTCCCACCTGCCCCCTGGGGAGCCAGAGGGTAGAAGGCCTGTGCTGTCAATTTCCTGTCCCCACACAGGAAGTGGTCTGGCACCCTCTGGTCCTACCAGCCAGGTGCAGGAGTGGGAACCGGGGCCCGAGGGTGGGCAGCCTGGGGCAGCTGGGAGACTGTCCTGTGCATGGTGAGCCCTCCCGGCCACCCAGCGGCCCCATCATCGCTGCAGCCTTCTCCTGCAATTCCACCTTAAATGGCTGCGATCCGCCTGCGCACCGGTGAGCTCACGCTAATATTGGCTCCAATAAAGAGCAAATCAGGACTGAAGTTGACTGGTCTTATCGCACAGTCAGAACTGATGGCTGCAGAAGTCATAAAGATCCTATTTAATCTCACGCCTATCTATCACCGCGGACGTCTGCGCCCTCTTTGCGCTCATTACGAAAGCAAAGCAGATCTGGCATGAATAAACGCAGGATGAAGTGCTCACCGGGCTGTGGCAGCGTGATCAAGGGGGGGGCCGCCCCGCCCCCGCCCCCCGCCCTGCAGAACCGCAGCTAAATTATTCCATAACCGTGATTTGAGGGGACAGCCCGCAGCACCCCACAGCGGCCTGCGGGCGGCGACGCGTCCTGATAAAACATCCTTCCCAATTTACGGCTGCGCTTGACCAAGCGGCGGCGGCCTGCGCGCGCGCTGTCTAATCACGCCATCAGCGCCCGAGATGGGGCTCAATGGGGACTCAAATGAAAGGAGACTGGAAAACTACCCTCAATTGAAATGACATTTGTAAATGAGGCAGAGTTCTCTGTTCAGAGTGGGAAGTCACGGTGACTCTGAGAAGTCCTCAACAGAGGAGGCATGGGCTGGGGGCGGGGGTGGGAGGGGGTGGAGGCACAGGGGCAGCAGGGAGGTGGGGGCACCACGGGTGGGGGTTCACAATGAGGAGAGGCCTGGAACTGTGTCCCCGGAGACACCGCTCCAGAGACAGAGAGAGAGAGAGAGAGAGAGAGAGAGACAAGGGCTCCTCGGCCTGGCCTCCCCGCGATGGGCCCTGGGCAGCATCCCTGAACCCCACTGCCATTTCTATAATGGGGCACAGGGTGGCCTCGTAGGAGAGGAGGGGCAGGACTGGAGGACAGAGGTCTCAGCGTCGGTATTGCCTCCCCCCTGCCTCTCTGGGGTGCCACCCAGCACGGGGAGGGGGGGCTCATGTCTGCCTTCTTCTCTCCCCTCCACCGTGCTGTCTCTGGCCTCCTCCCTCCAGCCTTCATCTGACTGTCTGCATGTCCCCTCCGGCCCTCTCTGACAGAGGTAGAGGGAGGTGTGCATCTGACCCCAGGGGGTGGGTCTGCAGCTGTCCTTAGAGGAGGCAGCATGGAAGGAGGCCACAGCCTACCTCAGGGGCTGGAGGCAGGAAGCCCGGGTCAGTCTAACTGGCCATGTGCCCATGACCTTGCCACATCCCCAGGTCCAGGTCCACTCACTGGGGACACTCTGAGCAAGGACAACCATGCCCAGGTGCAGGGATGTGGCCCTGGAGGACGGCGTGAACCCCCAGAGCAGCACATCCAGCAGGAGCCGGGAGAGCTGTCCGGCAGGCGCTGGGCCTGCCCTGGGGTTTGCCCTGGCATGGCCACTCTGCAGGCAGGCCTTTATGTAAATCAAGGCCTAATTAGCCCATCCGGCATTTGTGTAGAATATCATTTTTTTAATTACCGGCCCTGGGCAGGTTTGGCCGCTGCCTGTTGTGGGGCCAATTACCATAAATCCCGCGGTAACAATTAGCGACATTGGCGCCCAGCGCACGTGTCTCCGCTGTTATAATTATGCTCGGGCGCTTGTTAATTGGCCTATCTGACTCTTTACTTTTTATGCTGCTCATCTGCTCATTACCGCGGCCATTTAATTCAATTAGCACCTTAATTAGAGGAACAGTCTTGTCCAATGTCGGGCCTTGTCAGAGAGCTGGCTTGATGAGTCGAGCAAACAGGCGCGGCCAGCCTGGGAGGTGGGGGCTGCCCCCCACCCCACCCCCCGTTGCCACGGTGCAGCCCGGCTGTCCAGGGCCCTCGGAGGCCCCACCAGAGGCGCGCTGGAGCGACTCCTGCCTGCCACGGACCCCCCACCAGCCCCCCCCCCCCGCCCACCAGCCCCCCACCACGACCTCTGCGTCTCTGCAGGTCAGTCCCTCGCCCACATCCCAGGACGCCTCCGCGCCTGGACTGGCCGCTGGGTTTTGTTTTGTGCCACTCTATTGAAATCGCTATTCCCTGCCTATTAATTCTCCTAATTAGAATTAAATGAAGCATGCTAAATTGCTAGATTAACCAATAATTAAGCGGCCACCGCACTAAAACTGAATACCCTACACAGCCGGGCACCCCCCCTGCCTCCACACCAGGGGCTTCGCCCGGCCAGCCAGGCATGGGGAGGGCCCGGTCCTGCTGCCCAGACACAGGGTGGCAGCCCCACCCCTGGAATCCCTGCCGGTCTCCCCTGGTGGGTGGCACTGTGGCAGCCGGTGACCTTGTAGGAGACCCCTGTGGGTCTGTGAGGTTGTGAGGTTGTCTGTGTGGGTCTGTGAGGTTGTGTGAGTCTGTGAGTGTGCTCATGGGAGGGTGAGGGGGAGCGGGGTGTGTGCTGCGGCACAAGGACGTGGCTGCAGATGTGTGTAAGTGTGAGCAATGGGAGTGCGCGCACTGGGTGAGAGAGGGCACAGCTTGGAAGCCCCACGGGAGCCTGTTGGTGGTAGGAGGTGGGGAGACCCTCAGATGCTTGGGTTGGGAGACAGAACAGATCAGGTGAAGAGCCAGTCCATGCTGGGGCTCTGGGAAGACCCCCCGAGAGGCGTAGCTGTTACTGGGGGGGTGTTCCCTGCACGCTATGATTTGGCTCAAGGACAACTACAGCCCAGGTGTTCTGCATCCCAGGTGAGAACTGCCAGGTGCCTGTGCCCTAGTGAGAGCTCCCTGCCCCCATGTGTGCCCTAAATGTTTGGAACTCCTCCCCAAACTCCCGCTGCTGATGTGGGAAAAACCGGTCAGGCAGGTAAGGAAGGTGTCAGGGCCACATGCCCCTTCCCTCCCCCACCCGTCCCAATAGGAAGGAAGGAAGTGAGGGAGGAGGAGGTGGGGAGTGAGTATGGAGGAGGGGCATGGTCCAGGACCCCACCCCCTCCACCCCCCTCCATCCCCCCACCCCCACCCCATACCCACAGCACTGGGTGGACCAGTTCACCCTGAACCCCCCACTGCATTCTGACTCCTCCCAATCAAGCTCCTGCTCAGGTACCTCCTCACGGACCCTCCCACCTGGGAGGGGCGGCCCCTAGAAGGCTCCCTGGGGTCCCCAACCCTGAGCCCTCCACCCTGCATCCCTGTGGGGGGGGCCCATCCCTAGTCCCCACACACCCTGACTCCCACATCTGCAGGGGCCCCTGGTGGACACCCTGGGCTTTGCAACAGTGGACCAAGGCCAGCGCTGCTCAGGTAGCCCCCTCCCCACCCCAGCCCCCCCCAGGGCCCTCCCACCCCTGTCCTGTGGCTTGGGGACCAGCATGCCCCTGTTAGGGGCCATGTGCCCACCCCTCTGCCCACTAACCCAGGTCAGAGGTGGGATCTGCTCCTACAACAGCACTCCCGGGCTCCTTTCTGCACGGACTTACCAGCCGTGTGACCGTGGCTGTGGGTTCCCAGCTTCCCTGTGCCTCAGTTTCCCCATCTGTGGAAGGGGAGGAGACGGACGATGTCCCGGCATTGCTGAGAGGGCTGACTGAGTTGATGCTCAGGACTGCCAGAGCACACACGCCGCGGTCAGGCTCACCCGGTGCGGGCTCAGTGCCCCAGCTCCGGCCCGGCTGGAACCCACAGGGAGGCCGGGGGACCTCGGGGACAGCCGAGAGGGACCACCGCATCCGACGTTCCGCTCCCCGCGGGGCGTCCCTCCCTGGTGGCAGCGGCATCATATCAGGGGCCCGGCTGTAAACTTCCCCCTAACAGCTGGCTCCTGCAGCCGGAAGATATTGACTCCGGGAGAAACAATGGCACAAATAAAATAAAAATAAAAAAAGTTAATTATCCTTTGTGTTTGTAATTTAATTAAAGATGCAGTAAAGTTTTACTGTTTTTCCAGGTGATGATGTTTAGAGCCCCGAAAAGCTATTTGTGCTGCTGAGATTAAAGTGCATTTTAAAATGTTCCTCCAGCACTTTCACATTTGTTGATAGATTTTTAAATTAAACTTTAAATTGTAATCTAAATTACCTCCAACAATTCATGGTCCCTGTAATGAACTCCCACCGTTCCCGCTGTCACCCACTGATGATGGAGTGCGTGCGAAGGGGGCTCCCACCGCCTGCCGCAGGCGCCCAGGGAGCTGAAGCCAAACCCGGTCTCAGGGAGGCCGGGCGCTGGGCCAGGCGGGTGGGCCGCTGGTCACCTGGCCGTCCAGCCGGGTCCATCTCGAGGAACAGGCTGCTCGCCAGGGAGGTGAGAGCCCTCTGTCCCTGCCCCACGCCCCCCGGCCCCACTGCAACCCCACCACCAGCCTCCTGGGCAGGAAGAGGACATGGCCGGTAGAATCATCCAGACCCCCACAGGCCACCCGTGTAGCTAAGAAAGGCCCCTGGGAATCTAAGGTGGAGGTGGAGGTCAGTGCAAGGGTAGACAGAAACTGTCCCTGGGCCAAGCAGGCAACCCCTCCTCTTGCCCAAAGGCCCCCTCCTCCAGGCAGGCCCTTCCAACCTCGGGGCCTCTTGTCTCCTGCAGTGTGCGGGGACCCTTGTATGTGGTGCTCGGACTGAGCAGAATTTTACAATCACGACCCTCCCTTAGAGAAGTGGTGGGCAAAGGCAGAATCCTGAGCTTTGGTACGTGTGTGTGTGTGTGTGTGTGTGTGTGTGTGTGTGTGAGGACGTGTGCACATGCTCCTCAGGGGTATTGCTGGTTGGCTTCCAGACTCGGGCAGTAGAGTGAGTCGTAATCCTTTCAGTGGTGGAGGCTCTTACCTCCCATTGGTAAAAAAGGTGACATCTGTCAAATGCAAGGAAGTGAGGTCTGCCTGTGTGTGTGTGTGTGTGTGTGCGCGCGTGCACATGTGTTCATGAGTGTATGTGTGTGTAAGGGTATGTGTGCACATGTGTTCATGAGTGTATGTGTGTGTAAGGGTATGTGTGCATGTGTGTATGTGCATGCAGAGTTTGTATATACATAAGAGAGAAATGGTGCTGTTTTAAGGAATCAGCTCCTTGGACGGTGGGGACGGCAAGTCTCTACTCCTGGGGTCGACCCCAGACTGCCCCCAGGTGTGAGAGGCATGGCCGCCCAGTCTGAAGGCGTCTGGAGACAGGACTCCCCCTCTCTGGGGAGGCTGCTCTGTTTTCTCTTTGGTCTTTGCCCTGGTTGTGGGAGGCCGCTCCCAGTAGGGAGACCCAGTAGCTTCACGCAAAGTCCACTGACTTAGATGGAACCTCACCTGAAAGGCGCCCCGGCCGCTGTGACTGCCCGTCTGGACGCCGCGGCTTGACCAGGTGCGCACGCGACAGGCACCATCGCCGGCCCGCCGTAGCTCAGGCCGCCAGGCGGGGACCCGGTTCTCGGTTCCCCGAACTTCCTGAACCATGGTGTCTGGATGCTCGAGCACTTGTGTCAGGGGAAAGCCACCCCCATGGTCCCCTTTCTTCCTTTGCAGACGCCCCAGCAGGGCAGCGCGGGCTCACCTCCCCGGCCGGCGGCTCCAGCGGGCGGGGCAGCGCCGTGTTCTGACCTCCACACAGGCGTCCCCGCCACCGCCCCTCACAGGGTCCCTGCAGGAGGACACGCTGACCCTGTGCCTGACACTGACTCCCAGACGAGGCCACACAGCGCAGGGTGGGCCGGTGTCCCGGTGCCAGGAGATGCTTCCTGAAGAAGGCAGGCAGGAGCTGGCAGAGGCCCAGGGCCCCTAGACCACAGAGGGCACACATGCAAAAACCCAGGGTCCACACTGACCATGTGTCCAGGTGCCGTTCTGAGCTCTGGGGGCCGGGCCGGTGCACAGGGGGCTGAGTCAGCGGGGGCAGAAACAGCCAGACTAACAGCACCTTCAGGACTGACTGCTGAGCAAGAAAGGACCCCCCCACCCCGCCCCAGCCACCGCCAATCCACCACGCCAGCGCAGGGCCCGGCCGCAGCCTCACACGCTGCCCTGCGGCGCCCAGGGAAAGGCGTGGTCACATGGCAACGTGGGTCGTCATGGCAACGTGGGTGAGCGCCACGCAGCCTGGCTACCACCCGTCCGACAGGACCGTCCCACTGCGGGCACTGGGGTCCCCTCTGGAGGCTGACCTCACCTGCGGACAGCCACCTCCCACCCCAAGAGCCTCCCCTCCTCGGGCACCCACACCCGATGGCGAGTTGATGGCGGATATAAAGGCCCCTGTCCCAGTGGGGGCGGCTCTGCGGGGTGCCGGCAGCCTTTGACAAGACCCCATCGCCCCCCAGCTTCTCCTCTACCGCCTGCTTCCTTTTCTTCCTCACAGATTCAGACCCCAAGGGCCTCCCTAGTAGGCGTCCTGCACACACACACCCATCTCAAATCCACTTCCCAGAATCCCACCAAAGGGTCAGGCCAGTGGCAGGGGAGGCCGTGACAACTCGGGCTCCCTGAGAGGAGCCGGCTGCCAGAACCAGGAGGGGCCCAGTCAGCGGAGGAGCGGCAAGTCAGTAGGAGACACGGAGAGCTCTGGCGAGGCCTATACACACGTGTCCCAGGGGCCAGCGCGGTGCTGCCCATCGGGGCACCAAAGTAAGCCCGGTGGCCGGTCTGGAGGCCAGTGTGGTCCCTCTGATAGAGACCAGGCTCCCTGCAGGACGTCTGACCTGAGACCATTTTCAGATGCACAGTGCTGACAGAGGAGAAGCCGGTCCCCAGGTGGAAGGGTGCTCCACACTTGTACAAACGTGTCCTAATCGCCCATCCGTCCCCAAACAGACCACAGCCGACTGCTCAGGATACCACAAGACAGGCACACACAGTCTAGGTGGGCGTGATGACACGGTCCCCTGTGGAGCAGGGACAGGTGGGAGACAGTGACACCCAGAGCCCTGCCCTGGTCTGGCTCGTAGCAGGACCGCCTGTCCCACCAGCCTTCTGGTGGCACGCTCCAGTCCCCCAAAGGACGTGAGCAAGGAGGGGCAGACCCACACTTCTCTTGTGGGCGCCGAGAGAAGGCAACCATCCTGGTGCCTCAACGTTGCACCCCCCACACCAGGACAGACAACCAAAGCCATGGAAGGAACTGGAAGAACAGCAGGGACTCACGCCACCTCCTCTCAACACCAAAGTGTGGGTGGCGGTCCCCGTGTACCCCAGACCCATTTGCCAGGCTGTCCCTTGTGAAATCCAGATGGATCCTGGAAGACGAGGGTGATCCCTGGTGCTGCTGTGGGTCGGTGAGCTCCCCGAAGCCGGGAGAGCCATGTTCCTGTAGAGGCAGGAAAATAAATGACCAACGCCCCAGCTCCACCAGGCAGCCAGGGGCGCCCTCTCACACAGCCTCCTTGCTCCAGTCAGGCCTTCAGCTGATTGGACGAGACCCACCACCCCAGGGGAAGGCTGTCTGCTCTACTCAAACGTTCATCCCACTCGGAAACACCGTCAGACACTCTTAGAATCACGTCTGACCAAAGGTTGGCCATTTGGTCAGGGTGACACATAAAATTAACCATCATAATAATGAAATCCTCCTTTTTTTAATGCATCTGTGACAATAATCTCATGACTGTTCCCCTTCTACCCATTCACATTGATCTATTTTCTGATGTTGAACCATCTTTGTATTCCTGGAATAAACCCATGGGATAATGATGTAAAAGAAAAAAAAGTAGCTACTTCGAGTGGTTATATATTATTTATATATTATATATGACTTTTTCATTGAAAAGGCTTATCATTGCCTTTTCCGACTTTGCAATAGGATATGCCGAACTCATAAACGGTGTTGAGAGACTTTTACCTCATTTTCCACCCTTGGAGAGAGTTTGCACAACAAATAATTTACCTTTCGTGAAGGTTTTTAGGGGAAATTATTTGTTTTCCACTTCAGGTTCTTTAATGGATTTGGGTGCGTGTAAGTTTTTTATTTACTCGGGTGTCAAGTTTGGCATTTTATATTCTTCCAGAAATGTATCCATTTATCTGGCGTTTTGTTTGTTTTTTATAATACATTGGTGTGTAGTCATTCATAATTTTCTTTTATTATTTTTTTCATTTATTTTCCGTTCATTTATTTGCCTCTTCTCTGTTCTGTCATTTGTCTTGCCGGAGTCTGCCTGTTTCATTATATTTACAAGGACCGCCTGGAGCTTCCCTGGCTTGTTAAAGACACTCTCTACTTCAGTGATTTCTGCTCTTATCTCTTTTTCTTCTTATTATTATTTCCATCGTGTTTCTTTGCTGTATTCTTTAGTTCTTTCCATCACCTCTTGAGCTGGACACTTAGCTCACTCCTTTTTTTTTTTTTTTTTTTTTTTTTGCATTTTTCTGAAGCTGGAAACAGGGAGAGACAGTCAGACAGACTCCCGCATGCGCCCGACCGGGATCCACCCGGCACGCCCACCATGGGGCGACGCTCTGCCCACCAGGGGGCGATGCTCTGCCCATCCTGGGCGTCACCATGTTGTGACCAGAGCCACTCTAGCGCCTGAGGCAGAGGCTACAGAGCCATCCCCAGCGCCCGGGCCATCTTTGCTCCAACGGAGCCTTGGCTGCGGGAGGGGAAGAGAGAGACAGAGAGGAAGGCGCGGCGGAGGGGTGGAGAAGCAAATGGGCGCTTCTCCTGTGTGCCCTGGCCGGGAATCGAACCCGGGTCCTCCGCACGCTAGGCCGACGCTCTACCACTGAGCCAACCGGCCAGGGCCTCACTCCTTTTTAATATCTGTCTTCTGACACACGATGTATTAGAGCCATGATGTTTCTCTCTAGGTACAGGTGCGACACTGTGCAAGCAATCCAGTCTCATTCACAGCCTCTTGGGGGGGGGGGGGTGCACGTGCGTGTCTTCTTCAGTCTCAATATTCGAACCAAATTTGGGGCGAGCTCTGCCTGCCTCCACAAGTGACCATAACAGAGGACCAGTACATGGCCCATTGCTGTGAACAATAAATTGTGCACACCATGAATCCGTGTTCTTTATGGGGTATGTAAATTGATAAAAGAGATAATAGAGATATATTAATTTACCATTCAGATTTAAATATCTAAACTTCTTTTGTGTATTCAACCTGTCATTTTATAAAAGTTTGTTAAAAGTTTCAACTACCGCCTGACCTGTGGTGGCACAGTAGATAAAGCGTCGACCTGGAAATGCTGAGGTTGCCGGTTCGAAACCCTGGGCTTGCCTGGTCAAGGCACATATGGGAGTTGATGCTTCCAGCTCCTCCCCCCTGTCTCTCTCTCTCTCTGACTCCCTCTCTCTCCTCTCTAAAATGAATAAATAATAATAAAAAAAATAAAAAAGAAAAGGTTTAAAAAAAAAAAAAAAAAAAAAAAAAGTTTCAACTACCATAACTTAGATATTTCTCCTTGCAATTGTCTCAGTTGTAGTTCCATATATTTAAAAAAAAAAAAATTTTTTTTTTAATTCTATTTATTGGGCTCAGTGGTAAAGCGTCAGCCCAGTGTGTGGAGATCCTGGGTTCGATCCCCAGTCAGGGCACACAGGGGAAGTGCCCATCTGCTTCTCTACCCTTCCCCCTCTCACTTCTCTATCTCTCTATTCCTCTCCTGCAGCCAAGGCTTGATTGGAGCAAAATTGGCCCCAAGCACTGAGGACGGTTCCATGGCCTCTGCCTCAGGTGCTAGAATGGCTCCAGCTGCAATGGAGCAACGCCCCAGATGGGCAGAGCATCGCCCCCTGGTGGGCATGCTGGATGGATCCCAGTGGGGCACTTGTGGGAGTCTGTCTCTACCTCCCCTTCTCTCACTAAAAACAAATATATTTGTTTGTTTTTTAGATAGAATGGAGAGAGAGAGAAAAAAAAGGGGGAAAGAGCAGGAAGCATCAACTTATAGTATTTGCTTCTTGTATGTGCCTTGATCAGGCAAGCTCAAGGTTTCGAACCGGAGACTTCAGTGTTCCAAGTCGATGCTTTACCCACTGCACCACCACAGATCAGGCATCATTTCATGTATCTTAAGACTGTATCACTTAATGCATGTATTTGTGATCATTATCTCTTCCTGATCTATTGTTCCTTTGAACCAATGTCTAGTCTTCTTCTTTGTCCTTTATGATTTCTTACCGTAATTCCATTTTTTATGATATTAGAATTACTACTCCAGATTCCTTTCAGTTGTCATTTGCCTGCCAGATCTTTCTTCCCTCCCTTGGTTTTCAACCTCATTGTACCCTTTCCTTTCAGTGTTTCTTCTACAAGCAACACACCGCAGCCTCTTGTTTCTCATCCAGTCTCTGAGCCTCTGCTGTCAGATTGCCGAGTCTAACTCGTTTACGTTTATTGTACCTGTTGTTCTGTTAGAGTTGAGTTATGCCACCTTGTGTGTTAACTTCTACGCTTGGTTTCTTTCTTTCTTTCTTTCTTTCTTTTTCCTTTTCTGTGTCGCCAGGGTTGCAAAGACCCTGCCCCCTTCGCTCCAGGCTGAGTAACCTTGGCCCTCTAGGCATTCCTCTCCCTGCTTGCCTTTCTCTGGATACACCGTGGCCTCCGCACCCAGGACCCTCTATCCACCCAGAGAGGCCTTTCACCCCTGTGCTTGTCGGCGATGGAGTCGAGAGAGCACATGCCCCACAGTGCTGTTCCCGCCAAGGGTGCCAAGCAGGCTGTGGTGAGCTCTGCAAGCACAACAAGACAGCCGGTCTTACCACCCACCGCACCAGCAGGGCAGTGCCCCCCTGCACACCCACGGCCCTGGTCCATCTTAGTGTGACTGAATGAGTGAATGAGTAAGTCCCTGCTCAGTTTGGACACGTGGCCTGCCCTGAGACCCTACCTCATCTGTGGCTCATTCCAGGTGTGGGTTCAGGGTCCATGCAGGGACCGGGGAGTCAGTCCCAAGAGGCAACAATGGGAGTCTCTCCGGAGGTAACCAGGAGGGTCTCGGCAGTGGAAGGACCCCGAGTCCCCGGACTAGGACTTCAGCAGAGGGCACACGAAGACTACCTACCCTTGGGGCTCCCCTGTTCACAAGCCGGGGACACTCGGCCAAGAGTTCCTGGCCCTGTATGCCCACCCCTGCCTGGCAGCCAGCTCAGGTATCCAGAGCCTCCTTGCGGACGCAGGGCAGAGAGCTCAGACTGACACTAGAAAAGAGAGTTAAGTGGGGAGAGATAGTTAAGCCCAAAGCTGTCAGGCCCCTGACCATAGGCGTGAGCCCAGCACCATCGGCCGGATGACAAATGGATGCTATTTTTAAAGAGAGACGCTGCAGAGATCATTTCTATTTGTTCTCGTGGGGTTTCGTCTGGGCCGTGGTGCCCGACACATTAATGCAGCTCTCTGAGGAAGACAAACAGGGAGGCTGAGAGCCCTGAACCCCCGATACCATCAAGCACCACGGCAAAAAAAAAAAAAAAGTGCCGCGTAATAATCTCGCGAAGGTTTTCTAAATTAAGACCAAACAGATGACCTGCGGTGTATCGCAGCACCAGCCGCGTCTGACACGGCGCTCCTATCCATCTCCGCGGACACCGAGCCAAGGCTCGGGAGGTAACCTCGGAAGAGGCCTGGAAGTCATCCACGTGGCTCGGGACGTGTCCAGTGTGGCAGGGAGGGCCTGGCTCCTGCCGGGAGACCACACAGATCCTTCCCCAGTCTGCTGGCGGGAAAGAGCCCGCCCAGCCGGGACCGCCCCTCACTCAGGGCTGAGAAGCGGTCCTCAGAGGGTGCAGAAGTCACCGAGGGCTAGCCAGGGGTCACGACTGACCCCCACGGCAGGATATGCCTGCCCTTTACCCACAGTTGATCCCACTCCTCCTGTATACAGCCTCATATCACTCACATGCCCATCCCCCCAGACCCGGGCAACTGCAGGACCCAGGGAGTCTAGAAGCCACGGAGTCAGGGGGCGGGCGGGCAGGTGGGCAGCAGCCACAAGGCATCAGAGGAGAGACCTGCTGCAGAGACGCTGGAGCTGGGAGCCCCAGGGCAGTGGCCCACCTGCCCTTGCCCATGACTGAGGTCAGGGGGTGCTCTCCGGGGGTGCTGGTTGCAGGAGTTGGCCCACGGCTATAAAGACAGGGCCTGGGAAGAGCCTCACCCTGCCTGAAGGCGCAGAATAAAGACTGGGGGGGGGGTCGGTGCATCGGCACGAAGCTGGCATCCTTGTGGGGTCGGTGCATCGGCACGAAGCTGGCACCCTTGTGGGGTCGGTGCATTGGCACGAAGCTGGCATCCTTGTGGGGTCGGTGCATCGGCACGAAGCTGGCATCCTTGTGGGGTCGGTGCATCGGCACGAAGCTGGCATCCTTGTGGGGTCGGTGCATCGGCACGAAGCTGGCATCCTTGTGGGGTCGGTGCATCGGCACGAAGCTGGCACCCTTGTAGGTCTCCTTTCCCGGGCTGCCCACATGTGCCCCGGCCCCGCCATCAGCTCCCCAAGGCACCCAGGAGCCTGGCACACCCCCACCTCCCTTTGTGACCCTGAACTCTCTCCCAGCCTCCCGGGCAGTGCCATCCTTCAGGCCTTCCTGCCACGCTACGGACCCAAAACCA
The DNA here is from genome assembly GCF_036850995.1 of Saccopteryx leptura. Lineage (NCBI taxonomy): Eukaryota > Metazoa > Chordata > Mammalia > Chiroptera > Emballonuridae > Saccopteryx > Saccopteryx leptura. Next base: position 738,587 of record NC_089507.1, read on the forward strand.
AGATAATGATCATGGTTCCTCCATTCACTGAGCCCCCCAGACAGGCTACACTGCACCCCACCAGACCCTCCTGGCCTCAGGCCCTGTGAGTAGCCCCCAGCACCCGGCTATCTCCCTGTTTCATGTCCCGACCATCTTTGGACACAGACCCCACTGGTCACAGTGCCAACGCCCTGGAGCAGGTGCCAGGGGTAAGAGGATGGGGCAGGGCCAGCCCAGCCTCCACCTCATTCAGCCCCTCCCAGTTCCCACGTAGGCCTTGCGGTGTCCGCAGGCCCCTTTGCAGCCTGCAAGGCCTGAGTGAGGGTCAGCGGGCAGCCCCCACCACCACCACCACCACCCGGGGCAGCACCACTTCCTCACCCTCTCCAAGTTCACCAATTCAGACGCCGCCATGGCGGGGGAGGAGACCCACAGCTTGTGTCCAGCTCTCTGCAGGGCCCCTCGTTCCCCACCCCCCCCCCCCCAGCCCCGGCCTGGCGCCCCCCTCGGTAGATCAATAGCTTTGGAAATCTGAAAAGAGCCCAAACAAAGAAGTAGGCTTGTAAGTACCCGGCTTGTATCAGCTGATAAATGGGCCCCTCTTTAAGGGACTTATCTCTTTAGGGCCCGCGGGATGAGGGATGGCGTCATTTGTCCTGCCGGCTCGTCTGGACCCGCCGAGCCGGATCTATTTAAAAGATAGCGCGATACTGTCGACAGCAATAGACAGGGTAATTGCGGAGCGACGGCCAGGGTATAAATTACACGGCTCTAAGTGGCGGAGTGGCCGCGGGAGAGGGGAGCACTCCTGACAATTTACTTGTCCCCGTGCCCCGCCGCCTGCTTATCACGGGCCAGCAGAAGAAACGCACTCCGGGTGAAAAAATTAAGTATTGATCAAATTAACAGTTTTTACTGATCTTTTTTTTAAAGGGAGAAAAGGAGTGGAACAATTAAATTTAGAACACAAAGGACGAGCAGGATAACTCTTGACCCCAGCGTGGCAAAGTCTGTGACACCAACAAGCAGGAGATACGGTCTGGGCAGGCCTGCCATCCACCAGAAATTTACAGGGCACAGAGCCCGGCTGGAGATTGCAGCGTCATGGCCGCCGTTCCTGCCCCCACCCCCACCCCAGAGCTTCCGCTGAGAGTGGGAGCACCCTGGCTGCAGGGAGCCGGGCCTCAGAGGGTTCCGCACACCTCCTCCGCCCTGTACAGAGCAGACGGGCCAGACCAGCACCACAGGGAGCGGCCCCTCCACCGTCCTCAAGCCCCCTCCTCCTCCCAGGTTCCCTTCGTCCCTGAGAAAAGAGCTGGGAAGTTGGGGACTCAGTAGTGACCTTGCCTCCAGGAGCTCCCACCACAAGGCTCCAAAGGTGGGCAAACCCAGGAGCTTGCAACTCATCGGACAGCCTGGAAGGCTTCCTGGAGGTGGTGGTAAGGGTCAGCCTGGAGGAGCACACAGATAGACAAGGTGGAGGGAGAGAGAAAGGGGAGGGTCCAGCACATGCCCAGGGCTGAATGGGCATGCCCTTAGTGCCTGAGAGGACTCTGGGCACAGGGCCGGGAGTTGTGGGAAGGAAGGTCACAGGAGCACAGCTGCCAGGGGTGCACACCAGCACAGGGCCGGGAGTCCTGGGAAGGAAGGTCACAGGAGCACAGCTGCCAGGGGTGCACACCAGCACAGGGACTGGGGTCATGGGAAGGAAGGTCACAGGAGCACAGCTGCCAGGGGTGCACACCAGCACAGGGCCGGGAGTCCTGGGAAGGAAGGTCACAGGAGCACAGCTGCCAGGGGTGCACACCAGCACAGGGACTGGGGTCATGGGAAGGAAGGTCACAGGAGCACAGCTGCCAGGGGTGCACACCAGCACAGGGCCGGGAGTCCTGGGAAGGAAGGTCACAGGAGCACAGCTGCCAGGGGTGCACACGAGCACAGGGACTGGGGTCGTTGTTACTCCCTTTTTTTTTGTTTAAGCGAGAGGAGGGGAAATTGTGAGACAGATTTCTGAATGCACCCCAACCAGGGTCCACCCAGCAATCTCCATCTGGGCTGGGCCGAGCTATCCTTAGCACCTGAGGCCAACGATCAAACCAATCGAGCCACTGGCTGTGAGAGGGGAACAGAGAGAGAAAGGGGAGAAGGAGGAGAAAAGAAGCAGGTGGGCCCTGGCCGGTTGGCTCAGCGGTAGAGCGTCGGCCTAGCGTGCGGAGGACCTGGGTTCGATTCCCGGCCAGGGCACACAGGAGAAGCGCCCATTTGCTTCTCCACCCCTCCGCCGCGCTTTCCTCTCTGTCTCTCTCTTCCCCTCCCGCAGCCAAGGCTCCATTGGAGCAAAGATGGCCCGGGCGCTGGGGATGGCTCCTTGGCCTCTGCCTCAGGCGCTAGAGTGGCTCTGGTCGCAACATGGCGACGCCCAGGATGGGCAGAGCATCGCCCCCTGGTGGGCAGAGCATCGCCCCTGGTGGGCGTGCCGGGTGGATCCCGGTCGGGCGCATGCGGGAGTCTGTCAGACTGTCTCTCCCTGTTTCCAGCTTCAGAAAAATGAAAAAAAAAAAAAAAAAAAAAAAAAGCAGGTGGGTGCTTTTCAAGTGTGCCTTGACTGGGGATCGAACCCAGGATGTCCGCATGCCGGGCGGATTCTCTATCCACTGAGCCAGCCAGCCAGGGCCTATTTTATTTATTTATTTATTTATTTATTTATTTATTTATTTAGCAAGAGGCAGACAGGAAGGAAGAGAGATAAGAAGCATCAACTCATAGTTGCGTCACTTTAGTTGTTCATTGATTGTTTCTTGTATGTGCTTTGACCAGCCGAGCCAGTGACCCCTTGCTCAAGCCAGCGACCTCTGGGCTCAAGTCAGCGACCATGGGGTCATCTCTATGATCCCACGCTCAAGCTGCCGACCCCACCCTCAAACTGGTGACCTCGAGATTTTGAACCTGGGTCTTCAGCGTCCCCGGCCGATGCTCTACCCACTGTGCCACCACCTGGTCAGGCTGAATTGCTTCCGAAATGACACTTCTTTACAAAGGAGGGACAGAGTAGAGATGGGGAGAGACAGGGACAAGGAGACAGGAGCAGAGACAGGGAGACAGAGAGACAGGGAGACAAGGACAAAGAGACACAGGGACAGAGTCGCAGAGACAGAAAGAGACCATTCAGTTGCTTTGACAGGCTCGTGCTGGGACGCGCCTGAGCAGAACGCGGTCTTTGGCTGGTGCTCCATGCAGGTCAGTCAGCTTGGCTGTTCCCCACTCCAAGGAGGCCGGCAGCTCCTCTGGGAGCACCCCAGGGCCTGAGGCAGAGCGGGTGCCCCCGAGGCCGGTGACACTGAGACAGCCTCGCGTCCGGGCAAAGCTCCCACCGGGACACGTGCAGGGCCACAGTGCGGCCGGGCCACCGGGATCTCGTAGGGGTGACACTGAGACAGCCTCGCGTCCGGGCAAAGCTCCCACCGGGACACGTGCAGGGCCACAGTGCGGCCGGGCCACCGGGATCTCGTAGGGGTGGCACTGAGACAGCCTCGCGTCCGGGCAAAGCTCCCACCGGGACACGTGCAGGGCCACAGTGCGGCCGGGCCACCGGGATCTCGTAGGGGTGACACTGAGACAGCCTCGCGTCCGGGCAAAGCTCCCACCGGGACACGTGCAGGGCCACAGTGCGGCCGGGCCACCGGGATCTCGTAGGGGTGACACTGAGACAGCCTCGCGTCTGGGCAAAGCTCCCACCGGGACACGTGCAGGGCCACAGTGCGGCCGGGCCACCGGGATCTCGTAGGGGTGGCACTGAGACAGCCTCGCGTCCGGGCAAAGCTCCCACCGGGACACGTGCAGGGCCACAGTGCGGCCGGGCCACCGGGATCTCGTAGGGGTGGCACTGAGACAGCCTCGCGTCCGGGCAAAGCTCCCACCGGGACACGTGCAGGGCCACAGTGCGGCCGGGCCACCGGGATCTCGTAGGGGTGGCACTGAGACAGCCTCGCGTCCGGGCAAAGCTCCCACCGGGACACGTGCAGGGCCACAGTGCGGCCGGGCCACCGGGATCTCGTAGGGGTGACACTGAGACAGCCTCGCGTCCGGGCAAAGCTCCCACCGGGACACGTGCAGGGCCACAGTGCGGCCGGGCCACCGGGATCTCGTAGGGGTGACACTGAGACAGCCTCGCGTCCGGGCAAAGCTCCCACCGGGACACGTGCAGGGCCACAGTGCGGCCGGGCCACCGGGATCTCGTAGGGGTGACACTGAGACAGCCTCGCGTCCGGGCAAAGCTCCCACCGGGACACGTGCAGGGCCACAGTGCGGCCGGGCCACCGGGATCTCGTAGGGGTGACACTGAGACAGCCTCGCGTCCGGGCAAAGCTCCCACCGGGACACGTGCAGGGCCACAGTGCGGCCGGGCCACCGGGATCTCGTAGGGGTGACACTGAGACAGCCTCGCGTCCGGGCAAAGCTCCCACCGGGACACGTGCAGGGCCACAGTGCGGCCGGGCCACCGGGATCTCGTAGGGGTGGCTCTCAGCCTCCTTCCACACCTCCCTCTGCAGGCATCTCCCCATCACTGCCAGGGCCTGGGGGCCTCCTGAGCCTAAAACCAGCTTTGTCCCCTTCAACTGGGCTGCCCCAGGCCACCACGGTAAGGCCAGCCATAAGCTCCAGGCCAGGGTCCTCGGCTGGCCGCAGCCCAGGGCATCACCGCCGACCTTCCTGCTTCTGACACCAGCCCCACTGCAAACATCTGCCAATAGAACCAGTCTCTGCCGGAGGCGGGAGGGACTGACCGGTGCTGACCACAGTGCCCCCAGGGCAGCTGCCCACGAGGCACGTCCCTCCCTGAGAACTGACCAGGACAAACCACGCGGTGTCTCTGCCGTGGGGGGCGGGTGGGGAAGGAAACAGCTGCAGCGGCTCACACCTCAGCGGGGCGCTCCGCCCTTTGAGCCCTGGGCCCCTGCACACACCTCCAGCCCGTCGGCTGCGGCCCCCAACAGGCCCCCCCTACGCTCTCAACGCTTCGGGACTGACCTGGGCAGCGCTCGACCCCCCCCAACGGACTGGGGATCTTGCAAAACTGCCAGACAGACAGACTCTCGTGGAGAGACGGGTGAGGAAGCCACAGAGCCGGGCCCTGCAGGATCCCGAAGGCGCCCTCTGAGGGGGCCAAGCCACCCCCTCTCGCCCCGCTCAGGCGACGCGTGGGGTCACCAGGGGAAAGGCACATGGCTCCTCTTTCGGCTCAGAAACAATGAGGGAGCAGCGCCCCCCCAGACCCGGGCCGTGGCTGTCCTCTGCGCGCCCGCAGACAGCAGCGGGTTGGAGCGCTTCGGAAATCGAGTGGATTCCAAACAGCCCTGCCTTCCCCGCCAGCCTCCCTGGCACAGAGGGGTGTGGACAGGGGCCGGTACCCCACTCCAGTTCCTGGCGCTGCCCGGATTTCATTTCCTCAGCCCTGAGGCTGATGTCGGGGGTGGGGGGAGGGGGCCGAAGTGACCCCCCCAAACCGTGAGGGCAGAAAGGGGAAATCAGAGGAACGCAGGGAGAAGAGAGAGAGAGATGCTGCGAAGAGGCCCTCGCGGGCGGCAGGCACGTCCCTCAGAGACGATTTTTAAGCGTGAAGAATGACTGTCTCCGGATCCTTCTGGAACGCCTCCCCCCCCTCTCCCCCACCACCTCCTGCATTTGATGCCTTTTCTCTTCATAGTAATGTGTCTTTAAAAAAAAAAAAAAAAAAAAAAAGCCACTGATATATGTTACAAGAAGTGTATCTCTTTCACCGAGACAGAACATTTTAATTCCCCGACACCTTTTAGTGATTGCTTCAATTTCCGAAGATTTTGATAAAATCATGCGGTTTAAGAGTCGCAGGCTGGAGCTCCTGGCGCGGGCAGAACGTAATGAAATGCTCCCGTTTCATAGCCTCCGTGTGACACAGCCCAGCTCCGGGGGCTAATAAACGCCGCGTGATAAATGTCGGAGCCACGATTGTAAAAATATACTTGTAATTGGGTTAATATGCCTTAAAATACTACCCATCAGTTATCTTTCTTTCTCCTCTCTGCGGCGTGCACGGGGTGCGTGCGGGTAGGTGCCGCCTCTGCCCACCCCGTCCTGCTTCCTCCGTCCCTGCCTCGCCTGGCAGAGCAGAACCTTCATCACCAAGATGAGCGGCTCTGCAGGGATGGGACTGGGGGTGTGGGGGGTGGGCAGAGGCGGCCGCCCCAAACCCTGCCTGGTCCTCAGCCGAGCACAACAGAACCTCTGGTGGGGGGGGGGGTACTCTGACTGCCCCAAACAAGCGTCTCACTCCCTGGGGAATGGGCCAGCCCTGCTGGCGCCCCGTGGGGCCTCAGGGGACGAGCAGCATGCCCGTGGCCATCTGTTCCAGAGACAGGCCCCAGGCTGGGGGACCGAGAGCTGCTGGTGCGGTGAGGCAGAGGGGAAACGTGGGTGTGAGTGGGGTGGACAGGTGGGAGGATGGGTGGGTGACTAAATGGATGGGTGGGTGGGCTGTAAAGAAGTGTCATTTTGGAAGCAATTCAGCCTGACCAGGTGGTGGCACAGTGGGTAGGACATCAGCCGGAGATGCTGAGGACCCAGGTTCAAAATCCCGAGGTCACCGGTTTGAGTGTGGGGTCGGCAGCTTGAGCGTGGGATCATAGACATGACCCCATGGTCGCTGACTTGAGCCCAGAGGTCGCTGGCTTGAGCAAGGAGTCCCCCTCCCCCCCCAAGGACAGAGGCCTTCTACCCCCCAAGGGTTCATTCTCCCCCGAGGTCTCAGTTTTGCCTGGCGCCCACCCCCCACCCCTGCTGGGAGCCTGCCCTGTTCAGACATCAGACAGCTCACTCCCCCCCCATCCCACCCCCACCCCCACTCTGGTCTTCTTCCAGCCTACCTTCTGCTTCTAGTCCTCCAGGAGGTAGACAGGTCAGCTCCAGGACAGGGTAGAGACTGACATGACCGACTGGGGCCCCTGAGGGTGGCTAGGGGCTCAGGCCAACTTGTGGGACAGGGTTCCCTGGCCAGTGGAGCAGGTGGAGAGAAGGGGCCAGCCCACACCACACAGCAGCGATGGAGGAGGTGGAGAAACGAGGGTGGGAGTGACCAGCAGGGCCAGACCTCGGCGGTCTCAGCATTGGTGCTGGGACCCACTGAGGTCCTGGAATCTTCTGGAAGCTCCACCTCAGGGGGAAATAAGCCAGCCAACTGACTGGACCATCCCCTGGGCTGGGCCAGAAGTCTGATGAGAACACGGCCCATTTCACAGACGAGGAGAGGAGGCAGAGGGCCAGCTGGTGACCCTGGCAGCAGAGACAGAGCGAGACAGGAGGCTGGCCAGGGCCCAGACCAAGACCCGGGGCAGCGGGGTTGGCGGAGGCCTGTGGACCTGCCAGCCTTAGCCAGAACCAGAATGTTCTCAATGAAAAATAATTGTGCCAATAGTAGGATGTTTTTTCAGCAGGAGTCCTCTGGCCTCCCATCTCACACACACACACACACTCACAAACACACACACACACTCACACACACACTCACACACACACACACGCACTCACACACACACTCACAAACACACACGCACTCACACACACACTCACAAACACACACACACACTCACACACTCACACACACACACACACTCACACACACTCACAAACACACACACTCACACACTCACAAACACACACACTCACACACACACACTCACACACACACACTCACACACACTCACACACACACACACTCACACACACACTCACAAACACACACACACTCACACACACACACTCACACACACACACACTCACACATACACTCACACACACACACTCACACACACACACTCACACACACACACACTCACACACACACTCACACACGCACGCACGCACACACGCACGCACGCACACACACACTCACACTCACACACACACACACACTCACAAACACACACACACACACACACACACACACACGCCCCTCTACAGGAACCCAGCTTGGCCCAGCCTGGAGGCCACGCTCCCTCACACACACCACAGACAGACACGCGTGCCCACAGACCACGCTTCCCCTCACCCCTCTCCGGCTCCTGACCCAGGCCAGCGGGCCCCTGAGGAAGCTCCGTCCACCCCGACACCCCAACCCGGTCCCCCCTGCACCGGAGGCATCAGCCCTGCTGTGGCCCAGGCACCAGCACCCTCACAGACGGAGGCCACCTGCCCCCTGCTCACCCCACTTCAGAGCAGGCGGCGCAGCTAGGCAGAGCCTGGTGCTCAGGTCTACCTGGGTTCAAAGATGCAAGACGCTCCGGTCGGGCTGCCCACATGTGCTCCCGGGAGGAGGACACCCCGGAAGACACTCTCCCGCTGAGCGGCAGCCCCACGGTGACGGGTGGATCCTGTCAGGACTGGGTCAGGGGAGGCTGTACAAGGAGGAGGCCACGGGCTGCAGGTGTGGCCACCACCAAGGTCACATAAAAAAAACTGGGGGCAGAGCGCATGTCTGAGGGTCAGCTCCCCTCACTACTGAGGTTCTGGGGAGCAGACCCACTCACCTTGCACAGGCCAGGGCTGGGGGGCCAGGGGACGGGGCTAGGGGGTCCGGGGCTGGGGAGACCACAGCGCAGGGCGGGTGTGTAATTGGATAATTCCATCCTAAGAGATGGCCAGGCAGGGTCCGCTCCTGGAATTACCTCTAAATGAAAGTCTGTTGGGGGGGCCTGGGCTGGGTGGACCCGCCACAGGGTGACGGCCAGCTGTCATTTCCCAGGCCAGGAAGCAGGCGGCAAGGCTGGGGGCCTCTGGCCACAAAGGCTAACGCGAATGAAACGGTATTTGCCTGCTTATGTGAAGAGTGATGAAACTTTAAATGAATCGCTGACCTTTCTGGAATGACAGGTGACCCGCACCACATCTGAGGTGGGTGTCGAAATTGCTGCTGCTGCCCGAAAATAAACAATAAGAGACAAATGTGGTTGGAAAAAATTGGCTGGCTTCATCGCTGGGGCGGGGTGGGGGGTGGGGAGAGAATTATTTCCGGGGAGTCGCTCAGAGCCCGCAGCTCTGCCCTTCCCCTCAAGGGGGCAGTGGGGGGCGCCGGCCCCGGGAACCCCAGGCTCTCGGGAGCTGATCCATCGGCCACCAGCCCTCACCTGCCCTTGAGGTGACTGCCCTGCAGGACTGTGGCTCACACAGCAGCCGGAGGGCAGGGCTGTCACCAGGAGCACCAGCCCACCCTCCCCGCTGTTGGGGCAGCTGGTCACCAGCCACCTCCCCAAGACCAGCCCCACGGCACAGGCTGGGGCTCTGAGGGCAGTGGCCACTGAGAGCCCAGCTCTGCATGTATTAGCTGGGGGGGGCGGGGGGCCAGCAGGGACCCTCCCTGTGTATTCGTCTCTTTGGGTCCAGCAGGGGACAGCAGCCTGCAGGTGTGGGGCTGCTGTGAGGCTGAGTGGGAGGCCCCAGGCCAAGGTGCTGTCTTAACCGTGTCTTTGTCTCGAACCCAGGCCTGCCACCCATGAGCGCCCCCCAAAGGTGAGGACGCCCCTTCTGCAGTGAGCACAGGGCCCCCAGAGACCAGCCTGCTCACAGAGGGCTGGGAGCAGGACTGAGCTGACAAGGTCTGTCATCCTGGGCTCTGCCACCGACCTGCACAGGACTCTGGCCCCGGGGGCCAGCCCCCACCTGAGCAGGAGGAACAGGAGGTCCCAGGGAGCAGGGACAAGCCTGTAGCTGCTCAGAGATGGGGCAGGGCCCAGCACAGCACCCCTCGACCGTGGGTCTCCCCTGGGCTCCGCCTCCCCGACACCCTCCAGAGCTGGCCCGGTTCCCCTGGACCAGCCCCAAATCCGGCTTCAGAGGGCTCCAGTCTGGCTCCTTCTGGCACAGGCCACGTCCCAGGGCCCCTGGCTGTGCTGGCACAGGTGCCACGACAGGAGCCCACCTGCTGCAGCCCGTCTCGTCGTCAGGTGATGTCGGGCATTGCCCCAGGGCTCCTGGCTCCCCTGGGGGCCCCCGCCCCACCCCACCCTGAGCCAGCTTCTCCTCCGTGCCTCCCACTTCCCTCCCACCCTGGGAGCTGGCCCCAACCCACCACCCCCAAGCCTGAGGGCCCTGCCAAGAGGGCCCCGACACCCTACCCAGGCCTGAATGCAGGACTTGCTGTGGGAGGGGGCAGCCTCCAAGGCTCTGCTGGACACAGAGGCAGCCCACCCCAGTGAGGGCCCAGCACGTCCCCGAGCTGGGTGGGCACTCTGCTCAGGCCTGCCTCCTGCCCGGTGTCCCTCAGGGTCCTCTCCGGGAATGAGGTCTCCACCACTGAGCCATTCAGGCACAAGTCTGCCCCTTGAAACTGGGCCCAAGAGAAGGCCTCCCCAGGGCTGCAAACCGAGACTTCTGCCCTCAGACCCCCTAGGCCCCTGAGTGGCAGACCTGGGTCCGCTGACAGCCCCCAGGCCCGGCCACACCACCCACCTGGAGCAGAGCCCTGGCTCCGTCCTCCTCACAGCCCAACGCCACCGGCCGCATTCCAGATCTACCTCCTCAGCTCCGCCGTCCGCCCTCCACACCTGCACGCGTCCACCTGCCCCCACTCAGCAGCCTCCGGGCACCCGGGCACCCCCCTGTCTCCCCTCGGCCTCCGGGGTGCAGGTCCTGTTTCTCTCCTGCCTCACGGGACCCTCCTCCTCCATGTGTGTGTGGACCCCACGCCACCCGGCTCCGTCGGCCTCGTCTCTGTCTACACTCACTCTTGGGTGCTCCATTATGGACTGCAGATGACCAGCCTTCGGTCTGTTGTGCTCCCGGACAGACGGTCAGGCAGGGGTGTGGTCTGGCCAGCAGGCTGCCTGGCCCCTGCTCACAGAGGCTGGGTCCGACCCTGAGCAGCTGGCCCCGTGTATTCACATGAACACACATTTACCTATGTAGACGGCCACTGAGATACAAGTCACACACCAAGCAGGTCACCCACTCAGACAACACAACTGACAGCTTCCGGTATACCGTGTTGTTATTATTAACATAGGAAAACACACATGGACATACCGTTGACCGTTGGGACCGTGTCTAAGCACACAGCTCAGCGGCATCAGGCACATTCACGCTGCTGGGCAGCCGTCACCACCGCCACCTTCAGGACGTTTCTATCTTCCCAAAGTGACACACACCATCCCCGCTAAATACCCCATTCCCTTCCTCCGCCCCCGCCCCTCTGTGACTCTGAGCGCTTTCGGGACCTGACACCAGTGGGGCCAGACAGTACGTGTCCTCTGTGACTGGCTCGTCTCGCGGAGCTGTGTCCTCCAGTTGCCCACGCGGGCTCGTCTCGCGGAGCTGTGACCTCCAGTTGCCCACGCTGGAGCAGGTGTCAGGGTGTCCTTGCTTCTACGGCTGCATGACGTGCCCTCGCGTGGAAGGACCATGTCCTGCTTGCCGTCATCCGTCGGGATGCTGGGGGGCCTCCCTGTTTCAGCCGCTGTGACTAACACTGCTGTGGACACAGGTGTGCAGTAGCTGTCTCTCCAAGACCCTGCTCTCGGTTTGGGGTGAACGCCGGAAGTGGGATGGCTGGATCGGAGGGTAGCTGTATTCTTAATTTTTTTTTTTTTTTTTTTTTTTTTGGTATTTTTCTGAAGCTGGAAACGGGGAGAGACAGTCAGACAGACTCCCACATGCGCCCGACCGGGATCCACCCGGCACGCCCACCAGGGGGCGACGCTCTGCCCCTCCGGGGGGTCGCTCTGCCATGACCAGAGCCACTCTAGCGCCTGGGGCAGAGGCCAAGGAGCCATCCCCAGCGCCCGGGCCATCTTTGCTCCAATGGAGCCTTGGCTGCGGGAGGGGAAAAGAGAGACAGAGAGGAAGGGGGGGTGGAGAAGCAAATGGGCGCTTCTCCTATGTGCCCTGGCCGGGAATCGAACCCGGGTCCCCCGCACGCCAGGCCGACGCTCTACCGCTGAGCCAACCGGCCAGGGCCTTTTTTTTTTTTTTTACAGAGGCAGAGATAGACAGGGACAGACAGACAGGAATGGAGAGATGAGAAGCATCAATCATTAGTTTTCGTTGCGCATTGCAACACCTTAGTTGTTCATTGATTGCTTTCTCATATGTGCCTTGACCATGGGCCTTCAGCAGACCGAGTAACCCCTTGCTGGAGCCAGCGACCTTGGGCCCAAGCCGGTGAGCTTTTTTTTTTTTGCTCAAACCAGATGAGCCCATGCTCAAGCTGGCGACCTTGGGGTCTCGAACCTGGATCCTTCCGCATCCCAGTCCGACGCTCTATCCACTTCGCCACCGCCTGGTCAGGCTATTCTTAATTCTTTGAGGGACCTCTGTCCTGTCTTTGCAGTGGCTGCCCCATTGGACAGGCCTCCCCACCCCCGCCCCCGCCCACACTCGTTTTCTCGGACTCTGAGAGCAGCCCTCTCGGGTCCTCACGCCACGGCAACCTCTAGCTGCGGCGCTGACGTGGATGGACTTCTGTGCGTTGCCGTGGGGACATGAACACATGCGGACACGGGGGCGGGGGAAGCTGTATCCCTGTGACCCCGCCCCCCGCCCGTCAGCAATCATTGCTCCAGGACTCTGACCGCTCCATCCACCCACCCCCGTCCTCGGGCCTCGGGGTGCATTTCTAACCCCTGAGGAGACTCAGCCGCAATGTGCCATCCGCTAGGGGTGGTGACATCTGCTACCCTGACAGCAATGAGGAGTGCAAGTATTATACCCAGCGAGGCCCACATGACCGACGGCAGCGCTTTGCTGTGTCTCCTGACCCAATGTCACAGGGAAACTGAGTCACACAAACCCCCAACTAGCATCCACCCTGAACCCAGAAAACAAAATCCCCCATGAGGGTCTCCCCATCACACCCTGAATCGTGTGGCCCGCTACCCCCTCCCTGGCCAGGCAGCCCTCTCCCCTGCTCCCTGCTCTACCTGGCTGGTTTGTGGGGAGGAGGCTCCGTAAGCAGCCGATGAGCCCAGCCCCAGGAGGAGGGCCTAGCAGGCAGACTGGACGGTCCAAGGTCAAAAGGCCAAAACCCCACAGGGCCCAGCCACAGAGCAAGGCCCAGAGCAGGGACAACAGTAGGTGCTCAATAAAAACTCCAACAATTGCCTTTAAAGGTTCCAAGTTTCCGGGAACTGTCGTCAGGGAGAAGTCAGTGAGAACTGGGGGAGTGGGGACAGGCTCCCAGAGGGGGGGACAAGTGGACGGAGAGGCCCTGAGCCCGGCCACAGCGGGACAGGACGGCAGAGGAGGCCGGAGGGTAAGGGGAGGGTAGCCGTGCCAGGGCCCGAGGAGAAGACTGCACCCAGTCAGGCTCTGGCTTCTGAGCGCGGGGACCTGCTCCCCTCACCCCACGCCCCCTTCCAGGTCCCCAGGAGGCAGCGGAGGCCCCTGGCGGGGTCCCTCACTCCAGGTCTCACGCCCATGCGGGGACACATCAGTGCCGGCTCGGGGAGGCTGGGACATTCGTCACCCATTGTCCTTCAGCGGCCCCCGCTCCTGGCCCGAGGGCAAGCCATTTGGACCTGCCCAAGCTGAACAATGCAATATCTCTGTTGAGCTGTAGAGTTGATTAATAATTTGGAAATGAAATCAATATGGCTCTGCTTTTCATTCCTGGACCGTCCCTGTGCACTCGGACAGAGGGACGAAGGGACAGAGAGACTGGCGGCCCGGGTGGGTCTGCTGACCTGACCTAGGCTGGTCTTGCATTCGCCGCGGGGCTGCAGACCCTGGCTCCTGACCTCTGACCTGCGGACCCTGGCTCTTGACCTCTGACCTGCGGACCCTGGCTCCTGACCTCTGACCTGCGGACCCTGGCTCCTGACCTCTGACCTGCGGACCCTGGCTCTTGACCTCTGGCCCATGACCCCCACATGCCCTTTGTGCCTCAGTGAAGGGTGGCTGCCCAGTCCTCCTGTGGCCTTGGTGACAGGGAGCCTTCACTGTGGGCTCCTTGCAGAAGCCATCTGTCCCCTGACCATCTGTCCCCTGACCATCTGTCCCCTGACCGGGGTCCACACCTCCCGGGAGGAAGACCCTGGGCTCTGGGGCTCCAACACCACCAGCCCCAGCAGGCCAGGTCCGTACTGTCCCTCAGCTCTCCCAGGGTGGCCGGGCTCTGCGCCCACCTCCCTTGAAGCCTGGCCCTCCCTGGTCAGCCTAGGCCAGGCGGAGGGTCCAGTACCCTGGGTCCCCGGAGACCCTCTTGCTGGCAGACCCAAGTCCAGGCCACTCCAGTCTAGTGCCTTGATGTCAGCAGTCAGTCCATGCCCCAGCCCCACCCTGTGTGTCCCAGGAACCAGCCCTTGGCCGGGCCACCAGCCACGCAGGGCAGCTCAAGCCTGGCCCCGAACACCCGTTCACCCACTCGCAGGGTGACCTGCCAGCCTCGGCCGGTGCAGCTGGCAGGGTCTGTCCTGAGCCCCAGGCTCACAGGGGGACAGCAGCATCTCTGGCTGACAAAGGTAGGCAGGCCCCAAGGTCCAGGCGGGCAGTCCCTGAGCTGGGCACAGCGGAACCACCGTGGAGGCCTGGCTCCCGAGTCCGTGGGTCTCACCCACCTGGTGGACCACAGGCTGACGGGGGGCAGTGAGGACCCCGCCCACACCCGGTCAGCCCTGGTTCTAAGTTAGGCGGGTCGCGGTGGGCGCACACCAAGGTGATGACTCCGGCCTCCAAGAGCCAGAGTTCCTTGACCCGCGCCGGCGGAGGCGGCGGTTTTATAGGAGCCATTGACCGGCGGCATTGATCCTCAAGGATGTATCGCACAAATCATTTTGCACTAAACTGCGGGATCGATGGAGAAATCTCCCGGAAAATTTATATTAAAGTCTCTGTTTGCCTAAATGAGTTCCCAGTGCCCATATTGAATATTTGGCTGATGAATTGAATGGGTTTAAATTTGAACATTGCAGACCCATTAAAGAATGAATTCTTAAATCAAACCCTGCCATTTATGATTGAAATGAGATTTCCTCCGCGATGGACCAGCCGCGGTATAAATCAGCTGCGCGTTTTATGCCGAACCATAAACAAGATATAATTCTTTTAAATACACAACAGGTGCCTTAAATCTTTTGATGCATCTTGTATTTATCTGAAGTGAGGCTTGCTGTATTTACACCAGGTCGCGTGAGGGCCTCTGACCGCGCTGCCCGGTGAGGCTCAAACCGCGTGCCCCGTGCGGTCTGTTGTGCGCACACATGAACACGCATGAACAAGCATGCACTCACTTGCACATGGGCACACAGGGCACACGCACTCACTTCACAGCTCCCCCCAGGGGCCCGAGCAGCAACGGGAGCAGGAGCCATGCCATCTCTGTGCACCCCATCTCTCTCCTCTCGGGGCTCCCCTCACCCAGGGCTCCCTCCACACCCGGCCAGCCTGACCTCACATCATCGCACCTTCCCGGCACCGTAGGCTTCACCCCACCTAGCCCGATGTCTGGGCGCTGAGAGAAGCCCCCCCATCGTGAGACTGTGCTCCCCAATCACCCACACCAGGTGGGACCCACACACAGGCTCTCCTACTCCCCGTAGCCCCACCCTTTGGCAAACGACTCCGTTCTCCAGGAAGAGCCGGGCCAAGCACCAGCAACATGCAGGTGCCAGCTGGGCACCCGGGAAGACTTCCTGAAGGAGGCGACCTTGTGCTGGGCAGACGGCACGAGCATAGTCTCCCTCCTCTGGTTTGGGACGAGGGAGGGGTTCCCGGCCAGTGGTCACTACTTGCTAGACCATCTTTTTGAGAGACTTTCTCAGGCCTGTCCATCTTGTGAGCCTCTGTCCAAGCCCATGTGTGAATCTTAAGGGTTTCTGGCCCTCAGTTGACCACTCAGGCTTGAAGGGGCTTTGCTGCCCACCGGCCATGAGGAAACCCGACTACTCCTGATGGTGTGGGTCTGGAAAAATCCAAAGAGAAAACTGAGGCTGCAGGCGGGGGGCGGAGGGCGAGGGCAAGGCTCCCAACACTTATCCAGAGGCCAAACCTCCCCCCTGGATGGGCCTCCTCTCGGGGCCCCTCCCGCCAGCCCTCCAGTCTGCACACTGCACTGGTTCTCTTCTGAGCCCACTCCCACCAACCCCTCTGAGTCCTGGGGCTTCTCCATCCTCCTGTCCGGAGCAGAGAGGGCACTCACTCCGGGCGGGCGGCACTCGCCAACCCCTCTGAGTCCTGGGGCTTCTCCATCCTCCTGTCCGGAGCAGAGAGGGCACTCTGACCCTCCCTCCTTGGCAACCCCTGCTGGTCACCTCTGTGCACTCAGACCTCAGTGTCCCCTCTCCAGGGCCTCCCTCCCCAGTCCTGCAGAGCTCAGGCCACAGGCCAGGCTGACCTATAGCCCCCGCCCCGGCAACATCTAGCCAGCACCCCCAGCCCAGCGCCAGCACGCCCAGACCACTCTGACTCTCTGCCCTCTCCAGGACCCCCACGTCCTCAAGCCCCAGGCCCCTGCACTCTCCCTGCTCACCTCCCACCAGGGTCACTCGCCCAGGTGGCCTCCCACAGCCACTCCACAGACCCCAGCAAGTGCTCAGAGGCCAGCCAGCAAGTGCAGCAAAACGGGCACTTTGAAAACTACAGCCACCCCCAGGAAATGGCCCCACCAGGCGGCCCTGACCTGCTCAGAGTCCCTGCCCAGTACAAGCTGTCCCAGAAAACAGAGGAGAGGGACATCCCGGCTCTCCACACCTGTCTCTCTCCGCCCCTTCTCTCTCCAAGGCAACTCACAAGCTGAGGGTGACGCTGATGCCAAAGCAAGGCACATGCAGACAGCATGGAGAGCTGTGTACATGGGTGAGATGGGTGCACGTACATGTGTGTGTGCAGGTGTGTGTGCATGTACAGGAATGTGTGTACAGGCGCATGTGTATACATGCAGGTGCGAGTGCACATGTATGCATGTGTGTACATGTGTGTATATAAAGGTGTGTGCGTGTACAGGAATGTGTGTACAGGTGCATGTGTATATATGCAGGTGCGAGTGCACATGTATGCATGTGTGTACATGTGTGTATATAAAGGTGTGTGCGTGTACAGGAATGTGTGTACAGGTGCATGTGTATACATGCAGGTGCGAGTGCACATGTATGCATGTGTGTACATGTGTGTATATAAAGGTGTGTGCATGTACAGAAATGTGTGTACAGGTGTGTATGTATGTATAAGTGTGTGTGTGCACACACATGTGCATGTATGTATCACAAGTACAATTGCGTACATTTTAGTGAAATACATCTAACTGATGCTCTCTAAACGGTAACTAATGCCCAAGCAGGTCAGGAACACACTTCAGGAAATGTCCTGTGACTTGCTCCCATAGTAAGCCTAAAGGAAAAAAGCCACATGAATAGTCTAAAATTTCAGGAAGTGCATCTGGTAAAGTTCTACCTCTATTTGTGGGGGGTGGTTTGGTTGGTTGGTTGGTTGTTTTATGTATATCCAACTAGAAAATGTTTGTGTTTCTTTAAATCTCTCCAGAACTAGGACTGAGCAGCACGCAGAGCCGTAGGGACGGAAGAGCCGGAGCTCCCGGGGAATAACGAACAGGCAACTCACACCGGCCCCCGCTCACACAGAGGTGGGCCCCCGGGCCAGATACATGTGAAATCGGGTGTTCCATGGCCCCCGCTCACACAGAGGAGGGCCCCACGGGACCAGATACATGCGGAATCGGGTGTCCCATGGCCCCCGCTCACACAGAGGAGGGCCCCACGGGACCAGATACATGCGGAATCAGGTATCCCGTGCCCTGTGGTCGTGGATGGTGGGAGGTCAGGCTGGAGCCACACGGCGCACCCCGGAGACCTGGGGAAGTGGGGGTCCCAGCAGCACCGTGATGTCAGGGGCCACCCGGGGGTCTGTCACCAGGGGAGGGATGAGGGAGACACAGCCACACGGCGGATCATAACGGCGAAGGTGACGTGGGAAGCAGGGACGCGTGGCCCATGCCACACATGCACACTTCACGCGTGCATCCCTTCTCTCCCTGGGGGTTGTCAAGCTCTGCAAAGTCACCACCAACATGGGAGTGACACAGGTTACGTCCCTGAGCCTCTGGTCCAGCCTTCCCTTTCACGGGTCCCACAGAACCCGCTGTAGGAGACAAAGGTACAAAGGCAGTTCGTTATTTTCCTTTGTTGTGCAGTTTAATATCCACGTTTAACGCCAGAGCACGTGAGTTTTGATGTGTAATATTCTCAAAATCACTGTTTTCTAAATTGCCCTTAATGATCGAGCTTTTGTCTCCTCTTTGAATCAATGGTTATTTAAGGAAGGGAGGAAGAGATTACATTTTAAACTGGTGGCCAGGCCGTGGTTGCTTCAGCTTCTATTATTGATCCCTGGTGTGTTGTTACTTTGTAGCCAATGAGTAAACATGCCATTCCTCTGTGAGGACTTCCTGGAGATTCTCCTCAGGGACCATTAGATAAATCTTTTTGATAATGTTCCTTCAGTGCTTAAAAGAAGGGCCTTTTGCATGTCAAGTACAAAGTTTGATACACGTAGATGTTGAATTACCTCCAAATGATGTTATTCACTATGCCTGACCAGGCAGTGGTGCAGTGGTGCAGTGGATAGAGCATCGACCTGGGACGCTGAGGTCCCAAGTTCAAAACCCCAGAGTCACAGGTTTGAACGCAGGCTCATCAACATGAACCCCGATATCGCTGGCTTGAGCCCCAAAGGTTGCTGCTGGCTTGAGCAAGGGGTCACTGGCTCAGCTGGAGCCCCCCACCATCAAGGCACATATGAGAAGCAATCACTGAACAACTAATGACACAACCACAGGTTGATGCTTCTCATCTCTCTCCCTTCCTGTCTCTCTCTCTCTCTCCCAAGAAAAATAAATATAAATAAATAAATAGACAGATAATCTTATATACAGACATGGACTTGCACACATCTGACCTGGCCAAAGCCTTGCATGACAATTGCATCCCGACTGCTGCCTTCTTTGTAGAATAGAAGAGTTCTTCTTTCAAATACTTTGTTGCTCTCTTGTCCGTCTCACCTCTTCACAGTAGGTTTACTCTTATCAGGATAAGTGTTATTTTTCTCCTATCTGTAATTACATGTGGTCCGTGGACTTTCCTAAACACCCACTAACTCGGCCCTGGAGCCTAATTCTCCTCCCTGAGTGTGGGCAGGACTCCGGGACTCACTTCCCACAGAGCAAAGGAGATGTAAGGATGTGTGTGTTCAGGTCACGCCAGCGCCGTGGCCTCCTGCTGCTGGACAGGTCCCTGTGGAAAGGGGCAGCTGCGTGGCTGGGGCATCCGGGGAGCCGAGCCCAGCCCGTCCAGCCTGCAGGAGTCAGAGCCCGGGCTGCAGGCTAGTCTGTGACCTTATGACAACCCTGAGCCAGGACCTCCCAGCTCCATGGCTCCCAAATTCCTGAACCACAGAAGCTGTGTGGACATCAGTGCCCACTTTTTTTTTATATATATTTTTCTGAAGTTGGAAACGGGGAGGCAGTCAGATAGACTCCCGCATGCGCCCGACTGGGATCCACCCGGCATGCCCACCAGGGGGCGATGCTCTGCCCATCTGGGATGTTTCTCCGTTGCAACCAGAGCCATTCTAGTGCCTGAGGCGGAGGCCATGGAGCCATCCTCAGCGTCCGGGCCAACTTTGCTCCAATGGAGCCTTGGCTGAGGGAGGGGAAAAGAGAGAGAGAGAGAAAGGAGAGGGGGAAGGGTAGAGAAGCAGATGGGCGTGTCTCCTGTGTGCCCTGGCCGGGAACTGAACCCAGGACTTCCACACGCCAGGCTGATGCTCTACTGCTGAGCCAACCGGCCAGGACCTTCATCAGTGCCCACTTTTTACACTGCTACGCACGGGGTGATTTGTCAGCAGCAAAGGGGAACTGATTCCGTGAGGACACCGTGTGTACCCCCTTTCCCTTTAGGGTTCAACCCGTTCCCCCTGTAACTTCCCAGGTAATTCTCTCTTTGGAGCATAAATGTCAGGATTCCAGCAAGAAGCAGATGGCAGCCCAGGCCGGTGACAAGACGGTGTTGGAGGGACATGTGCAGACTCCGGGTGAGCCAGGCTGCATCCTGTGCGAGCCACGCGGCTCCAGCTGTGGACACACAGAGCCGCTCTGTCCTCATGGGCCGCGCACACTCAGCGTCATGACGTCCCTTTCAGGTAGCTTCTCTTGTTTCCTGAGCTCCCTGCTCTGTCACCGGCTTAAGAGTTATGTTTTCTTTGCTATTTTCTTCTTAGTGATTTTAAAAGTAAACATGTGCCTGACCAGGCGGTGGCGCAGTGGATAGAGCGTCGGACTGGGATGCAGAGGACCCAGGTTCGAGATTCCCGAGGTTGCCAGCTTGAGTGCGGGCTCATCTGGTTTGAGCAAAAGCTCACCAGCTTGGACCCAAGGTCGCTGGCTCGAGAAAGGGGTTACTCGGTCTGCTGTAGCCCCGCGGTCAAGGCACATATGAGAAAGCAATCAATGAACAACTAAGGTGTCTCAATGAAAAACTGATGATTGATGCTTCTCATCTCTCTCCGTTCCTGTCTTTCTATCCCTCTCTCTGACTCTCTCTGTCCCTGTAAAAAAAAAAATTAAAAAAATTAAATAAAATAAAAGTAAACATGTGTCCTGTGCCTTTAAGTTTATATGGTGGTTATATTTGCATTAAAAAAAATAATAACATGCCCTGGCAGTTTGGCTCAGCGGTAGAGCGTTGGCCTGGCGTGCGGGGGACCCGGGTTCGATTCCCGGCCAGGGCACACAGGAGAAGCGCCCATCTGCTTCTCCACCCCTCCCCCTCTCCTTCCTCTCTGTCTCTCTCTTCCCCTCCCGCAGCCAAGGCTCCATTGGAGCAAAGATGGCCCGGGTGCTGGGGATGGCTCCTTGGCCTCTGCCCCAGGCGCTAGAGTGGCTCTGGTCGCGATAGAGCGACCCCCCGGAGGGGCAGAGCATCGCCCCATGGTAGGCGTGCCGGGCGCATCCCGATCGGGCGCATGCGGGAGTCTGTCTGACTATCTCTCCCCGTTTCCAGCTTCAGAAAAATACAAAAAAAAATAATAATAATAACATGAACTCGAACCCAATTCCTATTTGGATTCAGCTCTTCAGAGAACATCGTTGAGTTGTTTTTTTAAAAAGAAGGCTCGTGGTGGGGTTTTGGGTGAGTCCTTTCCTGTTTGAGAATCCGTCCCAAAAGTGTCACTCATTAGGAAAGCCATCTAGACAGAGTGATTCCATCAGAATCTTCTTTCAAAATCCCCTAGCTTCGTCCTGGATGAAATCCCTGTTTATGCCGCTAACCTGGCACCTGCCCCTGAGATGGGCCCCGGGCGCGAGCCACCTCCTCTTCAGTGCGGGCGGGATCTAGCGACTCACTTCTGAGGAACCAGTGATGGGGTGTCCCTGCTGTCCCCCGGGGAGACAGCTGCCACGTGGGGAGTCGCCCAGGGGACAGTCTGACGGGTTGAGTTTGGAAATGGATCCACCCTCCACAGCCCCACTGAGCCACACTCAGACTGGGACCCTCTGAAAATATGAGGCCACACGTAGCTGTTGTTCTGAGCAAATGACCTTTGGGGGTCATCTGCTGCAGAACGTGTCACTCGCACACTAAGGATCCCCCCAGAAGCAGCTGGAGCCGGCAGGCGGGTTCGGCACGAGCGAGACATGCGCTCCATGCACAGAACTCCCTGGTATCGCTGGGCTGGGGTAAACATTCAGAAAGTGAGTTTTTAAAATCTATATAAATTAGAGCCCAAAAATAGCACACACGAGAATAAACTTAACTGAATGTGAGCAATCCCGCCCCCCCCAGGGATAACTGTGGGGAACAAAGGCAAGTCTGCCAAGGCACAGACCATGTCCATGAATTCTCCCCGGATTGGTACGTAGGTTTGACGCAATCCCACTCGAAATGCCGACGGTCTTTTTTTTTTTTTTTTGTATTTTTCCAAAGCTGGAAACGGGGAGGCAGTCAGACAGACTCCCACATGTGCCCAACCGGGACCCACCCAGCATGCCCACCAGGGGGCGATGTTCTGCCCATCTGGGGCATCACTCTGTTGCAACCAGAGCCATTCTAGCGCCTGAGGCAGAGGCCACAGAGCCATCCTCAGCGCCCGGGCCAACTTTGCTCCAATGGAGCCTTGGCTGCGGGAGGGGAAGAGAGAGACAGAGAGGAAGGAGAGGGGGAGGGGTGGAGAAGCAAATGGGTGCTTCTCCTGTGTGCCCTGGCTGGGAATCGAACCCGGGACTCCTGCACGCCAGGCCGACGCTCTACCACTGAGCAAACCGGCCAGGGCCCCCCCCCGCCTCTTTTTTTTAATAAAATTTGCTGAGTTATATGGAAATGCAGGAAGTCTAGGAAATAAAGGAAAAATTGGACAGACGTTATGTCATTTCAAGACTCACTGTAGCCTGACCAGGCGGTGGCGCAGTGGATAGAACGTCGGACTGGAACGCAGAGGACCCAGGTTCGAGACCCCGAGGTCGCCAGCTTGAGCGCAGGCTCATCTGGTTTGAGCAAAGCTCACCAGCTTGGACCCAAGGTTGCTGGCTCCAGCAAGGGGTTACTTGGTCTGCTGAAGGCCCGCGGTCAAGGCACATATGAGAAAGCAATCAATGAACAACTAAGGTATCGCAACGAAGAATTGATGCTTCTCATCTCTCTCCCTCCCTGTCTGTCTGTCCCTCTCTCTGTAAAAAAAAAAAGACTCACTGTAAAGCAACAGTAACCAGGTCAGCAAGCAGGGTGCGGACAGGCTGACAGATGACTGAGACAGAACAGGGGACACAGGAACAGGCCCCATACGTATGCCGTCAGTTCACTCTCGACAAGACACCTGTGCTCGCTAGCAGGAGGAGTCTGTCCCAGAAACGTGGGCGGGGGAGAGATGGCCCCCACCTCCTTCCACCCCACACACTGCAGACTGACTCACAGGGCTGCACCAAACTGAATCTCCCAGGAGAAAAAGGCCACCAATAACAGCTCCATGGCTTTGGGGATCACGGGTGGATTTCTCTACAGTGATTGTGAGGGGTCCCTTTATAGAGGGTTGGGGTTTTATTTGGACAAATTGACAGCTGAGGTGAGATGTGCAGACTTCCTCCCCGTCCGAGTCTGAGCACCTTGTGCAATAGAATTGTCTTAAACATTTCTTTCACCTTCGCCGAGAACCACCTGCGTCGTGTCGTGATTCTTGCACAGAACTTGGGAGACCCAGGAGGGGACCTGTGTTTGCTGTAACCTGCTCGCGCCACGTCCATCTTCCACCTGAAGCGCCAGCCCCTCCCGCCTGGCATCCGGCGTCTGGCCATGTTCTCGGGGCAGGCAGCTAGGCACAAACCTCTTAGCTCCCTTCACCTGAGAAGGTCTTGGTCACCCCTTCGTCCTGAGGATATAAAATTCTAAGGCCTGACCTGTGGTGGCGCAGTGGGATAAAGCGTCGACCTGGAACACTGAGGTCACCGGTTCGAAACCTTGGGCTTGCCTGGTCAAGGCACATATGGGAGTTGATGCTTCCTGCTCCTCCCCCTTCTCTCTCTCTCTGTCTCTCTCTCTCACAAAAAATCAATAAATAAAATTCTAAGCTGACCGCTCTGCTCTCAGCACTTGAAAATGGCAGAACCGCAGGGTGGACGGCATGCCCACAGGAGCGACACCCCCCCCCAATCCAGTGACGGGTGTCGTCTCACCCACAAGGATACAAGACCACGAGACGGGTGTCCCCACACCCAACTGTAGCACGCCTGTCAGCTGGCCCCCAGCGGGGCTGGTGAGCAGTGTGTGTCCCCCCTGCACACAGGAAAGGGACAGGAAGGGCTGGGCACAGAGCCCCTTGTGCCGTGGAGTCAGGTGCCAGGGCCACAGGCAGCCGCCACCAAGCCCTGCAGCAGACGCCGCCCGTGGGCCGAGGGGTTGACAGCAGATGAAAGCATCCTCAGTGACAGCTCACCGGGTAAGGACGCCTTTGGGTGTGTCCTCTGGCCTGAGCAGAGCTGCGAGGTGGCTGCCACCACGGCGAGGACACGGTGGGGCTGCACCCAGGCTGTGGACTGCCTGGCACCTGCAGGCAGGACAAATGGGAGAAAAGGCTCTTTGGTGACCTGTGGGTGACTGTGGCCTGCTGCTAAGTGGCCCCACACACACACACTGAGGACCCTGCAGCCCCTGTGCCTCCCTTCTGTCAGGATACAGATGGGGAAACCAAGGCACGGAGCCCTGAACAACTCGTCATGGTCACACAGCTGGACAGCCTCCCATGGTGGTCACCAGCCTGATGCCCCTTCCCCGCACTGAGATGCAGAACTGGCCGTTACCAGGGCCGAGAGCCCCTCCCTGGGACAGGGACACGTGGCTGCAGGCAGGTCCCTGCCTCAGTTACCACCAGCTCCCCGGCCTGGCCGTAAGCCCCCTGGACATGAGGCACCTGCCCCTGCTCCGGGCTGGTCAGTGCTTTCCCAGGGACGAGTCCCCACCCTGCCACTTCTATGAGAAGCTTCCAAATCCCCTCCGGGGACGGTGGCTGTGAAGCTCAGCCACGGCCTCAAGGGACACAGGCCAGGGGCTCGCCCTGGCTTTCCTCGAACTGGGCGGGCAGTTTTCGGGAGTCCACTGGGCTGCCCACCTTCCCCGGCGCCAGAAGCCCGGGCGGCCCCTCCTGCGGGCGGCGGGCGCGGCTGCGCGGGTGACCTTGTGATAACCCGAGTGCCATCCGTCAGCGGCTGGCCGCCAGGCTCCGGAACACTGCGGCAGCTCATCTGAATTCAAATTACCCTGAGAGACGCGCCCGGTGCCAGCCATAACTCAGCGCGGCGAGGAGGAGCGCGGCCCGCCCGCAGATTGGACATTACCATACATTCCTGGGGCGTCGGACAGCGCCGCTAATGAAAATATCAATCAAAAACTCGGCTGACTTAATGGTCAATTTAAATTAATTAATTGGGGAGGAGAAAAAAGTCGAGGGGACCGCATTGATGGGTTCCGTCTCTGGTGGGCGGTGAGAAAAGCTCAGGTGCCCAGCTGGACGCAGCCCCTGGCCCAGGACGTCCCAGGGCCCCGGGGACAGCACCCAACTGGGAAGGGGCGTGGTGCCCAGCCTTCCAGTCTCGGCAGTGCCTGGCCAACTCTGGGTGGCCCGTCGGACCGCTGGGCTTTGCCGTCCTCAGGTGCTGAGGCAGGCTGAGGGGGGGGAGGGCCTTGCTCAGCTCAGGTCGCCGGGGCCCCTGCCACTCTGCTAGGTCTCTCCTCCTCGTCCGTGAAAGAGGCGGGCAGTGTCCACCACCCAGGACGCTGCAGGCTGAGGGTTCATGCAATGATGCCCTGCGTCAGGTGCCCCTGAGGCCCTTCGGAAGGGTTAGCAAATTGTCTTCAAAACTCAGGGAGAACCTGACCAGGTGGTGGCGCAGTGGATAGAGCGTCGGACTGGGATGCGGAAAACCCAGGTTCGAGACCCCGAGGCCACCAGCTTGAGCGTGGGCTCATCTGGTTTGAGCAAAAGCTCACCAGCTTGGAGCCAAGGTCGCTGGCTTGAGCAAGGAGTTACTCGGTCTGCTATAGCCCCACAATCAAGGCACATATGAGAAAGCAATCAATGAACAACTAAAGTGTCACAACGAAAAACTGATGATTGATGCTTCTCATCTCTCTCCGTTCCCAATTGTCTGTCCCTGTCTATCTCTCTCTCTCTGACTCTCTCTGTCTCTGTAAAAAAAAAAAAAAATTTTTTTAAATTAAATTAAAAAAAAAAAAAACTCAGGGAGAGGGCAGGTGCCCAAAGTCCCTCCTGGAGCCTGAGAATGTCCAGTGTCCCTTTCAGCTGTGTGGTTTAGGGAGAAGCTGCCACAGGGCCTGGGCAACAAGACAGCAAGGCTCCCAAGAGACAAGGACGGGAGCTCTTGAGGCAATGACACCGAGCCCCCATGAGACGCTGGAGTCACCAGGCAAACCTGCAGCTGCCGGGGAGAGGGACCAGATGAAGAGGGAGTCCAGGCAAAGCCCACAGAGGTGCTTTCTGTCCTCGGGAGCAGGACAGGGTGGTAATCGGCGTCCTTAGCCCTGAGGTCACATGGCTGCCTCACCGCAGAGCCTGTCCAGGGGCTGCCTGGGCTCAGGATGGATGAGAAAGTGCCCAGGTCTGGGGCCTAGGGGCCACTCAGACCGGCAGCAGCTCACACAGGTCCCCGAAGCCCGCAGCCTGGCCTCGCTGAAGTGCACGCAGACTCGCTCATCGGGTCACGCTCACCCACCAAGGCCCAGGCCACAGTCTCTGTGCACCTGTGAGTGGGAAGGGCCAGCCCCGCCCCCAAGCCTCCAGGTGGACAGGCCTCCCAGGGCGCAGGGACTGCAGGACTGGACAGCACCCGAGTGGTCCCAGACAGAGCAAGGCCAGCCAGAGGCTGCGGGAAGAGCGAGGTGGCAGGTGACAGACCCTGGGGCAGCTCCCATCCCTGCCCCTTTCCCCCACCTCTAACCCTGCAGCCTAACAGGACAGGCAGCCCCCAGTTTGGGACCAAACCCCAAACACCCATCACTAGTCAAACTCATTGGAGGTTGCACCTCGGCTCTCTGGCTACGAGAGGCTGGGGAAAACGGGCAGGAGGGGTCCTGGGCCCTGACCCCCAGGGGCAGCGAGGAGGGTGGCCATGCTGTCTCAGTGAGCTAACAGAAGGGCAGTGGGTGGGGACAGGAGGGGTCAGGGTGGGGTGTTGAGGCGGGAAATCAGGGTAAGGTGAGGGTGGGCCTCCTGAACTCTCGAGTTGTGGGTGAGGTCTCTCCTGGACACTTTGGGATTTGGAGCAGGTGGTGGTCATGGCTGGGGCTCTGGTTCAGGTGGGGTTTGGGGGTCAGCACTGAGGTTGCTATTGTGGTTGGATGGAGGTGGAGGGGTAAGGGGGCGCCTATCACCTCTGCTGGACCAGGAGCCTGAGGAAGACCCCTGGGGCCACGCCCACATCCACCTGGGGCCAAACGCACAGCAGCCTGGGCCACGCCCACACCCTGGGCCACACCCACAGCAGCCTGGCCACACCCACTCCCCGGGCCACACCCGCCAGCCACTGGTGCTCTGCCGAGGGGCCCCGGGGCAGTCCCCAGTGCAGGGTGGGCAGATCTAAAATCCCCATCAGCAGCCTGAGGGGAAGGCTCAGCCCCGGAGCAGCCCTCTGAGGGCACCGCCCCCCCTCACTTCCAGGGGCAGCTGCCCTGGCCCCGCCCTGCTGCTGCCCCCATCCAGGCTCAGGACAAAGGTCCTTGGTGGCTGCACCTCCTGAGCTGGGACTGTTCCTCCCCTGTCCACGTCCCCTGAGGACGCCCAGCACTCCTCTGGAGGTGGCACCTGGACCACCCTCCCCAGGCCCAGACCGGACTGGGAAGTGGAAGGGGCCACCCGAGGGCAGTGGAGTGGGTGGGACTGCCTGGGACACCACGTCGCCACCACAGCTGGGGCCGCTCCCCAGGACCCAGGACCATCTCGCCACCCTCACCCTCAGTCCCCACACTCCCACCACCATCCTGACCCGAAAGCCCGCAGGTTGATGCCTCCGTCCCCCCAGGGCAATCTTTGCTGCCACCCAGTGGCCACCAGGGGAAGCACGGGTGGAGCTGTCCCCACTGAGGACCATTTTCATGAAATGTCCAAAATTGGGAAATCCACAGAAACAGAACAGACTGGTGGCTGCCAGGGGGCTGAGAGGGTGGGCAGTGACGGACAAGGTTAGGAGCTTTCAGAGTGGTGAGCGAAACGTTGTTGGAGCCACACACTGTGGAGCTGTGTGAATGCCCCTTGTCAGTGGTTAATTTTGTTATATGAACTTCACCTCAAAAACATACAAAAAAGACAGATAGTTTGGAGATATAGTAACATATAAAAGAAATATCCAATTAATAAATCTCATGCCCTAACATTAAAAAAAAAATGTGCAATGAATTATTATAACACTTAGAAATACTGCCAGAGAGATGTGACCTTGGTCCCATGACTCTGAGTTTGCTCCAGCCTGCTCACCTGTTCCCCGCTCCAGACAGCACCTGGCTGCCAAGGTGCTGGCAATGTGCCCCCCCACCCCCGCGGTACCCTGGGCCTGCCGTGCACAGCGAGTGTCTCTGTCAGCCCGTCACACAGGCACTGATGACCTGCCACCTCCCTCTGCAGGTTCAGGGACTGTGTCGTGGGATCTCCCCTGCCTGTGGTACGTACAGAGACTTCCTGCTCCCGGCTGGACGGGGTGGGGGAGGGAGGAACTCCCCGTCACGCAGCCCACGGAGGCCCATGAGAATGACCTCTGAGTTAAAGGGACATGACTGCAGAGGAATCTCTGTGTCCAGGGCGCTAAGGACAACCTCCCATGACCCCCCGCCTCCTGGGGCTGGCTTCCCGTAAACAGAGTGGCAAAGGGGAAAGTGTCGCCTCCGATGTCAGGTTCCACAGAGGTGGCTTCCGTCTTGCGTGCTCTCGCTTGCGGGAGTCCTGGCTGCCACACGTAAACGTCCCACGGCGAGGCCCGCGTGGCGAGGACCCAAGGGCCACCCCAGAGGGAACGTCTGCAGAGCAGAGTACACGAGGAGGAGCCACCATGGGTGACATGGGTGGGGACACTGACTGGCCACTACTGACCACGCACGCCTTACGGGGCAGAACAAACAAAACCGCCCAGGACTCAGGAAAGCCCAGAGGGACCTGGCTGGAACCCAAGTGCTATCTGGCCGGCCGTGGTCTGTCCAGAAGGAGGGTCCACCTGGCTGAGCTCGAGGTTTTTTGCGAGACAAGGAGCTCGTTACCATTTCTAGGGGGCCACCTATGGAACAGAAATGGAACTTACACATCACAAAAAGAGACGCAAGGGACGGGCCGGTGACAGACACAGCCACAGTACACGGAAGCAGGCCACAGGCTCAGGGTAGAAGCTGCAGGTGGGCTCAGAAGAGCGCACGCTCTGGCCTGCTCACCAGGACTCCCGGCACACGAGGCCACAGGTTTCCTGTAAAAGGGCATGCAAGCCCTGGCCGGTTGGCTCAGCAGTAGAGCGTCGGCCTGGCGTGCGGGGGACCCGGGTTCGATTCCCGGCCAGGGCACATAAGAGAAGCGCCCATTTGCTTCTCCACCCCCCTCCTTCCTCTCTGTCTCTCTCTTCCCCTCCCGCAGCCAAGGCTCCATTGGAGCAAAGATGGCCCGGGCGCTGGGGATGGCTCCTTGGCCTCTGTCCCAGGTGCTACAGTGGCTCTGGTTGAGGCAGAGCAACGCCCCGGAGGGGCAGAGCATCGCCCCCTGGTGGGCAGAGCGTTGCCCCTGGTGGGCGTGCCGGGTCTGTCTGACTGTCTCTCCCCGTTTCCAGCTTCAGAAAAATACAAAAAAAAAAAAAAAAAAGGGCACGTGACGCTACACGCCGGGTGACGTCGGCCCTGCTCGGGGCGCAGGGGACGTGGAAGCCCCAGGTTCTGCGTGGGGAGGTGAACACAGGGGTGAGCACCACGCACGTGCGTGCACGCACCTCGCTACTGGACAGGCGGTCAAACACCTACAGGCCTCGTCCCTTAAACCAACAGGAGGACCCTGAAGAGGACCAGGAGAATCTCAAGAGAAGCCAGGCAGCCCGGAGGTCCGAGCCCCTCTCCTGAATGACCCCTTCCTTGGTCAGAGAGGAGGTGGAAGGGCCGTGACAGGCGACTTTTACAGCCACACGGAGGGAGAGGTTCACGTCCGGCCGGAGCCTGCGGGGCCGGAGTTGGCGGAGAATTCACAGCCTTAAGTGTTTTTTATTACTGAGCCAGAGAGATGGAGAATAAATGAAGTAAACGTGGACACAAGGAGGAAGACGGAACAATAAAGCATAGGCGGGCAGCAGGAGGGGTGCAGATAAAGGCGAATTAATGAATTGGAAACAAGAAAGATGGGAGTGCCCGTCGGTAAATCCCAGAGCCGGCTCCTCAAAATAAGGACACAGAATGGGCCAACGCCCGGGCCAGCCTGACAGCACAGGGGACAGGCACCGCAGACCCAGGCCAGGGCATCCAGGCCTACAGAGGCCTAAGTGACCAGGGAGGCACTGCTATTCCCAGTGAGCCAGGCCATTCCCTCAGGCCATGTAAATAACCAAAATTAACATCAAGAGGCTTTAAAAGTGACCCCCATAGGGCAGAGAAACAGAGGTGGTGACTGGAGGTTGGGTAAGTGGGTTCACTTCCATCTTACAGGCCACAGGGCAGAGCCCAGCACAGGGAGGGTCATCCCAGCTCAGGAGTGGGGCCCAGGTCAACGGTCAGAGAGAGGGAGTGAGGGGTCAGGGGCTTCTCTCCAGCCGGCTGAGGTCCGAGTGCTGGGGTAGCCGCTGGAGGAGCCGGACCCCACTGGCCTGCAACGGGACCCTGGTGTGGGGTCAGATGGAGAGGTGGGGGCACAGGTGGGAGGGGCTCGCTGCAGGGGCCACTGCCCGGCCTGGCCCCCGCTGAGCTCTGTCCCTGCTCCCCACAGTCCCCTCCACACCTGGAGAGGGACAGGGAATGGGGAGAGGAAGGTGGAGACACCTCCACCCAGCAGTTGACAGACAGATGGCCCGGCCCCCATCTGGCTGACACTTTGCGGCACTTGTCTGTGTCATTCGCTGGGGTTGTGCCTCCTCTGGAGGAAGGGGTCACACACCACACACACACACACCACACACACACACACACACACCCGCTTCACTGCACTTCACAGTTATAGGACCATCCCTGGGTTCTCTCTCTTCTTGAGTCCGTTTGTGGTGATGACTTTTCCAGGAGCTCTGGCACCACGAGGTTCCTCTGAGCTGTCCCTGAAACTCTCGTCCTCTCCATGGTCTCTGCTGCGTCTCTGGTTTGTCGCTTCCCATCCCAGCGGCTAGCTGCTCACTCTCTCTCCTCCGTCAAGCCCTCCAGACCTCGTCGGTGGTGCCGGTCGGTCAAGGACAGACGGTCGGTGGTCCACACCCGTTTTCTTTGACTGGTTCCCCACCACCACCCACCACCACCTGGGACTCAGCAAGTGGCAGCTGTCTGCACAGCGAGAGCGGCCAGGTGGCTTCCCTGTGTCTGAAGGGTGAAGTGAGAATTCTAACAGAACCCCCATGGCCCTCAAAAATCCTAAGTATTGGCCCTGGCCGGCTGGCTCAGTGGTAGAGCGTCGGCCTGGCGTGCAGAAGTCCCGGGTTCAATTCCCGGCCAGGGCACACAGGAGAAGCACCCATCTGCTTCTCTACCCCTCCCCCTCTCCTTCCTCTCTGTCTCTCTCTTCCCCTCCCACAGCCAAGGCTCCATTAGAGCAAAGATGGCCCGGGCGCTGGGGATGGCTCCATGGCCTCTGCCTCAGGTGCTAGAATGGCTCCAGTTGCAACAGAGCATCGACCCAGATGGGCAGAGCATCGCCCCCTGGTGGGCATGCCGGGTGGATCCCAGTCGGGCGCATGCGGGAGTCTGACTGTCTCCCCGTTTACAGCTTCAGAAAAATACAAAAAATAAATTAATTAATTTAAAAATCCTAAGTATTTCTGCCAGATGGTGGTGGCTCAGTGGATAGAGCATCGACCCAGGATGCTGAGGTCCCAGGTTCGAAACCCTGAGATCACAGGCTTAAGCGTGGGGTCACTGACTTGTGTATGGGGTCACTGGCTTGAGCGTGGGATCATCTACATGACCCCATGGTCGCTGGCTTGAGTCCAAAGGTCGCTGGCTTGAGCAAGGGGTCCCTGGCTCAGCTGGAGCCCCCCAGTCAAGACACGTATGAGAAGCCATCAAGGAAAAACTAAAGTGCTGCAATTACAAGTGGACACTTCTCACCTCTCTCCTCATCCCCCTCCCCCCCCACCTCTCTAAAATATCAATTAAAAAAAAATTTTTTTTTGTAATCTCAAGTACTTCTACCTGGCCCTCCCAAGGAAGAGTCTGCTGCCCTCGGCCTAATTTCCTAGGTTGGAGGCTGAGCTCATCAATCTTTCTACTTTTCCTCCTTTTCTGACTATTTTGGGTTCTACATTCCTCCTCTTGACTACATCAGGCACACAGACACGTCCCAATAGGTGCTGATTTCACTGTCATTCAGTCCAAAGTGTTTCCTGATGTGCTATTTCTCTTTCGGCACCACGAGTTACCCAAACAGCTTTTTTTTTTATAGGGACAGAGAGAGAGTCAGATAGAGGGATAGATAGAGACAGACAGACAGGAATGGAGAGAGATGAGAAGCATCAATCATCAGTTTTTCGTTGCGACACCATAGTTGTTCATTGATTGCTTTCTCATATGTGCCATGACCGCGGGCCTTCAGCAGACTGAGTAACCCCCTGCTTGAGCCAGTGACCTTGGGTCCATGCTAGTGAGCTTTTTTTTTGCTCAAGCCAGATGAGCCCGCGCTCAAGCCGGCTATCCCAGGGTCTCGAACCTGGGTCCTTCCGCATCCCAGTCCGACGCTCTATCCACTGCGCCACCGCCTGGTCAGGCACAGCTTTTCTTTTCTTTTTTTAACTTCCTGCACATCTGAGATTTTGTTTGCTATTGTTTTGTTACTGAGTTCTGCTCAGAACCTACATATGATGATGGCAACGTCTTCACGCTCACTGGCCTCTTCGTTCTGACCTGTCAGGGGCCAGTCTGGATGCCTTCACCTGGAATCAGTGTGACTCCCCCCACTCCCCTCCACGGCCAGCGGCTGAGCCCGCCGGCGGGAGCTGGACTCTTCCACACACATACTGTGTTCTTTTGGGTCGACTTGACCCATTAACTACTAAGAGGATTATCCAAAAATCTCCAACTAGATGGTGGATGTGTGAATTTCTGCTTCTCTGTTGTCAGTTTTTGCTGCGGCACATGTCTGGAATTGGTTAGATTTGGGGGTGCCCCTTCTATCCTTGAAGACGTGGGTCTGTTTCCACTTACCTTGCTTACTGACACACCAGCACTCAACCGTCTCATTCCGGCCACACTCGCCTTCTTCACCTGCCCCTGCGCCACGCCCGCCATCCGGGCCAATCCCAGTGACACAGTCCCTGCTGTTGGACAAGCCATCTCAGGAGGGCCCTCCAGCGAGCCTGACACCACCACCACGATGCCTTCCGAGGCCCCGGTCCCATCTCCACACTGTTGCTGTCTGGAGGCCATCAGTGGGCTATGCTCTGCGGGACCCACAGCAGGAGGACCCTGCGCCCATCCACAGCTCGGAGCAAGACGCCAGGTGATGACCACTGACCACCCAAGTACCTGCATAGAGCCCGTCTCCCACCATTAACCCAAAGTACGACCACCCGGCTCCAGGGCGGGGCCCCAGGCTACAAGCCCCCACCTACCTGCCGGTTCCCGGGGTTCATCCAGCTCCCTCCACCTCACATGTGGCCAGGTAGTGGCTCTGGGAAGCAGGTGACACTTTCAGGTGCTAGCATGACCCCAGAAGCCCCTTTCCAGAAGCCGCAGGAGGCTCCTTCGCACTTCAGGTGCCCCGTGGGCTCCCATCCCCGTCAAGGCCCCCCATCGGCCGGCTGAGAATCCAAGGCAGCTTCCTGACCTGGTTCTCTGGGGCCTTATTTCTCACCTTTTGTCTCTCCCTGAAACACTGCTGTCCAGACAAAAGTAATTTTTTAAACTCCCCCGTGGCCGAGAGCAGTTCCAGGACAAAGGCTGGAGGGTCCCTCAGCCCCTGCCGGCCCTGACCTCCCAAGAGCCCACCGGGCAGCCCCACGCTGTGCAGGGCGCACCTGTGCGCACACCGGCCCTCACGCCACACCTGAGATTTAGGAGGAAGAAAACTCTGATGTGACTCAGAAGACACATTTGTGTGGCCATCAGCTCGCTGCGGTCCCCCCATCAGCATGGGCAGGCGGCTTGGCTGCGTAGGGCCAGTCTGAGAGCCCCCTCCTCCCGCCCTTGCCCACCTCTGACCGATGGTCCTCACCAGTGAAGAACGTGGCTGTCATTATGAGAGACTTACTCAAATTTTCTCAGGGAAAAAGAAAAATCAAGAAAATTTCTCCAAAGAATATTTCTTTACTTTCGGGTCACAAGCTCCCTCCTCTCATCCAAAGCTCCTAGCTCACCATCTTCCGTAGAAATCCCTGAGACGTTGTGAAATCAGGGACGAACACCAGAAGAGCCCCTGGCACACCAGGGCCCACAGGCCAAGGCCTCCCAGTCCCACCCGGCATCTGGGAATGAAAACCAAGTCACACGTGCAGAGCAAACGTCTTTTATTGAAGTCACAGACCAGGTACTGTCCAGCCCACCGTCCTCTCAGCCTGGCCAGAGGAGCTGGGCCAGGGCGCCCTCCACGGCCACTGAGCACTGGACCCGCTCCCCACAGCAGGTGGGGAAGGCGGTGGCCACAGCTAGACTGCGCCTTCACTGCAGGAGTCTCGGGGGCCGGTGCCCTGGTGTCTGCACAGACCCTGACACCTGCCTCTGAAACTCATCTCGACACCGAGACGCTCACTCCGAACTGGAAAAGCCAGAGGCGCAAACACCCCTCAGGAGAGGCTGCGTCAGCTACGCTCCACGTTCACAGCAACGCACAGCCCGGTTTGTCTGGGCTCCGAGCAGACTGGCGGCGGCCACAGCCCCTGGGCCCTCCCCACCGGCGGTCAGTTCCTCTCGATCTGCTCCAGGTCCAGCTCGCCGCGGTCCGGAGGGCAGCCGTCCTCCCCAGCACTGTCCCAGTCGCTCGGGTCCCCGCCGCTCCCGTCCTCGCCGGCCACGGGCTCCCGAGAGGCCCACGGGCCGGGGCTGCAGGGACGAGGCCTGGGGCACACGCCGGGGGCGCTGGGGCCGGGGGTGACGCAGCCCGTGCAGCTGTGCGGGTCCCGCGGGGAGGACACGGCCGTCACCCTGGCGTCATCGTCATCCTCACCTTCGTAGTCGAGGGAGCCGAGGCTTTTGGAATTTTTTAGCGTCTGCAACAGAAAAGGCAGGTGCTTGAGGCACTTGGGGGAAGGTTTGTGGGAGGGCGTGTCCCGCCGGCCCTGATAGGTCCCCGTCACATACAGCGTCCTTGGTCCCCTGGGCCTCAGACATGCCCCGCCCTCGGGGCTGCCATCCCGAGCCCTGCGTGTCCACATCCCTGGCCCTTCCCAGGTAGCCGGCAGGCCTGCAGCAGCCTCAGCACTGCCTGGCCAGTTCTCAGGGAGACCCTGCCTGGCCCCACCCGGGCCATGCGCCAGAACTGCGAGCATCTGATCCTAACGCAGCAGGGACATCCAGGGGCTCCAGTGGGCAGCTGTGTCCACAGGCCACCTCACTCAGGGAAGGCCTGCCGAGTCCCGCCCCCCCCGTGTCCAGGACCCTACCCCGACCCCCACCTTTCTCTCTCCTCAGCCCTCCGCCCCAGTGGTTCTGTCTTCTTGAACATCTCAAATCTTCCTCATCTTAAAACACCTGAGACACAGGCCACACGGGGCCTCCTCGGAGTCCAAGCTCTCCAGCTGGCTCAGGACAGGGGCTCCCAGGCTCGGTCACAGACAGGGGGGTCTCGGTCGGGTAGCATGCGGGAGTCTGTCTCACTTTAAAAAGACTGGCAGACTTCAGATGCCCTGGTCTCAGTCCTGTGCTGCTCACTCCCTGCCCTTCCACTGCTGCTGAGCCAACAATCTGACCCCAAAATCGCTTCCAACTCTGCATCCTTCCCCAATCCCGCTGCCCCTGCCCAGGGCCCAGGCCTCGCTGTCTCCTCTGTGCACAGTGGCCTCTCGAAGGCAGAAGACCATGGCAGTCCTCGGCCTGGAATCCGGCAGAGGTGTCGTCACCCACTCCAGGCAGGAGCTTCTCAAGGGAGAGCAGAGACCACGAGAACCAACAGGGGACATGTTGGGCCAGGATCCTGACCCGTCCCATCCACACACAGAGCAGATGAACACACACCCCATACAGATAACACACGTACCCCACACAGATAACATGTGCGCACAGGACAGCAGCCCGTCTCTCACTCCTCCCCACTCCCCACGCCCGCCCGCCCTCATCTGGGCATCTACACTATGCACACCTCGTGCTTTAGCCGGGCACCCCGCTTCCCAGCCAAGCCCGACGTCAGCCCCCATGGCTGCCCCTCGTCACACTGCATGTCTCCCCAGCTCAATGCCTCTCGCTGCCCCACTGACAGGAGCCCTCGGCGGGGAAGCCCGCGGTGTGCAGCCCTGGGAGCGAGCGGTGCAGCGGGAACCACCCAGCTCTCCCACGCTGCGGGGGCTCCGGGACAGCCCGTCCACCAGCAAACATAGCACGCCCCTTTTCTCTGCGCGGTTCCTGTCTGGGGTGGGGCCCGCTGGGAAGAATCTGCAGTAAACCACATTCAGGAGACACCGACGACAGTGACATCAAGAGCGGCCACACTGCTCCATGGAGGACGGGGTCCCCTGTGCTCTGATGAGAAGACCACAGCGCATGCCCCAGCAGCCTTCCCTGTCCCTGTCCTCCTCTCCCACAGAGAGTCCTGGGACCCTGAGACTGTCCTGCCCGGTTCCACTCCTGCAGTGACAGAACCTGCCAGAAACAGAGGCCCAGGCCTCGGTTCTGAGTGTTTCCTGTCACTGCTTAGAACCTCGGCCTGGCCCTGGCCGGTTGGCTCAGTGGTAGAGCGTCAGCCTGGCGTGTGGAAGTCCCGGGTTCGATTCCTATCCATCTGCTTCTCCACCCCTCCCCCTCTCCTTCCTCTCTGTCTCTCTCTTCCCCTCCCGCGGCCAAGGCTCCATTGGAGCAAAGGTGGCCCGGGCGCTGGGGATGGCTCCTTGGCCTCTGCCCCAGGCGCTAGAGTGGCTCTGGTCGCGGCAGAGCAACGCCCCGGAGGGGCAGAGCATCGCCCCCTGGTGGGCAGAGCGTCGCCCCTGGTGGGCGTGCCGGGTGGATCCAGGTCGGGCGCATGCGGGAGTCTGTCTGACTGCCTACTCGTTTCCAACTTGAGAAAAATACAAAAAAAAAAAAAAAGAACCTCGGCCTGGGAGAACACAGTGGGGGGCAGGCAGCGGTCCAGCACACCAAACTCCAAAGAGGCGTCCGCGGAGGACGTGGTCAAGACCCCGAGGAGGAGCCCGGGTCAGAGTGGAGCTGGCGCAGCCTCCCGGAAGCCCACCCAGAGGGCAATGCCGGCTCCGGTTCTGGGTCCAGCTCCTGGGGGGAGGTGGGTGGCGGTGTGGCCGCAGTGCTGCTGGGGGGCCTGGTTCAGACCCCCGAGGACACAGCACACCCAGGGCAGGCACGCCAGGGAGGACCCAGCTCGCAGCAACGCAGCCACGGGCGGGCCACGCTCTCCCAGACCGCCCTGCGAAGGCGCCAGCAGGGCGCTGCCCGGACACCAGCAGGAGCCTCACCCGTGTCATCTTCAGGAAGTCCAAGGACGGGCGCGGCCACCGTGCGTCCTCCTCCCGCCGGCGCTTCCGCCGGCTCTTCCTCCCGACGAGCACGCAGGGCTGCGAGCGGCTGCGGAGCAGGCCCAGCCGCCAGCCCAGCACGGGCGTGGATGGGGTGTCCGCGTCCACCAGGCGCTCCTGTGACAGGGACAGCCGTCGGCGGGAGGACAGCGTGCAGGGCCCCACGGGACACCAGGGCGGGCCCGGGCCACCCCCGCGGCCATCCACAAAGCCACTGCTGGCGGAAGCCGGCCGGGGCTCCGGGGGCGAGCTGGGGCAGGCCGCAGGGGGGGCGCCGCCCAGCAGGCTGGTGCTGCCCCCGCTGTGGCACCGCCTCTTGCAGACAGCGGTCCAGACCCGGGAGCCGCCGGGGCGCCACGGGGACCGGCAGCGGGCCAGCTCGTCCGGCTCGGACAGGGAGCGGCAGTGCCGCTTGCTGGGGGGCGCCGAGGGGGGCCCGGAGCTCTCCCTGAGGTCCACTGCGCTGGCCGTGCCCAGGCCCGCACGCACACTGCAGGGGCCCAAAGGGAAGGGCAGAGCAGGGCCCGTGGCCGCCTGGCTTCTGAAGGGCCGTCCTTCACTCACGGCCTTCCAGGGACACCTGTCTGCTGAGGAGAGAGGAGGAAACCGGTGAGCGGGACGACCTGCCCGCCTCGCCGTGGGGCCCCGTGGGCACCGAGGGCCAGGCAGGCTGGGCTGTGGAGCTCCCACTCCGGGTGCCTGCACGGTCAGTGCCAGCCCCACCACCCTCCCTCCTCCAAGGGCACAGGGGACAGCAGGGCCGACGCCATGGCCCTGCCAGAGCCCGAGGGCTGCGAGCAATGAGGGTCCCCTCGCAGGTGAGGACACAGCAGTCAGGGCCTGGCGCCGGCCACACCTCCTGCTGGCACCAGCACTGCAGCACCTGTGCAGTCTGCAGTGCCACTCCGCACAGGAGCAGCCCACGGCCCCAGTGACCAGAGGGGACAGGACTCAAGCTGGCCCTGTCCCGCCCGGGCCTGTAGTACAACTAACAGTCCACGGTGACCACGGACACCGGCCAAGGCTCCCCAGGAGCACACAGGCCAGCCAGCCTCTCACACGCACACTCCTGCACACCTGTTTACACACTCACACTCACGTCACACACTCTCCCACTCTCACTCACACTAGGGGTGGCTGGGCCACCCACCCCACTCAGCCCCCGGGGCACATGCGTGGGGGCCATGCCCTGGGGGAGGGGCAACCGGCAGACCCATGCATTCCAGGGCACAACTGTCCCCCGAAACTGCTGGCCCAGCATGTGCCAACCAACCACACCAGAGCTGCAGGGCCTGCCCGCTGTCCTGTCTGTCCTGTCTGTCCTTCCTGGTGGCCGCAGGATCTTGTAAGGGCAAGTCAGCCCCAGGCCCCACCCACATCTTCCTGGAGAGACAGGCCTCCCTGGGCCCCACCCACAGACCCCGCAGAGGGCGAAGCTGCTGTGCTGACCAGCCTCTCAGGAGGTACAGAGCTGCTGGCTGTTGGGGGCTTTCACTCCAGAAGCCAGTCTGTGTCCCCCCCCCCCCAGCGTCCCACCTAGAGCTCGGCCCTGCTCACAGCCTGCAGCCCCAGCCCGGCCCCAGCGGCTGCTACGGCCGAGGACCTGCCAGGCTTCTACGTACTCACCGCTGGTCTCAAAGGGGAACAAATGGCCACTTCTGTTGTCCAGTTTCTTGGCAGAATACTGGAAGGGACAAGAAAGACAAGTTTCATATGAGACTTCGGAAACAGTGCTAAGTCAAGACGTGGTCCTGTTTTTACCCACTGCGATAAATTCTATTTTCCCCAACACTGTCTCTTTCCGTAACTAAAGAGAGAAGCACTGACCTCTAGAATACTTCTTTTTTTTCCTTTTTAAAAATTTTACTTTTCAGCCCAACTAGTGGTGGTGCAGTGGACAGAGCATCAACCTGGAACACTGAGGATCCAGATTCGAAACCCCGAAGTCGCCAGCTTGAGCGTGGAATCATCAACGTGACCCCAAGGCCACTGGCCTGAGCAAGGGGTCACTGGCTCGGCTTGATACTGCTGATCCAGGCACACGTGAGAGGCAGTCAATGAACAACTAAAGTGATGCAACTATAAGTTGATGCTTCTCATCTCTCTCTTCCCCCTGCTCTCTTCTTCCTGTCTCTCAAAATCAATAACTAAAGTTCTTTAAATGATTAAAATTTTTATTGTTTTATTCTGTTTTACATTCGATATTTGTATTCGTTTCAGGTGTACGGAACAGTGGTTAGACAATCATATACTTTATAGAGTGACCCTCCCCGATATGTCCCATACCCACCTGGCCCCACACAGTCATTAGAGTATAATTCACAGTGTTCCCTGTGCTTTTTTTTTTTTTTTAGATTTTATTTATTCATTTTTATTGGAGAAAGAGAGAGAGAGAGAGAGAAGGAGAGAGAGAGAGAGAGAGAGAGAAGAGGGGAGGAGCAGGAAGCATCAACTCCCATATGTGCCTTGGCCAGGCAAGCCCAGGGTTTCGAACCGGCGACCTCAGCATTCCAGGTCGACACTTTATCCACTGCGCCACCACAGGTCAGGCCCCTGTGC
Source organism: Saccopteryx leptura (assembly GCF_036850995.1). Classification (NCBI taxonomy): domain Eukaryota; kingdom Metazoa; phylum Chordata; class Mammalia; order Chiroptera; family Emballonuridae; genus Saccopteryx; species Saccopteryx leptura. Next base: position 778,476 of record NC_089507.1, read on the forward strand.
TGTTCTTTACACCCTGCGACAGTTCTGTAACAACAATCTGCACTTCTTACCCATTCCCCTTCTCACCAAGCCCCTCCCCTTTTTTCTTAGTCAAGATTCTTAAAAGCCTAACAACATTCACGATGGTGTCCACTCCTGCTCCTGAAGGGGCTGCCCCTTTGAGCTACAGGCGTCCTGGCAACTCTGCCGCCTGGTTCCTGTTCAGCACGCCCCTCCCACCACCACTTCCCCTACCTGGGCCCCGCCTCCCAGCCCCCAGGGTGGCCCACTCCCTTCTGTCCTGTCGTTCTGTCCTGCACTGAGAGCCGCAGCCAGCCGCCCCTCTGCAGAAAGGCGCGCCTGCAGCTGACCCTCGGGCCCTCCACACCGTCTGCTGTGAGGGGGCCACACACCCTGAGCCTGCACAGGCGCCCTCTTGTTACCTCCATGAGCAGCAGGCCACAGACAGACCCAGGCCAGGGTGCAGAGACAGGGCAGCTCCGAGCACCCCGTCTGGCTGAGACCGCGCGGGCCCCCCACCCCCCCAGGGGCCCCCCACCCCCAGGGGCCCCCCACCCCTCCAGGAGCCCCCCACCCCCCCAGGGGTCCGGCACTCAGCCACCTCCTCTGGACCTGCACCCCATCCAGGGCAGGGCGGTGTCCTGAAATTCATGGGGACACCACTCTCGAGCATGGCTCCACATACACGAAGTTCAAAGCCAGGAGACACTGTGACACCCCAACACGGGCTCTTCTGGAAGGGCAGACGCACAGCCGTGACCAGGCCACGGGCACCGGGGGCGCAGGGTCTGCACACTTTTATGCGCAGGACAGACTCAAGTGAGTTGTTGTTGTTTCAATGATGCTGAAAACCCACCATCACGATGCTGACAGGCTCTGGGGCCGAGTGTGCCCTGGGACACTGCTCCCCCACTGCCCCCTGCCCCTCAGACCCAGGCCCACGTCCCCCGCCCGGCTCAGGCCGTGCCCGCGAGGCCTCTGCTTACCGGGCCGGCATCGTAGCTCTTGTGGACGAGGTCATCCAGGCGCTGGTTCTGCAGCTTCTCAGTGATGAGCGTGACCATGGTCAGGGCCCGCCCAGGTCCTCTGTCCACACCGACGGGCACGGGAGTTCTGGAACATCGGGCTCAGCAGGCCCAGGCCACTGCTGGGTCTACACTAACCCTCACGGCTGCATTTCTGTGTCGCAGGTAAGCAATCCATTTCCGGCTCTTCACCGCTTCCCATCTGGTTATTAGCAAAGAGAATCACCATCGTGACTACACGCAAAACCATCTGGTCAAGGTCTCTGTCCTGTGCTGAGCACCAACTCTGTGGATACTGCTGATACCTCTGCTGACAGAGGCCCTCCCACCATAGATGACCAGACGAGCTCTCTCCTGCACAATCAGGAAGAGCAGTGTGCTGAGTGAAGGGCGGCAGGGCACACACACCTGAGAACCCACCCCTCCCATGAAGCCACCAGGAAGGCCACCCCTCTGCTCCAGGAGACGAGGAGACAGGACAGGAGACAGAGCATCGCACAGAAGCTACAAGGTGCTGGGAAGCCCCGTCTCAGCCAGCACGGAGAAACCCGAGACAGCCTGGCCACTGAACGCCGCCCGAACGCCCGCCTCACTGCTACTACCTCACTGCTGACCGCTGCCCAAATGCCCACCTCACTACTGATGATGGCCCAACAGAGTTAAACACCCCTCCCCCACTCCATTCAGCTGGGTGAGAGCCCTGTCCCCCAACTGAGGCTGGGTGGGGGTGTGGGGGGGTGCAGAGTCTGCACCACGCCCAGATGGAGGTGACAAAGATGTCTGGAGGGGCACTGAGCCCTCCAGCCCAGGAGTGAGGCTCAGACCAAGCCACAGCCAGAGGCAGAGGAGTCATGCCCAACTCTGTCCTGTGGACATTGACAAGGAGAGGGCCTGAGCCTGCATACAGTCACCACAAACAGTCACCAGCCCTTCCTGGTGGCCCGCTCTGCGTGTGAGCAGCTGACAAGTGCCCCAGCCAAGGGACACAGACAGGAAGGCCCAGCACCCGGAGAAAACAGATGATGGAGAAGACAGAGCCTTCAACCGTGCCGTCAATCCCACCTGCAGAGGGAGAAGGCGCCGCCCACGACGGAAGATAGGAACCCCCTTGAAATGGGACGTTTAGAGAGGAAAGGCAACCAATCCCGGAACGTACAACACAGGAAGCAACAGGACCTCCAGCAGCTCCCACGTTTGGGTTCCCACCACCAGGCCTCATCGCGCCCCCTTCCCGAGGCCTCCCCGGGCCCAGGCCGCACCCCAAAACAACTGTCACCCTCCCGAGCAGCCAGAGAGCAGCCTCACTGAGGTGGCCCCCAGGCCCTGGGCTGTGAGCAGCACAGGCTGCATGAGGTTGCTGGGGACGACACACCCGGAAAGCAGGCCCTGCCGGGGACACCAGGAGCTCACCTCCACGAGACTGCTGGCAAAGACACCCACAGGTCTGAGGAGCAGAGCGGAAACCTCCCCAGGGATGCTGCATGTCAACCAAAGCGCAGAACCCGCCTTCCACTCCGAACCCACAGTGCTCTCGGGACAGGAATCAGCTCGCACCCTCCAAGTGACTTTCACCCCCAGAGCCAGCTCTCCACGGGGGGGAGGGCGGGACACACAGAGGCACCAGCACCACCCCACCCTGGCACGCGTGTCCACCCCAGGAGCACGTGGATGGAGTCATGAGCTCCATTAGGGAGAGGCGTGCATCCTTACTCCATCTGCACCGACCCCGTCCCAAGGTCATACTCGACGGCACTCCCCAGTTAGGGCTCTTCTGGGGACACAACTCAGCCCATGACAAGCCGTGTGCGTTTTCCATGCCGAGGCACAGGGTCTTAGGAGGCGACGGAGCTGTGGCTGCACCTGGACCGGGCAGTGGCTCAGCACCCCGCCCCCTCCTGGTGGGCACCTCACCCCTCAGCTCTGTGCTCAGGCATCCCATCGCCATCAACGGGACACACACAGCTGCTCACTGACTGGTCCACTTTACAACCATCGCCTGCCTGAGGGAGGCCAATGCATCCCCACCGGCTCTACCTCCAAACCTCCCAGAGTGCTCAGAGGAACTGCATCCCTACCCGCTCTACCTCCCAACCTCCCAGAGTGCTCAGAGGAACTGCATCCCTACCCGCTCTACCTCCCAACCTCCCAGAGTGCTCAGAGGAACTGCATCCCTACCCGCTCCACCTCCCAACCTCCCAGAGTGCTCAGAGGAACTGCATCCCTACCCGCTCTACCTCCCAACCTCCCAGAGTGCTCAGAGGAACTGCATCCCTACCCGCTCCACCTCCCAACCTCCCAGAGTGCTCAGAGGAACTGCATCCCTACCCGCTCCACTTCCCAACCTCCCAGAGTGCTCAGAGGAACTGCATCCCTACCCGCTCCACTTCCCAACCTCCCAGAGTGCTCAGAGGAACTGCATCCCTACCCGCTCCACTTCCCAACCTCCCAGAGTGCTCAGAGGAACTGCATCCCTACCCGCTCTACCTCCCAACCTCCCAGAGTGCTCAGAGGAACTGCATCCCTACCCGCTCTACCTCCCAACCTCCCAGAGTGCTCAGAGGAACTGCATCCCTACCCGCTCTACCTCCAAACCTCCCAGAGTGCTCAGAGGAACTGCATCCCTACCCGCTCTACCTCCCAACCTCCCAGAGTGCTCAGAGGAACTGCATCCCTACCCGTTCCACCTCCAAACCTCCCAGAGTGCTCAGAGGAACTGCATCCCTACCCGCTCTACCTCCCAACCTCCCAGAGTGCTCAGAGGAACTGCATCCCTACCCGCTCTACCTCCAAACCTCCCAGAGTGCTCAGAGGAACTGCATCCCTACCCGCTCCACCTCCAAACCTCCCAGACTGCTCAGAGGAACTCTCCGTTGTCACCACGACACTACTGTGTCACTGTAGTGTTCCCAGTAAGCCACAGAGGGTGTCTGTTCCCCAAAGTTAGCAATTCCCTCCTTTTTCTCACATGCAAACTTTCTGCCCAATATACATTTCCCCCACAAAACCCCCTCAATTATAACACTTGACAAACACACTTCACCTGGTCAGACATTGGGGACCTCCAGCTCCCGCTCCTGGGTCCCCAGCCTCTGTTCAAGCTGAAGACACTGGGCCCTGGCACTCTGCTCACCCTCACCTACAGCTTCCCGAGCAGGGCGCTCTGGGTGGGCAGAGATGTCCCCCCTCCCCGAATGCCAGCTGGGTTTTCAGGGTCTCCTCCCTCCCAGAGTTGGAAAATGTGCCCGGGGCCGGGGGACAAGGACCCGGGAGCCCAGTCCTCGGGGCCTCATCACCGCCGAGTCCCTCCAGCCCCCCTTTCCCGGTCTGTCTCTCCCGACCCAGGAGCCCAGTCCTCGGGGCCTCGTCACTGAAGTCCCCCCAGTCCCCCTTTCCCGGTCTGTCTCTGGAGCAGCTGTTGGTCTGATGGTGTACTACCGTCCTGGCCCCAACCTTTGATCTCCGCTACCTTTTTTTTTCTTTCTTTATTTTCTGTGACAGAGACAGAGAGAGGGACAGATAGGAACAGACAGACAGGAAGGGAGAGAGATGAGAAGCATCAGCTCATAGTTGCATCACTTTGGTTGTTCACTGATTGCTTCTCATACGTGCCTTGTCCAGGGGGCTCCAGCTGAGTCAGTGGCCTTTGGCTTCAAGCTAGCAACCCTAGGGTCACATCTATGAGCCCTCACTCAAGCCCGTGACCTTGGGGTTTCGAACCTGGGTCCTCCGCATCCCAGTCCGATGCTCTATCCACTGCACCACCGCCTGGTCAGGCTCCGCCACCTTTTCTGTTGCTGCTCATCTACTCCCGGGATGGCCCTCACCGTCAGCTTCCAGACGACGTGTGCTTCTGCTCACCTGCTTCCCCACCGAGGCCCCTCCTCATCTCTGAAAGTTCTGGGGAGAACCTGAGGCCGTGTGACCCGCCGCAGGGCTGTCTGCTCGCCGTTTCCTCGGCCCTGCACTGCACTGACTCACGTCCCTCCTGTCTCCACGTTCAGGCAGGGGTCTCCACAGTGCCTGTCATCTCGGCTTCGTTCCCACCGAGGGAGGACAGACGTCCACACGGTTCTGTGTCACCCCTGCGTCGCCACCAGCGGGCCTCCGACACGCAGGAGGGGCCAGCGAGGACGTGCAGAGTAAATAAACTCGTGTGGACAGCCAGGCGGGAGCTGGGGTGGACGAGCACCTCCAAGTGGCAGCCGCCTCCCACCTCCCCAGTCCCAGGCAGGGGCCTGGCTAGCCTCAGCCGGACCCTCCACTGGCGACAGACCAGAGGCCGAGTTCGAAGCTGGACCCTGGACCACCTGCTAAGTCCACCAAGTCCAGACTGATCCCAGGGCACGCGGTCGACGGGTGTCTCCCAGGAGCAGGGAACGAAGGCCAGTGCGGTCCACGTGTCGGCACAAGAGCACCAGGTTCCCAGGGGTCTCACAGCGGACGACAGTGAAGTCCACCAAATCCAAGCAGAGCCCGACGGCATGGCCAGCACAGCAGCCCGACTGCAGGTCTACTGAGCTTCCTTTCTGCCCAGTTTTCCAAACTGTCACTTGGGCGGTAACTTAGCACCTGCTTGGACATCAGTTATCAACTGGTGACTGTGAGTGGGGTGGGTCTAGTGCCTGACGGCAGAGTCTTTGAAATCCCTCCCATGGAAAGGCGGTGGGGGGTTAACTGCCCCTTGCACATGGAGGGGCCGAGGGGCTTCCCAGACGGGAGTGGAACAGGCATCGCAGCCACCTGGCTTGCTTCTGGGACCCACCCGGAGCCCCCAGACTGGAAGACCATGTGGGGCAAGCAGAGCCCAAGAGGCCGGGAGCCCCTGCTGTCAAGTCCTCTGGCCCAGGTACCAGGCAGAGTGCGAACCCCTAAGAGGGGATGCTCCCGCCCAGCCCCCTCTGGCCAGCCTGCATAAGACCCTCAAGCAAGGACTGCCAGCCAACCTGCTCCTGCTCCAAAATCCTGGACCCCTGAAAACATGAGCCATAATAAATGGTTGATGTGGTTTGAAACCACCAATTCTGGAGACAATTTGTTTTGCTGCCATAGTAACCAAAAAGTGAACTGAAGGTAAATAGAGCTGAAGGCCCCTCTCTTGCTGCTGGAGCCACTCACTATTAATTCTCCTGCGCCCCAGGGAGGCTGGGAAGAAAAGGAATGTGGCCACGCAGGTGAAGTTACAGCAGGCCACCAAATCACCTGTTTTCATTTGGCAAGGCCTAGGGCGCCACTCGTGTCCAAGGCTCGGTCCCTTCTCTGACAGGACACAGTCAGCTGGATGTTCAGTGATTCCTAGAAAAGTCTAAGACAAAGCGCTGTGTCGATGCCACAAAGCTGGCCCTACTGACCAACCGTGCCCACGAGGAGTCAGGTCTTTCTCAGGACTTCAACAGGAGAGACCAGAACTGCCTGTCCTAAGCAGCCAGCATCTTGCTACTGCTAAAACCCACAACGAGGTCTGCAGAGCAGGACATTCCGTTTAGAAGTGCATAGAAATCATGTTTGAAGTGTTAGCTTTGCAAGTCAACAAAGAAGGTCGCTTCTTAAAATGGAGACTACTGATGTGACCGCTCTACCGCTGCGAGCAGACTGTGCCAGCCACACTGAAGAAGTGAAACCACGGCCGTGATCTCGTGACGAGAGGAAGGACGTGAGGTGGGCCCGACCGGCTGCACAGAAGATGCGAGTAGACTGTGCCAGCCACACTGAAGAAGTGAAACCACGGCCGTGATCTCGTGACGAGAGGAAGGACGTGAGGTGGGCCTGACCGGCTGGACAGAAGATGCAGGTTCCGATACCATCGGGCCTGCTCACTGGCTGGGCTCTCTAAGCCTGTGTTCCCCTGATTGAAAACAGGAAGAACCAGCCCCTACATGAGGCCACAAGGAGTCAAATTAAATAACATGCATGAAAATGCCTGGGTTCCTGACACACGTTCAAATTATGACCACTTATAACAGATGCTTAAGAGATTGTTCAAGTCAACTCTCCCAGAAATATTGCTGCAACCCTGGCCAGGTGAGGCTCAGTGTGGACAGAGTGTCATCCCAGTGCTCTGAGGTCAGGGGTTCAATACCTGGTCAGGGCGCAAATAAGAAGCAGCCAGTGAATGCACAACTAAGTGAAACAACTAAGTGGAACAAGTGAATGCTGCTTTCGCTACCTTTCTCTTTTTCTACCTTCCTCTCTCTCGTTCTCAAATCAATGGAAAAAAAAATATTGCTGCCAAAAAAAGCTAAAAAGGTTTATATATATTTTTTCTTATTCTTTTTAAGTTTTTTATTTGAATGCTTGCAATGCACCTATAGGGGGAACAAAAAACAACCCCTAAGTGTCCCCTGGTTATTTTACCCACCAGTAAAAGCAGATGAGTCTCTTCATGTGCCTGCTCCCTGTGCCCATAAGTGCAGAGAAGCAAACGTCTCTGTAACTGGGAAAGGTCCCAATGCACCCACTTAAAATAAAAGACAGTAACTCTGGCATTTTCTCCATTACGTACTTCCAGTAGCAATAAGGACAAGTTCTCCCTCCTGAGGCCCCCAAATCCAACATACGTCAGAAAATGTAAGGATCCTGGCACAGGGCGGAACCAATACAATGGCTGCCGTTCGCATCACACATGGCCACGCTGTAGTGTGGCCCTCAAATAAAGTGGCATCACAGAGTGCACCAGAGCCCCAGAACCAATTTCTAAGTCTGTGGACAGGAAGGGGAAAGAGGGGGATCACTTACTGAGCCACGGGAGGGGGCCAGGTACGCCACCGCCACTGCCTAGGGCAAACTGAGGACTTGGGAGGGGAAATGGGTCGGAGGTGGGTAATTCCTGAGCAAGGAAAATTCAGTGAAGACTGGAAGTAGAAGAACCATCTGAAAGAATCACTGTCTAGAACTCCTGCACTAACCAACCCAATTTAAAGAAAACGTCACTGTTGCCCTGGCCGGCTAGCTCATTTGGTTGGAGTGTTGTCCCAATATGCCAAGGCTGCAGGTTCAATCCCTGGTCAGGGCACATACAAGAATCAACCAACGAATGCATCAATAAGTGGAACAACAAATCCATGCTTCTCTCTCTCCCCCCCCCCCTCTTCCCTTCCTCTCTCTAAAACCAAGAAGTAAATAAATTCATGAAAGGAAAGTCACTGTCTGTATAAACAATTTCTATGGCAATTTCAGAGTTATCGTCAAGAACTTCCAAGTTAACTAAGACAAAGTGTTTCCCCACCTTCTAGGATCAGAGTGAGAGGCTGCACTTCCTTCCGGGAACCTGCTGTCTTGTCATCCGGGTCACACCCGATCACAGGGAGCGAGGTGACCGCTGACGGGTCTGGAAAAGCGGAATCTCTCTGCTCAAGTTCAGTTTCTCGAACACCGTGGAGCCGAAGCACATCCTGGACGCCTCCTCACCCCGTCGGGAAAGAGTTCTCAGTGCTGAACGATCACCGTCCACTTCGCTCACGAAAGGAGTCAAAACTGGAGGGGGTTTTCGATGTGTTTCCAAGTCGTGGGAAGCTCAGGATGGAAGCAGAGTCCCCTCCCCCCCGTGGCGATGATAAAACGCAAATCCTGGGGTCCACTTCAGATCGGCCAGTGCGCTGAGACGAAGGGAAAATAAAGAGATAAAAGCACTAGACACCCATGCAGCCACCCGCAGGAAAGGTCCCAGAGGCTCAACGCCCCTCTCCGGTGCCCGCAGAATCACCGGGCGCAGGTCGCTGGGAGGGTCCGGCCTCCCCACGTCGTCCGGGGCCAAACTTGGAGGTTCCCTGAGCGGCAAACTTCCTGCTTCTCTCTCGCTACACAGGACAAGCACAGGAGCCCCGCAGAATGACGACAGCTCCAACAGGCGACACCCAAGTCTGTTCAACAAGTGGCGGCGCGGGCCCAGAGGGTGCGTGGAGGGCGCGGGGTTCCGGGACGCACGTGCGCTGCTCCCGGGGCGCGGGGTTTCCGCGGCCGGTCCGAGGAGTCTGGCGCAGCTGGAGTCCCAGCCCCCGGTCTCGAGCCCCGAGGCCCCCGCACCCTCGGCGACCCACCCGCCGCGCTCTCGGGGTCCAGCGGCGAAAACGCTCGGCACCGACGCGGTTGGCAACGCATCGGGCCACGCGCGAGCTGGGATCTGCGCGCTGACAGCAGCGGACCGTCCGGCCCAAGTTCACGCACGGCCCCGCGCCGGCGCGCGCACGCAAGGCCCCGAGGAGCGTGCACGAATGAGCGGAGGGCGCGCGCCCGGCCGCCGCCTCACGGGCCGAAACCGGGCCGGTATCTAAGCGCAGCAGAGCGGCTGCGGCCACGGCCGGTCGGTCAGAGCGACTGAGTCGCCGGCCCGGCAGGCCGCGCTCCTCCCAAAACGGCCGAGGCGCCTCAAGCACGGGGGAAACAAAACGCGTGGCCCCGCCCCCGGCCGCGCTCATTGGCCGCCTGGCCGCCGCTACCGCCCCGCCCCCGGTAGAACGCGCACGGGGATTGGACTGCGTCCTGGTGCGCGTGGCCTAGGACGGCAAAGGCGGGGCCAGCGCCTACGGAGTGGGCGGGACCTAAGACGGCATGGGCGGGCCAGCGCCCTTGGAGGGGACGGGGGCACGTCTGGGGCGGAGCCTGAGGCGGCAGGGGGCGGTGCCGCACCAGTGGAAGGGCGGGGAATACGCCGATGTGGGCGTGCGTGGACGCGACTTCTTCCGGGGTCGCGAAGGCGGGCGGCGGGGGCGACCTCAGGCGGCGGGAGGGGCGCTGAGTGGGGCAGGCGGGTAGCTCGGGCTGGCGCTAAGGACTTGGCCTCGCCAGCAGCCAGGCCGTTTGGGAAGTCCCTCTTTGTCCCTCCTTGCACTAGGTTCCCACTTTCCGGGTCCTACGCCGTGTGACCTTGAACAAGTCTGTCAAAGAGCGTGCTGTAGGCCATCTCCGACACAGTAAGACAAGAAGCAGAGATGAGTCATTAGGGCTGGAAAGGAAGAACTGAAACTGCCGTGACTTATACCAAACACGGTTTTCTACAAAGAAACACCAAGAGACTATAGGGCCAGCGAATAGCTTATACTATGGAGCAAGGGAGGGAAGCCCAAGATCACATTCACAGTGGAGTCCACATGCGACCAGCAGAACATGGGACGCTTGGGAAAGGGTCATTCTCAACAATCGGGCTCCTACGAGGGAACACGAGGTTTTAAGACCTTTGTGGTCAAGGTTACACAACACTGGTGAAGCTGTTAACCGAATGGAATGGCCAGGCCGCCTCTTTGGTGGACAGGAAAAGTCGGTACAGCCATGGCAGTTCTCGCCCATACCCTGAATGTCTCTTCACGCCCCTCTGCTCATTTTCTAATAGGGTTTGTTTATGGCCGTTGAGTTTTGAGAGTCCTTTATATATTTCAGGTACACGTCCTTGGTCCCATGTGGTTGGCAAAGGTTTTTTCCCCTCTTCTGCAGCTTGTCTCTTCATCCTCTTTAACAGTTGTTCACAGGGCAAAAGCTTCTCCTTTTGAAAAGGCCGGGTTTCAGTTTCTCCTTTTATGGATTGTGCTTGGTGTCAAGTCGAAGACCTCTGCCTAGCCCTAAATCCCAACAAATTTCTGCAGACGTGATCCTTTTACACTTAAAGTCTGTGGCCCGTTTCAAGTTAACTGTTGGATGAGGTGTGAGATATAGGTTGGGGTTCAGGGCTGTGCCTGTGGATGTCCAGTCACTGAGCGTTTAAGGGCCCCTGTGGTAGGCTGGCTTCTAGGATGGCTCCAACAGTGCCCCTCCCAGGAGTCTACTCCATGTCACCCCCTCTCCTTGAGGGTGGGATGCCCAGTGACTTGTTTCTAACCCAAGAAGTGACAGGCTGTTGGCTTCCAAAATCAGTTATAGAAGGCTGTGACATTCATCTTGGTGGCTCTGCTGAAGCCAACTGCTACATGGAGAAGCCCAGCTGGCGAGGAAGAGGGTGACCTCTGGCCAACAGCCTGCGAGGAACCGAGTCCTGCCAGCAGCCCCCCCCCCCCCCCCAGTGAGCCTGGACATGCTCCTTCCCCAGGTGAGCTTTCAGGTAAGGCCCTGGCCCCTGCTGACCTCGTGACTGCAGTCCTGTGAGAACCTGGATGGAAGGACCCAACTCAGTCACAGAAACTGAGATATTAAATCTCTCTTGCGAGCCACTAGGTTTGGGGAAATTTGTTATGCAGCAAGATAACTTCTACAGCCTTGTTCCGCCTACCTGTGTCACTTCTGCCCCTGGGGGGGAGAAGAGACTCCTGGGAAACTCAAATCCTGCATTTTCCCTAGAGCGCAGCAAGTGCACTGATGGTCATGACACCTAAAAACCCCTCCCTAAATTGCATTCAAGGCTGTTGGGGGACACACCACGTGACTTCATGTGGCTTGGTGCTCACAAGGGGAAGAAGTATGCGCTGGAGGAGGTTCCAGGACCCAACAAAGTCTAGGCCTCCCTGAAGCCACGAGGACTGCTCTGTAGTGGACCTCCCCTCTTCCTAAGTGCCTGAGTGATTAATCTTACCTGAAGATCACCCTTTATGGGCCTACTGACAATGTGCAGGCTTTGTGGAGGCACTGAAGGTGGCCCTCTGCAACCGTAACAGAGCTGGGCTGCATGGCAGGTCTGTATCCTCAACCCACACAGAGCGCCTGATGTCCTGGCAAGCACTCCAGGGCTCTGCACCGTTGGTGCCATAGTGGGGACACTAACCTCGAAGCCCCTAGTGTCCGTATCCGGAACCTTTGCTTCTTACACAACTACATTTTCCACCAAAAAATAAAGATAAAAATAAAAGCATGTGGCCCTGGCTGGTTGGCTCAGTGGTAGACCATCGGCCTGGTGTGCAGAAGTTCCGGGTTCGATTCCCGGCCAGGGCACACAGGAGAAGCGCTCATCTGCTTCTCCACCCCTCCCCCTCTCCTTCCTCTCTGTCTCTCTCTTCCCCTCCTGCAGCCGAGGCTCCACTGAAGCAAAGATGGCCCGGGCGCTGGGGATGGCTCCTTGGCCTCTGCCCCAGGCGCTAGTGGCTCTGGTCGCAACAGAGCGACGCCCCCTGGTGGGCAGAGCGTCGCTCCTGGTGGCTGTGCCGGGTGGATCCCGGTCGGGCGCATGCGGGAGTCTGTCTGACTGTCTCCCTGTTTCCAGCTTCAGAAAAATACAAAAAAATAATAATAATAATAATAAAAGCATGTAATGGTTCACATCATTCTAAGTTAAAGCTATGGATTGGACCCGACCAGTGGTGGTGCAGCAGGTAAAGCATCACACAACTACACGCATCTTTGAAATGGGAGTTTTACAAAGTGGCTTAGCCTGCACGTGAAAAAGCCAACAAAACAGCAATGACAAAAAATATACATATAATCCCGCCTGACCAGGCGGTGGCACAGTGGATAGAGCTTCGAACTGGGATGCGGAAGACCCAGGTTCGAGACCTCAAGGTCGCCAGCTTGAGCGCAGGCTCATCTGGTTTGAGCAAAAGCTCACCAGCTTGGACCCAAGGTCTCTGGCTTGAGCAAGGGGTTACTCGATCTGCTGAAGGCCCGCGGTCAAGGCACATATGAGAAAGCAATCAATGAACAACTAAGGTGTTGCAATGAAAAGCTGATGATTGATGCTTCTTGTCTCTCTCCGTTCCTGTCTGTACCTATCTGTCTCTCTCTCTGACTCTGTGTGTGTGTGGGGGGGGGGGGGGGGAATATATATATATATATATATATATATGTATGTATGTATGTATAAAAAATCCCAAAACACACACCCTTCAAGATTTTTTAAGATTTTATTTGTTCAGCCTGACCAGGCGGCGCAGTGGGCAGTGGATAGAGCATCGGACTGGGACGCAGAGGACCCAGGTTCAAAACCCCAAGATCACCAGCTTGAGCGAGGGCTCATCAGCTTGAGCAAGGGGTCACTCAGTCTGCTGTAGCCCCCCACTCAAGGCACATCTGAGAAAACAATCAATGAACTAAGGTGCTGCAACAAAGAATTGATGCTTCTCATCTCTCTCCCTTCCTGTCTGTCCTTCTCTGTCTCTGTCACACACACACACACACAAAAAGATTTCTTCATTTTAGAGAGAAAGAGAAGAGGGGGAGCAGCCGGAAGCATCAACTCCCAGCATCAACTTGACCAGGCAAGCCCAGGGTTTCAAACTAGCGACCTCAGCATTCTAGATTGACGCTTTATCCACTGCACCACCACAGGTCAGGCCCCCTCAAGATTCTTAAACGTAAAATTAATGTGCAGCCTAATGATCCCAAGTCCCACTCCTCCTCATTCCCATCATATGCACAAAACCAACCCTGGTTCAGAGAAGACAACTCACATGGTCATTCTCAAGGCACTCGCAGTTGGTTGAGCACGGTCATGTGCCTTTGCCCAGCAGGCCTTTCAGATTTGTCTACTTGGGGCCAGAGGGGAACCCTTTAAATTCTACACCCATTGGAAGAGCCACCCACGTGGGCCCAGAAAGCCGGAAGTGCTGACTCACTCACCCAGGCGGCTCAGCATCTCCGTCCTACCCAACAGGCAGAGGGATGAGTGACCTGCTGGCGGAGTTGCTGAAAAGAGCACCTGCAGGACAGGATCCTTGGTGGCCCAGCAAGGAACAAGAATGGCCTCAAAATACACCAGGCAGAGTCAGTGGGGGGATGTAGGATGACAACCCTGATAAGCTGACCACGTCCAGCTCTACACGGCAAGATAGGAAAATGAACCACCAGGGGGACCGAGATAGCAATCAGCCTGGAGTCGCGAAGAATTAATCATACTGGACAAACTCAATTCAGTTCTGACACTTCCTGGTCCCGTGGACAAGAGTCAAGAATAAAGGCAACTCAATCCCAGCTTCCCGGTTATTTGCAGTGCATACAGAAAATACTAGATCGTGTTCACATTACAAGACAAGCTCAAAAGCCTCAAGACTGATTTCCTTGGGGCTTAAGAGAAGCCCAAGAATTTAAATGTGAAGCAAAAGCTCATAGCCAGGGCAGATTCTTCTAGAACCAGTTAGATACCATATCCCCGCTCAAGACCATCCGGGCTGCCCAGCCCACTCAGAAGAAAGCCCAAGTCCCAATGCAGCCCCCGACCCTGACCTCCCCTCACTCACCTGCTCCCGCCAGCCCAGCCTCCTTGCCCTCGTGTAAGGTGCCGCGTCCACCCCCTGCCACAGGTCAGCTAGTTCCTCCCCAGGCCTCCAAGCCTCACCCTCCTCCAGCATCGGCCCCAAACCCAGAACTGTCTCCGCAGCCAGCCTGTCTGGAAGAGTCATAAATCAGGTAAAGGCTCTTTATTTCTTCAATCTCATTCCATACAAAAGCAATAAAAACTTAACAGTCTTAACAAGTTTACAATCAAATGTTAGAACAGAAAATCTGTATACATTGTCATTTACAGCAATTTTACATGGTAAATTAACTGTGTAAAAAAATGTTCTTTCTACATTCCCTTGCTGCTTTAACTCTTGGAGTATTACTGGTAGAAGGCCTACCTCGCGCTATGTACAAGTATCCAATTAAGACTGCGTAACTTACATAAAACCTATTACTTCAATATCTGACTACTCAGTGCTCTGTGTGCAGGAAAAAACCACCTTGACATATTGATGAAAGGCCAAAAATTAAGACTCCATAAAGATATTAAAGGATCTGACTGTGAAAATCATCAGATACCAGTACGGAAAGCTGATGCCAGACTGGTCCCTGAACACAGCCAAACCCACACCAGCCAAGGAACAAGTGCAGCTCCACGTCTGAACACGGGTGGAGACCAGCTAGTGTGCTTGCAGGTGGACTTGGGCGGCAGGGACTAAGCAATGGAGTCTGTTGTGAGATTGCTTCAAGTTTGATTTTCACTGGATTAAGTTGCTTTTACAATTTAAAACATGCAAAATACACTCACTATACACAAAACTGTTTAAGAAATAAGGCAAGGATTACAATTCACCATGAGATAATACACTACTAACAGGAGCCACCGTGACAAACACAGGACGCATGCTTGGCTGGCCTCCACCTGCCAGGTAGAGGAGACTTGCCGTCTGCGGCTTCCACGTGGCACCAGTTAGCTCATGGCTGGGAAGTCTTTCAAGGGTTCAGTTAGACAAGCTTCCAGGTCAAACTCATCCTCCACTTGGCAGTCCACGTGTCTGACTTTGGTGGGTGTGCCAGAGTACATATCCTAGAAAACAGAAGCGTGGGTCTCAGCGAGCCCCCCCAAAAGACTCGGAACTAGTGGAGCTAGCCCCACTGAGAGTAAGTGCCTCAGTGCCCCTGCCTACAGCCACAGCACGCCAGGCCTGCAACCCGTCATCACTGACAAAGACCTACAACGCTGCAGCACAGGAAGGGAATTCAAAACAGCAGCTAATTAAGAGTCACAGATGACATCAAAATGTTTTAGCTGGATGTGTCCAACTCCTCCCCACTAGTCACCTCCCCCCATTTTAGAAAACAACTGACCCTTTCAGGCCTCCAGTCACAGCCACTCAACTTGACCAGGAGAAAGAGGAGCTGCCCTGTGGACTAGAAACCTGCCGTACCCGGCCTCGTGAAGCCCTCGTACCAGACAGCCGAGCACCTGCTCCCCGGTGGAGGAGCGGCCTCAGCTTCAGCCACGGGGGCGGCGGACAGCCTCTTCCCCAGCCCCTCACCTTGAAAGTGGAGGCCACTTCCAACACCCCACACCTTGTGGGCGTCACGTGCGAGAATGAACACACTACATACAGGGCGCTTTATGAAACAGTTCAAGTGGGCATGCTTTTCGTACCCACAGAGAAGGCTAAGGGGCTGGAACGGCACTGAGCAGCCGCTCCCAGGACAGAGGTCAGTGTTCACTTCCATATACTTCTGGATACTTTAATGAGCAGGTTTTGCTTTTTTCATTTAAAAAGTTCAATTGAAAGGTCACACATTGAAATAAATTAAAATTTTTAGTTTACAACTTAGGAAGTTTACATCAGTTGAAGCCCAATGTTTATACCAACTATAACCAAAATTTAAAATGAATGTTTAAAAAAAAAGTCAGTGTCGTGGGGGAAGGGCAGAGATATTTCAAGGTAAAGGAAATAGGAAATCTGCCTGACCACACAGTGGCACAGTGGATAGAGCATCGGACTGGGATGCAGAGGACCCAGGTTCGAGACCCCGAGGTCGCCAGCTTGAGCATGGGCTCATCTGGTTTGAGCAAAGCTCACCAGCTTGGACCCAAGGTTGCTGGCTTGAGCAAGGGGTTACTCAGTCTGCTGAAGGCCCATGGTCAAGGCACATATGAGAAAGCAATCAATGAACTACTAAGGCAGGGGTCGGGACCCTGTTGCTCTTTTGATGGCTGCATCTGGCTCACAGACAAATCTTTAATAAAAAAAATAATAACATTAAAAATATAAAACATTCTCATGTATTACAATCCATTCATTTCCTACCGCTCATGTTCATGGTTGCGGGCGGCTGGAGCCAATCACAGCTTTTCTTCAGGACAACACCAAATTTTTATTGGATAATGCGTAACGTACAGGGGTCGTTGTATGGCTCTCACAGAATTACATTTTAAAATATGTGGCGTTTATGGCTCTCTCAGCCAAAATGGTTCCCAACCCCTGAACTAAGGTGTCACAACGAAAAACTAATGATTGATGCTTCTCATCTCTCTCCGTTCCTGTCTGTCCCTATCTATCCCTCTCTCTGACTCTCTCTTTCTCTAAAAAAAAAGGAAAAAAAAAAAGATAAAGGAAATTTAACCATGGCAACTTAAACCTATAACTCTTGATTAAATTGAGTCAAGAAAGAAACGATAATATTGGGACAACTGAGAACCCTGACCTCGAGCTGTTTGCAGACAGTCCTGTGAACAGCACTGTGGAGGCGTCCAGTGGACAGTCCTGTGAACAGTGGACAGTCCTGTGAACAGCACTGTGGAGGCGTCCAGTGGACAGTCCTGTGAACAGTGGACAGTCCTGTGAACAACACTGTGGAGGCGTCCAGTGGACAGTCCTGTGAACAGCACTATGGAGGTGTCCAGTGGACAGTCCTGTGGACAGCACTATGGAGGCGTCCAGTGGTTAGCGGTGCAGTCCCAGCACCCCCAGCTCACCTATGTGGTTAGGGTGCTCGTCAACAAAAATGGGATGAGTCAGATTGAGCCAAAAACCTAAATCAAGGCCACTACCTAGGAGCGCCATCAAATCATTTTGATGGGTACCACAAAGGGAGGGGTAAGAGCCCCTCTCTCACAAGCGTCAGAATCGTACTTCGCTGAAACTACAGCTTATAAAGGGGAACATATCGTCAACATGTGACCCGGACACCCACGCTGAGACACAACCAAGGGAAGGTACTCACGAGGTTGTTATCCTGAGAGCTCGCCTGGGACTCGGAGCTGCTTTCTGCAGACTCCGTCTCCATTTCCCCGAGGTCTACGGGATGTCTGTGGAATCAAACAGGCACGAGTCACCACCTAACAAAGCCACGAGATCTATGACACAGGAAAGTTCTGCTATCTGTTCGCTAAAGACAAACCTCATGACACCATGCTGCCCCATGAGAACCACTTTCAGGGACTCCCACGGGCCGCATCACCACTGCCCGGCTGGCAGCAGTCCACAGCTCAGAGCCCAGTCTGCCCAATCTGAACCACAGCGGAGAGATGTACACCCACAAGCAACTTTAAGTAGAAGCACCAATTAGAAGATCAATCTGGGGCATAGCAGAATGAACACCATGGCAGACCAGACGACACCTTGTCACTAATTCTCCAAACTTTCTACTCATAGAGAGAATGGGACAATACTGTCACAATAGAAAAATCTCAGTATGACACCTGTGAGGCTAAACTGTAAAGCCATGTTAGACTTCGTTTCAAACATGACAGTTTAATCAATTTCCCAGCACAAAGTCAAGAAACCTCACAGCAGGAGGCAAGTGTAAGACCATCCTCTCCACGTCCCTGGTCAACGGGCACCCTGACCCATGGCAAACACTCAGGTCGGAGCTCTTTCCGACTTGGCACAAATTTAAACCCAGGAGGGAAAAGGTAAAAACTTTTCTTAGTTATAAAAAAACCCTAGGTCGGGTGCATGCGGGAGTCTGTCTGCCTCTCCGTTTCAGAAAATAAATAAATAAATAAATATAAGGTCTACCGGAAAGTTCTGTCCGTTTTTGGAATAAAACAAAATACAAATTCTCTGACTTAATTCATGTAGCACCCATCTTGAATATTTCCACACCAATCCTATCTTCCGAATATGGTACGAAATGGTTTGCTGAGCTAAATTAAGCCTTTCTGCAATCTCCGATGTTGTTAGAAAAGGATCTTGCTCCAACATGGTCTTAACAACATCATCATCGATCAAAGATGGTCGCCCAGAACGTGGCTTATCAGAAAGGTCGAAATCACCTGTTTCAAATTTTTCGAACCATCTTCTGCATGTCCTATCAGAAACTGTACCTTCACCAAACACTTTCAATAAATTTCTACATGCTTCTGTAGCATTTCCTCCTTGTTGAAATTCATAAAAATACAGTGGCGTGAATGAACTTTATCAGTAGCCATGGGTATACTATTACTTCACACATAAGACTAACGTGAATCAACTTTGTTTTAGTTAATTTGCTACGTCAGTATGTATACATTAAGTGGTAAAAATAGGCACACATACATCAAATAAACATGTGCTTACGTGTCGAAACTTGTTGTGATAGAAACGGACAGAACTTTCCAGTAGACCTTATAATAAACAAAAAATAAAGCCCCACAAATTTCTAGGTTTTCTAAGCTCTATTTTTTTCTAGCTAATAAAAGTAAATCCAACCAAAGAAGCAGGCTCCTCCCCCAGCCCCCCAGGGCCTGCCCCCTGCTGTAGACACTTGTGCACACAGCACAACGCTATGGCAACTGGCTGCCACGCAAGCAACAGGCACTGTGTAGAAATAGGACAAGAAGGTAACAAGACATACATTTCTTGAATATCACATCCTTCTTCAGCTGGTGGGTCCCAAAAATGCAGGGCCACCTTCCAGAGTTTGATCTGCTGGTCCCATGAGCGCCGGCTGTACTTCTTGAATTTGTTGGGGGTCTTGGGGTGAATGCCGGGCTGTCGAAGGTGCCTACCAGAGAGATTAAAATTATAGGTTGAGTAACGTTCTACAAAACGAGCAAAGTAACCACTAAACAAAGCAGCCTCTTTGACTCTACTGTTCCTCTGCAATCTATGCTCCAAAATGTGCCTCTGAATCCCAGCCCTGCAGTGTAGGTGGTGTGCCGTCTAGAGCAGTCCACTTGGGGACAGGTGACCTAGCTGGCTAGAAACACACACAAATTAAGTTTTATCAGACCGAACTGAGTGCAACAGGGTACAAGCTGGTGCTTGACTCCCAGACTCCACAGGTACGAAGCACTGAACGCTACCTAAGTTTGTCCGGATGTTTTTTGTCTAACGTGCAGGATTTGTATATGCTCTGCATGGCGCAAACATTGTTTGAAAGCCTACAAGTTCCAAAGATATCTAAGACAACCTCAATAGTATTTTCATCAATGGCATAGGCTGGTAAGTGGCAATTGCCCTGAGCATAAGTGATTTTGACTAAAATCACTAGATCTGTAATCTTCATACAACAGCAGGGTGGTTAACTCTCTTGCGGACCAAGAGCTAAAAAACACTGGTCTAAAGCGTGTCTGTGTGGGAGCAGGGAGCCAGAGCTGCCTATGCACACGGGCCGCTCACTGTGCTCCCAGGAAGACCTTTAACATGACCCTCACACTCTTCCCTTCGTGGACTGTACATCCACTGCTGTGAGTCCTGAGAAACAAGATGTTTACCAAACATTACAAATGGCAAACAAGTTACAGTTAAAATCTTCCCATTCTTGGTTTATCTATCACCAGCCCCTTCCTTATTTACATAAGCAGGTAGTGCAGATTAACCATCTGGGGGTCTCCGCGCCCCACGACGGCCTACCTCGGGACCTCTCTAATGTAGCGGTCGTAGGCCATGGTGTTCTTCCCATAGTTGATCTGCTTCTGTCTCCTCATCAGGACACTTTCGTCCGTCTCCAGGTCAGCTGGCACTGCAGACGGAGACGCCTTCGAGTCTCCACTGGAGACGAAAAGAACGAAATTAACATCAAAACAAGCCTTGCAACCAAGATCACAGTATAAGAGAATGTAGAAACACAATAACAAAGGAATCTATCCTTTGGACTTCAAATCATATGAACTCCAGTAGAGTCCAGAACCTCCTTGTATGAGAATCAAGTACATAATAGATACGATATTCCAAATTAGTGAAGAATGGTCTATTAGTAAATGCTATTGACACAACCGGCATCTCCTGGTCACAATCTTTTCCACGAACAAATTACAGGTCTATCCAACTAGAAAAGAAACAACAGCATTTACCTTCCCAATGATGATTTTCTCTCTCTTCCAAAGTCATTTATGAGGAGTTTCCTTTTATATCTGGGAGCAAAATAAATGTTGCTGTTTAAAATAAAGTATAAAAAAAATAACACCTAATGCTCTTAAGAGCAACACAGGAATCAAGCCTTCCCGAGGGAAGCGGTCTGGGTAAGTGGAGAGGGGTCAGAGCACATCATGTCTTTCATCATTTCAAACCTCCTTCCTTCACTCCCTTTCTTTTATAAGATAATGTTATTTGCCAAGATCACATGAAGTGCGTAAAGCTGCCAGGTTCTGAGAGAAGACTACGGCCTCCAGGCACTCAGGCCCCCGCAACAGGGAGCTTCTGGAGCCCAAAGAAACCCTAACAGTTTCAGATTAAGTAGCAAGAGCCAAGCAATGCAGAAATTTACATACCCAAAACCCTGTAATCTTAAAGCGAACACTAAGTTGAAGTAAGAAGTTTTTATTTCTAACAGCACAAGGACACTACTGAGACCGTGTGCCTGCTGGACACTGCTTACCTTCTCTGATCTTGGAAAGAGGCTGCTGGACACTGCTTACCTTCTCTGATCTTGGAAAGAGGCTGCTGGACACTGCTTACCTTCTCTGATCTTGGAAAGAGGCTGCTGGACACTGCTTACCTTCTCTGATCGTGGAAAGAGGCTGAAACCCCCCCCTCCCCGTTCCTCGCGGGCTGCACGGGCAGCTGCCGTTACAGCAACTACAAACCTAGCTTTGCAGACGTCACCATGGGAGCGCAGTGCCCCATGGGACACTAAAACCATGAGCCACCTCAGCTATAAGCTCATGCAAGTGACTAAGAGAAGTCACCTACCGCTGTGTCTCCCCCACAATGTGGCCTTCTCGCCCCTCCCAGTCTGCTGCAGTCTGGACACCAGGAGCAGAGAACCACGATCTCCTGTGTACTCCAACAGATGACACAGCCTCCTGTAAGAACTGAAAGCCTACCCCTCACACCATCTCCTTCGGGCTCCATTCTCCCCAGGACCCCAGCTGAGAAAGACAAGCTGCAGAACAACAGAAACCTATTTTCAAGTTCTCAGACAGCTGGTGTGTGGTGTGCCAAGTCCCAGAGGTGCAGCAGTGAGCTGAGCTCTCCCAGTCCCCTCCCTCATGATCAGCAGGCAGACTGCTCTCACCAGCAGGCCCAATCGCCTGGGCATTACCAAAAGCAGCATTCCACCACAAAGGGTGTGAGCAACAGAGTAGCCCAAACACAGCAGGCCTGTTTTGCAAAGTAGGACAATTTTCAGACAGGCTTGTGAGACAACAGAGGAACAAAGAGGGCTCCCCCTGCATAAGAGCTGCAGGTGGTCCCCAGTGAGGGGTGACGAGGGCCAGAGTACACAGGTGTATTGTAAGGTGTGTAAGTCTTGGAGCTGAGCACAGAAACTGCAGAGACCGGGTCAAACAACCTATTACAGCTGACAAACCAAGACAAGTCATTCAAAACACTGGGGCCCATGTCTGTCAACACCCAGTTCACTTTCGCTACCACCCCAAACACATTCTCGTGTCCTCTTGAATGGCCAACCCCTTGTGCTGGTGCCTTTCCTGAGGACGCAGCTACCAGTGCCAGCAGCCCTGCAGTGTGGGGCAAGCAGTCCCGACCTGCCTCCCTGCTGACCCGAGGCCGGAGGTACTCATCAGAATGAAGAACCAGTGCACTGCTGGTTCAACACACTTCAGCTAACCATGAATGACACATTTCAACTCAGCTCATTCAGCCAAGTTGGATGGCATGTATCAAAGGGGAGAAAGACCCCCAACTAATTGGTGAGAATGTCACTGAGGGAGATGAGCAGTGGTCAAGGAGGCATCACCTGAATCACCATGAGTCCAGGAAGAGGACATGACCTGGACTTCAGAAGAACCTGGATATACACAACAACTTGGGGCACAACTGCAAGGGGTTCAGACTATTAGGGATACCTCCCAGGGCTCTGGCCATTCCCGTGCTGTTACCTGAGCCAGGTGTGAGTCAAGAGTGCCTTCCCTGTCCAAAGAGAAAACCTCCATGCACCTACAGGGCTGTGAGCACCCAGTGGGGTCGGCTGGGGCACATCATGGTAATCTTCTACAATCCAGCCGAGGTCCAGAGGAAGACAGTGGTCCTCAAACCTCCGTGAGCAGAATCATCCATCCAGAGGCCACGCCCAGACTCTCCCTTCCCCTAGGCGGCGGGGGGGGGGGGGGACGACGACGACGACGACTGAGAAGCTACATTTCTACCAAGTTGCCAGGATCTGCTGCTGTTGCTGGCGTGGGGGCCAGACTTTTGAGAACCACCACTCTAACACATACCTCACTTTAATTTATAACTTAAAATACCACACACACACACACACACACACACGCCACCAATGGAAACATTTCACAGTGGTCTGAACGTGTACCTGGCAATCTCCCTGCTCACTCTGGTCCTCATCTCGTCCTCTTCCACGGCACTGGCCCAGTCTGAACATCTGGAGCGGGGTTTCGGGCCTTCAGGAGTGGTGAAGCTGCAGTTAAGTGGGAATGCACCGTGAACTCTGGCACACTTCGTTTCCTTTCAGATCAGACTCCAGCAACGGCCAGAGGATGGGGAGCACCAAGGGAAGGGGCTCCAGGGAACCTCCAGCTTACTGCACTCGGGCAACCTGTTCAACGTCTCTCTGGGCTTCGCTCATTAAGCCTTTCCCGTGTGCACATGGTGTGCCAGCATTGGCCAGATCCTGAGGACAGAGTCCTCCGGTTGCGGAAGGCAGGCCCAGCCAGCAAGGCGTCCACGGGCACTGAGAAGGGTGCCTGAACTAACCCAACTACTTCTTTCACTTGCAAAATGAGAAGCTAATTTCTTTCAGGACCTTAGAAGATTTCAGATAATGTATTTAACACTAAGCAGAGTGACCAGCACCGCCAAATTTCCCAGTAGTGGTTACTATTTACTTTTAGATGCAATTAATAATTCACAACGCATCACATCATAATTAAAATAGGGGGCAGAGGATAAGAACGGACATCTGCGTCCTTACTGCATTAGGACTTGGGACTACTGGGAAAGATACCCCCCTAAGCTAGTTGGGTTCAGCGGAATCGAGGAGCTCAGTTCTATCTAGAACTCAAGGAGCTCTTCAGTCAAGATTAGGCCATTTCAAAGCCTAAGGCTCGACGCCAAGAATTCTGGCAGAATTGCTGGTCTTCATAGATTAGAAGTACATCTACATCTTTATAGTTCCTCAGTTTTCTATTGGCCCCACTGGTGTAGCAAAACTAGGCTAACACCAAGGCAGTGACAAGCAACCTTGGATGTTCTAGATGCCAACCAATGACAGGCTTTGAAAATGCAAACAAATCATTAACACTTTCATGTAATTATCATTTCTTCCTGTAGTTACTCCACAGAGAAATTCAACTTGCATTTCTACAAGGAAGTTTCCAGAGTCTAAAAATGGTTGGCAGGATGTGAAATCAAATTAATAAACCAAAAGTTAAACTAGCCTGACCTGTGGTGGCGCAGTGGATGGAGCACGGACCTGGACCGCTGAGGTCGCCAGGTCAAAACCCTGGGTTTGACGGGTCAAGGCACAAACAAGAAGCAAGTACTACAGGTTGATGCTTCCTGCCCCACTACTCTAAAATCAATACATCTTTTTTTAAAAGAGAAAAAATAGTTAAAAAAAAAAAAAAAAAAAGCTAGACTGAGTTAGTAACTGTCACAGATACAGAGAAGTGCAAGTTTGTCCACGATTGGACACCAACACCCCCACTAGCCTTTCATGCGCTTCAATTCAGGTCTGGGTCTCCCGGCCAGACTCGTGAACCTTTCCTCGGTGCTCACCAACGCCCCCGTGCACCTCCTATTTGGTAGTACAACAAAGATTTCCTTTCTTCCCTGGAACGCTAGGCAGGTTTCATTCATCCACCTGTCCTATCCTGGGACAAAGGACTTTTGGGGCAAGAGCCTGATTGGACAGTAAAGCCTGCGCTCTACACTGAGCTAACTGCCCTCCGGAGGAACCACTTCTGTACCCGTGAGGACGTGGAGTCGGTCCACTCCCCAGGAGCCCACATGCAGTCCCACCGGGGATGGCAGGAGAAGAGCGGTATGCAGAGCAGACGGCTGGTGACAGGGCCTAGGACAGGAGCATGCCTCCCACGTTGGGAAAGAAGCCCGTGAGGCTGACCGGCCAGACAGGGAGACACAACCCTTTTGCCTCCATCTAAGTGGGAGCCCACAGAAGGTCTGAGCTTCAGAGCTTCGTCTCAGCAGTCACTTCTGGTCACCCTGTCTTTCCCAGTCCCAAGCTCCACAGAGCCCCTCCTGCTCACACCTCTTCCCAGCCCTGAAAACCGCCCGCGTGCGCCCATGCCTCACCTGGGTGCCTAAGGCGTGGCCCCCCAACCCCCATCCCGCGAGCTTCCCAACACCTTCCCGCCCACCTGGAGGCTGAGACTGACGCTGCCACCCCCACCCCGGCCAGATGCGCCCCCATCCTCCCTCTCTATCTCGGGACAGGACTGAGGCCTTCAGCCTCGACGCCCCGGGTCACCCTGGGCGTCTCTCTGCACCCCGCAGCCTCTCCGCGGCCTTGCGCGCCCGGCCTCAGGTCCGCCCCGAGCCCTTTCCTACCAGCGTCCCGGCACCCGACCGCCCGGGAGCCGCCCCAAGTTCACCCCGTCCCCGCACACAGGCCTCCCCGCCCTGGGGCCGGCTCCGAGCAGCTGGCCGCCTTCACCCCGCCCGGCGGGGCTCTGTCCCTCCTGAGCACCGCCGCATCGGGGCGCGGGCACGACAGACGCGGACCCCGGAGGTGCCGGGCTCCCGCCAGCGAGCCGCCGGGCTGGAACCCACGCCGACGCCGCAGAGGGCCCGGAGGAGAAGGAACCTGGGGACGGTGGGCGAGACCGGGACTCAGGCCGTCAGGACGCGCGCCCCGGCGGCCGCCGCGGGGGCTCCAACATCCCTAAGCTGGGGGGTAACCTCTGCGCCGCGCCGGAGCACGCTGCGGGGCCGGCTGCGGGGACGTCCCCCGCGAATCCTCCCGGGCCGAGCGCGCGCGGGGCCCACCTGTCGGGTCTGCGGTCGCCTGTCGGGTTCGCGGGGCCTTCGGCGTCCTCCGCCGTCCGGCGCTGGCCGTCGGCTCTGCGCTTGCGCCCGAGGTTCCATCTCGCGGGGGGCGGCGGGCTGCGGGCGAGAGGCCGCGTCAGGGCGAGCAAGGCGGGCGGGACCCCCTCCGCCGGCCCGCCCGCCTGCGGCCCGGCCTCACCTGGCGTCGCGGTCGCGGCGGCTCCGGAACCGGGGCGGGCTTCGCGGGCTGCAGGCCATGGCGGGACAGCGGCTGCCAGCGCGTCCTCCCCCCGCAGCGCGGACAGACTGCGCGCCCCGCCCCCAACCGCCTTTATGTGCACGGCCTGCCCCGCCCCGCGCCCGGCCGGGCGAGACCATCGGGCCCGCGCGGGGGAGCCGGCCCGGACGCGCGCTGCGCAGGCCGGCCTAGGACCGCGGGAGACGCTGCCGGCCGCCGGCGGGCCGACGCCGTGGTGCTGACCGAGCCTGCACCCCAGAAGAGCTCACCCCCCGGAGTGGAAGCGCCTGGGGCCCTCGGCTGCTAATTGGACGCGCCTTCGCGGGCGGCGTAGGGGCGCTGGCGGGAGATTTCGGCCGCGCGCGACGCGGAGACTCCACAAGAGCTAGCGGCTCGGCGCTCCCATTGGCCCCGAGCTGGGCGGGGGCCGTCTCCGATTGGTCAGCCCGCCGGCGGCGGCGTTCCCCGTACTGGCGGGAACGGGAACCCGGAAGGGGCGGTGCGGCGAGCGTGTTTGCGTCCCTCGCAAGTCTGCGGAAACCCGTGGGGCCGAGAGCCGTCCTGCGCTGACCCCTGCCCACAGCAACCCGACAGAGCCCTGGCCGGGACGAGAAGCCCCAGGTGGAAAGAAAACCGCTCAGGACGCAGGAAACTCGAGTCCACCGCGTGTTACCTAATGGCTTTTATGTGCCACTTCCCTAAACTCGCTTTGGGTCCAGCAGCAAGTTAGGAGGCTCGCCCCACCTGAGAGCGTGCGCAGCCCAGGCCAGGCCCAGCGCACGAGAAAGAACAGGGTTGGAGGCCTGGACCAGAAGGTCCACCAGTGTCCCATATGGGCCAGACTCCAGGTCCTGTATGCCACCCTCAGACCCCCGCGGGCTCTGGCCATCACCGCTTCAATCAGAACACTGGAAATGGTCTTCTCAGACCTCCGCCCCCCAGCTAGGAAATCAGAGGGAAGGTTCTTGTGCCTCCTTTTTCTTCCTCATTCTGAAAACACCCAAGTTGAAATGGGTACAATGCCGCTGTTTTTAGATTGCTTCTCCCCAACTGTTACCAAAACTTGAATATCAGGAAAAAACAAAAGATTCCACTTAAGGTATATTTAACTTCAGGCTAATAATTTATTTAAATACTGTGTCATTTGGTTACAATAGACTTTTAAAAAACTAACTTTCTTTTGTCATAAAAACCCCATACTGGCTCTCCTTAGGCAGCATCTGAAACTCAAGCCAGAGGCTAGGAGTGGCTTTGGCTACCCCCCCCCCCCAATACCTTCATCTGCTCAGTACCCCAAAGGCCCACAAATTTTCTGCTCCCAAATCCTTGGGGTTCAGCGTGGCCTTGGGTGAGCTGGACCAGCTGGGTCCATCACCTCTGCTTAAACCGGCCAGTTTTAAGGGGCCTTAGGGTCACAAGTATGAGGGCTCCAGCAGCCATGCCTGTCAGAGCTGGGCCTTGGCCCTGCCCTCCCCACTCCCCACCTGCACACCCATCAATGCCTTGACCTCTGGGCATGACCCCTTCTGAACCAAGGGGGCCCTGTGGAGTTGTGGCCAGTCCTGTGCTATGTCCTGACAAGCCTGTGTGGATGTAGTATGTCACTGCAGCACTTGGTCTGCAGCTTAGTGCCTCCCAGGGGCCAGGAATCTGAACATTGGCTTTTCCCTGGACTCTTGGGGGCAGCAAAAGGCACATAGGCAATGACCCTCCAGGGGGAGAGTGGCCACAGGAGCACACAGCTAAGGGACAGGTGACTGCAAGCAGCCAGTCCCTTGCCCAGCCTCTGATGGGAAGGCCAGGGTCTGTGTGAGCAGGGAGCAAGTAGGGGCCATCTCATCCAGAAGCTGCCCCGAGGAAGCCCCAGGTAGTGCTCTTGCCCTGGAGTGGTACCCTAGGTCTCCCATCCACTTTCAGGTTCTGCCCCAGGTCCTCAGAGCAGGCACCAGAGCCAGGAGCTAGCTTGGGAACAGGGGAAGAAATGACCACAGCTGGCCTTGGACAAATCTGCCAAGGAGCAGATGTGCTCCATAGAATTAAGGCAAGTGGCCCAGGTTAGGGCTATCTGGAGCAGACCCCAGGGCCTCCCAAAAACAGCTGAGGGGGCCCAGAACACTCTGGAGATGAACCCAAGCCATGCTCTGTGACCTATACCCACTCATATCCAGATGAGTGGGAAATGAAGGAGACAGGGCCCTCAACACCTATCCCACTGCCACTGCTCGAACTTAAGCAGAGAACTTCCTTTCTGAACAAAAGCCCTTGCCCTTCTGCAGCTGGGTAAGGAGCTCTGGGCTGGAGGCCTGGCTGCTCCCCGAGGCAGCAATGGGGGCACTGGAAGCGCTGGCAGGACCCCATAGCCGCTGCCTCACCCTGGCCCGGACTACTCAGCGCACGGCGCATACATCCAGGATGCAAAAGCGTGCACGGCAGGTGGGGCAGGGCACACGGCTGGCCAGCCAGGTGTCAGGGCGCTGTGGATCCTGGCGGCTAGCAAACCACTTGCCCATGCAGGTGAGACACCACATGGGACGGCAGTAACACTGCTGGCACTCGCCCTCGGCAGCTTCCTGGCAAGTCTTCACCAGCTTCACACTGGCGCGTGTCTGCATGCAGCCAATGCACGCCTCCAGTTCCTGTGGGCAGCCCAAGGGGGTCACAGGAGCCCACTCAGACAACCTTGAGGGGCCCCTGCCCCCACCCTGGGGTTCTGGCCCAAGGAGGCCCAGCAGTGGAAACCCACCCACAATCCCACCCACCTACCCAGCCCCCCACCTGGCTGCTAGGAACGGAGTAGGCTGGGTTGACCTCCACCAAGGAGGCAAACGTCTCCAGGAACAGGTCGCCCAGGCTTTGGCGGATGACCACGTTGGCCGCACTGCGGATGGGTGCCCGAATCTTCTCACACAGCTCGCCATACTCCGTGGAGTTCAGCCTGCACAGGTGGGGGTTGCTGGGCTAAGGCCACTGGTCCAAGGCCCCTCTGCAGGGCAGGACCCTGCTCCTCAGAGGCCTGATGAAGACCCGGGGACAGGCACCGGGGAGGCCAAGACTGCACCCTGAGGGTGCTCACAACCAAATAAAACATGGAGGCTTTGGCACAGCCCAGCTGCCTGATACAAACCAGCCGCCAAAATGGTCCTAAGGCCAAAGCCCACAGATCCAGCACCACCTGCTCACCCCAAGACGCAGGGAAAGTAGGACTGCTGGGACAGAAAACCTTACCCTTGGCAGGTTCAGGACTGAGGCATGACCTAGGAAGGGCCCAGCAGGCCAGCCATGGCTTGAATAGTATTATAGGAGAACATCAACTCCAGCATAAGCTTCAGAGGTCAGGCAGCCACCAAACATATGACCCGCCTGGCCCCCATACACCCACTGTGCTCCCGAGAAGTGGCAGAAGGAAGCTCAGAGGACAGCATGAACAAAGGGGAAGCGAGGCACCTGTGGCAAGTGGGAGGTACCTATGAGGGCACCAGGGGAACAGGAGCCCAGGGACCAGAGTAGGTGGTGGGGTCACTAAGTGAGGGTCGTACTGAAGGGGTCACTTCCACCCAGAGGGACACAAAGACCAGAACCCGGTGCAATCTGGGCACAAGGCCACTGTGAAGCCCCACGGCCCCCTGCCGCAGGCACACCTACCGGATGTCAAAGGCCTGCACAGCAGGGCTGCCACTGGCAACACGGATGGTGAGGAGCTGCACGGGCAGGTTGGAATCTGGAGAGAGCTCGTGCTGCTGCGACTCGGTCACAGTCAGGTGCACGTCCTGCTGCTGAGCCACATGCACACGGTACGTGGTCACCTTCATCACCCACGTGTCTGTCACGATCACACGGGCACCTGGTGCCCCTGTGGCAAACTTGTCAATCCGCCGGAACTCGGTGTTGACAGAAGAAGCAACAGCCCGCCAATCTGACTGTGGGAGGGCATAGAGGGCGAGGGTGCGGGCCAGCGGGTGGTGGGCCCACCGGTCCCAGGACCAGTAGTAGATCAGGGTGCAGGCAATGGTAGGCAGGGTCACTGCCAGCAGGAGGAAGAGCCGCCAGGTCTCTGGGGCCTGGCCTGGGGAGTAGAGCCGCTTTTCTGAGGCTGCAAAGCACATGCCCACGTAGTAGCCTGCAAGGGACAGGGTGGTCTCAGTAGAGTTCAGGTGGCCAGGCCCTCATCCTGCCTTGGTGGTGCCCACTGAAGGCCACAGTACTGCTCCTGCACCTCCTAGGAGACCACTTCCTCTCATTCCCAGCCCTGAGCTGGGCCCTCTGCCCTGGTCAGTACCCCAGCCCAGGTGGGTCTCACCCACCTCCACATGCCCCCAGCAGTGACAACATAGGCAAGGGAAAAGCACTTTTAACTTGCCACTTTAGTTTTACACAGACGAGCGAGTACTGAAAAAAACAAGCAAAACCTAGAAAGGCAGAAAATAAGTACAAGGGAAAAAAGAAAGATTACATATTGTACATACATACATACAAGGATCTGGTGTCACCCAACACAGAGCTGCCCTCCTCTTGTCCTCTTGACCCCACCCCCTCTGAGGAGGCAGATCAGTCAGTCCTGTCCCATCCTAGCTGGGAGATCACGTGCTGGACAGCAAAGAAGGATGGTGGCATGTCACCACACGGAAACCAATGCCTGGCACGTGACAGGTCAGACCAGGGCCAATTTGCACGAAGAAATGAATGAGGTAGATAGTGAAGGGCTGCGCAGGCAGGTTTGAGATTGCAAAATTAATAGTAAACATTTGCTGTTAGTCAAGTCACTACACTTTAGCATAATCTGTTGTGTTGCAGTAGATATTGTATCTATAAAGTTTCAGAGCTATTCGGCCCTGGCCGGTTGGCTCAGCGGTAGAGCGTCGGCCTAGCGTGCGGAGGACCCAGGTTCGATTCCCGGCCAGGGCACACAGGAGAAGCACCCATTTGCTTCTCCATCCCTCCGCCGCGCTTTCCTCTCTGTCTCTCTCTTCCCCTCCCGCAGCCAAGGCTCCATTGGAGCAAAGATGGCCCGGGCACTGGGGATGGCTCTGTGGCCTCTGCCCCAGGCGCTAGAGTGGCTCTGGTCGCAACATGGCGATGCCCAGGATGGGCAGAGCATCGCCCCCTGGTGGGCAGAGCATCGCCCCTGGTGGGCGTGCCGGGTGGATCCTGGTCGGGCGCATGCGGGAGTCTGTCTGACTGTCTCTCCCTGTTTCCAGCTTCAGAAAAATGAAAAGTTTCAGAGCTATTCCAAACAAATAAAAAAACAAGGGCCTGTGTCTGGCCAAAAGATAGGCTTCACCAACATTTTGACAATTGCCAGACAGGAGGTGGGTTGGGAGGCCATCAGGGGGGGGGAAGGTGAAGAGATTAAGAAGTACTAACTTGATGGTTACTGAATAGTCAGGGGCATTATAAAGTACACAGCACAGAGAATATAGTCAATTACATTGTATTAACTAGGTAGGGTGTCAGATGGGTACTAGACTTAACAGGTAATCATATCGCATACCACATAAATGTTTATCCACTAGATTGTACATCTGAAACTACTATAACATTGTACATCAGCTGCAATTGAAAAATGAAAACGTATTAAGATAGGCTCCATCAACTCCTCCAGGTGTGGCCTCCTTGAATCACTCTACCACCTAAGTTCTGGTTTCCCACAGACAGCCCTCATGTACTCCCTGGCTCTGCCCAGCTTCCTCCTGGCTGCCCTCCATACCCACCATGGCTGCTGCATCCAGCTGCCAAGTGAAACCCTCTCCCTGTGTTCACGGAGTGGGGGGGGGGGGGGCGCAGCCACCAGCCACCTACTGTCCCAGACCTGCTTCTACCCTCTGTCCTCCAGATCCCCTGCCTGGCACCCCACTCTTCAGCCAATCGTCCCGGACCAGTCAGCTGACAGGCTCGCCTCCCAGAGGCCAGCTAGCACCTGGGTCACTGCCCAGCACAGCCCCTGAGCAACGTGGCCAAATATAGGCTTTCCAGTCTCTGCACCTGTGACACCCCCCACACCAGAGGCGGATTAATGTCGGTTGAGGCCCCCACCGCATAAGGAAATATTGGGCCCCTTAAAAAAAAAGAAAGGAAAACTAAAAATACAGGTCAACCATATTTTTCAATAAATAAAATACATTATGTACCATTCATGTTAAAATTGCACCTATGAAACCAAACTTGGTGTCATCAGAAAAAAGTGTCAAGTTGGCGTTTTGCGGGGCCCTTCAGAAGTCCGGGCCCAGGGCGCGCCCCGGTGCGCCCGCCGTTAAATCCGCCTCTGCCCCGCACCCCGCGTGGTCATCCATCACTGCCAGCCCTTCTCACACCCACTTCCAAGGCCTGGGAGCCTCTGTTGGAATCAGTCAACTTGATGCCCCTCTCCTGGGAACTGCCACCCCCTCTGACCGCTCACAACCTGCCTCAGCTGGGCGAAGCACCCCCTGCCCGGGGCTCTGAGCCTGAGTCTCTGCCACCCACAAATGACCAGCTGCAGCCGGCTGAGAACACACGAGCGGCTGGTTCTCGGGGATATATGGGGGGTCCGGGACCCCTCCCTCGACTCTTCCCCAGAGGGAGGTGACCCCGCAGCCCAGCTAATTCTGGGACCCCAGAGCTGCACCGCCAGCCCCGACCCGGCCGGCCGGCCGCCTCCGCCTACCCAGGGGGACACCAGCCCGGAGGGTAGAGGCCTCACCCAGCGGCAGCAGCGAGTGGCACAGCAGCGTGGCGGCCGTGCGGCGCAGATGGTAGGGCACGAAGGCGGCGTCCTCGCTGCCCAGCCAGCCCGACAACAGATTCTGCACCGTGAGCCCGGCCGAGTGGAACTCGGTGGGCGTGAACACGAAGCACACGGCGAAAACCAGATAGGCCAGAGTGAAAGTGACCTCGGGGCTGTCCATCGCGCCGCCGCCACCACCAAGCCCTCCGGCGAGGCCACCGCCCACGGAGCTGGGAACCGGCCCTCGTCCAGATCCGGTAGGCGTCAGCCGGGCGCGGGGTGCTCTGGGAGACGGAGTTCCGCCACCGGACGACGAGAAGCACTCTGGGAGGTGCAGTCCCCGCGAAGCACTACGGGAAATGGAGTCCTCGCGAGTGTTTGGCTCCTCCCCCCCAAGACCCGCCTTGAGGGCGGTACTGCACCTGGTTCCATTTTACAGCTGGGTAAACTGAGTTCCGGGCTGGCGGCCCTCAGGCCCCGTCCTTTCTGCGCAGCCGCGCCCGCAGCAGAGCCCGAGATGCCGGGTGGGCAGAGGGCTCCGTAGCCACCCCCGCCCTCGAGCAGTCCTTCGCCTTCGCGTGCTCCCGGAGCCTCAGCTCTCAAAACACTTTGAGGCGCCCGCCGCGCCCAGCGTGGCTCCACCCCGGAAGCACATTCGCCGGCGCGCCCTCCTATTGGCCGCTGGAGCCCCGTCTGTCCCGCCCCCGGCCGCGCGCTGATTGGCCGCACGCGCCAACCGTCTGTATTTGAATCGACGGCGGGAGGACGTCCTCCAGGACTCGGTGTCTTTTCTCCGTCCTCGGCTTCGTGCGGTGACCAGCAGG
Organism: Saccopteryx leptura; assembly: GCF_036850995.1. Lineage (NCBI taxonomy): Eukaryota > Metazoa > Chordata > Mammalia > Chiroptera > Emballonuridae > Saccopteryx > Saccopteryx leptura. Next base: position 811,706 of record NC_089507.1, read on the forward strand.
TAAGGCGGCGGGAGCTCCCGGGCTTGGGGCTCCTCTGGCCCAGCCTCCGTTCCGTCCCGTCCGGCGGCTGGCGGGGGGGTCTTCGGCCGACGTCCACCGCAGATGGGAACCGCCCCTCCCGCGGCTCCTCCCCGGCTCCTCCGTCTCCTCTGTCGTCCTCCAGGAGGGTTTGTCCGGCGGGGGCGGCCCGCGGACCTTCCACCCTTCTCCCCCGCTCCCCGGGGAGCCTGTTGGGTCTCAGGTTCTGTATGGAGCTGCTACAGACTTGCGAAGACACGTCTCCGCGCCCGGCCGGCGCCCCCCGTCCCCAGCTGCAAGCCGAAACCTCATTACCGGCTTCAGCTGCGCCCGCCACGCCACCTGGCCCACGCCCTCCCCGCCGCAGCACGCGGCACGCGGACGGCCTCTGCTCGCTCGGCAGCCCCTTCCGTGGTCCCTGTCGGCAGCAGAGGCCGCCAGCGCTGTGCCCCCTCCACCGGCCGGGGACTGCCAGAAAGGGGCCTCTGTCTCCTCTAACCGGGTTAAACGAATCACCCGGGACTTATTTTTCCTCCGACTTCCACGCCGAGCGCAGTGGCCAGCGGGCTGACTCCTCAGAGCCCGCTGCTGCCAGAGCTGCCCACTCCCGCCTCGCCCCCACGCTCTCCAAGGCCTCTTGTCCCGCCCGCTCTCACCCCCATTTTCTTTACACGCCTCCCTTGCTCGCTTTGCCCCTCCAGCCCAAGTCCCCCGGGGCCCCCACTGCCCCCAGCTACCCACCCACCCGTCATACCCTCCCCACCCCCCAGGCAGGTCAATGCTTAGCGCTATGGTGGCTCCTTAGATTGGGAATGTCAGTCCGTGACCATCCCAAGGACTGGGAAGGCAGCGTGGGGCATTCTCGAACTTTCTGGGCCTCTGATGCGTTTCTGAGACTTCGAGCCTGGATGTAGAAGCTCCTTGACTCCCTGGCTAGTATTCCGGCCCCTTCTCCAGTTCCTCTGAGCCTCAGCCCTCCTGCTGTCTGTCTATTCTGGCCCCACCTTCCAGCCCGTGCCTTGAGGCTTCCTCCAGCTGAGGCCTGTGGGGGAGCCACGATTCCTCTGCCTCCTCCCATTTTCTCCCGGGCCAGCACTTAAACTTGTCTCCTGATTTTTACCCACAGAGTTTGATTAAGAACCTGGTTCTTCCTCCTTGCATTTGGCACTTCTAGCTCTTGGTCGTGGGAGGTGGCGGCTCCCCGGCCCCGTTGAAGACTCATAGTCCCCCGAAGCAGGACAGGGACTGCCTGGAAGAGGACACTGCCTGAAGTACGACCCTCCCCTGCGGGGCCGGTTCTCACTCTCACGTCTGTGCATCCGGGTGATGCGGCCCCCACGCTGACGCAAACTGTTTGCTTCTCCAGAATGAGTCTGCTAATCTTCAATGACGAAAATGTCACTAGTGACAAAAGTACAGAAAACTGTGACTTCCTGTTTTCACCACCGGAACTTCGCAGAAGGTCGCCTGTCCTCCGGGTGTCACAGAGGGAAAACGTGCCTCCCCAGAGCACAGCCAGAGCTGTGAAGGTGAGTGCGTTTTGCCTACGGGAGACTGACCCTCTGTCAGGTCACCCTGGGACCTACTTTCCTGGCGACTTACCTGAGCTGGCAGGGCAGAGCGTGGCGTGGCAGTAGTGGTTGAAGACTTGAATTATTGAACAGGTGCTCTCCTCCCTCCCTCCCCAACAGGTGACTTTTCAGACACCTCGGCGGGATCCACAGACACACCGGATTTTAAGTCCTAGCATGAGCAGCAAACTTGAGCCTTGTTTTGCTCTGGGTGACACCATTGAATTACAAAACTCTCATCAAATAAGGACCCAAAAAGACAAGTAAGTGTCCATGGTTTTGATGTCCTGTGCTTTGTAACATCTCTGACAGACTTGGCAGGATCCTTGTTTTGCTGTCCGTCACCTCGGTGGGGTTTCTCCTGGCCTCTGCTCTGAGTCTGTGCAGGATGTGGCCCGGGGCACTCGGCATCACGGTGCCCTTGCCAACAAATCAGCCCCAGTGTTTGTTTCTCAGACTTCATACAGTGTCCTGACCACGTCAGTGTGGTTTTCAGACATACAGTGTCCTGACCACGTCAGTGTGGTTCTGTCTCTTGTCTTGCACTCCCCGGGGGTCTCCCTTTTGCTCGCAATTCGGTTCTTTACCATCAGGCCTTGGAGAAAGCCCATAGATCTCACTTTCAAAGGCAGAGGAATTGTCTGTGTGTAATCTGGTCAGAATCCAGTGGCCTGAGGGATTGGGTTTTAATTTTTTTTTTTAATTCATTTTAGGGAGGAGAGGGAGAGAGAGAGGAGAGACAGAGAGAGGAGGGAGGAGGAGCTGGAAGCATCAACTCCCATATGTGCCTTGACCAGGCAAGCCCAGGGTTATGAACCGGATTTTAAACACTTGAATGAGAAGGATTTTCTTTGCAGCCTTACCAGGCATTAGGTGTTTGGCTTGGGTGGTGGTCAACTAAGCAGATGCCACAGCTTTTCTGCCTCTACCTGGAAGTGGGGCTCCCTGAGTTAGGCTGAACTGATCAAACGGGCTGTCGAGGACACCCTACATCCGAAGTGGGAGTGGCCTCATGACACATTTCTGTTCTGACATTTGCTGACTTTAAGCTGTTTAAAGATCTTATTTATTGATTTTACAGAGAGAGGAGAGCAGGGGCAGGGTGGAACAAGAAGTATCAACTCATGGTTACTTTACTTTACTTGTTCCTCGATTGCTTCTCCTATGTGCCCTGACCCGGCAAGCCCAGGGTTTCAAACTGGTGACCTCAGCATCCCTCCCTTCCCCTGACCCCTTCTAACTAAAAGCCACTGCACCATCACAAGCCAGGTGACTTAAGCTGTTTAAAATTTGCTTTCTCTGCCGTGGTCAGATAGCTCAGTTATTTAAAGTATCATCCCAAACCTCAAAGGTTGCCAGTTCAATCCTCACTCAGGGCACAGGCAGGAACAGATGGGTGTTTCTCTCTCTCTCTCTCTCCCTCTCTCTCTTCCCCCTCCTCTCCCCTTCCCTCTCCCTCCCTTTCCCCCCTTCTCACTAAAATCAATAACAATTTAATTTTGTTTTTCTTTAAAAAGACTTCACAGGCCCTGGCCCGTTGGCTCAGCGGTAGAGCGTCAGCCTAGTGTGCGGAGGACCTGGGTTCGATTCCCGGCCAGGGCACACAGGAGAAGCGCCCATTTGCTTCTCCACCCCTCCGCGGCGCTTTCCTCTCTGTCTCTCTCTTCCCCTCCCACAGCCAAGGCTCCATTGGAGCAAAGATGGCCCGGGCGCTGGGGATGGCTCTGTGGCCTCTACCTCAGGCGCTAGAGTGGCTCTGGTCGCAACATGGCGACGCCCAGGATGGGCAGAGCAAAGACTTCACACATACAAAGAAGGTTATTTGAGCAAAATACTGTAGCACTGATGTACCGTTCACCTAACTTAGCAAACCTGCTCAGGCCCTGTCCCGTTTCCCCAGGGCAGCTTCTCGAACCTGAGTCTTTCTCTCCTGGGGTTTCCTTTTCACTTTTCAACTTCACTTAGTACTTTTCTCTAGAAACTCAGCTGAAGGAGATTAGAGTGACTCAGATACTGTTCTTCTACAACAGCCCTGGAAGGGAAACCTAGTTGTCTGATGCTGCCCCTGGCTTCGGGTCTGACCTGCCTCAAGGGCCATGGAGCAGAGGCAGGGGGGGACCAGAGAAGACCCAGGGAAAGCAGCCTGGGGGGAGGGGGTGGACCCTGCCCTGCAGAAGGCCACCTTCTTGTCCTTCCTTCCTCTCTTCAGGGAGAAGCTGACTCTCAGGTGCCTTGCCAGTCCCTGACTGTGTAGCTAGGGTCCCCACTGGAAGAAGAAAGTAGGCTAGCATAGAAAATTTTACCTTTGATCTCTCACATCTTCTATTGTTATTGTTGTTACTGATTTTTAATGAGAAAGGAAGTGCTAGAGAGAGGGGCAGGAACATCAGTCTGCTCCTGTGTGTGCCCTGACCAGGGATCAAACCAGCAACCTTTGTGCTGCAGGATGACACTCTAGACAACCGAGCTGTCCGGCTAGGGCCTTTTGACTCTCCTATTCCTGCTGTGCCTCAGTGACCACTGTGCCCCAGGCGGACCCTGCCCACTGCCTCAGGGACCACTGTGCCCCAGGCGGACCCTGCCCACTGCCTCAGGGACCACTGTGCCCCAGGCGGACCCTGCCCACTGGCAGTGACTTATGGGAAAACACACTTGTGAAATCACGTCCCAAGGAGAAGATTCAGTGAACACTCTTTTTTTCTCTTTCTAGCTAGTGTTTTCAGACAAAAATCGACTTAAAAAACTGGTGAGTTCATTAGAGTTAATTAAGTCTGTTTCTAAAAGCCAACAGTTCACCGAGGAAGTGGATGCTGATGGGACTCCTCAGAAACCAGCAGTGTCTGACGCCCACCCCCCTCTAGAGGACTTGAGACCAGTCTCTGAAGACGGGCCTTCCAGCGGGCCTGCTTCCACTCCACCGGCCCCCCTGGACCCCTCGAGCTGTACTCAGACCCTGGAGAGTCTTGAAAACCAGACGGCATCTCCGCAAGGAATGTCTGACAGCCCCGGGCAAGGCTTGGAGGAAAACACTAGTTCTTACTCTCCAGAGAAGACCATTACGTCCCCTTCCGAGATTGTAGAGGATCCTCCCGGGGTCGTGTGCCTAGACAGAACAGAGGACCCTCACAGAGCCACAGAGGGAAGCCCACACAGAGCCCCTGCTTCGCCCCCTGCTGCTCACCCCGAAGCAGCCTTCAGAGAAGGCCCACTCATAGACCTGCCTGGGGCCCCGGCCAGCCTTGGGGACACTTCTGGTCCTGAGAGCACTGCCCCGGCCAGCCCTTTGAAGACTGGCGTGGCCACAGCCCCAAGTCCTCAGAAGGAAGAGACCACTGACCACACGGCCAACTCTTTGAGTAATGGGCCCCTAAGGCTAGAATTTGACTTCTCTGATGCTGCTGCCCACAAAAGGTCACCCCAACCAAGCAAACTGGGGGAGAGACCAGAGGCAAGGCAGGAACAGGCCCCCGAGGAGGGGGACAAGGGTCCTGCTCCTTCCCAGGGGTCTTTTGACCTGGACTCGGACAAACTGGATGACCCAAATTTCAACCCTTTTGGAGGCAGCGGAGAGGCCCGGCTTCCAGAATGGCCCCCGAACACATCGGCAGGGCCTATGGCCACAGGGGACGCACCTCCGAGGCAGTGAGTAAAGGTGGCAGTGTCAGGGTGACTGCTCCATGGTGCATGTGGGGGGCCCAGGACCAGAAATGCCACTCACGTGCTGGAGAAGGGGCCTGGGGTGGGGTCTGTTGTGAGGCAGCAGGAGAAAGACCAGCCCCCCGACCCCTGTGGTGGTGCCTCGAGTAGGGAACATGCTGTGGCTCCCAGCCACCGAGGGCTGTCAGCCTGTGCGTGGGGTTCCTCGGGCTCGAGTCCCGGTGTGCACCGCCTCACCCTGCTCACTGCTCTGGGGACCGCTGCCTCGTGGCCGCAGCGTTGGGTCTTGAGAGCAGCTTAGCCAGTGCCTAGTACTCACACCATACACAGAGCTGCTCCCCAGTCCTGGCACTGCCCGGCGAGGCTACTGTCTCGCCCATTGGGCTTCTTGACCAGTTTTTTAAGAAAAAGGATGGGTGAATTGCAGGGCCGCTGTCCATTTAATTGAAGGGCCTTCGGGTCTCCTGCCTGTTTCTGAGTCCTCCTCCGAGGCTTGGGTTCTCTCACAGGCCAGCAAAGCTGGCCACCCATCTTAGCCCCAGTGCCGGGCTTTCTAGGTGAGGGTGCATGGGAGGTGGCAGGTCAGTGCCCAGGCAGAGGGTGTGCAGGCCCTGCTGACCCATCTCTTCAGGCAGGTGCCTCCAGCGTTGGGAGAGGGCACACCTGTGATGCAGAACCCAGCGGGGACCTCGGGAACGGCGGGAGAGGTACGGAGTGTGTGTGCCTAGGCATGAGCACATCTTCACACGGTAGCCACTGTTTGCGTATTGTAACAAAGCGGAGGGAGACCTGTGGTGACCAGGTGGGACACACAGCTGCCCCCACCCTCCCTCCACACTCCCCCCCCCCTTTTTTTTTTTTTCTGAAGTTGGAAATGGGGAGGCAGTCAGACAGACTCCCGCATGCGCCCGACCAGGATCCACCCAGCATGCCCACCAGGGGGTGATGCTCTGCCCATCTGGGGCATCACTCTGTTACAACCAGAGCCATCCTAGCACCTGAGGCAGAGGCCATGGAGCCATCCCCAGCGCCCGGGCCAACTTTGCTCCAATGGAGCCTTGGCTGCGGGAGGGGAAGAGAGAGACAGAGAGGAAGGAGAGGGGGAGGGGTGGAGAAGCAGATGGGCGCTTCTCCTGTGTGCCCTGGCCGGGAATCGAACCCGGGACTTCTGCACGCCAGGCCGACGCTCTACCACTAAGCCAACCAGCCAGGGCCCACACTCCCCTCTTGACGAGACTGGGCAAGACAGAGGCCCCACCCAGAACCCTCAACTTCACAAGATGCTCAAACTGAGCCACCCAAGTGACTGTCACCTTCCTTCCAGGAGGGGACTGTAACTTCTTCAGGGTGTCCGGGCAGTGAGCCCACAGCCTTGCCTGCTGACCCAGCGGCTCCTGCTCTGCAGGGCCCAGAGCCGACCTTGGACCTGAGTGAGGAGCACTTCCGAGACCCAGCTGAGGGTACGTTGTCCCTAGGTCGTCACCCATCTGTCCCTACTGTAGGTTCATCTGAAACGTGTCCCATGAGCACGTGTGTTGAGCGGTGTTTGTGGGCAAGCCTTCTGCAGGCCGCTCAGCTCCGAGTTGGAGGCACTCGTGTGGAAACTGGTTTATTCAAAGTTGGCATTTCCAGGAGGAGTCTTTGGTGTGAAGGACTTCCGGAAATGGGGTTGTGGAGCCACTTAAGAGTGCGTGTGAGTGAGGCTGTGCCAGTTACAGGTACACGGGCCTCAGTGGTCGTGGAGGAACTGGAAACAAAGACCCCATGGCGATGAGACAGGAGCTCACAGCTTCCACATGGGGCACAGGCGGTTAAGTCAGGTGGTTGCTGACCAAAGCTGCCTCCAGTGGGAACACATGACTGTATTGCTTTAAAAGATGTAAGGCTGCCCACCAGGGTCTCCGTGTGGGTTACTTGGAAACCTGCAGGTGTGGGGAAATGGGTGAGCTTCGCCTGGCAGGACAAGCATGCGTCCTCACACAGGTGTGCCATGAGCCATGGAGAGACTGCTGGGGCTGGCCTGGCACCCCCAGGGGACCCTGAGTCAGGCATCATGAGGTTTTTTTGTTGTTGTTGTTGTTTTTTATAGAGACAGAGTTAGAGGGATAGATAGGGACAGACAGGCAGGAACGGAGAGAGATGAGAAGCATCATTCATCACTTTTTTGTTGCGACACCTTAGTTGTTCATTGATTGCTTTCTCATATGTGCCTTGACCGTGGGCCTTCAGCAGACCAAGTAACCCCTTGCTCGAGCCAGCGACCTTGGGTCCAAGCTGGTGAGCTTTGCTCAAACCAGATGAGCCCACGCTCAAGCTGGCGACCTCGGGGTCTCGAACCTGGGTCCTCCACATCCCAGTCCGACGCTCTATCCAGTGCACCACCGCCTGGTCAGGCTATCATAAGGTTTTGAGTAGCTTCTCTTGCTGAGCATGCCAGCTTGGCCCGCGTTGTAGCGTGAACGAGTTGCCGTGTGGACAGAGCGGCTTGCGATTCATTCCCCAGCAGTAGGCTTCGTGGGTTCCACTGTCAGCTGTGAACGTGCGTGCACACGTGGGGTGTGGACCTGCATTTTCTGTGAGCAGGGTGTAAGCCCCTGCACCCGTATAACACCTTCCCGTGGGGCCTCACCCCATCCTGGAAGGTGGGTCCAGCTCTCTACGTCCTCACCAGCACTCGTCCTGGCCTCTGGGTTCCCGCGTCCCCGTGGGTGTGCGCACGATCTGCCTCTGGGGACGGCGGAGCCACGTGCCCTTCCTGTGCGTGCTGGCCTGTCACAGGTCTTTGGAGAAACCTCTCCGGTCCTCAGCCCATGTTTGTCTTTGTTATTGGGCTTCTGACATGTTCTAGAGAAGGCTCCCTGGTGAGATACCGGATTTGCACAAATTCTCTCGTTTTGTGGGTTTCCTCATTTATACTTTGTTGATGTTTTTGGAAGCAAAGGCATTAATTTTGAAGTCTACGTTTTTATTTTGTTGTTTGTGATTTTGGTGTCCAGTCTAAGAAGTCATTGTCAAAGCCAAAGCCATGAAGACTCACCCTTACTTTTTCTTTTCTTAAGGATTTTATTTATTGATTTTGCAGAGGGGGGGGGTGGAATGAGGAGCATCAACTCCTGTCGCTTCACTTTAGTTATTCAGTGATTGCTTGTCGTACGCACCTTGACCGGCTGAGCCCAGGGTTTCAAACCAGAGACCTCAGTGTCCCAAGTCAGCCCTCCGTCTACGGTGCCAGCACAGGCCGGGCTATTTAGCCTTATTTTTTCTTCTAGAAATTGTATAGTTTTAGTTCTTACGTTTAGGTCTTTGACCCTTTATTCCTGCTGTGAGGCAGCCCCACACTCTGGTCTAGCCCAAGTGTCATCAGTGCGAGGCCAGAAATCAAGGTTTAAAGCCTAGGACCTTGGGACCCAAGTCCAGATGGGCAGTGAGGGGTGGTGACAGCTCAGTATTGGCACAGTCTGAGTGCCGGGGCTCTGGGGACACACCGCGCAGTGAAGACGTGGCTGGTGGCCTTGTCTCACCGAGGAAGCAGTCTGTGCGGGCGGAGCCCGGGCAGTGCTGACGCACGCCCCTCAGTTCTAGGCACGGGGGCCGACGTGGACTACCTGGAGCAGTTCGGGACGTCCCTGGTGAGTCTGCACCTGCCACAGCCTTTCCTGAGGGTGTGTCTCGAGGAGGGGCTTCCTCTAGAGCAGCCCATGCTGTGGTCACACCTCAGCAGCATGGACTTCTTCCCCCCAAACGCCAGGCTGTGCTGGGCCTGGTGGCACCCTGGCTGGCTGGGCCTCTCGGGGGCCTCTTCCTGCAACCACTTTCTTAGCCACTTCCCATGGCCCCAGCAGAGTCCCATCCTGGGTCACAGCCAACTCCAGAGCACACCGCTCTGTGCTGGGGTCAGTCCCATGTGGGCGGCATCTTGGTATGCACTGATCTCCCCGGGCCCTCTGGTCACCCACGCTCAGGGCTGTGTGCGTCGGGGGCGACAGGAGACCCTGCTGACATGCCCTCCCTCTGCAGTTTAAGGAGTCAGCCCTGAGGAAGCAGTCCTTGTACCTCAAGTTTGACCCTCTCCTGAAGGACAGTCCTCAGAGACCGGCGCCCGTGGCCCCTGAGACCAGCAGGTAGGCTGCCCTCTTGGAGGGCTCAGTGCTCCCCAGCAGGTGTGCCGGTGCTCAGAGACTCCAGACTAGGGGTGATCATGTCTCAGCCTCTGAACAGCAGGCTCTGAGCCGACGTCCCTCAGGTGCGGGAGGGCGATGCCACCTCACGTGTGACTTTGAAGAGTGGGGAGACCTGACCCAGAACAGTCACAGTGACAGACGGCCAGCGTGCAGGACAGCGGCCCATGCCGGCTCTGCATGAGCTCTGGGGGCACAGCAACACCTTCCTACATGCGTCCACCTGGCTGCTTTTGCCCCAGAACAACAGTGTCACCAGATGCAACAGGCCGTGTGGCCCACAAATCCTAAAGCACTGACTGGCCCATGAGGGAAGCCCGGGCAGACCTTGCTCTGGAGAGAAGGGGGCACATGGGCCTCTGTTTTGGTTTCAGTTTGCAGGAAGCCGACACCCCTTCCTTGGGAAACTTGCCCGAGGCCAAGCTGGTGGACCTGGACTTCCTGGGTGCCCCGGACCTCCCTGGGGGCGCCCCCGCCCTTGGTTGTGTAAGGAGACGTGCCCTGAGGGCCTATATTTACCGTTCAGGGATCTGAAGGGTCAGAGGTCAGTGGGCGGATGGTGGGCTGCTCCTTGTCTCTGGTCACCACCTTGTCCTGGACTCCTGCCTTCAGGGACCTGTCCTGACCACAGGGCGGGGCCAACTGTGCGAGGAGCTTCTGGCCCAGCTGGTCTCTGTTGCCCTACAGGTGCTGGGCCCACCTCCATGTGTCCTCAGGCCCGTGGGGCCTATTGTGGACGTGCTGCAGTACAGCCAGAAGGACCTGGACGCAGCGGTAAGGGCGGGGTGTGGGAAGAGAGGGGTCATGTCAGGCCGTCCCCACCTGTCGGCTGCAGTCCTGAGTGCCCGTGCTACTGTGGTGGGAACGCGGGCGCCATTCACTCAGCCCGTGTCGCCCAGCTAGCGGGCGCTCCCAGACTTCCTCCACTGGCAGCAGGTCCGGCCCTGGCCTCACTGCCCCCAACCCCCACGCTGCCCTCCCAGCACCACCTGCAGCGAGGAGCACCCTAGTCACACAGCTGCACACAGGCCTGGGCCCCCAGGTCACGCTGCCCACAGACATCTGCCACGTGAGGGGCCCAGCCTGGGCACGAGCAGCTCTGAGGCACGAGGTGTGCTTTGTGCAGGTGCAGGCGCAGGTGGAGGCGGTGCAGAAGGAGAACCAGCAGCTGCAGAGCCAGTGCCGGGAGCTGCAGGAGAAGAACCTCGAGATGGGGTGGGGCCGCCGGCCGCGGGGCGGGGTGATGGGGCCCTGGCAGCTGCGGGGGCGGGGTGATGGGGTGGGGCTGCGGGGGCGGGGCGGGGTGATGGGGCCCTGGCAGCTGCGGGGGCGGGGTGATGGGGCCCGGGTGGTTGCCGCAGTGCTCACGCCTCTGCTCCTCCCGCAGGAAGGTCATGGACGGGTTCGAGAGCGCCGTGTACCAGGCTATGGGTAAGTGTGGGGGAACGGATCAAGCTCTGAGCATGTCCAGGCTGGGGCTGGATGGTGGGAGCACTTGGTCGCTCCAGGCAAGGGACTCGAGGTGCAGAGGCCCCCAGATGGGGGGACAGGTGTCACTGCAGGCTCTGCTGTTCATGTGGACCCGTTATTGAGGGAATGGCTGTGTTCTGGGCACTTGTGCCCTCAGGTCCTGCTCCAGGCGAGCAGGGTAGGAAGGGGCCTTGACCCTCCTCTAGTAGGACTTCTGCGTGCTGCAGCCGGTGCTGCCCAGCTCTCCTCCACCCCACCACCGTCTCCTGCTCTTGGTCACCTGTGCATCAGCGTGGGGGCTCCCCCTAACCTCTTGTGCTTTTCTCTTTCCAAGAGGAGGCTCAGAAACAGAAGGAACTTGCCAAAGCCGAGCTCCAGAAGGTTCTGAAAGAAAAAGACCAGCTGACCGCAGATCTGAGCTCCATGGAAAAGTCGTTCTCTGACCTCTTCAAGCGGTTTGAGAAGCAGAGGGAGGCGATTGAAGGCTACCGTGTGGTAGGTGGGGCTGTGCCCGTTCCCGCACGGGGCCTGGTGGGCAGCAGTGAGTGACCACGCTGGGCGGCCCTGTCATGGCTTAGACCCCTGCCCGTCAGGCTGAAGTCTGCCCTCCCTCCCCACCGTGCTCTGGCCCTTAAGCTCAGCACCTGGCCAAGCCCTGCCCTGTGCTGGGGCTGTGAGGTCAGTCTCACCTGGGGTGGGTGGGGGTCCTGTCTGCCTGACTCATGCACAGAGGGGCTGGAGGAGGGCCCAGTCCACCTCAGTGGCCCCCTGAGGGGGCATGCGAGAGTCAGGACCACACAGAGGGCTTCCGGGCAGGAGACTGCTCCAGTGCAAAGCAGGCTGAGGGGACAGAGAGCCTGTAGGAGACAGTGGTGGCCAGAGAGGACGGGTCAGTCCAGGTGCCCAGAGATGGGGAGGCCTGGGCTCTATGGAGGGGCCTTTTCCAAAAGAAAAGTAGGACATGCAGTTACCTGTGGCCTTCCTCATTTGAGCTGCTGCTTCCTGAACGTCCGAGAGCCACAACAGTGGCCTGTCCGCACCTGAGCCTGGGTCCCATCTCCCAGAGCAGCCAGCTGTTGACAGTAACGTTTCCTCCTTCCTTAAAGAATGAAGAGTCCCTGAAGAAGTGTGTCGAGGACTACATTGTCAGAATTGAAAAGGAAGGCCAGAGGTACCAGGCACTGAAGGCCCATGCAGAGGAGAAACTCCAGCTGTGAGTGTGGGCAGCATGTGGGCAGCTTGGCTGGGGAGGGGTGGGCTGGGGGCTCAGCCCACCTTCTGCACGTCCAGGGCCAACGAGGAGATCGCCCAGGTCCGGAGCAAGGCCCAGGCAGAGGCGCTGGCCTTCCAGGCGAGCCTGAGGAAGGAGCAGATGCGTGTCCACTCTCTAGAGAAGACTGTGGAGCAGAAGGTGAGCTTGAGGCCCTGGGGAGCGGGAGGGACAGGCCCCCCTGGTTCGAGACTGCGGCCTGCTCACTCCCAGGCTGGGCCCCTGTGCTCCTCCCAGGCTCCTGTCCGGGGCTGGGCCAGGCGCCACCTGGGCGCCGATGCCATGTCTGAGCACTGGGACAGCAAGAGGTTGGGCATTTCTCCCTCAGACCAAAGAAAACGATGAACTGACGCGAATCTGTGATGACCTCATTTCCAAGATGGAGAAGATCTGATGTGGGGGTCCCCGCCCTGCACCCCTGCACCCGCCTGCTGTGCTGTCTTTGTTAGAAGGTTTTGTGTTCTTTCTTCTCTCTTAACCTCAGTTTGTTTTTAAACTAGATTACTTTAAAAAGAAGACTAAATAAAGTTTCCCTTAAGTTTAACACTGAAGTGTTTATTTTTTAATGTTTATTGATTTAGCAAGAGAGGAAAGGAGGAGGGGAGAGACAGACAGGAACACTGAGCTGGTCCTGTATGTACCTACTCCAGGCATCAAACTGGCAACCTCTGTGCTTCGGGACGATGCTCCAACCTACCGAGTCGTCCAGCCAGGACCTAAGTTGCTGTCTTGATGAAGACAGAGGTTTCCAGCTTTGGCTGAATCGGCCCCAGCCGCTGTCGTCCACACCTTTGAGCTGCCATCTAGGTGGGCAGCCTCCTCCGTCTGCCTCTTCCCTCTGCCTCCTGACCAGTCAGAATTCAGTAGACTCAAGTTTTATTTTTTATTTATTTTTGTTGTATTTTTTTTGAGAGGAGAGACATGAAAAACAGCAACTTGTATTGCTTCACTTTAGTTGTAATTGATTACTTCTCATACGTGCCTTGACCGGGGGGCTCAAGTCGAGCCAGTGACCCTATTGCTCAAACAAGCAACTCGACTCAAGCCAAAACCACCTTGGACTTCAAGCCAGCGACCTTTGGGCTCAAACCAGTGACCTTGGGATCATGTTGATGATCCCGCACTCCAGCCGGCAACCTTGGGGTCTAGAAGTGGGGACCTCAGTGTCCTGGTTGACAGTCTAGGCCCTGCGCCACTGCCAATCAGACTGAGCTGAAGTTTTGTTTTGTTTTTTTTAATTATTTTTTATTTATTCATTTTTAGAGAGGAGAGGGAGAGAGACAGAGAGAGAGAAGGGGGGAGGAGCTAGAAGCATCAGCTCCCATATGTGCCTTGACCAGGCAAGCCCAGGGTTTCGAACCGGCGACCTCAGCATTTCCAGGTCGACGCTTTTATCCACTGCACCACCACAGGTCAGGCTGAAGTTTTCATGTAAAACAAGTGCCTGACCAGGCCGTGGCGCAGTGGATAGAGCGTCGAACTGGGATGCCGAGGACCCAGGTTCGAGACCTCGAGGTCGCCAGCTTGAGCGCGGGCTCGTCTGGTTTGAGCAAAAAGCTCACCGGCTTGGACCCAGGGTCGCTGCCTCAAGCAATGGGTTACTTGGTCTGCTGAAGGCCTGCAGTCAAGGCACATATGAGAAAGCAATCAATGAACAATTAAGGTGTTGCAATGTGCAACAAAAAACTAATGATTGATGCTTCTCATCTCTCCGTTCCTGTCTGTCCCTGTCTATCCCTCTCTCTGACTCTGTCTCTGGAAAAAGAAAAAGAAAAAAAAAAAAAGCAAACATGTGAGGGGGTGGTCAGCCCTGGGTTGTTTGGCCAGGTTACGGCCCCGTGAACAGAACACTCCTTGGCATGTCGGTCGCTAAGGGATTTGCTAGCTGTGGCTGATTACACCTGGACCAGCAGTGTCCTGGCTGCTGTGGTGGCCTCGTCCAGTCCCGTGATGCCTAAGAGCAAAACATTCCCCAGGGAGGCCTGTCTGCCCTGCAGACCTCAGGTTCCCCAGCTGCACCCCGCGATCTCGAGCCAGTTGTGCCAAATGAGGCTCGTCCGGGATGGCCAGACCCGGCACCCGAGACGAGAGGTCTCCTGGCTATCTGCTCTGGAGAGCACCAACCAGAGCAGATGTTTGCAGCTGGCGACAGGATCTCTGAAAGCTCATGAGCAAATGTCTGAGTGGACGCCCGTCCCCATGGGGCATCAGGCTGCATCACAGTGCCTGCTCCAGAGGAGCCTGTCGTACATGCTTGGACCCTGCGTCACTGACCATGTGGTGCAGGAGATGGGGCCCAGGGGGGGTGCACTTGCAGGGTGGCAGCAAAGCCCTAGGACAGGCAGCGGCAGGGGTGAGGCAGCCCCAGGCGCCCTTCTGAACAGGACAGGCTCGGCCTGCAGGGGCACCACAGGGCCCCCGCCTCTGGACACGGACAGGCACAGAGCTGGCTGAACACTGGTCCCAGGCTGAGAGTGGCCCTGGGCCCTGGAGCCAGGCCTCACACCTAGGTCCCCAGAGCCAGCGGGAGGGCACAGGGCTCCTGAGTGCTGGCCCAGAGGCATAGGCAGGTCTAAGGTTCGCGTTCTAACTGGTCCCGGGCAGGTGAGGCTGGCGCTGCCGGGGCCCAGACCTTGCCGTGCTCCATGGAGGAGCGGGCACAGGGCAGGGAGGGAGCACCACCTGGCTGGAGCTGAGGCACTGCTCACACGTGGGCCTAGGCGGAAAAATCAACAAAGGGATCTTTTCTCTCATCCACGCTGAAGGGGTCCCTGCACCGGACCGGGGCCGAGACCTGCCCAGTCAGACTGCCCATGAGGGCCAAGACTCTGGCCGGCCAACAAGCTTGGCTGGCTCCCAGCATCCCTTCCCGTCACTGGGCCTAGGCGGGGCAGCAGCGACACGCCTGGGTGCCACCAGGGGGCACTGCCGGCCGAGAACCACAGTGCAGTGGCTCCCAGCTCCAGGTATAAGTGCCAAGTCTTGGGCTGGGCTAACCGGATACTGTCCCAAACCGTCACCTCTCTGCTTAAAAAGCCACTTCTCAAGGAGGCGTCCTTGACACCCTCCAACCCAAACCAGCTGCGGCTGGGACACTCCAGGCCTCAGCATAGGTGTTCCTTCTACACAGAGCACCGCCCCTCCCTGCAGGCAGGCCCAGCCACCCACGCTGACCCTCCAGTGTTCCTGCTCAGGGCTCTGATTCTCCAAGCCACTGGCCACGCCCCAGGCCGTTGTCCCATTCTGTGTGGAGCAGTCTGTTTAGGATCCCCTGAAAGTTACCCCCGCCAGTGTTCCTGCTCAGGGCTCTGATTCTCCAAGCCACTGGCCACGCCCCAGGCCGTTGTCCCATTCTGTGTGGAGCAGTCTGTTTCGGATCCCCTGAAAGTTACCCCCGCCAGTGTTCCTGCTCAGGGCTCTGATTCTCCAAGCCGTTGTCCCATTCTGTGTGGAGCAGTCTGTTTCGGATCCCCTGAAAGTTACCCCCGCCAGTGTTCCTGCTCAGGGCTCTGATTCTCCAAGCCACTGGCCACGCCCCAGGCCGTTGTCCCATTCTGTGTGGAGCAGTCTGTTTAGGATCCCCTGAAAGTTACCCTCGCAAGAGCAGACATGATGGCACAGGGTTTGAGTGTCTTCAACGTTATCAGGCCCCAGGGCATGGCTGCAGGGCTGTGAGTGACAGGTGTGTGCCCCCCCCAAGCCAGACCAGAAGCCCCTCGCAAGCCTTGCTACTAGCAGCAGGGCTCTGGGCCCCTCTGCATCATGCTGGACCCTTCTCAGGAATGACCTAGGCTCCTGCCCTTGACAGGCAATCCCCCGCCATACCCCCCAAGTTTACAACTCCTTCCCTGCCCCCACCCCCACATCCGCTGCACCCCATCCCAGACACCCCTTCCACCAGCCCCTAGACAAGAACCTCCACTCCCACCCTCTCCCCTCAGGCTCTGTGCTGCCCAATGCCCTCCCCTGCCCACGCTACATCCGCCGAGAGGGCAGGTGGCCATGTGGCCTCAGGGCTGCTCCCTTCTGTTCACAGTCAGGGCTGCTCCGAAGGGGCCCAAAGGGGCACCCTCCTCACCCAGCTCTGCTTGTCCGGCCTCTCCGGCCACTATGAGAACTGCTCAGTGCCCTGTCCCCCTGCTGGGGCCTGTGAGCCAGACCAGGGCTCTGCCTGGAGAAGGCCATGAGGGGCGGCTGGCCTTGCTAAGGCCACAGGCTGCCGGGCAGCGTCCTGAGCCAAGAACCTTTCCGGGACAAAGGGGCCTTGTGCGGCTGAATGGGTGTTTATCCTGGAGTCTGAGTTAACTCGGGGCCATGAGGCCGGGTGGGGGCCCCTGGCACTGGTCTTCCGCAGGTAAACACGACCCGAGCTGGACTCCTGCACCCTGCATTTCCTGCACATCAACACACAAGGGTCACAGGGCCTCCTGCCAGGGTGGGAACATGGGGAAATGGGGAGGAGGGAAGCCGTCCTGAGGAGCCACCTCCCGGTCCCCATCCCTGAGCACTGAGGCCCTTGTGAACCCGGCCCTCCATGGCCAGCCTCCCAGGCTCAGGCCCCCCCCCTTGCCTCCCCAGCGCACAGGAGATGAGGGTTGCTGCCCCCTGCCCACTGGTGTCACGGGCCTCGGCTTCTGGGGACCTGAACCGAGACCCCCGCCAGCCTTGACTGAATTTCTGTGTCCCTGAATAGTCACATATAGAAGCCCTGGCCCAGTGGGACGGTGTGTGGAGGCGAATGGGGTCAGATGAGGCCATGAGGTGGGGCCCCAGGATGGGATTCGTGCTCTGCTAAGCACAGGAGACCAGAGCGCCCGGTCTGCTGTGGGGGACAGTGACCGGCTGCGGGCCAGGAAGCGGCCCTCCTGGAAACCGAACTGACCGCCACCCTGATTGCAGACGTCCAGCCTCCGGAAGTGTGAGAAATAAGTATCTGTTGTCCGTGGTGTTTTGTTACAGTAGCAGGTGTTCACTGAGACAGCCACAGTGACCGGTGGTGGCCAAGCCCGGGGCCACCCACTGCCTCCCTGTCCTCCCTGAGCGGCAGCCCACGGGGCTCCAGCCCCTCTCTGTGGGGTGGCCCTGCCCGTTCCCACCCCGCCAAGACCAAGTCCGCCTGGCGCTGACGGCGTGCTGGAATCGCCCCCGGGTCTTCCTTCACGCAGGCCCTCGGTGGCCAGGGGCTGTGAGCCACGTGGCTGAGTCTGCACAGGGAGGACCCTCTGGTGGCCCTTGCGCCCACGTGTGCCCTGAGAGCTCTGGGCTCCTGTCTCTGTGTCCCTGCTCAGGGTGTTCCAGAGAGGAGGCCCAGCTGCCCTGCCAGGCAGGAAGCTGGTGCACGCTCAGGGACAGCTGCCCGTCCCCAGAAAGCGAGGTCTTGACACAGCCGAGGTTTTCTTTGGGGACTATCTGGGGACAGGCGTGCCCACCCTGTCCCTGGCTCCTAGCAGCCTCCAGTCCCCAGACCCTAGGTCCGAGAACCCCTGTGCTCCCCTGGCCCCAGCTCTCCTAACCCTCAGGTCCCCACCCCAAATTCTGAGAACCCAGACTGCTGGGGCCAAGTTGGCTTTATTGAGCGGGGAGGCCTGCAGGGGGAGCCAGTGGGCCAGCCGGGGCCTCTGACCTCACAGCGAGGGAGCAAGTCGGCAGGTCCAGCCAGGCCTCCTATGTGCAGCTGGGAGACCGGCCCACGCAGGAGAACTGAGGGATGGCCGTCACCCCAAGCTTGTGCAGGACCCAGAGGGACCAGGCCCAAGGTGGCACCAAAGCTCGCTAAGGCTCTGGGCAAGCCCGGGGTAAGGCTGCAGGACAGGGTCTACGGCCAGGTCCGTGCCCCGTCCTCCCAGTCCCAGTCCAGCAATGTTCTGGGCCACCCCTGGTGTGCTGGACACCGCACCTGGGCCCCTTGAACCCTGAGGGGGACTCCGGAGGAGGGGTTTAGGGGGCCTGTGCCGTGTTGGGGGGAGACAGGTCACAGCAAGAAGCCCGAGGGGCCCACCAGAGGGCGCTGGTTCCCCGGCGTACCGGCTGGCAGAGAGATTCCAGGGCAGCGCGGGGAGCCGGCCAAGGACAGCGTGGTGGACTGAACCCGAGCACCCCACCAGTGGGCGGCGCCTCCCCTGTGGCCACAGCAGGGACTGCGGGGAGCCTTCCAGGCCAGGGCTTCTGCCGGGGTGTCTCATCAGCTAAGGACTGCTGCCCTCTGGGCCCAGAAGGCAGTGGGGGGGTGGGGGGAGGCTGAGGCGGGGCCATCTCTCTGCATAGACCCCCACCCACCCCCCAAGCCCACTGTCCCCATCAGTCAACAACATGGGGACCCTCAGGCTCTAAGATGGCTCCTCACACTTGGTCCTTGATTCATTCACATGACAAATACGTGCTGAGAGCCTTCTCTGTTCCAGGCCCTAGGGGACAGTGGGGGGGGGGAGAACGGGGGACGGACTAGCCCAGTCCCAGTCCCTGCCCTAGTGCAGCCAACTTTCTGGCTGAGGACTGTGGGGGGGGCGGGGGGTGCAGACAGGGAAGGAATAAACAATCGAACTCAGAACACATCGAGAGGTGACAGTGGAGGGGGGGAGAAGTTGATATAGCAGTCTGACCTGTGGTGGCGCAGTGGATAAAGCGTTGACCTGGAACACTGAGGTTGCCAGTTTGAAACCCTGGACTTGCTCGGTCAAGGCACATAGGGGAGTTGATGCTTCCTGCTCCTCCCCCCTTCTCTCTCTCTCTTCTCTAAAATAAATAATTTTTTTAGAAAGAAGTTGGTATAGGTGTATCTTGGGGGCTCCACGTGCCCCTCCAGCCCGCGTCCCCTGCTCACCCCTTCACACCGTGGAGGATGGGTCACCCACCTCTGTCAAGCTCCCTAGACCGGGGTGCTCACTCCCCAGACATGCCAGCCAGCCAGAGGCTCCAGAGTGCCTGGCATGTTCAAGGCCAGGGCAGCAGAGCACCAAACACAGACCAGGGGGCTCTCACACACCCAGGGAGCGGCTGGCCCAACATTCCCACGGGGTGCCCGGTGGCTCTGTCCCCTGCTCCGAGATCTGGGCGGGCCCCTCGCCCTGTCTGCGCAGCAGAGGTTGGGGGCCCACAACCCTCAGGCCCCTCTGGACCTGGAAAAGGGCCTCCAGCCAGAGCACACCCCACCCCCCAGACGGGTGGGAGCCAGGGCTCAGGGTGGGCCATCCAGGCAGATGAGGCAGCGGGGCACTGGGTGGGCCCAAGGCGGGGGGTGGGGGGGGTGCCTCTTGCATAAGTGCCACTCTGGGGAGGCCCCAAGGAATCAGAAACACATGGCCAGGCCGGCCCAAACGTCCCTGCATCCAGCCCTGGGGCAGCTCACCCGCAGAGCTGGGCCAGGACGGGCCCAGATGGCAGGGACTCGCTGGGCCTTCCTGCCTCCCCCCTACACGCTCTGGTTCACACCAACGACATGCCATCCGCTCTCAGCCCCTTCGTCTTGCTTGCTTCCTCCGTCTGAAGGCTCACGACCGTGTGCCCAGCCTTGTCAGGTAGAGAGGGGCCTTTGAGCCAAGGGTCAGGGTTGCTCCCAGGAAGTGCCCCCCTGCTCTTGACATCTGGAGAACCCAGGCCTCAGAATCCAAGGAATGAATCAAGGACACACAGCCCTCCCCCACCCCACCCCACCCCCCGCCACCATTAGCCGGCCCCTCCTGAGCACTTAGTCACCGTGACGAGACGGTACCCCAGCCAGGAGGCAGGCGCCTTCGAGAACACCCAGCTCCCAAGTCGGCCTCCAGAGCAGTGGGCGTCAGCCCCCAGACCCTGGTCATCCACCTCTGTGGCCGCCGAGGCTCTGACCTCCAGACCAGGCCACCCTGCTCACCCCCCCACACGTCCCGTCTGTGGGCACACCCTGCGGGCCAGCCCCATGGTGAGGGGCTTCCGGGAGGAAGGGGTTCCTGAGCTGGCCTCTGGAGGGGAAGTGGGCACTGCCAGGCTGGGGCCTCTCTCTTAGAAGAGGCTTCCAACGTGGGTCCAGGCTCTGAGCTGCCCAGGGGCTGGCCACGGGCCCCCCGCCCCCGCCCCAGGAAGGCCCCACCCTGTGGAGGGCCACGCGGGGCCAGGCGAGTGCAGGCCGGCTCTGTGCCCGCCCCGGCGTGCCCGTGTGCCGCGCCCCTCCAGGAACGCTCCTTGAGCCAGGTGCTGGCTCGTCTGCCAGGAGCGTGATCTCATTTTCCCCCCGCCCCACCCCACCCCACCCCACCCCACCCCCACCCCGGCGGCAGCGACACCCCACCCCACCCTACCCCACAGGCGATGTGACTTCCACGAGCTCCCACAGCCGTCTCACCGTCCTGGTGGCTCCCTGCCCTGCCTGACCATTCGCTCTCCTCCGCCTCCTGGGATAGCCCAAGGCCTCCTGAGCTGGCCTGTCCCCGCGCGGAGTGGACGGTGACCACTGGGGGAGCCAAGGGCAGCGGGGCGGTCAGCCGGCACAGTGCACAGGGGCCCAGCACAGGCTGAGTGGCACTGAAGGAAGAATGCAGTGGTAGGTAGGTGCCCGTTGTGCCAGGAGACACAGGGGCTGCACCCTGTGGGGTCAGGATCCCCGGGAAACGAGGCCTCCGGGCCCCCGGACAGAGGAAGACTCCGGGAGGCCTGCGACGTCTCAGTGTTGTTGACGAGTCCTGCGCTCTGGAGCCCTCCTCTCGCCAAGCAGGAAGCGCCGGGGGCTCTGCCCGCAGGCCACTGGCCTCCTTCGCTTCTCGGAACCCCCTCCCCATGGGCTCAGAAAGCAGGAATGTGCCCTCGTCCCCTGAGCCCGGGCTTGCCTGGCCCCAGGGGCCCCGCCAGTCCAGCTTGACACCCTCCCCCAACAGCTGGGTGAGGCTGGCTTCCCGGAAGCCAGATCGGAGGGGAAGCTGGTGGGCCAGGACTCTGGCCAGGCAGGGACTGACCTCGGGCAACAGAGAGGGCGAAGGGAGAGGGGCCCTGGGCAGCGTTCTCTCTCCCTGGCTACCCCCTCCTTCATGGCCAGACTCTGCACCCTGTCTTCACACGGAAGTCCCCAGACTCCAAAGCCAAGGGCCTCGCTGCCCTTACCTCCGCCTGAGCAGCGGTGACAGGGACAATACCTGCTGAGGCTGTGCCCCCTGCTCCTGCCTCCGGCCCAGCTGGGCCCAGGGAAGCTCACAGGGCCAGTCCTAGCACCCGCACACACAGCCGAGGGCACGCACACTTCCTCTTTTTTTTTTTTTTTTTTTTTCATTTTTCTGAAGCTGGAAACAGGGAGAGACAGTCAGACAGACTCCCGCATGCGCCCGACCGGGATCCACCCGGCACGCCCACCAGGGGGCGACACTCTGCTCACCAGGGGGCGATGCTCTGCCCATCCTGGGCCACGCCATGTTGCGACCAGAGCCACTCTAGCGCCTGAGGCAGAGGCCACAGAGCCATCCCCAGCGCCCGGGCCATCTTTGCTCCAATGGAGCCTTGGCTGCGGGAGGGGAAGAGAGAGACAGAGAGGAAGGAGAGGGGGAGGGGTGGAGAAGCAAATGGGCGCTTCTCCTGTGTGCCCTGGCCGGGAATCGAACCCGGGTCCTCTGCACGCTAGCACACTTCCTCTTTCCAGACCTGAGGACAAAGGCTCGGCATGGTCCCATAGTTAGGGACCAGGATGGAAACTTCAGGGGGGGGGGTCAGGAGGTCAGCACAGCACTGCACCTCTGTGGGCCCCCTGGCCTGGGACCCAAGTCCAGGAGCCACATGGGTCTCAGGGAGGCGTGAGGAGGGTTCTGAAGGGTGGATGACCAGGACGGTGACCGTTGGGGTTTGTCCTGTGGAAGACGCTGGTGGTTGGGGGATCCACTGGGTTTGGGGTGTGGGTACCAGAGTCAAGCTGGAGGAGGGGGAGCAGATGGGGGGAAGCCATGGGACAGCAACCCCCAGGACCCGAGGGAGTGACTACGGGTCTCCGAGCCGCCACTGGCTCAGGGAGGGCAGGGTGAAGTGGCCACACTGCAGAGGTGTGTGACCCAGACCGTGTCTTCTTCCCAGCGGGGAGAGCCTGAGATCCCACTGCTGGGGCCAAGCTGCTGCTTGAGGTGGGTAGAGTAGGCTACCTTGGGCCCCTCTGAGGACAGTGAGCTCGGGGTGGGATGAGCTGAGAGAGGAGGGGCAGGAAGTCTCCCTGGAGGAAGAGGCAGCCCGCCCCTTGGGCAGGCAGTTCTCATCAGAACCCTGCAGCCTATGGTTGGCGGTGGGGTTGGACCCGGCCAGGCAGGCACCCCACCAAGCCCCCTTCACACCCCAAGCCTGACCCAGGGGCCCCTCCTTGGGAGGCCAGGATGACCCTCACATCTCGTCTCAGTCAGGGTGTCTGAGAGAGGGAGACTCCCACTTGGTGACAGTGACAGGGGAGGAGGCAAGGTCTTGCAGAAGAGAGAGCCGGCAGAGGGAAGGGCGTTTCTGGGGAGGAGGAGCAGGGTGAAGCCGGCTGTCTCGCTGCTCACCACTCAGGCAGTAACTCTGGCCAGGGGAGGACAGCCTCCTCTGGGGACAGGACAGTGGCCCAAGGCCTGGGGGCCGCTGGTGCAGAGTATGCCCCCCCACACACGTAGACAGGGCCACTGGGGACAAGGGGCAGTGGGCACAGCAGAGCCTACGCGCTGCTGTCTGGGCGGGTCTCAGAGTCCTCCCGCTGCGTGCTTTGAAGCGGGCGGGGGGTCGGACGCGCCCCATGCCAACGTCAGCGCGATCCAGTTTCATAACCCGCCTGGATTCCGCCCCAGCCAAGGAAGGAGCATAAAAACCCAATATATTTTAATTATATCTTTGAGGGCCACAGGCACAATTGTTTCCAGATGAGGACCCTGTCGACGGCCGTGCTGTGCTGGGCCTGGGGCAGGAAAGCGGGGGGCCAGGCCCCCCTGAAGGACGACAGGGAGCCTGTGGCCCGGGGCTCACTGCCCAGCTCACATCAGGACCACGGTGGCTGTTATCAGCCACGATTCCCATTTTACAGATGGGGAAACTGAGGCTCAGTCCTGCTGATCGGCATCGCCTGAGCACAGGGGATGGTAGCCTGACCCCGGGGCCCTTCTGAGCTCGGAAGACCCTGAGGTGGGCCAGCCCAGACCCGGTGTCAGGGATGTGGGTCACTGTTCAGGCCCCAGGTCAGGAGAGGCCTGACCTACACTGCCCAGGAGAGCCATCTCCATGGGGACGGGCCGAGCCAGCGCTAGCCACTGAGTGCCTGCCTGCCCATCCTGGACGCTGGACGCGTGCGGCCGGTCCAGAGGCTTCCACGTCCTGGCTGCCGTGTGGGACCCCGAGTTGGACAGCCTCTTCCAGGCAGGGAAGCGCCCAGAGACCCAGCAGCCTTCCCAGACCCCGAGTGAGAACCGGGGGCCTCAAGGAGGACCAGGGCAGCCCAGCCTGGCTGAGGGCACTGCTGGGAGCTGGAGGCCCCGGTGCTCCCTGCTAGGAAGTCCCAGGCCCTGGGGGTGCGCCCACAGGCCGGGCGGCGGAGGAAGGTCACTGGGCGGTCAGCGGCGGGGCTTCGGAAGTCAGCCAGCTAATGCGATTTGCCCGTGGACTGTCCTGGTTCTGGCGTCTGCCGGGACCGCTCCTCTCTGCCGCCGGCCGCGCCCCTGACCCCAGCGCAGCCCGGTCTGAGTGGACAGGACAGACACGGCCCCTGGCTCCTGCACAGTGATCAGGAGATGGGAGGGTAACTCGGGGGGCTGAGAACCCCATTTCTGCCTGTGTGTTGGCCTGGGGACCCCCCAACCCCGCGAGCCAGGGGAAGTGGGTGGACATGATGGCAGAGAGGGGGGGGCAGCAGCTAGAGTCTGCAGGTGGGACTGCCCTCACCCTCAGGGTGGCCTTGGTCGGCCAGGCCCTCACCTGGCCCTGCCGACGTGGCCTTGGCAGGGGCACCAGCCCATCACATCTGGGGCTTTGGAGTCAGTACCGTAGACAGTCCCCGGCCCAATCGCTACTTGTCCTCAGTGCCCCACCTGTAAAATGGGCACAAACCAAGGGTCCTTCCCAGAGCATGTAGGGAGGTGTGGGGGTTGGCATTACCCTGTGGAACACTGGCATCCAGAGGGGCTACTTTGCCTCTCCTGGCCTTGCTTTTGGGGCGGGGGGCCCCCTATGGCCCCTTGCCTTCTGCCACAGCAAGCACCCTAGGGATGACCCAGGCTGGGCTGACTTCTCTAAAGCATGAACCAGAGGCCTGGAGGAGGAGGTGGGCTTGTCTCAAGCCAGGCTGCCACAAGGTAGTGACAAGCTGTCCAAGGAGTCTGGTGGAAGGCTCCTTCCTCCTCGTGGCCCGCCCACTTGATGACTCCCAGGATGACCCTCGGTGAGCCGAGGCTGCAGGGTCCAGGTGAGACCTGGCCCCGCCCTGGTCGGCACACGCTGCCCAAGATGCCCCTGGGCTCTGCGCCAGGCCCCGGGGCACCGACAGCAGACGTGACGTCACCTCGCTGGGCCCACCAAGGCAGGCGTGGGTGCCGGTTCCTACGGGGCTCCCCAAGGCGGTGACTCACCTCCCCAGCCCCCAGCTCTGCGCCCGGCCGGGGAGGCGAGGTGTGCCCGCCAACCCCGGGGGGACCCTGGCTTCCTGGTGCTTCTCCAGGGCCAGCAGCTGCCTCCTGGCCTGAGGCCTGTCTAGCGCAGGCGGGCTCCACAGGTCACCCTCTCTGATACGCGGGATCGGACGGGTCACGCCCAGCTTCCCTGGAGAGTGTCACCACCTTCTTGGCATCTCAAACACACACCCACTCTGGGAGCCGGCTCCCAGTATTCTGGGAGATGCCAACTTCTGTTTTCATGTCCCTGTCCTCCAAAATCTCACCTCTCCACCCACCCACCACTTCCACCCCCACCCCACCCCACCCCACCCCACCTCACCCCCGCTACGTGAGCCCCATGTGCCCGTCGGCTCTTCCCATCCCTTCATCGGCAGTGGTCACTTAGCCACCTGCACACCACTTGGCCGTCCACGGACCTATCAACTCACCTGACGCCTACGTCCACTCCTCTGGCCACCTCTCTGTCACTGACCCCTTGCACTGCTCCCCTGCTCCGTCTGTTGTCCGGCTAACATGTTCTGACATATGTGTGGCCCCAGGTGCTGCTGGGTGAGGCCGTGCTCCCACAGAGCTCCCTCTGAGGCCAGGGGGTGGGGCAGGGGCTGCAATGAATGAAAGGACCGCATTGCCACCGGCTCTGACGAATGCAAGTGGGTGTGATGTGACCAGAGGCGGGCCACTCCACCTCAGAGGCCCCGCTGGGCCAGGCGCAAGGGAGGGAGTTTGCCCTGAGAGGGTGGGAAAACCTCCCTCCCTCCCACGTCACCCACTGGGGGGACACGGACAAGAGCTGACATCTTCATCCGCATACCTGACAGCTCCCCTGCCGCTGACCGCTCACTCCAGACCCTTCTCCAGCTCTGCCGCCACTGCCTGACCAGACTCTGGCTGCAGGGGGGTGGCCGGAGTGTCCCCACCAACCCCATGCTGGCTCCCACCCCAGAGTTGCCTTTCACACCTGGAGGTGAAGGAGAGATGCTGTCTGAGGTCGTCCCTGGACAGGAAACTCAAGGGCACCGGACCAGCCAAGCCTTCTCCCCTCAGATGTCAGTCCCCGTCTATCTGGGCCCTCCTGGGCCCTGGCACCAGTCTGGTGGGACCAGCTCCATGAGGCTGCAGGGGTCAGCAGAGGCCAGGCTGAGTCTGTCGAGTCTGTGTCTACTGGGTGTGTCCACCCCCTGGGTCAGCCTTCCTCAATGGGGGATTCTGTGGGCACCGGTATAGCACCTGAGGGTTGGGACATCCCCTGTCACTGCTGACAGGGTGGGGGGGTCACTGTGGCTAAGATAACCAATTCTTTTACAATGAAAAGGAGGACAAAAATAAATGGAAGAAAACAATATTGTAAATAAAAGAAACATTTTATTCATGGCAACAATAATATACTATAATATGATAAATGCATAATAAAAACATTTATAATATTTTATATTATAATTATGCTTACATACCTATTAATTTTTAATAATAATTGGAAGAACAAAGTACTCGTTTAGATACAAATATGTCACATCACACTTAATAGATCAACTCTGCATTGATCAAATACGGACATTTACAGATTAGTCTTCCAATATCAAAAAGGAGGACATGGCCTGACCGGGCGGTGGCGCAGTGGATAGAGCATCGGACTGGGATGCAGAGGACCCAGGTTCGAGACCCTGAGGTCGCCAGCTTGGGCCCAAGGTCGCTGGCTCCAGCAAGGGGTTACTCGGTCTGCTGAAGGCCCGCGGTCAAGGCACGTATGGGAGAGCAATCAATGAGCAATTAAGGTGTTGCAATGGGCAACGAAAAACTAATGATTGATGCCTCTCATCTCTCTGTTCCTGTCTGTCTGTCCCTGTCTATCCCTCTCTCTGTCTCTGTAAAAAAAAAAAAAAAAAAAAAGAGGACACTTTTCGAGGGAGTTTGGAACTTACAAAAGAAGGACTGTCCTCCCTAAAGGAGGACGATTGGCCACCTCACTGTGGCCCTTGCCAGGCCCAGGTGATCTGTCTTGTCACTGCCACATTCCTTAGGCTGGCATGGTACCTGGCCCTGCAGGTGGGGTATTGACCCTTTTCACACCTGAGAACACAAAGACCAAGCCCCTACCAGCTCTTAGTCCATCGTCCTGGCCCCTGACAGCCAACATCAAAGCTGCCCAGGAACGGGGTGAGCCAAGGAGAAAGAAAGACCTGAGAATCCGTGACCCTGAGTAGGGCGCTAAAGGATGAATGGGTGTTAGCGGGTAGACACTAGAGGGGATGGCAATGCCCGTGAATAGTGGCTGGAGAATGAGTTGGTGTGTGTGTGGGGGGGTAACAGCCTGGCACGGGGCTGGGCTGGGCAGAGCTGGGACCCTGAGAGTGGACAGTAGACATGGGGCTTCTCTCCACAATGCACCTGGGCCAGAGCTGCTCGCTCCGTGACTGTGTGGGGAGCACGGGGCTGCTGCGTGCACACATAGTGGAGCTCGAGGCGATGTTGGGGCCCGCAAGCTCTCCCTGGGCCTGCTTATCACGCAGGTCAGGCCCAGCTGACCAGGACGGAGCCGGGAAAGCAGAAATTTAAACCAACACAACTCAACAGCATCACTCTTTGCCTGTGCTGAGATGTGGCCTAGATCCTCGGAACCGCCCTGTGGGCCGAAAGCCCCTGGTTTGGGCAGTGGGGTTCTGGCAAGATCCTGGGTTCTGACTGCCACCCACACATCCCGCCCAAGTCAGCAGGAGCACACAGGAGGGCCAGGAACGGGGCTCCCTCACTTGCACCCTCTCTGTGGGCATCTTGTCCACACCACGTGTTCTCCCAGGGCACAGAGCGGTTCCCTGGGCGGAAGGGGTCCCTGGGACCCTGGCTGCCGGCCTCTCGAGGGGATTCTGGGCCTATGAGTCCACGAGCCTCTTCACCCCCTTTGGCAAGGTTGGGGTTTTCAAAAGAGAGAAGGGCTGGGGTCTGATCCCTTGGTTAGGACACATACAGGAATCAAACCATGAATGCACAGATAAGTGGAACAACAAATCAGTGTTTCTCTTTCTCTCTTCCTCTCTTTCTCTCTAAAAATTAATAAATAAGGGGAAAAATGTACAGAAAGGAAGAAAGAAAGAAAGAAAGAAAGAAAGAAAGAAAAGAAAGAAAAAGAGAGAGAGAGAGAGAGAGAAAGAAAGAAAGAAAGAAAGAAAGAAAGAAAGAAAGAAAGAAAGAAAGAAAGAAAGAAAAGGAAAGGAAAGGAAGAAGGAAAGAAAGAAAAAGGCTGGCCCGGGTCCCACAGGGAAGCTCTTGCGTCCGCCCCTGCCTCAGCGGGGCCTGGTCCTAGGGCCCCTGCCCGAGCCTGGACCCCACCCTCCTCCTTCCCCAGGCGGAGATAACGTGTGTGAGGAGGCCGAGATAAACTCCTTTGCCTGCCCCAGGCCCTCATGGCCCACAAATCCCAGGAAGTCCCCGCCCCATCCTGAAACCCCATCTGGAGCCTGGCTGAAGTGGGCAGTGATCCCACCCATCCGGGCAGGCCGGCCCCAGCCGCCCCCCCTGAGGCCCCAGCCTCCCCTGCCCGGAGGGCGTCCCACCCTCTTCAGGGATGGACTGACAGGAGGGGTCCACAGCTGGTCTGGCCCATGCCCCCACCACCAGCCCCCCCTTCAGTCTTCACTTTGAAATAAGTAAAAGGTCCCTAGTGGTCCCCAGTCTTCAGAGGCCAAAGGGTGGGCCCAGTCCTGCTCTGTCCAGGGCCCCCCTGAAGTGCCCAGTGGAGCCAGCAGGGCCCCCTGGTGAGAACTCAGGGAGGACGCGTGTCCTGGACACACTCCTCCCGCAAGGATCTCCCCGAGTCCGGGCTCTTCCTTTGAACTGTCTCTGCAGGGAGGTCCCACATGGCCCTGTCCTGGGACTGGCAGAGACCAGCCCTTCCTGAGGTCCCCAGGAAGGGACGGGGAGGCTCCTGTCGGACCTGGGGGGGGCCCTGGGACCAGCAGGAGAGGCAGCTGGGGGCACGGGGACCCCCTGCTTCCCTCCCTTGAGTCAGGGGACCCACACACACACCCAGCCCGTTCCTAGGGCCCTGGCCACAAGTGGGGGGGCTGGCAAGAGGGTCTAACAACACCTGGGGGAGGGGTGGGGATAGTGCAGCTCAGACACTGGCGTCTTTAGGTGTTTGCCAAGCCGCTGAAAGAGACGGTACCCTGAGGAGAAGGGGCCTGGGCGGTGGCCCCCTGCAGGTCAGAGCAGGGCTGGCAAGGTGTCGGGGGCACCTGGAGAGTAGAGACCACACGACGGGGGATGAGGAGGAAGGAAGACACCCCTGAGCACGGTGGGGGGTTCTCATGCCCAGGCCCGAGCACGAGGCAGCCGGGCCGCCGTGGCTGTGGGTGTGGGAAGACACCCCTGAGCACGGTGGGGGGCTCTCAGGCGCAGGCCCGGAGCACGAGGCAGCCGGGCCGCCGTGGCTGTGGGTGTGGGCAGGAGTGGCCCTCGGTTGGCTGGGGGCTTGCATGGCTCCGTCAGGCAGATGACTTAATCCCAGGCGGGCTTTGTCCCCAGTGCGCCCGCCGGCCCTGCCGGCAATTGCTGCACACCCCCACCCCCACCCAGCTCCTAGCAACCAGCAGCAGAGCGTGGGCAAATTCGAGGAGGGCTGGGGCCGCACCACGGGCCTGGGAACAGCGCAGAGGTGGCCGTGGGGTGAGGCCGGGCGGATCGCCCCAGCATGGACTCGGGGGACGCCTGCCCAGCAGGGCCCTGCCAGCCCCCCCCCCACCCTAGGAGGGCATCCTGGGAGGGGGCTCTGGGCTGGCATCCTGGCAGAGGAGGCGCCAGGGCCAGGGGGGTCTTTGTAGGCTGAGGACCCTCTCTCTTCCTGGACCCCCATCCAGCGATCCTGTCACAGCCTTAGAGAGCGAGACAAAGGCCCGGGAGGCCCCGGGAGGGCCGGGACGCAGGCAGGAGATGGGGTTTTAATGACCCGACTGTAACGTGGCAGGCAGAGAGGCCGCTTGTTAACCCTGTTGGGCCCTCATGCTGGGGACGCCCACTGCCGGCCCGCCCCCCCCCCCCAAACCCAAGAGGCTGGAAACAACAGGGGAAAAAAAAAAAATCTCCTCTCCCAAGAGCCTCCCCCAATGCCCCTGCCCAGGAAACCTGTGCCCTGTCCCCTTCCAAAGGTACCGAGTGAGGTGAGGGCCCAGGCGGAGCCGGACACAAGCCTGCCACACCCGCCCCTCGTCCAGCCCGCCGGCCAGTGTCACCTGCCGGGTGGGAACCTGCCCTCCCCTACTCCCTGGGACACACAGCTTTTCCTCGTGGGGCAGAGCAAGCCCGGAGCCCGCGAGGGCTGCAGAGCTGGAGCATGAGATGCCGGAGACACCAGCTCCCCGTTTATGCCACACCGTCCAGGGGCCTCCCCACCGCTGCTGCCTCAGTTTCTCCACTTGTAAGACGGGCACGTGGTGAGGAGGAGGCTGGGGTGGGGTGGCTGTCTCAGTGATGGGAGTGGTCTACCCCAGGTCCCAGGGTGGGGGTCCTGAGGGAAGGAGGCCTGGGAGGGGGCATCCTGACAGCCCCTGCATTCAGTTTTTCTCTTCTCTCAGCACCCCGAGGTTCTCAGAGGCATGGCCACCCCCACTGCCCCACCCATCACACTCCCCCCACCGACTCTCACCGCCTCCCACCTTTGCTTTGATGTGCCGACCTAGACCTGGATCTGTCGCCAGTGGTGGCCTTGGACTTGCCTGGTGCCCTTGGCAAAGCCCTGGGTGCCCTAGCCTCACTCTCCTGGAGGGGAAGGTGTTCCGGGCCCCAGGGCAGAAGTGAGGCCGCAGAGAGAAATCTGCAGTCTTGGCCACACTGGACAGCCCAAGAGAGCCCCCAAGGGTGAGGGTGGGCGCCAGGACTGCTCATGGGGGGGGCGGTGAAAGGAGGCACCCCAGGAGCACTCCGCCCCGGCACTGCTCCCAGCTGCTCCTCGCACTCGTTACCCGAGGAAGAGCCTGAGGTCCAGATGGAGCACGTCTCTCCCCGATGCCAGGTCCCTCCCTGTGCAGGAAAGCCGGCTTCCTGGGACTGAGCCCACCCCTGGGAGTGGCCCCCTGAGTCCTACCCTCGGCTGGCCTCTGCAACAGGCTGGAGTGGGGACGTGGTGCTAAAATCACAGCTGGGCTCCGGCCAGGAGGCCTTGCAGCCTGGGCAGCAGGCAGAGAGCTCGGGGTTTCCCTGTTCTCGGAACCCCGAACCACACCGTCTGCAGAGTGTGTGGACAAGGCCAGCCGGAGGGCAGCCAAAGGCTAGCAGGTGCCCTCGTGTGTACAGGGTGGTCAGACTCAAAGGGACATCCCGTCGAGATGTCCATTAGCTGTGTCCAAGCGCAGTCACTGAGGAGAGGGCCCATCGGCGGCGTCCTTGCGTGCGCTTGCGTGTGCGTGTCCGTATGTGCCTCTGCATGTGCCCACGGGCTGTGTGTGTACCAGCCCCCCAGACAGAGCTGGCCTGGGCCTGCGACGCCACCAGGGTGCATGCACACGGCGGGTGCTGACCTCAGGGCATTCATCCTGAGTCGGAGGCAAGAGTCCCCTTCGAGCAGTCACGCCACCAAGCCTCTCTCCCTGGGGGGGGCACCTGAGTTCTGCCCAGTGCCAGGGTGATGCCCCTTCTCTAGGGCCCCCAGTCCCTGGTAGGGGCACCCCCACACTTCATTCTTGGGGGGCAGCTGGGAGGGGGGCCTGCAGGCACTGGCCTGTCAATGAGCAGCAGCACCCTGTGAATGAGGCCATTTCCTGGCCGCAGGCAAGCAGGCCTCCAGCCGGGAGCCTCCCAACCAGGACAACGTTTCCTGGATGTGATTGAATCTGTCAATCCACGTTCCTGGGAGGAAACTGAACAGAAGAGAAATGAAGCCGCCCCCACCGGGGCTGCCCAGGTCGCCCACCTGTGGCCGGGCCCGCCCGCCGAGGGGGACCTTGCTGTCCCAGGACGCGGGGGAAGGAGGCGGGGGAGGGGGGAGGCGCCGGGGGAGGGTGGCCGCGCGCTGCCAAGGCACAAACAGCCGGTCTGTTTTCATCCGCGGGGTTCCGCCGGGTTTCCAACGTCTTAATAAGGAACGTGGCCTGGGCGGGCGCTCGGCGGCCAGGCTGTGAATGGCGCCTGTGAGCGCCGGAGAAAGGCGGTCCTCTGCGGCCGGCCGGGGGGGCCCGGGATAAATGGCCCCAGTCATGCCGCTGGCTGGCCCAGCGCGAGTGCGCTAAGTTGAAGCTATAAATTACCCCGGCCGCGGCCAGCGCCACCGCAGGGCGGGCGGGGCGGCCCAGAGGGGGGCGCGGGGCTCCGTAAATCGGCCCTTTCACCACTGGAGGCCGCGCACGAAAGAAAAACTTTGTTTTATTAAAGCAACATCGGGGTTGTGGCCGCCGGGGGGGCCCGGGAGGCGCCAACAGCAGGGCTGGGCACCGGGCAGGCAGGGGGCTCCTGCCGCACCCCGGAGCCTGAGAGAAAGGCCCCTTCAGCAGGGACCAGCTCCAGCCAGGGGGGCCGGGCGCGCTCCTGTACCTGGTACGTCAGGCCCCACGGCCGCTGGCTCGCTGGCTGCCTCACCCTTGTCCCCCCCCCCCGGATCCCAGAGGGGCCTGAGCCCAGAGCGGGGGGAGGGGGGTTCTGGGTGAGCCACCACCACCCCTGCCAAGGGCTGTGTCTTCCCTTCAGGGTCTGAACCGGACAAGGGACCAGCCTGAGGTTCAGAGAAGGAAGGCAGAGAGGGATCCAGGCCCTGTGGGGTCAGGCCCTGCTCAGAGGAGCCTCATTCAGCGGCGGCAGGGGCCACACACCACAGGCCAGCCCTCGGTGTACCCCTCCACCCAGGGCTTCCACCCCCTCCTGGCTGCTCCAGCTTCAAGTTCAGGGGAGGCCAGGGGGCTTTCGGAGCTG
Source organism: Saccopteryx leptura (assembly GCF_036850995.1). Taxonomy (NCBI): domain Eukaryota; kingdom Metazoa; phylum Chordata; class Mammalia; order Chiroptera; family Emballonuridae; genus Saccopteryx; species Saccopteryx leptura. The sequence goes on from NC_089507.1 coordinate 844,329, forward strand.
CCTAGGATAATATTGAGATAATTTAAGTAGAAATAAATGAAAACTAGGGCGTTTATCTTTCTTCTTCTGAGGACAGAAGGGCTCTAGGGTCCTGCAGACCCTGTGTGGCAGGTGGGCGGGGATCCAGGGGCTATGAGTATGGGCTTCTCCTGTCACAAGTCACCACCTGGAGGAGGCCCCTGGCGGTCCCTAGCCCCAATCCTCATGTGCTGCTCCAACCAGCAGGGGCCCCACACTTCAGGGTCATTCAGGCCTGCCTCCGTCTTAGCACCCCTGCTCTCTGTGCCCACCCACGTCACTCCCTGACTCTGACACGGCTATCTACTACAGGCTGCGGTCTGGCCCCTTGTAAGGCACCCCCCTGAGCAGGGTCCTCTGCCTGCCGTCTGTGCCCCTAGCCTCCTCCAGAGCCTCTCTCAAAGCACTCCCAGCCCCGCAAGTCACAGTGGTCCCACCTCCCTCCTTCCTCCCTACACCCCAGGCCCTGGCAGGATGGGTGCCTGGTGGATCACTCGCTCTAGGGTGGGGGTGGGGGGCACTCGGGACAGAGTCAGTCGAGCAAGCGCTAGCGTGGGGCAGAGGGTTGTCAGGCTCCTTCTCTGTCTGTCTTAAAGTGTAGCAGCGTGGGCCGTGCCCTCTGGGCTTTCCAGAGACCTCAGCTGAAAACGGGGCCAGGCAGTCAGGATTGTGGTTTACCCTGGAGTCCACCCATCTCAGAACCCCTCTGCCCACATCTCCCACCAGGCTATGATACCCACACCACACCCCAAGCCAGGCCTAGGGCGGACCTAGTCCTGCTTCTGTCTGGCTTCCTTGTCTGGTCCTCTGGTCCCCCCAGCTCCAGACCCCCCAGGGGAGTGCAGGCTCCCAGGCACAAAGCTGGACAGGACTGCAGCCCAGTGGAAGGAGGGGCTGCCCAAGTGGCTCCTTGTCCCCAGGGTCCCTGGGCCAGGCAAAGCTCCAGGGACAATCTAGAGTCTCAAAGCCCAGGCCCACCTGTCTGGCCCAGTTCAAGTTGCTACTACCTCTTCCTGTCACCTCTCACACCTTCCTGATGTGACCGAGGCAGGGCACTGTGGCTCATACGACCACAGCCCCTCTTGGGCACTGTCTCCCTATCCTCTGTCCTGAGAGATGGCAGAGGGGAGACGCCATGCAGGCCATCGTCACAGTGGGCCTGGGTGCGGTCTGCACTGCGCCATTCAGGTCTGGGCAGCCTGGGGCAGCCCTGGGCCTGTCTGAGCACATGCTGTGTGCCCTGCTCCCTGGAAGTTCCGTCTGTGGGGATTCAGACACTCAGGCTCCCTGGCGGAAGCCATGGGCTCCCAGGGGCCACACAGCCACCTGCAGATGCCAATCCTGAGAGGCGCCAACGACTCACATCTGCCCTCCAACTTAGGGCGAGGGTCCCAGCAGGGCCGGACCGCAGCCTATAGAAGACACCCGTGTCAGAGTCAGGGAGTGACGTGGGTGGGCACAGAGAGCAGGGGTGCAGAGGTAGCCTCAGGAGGGCACTCCTGGGCTGACACCTGGGCAAAGACGGAGGCAGGCCTGAGTGACCCTGAAGTGTGGGGCCCCTGCTGGTTGGAGCAGAGAGTCTAGGTTGGGTGAGGGTGTAGGTGGTGGGACCACAGGGTATCAGGTACGGTGGCCTTGTGGGTATACTACAGGGACTTTGGCTTTGACACAGAGGTCACAAGAGCCGCTGCAAATACAGAGTTGCACTTGAATTGAGGGGCAGGTCCCCAGGCAGGGCAGCATAGGCCCTGCAGAGGGGGGGGGGGGGGTCGAACCAGTTGCCTGGAGGGGGGGGGGAGCCTAGAAGGTGACCAGGCTGGGGATCATCCAGCCTCCGGCCCACCGCCCAGGAGGTGGAAGTCCCTGCCATGCAGAATGTCACCACGTCTGCAGGACGGATGAGTGCCAAGAACTGGGGGGGGGGGGGGGGGGGGGCGCTGCTTGTGCTGTGCCTGTGACCCAAAGAGCCTCTTGGAAGGGGCCCCGCCACCCTCCCAAGACCGTGTCTGAGATGCCACCTTCCTTGACCCAGCTATAAAGAGCAAGCCCGACAACCAGGGCCTTAGCCTTGGGTCTAGACAGCTGTATAGACAGACAGAGGCTTCCCGAATGCGGAGGGAGAGGAAGGGGAAGTCAGACTACTCCCCACCCCCACACCCAGCGTCCATCTTATTGACCAAAGGGCCCGGGGGAAGGAAGGCTCAAGAGGCCTCTCTGCTCAAGGGTCCAGGGTCCAAGGACATGTCGTGGAACCATCACCAGCACTTTGTGGTCAGCACAGAAACTCCAGCTAGAAATGGAGTGTGGAGGCTGGAGCCTGGTCCCTATCCTCTCCACCCAACGCTGACTGGGGAGAGATGCCCTGCTGCGGGCCGGCGGGGGGTGGGCAGCCTCCCCACCCTTCTGTTCTGGCTGGGGATGCCTGAGGGCCTGCCTGACCCTCGGCCACCAGGGTGGGCTCAGACGCCCAAGGACCGGCGGGCAGGGGCGGGGCCTGTTGCTCCCCAGGGCTGGGCTGAAACTGGAATGTTTGCATTCACTGTTTGCCCGATGGGGGTGCCCCTGGCCCCTCCTGGAGCCCCTCCCCACACCCGGGGGGCCTTGGCCCAGCTGAGTCCACAGCTCCAGGCAGCTGGGGAGGAGGAGGGACTCTCCAGCTAGCTAGGCTGGGGAATTCCAGGTCCGGCTGTGCCACAGAAGGGTCCGTTCGGTCCGCTGGCCTCCTCCTGGCTCCTCCTGGCTCCTAAACTGGGAGACCCTACCCCCAAATAGTTGTACAGCCAGCTCCCCCCCACTACCCCCCACCCCCACTCCCGCCAAGCCCTCCAGTCCGTCAGGCTTCCCAGCCGGCTCCAAGATTATGCAAATCCCCCCCCCCCCCAGCTCCTTAATTAAATATCTAACGAGGCGCTGGGGCCGGGCCAGGGGTGGCGCTGGGGTCACGCTCTGGAGGGGCCAGGCCTGTCTGCGACGTGAGCCCCCGCGCCCCTCCCGGGCCTGGGAACCACCGCCAGCCTAGGGGGCACAAGCCGCTCCCCACCCCCACCCCCACCCCCGGCCCGCGGCCCCGCCCCGACGGGAGGGACGCTGCACTCACTCCGCCTCTGCCTCCGGGGCGCGCACGAGCCAGCGCCCGGGGCACCTGCGCTCTGTCCCGCGGCCTGGGGTCCGGGCGGGCGCGGGAGGGGAGGCCGCGGGGTCGGGGGCGGGGCGGCGGCGGGGGGCAGCGACCCCCCACGCCCCGCGCTCGCCTTTCACAGGCCTGTTGTTGGGCCAACAGCCCGGCCTGGCCGTCTGAAAAGCCGGGATTAGCGAACATTAGCGGCCCTTTGAGCGGCGCCTGGGGCTTCCCTTCCGTAGCCGCCCCGCCTGCTGGCCCCGCAGGGACTGGTCCTGCTGCCCTGCTGCCCTGCTGCTCTGCGGCCGGAATTTCCCCAGTCAGGGTCAGGCCTGGGGTCAGGGCTCTGTCCTGGTTTGGAGGAGCGGAGGGGCCGCAGGCAGGAGGTCTGCACCGTGGACCTGGACGCACCCCCCCACGGAGGCAGGCCTCGCCAAGGAGAGCCGAGGTGGTCTACCCAGGAAAGGGCCGGGTGCTGCCCACTGGGCAGAGCTGGCCTGGCTCAAGGCGCCCCCCCCCCCATACCCACACAGCCCTAAAGCAGGGGTCAGGCCCCACTTTCAACCCAGGTCCTTGCTTTCAACCCCTCCCACCAACCCAAACAGCACCCTGCCTGGGTTCTCCCAAACTGAGTAAGCTCCAGGCCGTGGGTCCATCTTTTCATCCTAGAACCCCTGGCTCTAACAGCTCATAGGGGATTTAGCACCCTTCCCAGAGAGAAGAAAGCATCTTACCTTATCTTTCTAAATGACTCCTGGGCCCTGGAACCAGTGGCTCCCCAGGATGCCAGAGAGGAGAAGGCAGGATAGAGAGATCCCTGTCGCCAGCAGGAACTTGAGCCCGTAGTTCCTGCCCAGACACCTGACCTGGATTAAGTTACAAGAAGAAGGGATAGCTATGACCCCGTTTAACTGATGAGAAAACTGAGGTGCACCTTGGGGAAGCCAGCCATCAAGGTCACCCCGCCAGTGGGTGTGAAGCAGAGGTTTTTGCCCCTCAAAACTTTCTCCCCCTGGGCCTTCTTGCCTACTCCCACCCACTCACTTGTCTATTTGGGGGCAGCTGTTGGCCTAGGCCCTAGGGGTTCTCAACATCTGCCCAGAGGGCGGGGGGACCTGGGGTGGGGGGTCTTGGCCTGGACGGGGCCTCCCCCTCTCTGAGCCTCCATTCCCACTCATTGCTGGTGCGGGCTCAAACCCACCTGGCCATCTGGGACCCGTGCACAGGGGCGCACACATGTACACATGCACACGCATGCACATGCAGCCCAGCCAGGGCCCCCGGCTTGAGAAGAGTAAACATCTTCGCCAGAGGAAACAACAGGCCGGTCTCCCAAGAGAAAAAATGTGGCCAAACCAGACCCAGGCCGCCTGTGGGCCCCCCTCTTGCTACCACCCCAGAGTCACAATGGCCTCTCAAGAATGGTGGTAAAACATTGACAGCCACCCCGTGTCCTGGCACCCACATGGGTGGGTGTTGGGGAGCCTGGGGCTGGGCAGGCCCAGAGGACCCGCGTGGCGCTCACTGCAGGTGCTGGTGTCCGAACAGGTGCTGGTGTCACAGGGTGGGCTCCTGTGAGTGCCCCCACCCCCCTCCAGGCCTGTCTGGCCCCAGGGCTGCCCCATCTGCTGCTAGGATCTTGCCTGAGAGAAAGCCGGGCTGCTGTGGCCTTGAACCCACATCCTGGGCGCCTGAACCCATCTCCTTGTACACCGACCCTGTGCCCACATGGTTCAGGACTGGCTGTGGGCAGGTGTGGGGCCTTCTGAGGCTTAACAGGTACCCTAGCTGTGGGGGACCCCCCAAGACAGAGGGCTCCTGGGTCCTAGGCCCTGGGATGACACTGAGTCCAAGAGTCCCACCTTTGCTGGAGGCTACAAGTTGTGATTGACTCTGACCTCTTGGCCTCTGGAAAAGCTGGAGAGAGGCAGCCCCCGCCAGGGCCCCCACCCCTTGGCCAGGACAAGGACAGACCCAGCCAGATCCTATGACTCTGAAGAAACCACGCGGAGCCTGGGGTTTGCAGCGGGAAACCCAATCAAGTAATGACAGGTTTGGTGTGGGGGTGCATGGCCGAGGGAGCCGCCCCCTCCACCAGCCTCTCTGTGGTGGAGAGCCCCCATACCCCTCCACTCCCCACTGACGGCAGGAGCTCTGAAGCCTGCCCCCCATCCTACCCCCCTCCTGCTTTTTTCCTGGTGGGCCCCCAGACTTACTCAGCCTGGACCCCTGCCCCCCAGCCCACACCAGGGCCCACCCAGGAGCCTTCCGCAGCCTCCGGGAGCTCTTCTGAAATCAGCCCCAGGAGGGGTGTCAGGCCAAGGGGAAGCTCTGTGCTCTGCACTGTCACCTGCACCCCTCTTTGGGTCAGTCTGGCCCCTCTGTCTCAGCCCTCAGGTGCCTCCAGGCCCAAAGGGTCCGAGGTGAGAGCCTGGGACAGCCAGGAATGAGTGAAGTAAGAGAAACAAAAGGTCACAAGTGTCCTGTGGCCGCTAGCCCCACTGGACACCCCCCCAGCAGCCCAGCCCCATGGACAGGCCAACACAAGTACCCCCACTGTCCACAGGCCTCCCATAGACACTTGGGGCTGCGCCTCTGTTAGGATCTGGAGTCTAGGCTAGACCCCTTCAGGCCTGGTGTCCAGCCGCCCAGCCGAGGCCTTTGGGAAGCCCTTGGGAGGCCTGAGGCTGAGGCAGGCCCGCAGAGGTCCTAGAAGGTCCTGGAGTGGCTGGTCACACCCATGACCCCACTCAGAACCTAGAATCCATCCACTCATGAACTCCCACTGACACACCTTGTGATTGGCAGGCCGTGTCAGCCTAATTCTCAGAGAGGTCAACCCACGGCCTGGGTCACTCCAGAGAGGAAGATGGGGGACTGGCCGGGCCGGGCCGGGCCGATGTGGCCGCTCAGGACTCGTGGGCACGGCCGGCCATACGCTGCAGGCCCGATCGGGCGGACGCCAGAACCTCCCCCCCCACACACACACACCGCTGCTGCAGTTGGCGGGCAGCTTTAATTACCGCTCGCTGGGCCCATTGAGCCGCGCTAATCCGGGGCTGCCACCACGGGAGGCTCAGGCGGGTGCCCCCTCCCCCTGCAGTCCGGGCACAGGGTCCCCAGGTTCTCACGTCCCACAGGCCCCAATTAAAGCGAGCTCCACAGGGCTGCGGCTGCTAATGAGCTCTGCGGGCCACTGGGCTCCACGCCAGGGGGGCGCCGGGGGCGGGGTGGCTGGGGGGGGGGGACGGGTGGCTAGGGGGGGACGGAGTTGGCTTGAATGGGGTGACTTGGGACTCCTCTGGAAGAGAGGCCCAAGGGACTTCCGCCCGCCATCTGTGTCCGTCTGCTGGGTCCAGTTCTGTAACTCCCCCCCCCCCCCCCGGACGAGGGAGAAATAGGCCTGACTGTGCAGAAAGTAGCTCCCCAGGGCAAAGACCCCTGGCAGCCTGCAGGAAAGGTGGGAGGTGCTCAGGACACCCATATGCAGGGCAGGAGGTGGGCAAGGCTGGGGTTCGGTGGTTGGTGGTGGGGTTAGTGGCTAGGGAGAGGCTTCCTCTCACAGGGCGAGCGGCCCTGGGTACAGCAGCCAGGGGAGGTGCATGGCTGGTGTTTGACACCTTGTGGGTCATAGACCTGAGGGGTGCCCCCTCTATGCATTTCACTCAAAGGAGCAGCTTGGGGCCTGGGGGTCAGGAGCCAAGAGGCCAGAGGGACCAAGGCCCTGGTGCTCCAAGCTCTGCAGCTCGGGGTAGCTGGAGAGGCTGGGATGGCAGGACCAAGGAACTGGCCAGAAACTTCTGAGATTGCCCTGGGGATGTCTGCTCAAACCGGGAGTGGTGGCCCTGGAAGGCCCCTGGGAGGCTTCATGGGTTTTGCAAACTTCCCCTAACCCAGGGACGGGCTTCAGGCCCCGAGCAGTTTCCTGGCTCAGAGTGGGCCCCCCACTCACTGGAGATGGGGAACCCGAGTTCAGAACACAGGACCCACCCAGTGGAGGGACAGAGTGGGGCGTCCCCAGCCAGATTGTGTGCTGGGGGGCTGTGGTGGGTGGCTGGGTGGCTGGGGTTGGGGTATCACCAGTGAGGACGCACAACCCCATTCTGTCTGCCCAGCCTGGTGTGCCACGTGAGCGTGGAGAAGTCACCCATCTCCGGAGGCCAAGCTGAGCGTGGCTGGGACTGACACACTCGGGGCCCGGGCCCACGCTCCCGAGGGGCTGGGATGCAGGCCCAGAGCCCCCTCTTTGCTCCAGCCTGCCAGATGGGGGCTCTCTGTGCTGGGCCTCGTGGTTTCGCTGGGGCCTCCAGGTCTGGTTTGTGGTGCAGCCCCTGTTCCCGCTCCCACCTCCTCCAGTGTGGGCCCAGCTGTGGGGCCTCAGACCTTGAAGGGGGGCTAGGGGAGCGTTGGCAGGCAGAGGCCCCAGCTCAGGCCGCAGAGACCCGCACGGGAGCGCGTGGCAGTGCCGACGGGTGGGCTGGGGCCACCGGCCTCGGCTTCCTGGTCTGGCAACACGTGGGGGGACCCCTGACTCGGCTGGCCTGACCACGGGGTGCCCTGGGGGGGCTCAGGACCTGGTCAGCAAGTCTGATCCAGGACTCTACCCAGCTGGGGCCTCCATGCACACAGTTACGCCAGCACGTGCGTGAGCACGTGGCCCCCGGGCGGGCAGAGGACCCAGGCCCTGGGAAGGGTCCAGGGCCCGACTCACCGCAGGGTCGGGCTTGGTGAATATTTGTGGTGTGCGGCAGTGGAGAGGCTGCGAGCCTGTGCAGAGGGATCTGGAGGCTGCACCGTGACCCAGTTTCCTGGGACAGCTGAGCCAGGCAGAGAGCCCAGGGTGGGCCAGGGCACCAGGGGGACCAGCCCGAGCCAGCACCAGGCCACAGAGGCATGGGCACTGAGACACACCAAAACCCCCCCGAAGGTGGGGGACCCAGGGACAGGCCAGCCCCTGTGACCAGGAGAACACAGAGGCCGTGGGAGAGTGCTCATGGTCGTATGCTCACAGGGCGAGACGTGGGCTGTGGGCAGGGGTAACTGGTGCCATCCTACCTCAGGCACTCCTCTCCACCTCTGGTTACCTCATCTGATGGGGTTTTGGGGCCAGTTGGGTGCAGAACACGTTTGTGCTCTGGAGAGGAGAGAACCCCCTTGGACCCCTGAGCCCTCTCCACCCTTGCCCACGCCCTCCAGGAAGCCTCCCTCCCTGCCGTCCCCTCGAGGTCATCCAGGTTTCGGTGCTGGAGGCCATTCATGAGCCGGGAGCCCTTTGAGCCCTGAGAGAAGCTGATGGGAAGGGGGGGCGCGCAGGCTTCTCACTTCCAACTGCCCCTCCCTTGGGCCCTGGCCTGTTGTACCCACCTCCCTGCCCGGCCAGAACCTGGTGCCAGCCCTTGTTCCCTGGACAGCCGGTGAGCGCTGGAGGTGCTATCTGTGACAGCCGCAGAATGGGCCCGTCGCACCCAGGGCAGGTGTCGGCGCCTGGGAAGGGGCCAACGGGAAACCCAACCCCGCCCGCCACCCCCACCTGCTGCAAACCTGGCAGGCTGTCCCCTGAGATGAGAGATTAGCTGGACCCTTGTCCTGGCCTCTCCCAGATCGATCTGCCCCAGATATGGGCCGGGGCCGGGCCCAGGGGGGCCTGGAGTCACTTCCAGAGTAAGCGGGGGGGGGGGGGGTTGTAGGGGAGGGGGAGGCTCTCGGGGACCACACTCTCAGTCCCTGGGCTGACGAGGGGTGCCCAATCTCAGATCCCAGCTCCCTTCCTGCTCAGATGGCAACGAGATCTGGGTCAGGGTGGGGGGGCCGGGAAGGGCGGGGCGCTGGTATATGGGCTTCCTGCTCTCACACCCGCCTCCCTTGGGCACCGGGGCCCAGACTCCCAGGGTGACCGTGCTGGCCCAGCTCACATACCACCCACCTGTTTCGGCCCAGCTGTGGCTTCCACCCAGGGGCACCCCTGCTGCGTGTGCCCCTGGGCAGGACCCTTTCAGGGACCACAGTCCTTGTTTCCCCAGACCCCAGCCCAGCTGTGGCCTGTTCTGGGAAGCCTCTTCTGAGCCCCCAACTTGGGCCTGAAACTCCCCCCACCGCCCTCACTGTCTGTGATGGGTGGGCTTCCAAAGAGGGCCCTGCCTCAGGGCTCTGTGCCTGGCGTGCCCATGTTCTGACCACCATGGCCCCGGGCAAGGGTGAGATGGGCACGGGCAAGGCCCTGAAACCCACGGAGGGGTGGTTGGCCTGTTCTTCCTCCTTCAGAACAGCCTTCCCTGGGGCGAGGCTGCTGAGGGTCTCGGCTCACCCTGCGTCCACAGCCCGGCCACTGGTCACCAGGTCCAGCCACCTGCCTGGTCAGCTGGCCCACGTGTGCCTCCCCCCCGATTTCCTGCCTCCGTGCCCCTCACCTGCCGGGCTGTTCTCCCACACCCCACAGCTGTCGTGACCCAGCCTCCTCTGCACCAGCCCTCCCTGGGCTGTGTCCGGGCCGGGCCTCTCTCCGTGTCCGGGCCGGGCCTCTCTCCGTGTCCGGGCCGGCCTCTCTCCGTGTCCGGGCCGGGCCTCTCTCCGTGTCCGGGCCTCTCTCCGTGTCCGGGCCGGGCCTCTCTCCGTGTCCGGGCCGGCCTCTCTCCGTGTCCGGGCCTCTCTCCGTGTCCGGGCCGGGCCTCTCTCCGTGTCCGGGCCGGGCCTCTCTCCGTGGGCCTTTGCCCAGCGTGTCTTCTGCTCGAGGGCGTCTCTCTCCCTTGCCTCCTCTTTATCCCCACCTGCCGTCCACCCACCTGCTGCCCTGTGCTCTCCCCAACCTGCCCCTGGGTGGCCCCAAGACCCAGCTGTGGTTCCCATGGGCTCCTGCCAGCCATTTCCAAGCCCGAAGGACACCTGGGTCCCAGAATGAAGCCGGAAGAGGGGCAGAGCAGGACCCATCCGTGGCCCACGGTTCAGCTCCTGCATCCCTGAGAATCCTGCCCCTGCTGGGCTCTGTCCCCAGTGACCGGCCTGAGCACATCCAAACCACACTGCTTTCATTTTAGGAAGGGGCCTCCTTTGGCCAAGTCCAGGGATGAATCCAGGGCTCCTGGGGGGAGGGGGGTCTGGGGGCTGTGGGGAGTAGAGGTCACATCAGGATGGGGCTGCCTGGGACCCTACACATGTCTGCCTCCCCCCCCCCCCCGCCCACGGCCCTACAGGCCAAGCCGGGGGGCCTCTTGGCTGTGCCGCTGCGGGAGCTGGGAGCTGGGGCAGATGCAGGGCTGATGTCTGCTGGAGCGAATGGCTCGTACACATTGCTGTATCAGACTGAAGAAGTATCCTCCGACGGGGGGCGGACCGCCAGACGTTTGGGTCCAGGGCACACTGGTGCATGAGGGGCCTGGTGAGACCCCCCACCGCCCCAGGGTTGATCTGCCTTGGCATCAGGGGCGTGTGTCCCGAGGGAACAGCTCCTCTGGGACTTAATATTGGGGGTTCCTGGCCACCTGCAGACCAGCCCAAGGGGGCCTGGGTCCTGGGCTGTGCCCCTGCCTGGGGTGGTCAGCACCCCGAGCAAGACAGCTCCTTCCACAGGGGCGAGTCCAGCCGGGAACCTGGCAGTGGGGTGCTTTCCTTGTCCTTGGCCCTCCCGTTCCCATCCCAGCTCCAGAGACCACAGCCACAGTCGCTGAGGTCACCGTGGGAGTCCAGCCTCCCTGAACCAGCTGGGCCGTCAACCTGTCACAGACAAGACTGACAAGTGGACACTGGAGAGACAGCCCAGGCCAGTGCCAGCTGCCCTCACTGTTTGCCACGCCAGCCTGCTGATGTTGCTACCTCCTGACTCCTAGTCCCTGCTGCCTGTGAATGGTCCACGTTTGTGTCCAGGGCCAGCGCCCGGGTCAGTGCCTGGGACGAGGTGGCCAGTGCTGGGTCAGCATTGCTCACAGCCCCGGGGCAGGCAGCGAGCCCTTCTGGCCCCCTCCGTACCCACTCTGGGCCAATGGCCCCGGCCATGCGCCGGAGGGGACACGCGGCCAGCTGCAGTTTATCAGCCGTGCTACTCCGCCTGCTTCTCCCTCCAGCCAGACACCTCCATCAGGAAGCCCTCTGAGGAAGAAGACCCCTTGCGTCCCAGCTTGTCCAGTGACCTTCGAGACCCTCACCCAACATCAGCCCCAGGCCTGAGCATACGCAGGCACAGTGTAGCAGGCAGGTCCTGTCTAAAACCACGTCCTACCCCTTCTCATAACCAGGCCCCTGTTTCTCTGCACCTGCCGCTAAGCACTCAGCAAATCTGCTTCCCTCTACCTTCAAGACAACCAGAATCTTACACCTCAGGTCCTTGTTCCCCTCGACTCCTCCCTGGCCTCACGGCCCCTCCAGCCCCACACAACCTGTTGAGAACCTTAAGCAGGTTCTATTCCCTTTAGGCCAGCTCTCCCTCGCCCCCCAGGGCTCTCATCTCATCCCAATCAAAGTGGGGCAGCCTCTTCCATCTGTGACAGCCTCTGTTTGCTCATCGTGCCTCACAACTGGTCCGCGGCCCCAGCCTCAGGGTCCTCGCAGGGGCTGTTCCCTGGGGTCTTAGCACTGTTCCTTGCATATCAGGGTCATGCAGTCTAGTGGTCAGGGGCCAGGCCTCTGGCCATTCACTCAAACCTGCCTTTCCCCACCCTTGCTTGGCTGCTGTGGAGATGATGTCAGTGACCATAGCTACATAGGATTTTGCTCTGCATTATTCCTTCACGGAGCTCAGAGGGCCTGGGATCGGGGCTTGTGTCTCCTGCTCGTGGGGAGGTGGGGGGACATGTCTGTTGCTCCCAGAGGGTCTCACGGCCAGGCTTGGGGTAAGAGTGCTCGAGGTCTCCCCCCCGGGAAGGCTCCGTGCTGGCGGTGCGCCCCACCTCCGGCACGGACCACTGTCCCCCACCCCCACAGACGCACACACTAGACTTTCCTCAAACACAACTCCAGCCCATTTCTGCCATCGATTGTCTGCCTGGACAAAGGCCCCTTTCAGGACGTCAGAAGTTCAGCAAATAAATGAATGGATGAACTCTCGGGGAGGAAGAGGTGGTGGGAAGGGCTGGGGGGCCGGGCCGGCCTCCTCCCCTCAGCCGGCTGGGACCAGGGGATGGCTGGGGTGCCAGGGGGCGTGCCCACCCAGTCTGGGGACTTGATCTGAGTTTGGGAGGGGACTGGGCGCACGAGGCCCGGGAACTGGAGCGTCACACAGCGGGCTCCTGCGAAGGCTCGGTGGCTGGCTTTGTCTGCAGTTTGGTGTACCCTGAGACACGTCCTGGGCACTCCGGGGAGCAAGGCCCAGGGCCTCAGAGATGGTTCCCGGCATATCCCTACAAGCCAGGTGCCACCCTTGACTGTTGACTTTCCTGGTCCTGAAGACAACACCTAACCTAGAGGAGTGACCCTCCTGGTGGTCCCCAGCTCTGTGAAGAGCAGGCAGGATTTGGGGCATCCCCCCCCTCCAATGTGTTACCTTCCAGGGTGGGAAGTCAGAGCTACATCCCTGATCCCGGAATCCCTGCTGTGAATCCAGAGTTTGGGGACACTGTGCACGAGGCTGCCAGCCTGTCGGGGACCTGAGAGCTGCACTTGTTGCCTGACGCTCTGCCCGAGCCAGGCCTTCCCAGAGCCTTGCGCTGTGGTCTGCTTGGGCAGAGGACTCCTTACAGGTCATCCGAGTCCCTGTCCAGCCTCCTCTGTCACCACCACAGTACTCCAGGGTTTACAGAATCACACACCAACCCCAACAGCATGGTTCTGCTGGGTCTCTCTCTCCACATTACTGCCCTGGCCCCCTGACGCCCCTAGAATGTGGTCCCCAGAAGGGTAAGGGCATCTTTCCCCAGGCAGTCTGGGAAGACAGACAGACGGCAGTTTCCCTCAAGGAAAACAGATGCCCTGGCAGGGACCCTTTCAGACAGACAGCTAGACCCAAGCAGCCGGTGGAGTGGGTTAAAGGGGTCCAGGAGGGCTGCCTGGAAGAGGAAGCTAGGGTAAAAGCTGATAGGAGAGAAGGGGCTGACCTGTTCAACTGGTGTCTGCTCTAGTCCAGTCCTGGCCCCAGTCCCCAGGGCAGCACTGACTCCTGGCCATTCTGGGGACAACAATGGTTGGCATTTAAATTCCAATTGAGTCGGCCAGAGTGGCCAGCGGGCGTGAGAACAGGAGCCCCCACCCTCAGCCCGAGCCCCGCCCGCCACATTCCTGCCTCCCCGGAGATGGCCATGGCCAGCCCGTTGCCAGGGGGCCGGGAATGCCGTGCTCAATGGCCAGGGACAAGGGCCCATTGAGCGGTGACGGGCAGGATTGAGCCGTCAGCGCCCCTCCACTCGGGATCCCCCTCCTCTGTCTCCCCCTCTCAGGATCACCGACATCAGCTGCTCACACCCTCCTGGGCCCTGCGCGGGCCTGGGTCCCCTACTGACTGGCTGATGACCGCAGGGCGTTAGCCCTCTCACCCTCTCCTGCCAGTCAGAGAGAGACTGCATCTTAATCAGACCATGGCACGCCCCTGCCCAGAACCCTGGGGGCTGCCCAGTGACCAGTAAAACCTCAGGGCATCTTCTCCCCCTGCCACGGGGCCAGCAGACGGCTGCCTCCCCACTTTCCCAGCCCTGGTCTCCACCTCCCTCACCCTGCCCAGGGGCACCCTGCCCAGGGGCACACTGACCTGCTCTCATCCTGCTTGACCATCTCCCCTGAGTTCTTCCACTTCTTGCCCATTATCACCCCCACACTGCCAGCCCCATGAGGGCCCGGTGTCCAGCACCTGTTCTGAGCTGGGCACTCAGGGCACCCGTATGGATTAGAGGAATCAAGGTTTTAATGCCAGAAAGCACAGAAGGGCCATGTTCCCCGGGACCCACAGCCTGTCCTGTCCCCAAGGGCATCAACATGGACAAATGCACAGGTCATCTGCCCAAGGTGCACCAGGAGCCAGGTCTCCCCCCGCCCTGGACCTGCCTTCTGCTGGTGTGGCCTGAACGGTGCCCATCAGTGTCTGTCCCCACCTGGAAGGGTCCCCTGGACAGACCCTGGGCTTCACTGCCCTCTGTGGCTGAGCACAGTACCCCCCACCCAGGTCGTTTTAGTGGTCTTGTCTCAGGCTGGGGGGGACACGACACAGGATGCTGGGAACCTGAGCCCAGAGGGGTAGTCCCAGGGGACGGTGGGTGACCAGGAGGGACAAAGATCTGGCTGCTGGGGCCCCAGCCTGGGAGAGAACTCAGGGGCTGGAGGCAGGCTGGCATAGTGCCCACGGCGGCAGGGCGTCCCTATGCAGACACCTTCTTCCGTCCTGTGTGGGAAGATGAGCTCACCAGCCTGTCTCCTGGGTGCACTGGCGGTGGGGGGGCAGTCTGGGGGAGGGCAGAGAGCGGGGGGCACCCTGCCAGGTCTGGCACACATCCCGAGCGAGCACTGCGGCCCACCGCCCTCAGGCAGGTGTCAGGGAGCCCCAGACAAGTAAGGTGTGATGGTACTGGGGCCCCGTCTGGGCTTGGTGAGGTCTCCAGGGACAAGCAGGGTGAGGGCTCCAGACAGATATACCCTCAGGCCCTGGCCACACTGCCCACCTGGACTGCCACCCCTGGGGCTCCCCAGAAGGGCCTGACTCTGTTGTCCTCATGCTCAGGACCTGAGCCAGGGCCACACAGCCACAGACAGGCACAGATGCACCAGGTCAGCCCCAGCCCTTTGCACAAGGGTTCCGGAAGCCAGCCTCCTTGTCACCCGTGCTGCTCAGAGCCCAGAAACCCCTTCCGGCCCCCAGTCCCTGCCCTCGCCGTGAGACCCCCAGTCAGACCCCCTGCCCAGCTCCAGGTCCTCCAGTGCCAGCTTGCTGAGGAGAAGCCAGCGTGCAGGCCGCCTGGGCCCACCCACAGTGCCCTGCTAGCCCCATAGTGCCTGCCCCCCTGGACCCTAGGCCCCAGGGCTGGTCCCTCTACCTAGAGCCCCTTCTCCTCACCTCTGGGCATCATGGAGCATCCTGGTGTGGCTGCCTTCCCTGGACGCTGCCCACAGAGAGCCCCTACTACCCTCGCCCACAACTGGTCACAGTCTGGAAGGCAGGCTGTGATGCTCTCACCTGAGCCCCAGCCAGGAGCTGTGCCTGGCACCGGGGAGGCGCTCGGGGCAGAGCCGTGGAATGAAGGAATGCCTCCTAATTCACAGAACGCAGAGCCAGGCTGAGAGCAGGATGTGCCCGGGGGTGGAGTGGCGAGGTGGCCCTGGCGGAGACTGGCCATCGGAGAGTGGGGCCTGGGACAGGGCAGCAGTGAGCCTCTCCGACGTTCATGCAAAGCCCTAGAGCTCGTCCCGTCCCCCAGGGCATCCACGTGCACAGAGGCACAGGTCATCTGCCTACGCAGGTGGCCTTCCTCACGAAGAACCGGGGACTCGCCTGCACCCCGCTGCCTCCCAGGTGGAAGGGGAGTCCTGAGCAGGAGTGAGCGCCCTGTTCCTGAAAGGTTCAAGCTGGGGCCACCCATGTCTAAGACACTGGCAGAGCGACCATGGCAGGTGCTGGGATCACGGAGGGGCCTGATGGCAAGGCCCTGGCACCTGGCACCCCACGTGTCTGGCCGACGTCCACCCTCTACCTGGATGTCCTGGGATCATGGAGGGGCCCGATGGCAAGGCCCTGGCACCTGGCACCCCACGTGTCTGGCCGACGTCCACCCTCTACCTGGATGTCCTGGGATCACGGAGGGGCCCGATGGCAAGGCCCTGGCACCTGGCACCCCACGTGTCTGGCCGACGTCCACCCTCTACCTGGATGTCCTGGGATCGTGGAGGGGCCCGATGGCAAGGCCCTGGCACCTGGCACCCCACGTGTCTGGCCGACGTCCGCCCTCTACCTGGATGTCCTGGGATCGTGGAGGGGCCCGATGGCAAGGCCCTGGCACCTGGCACCCCACGTGTCTGGCCGACGTCCGCCCTCTACCTGGATGTCCCTGGAGGGCACCTGGGCTTTGGGGAGCTGTGGGGGCTTGGTGGGCCCAGGGCTTGGCAGGCATCCCGGGTGAACATGGCTGTGCTCAGGCCACTGTCAATTGGGCCGTTGTGCTCCTCAAGGGCCACTAATCCTGCCCACCTGGCAGGACAGATGTGTTCATGCTGTCAGGCCCTGGCGCCAGCTGGCAGCAGCCGGGAGCCACACGCGGCCCAGATGTCGGCCTCCTCAGCTGGGAACTGGTGCTTATCCTGGGGGTGCTGGGGAACCCCCCTGTGCAGAGGCAGCCCTGTGCTCTGCCACCCCTGCCCCCAGTCCCCTGTGCAGAGGCAGCCCTGTGCTCTGCCACCTCTGCCCCCAGTCCCCTGTGCAGAGGCAGCCCTGTGCTCTGCCACCCCTGCCCCCAGTCCCCTGTGCAGAGGCAGCCCTGTGCTCTGCCACCCCTGCCCCCAGTCCCCTGTGCAGAGGCAGCCCTGTGCTCTGTCACCCCTGCCCCCAGTCCCCTGTGCAGAGGCAGCCCTGTGCTCTGCCACCCCTGCCCCCAGTCCCCTGTGCAGAGGCAGCCCTGTGCTCTGCCACCCCTGCCCCCAGTCCCCTGTGCAGAGGCAGCCCTGTGCTCTGCCACCCCTGCCCCCAGTCCCCTGTGCAGAGGCAGCCCTGTGCTCTGCCACCTCTGCCCCCAGTCCCCTGTGCAGAGGCAGCCCTGTGCTCTGCCACCCCTGCCCCCAGTCCCCTGTGCAGAGGCAGCCCTGTGCTCTGCCACCTCTGCCCCCAGTCCCCTGTGCAGAGGCAGCCCTGTGCTCTGCCACCTCTGCCCCCAGTCCCCTGTGCAGAGGCAGCCCTGTGCTCTGCCACCTCTGCCCCCAGTCCCCTGTGCAGAGGCAGCCCTGTGCTCTGCCACCTCTGCCCCCAGTCCCCTGTGCAGAGGCAGCCCTGTGCTCTGCCACCCCTGCACCCAGTCAGCTCTCCTGTAGGCTGTGTCCCCTGCCGCTGCAGCAGGGGCACAGTGGGCAGCTAAGGACAGCCTCACACAGCTGTTCTGGCCGGTGCAGCCGCCCATAGCCCTACCCTGGGGACACAGGTCCTGACGCTTGCGACCCAAGTCCTCCTATCCCAGCCTTGAAATCCCTTCCACCAGCCCAGGGCACCTCCACAAACGCTGGCTTGTGCAAGGGGGTGGGCCTCAGCCGGGCCCTAGGCATTCCGGCACCCTGGACCCCTTTCACTTGATCTTAGCCAGAGGGCCAAGAAGCGACCCCTGGGCCCTCTTCTTGGATAAGGGGGCCACAGTGGTTCGGGACTGAGGAGAGAGCTCTTGGGAGCAGCTCTAGAGATCCGGGGGTGGGGAAGAGTGGGGGACTGGCTGAGACACCCCCCCCCCCAGCAGAACAGTGCCATGAACCAGCACGGCTAGTAATTCCAGGTCCCTGAGGGAGAGCCGAGCGGATGAGATCCGGAAGCCTCTGCAAGCTGACGGCAAGTCAGAGCAAAACAGCTTGCTTTATTATATCGCCATATGCAAATAAGGAAGTCTCCGATACAAAGTCATAACTCGGAGACAAAAACAGGAATTCTCTTAAGGCATCAACAGGAATCCATTTAAGGCATAAATAGGAATCCCCCCCACCATGCATAAGTGAAATCAACCAACATCAGAACAAACAAAGGGTGAGAGGAAGGGCATGTAAATTACTTCTAGCAATTTAACCAAGCAAGTGAGGTGGGCGGGTTGAGATGAGTGCAAATACTCAGCTTCATGGCCATTATGGAGGAGTGGGGGGCAAGGGGGAAACTTGGCCTTTGGCTAAGCTTCCAATTTACAAAGGGCTTTGCCACTTGTAGTCTCCCACAGCCCTGACATGGGGTGGTCCCTCCAGGATGGCTGGACAGAACAGGGTGAATGACAAGAGATGGGAAGGGTCTGAGGCCAGCACCTCTGCTGTGTGTCCCTGGCCTTCTCTTCTGATAGAGACCCAAGTCTCCGTTACCTGATCCCATTGAGTGGCTCTTGTACTGTCCCTGTCGTACAAACAGAAAGCCTGAGGCCACTCAGCAGTGGCAGCCGAGCTAGGACCCCTGTACCCAACACCTTCTGGGCTGGCACCATCCCTGAGACAGGAAGGGTAGGGTCTGGGTAGGAGCCCTGGGGAGGCCCCGGGGTTGGGAGAGTTGGGGGGGGGAGGTCTGCTGGAGAGAGGCAGGTGCCTCACAAACCCAGCTCCCTTTTCTTGAGGGTCATCTCCAGGGGGTGGGGGCGGGGCAGGCTGGGGAGGACCGGAACAGGGAGGCCCCAGGGAGGGGAAAGGAGCAGGCTGGCCCCCATCGAGTCTGCACCTGCCCAGCCAGCTCGAGCGCGATTCTGGCACTACCAGTTCTGTGAGCTCAACAGTAGCAAACAGCTCCGAATCCTTTAAGCTCTTTACAAGCAGAACACGGTGTCTAGGCCACGGGGGGTGGGGGGGTGGGGGTCCTCCTCTGAGCACCCCCCCCCAGGTCCAGCAAATGCTGGGTGGCACAGGGGTCTCCCAGGAGGTGGGAGGTGGCACAGGGGTCTCCCAGGAGGTGGGAGGTGGGCCGGCAAAGTGGCCGTGAGCCTGGGCCGAATCAGCCTGCGCACCAGGCTGGGTGGTGGCCCGTCAGCTGCCTTGTCTTGGGGGGCTGGACGCAGGGTCCCCTGGCAGTGAAGTGGGTAGGTGGGGATGGGACCGTGTCAGGACAGGAATGGGGGCATAGGAGTAAGGGGGTCTGTAAGGCGCCCCCGACTCCTGTTTTGTTTTTTTTTAATGTTTTTCTTTATTTATTTACAGAGACAGAGAGAGAGTCAGAGAGAGGGATAGACAGGGACAGACAGACAGGAACGGAGAGATGAGAAGCATCAATCATTAGTTTTCCGTTGCACATTGCAACACCTTAGTTGTTCATTGATTGCTTTCTCATATGTGCCTTGACCGCGGGCCTTCAGCAGAGCGAGTAACCCCTTGCTCAAGCCAGCGACCTTGGGTCCAAGCTGGTGAGCTTTGCTCAAACCAGACGAGCCCGCACTCAAGCTGGCTACCTTGGGGTCTCGAACCTGGGTCCTCTGCATCCCAGTCGGACGCTCTATCCACTGCGCCACCGCCTGGTCAGGCCCGACTCTTGGTTTTGAAGATGCTGCTGCTTCCCTCGCTGCTCAGGGAGATGGATGTAGCAAAGGGGGTGTGAAAGTTGGGCCAGACCAGGAACTGTGGGGCTGTGCCCTCACTCAGTATGGTGTGTGGATGGCTCCGCTCTCCTGGCCAGCCAGCCATGGTGAGGTCTGCTACCCAGGGACACTTGGCCGTGGGGACAGGAAGTCGCCCCTGGACCAGCTTCAGCCTCCCTCCTCCCCCCAGTGAGCTGGATCCCAGGACTGAGCTGGTCTAGGTAGTCTGCTCTCTTTGACCCCTTGGGGCTGCTCCTGAGCCCTGAACCATGCCTCCCCCAGCAGGATCAGCCTTGAGCCTCACAGGGGCGGGGCGAGCCCCAAAGCTGCAGGGGGCGGGCCCAGCTAGCCGAACCCCTGTAGACCTTTGAGCAGGGGTCCCCAAACTACGGCCCGCGGGCCACATGCAGCCCCCTGAGGCCATTTATCCGGCCCCCGCTGCACTTCCGGAAGAGGCACCTCTTTCATTGGTGGTGACAGGAGCATAGTTCCCATTGAAATACTGGTCAGCTTGTTGATTTAAATTTACTTGTTCTTTATTTTAAATATTGTATTTGTTCCCATTTTGTTTTCTTACTTTAAAATAAGATATGTGCAGTGTGCATAAGGATTTGTTCATAGTTTTTTTATAGTCTGGCCCTCCAACGGTCTGAGGGACAGTGAACTGGCCCCCTGTGTAAAAAGTTTGAGGACCCCTGCCTTTGAGGCAGCCAAGACGGGGTGGACGGTGAGGACACAGGTCACAGGAGACACAGGTCACAGGAGTCAGGGGTGGGGGCCTGGGTGGGCAGACCCGGGAGACACATCAGGCCGCAGGAAGGCCTGGCTACAGGCGGGCAGAGGAGGAGGGCCCCCTCTTGCTTTGCTGTGTGCCCCAGGGCAGGTCACTGTCCTCCGCTGAATCTAGATCCCTCACCTGAGTACCTGAGAGCAGTCATTTTTCCTCAGCCCTGTTCATCCTCAGAGATGGGCGCTCTGTCCTGAGCATGGCCAGGGTTGGCCAGGTCCCTGGGCTACTACACAGTCTTTGTGTGCTAGCCCGGGACCTGGGCTAGCCTGGAGTCTGCTCCGGCCAAAGGTTGCCCTCGGCCGGGTCAGGCGTCGATGGGGCTGGAGGGCTCTGTCAGCGGGAGCCCCTACCCTGCTCCTGCACGCCGGCACCATCGTGGGAGCCCCCACCCTGCCCCTGCACGCCGGCACCATCGTGGGAGCCCCCACCCTGCCCCTGCACGCCGGCACCATCGTGGGAGCCCCCACCCTGCCCCTGCACGCCGGCACCATCGTGGGAGCCCCCACCCTGCCCCTGCACGCCGGCACCACCGTGGGAGCCCCCACCCTGCTCCTGCACGCCGGCACCATCGTGGGAGCCCCCACCCTGCCCCTGCACGCCGGCACCATCGTGGGAGCCCCCACCCTGCTCCTGCACGCCGGCACCACCGTGGGAGCCCCCACCCTGCTCCTGCACGCCGGCACCACCGTCCACCCTGCTCCTGCACGCCGGCACCATCGTGGGAGCCCCCACCCTGCTCCTGCACGCCGGCACCATCGTGGGAGCCCCCACCCTGCTCCTGCACCATCGTGGGAGCCCCCACCCTGCCCCTGCACGCCGGCACCACCGTGGAAGCCCCCACCCTGCCCCTGCACGCCGGCACCATCGTGGGAGCCCCCACCCTGCCCCTGCACGCCGGCACCATCGTGGGAGCCCCCACCCTGCCCCTGCACGCCGGCACCATCGTGGGAGCCCCCACCCTGCCCCTGCACGCCGGCACCATCGTGGGAGCCCCCACCCTGCTCCTGCACGCCGGCACCATCGTGGGAGCCCCCACCCTGCTCCTGCACGCCGGCACCATCGTGGGAGCCCCCACCCTGCTCCTGCACGCCGGCACCATCGTGGGAGCCCCCACCCTGCTCCTGCACGCCGGCACCATCGTGGGAGCCCCCACCCTGTTCCTGCACGCCGGCACCATCGTGGGAGCCCCCACCCTGCTCCTGCACCATCGTGGGAGCCCCCACCCTGCTCCTGCATGCCGGCACCATCGTGGAAGCCCCCACCCTGCCCCTGCACGCCGGCACCATCGTGGGAGCCCCCACCCTGCCCCTGCACGCTGGCACCATCGTGGGAGCCCCCACCCTGCCCCTGCACGCCGGCACCATCGTGGGAGCCCCCACCCTGCCCCTGCACGCCGGCACCATCGTGGGAGCCCCCACCCTGCTCCTGCACGCCGGCACCATCGTGGGAGCCCCCACCCTGCTCCTGCACGCTGGCACCATCGCGTGAGCACGCACACGGACACCAGGCTCGGCTGGGCCCAAGGTGTGGCGGGATCGGAAGCCCCTGCCCTGGCCGGGCGTGTGCTCTGGCTGGGCGGAGAGCTTGCCCAGCCTTGCTCTGACCCAGTTTTCCAGGCCGGCTCTCCGTGCCCGGGCGAGCAACCAGCACCAGCCGCAGGCACTCACAGGGTTTCCTGACAGCAACGTGGTCTCCTGGGCCCATGGCCGTTTCCTGGGGGCACCTGGCTGGCTGATGTGCTGAGGGCTGGGCTGCTTCCTGAGGACACTCACATGCACACAAGTATGCACACATGCAGACATGGGCACACACATACACGTGCTCAGAGGTGTGTCCCTGTGTGCCCCTCGGAGGGTTCCAGGCCCACACCCAGTACCTGCTCCCAGGCTGAGCCCACCTGTACCCTGTTCTGTGCCGCCCCCTCCTGTCGTGCTCACTAGGCTGTCCTGCTCACCCCCATCTTCTGCCTCCAGATGAACAGACACCTCACCTGAGACCAAGACGGACCTCACAGGTGTTTCCCTGAACCCCTTTTCCCGAGGCCGGTCGTGCAGCCTGGAGGACCGTGGATTGGGCGCTCAGCCACGGAGCCACCAGGGCTGGGAAAGCCTGGAGGATGCCCCAGAGGGGAGGTGTGAGGGAGGGTCCCCTGGGCAGGGGGCAGCAGGATCACTTCCAGAGCAGAGACTGCTGGGAGGGGGGGAGGAGGGGGAGGTGTTGGTGGCGTGGGAAGAGCCCTGGTCTGATAAGCAGGCCCCTTTGATCCACACTGAGGCTGCACAGACCCATCCTGAGATAACCCGGCTTGGGAACTGGGCTCCAGACCCAGAAGCCCTTCTCAGGGACACCTCACCCCTCCCCATCCCCCACCCCCCCTCCCATGACAGCCCTGGACAGACCCTGGCCCAGAAGGTGACCCGTCCTCAGGGCAGGGCAGGCTGGAAGCTGGGGGGGCAGGGGAGCCTTGAGCCAAGACCAGTCAGGGACCCCGCCAATGCTGGTCAGCCAAGCTGCAGAGAGGGGAGCTCTGTCTGCCGGTCCCCCTGGGGAGCTGCCCTGCCCGATCATCACCCTGGTCCCCAAGGCCACCCCCAGCGCTGGCCTCACTGCGTCCAGCCCTCTCTGGCCTGGCCTCCCTGCCCAGCTCCCACCTACTTTCGCCTTGAGCCTGGGGCCCCTGAGAGGCCACACTTCTTGGCTGGGGCCCGTTGGGCAGCTTGCATGGGGTCTGCCAGCCCCTGACTCCGGTGGGGCGGGCAGGGTGATGGCCGAAGCCAGTGTTGTAGACCTCCCCCTCCGACCTGGGTTGTAGACCAGGGTGGGGACAGGTGCGGACACAGCTTTGTATGGGGCGGGCACTCTCTCCATGACAGCCCTCCTCGGCCTGGTCATCGTCCCTACCCTCTCAGTCCCTGCAGAGGAGGCCAGCTGGTCGATGAAGCTGTCAGCAGCCTCCGGCCGCTGCCACGGGGAAGGCAGGCAGGCAGGCGGGCGTGGCTGGGGAGGGAGGGTCCTGCAAAGACATCTCTATTAGGGGCCACAGACCTGCCTGGCCCAGGGGCCAGACAGGGCTGGAAGGAGTGGCCACCACGGGCAGCAGTAGCCATTGGGCCAGGGCAGGGGTCGGGAACCTACGGCTCGCGAGCCAGATGTGGCTCTTTTGATGGCTGCTCTGGTTTGCAGACAAATCTTTAATAAAAAAAATAATAGTGTTAAAAATGTAAAACATTCTCATGTATCACAATCCATTCATTTCCTACCGCTCATGTGCATGGTTGCGGGCAGCTGGAGCCAATCACAGCTGTGCTCCGGGCAGTGTGGAGCGGACCCTCAGCAGTTACAGGGATACAGCCCTTGTAAGTGGTTCACCATGCCGTGCCTCAATTTCCCCATCTGTACAATGGGGCAATGTTGACCACGTTAGGCAACGCTTAGGGTGAAACAGACGTTATCTCTCCTGGTGCCCGACGTGAGCCCAGCTGGGGCGGCAGGGTGGCACATTTGCCCTGTTCCTGGGCCTCCACTGGGTCAGGGTTGTGAGCAGCTCAGGGTCTGGGGGAGCCCCATCTTCCTGGGAAGATGGGACGAGGGCAGGCTTCTTGCAGGAACACTGGCTTCGGCCATCACCCTGCCCGTCCCACCGGAGTCAGGGGCTGGCAGACCCCGTGCAAACCACAGCCTCTCTCCTTAAAGGCCCAACAGCTAGGTTTGGGGAGAGGTCCTGCATGGACCAGCCACTCCCCGTCTCTCCTTCCTGGGGGCCAGGGGGTGGGGTGGGCGACGGTCCTGGGTCAGCAGAGCTCAGCCGAAGCGTTCTCTCCTAGAATCCCCAGAGCCAGGCCCCTTCTTGGGGGAAGCCCGGGACCCAGGCAGGTCCGCCTTCCCGGCCCCATGCTCCCCTTGAGCACTTTCTCAGGCGGCCTCTTCCTCTCCCACTCTCCTCCAAGCAGGTGCTGCAGAGGTCCCTTTACGGATGGGAAACTGAGGCCCCAAGACCGGGCCACAGAGGTGCTGGGCTCAGCTCAGGAATCTGCCTCGGATACCAGGCTTTGACCTTTCACCCCCGAGCCCACCCAGGCCGAGTGCGGCTGTGGCCTCTGGCCTGACTGCCCACAGTATCGTTGGTGTCGCCCAGAGCACTGGGGCTAAGCTGGCCATTGGGGCAGCTGGAGTGGAGGCCATGTCCCCATGCTTCATTCTCCTGGGCAGAGAGCCTGGCCACTGCTAATGTAGGGGGGTGAGAACCATGGCTCATGGTGGGCCCAGTCAGGGGTGCACTCGGAGAGGCTCCTGACAGTGGCTGCCCTGAGAGCCAGCGACCTCTGCCCAGCCTCGGCAAGTTCACCTTGCAAACAGCTGCCTCCTCCAATTAGCCCCATGAGGTCTTGTGTGCCAGCATCCGGTGGCTGCAGGGAGCCTGCCTGAGGCTGGAGCGGGGGGGTCTAGCCTGCGCTCTGGGCTCCCTAAATTGTGCACAGAACACCCTTCTCTTCCCAGGCTCTGCTAAAACCCCCTTGTGCAGGGCAGCCACACCTGGCCATTGTGAACCCGGGCGGACCCTGTCACCTGAGGTTCCGTGCCTGTTTCCCTGTCACACAGGGCTGATCTGATGATGGGGCTGAGGTGAGGACTGGCCCCCCTGGGGGTTCTCGGTCAAGACAAGAGTCACTATCACCTCCCACTTCGGTCCTCCTGTTCCCAGTCCCACAGGACACGGGTTGCCCCGACTCCAAGTCTTGGGGAATCCCCGCCCTGGCCTGGGTGGTGTCTGACAGCCTCCAGCCAGCAGAGCTTGAGGTCCCCACCACCCGCTAGACGCAGCTGGCCACTCTGAACTGGCCCGCGACGGCTGGGAGCGTGGCTGAGATTTGTCCGTGGGTGACCTGTACCGGCCCCAGCAGGGGCCGGGGTGGACGAGGCCCCGAGGGGACTCTGGCGGATGCCCAGGGCAGTGCGCTCACAGGGGCTTCTTGGAGCAGGCCATGGGCCAGCAGGACTCAAAGAAGGGGGCATTCCCGGGAGGGTGAGGCTGCCCGCCGGAGGGAGGTGGGTGTGCCTGGGGCTGGCCCCAGCGCCCAGGCCTGGATTCCTAGTTCAGCCGGAGCCTGCGGAGTCGGGCTTGTTTATTCTTGGCAGGAAGGTTGGTGCTGGGCGGTGGAGGGGGGGGGGGTAGTGAAGCCTTTTCAAAAAATAATAATAATAAAAACGCTCATTTAGAAGGCTCCCAAGACGTGCTGAACTCCAAAAGGGTCCTGGAAAAAATGCTGAGAAGGTTTAAGTGTAAATGGACCCAAAACATCATAATTAAATTTCCCTTAAATTTACCAGAGTTTGGGGTCAAAGAAAAAATAAAACTTAGGGAAAATACACTTGAGGTTTTAGGCAAATGCCAAGTGCTTAGGAAAATAGATTTCTGAGCTGCTCAGCGGCTACCGGCCTGGCCCCCGCCAGCCCAGCCCAGGAGCTATGGCAGCCTTTAACCCCTCCCTGGCTGGCTCTGGCCACCTCCACACACACCGCCTTCATTCTGGGGCCCAGCCCTGGCCTGACTCTCTCTCCACGGCAGAGCAGCCCATGATGCCAGGCTCCGGTGGAAGCTGGAGGGGGCCCCCACACCTCCAGCCGGGGTTGGAGCCCTGGATAAGCCCAAGCCTCCGTCTTCCCTCGCCCACCCCAGCTACCCACTCTCCTGCGTCTACAGACAACCCTCGCCTGGCTCCCTGCTTTGCTCATCTGGAAGGAACTGCATTCTCCAAACCTACAGTCAGGATGTGAGGTCCAGCGGTCTCTGAGTGAACCAAGGGGCAGAAAGGCCAGATTGTTTGGACTCAGACTGTCACAGCACATACAAGAAGGCGGCCTTGACAAACAGCACATGATTCATGGTATTGCCCTTTTTGCTTAGCCTGCCAGGAAGCTCAGAGCTAAAAGGAAGGCTATTCTACAGTCTCTAGGGTTGGCCAATAGGTTTTGGAATAGCTTTTCTTGTCCATGTTCTTTAAAATTGCATTTCTGTTATATAAAAAAGGCAAATCATTTGCCTGACCTATGGTGACGCAGTTGATAAAGTGTCGACCTGGAACGCTGAGGTTGCCAGTTCAAAACCCTGGGCTTGCCTGGTCAGGGCACATATGGGAGTTGATGCTTCCTGCTCCTCCCTCCTTCTCTCTTTCCTCTCTCCTCTCCAAAATGAATAAATAAATAAAAAATTTAAAAAAGGCAAATCAATTGTGCTTTTTAAAATTTTAGTCCTCCTGCCTGACCAGGCAGTGGTGCAGTGGATAGAGTCGGACTGGGATGCGGAGGACCCAGGTTCGAGACCCCGAGGTCGCCAGCTTGAGCACGGGCTCATCTGGTTTGAGCAAGGCTCACCAGCTTGAGCCCAAGGTCGCTGGCTTGAGCAAGGGGTCACTTCGTCTGCTGAAGGCCCAAGGTCAAGGCACGTGTGAGAAAGCAATCAATGAACAACTAAGGTGCCGCAACAAAGAATTGATGCTTCTCATCTCTCTCCCATCCTATCTGTCCCTCTCTCTGACTCTCTCTGTCTCTGTCACAAAAAAAAAAAAAAAAAAAAAAAAATTAATCCTCCTCAAATGTTCTAAGAATAAAATAAAAAGGCAGAAATCACCCACCATCTGACACAGTCACGGCTTCTCCCAGATCCGCTCTTTCTTCTTTATTGGGGAGGGCATCAGCCCAGCCCAGTGCATCATCCAGAGGTCTCCCTCCCCCATCCCCTGGTAGCCGGCCCTGGTCCCAGGGGCCCACCCCTGTCACTCGAGAGGGGAGCTGAGCAGGGGGCTCCCCTGCCCTGGGTTCCCGGCCTGGCACCGGCCTTGACAGGCAATGACAGCCGCCGCTGCCCGCCAAGAGGACAGAGGTGGGATGCGGACCCAAGGCCGCAGCAGGCAGGTCCCCACGGCCGAGTGCACCTCCCTGCCAGGTCCTCTGCTGCATCAGCCCAGGCCTGGCAGGGGAGGTGAGGAGGGTAATCGCAGGCACAGCTGCACCCAGGCCGCACTGCACCCTGATTCCCTCCCACAGAGGCCCTTCAGAGCTCCCCGCACAGGCCCCAGCAAGCCGGCTGCCGGCTCCCTGAGTCACCGGCCAGGGTGGGCTGGGCCAGGTGGCCCTCAGTCCCTGACTCTCGTCTCCCCGTCGGCCTCACATCCTCACCTTCGCTCAGGAACCCTGTGGGTGGGGGCCTTGGGAGACGGGTGGGCACGTGGGGGGAGTGGGCAGAGAAGTGTGACCCCCGAGGGGTGCCCCGCAGCAGGGCTGGCTGCCCCTCGGACCCTTGCACTTCCGCACTGGCTCTCAGCAAGCTCCTCCTCACTGTCCGTTTGGCTCACCTGTCCCGTGGCCTAGGGAGGGCCTACTTTCTCAGGGTGCCAGGTGACCCTGCAGAGGGTCTTGGGGGAAATGACCCATCAAAGGGGCTGTGACAAAATAGTGGCTACTGATGGCTCATTTATGGAAAGCGTCACCAAAATCTAGGAGACAGGTAAAGATGGTGCCATAAAAACAACAGGCCTGTCCCCAATGCTGAGGGAAGGCCCATTCGATGACAAGTGCTCTGATACACGATGGAAGGCCATGTGACTAGGGGGGCAGAGGTCGGAGCCACGTGGCCACAAGCCCAGGATGCCTGGAGACCTCGGAGGCCAGAAGAGGCAGGAGGAGCCCTCTGCAGCCTCCAGAGGAAGCCGGGCCCCTGGGACACCCTGATGTCAGACCTCCCGCCTCTAGGACTGAGAGACTAAATTTCAGCCACCCAGCATGTGAGGATTTGTTACAGTAGCCCTGAGAAGGGAATACAAGCTGTTAAGTAGCCAGGGGTCAGCCCAGGCCTGTTACTGGAGGAAGACAGGGCTTACCCCCTCTGCAGGCCCAAGGGAGAGACCCAAGGTGGAAGGGTCCGTCTCCTGCCTGCCGGCCAAACCCACACAGAAGCGGGGGAGCAAGGGGGTCTGTGACACCATGCGGGCTCAGGCCTGTGCACACGGAACAGGTGGGATGAGGAACAGGTGGGATAAGTGGGACGAGGAGTGGGTGGCCGGGGGGGTGCACAACGGGAGAACAGCTAGCACAGGCCCTCAACCCCCCATGGGCACTTCCGTGCCAAGGACACAGTCCCGGGGGGCAGAAAACAGAAAGCTACTTAACAAAGATGAATGGATGCTCATCTCTCAGATACCATGGGATGCAGAACACCCTCTCAGGGAGCCAGGGAGGGGCTGTGGGCACCGTCCTGGGGGAGGACAATGAGATGATGAGGCCTTTCTGGGGTCCTGTGGAAGGCCAGCCCTCAGGGGCCAGTGACCGGCCCCTCCTCCCTGCCTTACTCAGGCTGACTCCTGCCCCGCCGGCCAGCTTCCTCCACAAAGAAATCAGGGGTTCAAGCTCTAGCCGGGTAGCTCAGTGGGTTAGAGTGTCATCCAGATACACCAAGGTTGTGGGTTTGATCCCTGGTCAGGGCACATATACAAGAAGCCACCAATGAATGTATAACTAAGTAGAACACCAAATCACTTTTTTTTCTCTCTCTCTCTCTTTCCCTCCTTTCCCTTCTCTCGCTGTCCCTCTCTCAAATCTGTACAAAATAAAAAGGAATTGGGGGTTCAAGCCCAATCCAGCCCCTCCCCCAGAGGAAGGTAGCCAAAGGGAGCAGCAACCCACACCCATCCCAAGATACTAAGTAACTACTGAAGTAACTGGTTAATAGATGAGAACAGAATGTGTCACCATGGCCCCTGGGATTGTATCCTGCGGGAGGACCTAAGTGGAGGTGGCCTGGGGCTGTGTGCACTGGAGGGGTGTGGACAGCCCAGGAGACATGGGTGTGAGTACAGCAGGCAGTGAGGGCAGCCTGATCTGGCAGGGGGCCACAGAGCCACGGGCCAGAGGACTCCCTGAGGGTGAGGCCCTTCCAGGGCCTTGAAGTCTGACCTCAGGCTCGGCGGTCTCCAAGCTGGCCTATTGCAGCACAGGCCGCCCCTGGACCTGGGATAGCCTGTGCGGCCAGTCTTAGAGGAGGATTCATCGCCCATTTTCCTGATAAGCAAATCGAGCCCCAGAATCCACAGCCAGGTAGGCCAGAGGCACTTGGCTGGGGCAGCCAACCCTTGTCCAGGTGATACCCTCTCTGGCTCCTGTAGGTCCCCCATCCTCCTGGGTTTGCCTGAAAATAAGAGAAGGGTCCTCTTCCTTGTGAAGGTGGGCACAGAAGCCACGGTCACATTGGGTCATCCCCAGGTGGCACACCTCAGGCACTGACCAGCTAGCTCCCCTGGTGGTCCTTACTCAGAGCTCTAGGGTTGGGTCCCTCAGCCACTGCTCTCCATTCTGATGCAGGGAAAGCACCCAGTCTCCAAACTTATGTCCTCTGGAGGAACGGAGTAATGACCCCCTTGGCAGGGAACTCAGGCAGCTTAGCTACACGTGTGCCACAGTCACTTAATAAATGCAGCAGTGCACTTCTGGGGTGCAGTGCTCTCCCAGGCAAACAGGCAGAGCTGTCCTTCATCCCAGGCCTTTGCACACAGCACCCCACATGCCGCGCTCCTGCACTCCGGCACCTGAGGATTGGCTACTTACACCTCAGGATTTAGTTTGAGCAGCTCCTACTTTGAAGCCTCTCAGACATGCTTCACCCACAGAGACGACCCTGAGCCCCGGACTAGCAGCTGAGAGGTAACCTGGACTGCACGCTCTGCAAATAGAGGACTGCGATTGGCCTCCCTGTGCGCCCAGCAGGGCAATCCGGGACCTCACCCGCGTAGCTTTGGCTCCCACGCCCTCCGAGACCGCGCGGCGCCCCCTCCCCGCCCCGCCCCCTCTAATCCCCTCGGCGGGCTGGGAAGAGCCTCGCTGCGGCCCCGCCTCCGGACCGCCCCAGGGGAGGGGCGTGCCCCTGCTCCCGAAAGCGTCGAGGCGGGCGTGGCCGGGCCAGGCCGGGCGGGACCAGGGGCGGGGCAGGCACGGGCCAGCCCCCACTGCCTGCCGCGCGCCGGGCCGCCAGGACTCAGTGCGTGGTGGCGGCGGCGGCGGTGGCGCGGGCAGCTGGCGCTGCGCGGTCCTATTCGGCCCCGCGCACGGACGCACTGGCTAGCCGACGGCTGGAGAGACGGAGCGCAGGGGCAAGGGCGGCGGGCAGCGAGCGGAAGAAAGGGCAGCGCGCAACTAGTAGGGCGCCGGCGGCCTCCAGGTCGGTGCGCGGGGGCCGGGCGGACACGGGAGGGGTCGAGGCGAGCGCGCGGCGGAGCCAGAGCGCGCGGCCGGCTCGGATCCCGAGCGGTCCCTGCAGCGGGGCCCGGCGGGACGCAGGCTTCTCGCTCTGGAAAGTTTGCCGCCGCCGCCGCCGCCCTGGGAGGGCTCTGTAGCAGCCAGGGAGGGAAGGGGGAGGAGGGAGGGACCGCGGCGGGGAGGAGGCGGCCGGCGCCAGGCGGCCCGGGAGCCCTGGGCGGCGGCGGCGGGCGGGGCGGACAGGGGTCGGAGGGACCGGGGTGCACGACCCGGCCACCGCTGATTCCATCTCTGCGCGCTTGGCCCGTCCGGGTAATGAGCTGCCCACCTCCCGCAGACTCCCGAGCGGCGCCCTCCTCCCGCCGGTGCCAGAGCCGGACCATGGGGGGCAGCATGCCCGCGCGCATCGCCTGAGGACGCCGTAGCCCCCGCCCCCGCGATGGGCGCTCTGGCTTGGGCTCTCGCTTTCTGCGTGGCCTTGGCGGTCGGGACCCGCGCCGCCTCGGGGCCCCCGGGCGCAGATCAGCGCGTCGTGCGGAGAGTGACAGGTAAGGAAGGACTGGACGGGTACAGAGGAGGAGCCTGGGGTTCTAGGAGGCAGAAGCATCGCGGCCCGGGAATGGGCGCCTGGGTGGATAGGGGACGCTGATGGAAGTGGGCCCGAGGGCGCGCCGTGGACTGGCACCGCGGAGCCAGTGTCCGGGGTTTCTGTCATCCTCCCTCCCCGGGGATCGCGGCCAGAGTTGGCGCGGCAATTTGTGGGGCGCCTGG
The DNA here is from genome assembly GCF_036850995.1 of Saccopteryx leptura. Lineage (NCBI taxonomy): Eukaryota > Metazoa > Chordata > Mammalia > Chiroptera > Emballonuridae > Saccopteryx > Saccopteryx leptura. The sequence goes on from NC_089507.1 coordinate 875,401, forward strand.
AGCCGCAGGGCTACCACTCAAGTGCGAGGCTGCGGCGGGAGCTGGGCACTGCCGTGGCGTCCGCAGCCCCCGCCCCTGCGCTTCTCCAGAGGAGTGCAGTTCGCCCCTGGTGCGGTCGGGAGGGCGCGGAGGCTGCATTTCCACCGTCCCTATTGTTGTTCTGCAGTGACGGAAAGTTTCTATTGTTGGTGCTGTTCCCACAACCCCCCTTCGGGTTCATGGCCAGTTTCGGCCAAAGCGAGGGACCGGACTTTGGAGGGAGGGTATGAGAGCGCGTCAGCCTTGCCCCTCAGTGGCCTGCATGACGGGGCGGTACCTTCTGGTGCCTCTGCCCGCCCACCTTGCTTTCATGCCCTGTGGACAAGGTGTCTGTCCCCGAGGGGTACGCTCCGAACGCCAGCGGGGACGCCGGGAGGTGAAAGGCGAATATCCGAGGGACGTGGAGCCGTGTACTCCGGCTGGTGGTCAATGTCCGGCAGAACGTCGACGGTCTCGAGGAGGTTCCGGCCCGCGGGACTAAAACAGTGGAGGGGCCGGAGCTTGTCTTGGAGGCAGGCCTCACCTCGCACACGCGCCGCGGCCCTCGAGGTGCAGCTCGCGGCTCGGCGCTCCTGGTGCTTCGCCCCGCACGCGCGCTGCCAGGCTTCCTGCGGCAGGGCAGGGACGCGTGGCCCAGGCAGAGGCCACGGGGAATCCGCCCCTTGGGGACAGCCAACTCCGGGACGCGTGCGAGGGGGCTGCGTGCACCCTGCCCCAGTCCGGCGGCCGCACGGAGGGAGGCCTTCGCCCCCGGTGAGCTCACGCCCCACCCGGGCGGACCCGAACAGCCGCTCCTTTGTAACTCGGCGCGGCCACAGACGCGCATTGATGGCGGGCGCCGCGGCAGCCTCGCGGGGAGGTGTGAGCGCAGCGGCTGCGGGCGCGCAGTGCCAGCGAGGCGGCGGCCGCGGGCAGGACGCAGGCAGATGGCGGCCCGCCCCTCCCTGCGGCCCCCGCGCCCCTTTCTCTGGAGGCGGCTGCAGCCTCCCGGAACAATGTCATTTTTTTTTTTATGAATGAAAGTGGGCCCGGCGCTTGAATGTGCGTGTCATTCAGCGGCGTGACAGAGGCCGTCGGGAGGTCAGCGCGCGCTTTTAGTGCCTGCCCCGGCAGCCCTCTCTTCCAGGGGCTCAGAATAAGCGGCTGCAGGGGGGGGGGGGGGAGCTCCGGGAGGGAGCCCCGCATTAGCATTCGTATTGGCATTCAGATAAAGATATTACTCCCTACGGTCGGGGAATGTCAACTAGCCCCGGGGGAGGGGCTCCGGACCCTCTCCTGGATTCCCTGCGGCGCCCGGGTCGGGTAGTGGCCTCTTCCATCTCCTTCCTTCCGGGAACTGGCAGTGCCTTGGGGGCCCGGTCCTGGGACGCACAGCCTATGTTGCCCCCACCGGATGCGGGCCTGGGTCAGAACGACTGGAGGTCCCTCAGGGACGCGGGAAGGGGGCCAGGGCCTTCACTCTGTCTGAACGTCGTGCTCCCCCCCCCCCCCCTCCACCCTTGCAGTCGAGCTGGTGAAACAGGTAGTGAGTGGATAGGTCAATAAACTTAATCCGGTTCCTTAAAGAGATGGGTTGGGCAGTAAAAATACAAAGGCCTCGTGAAATTTCCAGAGGTCCCTGCTGGCATTTTCTGGAGAACATATATTGTGGAGCCAGAGCTGGCAGAGGTCAAGGACCATGGGGAGCCCCCTGGAGGGCTGCCACCACCCACCCTGGGCCACAGCAAGGTAGCCTCCTTTTCCACATGGGGTCATGTTCTCCATGGGGGACTCTGGGTAGGGTAGATACCCCACCAGGAAGGGAGGTTGGTGGGAGCAGCTGGAGGCTGACGCCCTGCAGTCTGAGCCCACCCAGACAGCAGGGGTCTCAGGTGCTGAGATATTCCAGGAAGGCACTGGCTGTAACCTCTTCCACCTCTTCCTCTGCAGGGCTGGACTTTGAGCCTCCAGGGCCTCTGGGTGGTTCATTAACCTGGGCTGAGCCCCAGGCTGGACTTGTGGCCTGCACTGAGTCCACCAGCGCCCCCTCCCCCCCCGGGGCCTCAAGTCCCACTTGAGGGTCAGTTGCCCTAAGAATGTACAGCCTTAGAAAAAGTCTTGTTGAGAGTTTATTTTAGCCAAACCAATGACGATTGCAGGGGAAGCAAAATCGCAACAGATAAAGAAAAGGCTCTGCAGAAGGGCAGTTTTGCCGTTTACTTTATACTTTAGACTCAAAGTAGCGAAATCTCTGAGTTTGGATCAAGAGTCAAGTGTAGAGAGAGACTTGTTTTTTTGTTTTTAATAGAGAAGGAAGGAGCAAGAGAGACAAACAGGAAGGGAGAGAGATGAGAAGTGTAAACTCATAGTTGTGGCTCCCCAGTTGTTTGTTCATTGATTGCTTCTCTTACATGCCTTGACCCAGGGGGGCTTCAGCTGAGCCAGTGACCCCTTGCTTAAGCCAGCAACCTTTGGGCTCAAGCTGGTGACCTCAGGGTTTCAAACCCAGGACCTCAGTGTCCCATTGATATTCTCTCCACGGGCAAGAGACTTGTACTTTTAAAGGTCTTTTTTTTTTTTTTTTTTTGATTGATTGATTGATTGATATTCAGAGAGACAGAGGAAGCATCCATTTCTTGTTCCATCTAGTTGTACATAGGTTGGTTGCTTCCCCTGTGTGTGCCCTGACCAGAGACGGAACCTTGGTGTCTTGGCACGACGCTCTCACCCACTGAGCTAACCGGCTAGGGCTGCTGCGGTCAAGAGACACTTGTACTTTTCCTTGGGTGGGTGCAGAGTAGTGAACATTTACAGCACATAAGAGATGGCATGCGGGCCACAAGATAACCGTGTGGTCCTCCCGAGGTGCCTTCGAGGGGCCCGGAAAAGGAGATCGCTGTGATATTTCAAAGGTATGTTATCTCAGATGCACAGAGGTTAAGGCTGAGCTTTGTCACGGAAGCTACAGGCCTAGGACACGACTATCCGTCGGGACCTGTTTTTAGTTAGGAATTACTACGTTCAGACCACCACCCTGTGTTGGTTCTTTTGTCTCTGGGCCTGCCCTCCCTGGAGCTTATGAGGTTTATAGTAATGTGGCTCCTTGTTTTTTTTTTTTTTGTCTATGTATCCCATTTTACAGTTGAACCCAGAGAAAAAAAGAGGGACCTCCTTGGGAAGGGGCGACCAGTCTGCCCAGGTTGGGTTTGGGGGAGGTGTCTCCCATTAGACCACACCGGACTGAGTGATTTACAAGTCAATGAGCTGTAAATGGAGGCTCTTCTGGCGGGCAGGGGAGGGGGCTCCCAGCCCCAGGCCCTGCTTGAGGTCTAGGCTGCCAGCTGCCCACCTGCTCTGGGTGCCTTCCTGGAGCCTCGATTTCCTTACCTCTTCAAGAAGACTGATAATGGAAGGGTTGTTGGAGGCTTAGGCTCGATAATCCTGTACATCCTCATTAGCCCGCCCAGCCTCCAGATCCGACACCCTCCCCCCTTTTTTCCTGATTTTGTTACGAAACGTTTTAGAAGAGTGCTTCCGGCTGGGAAGGCCAGAACCTTTGCCCGAGGCATCAGGGTCCCTTTGAGATACTTCCTCCTTCGGGCTCTTTGGAAGCCTGTGCCTGGCAGCACGTCTGCCCCAGACCCCCGAGAGCAGAGCCCCGATAGCAGACCTCCGAGAGCAGAGCCGTGGAGAGCTTCCCCGACGCAGAACCCACGGCTGTGTTCCTCTGAGCACCTGGAACTGGAATCGTGGGTGCCTTTGGCTTCATGTCTGAGTTTGCTGCTTGTTCCCTGGGGTCACCGCCAAGCCCATCTGATAGGCTGTCACTGATCTCTGCCCCACCCCCTACCCCCATGCCTTGGTGACTCCAAACTGGGAGCACAGTGTGCCAAGCAGGTTGACGATGACCGTGGCCTGGTGTCCATCAGCCCTGGGCAGTGGACCCAGGCACGGAGGATCTTTTATCCCCACTGCCATGTGTTAAAGCAGGGCTTTAACTGCTTGTGGTGGCTTCCCTGGCCTGCCAATAGGATTTTTATCCAGTGCCAGAGTTGGGGGAAACTGAGGCACAGAGCCAGGGAATGGTAGAGTCGGGAGGACTCTGACGATGGGCTGCCCTTGGCACGTGGCCTCCTGGTCAATCTCAGCCCTGTGTGGGGGGTACGCAGGTAGGAACAGGCACTGTGGAGCCCACAGGGGCAGACATTCTACCATACCCACCCTCCACCATGGCACAATGGTGTCTGCTGTGGCACATGGGACTTATGTCCTCCAGTGTGTATGGGTCCCAGTGCCTGTGTGGGTTTTTCCTGATGAAGAAAAGCCTCTCACCTGACCAGGCGGTGGCGCAGTGGATAGAGCGTTGGACTGGGATGCAGAGGACCCAGGTTCGAGACCCTGAGGTCGCCAGCTTGAGCGCGAGCTCATCTGGTTTGAGCAAAAGCCCACCAGCTTGGACCCAAGGTTGATGGCTCGAGAAAGGGGTTACTCGGTCTGCTGTAGCCCCACGGTCAAGGCACATATGAGAAAGCAATCAATGAACAACTAAGATGTTGCAACGCGCAACAAAAAACTAATGATTGATGATTCTTACCTCTCTTCGTTCTTCTCTGTCTGTCCCTCTGTCTGACTCTCTGTCTCTGTAAAAAAAAAGAAAAGAAAAACCCCTTTTTCTCTGGCTGGGTAGCTTTGTTGGTTAGAGCATCATCCCAAAGCTCAGAGGTTGCTGGTTCAGTCCCTGGTCAGGGCACATACAGGAACAGATTGATGTTCCTGTCTCTGTCTCTTTTTCTCTGTCTTTAAAATCAATGAACATTAAAAGAGAAAAAGCATGACCAGGCGGTGGCGCAGTAGATAGAGCGTCGGACTGGGATGTGGAGGACCCAGGTTCGAGGCCCCGAGGTCGCCGGCTTGAGCACAAAGCTCACCAGCTTGGACCCAAGGTCGCTGGCTCCAGCAAGGGGTTACTCGGTCTGCTGTAGCCTCATGGTCAAGGCACATATGAGAAAGCAATCAGTGAACAACTAAGGCGTTGCAATGCGCAACGAAAAACTAATGATTGATGCTTCTCATCTCTCTCCCTTCCTGTCTGTCTGTCCCTATCTATTCCTCTTTCTGACTCTCTCTCTGTCTCTGTAAAAAGAAAAAAAAGACCCTTTTTGGGGCTACTTGAGTGGAGCCTGCTCGCCAGGGATCTCCAGATCCTAGCGGTCATAGCACCCCCTTGTGCCTGTCCACGTCCCCCTTCCTGACACGACCCCTCAAGCTGCTGCTGGGTCTCCCCAGGGTCCCTGTGGCTCCGAGTTGGCCTGGTGTATTGGATCTTGTAGGGGGTAAGGAAGACTCTTCTAGGGTCTCTGATCTGGTCTGGGAGTCCCTGGCCTATGCAGGCGCCCACCTGGGATGATGGTAGGCAGGTCAGGGGTCGACCCCCCACTCCCACCATGGCGGAGGGCTGCCCGGCATGGCTGGACCAGGTTGAAACGAATACTTGTGCTGATGGCTTGACCTGCCTGGCTGCCCAGACCAAACCGGAACCAACTGCTATTGCCCTTGGGCTGGGGCCTGGGGCTGAGGCTACCGCACCAGCCTGCTTTCAGCCTTCTGGTGGGCAGCCTCCGTCAGCTCCTGGCCCTGGGTGGTCCCCACAGGACACAGTGGCCAGGACTGGGGGGCTGGAGGTCAAGCCAGGTACCCTCAGACTGTGGGATTCTGAGACACACAGACTCTGGACACTTCGGACATCCTCCTAGTGGGCACAGGGCTTCTGAGGACACCTGAGGTGGGTGGGCAGAATTGGGCCTGTCCGGGGAGCCAGGGACCGGGATGGCCGGAGGGGCAGCTGGGCCCTCGAATCTAGGCCATGCGTCGGCAGAATGACAAGTAACAGAGCTGCCCACCCAGCTGGGTGGGAAAGGAGGCCTGTGCAGTGGGACCACCCAGCCCTGTCCTGGGCCCTAAGCCCGGGCTGCCTGCCTGTGTTGGGCATTGTCTGTCCCTGGCAGAGTGGACAGGCGATGGTGGTCAGCCTGGCCAGTGGTGTATCCCTGGGTCTCAGGCCTTCTTGGCCTCCTGGGAACTGGGCCGCCACCGGTGTGGTGAGGCGGGCTCTGAGGTCTGACTCTGGGGGCCTCTCCTCGGACATCTCCACCCCAAAACCTGTGTTGTCATCGTGAAACAGGGGTCCTGGGTCACTTCACTCCAAAGTGAAGAATGGGTTTTATGTATCTAAATGGTGGAGGAAACCCCAAGCATGAAGACTTATGATACTTGGAGATTGAAATTTTTAGTATCTATCAGTCAAGTTTTGGGGCGAAGCCACACCTGGTCGTTATGTATTAGGTTTGTAAGCGCTACACCGGCAGAGTTGTCCCTGGGGCCGAGGAGGAAAACGCTGCCCCAGCCCTTCACAGGGCGGTTTGCAGGACCCCAGACTCAGGGTACAAATCCTTCCATCAGCCAGACTCACCCTGGACCCCTGCCCAGTCCCCTGCTCCAGGTCCCCTCCCCATAGCCCGCATGGGCGTGTCTGTGAACCACGGGGTGCCATTGTGTCTCCTGGCGTTTTGAACGCCCAGTGTTCTTGGTTTGGGGGCACCGGCCTCACGGTCGTTCATCTTGCCCACAGCGGTCCCGGGACCTGAGCCCAGCCAGCAGGAGCAGCTGGTCTTTGGCAGTGGGGACACCGTGGAGCTGAGCTGCCACTCGCCTGCAGGTGGTCCCACAGGACCCACTGTCTGGGTTAAGGACGGGGCAGGGCTGGCACCCTCGGACCGAGTCCTGGTGGGGCCGCAGCGGCTGCAGGTGCTCAACGCCTCCCACGAGGACTCCGGGGCCTACAGCTGCCGGCACAGGCTCACGCAGCATGCTCTGTGCCACTTCACCGTGCGCGTGACAGGTGGGCGCCTGCCTCCTGGGGGGGCTGGGGCTTGGGCAGCGCGTCTGAGTGGTCACTTAAGTCTAAGTGGAGAGGAGGGCACCTCCCAGTGACACTGTGTGTGGGACAACTCCTCCCACCCTGGGCCTCCTAGGCAGGCCAGAGACAAACAGGAAAGGAGGAGCTGACCATGCTTGGACGTGGTGCTGGACACGGGTCCTCCTCCACGTTCTCGCTTGTGTGGGTGCTGAGCACGGCCCCCCTCCTCCACCACCCCCCCACTTTGTGGGTGGCAGGCAGGGGCTCTCCTCCATGTCCCCTCTTCCCTGCCCTGCAGATGCTCCATCCTCGGGAGATGACGAAGATGGGGAGGACGAGGCAGAAGACACAGGTGAGACCAGATTCCAGGCTCATGGGGGTGGCCGGGGTCCGGGACCTGCTTCCCTGCTGACAGGCCCGGCCGCCCCCAGGTCTGGGGTACTTGCTCCTTGGGCAGATGAGAGACCAGGCCTGGAGACCACTTCTTGGTCATGGTTGAGGGGTCCCCTTCGTGTGAGTTGGCACTGGGTGCCTGTGTCTGAGCCTCGGGGTGGCAGGTTGGTTGTGGGGGGGGGCGCACAGTGTTGCAGATTATTCTGAGGCCGGTGGGTGGGGGGGTGCACCCCAGGGGTTAGTACACCAGGGCAGGGTGTCGCGGGCTGCTGTGGGGCCAGGGGACCGAGGGCTTCAGGGCAGTGGGAGACCAGACGGCCCGGCTGGGAGAGGACGGTGGCCCAAGGGCATCAGGGATTCCAGATTTGGACACATTTACTATAAAGGGGGTGCTGCCCACGTTCCTGGTGACAGGCTGTGGGTGTGAGTCCAGTTGGGGTGACAGCACCTGGATACTTCGGCTTGGGACAATGGCAGGTGGACTTTGCCTAACCGTGGAGGGTTGCATAGGGGGCGTGGGTGCCTGGTTTTTTGGAGATGAGTTTGAAATACCAAGAGATGGGGGACGGGGGCCCTCTGGGGTCTAGCGGGCAAGGAGGTGAGCAGGAGCCAGCCAGGGATGGAGCTGGGCGGCCCCCTAGAGAGGTGGGGCTTGGGAAGGCCAGTGTTGCTCTGCTGGTGGGGCTTGGGAAGGCCAGTGTTGCTCTGCTGGTGGGGCTTGGGAAGGCCAGTGTTGCTCTGCTGGTGGGGCTTGGGAAGGCCACGCGTTGCTCTGCTGGTGGGGCTTGGGAAGGCCATGCGTTGCTCTGCTGGTGGGGCTTGGGAAGGCCAGTGTTGCTCTGCTGGTGGGGCTTGGGAAGGCCAGTGTTGCTCTGCTGGTGGGGCTTGGGAAGGCCAGTGTTGCTCTGCTGGTGGGGCTTGGGAAGGCCACGCGTTGCTCTGCTGGTGGGGCTTGGGAAGGGCACGCGTTGCTCTGCTGGTGGGGCTTGGGAAGGCCAGTGTTGCTCTGCTGGTGGGGCTTGGGAAGGCCACGCGTTGCTCTGCTGGTGGGGCTTGGGAAGGCCAGTGTTGCTCTGCTGGTGGGGCTTGGGAAGGCCACGCGTTGCTCTGCTGGTGGGGCTTGGGAAGGCCACGCGTTGCTCTGCTGGTGGGGCTTGGGAAGGCCACGCGTTGCTCTGCTGGTGGGGCTTGGGAAGGCCACGCGTTGCTCTGCTGGTGGGGCTTGGGAAGGCCATGCGTTGCTCTGCTGGTGGGGCTTGGGAAGGCCAGTGTTGCTCTGCTGGTGGGGCTTGGGAAGGCCACGTGTTGCTCTGCTGGTGGCTCTGCCTCGGGGATGGGTCCCAGGACGGAGGCAGGAACGGCTCCTGCTTCCTTCTCAGATCTCAGATCCCTTCTAACCTTTGTCCACTAGGAGGGTCACAGCCGCACTCCCTGCCCCGTGACCCCCTCTGCCCCTCTCCGGACAGCATACTTCTGGTGCCCCGGATGTCCTGGTCATCTCAGGCTGGGCTCAGGGACGCTGGGGTCACTGTCTCACAGCCCGCGGGGCCTGGGTCTCCCCTGGCCTCCGCCTCCCAGACCCCAGCGTCTGTCCACACTGCCCCCCGTCTGAGCCTCAGTGCCCTCCTGTGCGGTGGGTGTGTGTGGGGGGCAAGCAGGCTCTCCAGGAGGGGTGCCTTCCTCCCTGGGGGCACCTGCCTAGCCTCCCCCCAGCAGGAATGCAGCCCCCACCTGGCCCCAGAGAAGGAGAAAAACCAGTCTGTCTGCCGTGTTAGGGCCCCCCCCCCGCCCTCCAGGCCCGGGAGCGAGCGAGGCAGAGAGCGGCCTGGGGTCTCGCAGACTCTGGCAGGCACCCGGCTGGTTCTACAGGAGGCTGTACCTCGCCTCCTGGTGCCTGCCACTCCATCAGCTAGCCGCCTGACCTGGGCTGGCCTGGCTCCTCTGCCAGCCGGGTGGGTGGGTGTTCCCCTAGGAGACACTTTCTGTCCTGAAGGCTCCCTGGCCAGTGTGTGGCACCCTGGGGGAAGTGGACAGGAAGGGGAGGGGACACGTGGCTTGGCCTTGAGAATGCTGGAAGATGAAAGATGCCTGACTTGTGGTGGCATAATGGATAGAGTGTCGACCTGGGACACTGAGGTCCCCAGTTTTTGAAACTCCAAGGTTACTGGCTTGAGTGCGGACTCATCATTGGCTTGAGTATGGGGTCATAAACATGACCCCGTGGTCGCTGGCTTGAGTCCAAAGGTTGCTGGCTTGAAGCCCAAGGTTGCTGGCTTGAGCACGGGGTTCCTGGCTCGGCTTGAGTCCCCAACCCCATCAAGGCACGCACAAGCAATGAACAATTAAAATGATGCGACTGAGTTCATGCTGCTCATCTGTCTCTCTTCCTGTCACTCTCTCTCTAAAAAACAGAATGCTACGAGGGGGTGTCGAGTCTGTTGGGAGCCTCACTCAGCCCAGGCAGGTGTCCTTGCAAGGCCAACGCCCTGCAGAGGGAAACTGAGTCTGCAGGGGTGGGCAGTGGACCTCCGCCTCTCACCTTGGTTGTGGTCTTCCTATGCCCCTTGCCAGCAGGGGCCCCTTACTGGACACGGCCCGAGCGGATGGACAAGAAGCTGCTCGCTGTGCCTGCCGCCAACACCGTTCGCTTCCGCTGCCCTGCCGCCGGCAACCCCACCCCGTCCATCTCCTGGCTGAAGAACGGCAAGGAGTTCCGGGGTGAACACCGCATCGGGGGCATCAAGGTGGGCCCACCGGGTGGGGCTGGGCCTCGGGGCTCCGATGGGCCGTGTCTGCCGCCCACTCACCCAAGCCGTGCCCGTCCGCAGCTGCGCCACCAGCAGTGGAGCCTGGTCATGGAGAGTGTGGTGCCTTCGGACCGCGGCAACTACACGTGTGTCGTGCAGAACAAGTTCGGCAGCATCCGGCAGACCTACACCCTGGACGTGCTGGGTGAGGCCCGGGGCTGCCAGGTGGGTGTCGAGGGGGGGCACTCCGGGCCGCCCCTAAGCCCCCCCGTCTGCCCCCAGAGCGCTCTCCGCACCGGCCCATCCTGCAGGCGGGGCTGCCGGCCAACCAGACGGCGGTGCTGGGCAGCGACGTGGAGTTTCACTGCAAAGTGTACAGCGACGCCCAGCCCCACATTCAGTGGCTCAAGCACGTGGAGGTGAACGGCAGCAAAGTGGGGCCCGACGGCACGCCCTACGTCACCGTGCTCAAGGTGGGCGCCGCCCCCGGCTGCAGGGAGCAGGGGTCGAGGGGGTGTCGTAGGCCGGGGGGCCGTGGTTGGGCTCCGGGGCTGTTGCATCAGTGGTGGCTCGGCCCCGCCCTGCCCAGGAGGTGGGGGCTGAGTCCCAGCTCACCCTCCCGTGAGTCCTCAGTGTCCCCGGTCTGCTCTCAGGGTGGGTCTCTGCCCTGGAGGCAGGCTTCCAGATGGCAGAGGGGGGCTCAGCTGAAGCCCCCACCAGCAGACGGCAGCTGAGTTTGCCCAGCAGCCTCTGGGGCTGGGGGGCTGCCAGTGTGCTCCCTGAGCCGGAGCATTTGGGGGGGGATTTGGCGTCGTCTGTGTGTGTGCGCGGAGTAGTTTGCCACCCAGCCTGCCTCTCTCGGCCTTGGGGCAGGACAGCCTCAGCTTTGTTCCCATGGCCCCAGGGTGGGGGCCACCCGAGTGGGGACGATTGCGACACGAGCAGCCCAAAGAGAAACATCTGTTTAGAGACAAGACAGGCCGGTGGGGGTGGGGAGCAGGGGCTCAGGCTGAGAGCAGGAGGCCAGACCCAACTGGGAGAGACCCAGTGGGCCCCGCTGCGCGGTGTCTCTGCACCCTGGTCAGCACGTGAGCTGCCCATGGCTCACAGCAGGCCGAGCACCAGCCCCCTGAGGGCCTCTCTGGGGTGCCTGCCAGGGCTGTGCTCCCGGCGGGGGAGGGTGGATACAGGGGCGCGTCCTGTGAAACCACAATCGACTTCCGTAAGGCGCCTACACGCCTCCTCCAGGCAGCCTTCCTGGCTAGCACAGCCCCATTCGATCCTTGGCGGGGGGTCTCCCACTTCTGCCTTGGAGCCTCGGGATCTGGGACTGCCCACCTTGCGGGGTTTGGACCTGGACCAGGGCCACTCCGGCGCAGCCAGTCGGTGCCCGGCTGGGCTGCCGCGGGCATGCCTGAGCCGGGTCTCTTGTCCCCGCAGTCCTGGATCAGTGAGAGTGTGGAGGCCGACGCGCGCCTCCGCCTGGCCAATGTGTCCGAGCGCGACGGGGGCGAGTACCTCTGTCGAGCCTCCAATTTCATAGGCGTGTCTGAGAAGGCCTTTTGGCTGCGTGTTCACGGGCCCCGAGCAGGTAACAACTCTGTCCCACGCCTGCCTGGCACGCCGAGCTCCAGCTCCGACGCCCTGGCCATGCGCCCGCTGCACGCCCCGTCCTGCTCGCGCCCCACCCTGCTGCTCGCTCCGCTCCACACGCAGTCAGCTCTGCGACTCTGGTGCCTCTGGCCTTCCTGTGACCGCCCACCTTGAGCCCCGTGGCCCACTGACCCTGCCTGCAACCGCGCCACCACCACCCCCAGAAAGCCCCCTGCCCGGCAGGGGCTGTGCCCCTCTGTCTTTGGGCATCTGCTTTTCTCCTGTCTCTCTGGCCCCTGGCTCTGCTGCCTGCTCACTTCCTGTTGATCTGTCTGTCCGTCCGTCTGCCCGCCTGTCTGTCCCCCCACTCCACCCCCCGCCAGTGTCCGCGCTAACCCCGCACGCTGCTGGCCGCGCTGCTGGCCACACGCCTGGCGCTCACCTGGGACAGAGGACTCGCCGGTGAAGGGACTGGCTTCGGGCTCGGTGTGGACGCACAGTGCGGAGGACCCTTGGCCGCGGTGGCCGTGGCCGTGGCCGTGGTGGTGGCGGTGGCAGCGTTTTCTTTGCAGCCTGGCTGGATCGTCGCCGCCTTGTGGACTCGGGCTCTGGTGCCCGTGGGGGGTGCTGGCACTTGCCTATCGCGCTCTGTTCTCTCTTTGTAGACGGCGGGCGCTAACACCACCGACAAGGAGCTAGAGGTTCTGTCCTTGCGCAATGTCACCTTTGAGGACGCGGGGGAGTACACATGTCTGGCGGGCAATTCTATCGGGTTTTCCCATCACTCTGCGTGGCTGGTGGTGCTGCCAGGTACTGGCTCCTGCTGCTGCTCACTGCACCTGTCCTCGGGTCGCTGGCTTGGGACATGCCAAAGCCGCCAGGGACAGATGGGGGACCCCGCGGCTCATGGCCACTGTGCTCCATACCAGGCCCTGTGCCTGGGATGGGATCAAGGTCAGCTGGCCCTTGCCTGGCCCAAAGGGGCCTCCATGGAGCCCCCCCAACCCCCATGGGGCCCCCAGAAGCCTATGTGGCAGCTTTGGCATTTCCCTGGGTGGCGGGTGTGGGTGCTGCTGGCTCCGCTGGGCTCCTTCTCTTGGGCATTTCTGACCACAGGACCCTCTCCACGCCGGGCATCAGGGCCTCAGCACCCCTACCAGGGGCTGAGCATCCTTCCCTGCTCCCACTGTGCCTGCGGCTCCGGGTGGCCTTGGGCCCGTGGGGGCTCCCTTGTGGCTGGGCCAGGCCCCAATGCCCGTGTCTTTGCAGCCGAGGAGGAGCTGGTGGAGGCGGGCGAGGCTGGCAGCGTGTACGCAGGCGTCCTCAGCTACGGGGTGGGCTTCCTGCTCTTCATCCTGGTGGTGGCCGCCGTGACACTCTGCCGCCTGCACAGTCCCCCCAAGAAGGGCCTGGCGCCCGCCGTGCACAAGGTCTCCCGCTTCCCGCTGAAGCGACAGGTAACAGAAAGTAGATACCAGATTCTTAGCTGCCTGGACCCCCATGACCCACTCCTCTGGGCTTCTAAGCTCATGGACACACTGTTGTGTGTGAGGCCCGGTGACTCCCATCTCAGCAGAGGGTGGCCATCCCCGGGGCTGCACCCCCACCCCCACCCCCGCATTGTGTGGCCCTGTGGCACCAACCTGCCTCTGACGACCCAAGCAGGTGTCCTTGGAGTCCAACTCCTCCATGAACTCCAACACGCCGCTGGTGCGAATTGCCCGGCTGTCCTCAGGGGAGGGCCCCACCCTGGCCAACGTCTCTGAGCTTGAGCTGCCTGCAGACCCCAAGTGGGAGCTACCCCGAGCCCGGTCAGTGGTGGTGAGGGGACACTCGATGCTGGGGTCCTGGCCTGACAAGGGTGGGGGCACCTCCAGGGTGGGGTCCCTAGGCCAGGAGGACATCATTTAGAGACATGATGGGTTCAGAGAGTCAGGCAGGAATCAAAGTGACTGTTGAATGTAAGCCTGGTAGAGGAGGCCAAGCAGGGAAAGAGGTTCCTGAGGTTGGGACAGTGGGTGAGGACCCACCACTTCAAGGTGCTCTGTTTGGAGGGCATGACAGAGGGCCAGAGGCTAGAGGGGCAATGTTCTTTATCCTCATGAGCAGGATTTTGGGAGCAAGTATGGAGGTCTTCCGGGAGGTGGTGGCACTGGGCCTCCAAAGGTGCCTGGGGGGCAGGGCTTTGAGTGACAGGAGTGCTCATTGTCTCTGCTTCTGTTGCCAGGCTGACCCTGGGCAAGCCCCTTGGGGAGGGCTGCTTCGGCCAGGTGGTCATGGCGGAGGCCATCGGCATTGACAAGGACCGGGCCACCAAGCCTGTCACTGTGGCTGTGAAGATGCTGAAAGGTGAGGGAGTCCAGTGGCAGGGTAGCCTGGGCTGGGCGGCTGGGGGCTTGCACTGCCTGACATGCCCTCTGTCCCTGCCCAACACGCCCTCTGTCCCTGCCCGACACGCTCTCTGTCCCTGTGCAGATGATGCCACAGACAAGGACCTCTCCGACCTGGTGTCAGAGATGGAGATGATGAAGATGATTGGGAAGCACAAGAACATCATCAACCTGCTGGGCGCCTGCACGCAGGGCGGTGGGTGCACACAGGGCGGTGGGTGCGTGCAGGGCGGTGGGTGCGTGCAGAGCGGGTGACTGACAGGTGGAGGGTGCGTGCAGAGCGGGTGACTGACAGGTGGAGGGCATCCCTGCTGAGTGCCTTGCCCACAGGGCCCCTGTATGTGCTTGTGGAGTACGCGGCCAAGGGCAACTTGCGGGAGTACCTGCGAGCCAGGCGGCCCCCGGGCACAGACTACTCCTTCGACACCTGCAAGCTGCCCGAGGAGCAGCTCACCTTCAAGGACCTGGTGTCCTGTGCCTACCAGGTGGCGCGGGGCATGGAGTACCTGGCCTCGCAGAAGGTGAGGGGGGGGGGAGCAGGGGCCTCTGTCCTGCCAGGGCCATGCACAGAGCGGGGTGGGAGGCCCAGGCGGGAGCCTCAGCCCCGGCCTCTGCCCCCCCCCCCCCCCCAGTGCATCCACAGGGATCTGGCAGCCCGCAACGTGCTGGTGACCGAAGACAAGGTGATGAAGATCGCAGACTTCGGCTTGGCTCGTGACGTGCACAATCTTGACTACTACAAAAAGACCACCAATGTGAGTCCAGCCCTGGGCGAGTGGGGGCTTCCAGCCTGGAGGGCACCTGGTAGCCAACATGCCCGCTTCTCCTCAGGGCCGGCTGCCCGTGAAGTGGATGGCGCCCGAGGCCTTATTTGACCGAGTCTACACCCATCAGAGCGATGTGTACGTGGCCCTCCAGACCTCGGGTGGGGGCGGGTAGGGTGGGGTGCTGCGAGGGGCCCAGGCCAGCCCCAGGTGGGTCCAGGGAGTTTCCACGGTTCCCAACTGGAGCCCTAACAGCCTCTTGTCCTGGACACCTCACCCTGGGTTCAACCCAACGTGTTCACATCAGTGGGGTCTGTTCGTAACAGGCGGGAGCCCAATGTGCTGTGTGTCCCTCTGTCCCCAGCTGGTCCTTCGGTGTCCTGCTCTGGGAGATCTTCACACTGGGGGGCTCGCCGTACCCCGGCATCCCTGTGGAGGAGCTTTTCAAGCTGCTGAAGGAAGGTCACCGCATGGACAAGCCGGCCAACTGCACACATGACCTGTGAGTGCACGTGCCCTTGGCCAACCTCCCGGCGTCTGTCTGTGGCGGTGGTTCTTACGGGGCCCTCTGCTCGCTGCCCTGAGCCGGGGAGGGGGAGGTGGGGACACTGGCACAGGCTGGGCATGGGTGGCACCGGGCTGGTGCCTTACCAAGTGCCCCCCTCCAAGGTACATGATCATGCGAGAGTGCTGGCACGCCGTGCCCTCGCAGAGACCCACCTTCAAGCAGCTGGTGGAGGACCTGGACCGCATCCTCACTGTGACGTCCACCGACGTGAGTGTTGGCCCCTCCCGCCCACAGTGGGATGGGCCCCAGGGAAGGGGGTGCGGAGGGCACACAGAGGGCTCAGCCCCGGTCACCACCCGCCTGCAGGAGTACCTGGACCTGTCGGTGCCCTTTGAGCAGTACTCACCGGGCGGCCAGGACACCCCCAGCTCCAGCTCCTCGGGGGACGACTCTGTGTTTGCCCATGACCTGCTGCCCCCGGCCCCACCCAGCAGCGGGAGCCTGCAGACGTGAAGGGCCACAGCTTGCAGGCCAAGCCCCCGCCAATGTCAATGTGAGAGGAGGCCTCAGCCCACCATGTTGCCCTGGGTGTGCCGGCGACCACTGGGGCCCAGCAGCCCAGGCTTAAGACCTGACACAGATGGATGGACAGATGGATGACTTTGCATCTGTGTGTGCGTGCGTGTGTGTGTGTGTGTGAGAGAGAGAGAGAGAGAGGGAGAGGCTCCAAAGCCCTGGTACGGGGTCCCCGGGGTGCCGCCTGCTGTACAATGACCTCCTGACTACCTGTAGCAGCAGCACCAGGAGGACGGAATGTAGAATGTAAGAGGGCTCCTCCTGTGGGCCCTCCCCAGGCTTTCCTGTCCCTCACTGTCGCCCCATAGGGAGCAGCTCCAGGCTCTAGCCTCCTCTCAAGTGCCCAAGCTGAGCCTGCCGGGAAGCCCCCATGTGGCGTGCCTCCCACACAAGTGGCACCTTGCGCCTGGGGGGGGGGGGTGAGTGTTAGCACAGCCTCCACCTCCAGGCCCCCCCCCACCTGCCACCCTGTCCCTCAGAGACTGAAATTACGGGTATCTGAAGGCGGGAGCCTTTAACCTCTATCCGAAAGGTTTATTCCAGAGATGAGTGTACATGTACATAAATAGATGCTGTGTATGATATACACACACATATATAAAGAACTATATGGAAGAAGAAAGGCTGGGGCAACTGAGGCCCAGGGCCCTGGGGGCCTAGCAGGGGTGGGGGGGCACCCTGTGGCTGAGACAGACACAGAAACCACCAGAGGATGGAGGGGCTTTCCTGGCACCACAGTTTTGTTTTAAAAATTGTCCCTGGACCTGTATATTTGTAAAGATATTTATGGACCCCAGACCCGTCTCTGCGCCCGCTACAAAGCTGGAGTGTTTAGCCTGCCACATGGCTGTGGCTTGTCTTAACTTATTAACAGCTGAGAATGTTTATGCTTCGTTGAGAGGGGTTGCCCAGGGTGTGCCCGGTGCTGGGCACCCCCCCAGCCCACACCCCCAAGGCCAGAGCAGCCCCTCACACCCAAAGGGTCATTAAGAGTGTGAGGTGACTCCTCCAGTGAGGATATATATTTTTTTTCCTATGGCCTTCTTTTGCAGGGGAATTCGATTATTATAGGATTTTTCTTTTGGGAGATTTATTTTTTTGGACTTCAAAGCAAGCTGGTATTTTCATACAAGTTCTAATTGCCATGTGCTCTGGGCAGGGAGACATTTCCAGGGGGGCCAGCCTTGCACGGCAGGCAGGTTCAGATGTTATTAGATGTTACAAGTTTATATCTATCTATATATATAATTTATTGAGTTTTTACAAGATGTATTTGCTGTAGATTTAACACTTCTTACGCAATGCTTCTAGACTTTTATAGCCTGGACTGCTACCTTTCAAAGCTTGGGAGAGAAAGCCGTGAATTCAGTTTTGTTACTTTCTGTACTGTTAACGCCCCAAATTCGGGCGTCTGCTCTCTGCTTGTCGGCAGCAGGCCTGGCAGGGGCCCAGGGTGGTCTGTTCTCAGCCCCCCCCCCCCCCAGCCTTGTGAGGGCCAAAGGTGTCGCCCCAAACTGGCAGATGTGCTCCCCCCAAAATAAACAGTGATTCAGTTCAGATCCTGCTCCAAGCTTCCTTATCTCCTGCCCTTCTGCAATTCCAAGCAGCTTCGCATCATCACTGCCCACCTGGGACAGGTTCTGAGAGCTGTAGCTCTGAAGGGAGGGGGGGGGTGACCAGCTGTTGCCGGAACAGCCAAGGCTGGGTGGCCCCAGGACTGGGCTGAATGCCTCTGTCACATTCTCTCCAGGAGTTTCCAGTACAGGTCTCTGGCTCAGATAGGACCAGCCTTGGGCAAAGCCAGGGTGAGGGTAGTCCAATGTGTCCCAGCTACACGAGGCCTAACACTTGGCAGGGAAGTACCTCAGTGTCAGCGATGGTTTTCGCTACCGGGGTCTTAGGTCCCCAATGGCAGGGGATGCATTTGAGATAGCAGCAAGACCACCATGGGCATCTAGACACCTGCATCTGGTTCTGAGGCCCCCTCCCCTTCTCACCCCAACCCCTGGCGTCTGCTCACCCAGTCAGCTGGGCAGGGGGAGGTTTCTAGGTGGGGCCCACAAGGAGCCACATGTAAGCAGTTTTCCCCTAGTGCCCTGATGCAACCAGACTGGGAGACTGCTATCTGTGCTGGTGGCAACACTCCTGCTCCTGGCTGGCTTCCTGCCCACCACCCTCAGGAATGGTGCCCACTCCTTGGGTTCCACCTGTGCTCCTGCACTCTCCAAGTCCTATGACTTGGAGCCTGACCAGGTGGTGGTGCAGTGGATAGAGCATCAGACTGGGATGTGGAGGACCCAGGTTCAAAACCCTGAGGTTGCCAGCTTGAGCCCAGGGTCACTGGCTCGATCAAGGGGTCACTCGGTCTGCGAGAAATCCATGAACAACTAGAGCCGCAATAAGGAATTGATGTTTCTCATCTCTCCCTGTCTGTCCCTATCTGTCCCTCTCTCTGACACTGTCTCTACCACCAAAAAAAAAAAAAGTCCTGTGACTTTGGGCAGGAGAGGACACAGCGTGGTACCACATGGCAGTGATGGGGAGTAAGTCTAGGAAGGCTTCTGCAGGAGGCTGCAGTGCCAAGGTCACGTGGGAAGCCTAGGGTGAATTGGGGGCAGGCAGACTTCACAGATCCTGGAACTCGGCATGACCCAGGTCTGGCTGGCCCAGACACCCCTGCGTTGTAACCCGGTATCCTTCCTTCCTTGTCCCCCCTCACATCTTGCTATCATGAGGGACGCATCGGGGGAGCCCCTGGACTGGGTGAACTTTAACTTGTAAGCAAGTTACTGCCCTTTTAGCTGTGTGCAACACATCTATCTTGGTTCCAGGTGCCAGGGGTGGCCCAATACTTTGACCCCACTCAGGGAAGCACTCTGGCATTGTCCCCCAAAGCCTCGACCCTCAACCCCCAACCTGCTAGAGACCCCATATTTGTGTCCAGTGCACTGGAGATTCGCGGCGACGTGTCTGGATGGTGAGGGAGGCCGAGTGCCCGAGCTAGGAAGCGAGCCGATGGCGAAGCAGGGACGCCCTCTATCGTCAGCCGGACTGCGTCCTCACCGCCCGCTCGGGACACAGGATAGGCGGGCACAGGCTGCTGGGTCCTCCCAGCTTACCCTGTTCCCACCAAGCCGGCTCCACCTCCGCGGCCCCACCTCCTCCTGAGGCCCCGCCCCAGCCACCCTCACCCCGCCCTACCGCCCTGGCTCCGCCCCATTCCCTCCCGAGGCTCCACCCCCTCACCCTGCGCTACCGTCCTGGGTCCACCCCAGTCTGGCTCCTCCGCGGCCCCGCCTGTTAACTGCCAGTACCCACTTCCCGAGGCTCCGCCCCCAGTGACCCTCCTCACCCCGCCCTATCAGTCTGGCTCCTCGGCCCCGCCCCTTACCAGCCAAGCCCCACCTCCTTCAGAGGCCCCGCCTTCAGTTGTCCCCTGCACCCCGCCCCACCTTGCTGGCTCCACGTCCACGACCCCGCTCCTCACCTGCCAGGCTCCGCCCCCAGCCACCTCCCTTATCCGCTCCACCTTTCCGGCCCCACCTCCACGACCCTGCCCCTCACCTGCCAGGCCCCACCTCCAGAGGCTCCGCCCCCAGCGACCCCCTTCACCCGCCCCACCTTCCCAGCTCCACCTCCACGACCCCGCCCCTCACCTGCCAGGCCCCACCTCCTCCAGAGGCTCCGCCCCCAGCGACCGCCCTCAGCCTGCCCTACCTGTCTGGCTCCTTCTCCGCGGCCCCGCCCTCGCCCTTCCCCTCACTGCCTAAGAGGGCTCACCTGGCCTCTGGCCTGAGTGGCCTTCAGGTGGCTTCCACACGTAAAACTGCAAGTTGAATGTCTGTCCCCAATCGCCCTCCGCAGTTGAGAATGTTTTAAATCAGGATGCCACCAGCTGCCTCCCCTTAGCGTCGGGTCTGGGGCAGCAGCGGCCCACCCTCTCTCTCCCTCCCTCCCTCTCCCGGCACTTGCGGGGATGCCCTGTGTCTCCTGCACAGGCCGGTGGCTCTTCTGGGGAAAGGGCAGTGCCTGGCGCGAGGCCTTCGCCCTCACGCCAGCTCCTGCCCCCAGACCGGCCCCAAGACCAGCGTGCAGCGGGCTGCAGGGCAGGGTGGGCGGGACCAGCTCCCCTGCCCCATCAGCTGAGATTTCTGCACGGAGCTGCCTCGTGGACTGATTTCCTTCTGAGAAGACAGGGCAATACCTAACTCCTTTTAATTCCCGAGTTTTACAGTAGGAAACTGGCTACGGTCTTTGGTTTACAATCAGTTCTCCCCACTGTCTTTGTTGTTTTTGAGAGAAAGGCCGGGAGAGACAGAAACATCGAGATGTTCCTGTATGTGCCCTAACCAAGGAATCAAACCGACAACCTCCGTGGTCCAGGACGATGCTCTAACCAACGGAGCTATCTGGCCAGGGTTTAATTTTTATTGACTTATAGAGACAGAGAGAGGAAAGGAGAGAAGGGAGGGGGAAGGGAAGCATTCATTTGTTGTTCCACTCAGCCGTGCACTCATTGGTTATGCCCTGACTAGGGATCAAATCCACAACCTTGGTGTTTCCGGTGGATGTTCCTAACCGAGATGGCAAGGGCTCTTTGCTTTTTTTTTTTTTTTTTTAGTGAGGGGAGGGGAGGCAGAGAGACTAACTCCCACATGCAGGATCCACCCCGGTAAGCCCCCAACTGTGCTCTCCTGGGTGACCCCCAAGTCCAAGGCATCACCTGAGGGATGGGTGAAAACAAGCCTGTGAGGCAGTGACCACCTCACCAACCTGGACAAATAATCATCATGTGGCAACAGATCATCAAGATAATGCTTTATTCAATCCTCTCCATACACCAGGAAGGGTGTCTCATCGCCAGCACAGGGACCAGACGGGGTACACTGTTGCAGAACAAGGGGGGCACCCAAGGCAGAGCTTGTGCAAACCCATGGCCCACTCGCCAACCCCTTCAGGTACAAGGCAGAACCAGGCCCTGGGCCACACAGCTGTCACAAAGGCAGACCTGCAACCACTGTGGTCTGTGACATTGTCTACCTCTCTTCTTGTGTCACCTCGTTTAAAAATCTTACTTTGAGCTGTTACAGGAACATCAATTCGGTATTTCAATAAAAACATTATTTCTAAAAAAGATGCTCAGACGTATAAACCCAGGGACCCTGAAGGACACATGGAAACAGTGAGTGCCCAGGGTCCAGTGGGTTACACTGCCGGGCCCAGGCCTGCTGTGAGAACCACTGCCTGGAGGTCCTCCGCAATGATTCTTTTTTGTTGTTGTTAATATTTTATTTTTAACTTTATTCAGTTTTTTTTTAGAGAGACAGACAGAGAGAGAGAGAGAGAGAAGGGAGAGGAGCAGAAAGCATCAGCTCTTATATGTGCCTTGGCCAGGCAAGCCCAGGGTCTTGAACCAGCGACCTCAGTGTTCCCAGGTTGACACTTTATCCACTGCGCCACCCCAGGTCAGGCCCTCCACAATGATTCTGATGCTGCAAAGTGACTGCAGAGCCCAGGTGCCACCTGCCGGAACCTCTGCTCAAAAAGGCTGGGGGAGGGGGCCAGGGCTGAGTGTGCGTGTCACAGTCAGACACGGACTCCCGACAGGGCAGGAGGCTGAGCGCGCGGACAGCCCACACACAGCCCCTCTTCCACACCTGGTCCGCGAGACTGGCTTCTAGACCCACCATCTGCTACCCCTGCACCTGCACAAGAGCTTCAGCAGCGATGAGTTCGGGAGAGTAAAAGCAAACACAGCCCTGGCTGGTTGGCTCAGCCATAGAGCGTCAGTGAGCGTGTGGAAGTCCCGGGTTCGATTCCCGGTCAGGGCACACAGGAAAAGCGCCCATCTGCTTCACCCCTCCCCCTCTCCTTCCTCTCTGTCTCTCTCTTCCCCTCTCGCAGCCAAGGCTCCATTGGAGCAAAGATGGCCTGGGCGCTGAGGATGGCTCCTTGGCCTCTGCCTCAGGCGCTGGAATGGCTCTGGTTGCAAAAAAGCAATGTCCAGTGGGCAGAGCATCACCCCCTGGTGGGCATGCCGGGTGCATCCCGGTCGGGCGCATGGGGGAGTCTGTCTCTCTGCCTCCCTGATTCTCACTTCAGAAAAATACAAAGAAAAAAAAAAGCAAACACAAACAGAAGGGGCTGTCATAGACCACTGCCCGCAGAAACTAAATGGCTCCTGCTAGCAGCTTGCGCACGAAGCCCTGAGAACTGGCGTGAGCTGTTTCTTTTCGAAGTAGCGGACAACCTGGAAGGGTGGTTCCAGAGCGAGATGGCTGCAGAGGGGAATGCAGGGCACCCGGCAGGGCAGCGAGGACGGGGACAGGAGCCGGGTGCAGCCGACAGGGCCCCAGAAAGACCACCACCTACAGACACAGTGGCCAAGCTCACAGACAAGCGCGCTTTATAGCTGAACACCAGCCTCGAGAACACGAGACAACTCATAATACTAAGGAAGCCTCCAGCGTGTACTGCTCAAACAACTAAAAAAACAAACTTTAGAACCCAGCTGTCACTGTACAATACAAAGGTTTAGATCTGAGAGTAAAAAATTTTATTCCAGCCCTGACTGGTTGGCTCAGCGGTAGAGCGTCGGCCTGGCGTGCAGGAGTCCAGGGTTCGATTCCCGGCCAGGGCACACAGGAGAAGTGCCCATCTGCTTCTCCACCCCTCCCCCTCTCCTTCCTCTCTGTCTCTCTCTTCCCCTCCCACAGCCAAGGCTCCATTGGAGCAAAGATTGCCTGGGCGCTGAGGATGGCTCTGTGGCCTCTGCCTCAGGCACTTGAATGGCTCTGGATGCAACAGAGCTACTCCCCAGAGGAGCAGAACATCGCCCCCTGGTGGGCATGCTGGGTGGATCCTGGTCGGGCGCATGCGGGAGTCTGTCTGACTGCCTCCCCGTTTCCAGCTTCAGAAAAATGAAAAAATAAAATAAAATAAATAAATTTTATTCCTATGTTGTATCAAGTGTCTGCTTCAGTGGCATAGGAAAATTTTCAAGTAGAAGCTATCACTTTGGAGTCCTCCCCCTCTCTTTTTAGCTAATCTGACCAATCTACTCCTGTCTTCCAATTTCTATGTCTGGATTCCTCTAAAAGAACATTTTGCCTTTGCAGGGTGAGTCAGACAAAGTTGAGGCCACAGCACACCTGGCTCTGCCCACCCCATGCACAGGCCGAGGGCCAGGTACTGAGACCACTAGACACAGGACTGTACGCAGAGCCTACGGCCCGCACCAGGGGGAGACTCAGCACAGGATCAGGTGTGGCCACCAGCCTGTTCCTCCCGGAGGGGCTGGGCCAGGGAAGAGCTGTGAGCACACGCAGGCCCGGTGCTGCAGCACTGAACAGGTGACGTCCCATGGTCCCAGGGCCAGGCCCACTGCTGGACGCACGCAGGGATGCCTGCTCTGATCACCCAGGGCCCACAAGGCGCCAACAACCGCATCAGGAAACACGCTCAGAGCCACAGCAGCACAATAATCACTCAAATGCTCCGTTTCCAGGGCTTCATTAGTGACACATGCCACGCTTTACATCGGGGCTCAGCGCGGTCAGGCCGACGCTGGTGGGTGACAATTCTGTACTTATTAGTTGGTTAAAGAATTAAGTGAAAATCAAAGGTAAATCAAGAAAGGGTTGACACACAGAACAGGAAGGCCATGACACACGGACGCTCCGCCACAGCGGGGTCCTGCAGAGGCCACGGAGCGGTCACACGGGGCCTGGAAAGGTGCACCATCGACTCCACTGACACCCACACCAGGCACCTAAGTCCGCAGACCAGAGTCTTCTCCTGAGCGGGGGGCCTGCTGGGAGTCCACGCGCTGGTCCTCTCTCCTCCCGGACACCGCCAAGGCGCAGGCCCGATTGTGTCGGCCGGGACGCAGACACGATTCCCTGGGGGGCTCGGGATGCCAGACCGACTGACTCTTCATGGAATGATGAAAATTAAAAATTACTTTGTGGTGGAAGTTTCTGATTTATTCCAGACAAAACATCAGACGTGTCACTAAGCATCACCTCGCGTCGGGAGGGCGGCGACTACCCCTTCACCTCGGCGGCCTCCTTCTCGGCCTTCTCCTTGGCCTTCTCCTTCTCCTCCACCTTCTCCTCTTTCTCCAGTGTCGCCACGATCTCGGCCACCTGGCTGGTGGAGATGTGAACGTCCTCTTTGTCCACCAGCTCGATCACCTACGCACACAGGGAAGGACAGGGACTCAGGGATGTTTAGGATGAGATGGCTCCACTGTCCCACCAGGGACCTGTGGGATCCTTCACTGCCCTGGTCCTCAGAGTGCCAGACCCCCACCCCCAGGCTACAGGCATAAGTCCCTATCAGGGCTGGGGGCCTGCCCTGGCCACAGTGCAGGGTGTGCTGGGCGCAGACATAGGGCTGCTGTCCACACCAAGGCGGGTGGCAGGGAAGGGGCAGTGGCACAGATTGACACCCCCCACCCAGCCTCCGAAAAGCACCCGCCCACTCGGAGCCAAGTTGGCCCATGTTCTTGTAGCTGGCTGGGCAGATTGGAAGCCGTCAGGACAATGTGTAAAAGCACTCGTCTCAGAAAGGTCAGAGCATGGCCTTCCTCACGGAGGTGGGCTCCCTCTCCAGGACTCCTGGGCTGCCCCACCTCCAGTAGCAGGGACCCGAGTGGCACCCCTGGTGACACCTCCCAGGCCTCAGGAGGCTCCCCACACCCGACTCCTAGGACTGCCTGGCACACCTCCTCCCCAGGGGTCTGCTCAGCCTGACACCTGGCCAGTAACCCTGGCCAGGACCCCACACCCACCTTGAAAAGGTCGTCAATGTTGATCTTGCCGTCCTTGTTCTCGTCCAGTGCCGACACTAGGCTCTTGAGCTTGTTTTCTGGAATGTCCTTGATCTGCTTCATGGCGCTGATGAGCTCGGTGACGCTGATAACAGTCTCCCTGGGTGGGAAGAAGAGCATGCAAGTGGCTCCTAGGCCAGCCTGCCCCTTCCTACAGGGATGCCCAGCCAGCTGGGACACAGAAGCCAGTCCTCCGCCCAGGTTCAGCATGTACACTCCTCCCTGAAGCTCCATGCTCCCTGGGGGGTGCTCCTCAGGTCTGTGTGCGCTGGGGTCAGCCTTCTGACCAGTGAGGGCAGGTAGGCTCACAGAGCACAGCAGGTCAACCCAGGGGGGGGCGCTGACCTCGTCTGGGGGCGTCCTCCAAACTAAGGACAGCACCGAGCATGGTCCTGGGGGTGCCAAGGGTCAGCCACCACCACCTGGTGGGGCAGTTTTATTCTGGGCATCATTACTGAGTGCCTGTGTGTGCAGGGGGCTCAAGAAGACGGGGCCGAGTGTAGCTGAGGCTGGAGGGTGGGGAAGTACAGGGGGAAGAGGGGAGAGGCATGGCATCCAGAGTCGCTGTGAGCAGACCAGCAGCCTGGAGGGAGGGTGGGCTGTGGTGGACAGGTGGCTGAGGGACAGTGGCGCCATGTGGGCACACAGGGAGAGGACAGAGCACTACCAGGGAGGCTCATGGAGAAGGGAGACTGACATGAGGCTGGGTTTCTGGCTGGAACCGCTGGGTCAAAGGGCAGGGACAGTTGGGCACCGAGGCTGCAAACACGCTGGAGCCAGTGGTGCTGGGCCGTCCTGTCCTCGGCCCTGGCGTTGGCACCCGCACTCACCCTGTGGGCAAGCTGGGGGCAGCCGGGTCCAGCTTGCCGGCCTCCTGGTCTGCCTCCAGCTGCGCAAGCAGCCCATCGATCTGCCCGATCATCTGCTGCACCCTCTTGGTCAGCCTCTTGCTGGCTTTGGACTCCTCCACCTCCATCTCTTTGCCAGTCTTTGAAAGCTCCTTCTTAATCTCTTGCAAGTCCTAATGAAATCAAATTGTTCATAAAAAGGCTGTCTTAAAAAAACTTACAGTAACGTTTATCCTGTAAAGCGATTCATCCAGACCAGCCTCCCGAAGGGGACGCGCGCGGCCTGTGCGCAGAGCAGAGGCTGCCACCGCCACGGGGCAGCGCCGTGCTGTCAGCATCCCGAAGGGGACGCGCGCGGCCTGTGTGGCCTGTGCGCAGAGCAGAGGCTGCCGCCGCCACGGGGCAGCGCCGTGTTGCCAGCATCCCGAAGGGGACGCGCGCGGCCTGTGCGCAGAGCAGAGGCTGCCGCCGCCAAGGGGCAGCGCCGTGCTGTCAGCATCCCGAAGGGGACGCGCGCGGCCTGTGTGGCCTGTGCGCAGAGCAGAGGCTGCCGCCGCCACGGGGCAGCGCCGTGTTGCCAGCATCCCGAAGGGGACGAGCGCGGCCTGTGCGCAGAGCAGAGGCTGCCGCCGCCACGGGGCAGCGCCGTGCTGTCAGTATCCCGAAGGGGACGCGCGCGGCCTGTGTGGCCTGTGCGCAGAGCAGAGGCTGCCGCCGCCACGGGGCAGCGCCGTGTTGCCAGCATCCCGAAGGGGACGCGCGCGGCCTGTGCGCAGAGCAGAGGCTGCTGCCGCCAAGGGGCAGCGCCGTGCTGTCAGCATCCCGAAGGGGACGCGCGCGGCCTGTGCGCAGAGCAGAGGCTGCCGCCGCCATGGGGCAGCGCCGTGCTGTCAGTATCCCGAAGGGGACGCGCGCGGCCTGTGCGCAGAGCAGAGGCTGCCACCGCCACGGGGCAGCGCCGTGCTGTCAGCATCCCGAAGGGGACGCGCGCGGCCTGTGTGGCCTGTGCGCAGAGCAGAGGCTGCCGCCGCCACGGGGCAGCGCCGTGCTGTCAGCATCCCGAAGGGGACGCGCGCGGCCTGTGTGGCCTGTGCGCAGAGCAGAGGCTGCCGCCGCCACGGGGCAGCGCCGTGCTGCCAGCATCCCGAAGGGGACGCGCGCGGCCTGTGTGGCCTGTGCGCAGAGCAGAGGCTGCCGCCGCCACGGGGCAGCGCCGTGCTGTCAGCATCCCGAAGGGGACGCGCGCGGCCTGTGTGGCCTGTGCGCAGAGCAGAGGCTGCCGCCGCCACGGGGCAGCGCCGTGTTGCCAGCATCCCGAAGGGGACGCGCGCGGCCTGTGTGGCCTGTGCGCAGAGCAGAGGCTGCCACCGCCACGGGGCAGCGCCGTGCTGTCAGCATCCCGAAGGGGACGCGCGCGGCCTGTGCGCAGAGCAGAGGCTGTCAGCCTCCAGCACACAGAGGGCTCTGGCCTCTGCAAACTCCACCTTGTCTGCAGCAGAGGAACAGTCTGCACCGAACCTCCACTTAACTCCTCTGCCGAAAGAGGAAGTAACTGGATGACAGAACCAAGGATGGCGAGTGTCCTCTTAAATCCCACGCCAGCCCTTCCCAGGGGCAGAGCGGGCAGGACAGGGTGGGGGTGGGGTGGGGAGGAGCAGGAAAGGCTGTTTATGATACACCCCAGATTTCTTTTTTTTCTTTTTCAAAGTCTAAGCGTGCTTTTATTATTTTTTTGACTTTTTTAAAATTTAATTGTGTTTACATAGATTCTAGGATACACCCCAGATTTCTGTCAGAACCCAAGAGCATGAGGGCTGCCAGGAGAGAGTTTTAAAAAATGGCAAATTACTTTTACCAATTTTAAAATTAGTCATTTTTTCCCAACAGAGCTGTAAAAACACAGTTCTCCAACACAGGTTAGGAAATAATACTGATAAGTAAAAAAGACTTGTTTTCCTCAATCCTTTGAGTTGTGAAGTTTTTTTCATGGTCGTTGATACCCAGGAGTGGTGTTTTCCCCCAAAGAACGAAATTAGTTACAGTTTTATTAACTTAAAATCATGTTTGTTTGATAACCCATTTATGGGAACAAGAAGAACATACGTTTGCTTTTGTTTAATGTTGCCTTACACATTTTTAAAATAAATCATCATACTCTGGATGCGCAAGAGGCACAAGGATGTACATGAATGTTCGTACTACTCAAAGGCTTAAAAAAATCAGTAAACACTACTAGAGAAAAGAAGTCTTTTTTGGGAAATGAGGAGCAAAAAGGTTTCACTTATCAACTGACCAGATTCTTCACCTCACACCTTCACGTGTTCAGAAATAAGAACATAAGCTTGGCATCTGCAGAGCCAACGGCCAGCTTCCAGGAAAAAGTGACCAGCTTCACTGGCTGGCAGAATCACTGAATGAAACTTACTCAGAATCTACTTTTCTCTCTCCAAATACCGTTGGGTGTTATACTCAACTCTTTCGCTTATCAAATATTTGATGGCGGTATAATTGGAGACCATGGGGCTGGTGGAAACCACCACTGCCTCTGGAGCAAACCCCACCGTGCCCATGCCCACAGCCCCGCCCACAAGCCCACAACCACTCCCTGTCCAAAGCCCCGCCCCACACCCATAGCCCCACCCCCAGCCCACGCCCCGCCCACACCTCGCTGTAGTCCTGCACGTCTCCCTTCAGCAGCTCCAGCTCCTCCTTCTCCTTCGTCAGGGACGACTTCTGCTCCTTCAGTTTTGAACAGGCGTCACTGAGGATGTCGATTTCCTCCTTGGTTATTTCCTCTTCCTGGGGAGGAAACAAAGAGGAAACACCCAGGTGAAGGGGAATCATCCAGTGTGCATCCCGGTCACAGCATGTGGCGGGGTCTCAGGCAGCCTGTACAGGACCCGTCCTCGCTCTTCCCTACAGGAGTGCCCCTGTGGGTGCACCTGACACGTAGACACTCGTGAGACTGTCACCACCCAAGAGAAAAGTATCTGTCACCCAATGCTTCCTCGTGCCCTGTGACCCCTCCCTCCTACCCTGACTTGCCTTGTCTCGAGACTAGTCATGCTGGAGTTGTTTTTTTTTTAAGGTAGTCATGCTGGAGTTTCACACAAAAAGAATTTCGTCCGCCTTCTCTCACTCCCTGACGCCAAGATACCGTGTGTGTCCCTTAACTGCGGGGTAGTCTCCCATCCAGTGCAGACACCAAATTGGCTCATCACTGTCTGGGCTGTTCTAGATCCTTTGAATTTCCATGTAAATATTAGAGGATCTTGGGGAACGCCAACGGGAGAGCTTGCTAGCATCTTGCTGACCTTGAAACTACAGGGCAGATGGAGACCAAGCACCTTCCCGAGTCCCGGCACCTGCAGGTGCAGAAACCTCCCTTCACCTGGCCCTGCCTCACCTACACAGCACTTCACAGCACTGGGTACAAGCCTTGTGTGTCTACTGTCTCTTTGTTTATGTTCATTTTACTGGTTTTAGGGAAAAAGAGAGAGAGAGACCAGAACATCAATCTGTTCCTGCATGTGCCCTGACCAAGGATCGACCGGCAATCTCTGAGCTTCAGGATGACGCTCTAACTAACCGAGCTATCTGGGCAGGGCAGCATATCTGTTTTTACATCTGTCCCCAAATAGTTCATCTTCTGCATACTCCTGTAAACGGCATGCTTTGAGATGGCCATCTCTGATTCTTCATTACTACAAAAGATGCATGCTTTCAGATGGCTTTGCTTCCTCCTTTCTGGTCTGCACGCTTTTCCTTTCCCTTCACCCTGCTGTCCTCCCCAGGCCCTCCGCTAAGGACAGGTGGTGAGGGCGATGGCTGTGCCCGTGAGCCACTGCAGGTGCCGCCTGTGCTTGCTCTGCACCCATGGGAATGGTTGTGCTGATACGGTAATGACAAGGTTTTTTTCTCCCTGAAAACCCCCGCAAAATCATGAGGCCCGCTTCTTGTTACAGAATAGCTGTACTGGGTCTGCTAAGGCTGTTGAGATTTTACCCCTGAGCTCCCAGAACATGCTCCCCATCGTCTAGTTCTGGCCTCCGGTGATGCTCATCTCAGAAAAAGCTGGGGGCCCCTCACCCAGCTCCCTGCCAGGACTCCGCAGCACCGGACAGGGTTCCTCTGCACAGGTGGACTCGCCGCTTCCTCTGCCTGGGAAGCCAGGTGGGCCTGAGGCACCCTCTGTGGGAAGCTTTTCAGGCACCAACTGCACTTCCTGACTGGGGCAGCGCTACTCGGCTTCTCTACCCTGGCAAGGCCCATGTCTGCAGGGCCCACGGGGGCAGGGCGCGTGGTTTCCCTGCTTTACAGCATCTTCTCAATGAGCTCTAGCTCTTCAACTGTCATTTTCAAACGTCTGTACTTCCTGCTAACACATCTTTGACAACCCTTACTTCCTAAGCTTGCCCTTGAGTGTTTACTTTCTTTTCTTTGTTTTTTTTTTTCCTGAAGTGAAAGGAGGAAAGGCAGACAGACTCCTGCAAGCGCCCGACCGGGGTCCACCCGGCATGCCCACCAGGGGGTGATGCTCTGCCCATCTGGGGTGTTGCTCTGTTGCAACCAGAGTCATTCTAGCGCCTGAGGCAGAGGCCACAGAGCCATCCCCAGCACCTGGGCCATCTTTGCTCCAATGGAGCCTCGGCTGTGGAAGGGGAAGAGAGAGACAGAGAGAAAGGAGAGGGGGAGGAGTGGAGAAGCAGATGGGCACTTCTCCTGTGTGCCATGGCTGGGAATCAAACCTGTGACATCCACATGACAGACCGATGCTCTACCGCTGAGCCAACTGGCCAGGGCCTCTTACTGTCTTTTGAACCAACAGAAATGGAATGCGTCCGTCTTAATGAGGACAACCAGCTGCCCCTTCTCCTACATCCCGCTTCATGGGCCCAGCTAGTCTCACCCCTACTCACCTGTCCCTGCCCCACCGCCACCCCCCCTTAAAAATGACCCTTGCCTAACCAGTGGTGGTGCAATGGGTCAAGCGTTGACCCAGGATGCGGAGGGCCCCAGTCTGAAACTGCAAGGCCACCAGCTTGAGTGCAGAAACACGGACATGATCCGAAGGTCACTGCCCAAGCAAGGGGTCACTTGCTCAGCTTGAGACCCCCCTCCTGTCAAGGTACGTATGAGAGGCAACCAATAAACAATTAAAGTAAATCAACTATAAGGTAATGCTTCTCCTCTCTCCTCCTCCCCTTTCTGTGTCTTTAAAAAAAAAAAAAAGAACCTGCATCTCAATCCCTCTACCCTCCCTGGTCGCTTTTTTTTTTTTTTTGTACTTTTCTGAAGCTAAAAACAGGGAGAGACAGTCAGACAGACTCCTGCATGTGCCCGACCGGGATCCACCCGGCACGCCCACCAGGGGGCGATGCTCTGCCCACCAGGGGGCGATGCTCTGTCCCTCCAGAGCCACTCTAGCGCCTGAGGCAGAGGCCAAGGAGCCATCCCCAGCGCCCGGGCCATCTTTGCTCCAATGGAGCCTCGGCTGCGGGAGGGGAAGAGAGAGACAGAGAGGAAGGAGAGGGGGAGGGGTGGAGAAGCAGATGGGTGCTTCTCCTGTGTGCCCTGGCCGGGAATCGAACCCAGGACTTCTGCACGCCAGGCCAACGCTCTACCACTGAGCCAACCGGCCAGGGCCCCTGGTCGCCTTTTGAGTCCAGCTCCACTGACCTCCCAGGACCCCCTTCCTTCCAGCTCAGGCTCCTGGGCCTTCCCCCCCCTTCCTTCTGGCCCCAATACACTCGTAACCATGTGTTTGTTTCCATTTGTCCCTTGAGCCATGTCCCAGGAGTGGCCCATACCTCTCCCAGGTTCAAGTCCATCAGCTGAGTGAAGCAGAAGGCCTCCCTGGCCTGTTCCAAGCCACAGCAATGTCCAAAAGCAGCCCAGAAGGCTCTGGAGAGCCCAAGCCACTCACCACTCCACTGTCCCCAACATGCTGCCTCTGCAGGTCACAGCCCATCAACTGCAAAAGCCCCAGTCGGGTGCGCTGTGTCTTGTCGTGAGCAGTCTGGATCTCCCACCATCTCCCGCCCCCCCCCCGCCCCCGCCCTTCGGTTTTCCTCCCTCCTCTGTGCCACAGCTGCTCCTGCCCGATGACCTTGTGCTGTCCAGCAGGCCTCATCCACCCAGCCCTCAGCACCCCCTCCGGACACAGCCCATCCTCCCAGACGGCCTTCGTGGCCTTGCCTGAAGTCCCCAACACAGGTCGGCCCCCCGCCCCCTTCAGCTCCTGAGCAGGGCCGTCTGCGGTGGACATCCCCCCCACAGTGCACCGGGAAGCTGCTGCATGCAGGCACTCCCTGCTCCAGGGCCCCCGGGAGCTCCAGACAAAGGGGCCCACTTGGGGAGCAGGCTGTGCCAGGGCAGCAGAGCCACTCAGAGTCAGCACACCACAGGTTGGGGTGCTGATGCTGCCCAAGCCCAGGACCCCAGAGGTGACAGAAACGGGCCTCTGCAGAGTGACCACACAGGCTCCTCTCACTGCCCCACTCAGCAGACACGGGGCTGGAGACCCGCCTTCTGTGTGGGCGCCTTGCCACTCAGAGTGCCAAGGGCCCGGGCACCCCGGAACAGCCGCCTCAGTCCCCTTCCAGAGCCGCGGGCACTGCTCTCATGCCAGGGCTCCCAGGAGCACCACTGCCCCGGGAGCCCTGCCGACGAGCTGGCCCGTGCTCACTGCTGCTCAGCTCCGTGCTGCCTCCCCCCTGGTGTGCGCAGGCGCTGAGTACCTTCAGGCCTTCCAGGACAGGGGCAGTGTCCTTCAGGACCTCTGACGGCAGGATCACGTCAGGCACTTCTGGCTGCAGCTCAGCCACCGGCCTCCCTGGGGCAGCTTCCACCACTTCTGGAGTCACTTCCTTCTGGAAGACAGGCAGGGCCAGCTCAGCAGCCTTCCCGGGGCGCCCACACCAGCACTACTGTGCCACGGGCCAGAGCCCAGCACGGGGAGCACAGCACGGGGAGCCCAGCACGGGCCAGAGCACAGCACGGGAAGCACAGCCGCTGCAGGACAGTGGAGATCTGTAAGAGCCCACCACTAAGCAGCGGGGAACTGCCTTCTGTAGGTGCCTGTGCACCTCTCCAAACGGGTGGTTCAGAAGATTTACAGAGCCCAGCAGCTGTATACAGCTGTGCTCCAAGGCCCCCGGGTTCCTGAGGCCTCCACAAGTAGCCATAGCATCTCCTGTCCTCTGTAGTCCTCCCCTGACCACTACGTGAAGTTCTCTGGAAAGTGCAGAATAAACGCCTGTGGACACGTCAGGAGCTGGGACAGGGACACAGCCACAGCCCGGGCCAGGGGCTGAGATGACCCCACTGGCTGATCAGCACCCAAACCAAGGGAGCCCCAGCCAGCTCTGTCCCCTGGCCCCTCTGGGCATGCCCTGCAGAGCCCTGGGCACTGCCCCTGAGGCAGCTTCTGCAGAAGCCGGAGCCGAACGCCCTTGGCTATACCCAGCGCCCGCCAGCCCTTACCGTGGCCTGAGAGAGCCTCTGTAGCTCCTTCTCCTGGTGCTCCTGCCGGATGGCCGCCTCCTCCTGCAGCGTGGCCTCCAGCTTCGCCTTGTTGTCCACCTGCTCGCCCTCCACCTCGGCCACCTTCATCTGCGCTTCCTTGGCCTTCAGAGAAGGCACACCTGGGAGTGAGCCCAGGGGCTGCCCAGGTGCGCCCACACAACGCCCTGCCCCATCTCTGCCTTCGGAAGGGCACGGGACACACCGCTTCAGCCCCCGACTGCTGAGAAACACCACGAGGACCCTGAGGGTCACCTTCCGCATGTCTCACAGGAGCCACCGCTACTCAGAGAAAGGACAGACCCTAGAGACGGGGGAGGCAAAGGGGTGGGAGGCTCTGCTGTCCCTGACCTCAGAAGTGTGAGGCCCCTTACAGAGTGAGTGGCAGAAGGACCTCCCACAACACGTACCACAATCTCTGGGAGGGTCTGCAGCGTGGACTTGAGCTGGTCAGCAGGGGACAGGGTGTCCGGGAGGTACAGGGCCCGGGACAGGATGAGCAGTGATGTCGGGATCTCCTGGTGCAGGTGCAGCTCCAGCCACTGGAATTGGGAGTTCAAGACCTAGACTTACCTGCTGGCCTTGTCCTGTCCACACCTGTGACCTGGACGTGGCTCTGGCCCTGGAACTTTGGTCCCTGTTCTGATCCGGTTGGGGGGGAGGAGGAGGAGGGAACTGGTGGCAGCAGCCACCACAGGACTTGAGTAGATGGGTCCTTGTGCCGCTGAGATGCATCCTCCTTGAGCTCTGAAAGGTCCATTTACTGTGTTCTGTGACTGGATGTCTACCAGTTGCTGCACACGGGACACCAGAGGACTCTGAATTACTGCTCCAGCAGCCCAGTTCAGGGTGTGTGAGACACTGGGTGAGACCAGGCTCACTGCCAGCAGTCTTCACTTCAAGATGGCACAAAAACCCAAAGGGGTGTTTGTGAATTCACTCAACATCCACAGTTTCCACAGCTACTACGGGCTAGCACAGCTTTAGACTACGTTAGTGACAGAGATAACTTCTAACCCAGTGCTTGTCAACCTGGTCCCTGCTACCCACTAGGGGGTGTTCCAGCTTTCAGGATGGGTGGTAGCGAGCAACCAAAGTATAAATAAAAAGATAGATTTAGCCCTGGCCGGTTGGCTTAGTGGTAGAGCGTTGGCCTGGTGTGCAGGAGTCCTGGGTTCGATTCCCGGCCAGGGCACACAGGAGAAGCGCCCATCTGCTTCTCCACCCCTCCCCCTCTCCTTCCTCTCTGTCTCTCTCTTCCCCTCCTGCAGCCAAGGCTCCATTGGAGCAAAGTTTTCCCGGGCGCTGAGGATGGCTCCATGGCCTCTGCCTCAGGTGCTGGAATGGCTCTGGTTGCAACAGAGCGACGCCCCAGATGGGCAGAGCATTGCCCCCTGGTGGGTGTGCCGGGTGGATCCCGGTCGGGTGCATGCAGGGAGTCTGACTGCCTCCCCGTTTCCAACTTCAGAAAAATACAAAAAAAGAAAAAGAAAGAGGCCCTGGCCGGTTGGCTCAGTGGTAGAGCGTCGGCCTGGCGTGTGGGGGACCCAGGTTCGATTCCCGGCCAGGGCACATAGGAGAAGCGCCCATCTGCTTCTCCACCCCCCCTCCTTCCTCTCTGTCTCTCTCTTCCCCTCCCGCAGCCAAGGCTCCATTGGAGCAAAGATGGCCTGGGCGCTGGGGGATGGCTCCTTGGCCTCTGCCCCAGGTGCTAGAGTGGCTCTGGTCGCGGCAGAGCGACGCCCCCTGGTGGGCAGAGTGTCGCCCCCTGGTGGGCAGAGCGTCGCCCCTGGTGGGCATGCCGGGTGGATCCCGGTCGGGCGCATGCGGGAGTCTGTCTGACTGTCTCTCCCCGTTTCCAGCTTCAGAAAAATACCAAAAAAAAAAAAAAAAAAAAGAAAGAAAGAAAAAGATAGATTTACCTATAATAAGTTGTTTTATAAAGATTTATTCTGCCAAACTTAGTGAAAATCCGACATAAAGTACTTGGTAAGTAATTGTTATTATATGATTTAACTTGCTGTAACTCCGCTTTATATATATGTGTGTATACATATATTTATTTTATTTATTTTATTTATTTTTTATTTTTATTTATTCATTTTTAGAGAGGAGAGGGAGAGACAGAGAGAGAGAGAGAGAGAGAGAGAGGAGAGAGAGAGAGAGAGAGAGAGAGAGAGAGAAGGGGGGAGGAGCTGGAAGCATCAACTCCCATATGTGCCTTGACCAGGCAAGCCCAGGGTTTCGAACCGGCGACCTCAGCATTTCTAGGTCGACACTTTATCCACTGCGCCACCACAGGTCAGGCTATATTTTTCTTTTTTTTTACAGAGACAGAGAGAGGGATAGACAGGGACAGAGAGACAGGAACAGAGAGAGATAGAAGCATCAATCATCAGTTTTTCATTGCGACACCTTAGTTGTTCATTGATTGTTTTCTCATATGTGCCTTGATTGTGGGGCTATAGCAGACCAAGTAACCCCTTGCTCAAGCCAGCGACCTTGGGTCCAAGCTGGTGAGCTTTGCTCAAACCAGATGAGCCCACGCTCAAGCTGGCAACCTTGGGGTCTGGAACCTGAGTCCTCCGCATCCCAGTCTGATGCTCTATCCACTGCGCCACTGCCTGGTCAGGCTGCTTTATAAATTTTATAAAGTAAAGTTACTTCCCTACTTTATAAATCACTAATACTGTGGAACCAGTGGGCGGTTAGAAAATTTTACTACTAACAGAGATACAAAAGTGGGCGGTAGGGCCTGACCAGGTGGTGGCGCAGTGGATAGAGCGTTGGACGGGGATGCAGAGGACCCAGGTTCGAGATCCCGAGGTCACCAGCTTGAGCGCGGGCTCATCTGGTTTGAGCAAAAACCCACCAGCTTGAACCCAAGGTTGCTAGCTGGTGCAAGGAGTCACTCAGTCTGCTGAAGGCCCACGGTCAAGGCACATATGAGAAAGCAATCAATGAACAACTAAGGTGTCGCAACGAAAAACTAATGATTGATGCTTCTCATCTCTCTCTGTTCCTGTCTGTCTGTCCCTGTCTATCCCTCTCTCTGACTCACTCTCTGTCTCTGTAATAAATATATAAATAAATAAAATTTAAAAAGTGGGCGGTAGGTATAAAATGGTTGACTACAGACTGACAAGAGGAACCCTGACAACTGGACAAAAGGTGAGATAAGAAGGAACTGAAGATCCCTGGCCGGTTGGCTCAGTGGTAGAGCGTTGGCCCTGCGTGTGGAAGTCCCGGTTCAATTCCCAGAGCACACAGGAGAGGCGCCTATCTGCTTCTCCACCCCTCCACCTCCCCTCCCTTTCTTCCTCTCCTGCAGCATGGCTCCAAGGATTTGAGCGCTTCAGCGCTGGGCTCTGAGGGAGGCTCTGTGGAGCCTCTGCCTCAAGTGCTCAAAATAGACTGCTCACAAAAACTAGGGGATATCTCAAAATGAATATGAAGCAATAAAAAAAAAGCATTTGATTTTCTTTTATTAAACAAGAACATCAGAAAGCAAATGACAAGTCAAAGGAAGTTATTTGATTATGCAAATAAGATGCAAACCAACTTTTATTTCATTGGTGAACATGCGCTGTACAAAGGCTGAGAGTCCTGGGGTACCTGCGTGTCCCCTGGCCCCCTCATTTTTGTGAGCAGTGTAGCTTGGTTGCGAGCATGGCCCCGGATGGGGGTTGCTGGGTGGGTCCCAGTCCGGGTGCATGTGGGAGTCTGTCTCTCTGCTTCCTCTCCTCTCGTTTGGAAAAAAAGAAGAAGGAACTGAGGACTAGGGAGGAAGGCTGAGGAGACAGCTGAGGAAGGAAGAGGTGAGGACACTGGTACCACACCTCGAGCCACACAAATGCAGGAGCCAGCCAGGCAGCCGGCACACTCGGCAGACGGAGCAGGGCCTGGCAGGGAGCACAGGGAAGACAAGGGCGAGGACACACTGTGTGACAGCGCGTATCTGTGTCAGAGGACCTGCTATGACACGGGCGCCTCCACGCAGACCTTCAGACGACCCTGGGGAGGGTGCCAGCAGCACTGGTGTTGGGAGGAGGACCCTCTGGCCCCTGGCACACTGTGCACCTTCTGATGGGAAAGGCAAATCCCCGAGAATGCCGCCTTTCTGAGGTCTGATGCCATCTGAGCTGCTGCAGAGGGCAGGGGGCCCTGAAATCCTGACTGTGGTAAGAGACATGCCCAAGCTCAAAGGGAGTTCTAACCTAGTCCTCAGCTGTCAACAGATGACCAGGAAAAGACAGAAAGAACATTAACATCAACCACAAGCCACCCTCACAGGAGGTGGACACGGGCACAGAACCGGGTCAGATACGCCCTGTCCAGGTCCCCGACAAACGGGGGCTGCCGCTGCCCATGCATCTACAGGACTTGCTGTCTCCTCTAAGCTACAGGACAGCCGACATCCGTGAGCCCACCACTCAGCAGTGAGCTGCCCCCTGCAGGTTTCCGTGCAGGACTCTCCAAACGAGTGGTTCAGAAGGAAAAGGCCCTCAGACCACACACGTGGCCAGCTGGCCCCGCAACCACGCACCTGCTTCAGCTGGTCCCGCAGGCGGTCTTCCGTGACACCCAGAGCCCGCATGCCCCGCGCCCGACACGCCGCCTGCAGCTCTTTGACATTAAGGCTGTCCACACCCTCCTCAGCAATCAGCTGGAAAAGAAAGTCAACTCATCATTGCTTTGAAAGGCCACTGGAGGCCTACGGTATTTATGGCCACACACCTGGGAACTAAGTGTCGAATTATAGGCCACTTCCCTAACATGCTTTGCCAGGTAACAGATAAACCAGCCCCACCAAGACCCCATTCTGGATTTGCAAGGACAGGAACCATCTAATGGAGGGGGACTGGGGGAAGCACATAAGAGCCAGGACCAACCCCAAGACTAGTTTCAAAGAAGTGTGCCTCCGCCCAGGCCCGGCCAGGAGGGGCGCAGAGACTGCCTTGCCTGCTGGGTCCCAGTACTGTCCCTGTCCCACAGCCCCCCAACCCGAGCCTTTTCCGTGTCTCCCTGACGGAAGGGAATGGCAGAGAGCAGAGTGAGCCTGAGGCTCCCAAGATGTCTCTTAACTTCGGCCAAAGCTCCCCCAGACCTGAGGAAAAAGAGGGACAAGCAGAAAGGAGGCTGAGACAGAGGACACGAACATGGCATCAGGACGCTGTGCAAGGAACGAGGAGTGAGGAGAGGAGACAAGAGACAGCAGTGGCTGCTCAGCCGTCCCCACTCTCTCACCTCAGCCGGCCCCTCCCCCTCACAGTGGTCCTGAGGGAGACAGTACCCCTCCTGCTTTCTTAATTGAGCTTTGTATCTTGAGGTGATGGTAAAATAGACAGGCAGTGGTAACAAAAGCAGAGCTCTCCCAGGGTGACAGCTCAGAGTGCAGTACAAACCCACCACCAGGTGACACCAGGCCAGCCGAGGCTGGCAGCCTGCACACCCAGCAGATGACCTCACCTCCGGTCTTCACTTCCCTGTCACCTGACGCTGAGCGTGAGTGCAGCTGCACAGCATGCAACTCTAGGGTCCCATGGCGTTCCGTCCACGCAGGATGTGACATGCATCAGTATGTCACTGGCTTTTGTGCTAGCACCGCCTGGCATGCACGTCCTGGTTGAACCATTTGTCCACTGAAGGACATCTGGGCTGTTCCCAGTTTGGAGTTCTTACGAAAAAGCAGCTTTTTGTTTACTTTCTGGTCCCCATTTCCTGCGTGGGGTTATATAAATCCCACTGGGACCTCTCTACTGTCTCCAGGGGGTCTTCCTTCTGTGTGTAAGCCCCGAGAAAACGTAAACTTACTAAGAAGGGCTCCTGGAGGCTAACTGGCCTCAAATTTTAAATGAAAGAGCCCAGCTGGTCCTGGCCAGATGGCTCACTGGATAAAGTGTTGTCCCGACACATCAGGTCGTTCGTACGTTTGACCCCTGGTCGGGGCATGTACGAGAAGCAATCAATGAGTGCACGACTAAATGGAACTAAGTGGAAGGAGTTGATGCTCTTTCTCTTTCCCTCCCCTCCTCCATCAATGGAAAAAACAAAAACAAAACAAAACAGCCTAGCAGCCATTTCTACCCAGGGGCCTCTCATGCAAATGCTCTTCACAGAGAAGCCTGCACTGAACCACCTGCTGCTCAGGATGGCCCAGGCCCCACCAGGAGGCCACCCGACACACCTTGTCATCAGCCTTGATGGAGCGCAGCCGCATGGTGAGCTGGAAGCGCAGGAAGTTGTTGGTGCCCATGGACTGCAGCTCCAGCAGCTTGCACAGCGCCACCAGCTGTGGCCGCGTGAGGTTATCCAGGGTCAGCTCGTCCTCAAACAGTTTGGAAAAACGCAGGATTTCCTCATTGCTGGGCCTCTCCCCAGTCTCTCGGATCTGCAGGAGCAATGCTAAGAGGTTACCCACAGTGAGGGCCTGTTCCCAGCATGCGCGCGCCCACACACACCACTCCACCCCCTCCATGGCCCAGGGCGTCTCCCCCAAACAAGGAAACGAAGACGACGAAGACAAGACTAGAGGTGCACGAAGAGGTGGGAGCACCTGCTCCTCCAGACCCTCGCTCAGAGTGGCCTCAGACTGCACCCCCCGAGGTGGCCTGTGCTGCTGCTGGGCAGGAGGCCCTGCCCATGCCCCCCACCCCACCCCACCCCACCCCGACTGCGGGAGTGGCTGTGCAGCCGCCTGTGCTCCATCCTCTCCTCCCCCAGCCCCCCAACTTGTCACAACTGCAGGGTTTTGTTCCTCATCTGCCAAACTCTCCCTCCCCCGGGGCTGCTGCAAAGTGACAGACAGACAAGCAACCGAGTGCCAGCAGGTTCGAGTTCTTGGGACAGAGGCTCACCCAACACCAGGGAGCCCTATGAAGCCGTGGCAGCCCCCGCCTGCCTGGGGCGCCCCCTGTTGCTGCAGTGTAAAAGGGACAATGGCAGTGAGGACCACTCCCCAGGTACGCAGGTGGCCCGAGGCTCTAACCAGCACTCGGGACCAGTGGGCTGAGGCCGCAGGGGCTCCGCAGCATCAGGGCACCTTCTGGAAAAACACGGAGAAGTCTTTGGTGGCGTTCCCCTTGGCTGCCTTGTTCTTCAAGGCCATCTCCTCGATGGTGTCCTGAAGAAACTTGGCGAGCTCCAGCTTGACCCGCAGCTCCTTCTTCAGCCTCTCCTCCTGCGGGGCAGAGACAGGGCTGCACTCTCCACCCAGAACCCCCTCCTGCGGGGCAGAGACAGGGCTGCACTCTCCACCCAGAACCCCCTCCTGCGGGGCAGAGACAGGGCTGCACTCTCCACCCAGAACCCCCTCCTGCGGGGCAGAGACAGGGCTGCACTCTCCACCCAGAACCCCCTACGGGAAGCACCCCTACGGGAAGCACCCTGAAACCTCCTCCCCCGGTTCCTGGTCTCATACACACGTAGGCCCTGTCCAAAACAGGCAGGGCTCGCACAGCTGGGGGCTGATCCGGATCCCACCCCCGCAAATGGTTTCAGCCCAGGCTTGCAGACAAGGGTCGAGAAACCACGTTTTCAAACACATTTAAGAGGAACAGACCCGAACCCCAACATCTAGTGCAGCATGACAATCGTGAAGGAACACAACATGTCAAAGCATCGAACGTCTGAGGCACTGCCCTGTCACCTTGATGGACTGAGTCTCGAACGTGGACGGCAGCATGTTGGGGAAGAGTTTCACAACCACGGGCAGCAGGAACTCCATGAAGGGCACCACCACAAAGACCAGGAAGGGCACCAGGCGGAAAAGGTCGGCGCAGATCCGGAGAAACTGCAAAGAGCAGTGTGGTCAGAGGTCACTGGTGGCACGTCCTACACACCTGGGAGCTCCAGGCCCCAGCGGGCTCCGCAGACACCTCTCAAGGGCCATTGCTTTCTGCCGCGACCGTCAGGAAAGCAGGCTGGGTGACTCCGGGTGCGGAGCGGCACTCACCACTGGGTGCTGCCAGGAACAGCTGAGGCAGACACAGACCTGCTCATGGGCTGGCCTAGCCTCGCCGGGCAAGCGACAGCTGAGGACTGATGGTCGCTGCAGGGAAGGCTGTGGCCACACCACCCACCCCCAAACACTGCGTGTGCCTGGCTTTCCTAAGATGGGTAGATCAGGACTGCACTCCTCAGCAGCCATTAGGAAAACACTCGTGCCTCAGCAGTGTAAACATGCTATGGCTGATGCCACTCAAGAAACAGCAACTTGAGGACATCTTTCAGAACCCCTGGGGACAGGGAGCGAGGGTGGCTGGGTCCCAGGCAGCAAAGCCTTCTCCTCCCTCGTTACTACCCAGTGCTCCCACTAAAACTGCAGCGGCTCAGAGGACAGATACTGCCCTCCGCGCTGCGTCCTCACCACGTGTCTACTGAGACTAATCCACCGCCCTCTGGAAGAGCGACGTCATGTCTGGAAATGTCTCTCCATGGCTGGGAGTGGGGGATACTTCCCAGGCTGCCCTTCCGGGGTGGGGTCAGGATGAGAGATGTGAGGAGACACTCGCAGAGACACACCAGCACCCTCTTTCTCCCCAGACCCCTCGTCTATGGTCTCCCCAGGCCAGCCTCTGCCCTGATGCCCCCAAACCCAAACCGGACTTCCAAACTCAAGCCTACCTTCCCACCCAGCAACCTGGCTTTCTTTTCTCACACACTCGTTTTTATACTGTTATCAAAACGGACTCCTACATCTTCATTTGTTTACAATTTATTCCTGTTTTTATTTTTATGCTCAAATGGCCCCCAGATTTGGCTACAAAAAGACACTTCAACTTGGTGCCTGTTTCTGACATCTCTACATTAACATGTTTTAACAGGTCCATTGAGATTTAATTTACATACCATGACATTCACCTGTTTTAAGTGTATATAATTCAATGATTTTTGGTAAATTTATAGATTATGAGACCGCCACCAAAATCCAGTTTCAGAACAGCTCTGCCATGCCACAAAGGTCGACCGTGTCCGTTTGTAGCTCACTTCCGTGCCCACTCTGGGCCCGAGTCAATGCTGATTTGATCTATTTCTATAAACTTGCCTTTTTGGGACGTTTCTCATCCATGGAACCAGACAACAAGCTCCTTCACGTCTGGCTTGTTAGCTGCATAACCTTCAGCACACTCTGTCCTCTGGACGCCCGGCCCCTTTACCACCTGTAATTCCTGCTCTGGGACCTCCTTGATGTTCATGTGGCCACACCAGCTTTCTTTCAACCAGTGGTAGCACCACTTAGCTTTCTCCGTTCTTCTACTTTAACCCATGTGTCCTTACATTTAAGGCGTATTGCTGGGTCTTACTTTCTTCTCTTTTCTGACAATCTCAGCCATTTAATAACCAAGAAAACTTTAAAAAATAAAAGAAAACCCTATGATCATCTAGATATTAGATGTAGAAAACTCATTTGACAAAATTCACTGCTAATAAAAACTAAAGACATTTACAAAAAAGATGTCAGAACTAATAAGTGAGTTTGGTAAGTCTGCAAGATAAAAAATCAATACATAAAGTCAATTGCATTTCTATGTACTACCAATCAACAGTTAGAAACTGAAATTTTAAAAACTCCATTTCCCTCCAGTAGCCATAAGATGGGAACATTCAGTGTCTAGGACGGGGCAATGGATGACCGGAATGTGGTGCATGCGCACAGTGGACCAGGACTCAGCCTCTTCAGGAAGGAGACTGGCACCTGCTACAACGCGGATGAGCCCGGAGCACATGTCCTCGATGAAACGAGCCATTCACAGCAAGAAAAACACTGTACGGCTCCACTTACAGGTCACTACAGTGGTCAGATTCAGAGGCCAAAAAAAAGGACAACGGCCAGGAGCTGGGGAGGGAGCTGCTGTCTAATGGGGACAGAGGGTCCGTCTGGAAAGATGGAAAGAGTTCTGGAGATGGATGTGATGATGGTTACACACCAGGAATGGACTTCAATGCCACAGAACCATGTACGTAATAATGGTTAAAATGGCCCTGGCTGGTTAGCTCAGTTGGCTCGAGTGTTGTCCCCAAACACCAAGGTTGTAGGTTTGATCCCCAGTCAGGGGGCAGAGAGGAAGCGACCAATGAACAGACAGCTAAGTGGAACAACAAATGAGTGCTTCTCTCCTCCCTCCCCTTTGGTTTCTCTAAAATCAGACAATTTTAAAAAACTGTTAAAATAGTAAAATTTAGATTGTG
This sequence comes from Saccopteryx leptura, assembly GCF_036850995.1. NCBI lineage: Eukaryota > Metazoa > Chordata > Mammalia > Chiroptera > Emballonuridae > Saccopteryx > Saccopteryx leptura. The sequence goes on from NC_089507.1 coordinate 918,702, forward strand.
TATTTTACCACAATACAAAAATTTCATCTATAACAGTGTCAAATAATATGAAAGCACACAATATTGCTGGTAGAAATAAAAAATGTCCCGTTTTACTGCCCACTGGCCAGCCCAACGGTCAGTCTCATGCCCTCGTTTTCCGGCACGGGCTCACCCTGGAGCCCTGATGTCCCAGCCCTGGATCAGCTCTGTTTTCAAGGGGCCCCGGTTCCTCTTCATGAGGTGGCTAGCAGCCCAGGGCTGGAGGCCAGGGATGCTCACTGCTAACAGAGCATTGCTGCTGCTAGGCCTGGTCACCAAATTAAAAAGAGGCAGAAGGTTCAACAGCAGGAAGGATCAAGGATCAGATGAGAGCCATTTAACAAAGCCGCACACAAAGTCACAAAGACCAGATTCTGCACGGAGGACTCAGAAAGAAGCTACACAGTGACGTTCAACAGTGTGCTTCGTCCTAGGAAGACCACTGCATGGGGTGGGGCCAACCCTCCACTGCAGCACCTTGAGCAAGCTCCACAGGGACCACCCTGAAGGGAGGGCCCTGGAGAGAGACCACCAGCACAGGTGGTGCTGTGGGAGGCAGAGACCTGAGCTCCCATGACCCTCCAACTATACCTTCTCTACGGGAAGTCAGCCTTCAGCTGCACATTGTCCTACGGTGTCTGAAAGAAAACTCGCTAACTCAGGCAAGAACTACGGCTTAGGATGGGACAGTCTACCCCCCCCCCCTCCGCCAACAGCCACTTGTTGCACACAGTTTGGGCAGGCTGTGACTTCACTGAGCGGTACTGTGTGCTCTAACACCTTTGCCCTGTCCCTATAAAGCACTTCGGTGCGGAAGCCAGGTCTCCTGTGTCGAGGGAGCATCTGGGGGACGGAGACCCTCCTTGCACTGAATACTGGAATTCCCAGTCCCAGTGTCAAGGCACAAACGACTCCCCAAAAGCTTCTGTTCCACAGCAATCCAAACACTTCCTTCTCTAGAGCATGAGCAAGCATCCAACAGTTACATAAAAATTCATATTTCAAATGTATTTTCCATGTAAACAATACATAAGCTTTATATTTTTAATATCTCTAGAGTGGTTTTATCTTTGCTTTTGTAAAATATCATAATTTAAAAAGTGACGCCTCGCCTGACCTGTGGGGGCGCAGTGGATGAAGCATCAACCCAGAATGCTGAGGTCGCCAGTTCAAAACCCCAAGCTTGTCCTATCAAGGCACATATGAGAACCAACTATGGGAAGACAAGATGGCGCTGGAGTAGATGGACGTACCAACATCTACCTCCCAGAACCAAAGTGGATTACAAACTAATTTTTTTATTTTTTTAGAATAGTTTTTTAGATTTTATTTATTCATTTTGGAGAGAGAAGAGGAAGAGACAGAGAGAGAGAAAGGGGGAGGAGCAGGAAGCATCAACTCCCATATGTGCCTTGACCAGGCAAGCCCAGGGTTTCGAACCGGCAACCTCAGCATTTTCAGGTCGACGCTTTATCCACTGCGCCACCACAGGTCAGGCATGGCCAGTTAATTTGTGGGGTGGAGATGTTTTGAAAAATACAGGAGTGTTGCTTGTCAGTTCTAATGGTTTAGTCAGTACTCAGATGCTTGATCGGGGATTTTTGCCCACCAAGGGACTAGGGAAAGAACAGCGAGGAATTCTCACCCCCATAGAAGTGGCACCCAATACCAGAAGGTGTGAATTAGGATATCAAAATTTAGCATAGGGTCCTTGGTAGCTCCTGCTACCCCAATAATGCATTGTGCAGACCCAATTACTTGGAAATCAGATAATCCTGTATGGGTAGACCAATGGCCCCTTTCTCAGGAGAAACTTAGGGCAGCTGCTCAATTGGTACAAGAGCAGCTACAGCTTGGGCACATTGAACCATCTAATAGCCCATGGAATACACTTCCATATTCTGATCTTGTCGCCTCCTGGATTATCAAGGGGCATAGGCGACCCTTACAGCTTATAGGTTTTGAGCCTCAAAATTATTGTTGTTCCTTTTTTCAAAGGATCAACAACAATGGCTCTGGGAAACTTCCACTAAATGGCAAATCGCTTTTGCAAATCAATGGACAACTTTATACTGAAACAGTCAACTTAAAATCAGCTCAAAGACTAGAATTATATGCCATTATCATGGCTTTTCAGCATTTGCCATATTCCTCCTTTAATCTATATACAGACAGCAAATATTTACCTATGGTGTTTCCACTATAAAGACTGCTTGCTGGCCTGACCAGGTGGTGGCGCAGTGGATAGAGCATCGGACTGGGATGCGGAAGGACCCAGGTTCGAGACCCCGAGGTCGCCAGCTTGAGCGCGGGCTCATCTGGCTTGAGCAAAGAGCTCACCAGCTTAGACCCAAGGTCGCTGGCTCCAGCAGGGGGTTACTCGGTCTGCTGAAGGCCCGCGGTCAAGGCACATGTGAGAAAGCAATCAATGAACAACTAAGAAGTCGCAACGCGCAACGAGAAACTGATGATTGATGCTTCTCATCTCTCTCCGTTCCTGTCTGTCTGTCCCTGTCTATCTCTGCCTCTGTAAAAAAAAAAAAAAAAAAAAAGACTGCTTGCTGTCTTAGGGACAACAGCTGATGAACTATTTCAGCAGTTCCTCCTTCTTCAAAGACTTGTATGTCAACACAGAGCTCCATGTTTTATAGGACATACTCGAGCTCACTCCATGCTCCCTGGAGCTTTAGCACAAGGGATTGCCCTTGTTGATCAAGCTACCCAAAAGAAAATTATTTGGAGCAACCATGACAGATCGAGCAATTCAGTCTCATACTATTCATCATCAGAACACTGCAGCCCTGTGTAAACAGTTTCAACTTTCTCAGGAAGCAGCATGGCAGATTGGGAAATCCTGTCCAAGGGGTCCTATACTACAATCTGTCCCTTCATTTGGAGTTAACCCTCAAGGACTCCTACCAGGACAACTTTGGCAAATGGATGTTACTCATATACCTTCATTTGGCAAACAGCCCTATGTCCACGTTACAGTGGATACTTATTCTGGATTTATGGTAGCCTCTGCTAGGACAGGAGAGGCTGCTAAGCATGTTATAGCTCATTGTCTGTATGCATTTTCTATTATTGGATTTCCTAAACTGATTAAACTGACAATGCTCCTGCATATGTAGCAAAAGGATTTACTGTATTTTGTCAAACCTTTCGAATTATGGGTATTTCTTACAATCTTTAAAGTCAAGGTATTATTAAAGTGTACCCAGCAAATATTTTAAAGTCAATTTAAAAAAATTTAAAAGGGGGGAGTCATATCCTGGAACTCCTTTGGGTCTACCATATCATGCTTTTTACTTAAAAAAATTTAAATTTCTTTTGAATGCTGATGAACAGGAGACGCCAAATCTTTTTCTCCTGCAAACTTCTACCCTCTTTTATTTGATCCAGCTAATAACACTGTTTTGTCTTTTTCCAAATAGCTCCAGATATATGGAAAAGGTTTATATAGGCGGATGGGGATCCTCAAACCCCTCAGCGAGATCTTCTGAGCATGGCTTTTAAGGTACCAAGAGGCAGAAAAAGCCCAATAGAGATCAGGTGAACTACCAGCTTTTAGGTTATGCCCCTTTTTAAAGGCTCCAACGCCCCAAAGGGGTCTCATAGGATGCCATCTGGGTCCTGCTTCAATAGTGGAAAGAAAGGTCATTGAGCTAAAGCCTGCCAGACTTACATGCCTCTGTGTGAGGAAAAAGGGACACTGGAAGGTAGGCTTTCCCCTTGCTCCTCTAAGGGAGGGTTCAGTCTCTTCCAGCCCTGCTCCAGCCACCTATGACCTAACCTTGCTCAGAATGCTGGGGTTTGCCACTGAAGGCTGAAGGTGCCCAGGGCCATCGGCCCCATCTACAACACTGTGGACGAGCCTAGGGTATTTCTTCCAAGAAGCAGGTAAGCCCTGGCCGGTTGGCTCAGCGGTAGAGCGTCGGCCTAGCGTGCGGAGGACCCGGGTTCGATTCCCGGCCAGGGCACACAGGAGAAGCGCCCATTTGCTTCTCCACCCCTCCGCCGCGCTTTCCTCTCTGTCTCTCTCTTCCCCTCCCGCAGCCAGGGCTCCATTGGAGCAAAGATGGCCCGGGCGCTGGGGATGGCTCTGTGGCCTCTGCCTCAGGCGCTAGAGTGGCTCTGGTCGCAACATGGCGACGCCCAGGATGGGCAGAGCATCGCCCCCTGGTGGGCAGAGCGTCGCCCCATGGTGGGCGTGCCGGGTGGATCCCGGTCGGGCGCATGCGGGAGTCTGTCTGACTGTCTCTCCCCATTTCCAGCTTCAGAAAAATGAGAAGATTGGCTCAGCGGTAGAGCGTCGGCCTAGCGTGCGGAGGACCCGGGTTCGATTCCCGGCCAGGGCACATAGGAGAAGCGCCCATTTGCTTCTCCACCCCTCCGCCATGCTTTCCTCTCTGTCTCTCTCTTCCCCTCCCGCAGCCAAGGCTCCATTGGAGCAAAGATGGCCCGGGCGCTGGGCATGGCTCTGTGGCCTCTGCCTCAGGCGCTAGAGTGGCTCTGGTCGCAATATGGCGACGCCCAGGATGGGCAGAGCATCGCCCCCTGGGGGGCAGAGCACCGCCCCTGGTGGGTGTGCCGGGTGGATCCCGGTCGGGCGCATGCGGGAGTCTGTCTGACTGTCTCTCCCTGTTTCCAGCTTCAGAAAAATGAAAAAAAAAAAAAGAAGCAGGTAAACTGATCTCATTTGCACAAGGGCCACTTAACTATGTCTTGCCTGAATAGTCAGGTTTTTTATTCTTCCCTCGAAGATCACTGTTGTGGGTGTTGATAGTCCTATTTTCTGCTGCTTTGTTTAATATATAGTGTTTCCTTTATTCCTCCTACCTCAATGCCCCACTCATATTTTGGGCTGGGACCTACTCCTAATTTAGAGCTCTCTTTCCCCCTTTTGCCAACTTCTATCATGAATTTACCTTTGCCACCCAGCTTAGTGTATCCCAAGGTTCTCTTTACCACGCCACAGTCGCAGAGCTCCAGGGAAAAGCACCCTGGTCTCATCTCTCCAGGCAAAAAAAACCCAGAAGCTCGATCTCCACGCATGCTGCAGATGGCTTTTCCACTCTACCTAAATCATTACCAGCTAGAAGCAGCGGTCATTGGGACTTGGACATAAGCTGCAAAGTATAGAATGGTGACAACAATTCCAGTGCCATGCGGACTTTTCCTGGATGTGGACTTTTCCTGGACTCCTCTCCTTGTGACAGCTCCTAACAGACTGAACTGTGGTTGGGTTGCATTTGCAGGGATTTGGAATGGTGTTGGTGCCAACTTGGACTTAGTGAACATGTTAAGGACACTACTCTTTTTTTTTTAAGATTTTTTAAAAATTTATTCATTATAGAGAGGGTAGAGAAAGTAAGAGAGAGAGAGAGAAGAGAGAAAGAGAGAGAGAGAGAGAGAAGGGGGAGGAGCAGGAAGCATCAACTCCCATTAGTGCCTTGACCAGGCAAGCCCAGGATTTTTTGAACCGGCAACCTCAGCGTTTCCAGGTTGACGCTTGATCCACTGCACTACCACATATCAGGCCAAGGACACTACTCTTTTATGGATTCTTGCTGTATTGGTCAAGAGATTGCTTAAAGGCTTTAATCACTGTAAAAAAACAAAAAAAATAGAGCCTGACCAGGCGGTGGCGCAGTGGATAGAGCGTCGGACTGGGATGCGGAAGACCCAGGTTTGAGACCCCGAGGTTGCCAGCTTGAGCGCGGGCTCATCTGGTTTGAGGAAAAGCCCACCAGCTTGAACCCAAGGTCTGTCCCTGTCTATCCCTCTCTCTGACTCACTCTCTGTCTCTGTAAAAAATAAATAAATAAAAATTAAAAAACAAAAAAACCCCTGATGATTGATGCTTCTCATCTCTCTCCGTTCCTGTCTGTCTGTACCTATCTATCCCTCTCTCTGACTCTCTCTCTGTCTCTGTAAAAAAAAAAAAAAAAATGTAGAGCGAGTGTGTGAGAAAAAAAAATGTAAAAAAAAAAAAATGTAAAGGTGTTGCAATGCACAATAAAAAACTAATGATTGGCCCTGGCTGGTTGGCTCAGTGGTGAAGCGTCGGCCTGGCGTGCGGGGGACCAGGGTTCGATTCCCAGCCAGGTCACACAGGAGAAGCGCCCATCTGCTTCTCCACCCCTCCCCCTCTCCTTCCTCTCTGTCTCTCTCTTCCCCTCCCGCAGCCAAGGCTCCATTGGAGCAGGGATGGCCCGGGCGCTGGGGATGGCTCCTTGGCCTCTGCCCCAGGCGCTAGAGTGGCTCTGGTCGCTGCGGAGTGACGCCCCGGAGGGGCAGAGCATCGCCCCCTGGTGGGCAGAGCATCGCCCCTGGTGGGCGTGCCAGGTGGATCCCGGTTGGGCGCATGCGGGAGTCTGTCTGACTGTCTCTCCCCGTTTCCAGCTTCAGTTTTTTTTTTAAAAAAAAGAAAAACAAAAAAAAATTTAAAAAAACCCCTGATGATTGATGCTTCTCATCTCTCTCCGTTCCTGTCTGTCTGTCCCTGTCTATCCCTCTCTCTGACTCACTCTCTGTCTCTTTAAAAAATAAATAAAAAATAAATAAATAAAATTAAAAAAAAAAAAAACAAAAAAACCCTGATGATTGATGCTTCTCATCTCTCTCCGTTCCTGTCTGTCTGTCCCTATCTATCCCTCTCTCTGTCTCTATAAAAAAAAATAATAATAATAAAATTTAAAAAAAAAAATAGAGAAGACTGGATAAAGAAGATGTGGCACATACACACTATGGAATACTACTCAGCCATAAGAAATGATGACATCGGATCATCTACAACAAAATGGTGGGATCTTGATAACATTATCCGAAGTGAAATAAGTAAATCAGAAAAAAACAAGAACTGCATGATTCCATACATTGGTGAGACATAAAAACGAGACTTGGCCCTGGCCGGTTGGCTCAGTAGTAGAGCGTCGGCCTGGCGTGCGGAAGTCCCGGGTTCGATTCCCGGCCAGGGCACACAGGAGAAGCGCCCATCTGCTTCTCCACCCCTCCCCCTCTCCTTCCTCTCTGTCTCTCTCTTCCCCTCCCGCAGCCAAAGCTCCATTGGAGCAAAGATGGCCTGGGCGCTGAGGATGGCTCCTTGGCCTCTGCCCCAGGCACTAGAGTGGCTCTGGTCGCAACAGAGCGACGCCCGGGAGGGGCAGAGCGTCGCCCTGGTGGGCGTGCCGGGTGGATCCCGGTCGGGCGCATGCGGGAGTCTGTCTGACTGTCTCTCCCCGTTTCCAGCTTCAGAAAAATACAAAAAAAAAAACCCAAAAAACAAAAAAAAAAAGAAAAAACGAGACTAAGAGACATGGACAAGAGTGTGGTAGTTATGGGGGGGGGGAGGGAGAGAGGTGGGGGGAGGGGGAGAGGCACAAAGAAAACTAGATAGAAGGTAACGGAGGACAATCTGACTTTGGGTGATGGGTATGCAACATAATTGAATGACAAGATAACCTGGACATGTTTTCTTTGAATATATGTACCCTGATTTATTGATGTCACCCCATTAAAATTAATAAAAATTTATTTATTAAAAAGAAAAAGAACCAACTATGTACTATAAATTGAAGCTTTCCAATCCTCCCCCTTCCCTCTTTCTCTTTCTCTTCTTTCTAAAATCAGTAAATAGGCCTGACCTGTGGTGGTGCAGTGGATAAAGCGTCGACCTGGAAATACTGAGGTCGCCGGTTCGAAACCCTGGGCTTGCCTGGTCAAGGCACATATGGGAGTTGATGCTTCCAGCTCCTCCCCCCTTCTCCCTCTCTGTCTCTCTCTCCTCTCTCTCCCTCTCTGTCTCTCTCTCCTCTCTAAAAATGAATAAATAAAAAAATAAAAATAAAATAAAATAAAAAATAAAAAATAAATAAAATCAGTAAATAAAATCTTTAAAAAAATAATAAAATAACGAGTCATTTCCCTATAGTTATCAGGACCGCTAGCATTTTGTGCAAATGTACATTTTAAGTCCCAAACCAAGCCACCAGTACCAGCCTCGCGTCTATGCTGGGACCTTGCCCCCGGACTCACAGGTGCTCCAACTTTTTGTCTCCTTATTGGCTCATATTGTCCTCAGTGAAGTAGCAAAAAGCCTGTCACTTTTACAGTAGAACAGTATAGGGAGAGGCAGAGGAAGTCTGAGTCATCAAGTATTATTCTGTAATTATCCAAATGAAAAGGTGCATTATAATCAGTGAACATGGATAGGATGATTCTGAAATTCTAATCCAACTGTTCTTCCTTCAAATTACCAATCTGGGCCCTGGCCGGTTGGCTCAGTGGTAGAGCGTCGGCCTGGTGTGCAGAAGTCCCGGGTTTGATTCCTGGCCAGGGCACACAAGAGAAGCGCCCATCTGCTTCTCCACACCTCCCCTCTCCTTCCTCTCTGTCTCTCTCTTCCCCTCCCGCAGCGAGGCTCCATTGAAGCAAAGATGGCCTGGGCGCTGGGGATGGCTCCTTGGCCTCTGCCCCAGGCGCTGGAGTGGCTCTGGTCGCAACAGAGCGAGGCCCCGGAGGGCCAGAGCATCGCCCCCTGGTGGGCACAGCGTCGCCCCCTGGTGGGCGTGCCGGGTGGATCCCGGTCAGGCGCATGCAGGAGTCTGTCTGACTCTCTCCCGGTTTCTAGCTTCAGAAAAATACAAAACAAACAAACAAACAAAAAAAACAAATTACCAATCTGCACCCTTCTAAAAGAGCATCCTTTAGAAAATTCTAGGCCCTGGCCGGTTGGCTCAGCAGTAGAGCGTCGGCCTGGCGTGCGGGGGACCCGGGTTCGATTCCCGGCCAGGGCGCATAGGAGAGGCGCCCATTTGCTTCTCCACCCCCACCCCCTCCTTCCTCTCTGTCTCTCTCTTCCCCTCCTGCAGCCGAGGCTCCATTGGAGCAAAGATGGCCCGGGTGCTGGGGATGGCTCCTTGGCCTCTGCCCCAGGTGCTCGAGTGGCTCTGGTCGCCGCAGAGCGACGCCCCGGAGGGGCAGAGCGTCGCCCCCTGGTGGGCAGAGCTTCACCCCTGGTGGGCGTGCCGGGTGGATCCCAGTCGGGCGCATGCGGGAGTCTGTCTGGCTGTCTCTCCCCGTTTCCAGCTTCAGAAAAATACACACACACACACACACACACAAAAGAAAATTCTAGCCAGTTAAATACAACCTATGTTCTCAATGAACTTCTTGAGAACAAGTATGAAATCAGAAGCCAGTCACCCTCACAGGTAACAACTAATTCCCAAGATGTGGTCAAGTCCCATTTTTTCATGAAGGAATCTTCTGGTAGTCAACTTTGGGAGAAGGGCCATTTCTGTGCCTCTCCTTGGAGGATTTTAGGGCACTGAGAGCTTGAAGCTGTCCCTTGTCCCCTGGGGCCCAGAAAAGAGGAAAAGAGAGAAGCCCTGGCTGGGTATCTTGGTTGGACCATCATCTGGATATGCCAAGATCGTGCGTTCCATCCCTGGTCAGGGCACATACAGGAATCAACAAATAAACGCAGATATGTGGAACAACAAATTAATATTAGTTTCTCTCTCTCTCTCTCTCTCTCTCCCCCTCCCTTCCTCCCTCTCTCTAAAAAAGCCAATTAAAAAAAAAAAGCAAAGAGGGAAGGATAAAGAAAAACAGTTCAAGTTTGTTATTTCATGGACCAAGTAAGAGAGACCAGAAGGTCCGAGCACTTGGAAACCAGAAAGAGTTCTTTAAGGAGTGGTATACTAAATGCCTAACCAGAAACTCCCCAGAGCCCACCGCAGTGAGCAGTGAGCCGGAAGGTTCTGCAACTGATGACAGACGTGGAACCTCAGGGTCAGGGAGGCAGACCCCAAACAGTAATAAAAACAAACCAAGGCAAATGCACAGCCCCAACGAAACGGAAAGCGATGAGACAGACGGCAGTTCCCCCGCAAACACATACAGTTCAGCAGACAGGGTCCTGTAAACAGTAAAAGAAGCCAGAAGAGCCCTGGCCGGTTGGCTCAGTGGTAGACCGCCGGCCTGGCGTGCAGGAGTCCCGGATTCGATTCCCGGCCAGGGCACACAGGAGAAGCACCCATCTGCTTCTCCACCCCTCACCTCTCCTTCCTCTCTGTCTTTCTCTTCCCCTCCCGCAGCCGAGACTCCATGGGAGCAAAGTTGGCCCGGGCGCTGAGGATGGCTCTGTGGCCTCTGCCTCAGGCGCTAGAATGGCTCTGGTTGTGGCAGAGCGACGCCCCAAGATGGGCAGAGCATCATCCCCTGGTGGGCATGCTGGGTGGATCCCGGTCGGGCGCAAGCGGGAGTCTGTCTGACTGCCTCCCCGTTTCCAACTTCAGAAAATACAAAAAAAAAAAAAAAAAAAAAGGAGCCAGAAGACCGGGGACCACCCGCAAGCACCCAGAGAGCACGCGCACGTGTCCTGCAAACCTCCGCGGGCGGGCCTTCTGAGACGGGGAAGGCGCATTACCTGCCTGCGCTCGCGGCGGGTCAGGCTGTGCCCGTTGAGGATGCGCCAGAGCATGCGCGCCGCGATCTTGGTGTCGATCCAGAGCAGCCGGAAGCCGTGGTAGTAGTGCTTCAGCTCGTCCAGGACCCTCTGCCCCAGGGACTTCTTCACGGCCACCTCCGCTGGGGGGCTGTACACAGGGCCTCCCTCCTCCAGCTTCTTGTTCTTGTCTTTTAAGGACTTGAGCGACTTCTCCACCAAGGAGTCGTCGCCCAGCGGGGGCGAGGAGTGCCAGCAGCGTGAGGGCAGGAATCGAGGCCCAGTGACCAGGAGACCCGCCACAGCCGGGGCCCACGGCCCTCGGGACACCGCACATGCGCGCTCTAGCCTCGGAGTCCAGCAACCCAGGGGATCGCGTCCAAAGGGAAGGTGTGTGGGGTAGATGGCAGCGCAGCTACCCAATGGAACATGCCTGGAAAAAGAGAAAATAGCGATGTTTCTAACCTCCCACCTTATCTCAACCACACACCCAATCTTCCCAGCACATAAAACAAAGTCCCCACCACTTCCTGATGCCCGTAAAACACTCCGGGATCCAGTGAAGGAGCCGGCCCACGTCCCAGAGCAGCAGGGGCTGAGGGCCTCAAATGGGCAGGTTGGACACAAACGCAGCCAGCAGAAGCTTGACCTGGAAACAGACCCAACTCTGGGTGGGTCTCCCAGGCCGGTTCACACAGACTTTGAGAGTTTGGGGGTGGGTTACAGAGCAGGTAGGTCCTCTCCCCTAACTGGTGACTTTCTACAAAGACATGCAATTCTTGAGCAAGTCCTGAAAATCAGGGAGGATGCTCAAATCAACAGTGACCCAGACCTGTGAAGCAGCTGCCCGAAGGCATCTTTGCAAAACAGCAAAAACCAACAAGTAACCCTGAAGCCTCACTGCTCACTGCGCTCTGCACTGCTCCCCTGCTCCCCACCCAGCACACAGGCCGCCCCCCTGAGACTGCTCAAGCCCCTGACCTGCAGTCCTGTCCTGCTAGCCCCTGCCACGCTCGAATCCATCCCACACACTCTGTCTTCCACTGGACCAGGAGTCCTGTCAGGCCCAGTGGGAAGCCACCGGCTTCTGTAAGTAAGCACCTCACAGCCCTCTCTGCCCACACGGTGAGGCGCACAGGGCTGCCCAGGCCACCAGCAGCCAGAGCAGGCCAGTCTGCTCTTCTGAACCCCATGCAGCTGCATCCTTTGTCCCCACCAAAATAGAATTCTAAGGAGGGCCACTACAGCCTGAGTGTGAAGCATGGACCGTGCTGCCAACAGCTCTCGGTGCCTAGCCGAGCCTGGCACACCTCTGGGTTCGTACCCTCTCCTGACTGCAGTGAAAATGGACACCATCCATAACTCAGAACTGGGACAACTGACCCATACAATCCTCTTTCAGTTCCAGTCATACGCATCTCCCTGTACCCAGAAACCTTGCCCTGCTCATGCACAAATCTACCTCTAGGTGGCTGCAGCCTCCACCTTACTTCAGAGGCACACCCAGCTTCTTCCCACTTGTCAATTCTCCGCACCTGGCTTGACACTGGCAGTGTGGACCTGAACTCTAGAGCTGCCTGTCCCAGTTCAAATTCAGCTCCGTATTTATTGTTGTGTGACCTTAGGCAAGTAACTTAACCTCTCTGTGCTTTGGGAACGTCCTCTGTAACTGTGGTGCTAATATATATGAAATACCCTGAACAAGATCTGGCGCACAACACCCAGCACAGAAGTGGAAGCTATTATTACTGCCCCATCAAACTAACTGAGAAGGTGCCAACAGGCTTAAGAAAGCTGGGGAACGGCTAGTGCAGCTGCTCCTTTTACAGGTGGGGATGCTGAAAGACAAGCTCACAGCCTGTGGTGGGCAGGTACAGCTGACACAGGGCACAGGGCACCGCTGGCCCCCCACTGACCAACCCCTGCCGCCTCTCTTCTGTTCTGAGCCCCTGCTCCTACTTTCACAGGGGCCAGTCTTGTCCCACGGAGGGTCCCTCAAATCCTCCCTGTCCTGACAGTCACAGTGCTCGAGGAACAGGCTGCAAGGAGCACCCCAGAGCTGCTAAGGCTCCGGTCGCCCCTCGATGACCTGCAGCTGTGAGATTCTGGCCATGGCCTAGGCCTCTGTGCCCCACCCTGACCTCTCGGTTCAGCAAGGACAGTGTGCACATGGAGAGATCAACCACTCCTAGCTTCATTAAGCTCAAGTATCCAGCGAGTGGCTTCCATGAGAGGACACGACATCAGCAGTCACAAAGGGCAGCTAACAGGCACAGACATGTGAAGACAGACCGAGTTGAGAAGCACAGTGTGCCCAGCAAGGGCTGTGAGGCCCTGGACCGGCTGCCTTCAAGTGCATCAGAGATTGCTAATGATACTCTAGCCAGAAGAGAGTTAGCTATTTTCAAAAGCATAAAATTGTAATTTGTTATTTAAAAAATTTCCCATCTAACCAAAACCAATCTGGGCTCTGCCACCTTTCCAGAGGCAGGCGGGAAAGACGGCATCATTGAGAAGGCTGACCTTTCTACCCCAACCCACCAGAGCACCCAGCGTCCTGAGCAGCACTAATCCCTCACTGCAGGGGCCAGCGGCTCAGCCTCCCACCAGCCAGTCATCAAACCTGCTCCTGATGCCCCTCCCCATTTTAATCACCTTCCAGGTGGGGAAAAAACCTCTGGGCAAAAGGAACATGTCAACAAGAACACATGCTCCCCAGAGGAAGGCCCTTCCAGTCACATTCAAAAGCCTGGGAACCCCCATGAGTTGCTTGTTTTACTTTAGGATGCCGACTCCTGCGTCTGTCAACCCCACATCTTGCCATCCCTCCAGGAAGAAGAGCGAGCAGCACCTGGCGAGGAGCAGCACTCAGTGTCAGCAGCACAGCCCTGGACAGCAGGCACAGGGAGGGGGGCACCCAGACTGCTCTCCGCCCCCACACCTCCTGACTGTAAACAGCTGTGAAAATGCCACAAGCTGGGCCAGAGGATGCCAAGCCTTAACATGCCCTCGTTTTTCTGGGACACGACACCAGCAGGGCGATGTGATGCCAGCAGCACTGTGACTTGGAGGGATGACTCTAGAAGTGCAAAACACCTCTCTGCCCAGAGAAAAGAGGTGAAACCACGCTTGCCTCACCTGGGGAACTGGAGCCCCTGCCCACCGCACCTCTGCCTCCCCTGGAGCCCACGAGGCCCTGCGACATCCAGCAGAAGCATCCAGCAGAAGCGTGTGCAGAAAGCACCCATCACCAACACGTTAACAGTTCCGTACCCAATCTTGTGAGCGGCCACACTAAGATGTTAGGATACAAACAGCCTCCCCTCACTCGGACTTTTCCACTAAGTGAGGTTTCAAAACCACTGCTTTCCTGTCTGACTGCTTACACAAAGTTTGGGGTGCTTCCTCTCTGCCTTCACTTCTGTGATTAAAAAAAAAGGTCAAGAGTAGCTAGGGAATGTCCTACTAATGTTGTCCTGGACCAGAAACTGTCCACACTTCAGGGGTCTAGACTCTAGACCATTTGAACTGAAGACTGAAATCACAAAACAACTAATACAAATGGTCACCACTTGCAATTACTTATCTGTGTGACTCAAGATCTCTTATACTGTATGATCAAAATGAAAAATAAACTGTTGGGCCCTGGTAGGGTTGCACAATGGATAGAGCAGTCCTGGTGCACCGAGGTCGCAGATTTGATCCCCAGTCAGGGCACATACAAGCAACCAATGAGTGCACAACTAAATGTAAAAACTAAGTGCAACAATGAGCCAATGCTTTTATTTCTCTCCCCCTCCTCCCCCCCACTCTTAAATCATTGGAAAAAGTTATTAATTTTTGGATGCTGAGATTGACATGAGGTTTTTTGGGTTTTTTTTGCACATGCATATGAAGAGAAAGGGAGAGGGAGAGAGAAAAACAGAAAGGAAGGGGAAAAAGAGAGAGATGAGAAGCATCAACTCATAGTTGTGTCACTTTAGTTGTTCATTGATTGCTTCTCATATGTACCCTGACCCAGTGGTCTCAAGCCAGTGACCCCACGCTCAAGCTGGCCAGCCTGTGCTCAAGCCGATGAGCCCAGGGTTTCACACTGGCAACCTCAGCATTCCAGGTCAACACTCTATCCACTGTGCCACCACAGGTAGGCAGAGAAAAGGTCTTAATAAATAATTTACACCTGGGCCCTGGTCGGTTGGCTCAGTGGTAGAGCGTCGGCCTGGCGTGCAGGAGTCCCGGGTTCGATTCCCAGCCAGGGCACACAGGAGAAGCACCCATCTGCTTCTCCACCCCTCCCCCTCTCCTTCCTCTCTGTCTCTCTCTTCCCCTCCCGCAGCCAAGGCTCCACTGGAGCAAAGTTTGCCCGGGCGCTGAGGATGGCTCTGTGGCCTCTGCCTCAGGCGCTAGAATGACTCTGGTTGTGGCAGAGCGATGCCCCAAGATGGGCAGAGCACTGCCCCCTGGTGGGCATGCCGGGTGGATCCCGGTCGGGCACATGCGGGAGTCTGTCTGACTGCCTCCCCGTTTCCAACTTCGGAAAAATACAAAAAAAAAAAAAATTTACACCTGGGAACACTTTATGTGACTTAAATAAAAGTTAATATTCCCACCTGACCTATGGTGGTGCAGTGGATAAAGCCATCAACTTGGAATGCTGAAGTCGCTGATTCAAACCCTGGGCTTGCTGGGTCAAGGCACATACGACAAACAATCAATAAACAACTAAAGTGAAGCAACTATGAGTTAATGCTTCTTGCCCCCCCCCTTCTCTCTATGTAAACTCAATAAATAAAATCTTAAAAAAAAAGAAGTAATATTCCCTAATGATTTTATGGGTTTAATGACATTCCAGTTACAATCCCAAAAAGACCATTTCAAAACTGAAATAATTCTCAAGTTCAACTAGGGGGCCTTGTCCCCGGAAAGCTGGCTGGAGAACTCACTAAGGCAAATGGCAGACACAAATGGCAGACCATCAAGAACAGATGCTACCTGACCAGGCGGTGGCGCAGTGGATAGAGCGTCGGACTGGGATGTGGAGGACCCAGGTTCGGGACCCCGAGGTCACCAGCTTGAGCGCAGGCTTATCTGGTTTGAGCAAAGCTCACCAGCTTGGACTCAAGGTCACTGGCTCAAGCAAAAGGTTACTCAGTCTGCTGAAGGCCCATGGTCAAGGCACATATGAGAAAGCAATCAATGAACAACTAAGGTGTCACAACGAAAAACTAATGATTGATGCTCATCTCTCTCCATTCCTGTCTGTCCCTATCTATCCCTCTCTCTGACTCTCTCTCTGTCCCTGTAAAAAAAAAAAAAAGAACAGATACTGTATGCAGGGAGACAGGACACTGGTCCTGCAAACTTTGGGGTCCCTGATCGTGCTGCTGCTGCCCCCACACCTGGGGTTGTTGACTGCAGGTGAACCTAAGCACACAGCAGCCCCCTAGCCCATCTTAGCCATAGTGCTCTAAAACCAGACCAGGACCGTCCCCTCGGGTCACTGGGCTGCGCTGCTTCCAGCCACCCAAAGGCCCCAGGCGTGTGAAATGCCACCTGCAGGTTACAAAGTTCACTTCAGAATGAGATCTAGAAAGGCCAAGAATAAAGCTGTCCTATGCTCATACATCAATGGCTCCACTTCATAAAAAGATTTCATGACCTCAGTGTATGACTATAAAAACCCATCTGAGCCTGACCAGGTGGTGGCGCAGTGGATAGAGCGTTGGATTGGGATGCGGAGGACCCAGGTTCGAGACCCCGAGGTCGCCAGCTTGAGCGAGGGCTCATCTGGTTTGAACAAAGCTCACCAGCTTGGACCCAAGGTCGCTGGCTTGAGCAAGGGGTTACTCGGTCTGCTGAAGGCCTACGGTCAAGGCACACATGAGAAAGCAATCAATGAACAACTAAAGTGCCACAACAAAAAACTGATGAATGGGCCCTGGCCGGTTGGCTCAGCGGTAGAGCGTCGGCCTAGTGTGCGGAGGACCCGGGTTCGATTCCCGGCCAGGGCACATAGGAGAAGTGCCCATTTGCTTCTCCACCCCTCCGCCGCGCTTTCCTCTCTGTCTCTCTCTTCCTCTCCCGCAGCCAAGGCTCCATTGCAGCAAAGATGGCCTGGGCGCTGGGGATGGCTCTGTGGCCTCTGCCTCAGGCGCTAGAGTGGCTCTGGTCGCAACATGGCGACGCCCAGGATGGGCAGAGCATCGCCCCCTGGTGGGCAGAGCTTCGCCCCTGGTGGGCGTGCCGGGTGGATCCCGGTTGGGCGCATGCGGGAGTCTGTCTGACTGTCTCTCCCTGTTTCCAGCTTCAGAAAAATGAAAAACAAACAAAAAAAAAAACTGATGAATGATGCTTCTCATCTCTCTCTGTTCCTGTCTGTCTGTCCCTCTCTCTGACTCTCTCTCTCTGTTAAAAAAAAAAAAAAAAAAAAAAAAAAAACAAACTGAGATCAACGTCAAGAGCCAGGAGCTGCTCTGGCTGGATGGCTCAGTGGGTCAGAGGTTGTCAGTTCAATCCCGGTCAAGGCACACACAGGAACAAACTGATGATCCAGCTTCTTTCTCTCTCCCTCTCTCTAAAATCAATAAAATAAATATTAAAAAATAAAGCACTCTGGCAACAAAGAGGGGCCATAGAGGCTGCTGCTAAGAGGGGCTTCTAACAGGCTTCGTGTGTCCCAACAAAAGTTGCCCTTCCCAGACTCCACCAGACATACTTGCACCGCGTAGAAGTCCCCTCGGGCCGGCTGCTCACATGAGTGCCGTGTAGAGCCTTACAATGCAATGGGAAATAAGCTTGAGTGTGTTTTGCTTTAACAACAAGCAAGTTTTCAGGTATGACTTGTGTAGTTTTTAGACAATTAAATCTGTTCCAAAAAGCACCCTCCAGAAAAGCTTTATACCCAAGATGGGGTGACAAATTAACAATTGCAAATGAGTAAGAAAACCCAAGAGACCCCACAGCTCCATGGCAAGGGGCTGCGAGGGGCCAGTCAGCAGACTCAGATAGGAGGTCCTACACCCTCGAAAAGAAAGAATCAAGGATGGTGGAAAGGAGAAAAGTACTCTGGTCTGGCAGGTGCCAGGACAGAGGTCTGGGCATCCCACCACAGGCAGGTGAGGGGCATCAGAAGGACACTACTCAGGGATGCTGGGCAGAGAGTACGGCAAGTGGGAGAGCACAGCAGCCCTGAGAGAAATCCAAGTCTGTACGGGGCAGTGGACCTCACAGAGGGCGGATGCCACTCCCTCCAGGAAGCCCTCCAGCCTCAGAGCAGTACCATGGACCTCTCTCACCAAAGGGAAGGGCTAACTTCACCTTATTCCAGATGTGTCCTCAGAACTTGGCGGGGGTGAGCCCCACGGCCAGTACTCAACATGAGTCTCCCTGAAGGACTGTGTGTGAGAGGCAGGGTCTGTTCTGGTGTTCACTGACAGAGCCCAGCACCAACAATGCTGCCTGCCACAGCCCACGTCTTTCTGCAAATACATGACAGGCCACTACATGCAGACTGTGGCTATCACTGAGTGTTGTAAAAAGAGACAGACAAGAAAAAGGAACAGAAGAAATATACCTTATAAGAAAGAGTTTTAAAATATTGATGAAAAAATATTAAATAATACCTGACAGAAAACAATAAAACTGTTATTGAAGGTATTTCCAATGACAAAAAAAAAAAAGAAATATACCAAAATGCTGATAATATTTGTGACAGGCACTGGGATTATGAGTGTTCATTTATTTTCACAGATTCACCAATTTTTTATATATATATTTAATTGATTTTGGAGAGAGGAAGGGAGAGATAGAGAAACAGGAATATGGATCTGTTCCTGTATGTGCCCTGACTAAGGATCAAACCGGCAACTTCTGTGCTTCAGGATGATGCTCCAACCAACTGAGCTGTCTGGCCAGGGCATAGTTACATATTTCAAAATGAAAAGACACGGTTGGCTCAGTGGTAGATCGACGGCCTGGCGTGTGGGAGTCCCAAGTTCGATTCCTGGCCAGGGCACACAGGAGAAGCGCCCATCTGCTTCTCCACCCCTCCCCCTCTCCTTCCTCTCTGTCTCTCTCTTCCCCTCCCGCAGCTGAGGCTCCATTGGAGCAAAGATTGCCTGGTCGCTGAGGATGGCTCTGTGGCCTCTGCCCCAGGCGCTAGAATGGCTCTGGTTGCAACAGAGCGACGCCCCAGATGGGCAGAGCATCGCCCCCTGGTGGGCATGCCAGGTGGATCCCAGTCAGGCGCATGTGGGAGTCTGTCTGACTGCCTCCCTGTTTCCAACTTCAGAAAAATACAAAAAATAAAGAAAAAAAAGACAAAGACTTAAAAGAAGCAAAAACAAAGAACTGCAAAGTAGGAGCTGTGAGCTCCCCAAACGGAGAGTCACCGTCCCTCACTTGGCACTCACGACAGACAGCAACGTTCATTTACTTACACGCGGCTTATCAACCCCACGGTCTTGGCACAACTGAGACAAGCGTGATCGCCCAGACTACCTATGACAAAAACAAAGGAAAAACAAGAGAATCAGTCTCAAACCAGGCACTTTGGGCTGACACTCTTTCCGAGTCAGAGAGAGAGCCTCCCTCTGGTAAGGGGAGTCGCTGGGGGCCTGCTGGCCAGCTGGAGGGTTTCAGAGTGCTGTCAGGGGGAGGGCCAGCCTCAGGGAGGGACACACGTGTCTTGGGGTGGCCCTAGCGGAAAGGAGAGCCTGCGTCAGTCCATGGCTCCTTGCATCCACATGAGGACACCAGTCTCCGCCAGCCAAGGGCCCAGGGAGTCCAGCCTGCAGGTCCCCCCAGGTGAGACCACTTCCCCCTTGCTCCAGCTTGGCTCTGGTGGGCAGAGGCCAGGGTGCACATGACAACCAACACAGGCAGCCCCACGCTAAGGCTAAGAACTGCTAGAAAAACAAATGCCAAGAGTAAACCATTTCTTGCTTAAACAATATTGATGAGCATATAGCATAATTTTAGGATTTTGATGTATTTTTGTCCCTTTCTCTAACTTATTCTAGTGCACCCATAAGCATAAACTCAGGGTTCATACATATGCCTAAGCTTTGGGCCTACCTGAGATCAAACCCTGTGCTGGGAGACGGCCTGTGAGGACAAGACTGATCCTGACCCTGACGGGGTGCCAAGCAGTGAGCCTGGGAAGGCGAACTGGCACAGGAAGGCTTTCAGGCAGCTGGAGTGCCCAGAAAGGTCTGGGTTGCTGACAGCCAATTCTGGGAGCCAGCAGGGCAGAGAAGATGGACAGGGCGGGCGACAGACCACTCCTGGCACCCTCTGAGCAGACCAGGCAAGGCAGATGCAAGCCGCTCCTAGTGGACCGTCTGGGACACAGACTTACAGTTGTCACTTATGTAATTCAATAGGAGGCTAGCGTCAACACAGGCAAATCTCACTTTCTTTTGCAGAAGGCTATTCCCATCAAGCATTAAATTTAGGACCTTGTATATGGCTATCAGCCTAGTTTTAATTTGGGAGCTGAGTTCATAAGCTCAGTCACCATGATTCATAAAATAACCTTTTATGTTTCAAATGTTAGGTTTTCAGTTAAAATTAAAAAGCACATGGTAAAGAACACAGCACTCCAGCTAAGGAGCCCCCTGCCACCATTGTCTCCCTAACAGAAGCCTCTCCCCCTGGCCCATGCCTATTACCACGCCCCTGCCTGGGCCAGCCCATCACCTCAGGTTGGCTCAGAAATGGCTTCTGACCCTGCACATGCACCCCAGCAGGCAGAGCAGCTGCCACCGCTCCCAGGGCTCCCGGTGTGCCCCATATCTCAGAGGTATGAACCTGCACACCCTCTTCCTATGCTCACTGCACTCTAAGGCGTCCTTCTGAGGAAACCCCAGGGTGGGCTCCAGGGTTCTGTCCTCTCCTCCCTCCCCTTCACAGCAAGGAGGGGGTCCATGGGCAGCTCTCTCTTCTGGAAGCCCTCTTCTTGTGTGTGTGTCTTTTTCCCAACAACCAACTCTCCCACAGCAGCTAGGTGTCGACCATTCAGTTCTGACCTACCAGGAGTTAGTGCAGACCCACAGTTTACGGCTCAATCCCACATGTTCCACTGCCCCCACTTCACATGTTAGTTGCAGTTAGAGTCCCCAGGCTGCCCACACTCTGCCAACTACAAATGCAGGAGTTCCTATGAACCCTGTGCTAGAACGACACAGAACTCAAGAAAGTGCTCTGCATCTACACATTATTACAGTTCATTACAAAGGACACAGATGAACATCCAGGTGAAGAGCTGCATAGCTCAAGGTCCAGAAGAGTCCTGAATGCAAGAGCTTCTATCTCTATGGGGTCAGTAAGTACCACCAACCCAGAAGCCCCCTCCTCCCTATTCAAGAGTTTTTATCTTCATTACAACGACACGACTGATCATACCTTCGACCACTGATGACTGAACTCAATCTCCAGTCTCTAACTCCAACCTGGGGGTTGGGAGTGGGGCTGAAAGGTCCAGATGCTATCACCGGTACCTCACTAGCATAAACTCAGGTTAGAGAGAAAGGGGCTCACTATAAATCATGAGACATCCTGATCACTCAGGAAACTACAAGGGCTTCTGGAGCTCTGGCAGGAACTGGGGAGAGAGACAGAGACCACATGCACGTCTTCACATCCCATACCTTTCCTCACCTGCCTTCCAGGAGATCACACTCTCAGCTCTCAATTCTCCCCGCCAGCTGCTCCAGGCAGAATTCTCTCTACCCCCCCTTCAGCTCCTCCTTGGGCCCTTGGGACCTGAATACCTGTGGGTACACCCCACCAGCAGGTACATGGGCACCTCATTCAACAGCTCCAAGACTTGCAGCCTGCTTCTCCCTGAGTCCCCCCGCTTGGGAATCTCCCCTGACAGGCTGCTGCTCGCACATCCAGCCCTGGTGAATCTGAGCAGCCTACCTTGAGGAAGCCCCAGCCCTTTGATCAGCCCACCTTGAGGAAGCCCCAGCTCACTCCTGAGTACACACTGCACACACTTTCTCCCAAGAACAGGTTGTGCAAAGAGAGTCACTGTAGGGTGGAGGAACCTGACAGACACCACCTCAGCCCAGTGATCAAGGTCTCATGACTGCCATAAATCACACTGATAGCAGACACCCTAGATAGGATGTGATGAGGACACTTTACCTCTGTGGTCTCCTCCCCAAAACACACAGCCTCAGTCTAAGCATGTGGAAACATCGGACAAATCCCCATGGAGGAGAAGACTACAATATAGCTGACCAGTCTTCCACAGAACTGTCACAGTCAAAAGGGAACTAAAAGGAAAAGGGACTAAATGCAATATGGCATTCTGGCTTGGATCCTGGAACATCAGAAAAAAAGTATTAAGTAGAATAAGAGGAAAGTATGTAACAGGAAAAAAAAAGTATCAGAATAAAGGGAAACTAAATGCATCCTGGACCTCAGTTAATAACAATGTATCCATGTTGGTTTAGTAACTGTAACAAAGAATCATATTGATGTCAGATATTAATAATACTGGGAATGTACTCCAAAAAAGGGCCACAGCACACAGCTGGGAGTGTCCTTTCTCAGGGTTCAGGGCTCTGGAGTCCCTGTTGGTCCTGCAGCAAGCAGACTGTCTGACCCACTCTCACCCCCTTGTGTTCATGTAACAGAGACCACACCACAGGAAACATTAGTATTCCCGACATGATGCAACTACAAAAAAAAAAATTCAGTTAACTTCAAACTGTAAACATGCTATGGAAATGTGAAGAAGCTAAAGTATAACCGTCACAGTAAAGCGAAAAACTAAACTTTGGCTGGGCTGGACACCAGACATTCAAGGGAGTTCTTGCTGCCAATTCCCTTCCCACCACTCCAAAGGTCTACGCAGCCAAGCAGCCCTTACTGTTAAAAATTACAAGATTCACATTTCTTGGAGTACCTTGGTCAAAACTGTAAGGCACCTCAAAATAGATGATTTTACCTGAAGCTCTCAGTCTACAGGGCAAGTTTTGTCTTGACCCCACTCTTACAAATCAGAAACAAACTCAGAAAGGTTCATGTATTGTGGCCCTGGCCGATTGGCTCAGTGGTAGAGCGTCAGCCTGGCGTGCAGGAGTCCTGGGTTGATTCCCGGCCAGGGCACACAGGAGAAGCACCCATCTGCTTCTCCACCCTTCCCCCTCTCCTTCCTCTCTGTCTCTCTCTTCCCCTCCCACAGCCGAGGCTCCATTGGAGCAAACTTGGCCGGGGTGCTGGGGATGGCTCCTTGGCCTCTGCCCCAGGCTCTAGAGTGGCTCTGGTCGCAATAGAGCGATGCCCCGGAGGGGCAGAGCATCGCCCCCTGGTGGGCATGCCGGGTGGATCCCAGTGGGGCGCATGCAGGAGTCTGTCTGACTGCCTCCCTGTTTCCAACTTCAGAAAAATACAAAAAAAAAAGAAGAAAGAAAATAAAAGAAAGGTTCATGTATTGTAAGATGGCGAGGCGCTCCACCTAGGTGGACCCCTAAGAGTCCAGCATTATGTGTAACTCCCATGTCACAGATAGGGGTCACGGAGACTATGTATACAAATGGACCTGGCCGAGGCCACGCAGAGAGCAAGGCCTGGGTGGGGACGCTCTCTGCAGACGCCCAGGGGAGACACCACGTCGGCCCCACGGACGCCCTGCAAAGCCCGCAGGTCCTCCTCGCCCCCAGGAGCCCGGGAAGTGACCCAAGGACTCAACCACGGTCCTCGTGATGGACGCCACGTTCCACGGCGCTTAACC
This sequence comes from Saccopteryx leptura, assembly GCF_036850995.1. Lineage (NCBI taxonomy): Eukaryota > Metazoa > Chordata > Mammalia > Chiroptera > Emballonuridae > Saccopteryx > Saccopteryx leptura. The sequence goes on from NC_089507.1 coordinate 941,921, forward strand.
ACGAGCGGGGCGCGGAGAGCGTCGCTGGGCTGGCCGCCGGCGCGCTCCCTTCCAAACTTTCCCAACCCGCTGCCAACGGCGCGCTGGCGGGCAGGGCGCCTAAGGTCACCGCGCCGCGAGTCACCGGCCGCCGCCGTGCCGGCTGTACCGAGCTCGCGCGGCACCCACGGCCCCGGGCGCCCGCCACGCCCGGCAGCCGGCCCGCCAGGCGCGGCGCAGGGGCAGGGCACAGGGCAGGGCCGGCCAAGGCCGCTGCGGCCCGGCGTGACCCCAGCCCGGGCTGCGCCCGAGCGCCACGCTCACCGCCTGGAGCCGCCTCGCCCGTCCCGGGCCCCCTCCCGGCCCTCCCTGCGCCGACGGCGGAGCGCTCACCCCTCCGGGCAGCGGCGCGGGGCCCCGGGAGGCGGGCGGGCCCCCGGCCGCGGCAGCTCCTCAGTAAGATGGACGCCATGCGCCCGGGCCGCCGGCCTCCTGCCTCCTGCCGTGCCTCCTCCTGCTGCTCTTCAGCCGCGGCTCCTCGCCCACCGGCGGCGCCTCGGCCTGCCCGCGCGGACGGTTGTGGGCAGCGGTTGGCTCCCGGCGGCGGGCTCTCAGCTCAAGGACCCGGCACCGGCGGCGGCCATGTCCCGGCACAGACGTCCGGCGGGGCGTGGCGGCCGGGCGCCGCTCCCATTGGGCCCGTCGGGCGCGCAGCCGGCCAGGTGAGGACGGTCCCGGCGTGCCCCGCGGCCGACTACCAGTCCCGGCGTGCCCCGCGGCCCGGCCCCGCGTGCCTGCGGATTTCTGGTTCTCGCTGCGCCTGCGCCCGGCGTGCGGGCGGCGCAGGTTGAGGGGCTCGGGCTCAGGCGCATGCGTGGCGGGCTTTTGGACGCGAGCACACGGCCCGCCCGGTGCTGGAGCCGCCGCGTCTTTCTGCGGGCGGCTCGCTTCCGTCCTCGGCAAGCGCGCGCAGTCCCCAGGAGCCCCTGGGTCCAAGGCGGCGGCGGCGGCGGCCCGCGCCGACCTCGCACGCCGTGTCCGCCGCCCGGCGGGCGTTGTGTGTTCCGCCCTGGCCTGCCCATCCCCCGTCTTCGGTGGGGGGGACCGGACAAACCCGCGGACCGCCGCGTGGATCTCCGGCGCCTGCTCACGAGCGAGACCCGGCAGCGTGACCTCTGAGCTCCACTCTCCCCTTCCTTAAGATGAGGTCCCCCTTGCAGCGGTCGCGTGTGGACCGACGAGGTCCCGCAGGGAGCCGTGGAACCCGGGCTTCCACCGCAGGCCCCTCCCGTGGGTCTGCATCCTAAACTAACACTGTCGCACGAGACCCTTTCCTCGGACTCCCGCACAGCTTCCTACCCCTCAGCCTTGGCTCCTCCCAGGCCCTGTGCCCAAGAAGGCTTTTCCGTCCTTCCCGCCCGTCCACCTGTCAGTCTTGTCCGCCGACAGAATCCCGGGACACCGCACGGTCATGAGGGTCCTGCAGTGCACACACGGCGCACGTCTGTGCTCTGGCTGCGGGAGCGTGGAACTCCTGATCCCAGCAGGCTCCCTGTTCTTTAGAAGCCGGTTGACGGGCACGTCACCCAGGAGGCTACCCCAGCTTTCACAGTCACCATCTGGAAGAAGAGAAGTCGCCTGCCTGCGGTGATTTTCCTGAACCGGAGCTGCCAGGTGCTGGACCGGGATTAGCCTGGTGTCCCCATCCCAGTTGGGAAAAGGTGGAGTCAGTTAGTGCGAAGCGCTTTGAAAAATGACACGAAATAACCTATTGTTGGCATTGGGCAGTGAGCGCTATAGACATCAAGTTTTGAGTTCATCTAATCTAAGCACATATGCCAGAAACGGAGGCCTTCACTGCTAACAAACCGGTAGAGCCAGGTTCCTTTCCTACCGATCCTCTCCTCGCCCCCCCCCGACCCTCCCCCCCCCCCCCGCCAGGAGGGCAGGGGTGATAAAGGAAGGACAGTCCTTTTCCCTGTACTGAATATGGGGCCTGAACGAGAGTGGGCAGGCACTCAGTGTCAGACAGGACTGGCATTTAACTGCCCAAAAGTATAGAGGTATGCTTGCCCTAGGTCCAGTAGCTGACAGAGGGGCAGGTACGAATCAAAGCTGGTCCCTGAGGACGTGGAGGGGTGCCGGCTGGCCCCAGACAGGGCAGAGCATGAGGCTTTCATGGGTGGATGGACTGGCATGTCTGTTTACAGGACTTTGAAAAACATTGGTTGGGGCCCTGGCCGGGAATTGAACCCGGGACTTCTGCACGCCAGGCCGACGCTCTACCACTGAGCCAACCGGCCAGGGCACACAGGAGAAGCGCCCATCTGCTTCTCCACCCCTCCCCCTCTCCCTCCTCTCTGTCTGTCTCTTTCCCTCCCGCAGCGAGGCTCCATTGGAGCAAGGATGGCCCGGGTGCTGGGTCTGGCTGCTTGGCCTCTGCCCCAGGCGCTAGAGTGGCTCTGGTCGCAACAGAGAGACCCCCGGGAGGGGCAGAGCATCGCCCCCTGGTGGGCAGAGCGTCGCCCCCTGGTGGGCGTGCCGGGTGGATCCCGGTCGGGCGCATGCGGGAGTCTGTCTGACTGTCTCTCCCGGTTTCCAGCTTCGGAAAAATACAAAAAAAAAAAAAAAAGAAGAAAAACATTGGTTGGGGAGGGGGGAGGAAAGCCCCCTCCCGCTCTGTATTACTTGAGGCTGTAGATGGAAGGAAAGCTGTACACTGCTCAGCTGCCCTTAGGATGACTCTCCACTGACCCAGCCCCATGAAGTGGTAGGGAAAGGTAAAAAATAGGGTGCCTGACCTGCGGTGGCGCAGTGGGTAAAAGCATCAACCTGAAACACTGAGGTTGCCGGTTCGAAACCCCGGGTTTCCCTGGTCAAGGCACATATGGGAGTTGATGCTTTCTGCTCCTCCCTCCCTTCTCTCTCTGTCTCTGTCTCTCTGTCTCTCTCTGTCTCCTGTCTCTAAAATGAATAAATAAATAAAAAATAATCTAAAATAAAAAATAGAAAGGTCCCTGGTCTAACTTGAATTTCACAAAGCTATACAAGTGTTCAATAAACATTTAAACAGATGCTCATTATCAGTAACAATCAAAGATACACAAATTAAAAGATCTTTAAAAAAAGAAAAATAGGGTCTTCATAGAGGGGTAGGGGTGCTCTAGCCACAGCTTTTGAGTGCCATCTGTGAGTTCCTGCAGCCTAGGTAGATTAGAGGATTTTGTTAACCTTTAAAATGAACAGTGTGCCTGTGGTGGCGCAGTGGATAAAGCTTCAACCTGGAACACTGAGGTCGGCCGGTTCAAAACCCTGGGCTAAAAAAAAAACACAAAGAAACCCTGGGCTTACCTGGTCAAGGCACATATGGGAGTTGATGCTTCCTGCTCCTCCCTCCCCCTTCTCTCTCTCATTCTCTCTCCTCTCTAAAAATAAATAAATAAATAATAAAATAAAAATGAACAGTGTTCAGCTCTGGCCAGTTGGCTCAGTGGTAAAGCATCATCCGGCATGTGGATGTCCCCAGTTTGATTCCTGGTCAGGACACAGGAGAAGCGACCATCTTCTCCATGTCTCCCCTTCTCTCTTCTGTCTTTTTCTCTTCCTCTCCTGCAGCCATGGCTCAATTAGTTTGAGCAAGTTGGCCTCTGGCCCTGAGGCTGGCTCCTGCGGAGCCTCTGCCTCAGGCCCTAAAAATAGCTCAGATGATCAGCAAGGGCCCCAGATAGGCAGAGCATCCCCCCCCCCAGGGAAGCTTGCTGGTAGATCCCGGTGGAGCACATGCGGGGGTCTGTCTCTCTGTCTCCCCTCTTGTCACTATAATAAAGTAAAATGAACGGTTTCATTTTTAAATTCAAATTACGTTTTAATTTTACTTTTTTGCATTTAAGTGAAATGACCTGGCCAAGTCCTCACCATAGTCAGAAACTGTTTTCCCATGTCCACACCCAGGCAGCCCCTACTCCAATCAAGGCAGAAGACTGCCTGCCCCCAGGACATCACCTCAGACGTAGCCTCTACTCTGGCTTCAACTGCCAAAAATCAGTTTTGCGGCCTGACCTGTGGTGGCGCAGTGGATAAAGTGTCGACCTGGAAATGCTGAGGTTGCCGGTTTGAAACCCTGGGCTTGCCTGGTCAAGGCACATATGGGAGTTGATGCTTCCAGCTCCTCCCCCCTGTCTCTCTCTCCTCTCTCTCTCTGTCTCTCTCTCTCTCCTCTCTAAAATGAATAAATAAAAATAAATTAAAAAAAAAATCAGTTTTGCCCTTTTCTCACTTGATTTAAATAGAATCAAATAGTCTATGCTTTTTTTTTTTTTTTTCATTTTTCTGAAGCTGGAAACAGGGAGAGACAGTCAGACAGACTCCCGCATGCGCCCGACCGGGATCCACCCGGCACGCCCACCAGGGGCGACGCTCTGCCCACCAGGGGACGATGCTCTGCCCATCCTGGGCGTCGCCATGTTGCAACCAGAGCCACTCTAGCGCCTGAGGCAGAGGCCACAGAGCCATCCTCAGCGCCCGGGCCATCTTTGCTCCAATGGAGCCTTGGCTGCGGGAGGGGAAGAGAGAGACAGAGAGGAAGGCGCGGCAGAGGGGTGGAGAAGCAAATGGGCGCTTCTCCTGTGTGCCCTGGCCGGGAATCGAACCCGGGTCCTCCGCACGCTAGGCCGACGCTCTACCGCTGAGCCAACCGGCCAGGGCGAGTCTATGCTTTTTAAATCTGCCTACTTTTTACTTATTATTATGTTTATCAATTTACAAGCTATGTATATTAAAAAAAAATTCACAAGTGTTGTGGGTGACATGAGTTGTTTTTCCCTTGCTATGCAGTATTCTATTATATGAATAACCACAATTTATCAGTGTTGTGGTTGAGAGACCCACAATTTATCAGTGTTGTGGTTGAGGGATCTGCTATTTTGGGCCACTATGAATAATGTTGCTGTTAACATTGTTGCACATGGTATTTGTGTCAGAAATGTATGCCTTTGACAGGAGTAGACTTGCTGGTCAGGGTGTGCTGAAGTTCAACATTGGGAGCAGCTGACAAATAGTTCTCCAGAGTGGTTCGAGGAGCCTACCCCACCACCAGCAGAGGAGTGCGTCACACAGAATGCCCATCAGTCCTTGGTTTTTGTGGTTATCATGAAGGTCATTCTGGAAGATGTGGGGCTTATTGTGGTTTATTCTACCTTCCTCTTGTGCCTATGAATTTTGAAGCAGTTCTTCATATATCCTTGATCATTTGTACCTCTTGCGAAGCACTCATGGCAGGCTAGTTTTTGTCCAGTACTCTAATGGGCCATCTGCCTTTTCCTTACTGATTTGTTAGGAGTTCTCTGTTTATTCTGGATACAGGTCTTTAGATGTATGTATCGCAAGCATTTCTTCCTTTCCTTTATCATATTTTCGGGCAAACCCCCCAGCCTGGCCTAATCCAAGTCCACCTGCTCTATACCTGAACATGGCTGAAATGCAGCTCAAAGCCCTGCTGGGTCTGCTTCTGGCACTCTGACCCCCTAAGCTGACTCCTGACCCAATCCCCTAGCCTAGCCTGATTGCCTAACCTGAGCCCCTAACTCGATGTCCTAACTTGGCCCCTAACCTCACCTCTAATCTGACTCTCTAACCTCCCTAACTGGGGTGGTCCTGCTGCCAAGACATCACACTCTGTTTCTCTCAACTGTTGTCCATTGTGTAAATGGGGTGACTATGGAAGGTCATGTACGATTTGTGTTAGGAGGACATCCCAGCTGCCTATAGAGAGGATTGCTGGCAGAGACCAGCGACACTTGAGTAAACCATCTTGGTAGCCCATGCATAGCCCCAGTCTTTAGGTGATGGCATCCCTGGGTAACATCTTTTTTTTTTTTTTTTTTTTTTACAGAGACAGAGAGAGAGTCAGAGAGAGGGATAGACAGACAGGAACGGAGAGAGAGATGAGAAGCATCAATCATTAGTTTTTCGTTGCGCATTGCGACACGTTAGTTGTTCGTTGATGGCTTTCTCATATGTGCCTTGACCGCAGGCCTTCAGCAGACCGAGTAACCCCTTGCTCGAGCCAGCAACCTTGGGTCCAAGCTGCTGAGCTTTTGCTCAAACCAGATGAGCCCGTGCTCAAGCTGGCGACCTTGGGGTCTCGAACCTGGGTCCTCAGCATCCCAGTCCGATGCTCTATCCACTGCGCCACTGCCTGGTCAGGCCCTGGGTAACATCTTGTCCACTACCCCACAGGAGACCTCCAGCCAGATCTGTTCCACTCACCCACTCTGGAATTCCTGACCAAAGAAATTGTGTGTGATGATGACCAATGTCTACCATTCTTTAATTTTTTATTCATTTTTAAAATTTTTTTTCTGAAGTGAGAAGTGGCGAGGGAGAGACAAACTCCCACATGCACCCGACCGGGATCCACCCGGCATGCCCACCAGGGGACGATGCTCTCCCCTTCTGGGGTGTTGCTCCATTCTAGCACCTGAGGCGGAGGCCATGCAGCCGTCCTCAGAGCCCGAGCCAACTTTGCTCCAGTGGAGCCTTGGCTGTGGGAGGGGAAGAGAGAGAGAGAAAGAGAGAGAGAGAGAGAGAAGAGAGGGGAAAGGGTGGAGAAGCAGATAGGTGCTTTTCCTGTGTGCCCTGGCCCGGGAATCAAACCCAGGACTTCCACACGCCAGGTCAACACTCTATCACTGAGCTAACCGGCCAGGGCCAATGTTTACCATTCTTAAAAAATTTTTGTTTTAAATGTATTTATTGATTTTAGAGAGATAGGAAGGGAGAGAGAAGCATCAATTTGTTGTTCCACTTATTTATGCATTCATTGGTTGATTCTTGTATGTGCCCTGACCAGGAATACCAGGTCCCCACAACCTTAGCTTATCAGGATGGCACTCTAACTGGCCTGAGTTACCTGGCTAGGGTCTATTTATTGCACTTTTGAACCACTACACAATACCCAGCAGTAGATAACAGAATATGTCTAGAGCAGTGTTTTTCAACTGCTGTTCCATCTGCCAGAAAATCTGTGCCAGTCTGCAAGAGTTAACCATCCTGATGTTGTATGAAGATTATAGACCCAATGATCTTAGTCAAATTCACTTATGTTCAGAGTGATTTCTGCTTCAGCAGACCCTGAAATAATTCTATTTTCACTGGTCTCCAAGTGTGAAAAGGTTAAAAACCACTGGTGTAGAGAATGTTTTGCCCTAGGATATGGCTGGCCCCAGGCCCAGGGCAAGGATACATAGTCTCAACACTGTGCCAGGGACTGGGAGGCAGGGGGCGGGGCTGAACAAGGTCTCCACGCAGACCAGGCCACAGCTCCCAGGTACTACTTGTCTCTGGTGAACCCAGGGCCTCACCCTAAGTATGTCCAGCCCAGTCCTAAGCCAAGGATGGCGGGCATGTTGGACTCCCCTCTGCACACTCCTTCAGTGCCCTCCCCACCAATGCCAGCTCTGTCACTGGCCCTCTCAGCTCAGCCGTACATCATGCCCTGGTGGACTCTTTCTCCCCATGCCATCAGACTGTCCAAACATTGAGAGCTGGGGTGGTCAAGTCAACCTCAAAAAGTTCCCTTCATTAGGGTCACTTTGTGTTCCCAACCCCTGAAAACACTGCCTCATCAGTTTTGTCCCTGTTACAGTTGCTTACACTGGGAGACGGAGCTGGGTTGGACCTCTCTGTTATAGCCTGCAGTGGAAGCCTCAGTCAGATCTGCTTTTTAGAATATATATATATATATATTTTTTTTTTACAGATAGAGAGTCAGAGAGAGGGATAGACAGGGACAGACAGACAGGAACAGAGAGATGAGAAGCATCAATCATTAGTTTTTCGTTGCATGTTGCCAACACCTTAATTGTTTATTGATTGCTTTCTCATATGTGCCTTGACCGCGGGCCTTCAGCAGACCGAGTAACCCCTTGCTGGAGCCAGCGACCTTGGGCTCAAGCTGGTGAACTTTTGTCAAACCAGATGAGCCCTCGCTGAAGCTGGCGACCTCAGGGTCTTGAACCTGGGTCTTCCGCATCCCAGTCTGATGCTCTATCCACTGCACCACCGCCCGGTCAGGCAGATCTGCTTTTTCTTTCTTTCTTTTCTTTTTTTTTTTTTTTTGTATTTTTCTGAAGCTGGAAACAGGGAGGCAGTCAGACTCCCGCATGCCCCTGACGGGGATCCACCCGGCACACCCACCGGGGGCGATGCTCTGCCCATCTGGGGCATTGCTCTGTTGCAACCAGAGCCATTCCAGTGCCTGAGGCAGAGGCCACAGAGCCATCCTCAACGCCCAGGCCAACTTTGCTCCAGTGGAGCCTTGGCTGTGGGAGGGGAAGAGAGAGACAGAGGAAGGAGAGGGGGAGGGGTGGAGAAGCAGATGGGTGCCTCTCCTGTGTGCCCTGGCCGGGAATGGAACCCGGGACTTCCGCACGCCAGGCCAATGCTCTACCACTGAGCCAACCGGCCAGGGCCCAGATCTGCTTTTTAAAAGAGATCTTTCTACATCTGTGGGAAAACTGGTGAGCTCTGATCAAATCCTGAATTTAGTTAACAATAACGGACCAATGCTGGTTTCTTAGTTTTTATTTATTTATTTTTTTACAGAGACAGAGAGTGAGTCAGAGAGAGGGATAGACAGGGACAGACAGACAGACAGGAACGGAGAGAGATGAGAAGCATCAATCATTAGTTTTTCGTTGCACATTGCGACACCTTAGTTGTTCATTGATTGCTTTCTCATATGTGCCTTGACCACGGGCCTTCAGCAGACCGAGTAACCCCTTGCTAGAGCTAGTGACCTTGGGTTCAAGCTGGTGGGCTTTTTGCTCTAACCAGATGAGCCCGCGCTCAAGCTGGTGACCTTGGGGTCTTGAACCTGGGTCCTTGGTATCCCAGTCCAATGCTGTATCCACTGTGCCACCACCTGGGCAGGCTGGTTTCTTAGTTTTGACAAAGCTACTATGGAAATGTAACATATTGATAGCATGGAAAACAGGTGCGGGGTTGAGGGGACAGTGTATGAGCTTTAAATCTTTTCTGTTCATATAAAGTTATTTACATAAAAATAATAAAAAGGATCTATCTGGCGTAGGGGTGAAGAGGGGAGAGGGAAGAAGAGGGCAGGATTGGTGTTCTGTGTGGCTACTATCTCTAGTCAGTCCCCAACTCAGGTGGCAGAGCCTGTTACCTGTAAAGACTGAACTGGTCTTGAAGCACTCCCCAAGCTTACCAGCACTTATATCTGGCTGCTGACCCAGGGCTTAGGAAGGGTTTTTATTTTTTTCTTTCTACCTTTTAATTTCCTGCAGTTTTCATAATGAGAAATACAAGTATTGCCCTGGCCTTGAGCATCGTCCTGATATGCCAAGGTTGCCAGTTTTATCCCTGGTCAGGGCATATATAAGAGTCAACCAATGAATGTACCATTAAGTGGAAAAACAAATCTGTTTCTCTCTCAAATCAATAAAAATAGAAAAACTAATTAAAAGAAATAGAAGTGTTACTTGAGCACAAAACAATGTTTCTTTAGCCGAAGCCTGAATGCGTTGGCAGCGCTGGCCTCGGGCCCTGCTGCCCTGGGTGGTCCTCCACCTGGGGCAGTCGCCGCGGAGGGTGGGGTAGCAGACGCCCCAGGAGGGGTGGGGGCAGCATGGCGGAGGTCTCCCCGTCTTCTCGCCATCGCCCTCGGTCTTCAGGCATTGCTTCCTTCCTTCTGAGGGACCCAAGAGGCTGCCGAAGCCTTTCCGCCCTGGGGGCGTGGGGTCGGGAGACAGGAAAGGAGAGCCGGGGTTGGGAGCGGCCGGAGGGGACCGTGGGCGGGGGAGGCGGGGCTTCGAGGCGCGTGGCCAATGCGGTGGTGGGATTGCGGGGCGGGGCTCTGGGGCGGGGCCAGCGCAGCGAGAGCGCGGGTGGCCCGCTGGCTGGATAGGTCTCTAACCCCCCCCCGCCCCCCACCACCACCCCGGGCGCCAGCGGCCAAGGCGGGGCCTCCACATCCTCCCTAGAACTTACGAGCTGGTCTTTCCGCGGGCACAGCGGCTCTGCACGGCTCCCACAGCCCTGGGCTTTCCCCTTTGCGTTCTGGAGGGAGCGCAGCCAGCCGGGCAGGTGCGAGCACGCGTCCTCGGGAGGAGGGCTAGGACCCCACACTGCCAGTCCTATCCCGCAGCTATTGACATCGTATTACAGACCTGAGGCCTTTCACACTTGCCCCAAGGTCGTGCCACTAGTTAGGTAGGTGTGGGTGTGAGTTGAATTGCGTCCCTCAAGAGATAAGTTTAAGTCCTAACTCCCTGCCTGTGAAGGCGACCTTATTTGGAAACAGGGTCTTTGCAGATGATCAAGTTAGGTAATAGGTCATTAGGTGGGCCCTACTCCAGTAACTGGTGTCCTCATGAAAGAAAACAGAGACTGGAAGCACACAGGGAGAAGGCCATGTGAAGGTGGAGCCTGGGGCTTGAACGGTGCTTACACAAGCCGGAGAGCCCCAGGTTCTGCCAACCACCACCAGAAGCTATGCAGAGGCAAGGGAAGGTTCTCCTGGGCGCCTTCAGAGGGAACCTTGCCCTACATATGCCCTGCTTCAGGCATCTGGCCTCCAGAACTGTGAGAGAATGACCTTGTGTTGTTTTGTGGTACTTCAGTGATGGCCCTTGCCTGACCTGTGGTGGCGCAGTGGATAAAGCTGTCAACCTGGAATGCTGAGGTCGCCGGTTCAAAACCCTGGGCTTACCAGGTCAAAACACATACAGGAGTTGATGATTCCTGGCCCCCCCCCCCCCCACACACACATTCTCTCTCTCTCTTTCTCTCATTCTCTATTCTCTAAAATGAATAAATAAAGTCTTAAAAAAAAAAAAAAAAACTAACTAATTAAATAAATAAAGATGGCCCTAAGCAATCAGCGCGGGGAACCAGGCCTGGAAGCCTGGCAGTCATAGGAGACATCTCACACCAGCTGGGAGTATGTTCCAGGGACTCAGCCAGCCTGGGATGGGTCAAGGAAGGTTTCTGCAGAAAGTAATATCACAGCTAAGACCTGGCATGGGGATGGGGAAGGGAGACAGTGCAGAACCTGCCCAGGGTGGGTGTGCATAGCTGGCCAAAGGGTGATGTCCAGATAGGACTCAGCTTCACAGACCAAGAGCTCTGGAGAGAGGCAGGGCTCGAGAGGCAGAGCTGGATGTCCTCCCTGTTCCTGAAAGTCCAACGTGAGGCTGTCTGAGAAGTGGGAGTTCTGTGAGCAGCACTGGGAGACCTAGCAGGTGGGTAACATGGTCCATTTTGTGGTTTAAAAAAAATCCCCCTGCCTGACCTGTGGTGGCACAGTGGATAAAGCGTCAACCTGGAATGCTGAGGTCGCCGGTTCAAAACCCTGGGCTTGCCTGGTCAAGGCACATATGGGAGTTGATGCTTCCTGCTCCCCCCCACCACACTCTCTCTCCTCTCTAAAATGAATAAATTTAAAAATTAAATTAAAAAAAAATTCCTCTGGCCTGGTCTGGTGCTCAGTGAATAGAGAGAGTGTTGTCTTGGCGTGCCAAGGCTGCAGGTTCAATCCTTGGTCAGGAAACATATGAGAAATAATGAGTGCACAACTAAGTTGAACGAGTTAATGCTTCTCCCCCCCCCAAAAAAAAAAATCAATGGGGCCTGACCTGTGGTGGTGCAGTGGATAAAGCCTTGACCTGGAACGCTGAGGTCGCTGGTTTGAAACCCTGGGCTTGCCTGGTCAAGGCACATATGGGAGTTGATGCTTCCTGCTCCTCCCTACCTTCTCTCTCTCTCTCTCTCTCTCTTCTCTGAAATGAATAAATAAAATAAAAATAAAAAGAAAAAAAATTAATGGGGAAAAATATTTAAATTTTTATTTATTTAAATTTTTATTTTTCTTTAAGTGAGAAGCTAGGAGACAGAGAAACAGACTTCTGCATGCACCCCGACCAGATCCACCCAGCAAGCCCCCTACCAGGCAATGCTATGCCCATCTGGGGCCACTGCCTCCTTAGCACCCAGAGCCAACTCTCTCCAACCGAGCCATGGCTGCAAGAGGAGAAGAGAGAAATAAAAACAGAGAAGGGAGAGGAGGAGGGGTGGAGAAACAGATGGTAGCTTCTCCTGTGTGCCCTGACCAGAAATCAAAACTGGGACATCCATACACTGGGCCAACACTCTACCATTGAGCCAACTGGTCAGGGCCTAAATTTTTTTTTTTAATTTTAGAGAGGAGAGAGAGAGAGAAGGGTGAGGAGCATGAAGCATCAACTCCTATATGTGCCTTGACCAGGCAAACCCAGGGTTTCAAACCGGCAACTTCAGCATTCCAGGTTAACGTTTTATCCACTGCGCCACCACAGGTCAGGCTCAGGGCCTAAATTTTTTATTTTAATTTTTATTTATTTATTTTTTACAGAGACAGAGTCAGAGAGAGGGACAGACAAACAGGAATGGAGAGAGATGAGAAGCATCAATCATCAGTTTTTAGTTGCGACACCTTAGTTGTTCATTGATTGCTTTCTCATATGTGCCTTGACTGTGGGCCTTCAGCAGACCAAGTAACCCCTTGCTGGAGCCAGCGACCTTGGGTCCAAGCTGGTGAGCTTTGCTCAAACCAGATGAGCCTGCGCTCAAGCTGGCGACCTCGGGGTCTCGAACCTGGGTCCTCCACATCCCAGTCCGACGCTCTATCCACTGCACCACCACCTGGTCAGGCGGTCAGGGCCTAAATTTAAAAATTTTAAATTGGTTTTAGTGAGAGAGGAAGGGAGGAAGAGGAGGAGAGAGAGGAACATTGATCTGATCCTGTATGTGCCCTGACCAGGGATCGAACTGGCAACCTCTGTCCTTTTGGATGATGCTCTAACCATCTGAGCTATCCAGCCAGGGCAGGAAAAACTTTTTTTTTTTAATTCCTTCAGCTGGGTGCAGAGAATGGACTGTAAGGGAATACAGTGGGCAGTGGAACCAATGAAGAGAAAGCTGCCCCTAATTCCAAGGAGAAAGTTCAACCAAGGAAGACCTTGGTTGTGGTGGGGGCAGAGCAGCAGGAGAGAAGAGGAGGATTTAGGAAGTGGAATCTGGGAGGGGAAGGGGAGTCCTGGGGGGAATCTCCAGGAAGCAGCCTTTGTGGGGGAAGATGGGTCTGCCGTTGCCCCCCAGGACTGGATCCTGGCCCTGGGCTGTGGTTTGCTCCTGGAGGTGACTACTGAGACCAATAACAGGCATCTCAAGCCTCTCGGGGCTCCCATAGGCCAGTCCTAAGGCACGTAAAGAGACAGGTGGGCAGAGAGGGTGGGGGGGCCTCCTGTTCAGGCCTTTCAGCTAGGATTTGGGGTGTGGGGCTTAGCAGGGTTTCAGTCTGCATGTCCATCTATCTGCCTGACAGGGACCCATGCTCAGCAGAGTAGCCCATGTGAACTGAGTAGCCTTGCAGTACTGTTTGCTGGCTCCTGGGAGCTGTCCAGTGGATTGAAGTGGTCCTTGGGAAAGGCCAGCTTCCCTGAGAGTTGAGTGGTCAGGGCTGAGAAGAGACTGTTAGGAAGGTCTGAGGGTGGGGGAAGCCCCCGTAACTGGGGCCTGGCTCTGGGCTGAAGGGAGGGGGCCTTTCTTCCCTCCTCTCCTTGGAGGTAGGGGCCACCAGGGGGCACGGGAGGAGGGGCAGCTTGCAGCTGGAGACTGCTGGTTTCCACTTGGAAGCCCTCTTTATTTGGCCAGTGATGGAGAAAGGCTGGGGTCAGAGTGCACTCATCCCCATGGAAACAGCAATGAGCCTGGCCCCTAGGGGACCCTGGCCCTGGTGGGGGATGGGGAGACCAAGCTGGGCTCAGGGGCTCCTTTGGTTAAGGGGTCTGGACCTTGCTTTTGGCAGCAGCTTTTACAGGGAGGTCTGAACTCTGAGTTGCAGGGCCTGTGGCGAAAAGGAGCTGAGAAACAGAGGTGGCTTCAGCAGGGCCACAGAGAGAGCTCGGAGGGGTAAGTGGGTGGGTTGTGCCTCCTAGAACTTTACCCCGTAAGTGGGCGATTAGTAGTTGGTGGGCAGCCAGAGGAGTGAGGTTACAGGCCTTGCAGTGAGGGGACTCCCAGTTCTGCTTGATCTTGTGCTCCGTGGCTGCAGGGCTGGTTCCAGAGCCAGCAGGCAGGTCTGGGGTACTCTGGTCCTCAATGTCTTGCTCAGCTCAGTCTCAGCCTCGGATGCTGGCTGCAGGAGGTTGGGGATGGGGGCCGCAGGTAGGAGCCACAGTGGAGGGCAGCTGAACCTTAATGGTCAGAGCAGGATAGCCCTTACTCTCTGAAAGGCCTCTTGTCTATCTGTGGTTGCTACTTTGTGTCAAGACTGGCTTCTGCCCTGGCTGGGTAGCTCAGTTGGTTAGAGCATTGTCCTGATATGCCAAGGTTGTGGGTTCCATCCCTGGTTAGTGCAAATACAAACGTAAACCAGTGAATGCCTAACTAAGTGGAACAACAAATCAATGTTTCTCTCTTTCCCTTCCTTTCTCTCTCTAAAGTCAATAAATATCAATAAATATACAGAGTAAGATTCTTAGTCTCTCCATCGGCTTCATTTGCCCCTGTGTTAAGTTCCGAGTTTTCTTTCAGAGAAGTGACATAAGTCTCAAAGACCAAAAGAAGATTTGACCCCAGCTGCTGCCATTCTTGAGTGCCCTGCACATCTCTGGGTCCACTGGCTAAAGGCTTCACCTCTCCTGGCCCTCCACCACCTACCTACCTGAGGCCAGCTCTCCAAGAACAGCTGTTCTCTCAGCTCATCCTGCAGGGGAAACTACCCAGGCCTTCAGCACTTCCAAGCTGCGTGAGCACCAAAATAATTGCCCCAGAAACCAATGCCTACCTGTGGGAGCCTCACAGGTGAGCATACCTGTGAGGGATGTGCATCTGCAGATAGGACCTCCTTGTCCAGGAATCTACCTCTTCTTGGCTTCCTGCAGCCCACCAGGCAAGGCACATGGGTATGTGTAGATCTGGGGGGCTGTCCAGTTAGCCAGATTTGCTTAAAATATCTCAGAACCTCCGACAGACAGCTGGAAGCCCGCATTGGGCAGGAAAAAGACCAGCTAGCCCCAAATAACTTTCTTCAAGAAAAGCCAAACACACACACTTGAGTGGTTTGAATAAATTTACATGTTGATTGCATTATTCTGAATCAGATTTTTTGGGGGTGGGGGTGGGGGAGAGGAGCCTTCATTCCAAATCTATCAAATAAAATGAGATACAGTGGTGATTTATCTTGTATTACAGGGACTTAAAAGGTGTTGGGGCGGCCATAAGTTTTCAGGCTTGTTTTGCAGAGGGGCCCAGAGGCATATGGCAAAATGCAAATGTAAGGGGCCACTGCCCAGCTAGACCTCTTTTTAGAGGCTCTGGGTGGGCAGGGTATCTCTTCCGGTTGCTTGAGCTTGCCAGGACCCTGCAAGGACATTGCACACAGCATGACCTCACCATAGAGTTCCCAGACAAAAAGGTGAACAATTCCATAATCCCTGTCAGCTGGGATACTGGGGAGGGCCTTATCCCAGCCCTGGTGTGCACTAAGGTAGCCCCTGTTCTGGTGGGAAGCAGCTGTAGCTGGCAGCTGGCCAATTTCTCTTTATTGAGTGCTGCTTACTAGAGTCCTGCACTGGCAGAACTGACCAGGCCTTTGTACCCTCAACCCCTCAGTCACTGGATATGGCTGGTCCAAGGAAGGGGTGAGTCTGGCAGTGAGGTGGCTCCCTGCAGCTGAGACAGACCCTGTAGGAGCTGGCAGCTGGAGGGTGGGCAGGAAGATTCTTCAAGGGAAACGTGAGTGGCGACCATATGGATTATTGCCCTCACCACAGAATATTCCCAAAGCTGGACTCTGACCAGAGGCTGGCACTCCTGGGCCTCTGCCCCACCCCAGCCTCACTAGAATGGCACCCCCACCCCACCCCACCCCACCCCCGCTCCCTCCAGCAGTTTCAGGGACTGTGATCCCTGACGCTGACCACGGATACCCCACTGCACCCAGCTCCAGGCCAGCCCTAAGCCTGGGAGGCGGGGGAAGGTAACAGCTGAACCCAGGCCCTGTAGATATTCTGCAGGAAGACTGCAATGCCACGCTGCCTGCCGGTTCCCTCATCGCTGTGGTTGTTTGTCTGTGACCATCTCTGCCAAGTCGCTACGACAAGGTCCAGGACTGCAGGGGTGGAGGGGGCTCTGCACCCTCGGGAGCCTCTTCACTCTCCCTAGCACAGCCCAACCCGAGTTCCGCGTGGGGGGCACTGGCCCCGACCGCCACCTTCCCTACTAGGAGGAAGCATCGCCAGGCCAGGGACCATCCTCCTGCGCCCGCGGCCCAAGTGGCTCCCGCGCGTGGCGCGTACGAGCGCAGGGCGCCGGGCGGGTGGACAGCACAAGGAGGGCGCCGCGGCCCACATCCCGAGCCGAGCCGCGCGCGGGGTGGGCTCACGGGCGGCGATTGGTCGCGCGCGGCCGTGACGTCATCACGCGCTTCTCGCTCCGGCCTCCACTTCTGGCTCCGAGCATCTCGGTTCAGCCGACGCCTGGCGCGCGCCCTGCGGAGGAGCGAGAGCGGGCGCGCCTTGGCGCTGGTGTGAGGCGGCTCGCGGGTCCCACGGCCCCGGCCCCGCGGCCTCGGCCCCGTGCGGCCCCCCCCCCTCCCACCCGGCCCGCGGCCGCCGCCCCGCCCCGCCCCGCTCGCCCGGCGCGGATTTGAAAACCCGGCCGCAGCCCGCGAGCGCGGCAGCCAATCAGCGGCGCGCACTTTCCCGCGGCTTCTGCGGCGGCGGCGGCCCGGCGGCGGCGGCTCTCGGGGCGGGCGGGCGGGAGCGCGGGGGCGGGGTCGGCGCCGCGCGCGGAGAGCCTCGGCCTGGCCGCGCTGCGCCCGCCGCCGCCCCCTCCCCTCCGCGGCCGGCCCTGCCTTCCCCGCGGCCCCGGCCCCTTCCCCGCCGCCGCCGGAGCTGGGAGCCGCCGCCGTCCGAGGATGCGACGCACCGCAGGTCACTGGGGCCGCCGGGCCGCCGCAGGCCTGAGGGCGGGACAGGGGTCTGGGCTGGGGGCGCGAGGGGACCGGGCGGTCACGGGGCGGCGGGCCGGCGCGGCCATGTTGGGCCTCCGCGGCGGCTGCACCTGTGCCGGCCTGCCGAGCCGGGCGGCCTTTGTTCGCGGCGGCGCCGAGCGAGCTGGGCCGCCGGCCTTTGTGAGACGCGGGCCGAGCCGGGGTCGGGCCGCGGCCGGGCGGTGGGAGGGGCGCGGCTGGGAGGCGCTTTTTTGTCTGCATTGGGTCCCTGCATGACAGTGGCGGGCGCCGGCCGTTGGTCCAGCGCGGGCGCCCGGGAGCCGTACTGGATGGGCCTTGGCAGGTGGCGGCGGGCGCCGGGTATGGGGGACCCCACCGGACGGTGGGGCGCTTGCCGCTCTCGGCCCCGCCTTGGCGACCCCGGTCCTCAGTCCTGGGGGGCGTACAAGGGGGGCCCCTGAGGCCTCAGGACGCGCTGAAACGCGTCCCCTGTCCGCGCGCTGGCTCGGGCCCCCCCCACCCCTCCACTGGCCAGGAGGGCGGTTTCAAATCGAGGCATTTAAAAAAAACGCTGGTCTTGACTTTGGGTGGAAGGAACGCGGACCCATGGCAGCCTTCGTTAGTCTTTTCTCCCGGTGCCTCTGGACGTGAACAGTTTCAGATTTGACATTTCAGTGTAAACTTTGTAGCACAACGACGTGAATCATTTCCAGGCAGGTAGTAATTGGCGCCCTGGGGTGTGTGTATGTAACAAAACCCTGAAGAGAGAGGACCAGGGAGACTCAGTGAATTGGGAGCAGGTTAGGGAAGTAAGTTCTTCACTGACAGCCCGCGCTCACACTTCAAGGCCTTGGCTTTTCAATGAGTTTAAACACGGAGATGTATGTTCCTTAATCTCTAACCAACTTGAACGCCTCTTGTTAGTACCACAGGTCGGTTGTATCCAGTCTGTTTTAGGTACCTTTTAATATGGTTATCAAGATGGAAAATAAGCTATCCCATTTATGTGGTTGGAACTGTAACTCTTGTTTTCCAGAAGTGATTTAAGTCTCCTAGTTACATATTTAAATGTGAGGAGAGAAACAGTATTAAAAAAAACCACAACTCCAAACAGGAACATGAAGGAAACAGTTCTGTGAGCACAGACCTCACTTTCCTCATGTGTCAGTGTGTGGTCCTGCACCCCACAACCAGCCCTGGTTCAAGTCTAAACTGCCGCCTGGAAGTGAGGAGGACTCATGCCTTAAGCACGATGGCTTTGAGTCATTTCCTTTCCTTTTCTTCCATTTTCTCAGACGCCCAGCAGCCTTCAGTTTGGGGCCAGTGGTTGCTAATGTGAGGGCTCACCGCATGGTTGTGAGTTTGTGTAAGCTTTGTGAAGAACTCTGATCTCTTGAGTACGAAAATCCTCCCCTCCTGGCTGCATTGCTACCGACTGAGGCTGGCCTCTGGGTCCAGCAGTAAACGTTCCATTTTAAGAACATCAGATAAGTAACTTCTTGAGTTTCAGAGACTGCTGGGCAGTTAGTTCCTCCTGTGTGTGCACATACACGAGAGGTTCATGTGTAATGTGTAAACTTAAGAACTTGAAATTTGTGGAGACATACAGAGGAAACCGAGGTAAACAGGCCATCAGTTGTGGCTACCGGGCTTACATTTTTTATGCAGCTGATTTTACGCAGGGCTGTTGAAACGGTCTGGCTGAGGTATGAGGAAGCAGATGAAGAGTGAGTCAGAATTACAGGGGTTAGAGGCCCTGCGGCTGGGCTTCCAGTGTGTCCAGCCTTCCACCTACTCCATGTCCTCTCCTCCTCCAAGTAATCCAACCTTGAGAGGCTTACTCATATCGCAGAATGTAAATTAAAACTAATTAGTTACTTCCTCTTTTATGGTTTGGTGCTTCAGTGTAGAACATGTAAAAGTTGGTGGAATTAGATTTACTAAGAAGTGCTGATGAGAAGATAGAAAATGCTAATAAAATGTGCGCAATGTGAGATACAGGGTTCTTGTCACCAAGCACACATAAAAGGATGTGCTTCAATGATGGTGAGCCTGACCTGTGGTGGCACAGTGGATAACGTGGTAACCTGGAACGCTGAGGTCACCGGTTCAAAGCCCTCAATGAACAACTAAAGTGAAACAGCTATGAGTTGCTACTTCTCACTCCCTTGCCTCTCTCTCTCTGTAAAATCAATAAATAAAATCCTTAAAAAATAAATAAAATGATGCCAAAAGGTCATCATCCAAATTTAAGTTCTTTGTCCTTTTTTATCTGGACAGATAATCTTTTTAAAAAATTGATTAGAGAGAACAAGGGAGAGAGAAATATATCAATTTTATTGTTCTACTTATCTATGCAATCATTGGTTATTTCTTGTATGTGTACTGGCCCGAGAATTGAACCCACAACCTTGTATGTATAGGGATGACGCTCTAACCAACTGAGCTACCTGGTCAAATAATCTTTCCAAATAAAGGCTTTAATCAGCAGGAACTGAAGAAACAGGCTTTAGAGTCACATATTTGGTGTACTGAGTTGTTGGTGTTTTTGTTTGGTGGACTACTTGGCTGTAGAATGTATGCAGTTTTGGACCAGCTTCTTAGTCATCTGAGCCTCACTCTTTTGCTGGACTACAATAAATGTGTCCTTCTTTGCCACATACTTGGTGCCCTCTCCTGACTCCATGCTTTTGTGTAGACTTTTGTTGGGTGTGGACCACTGCTAGTCCTTGCCTTCTGAGTACAGAGGACCCAGCCTTTTCATGGCTGCCTGTGACCTTTCTCCCCTGTTGGCTGGGCTCTTGGAGGTAGGAGGACTCTCATCGCCTCTGCGGGTGCCCCCTCATGGCAGGTACTCAGTAAAGGTTGAATTAATGGGCATAGGGTTTAGGATAAACAAACAACCCTTTTTAATGCCAGCATTCGGCCCGTTTGCCTCTCTTTTTTTATAAGTCATTTTGGAGCAGAAAGAGACCCTCTGGAAGAAGCTGAGTGTGGAAAGTAAGGGGCTGCCCAAGGGCACCTTTCTTTAATCAGGGAGCCAAGAGTGTTTGCCAGCAGGCCTCTTTTCTTTCTTTTCTTTCTCATCATAGCTGACTCAAACATTAAACAAAAAATTATGAGCATGTAAGTACAACAGAACAGACCTGTAACTTTCTCTTAGATGATGCAAGCATTGATGTTTCCACAGTACCTCTTGGTGTCACTGAGCAAGGTAAAAAATATAAAGTCTACAAAATACAAAAGCCAGAGGTGACATGGAAGTTCCAGAGGGTTAGGCTCATACTGTACAAACTGTCTTTTACATGATTTGTTCATTTCTTTTTCAGGAAAGGTTATTTACAGTAAGCACTTGGGGGAGAACAAGACTGAAGTTGGTTACTGCAGGGACTCATCAGCATTTTGCATCTGTCTGTGATTGCAACGTAGCTGTTGAAGGAGTTGATTGATTTGATGAAATTTGGTTTGCTAGTTAAAAAAAAATCAACACAGACCTCAGATTAGTGTTCTGGGGTCTGCCTTCCAAAAGCAAATGGCCAACGATGAGTTTTGAAAGCATCTTAATTTCTGTAATACTTAATGGTTTTGACAAAACATACAAGGATAGAAACTGCAAAGTGTAGGTTGAGCTGAGTGCTGGCCTTTGCTAGTGGGTGTGTAGAGTGTTCTACTGGAAGGAGTTGGGGACCTCCATTTTTGTTTTAACTGGGTGTCATTAAAAGACTTGAGGATGGCCCTATCTAGTTGGCTCAGCAGTAAAACATCAGCCTGGCATGTGGAAGTCCTGGGTTTGACTTCTGGTTAGGGGACACAGGAGAGGTGACCATCGGCTTCTCTATCCTCCCCTTTTCCCTTTCCCCTTCCCCCTTCTCTGTCTGTCTCTCTTTCTCTTTTTCTTTCTCTTTTTCCTCCACAGCCACAGCTTGAATGGTTTGAGCAAGTTGGCCCTGGGCACTGAGGATGGCTCCATGCCTCCACTTCATGCACTGAAATAGCTCTGTTGCTGATCAACGGAACAGTGGCCCGAGAGAGGCAGAGCATCACCCTGTAGGGGGCTTGCCGGGTGGATCCCAGTTGGGGTGCATGGGGGAGTCTGTCTCTCTGCCTCCTTGCTCTGCCACCTCTCACTTAATAATTTTTTTTTAAAGGGACAGAGAGAGAGTCAGAGAGAGGGATAGACAGGGACAGACAGACAGGAACGGAGAGAGATGAGAAGCATCAATTATCAGTTTTTTGTTACGACACTTTAGTTCATTGATTGCTTTCTCATATGTGCCTTGACTGCAGGCCTTCAGCAGACTGAGTAACCCCTTGCTTGAGCCAGCGACCTTGGGTCCAAGCAGGTGAGCTTTTTGCTCAAGCCATATGAGCCTGTGCTTAAGCTGGCAACCTCGGGGTCTCGAACGTGGGTCCTCCACATCCCAGTCCGACGCTCTATCCACTGCGCCACCACCTGGTCAGGCTTTCACTTAATAATAATAATAAAAAAAAGAAAGTCGATGTGAATTCAGCTTATTCTGTTAGATGGTCTATAGCTACATCAGTGTTTTCACATTTCAGTTACTTTTTCACATGTTTTTGCTGCTGTGTTATGGAGGCCATCAGATCAGAAAGCATGTTTCTGACTCCAGAGTTACTGTCCTCAGTCAGTTCTGTGCACCTGGCCGGGTCTTTCTAAAATGTGCATGTGATCCTGTGAGGCCCGCTCTTCAGGGATCCGCATTGTCCTTTGGGGTTCAAGACCAGCCTCACTGCATTTCTTCTTTTGCCCTCTCCTGACCTCTTAGCTCACCTCTGGCTCCCATGCTTGTCCCTTGGGCCTTTGCACGGTCAGTTTGCCCCTTCCCCCATCCCCGTGCATATGTGGGCTCGGCTGGCTTTTCCTGTTCACTCCCCTCAGTTACTCAGCTTGTATGCCACGCCTAGGAAGCCACCGATTCCCTGCCTGCTTTGGGAGCTGCTCAGGGTGTGTCATCAGCACGTTGTCTCACCTACCTTGGGTGCTGTCCACGCTCACTCTGCTCCAGCCACTCTGGCCCCTGACGAGCTACCCACAGCCACGTGGGCCTCAAGCTATTGTCCTTGCTCTTCTTTTTGGACACCTCTGGGCACCTGCATGGCTTGCTCCTTTCCTGCCTTGACATCTTTGCCCCAACTGTCCCTTTCTAGGCATCTCCCCTGCCCACCCTTATCTCTGGCACTCACCCCCTGCCCCAGCCCTTTCTTTCCTTGCAGCAGCTTCCTCTGACAGGTGTGTTTCTTATTTGTCCGTCTTCATGAATGCATTGAGGTCTCTGTAGGGCGAGTTGTTTGGTCCTCTTGGCTTTGATTGCTGTCATACCCCCATGCTGTAGCGGTACTCGAGGGACTGTTTGAACGAATGGAGCCTCAGCCCCTTGTACTTTGTCCAAGATGTCCCAGAAGGGGTGTGGGTGATGAGGAGTGGCCTGAACATGCTTGCCCTGGTGTGAGGTGGGAAAAGTGTCACCTCACCATGGGCTGGTGACAGAGGTCGGAGGGAAGGCTCATGGACCAGTGCTAGAGAACAGTCGCCTTTCCAAGCACAGGGGTCAGGGTAGGAGGGGTGGGCAGATACAAAAAGAATGGTGTCCATGGGCTGGGGTCAGCGTGGGGCTCAGTGAGGGGAGAGTGGGCCCTGGGGGCTCGGGTTCACAGTTTGCAGGATGGGGGGGGGGCAGGGCGCCGTTCTCTTCTCACTGTGGACCAGTGGAGAGGGAAGGTGGGCCTAGCCTCTCATCTACTTCTGTTCTTCCCAAACAGAAGCTTGAGCTCACCCTCCGGCCGGCCGAGAACGGGCCCTGGAGCTTTGCTGTCGGCCCGAAAGAGGAAGCCCTAGATGGGGAGCATGGTGTGTGGTCCTTGCATGCTTTTCTGGCCTCTGTGCCCGCTGGTCCTCGGTGCTGCTCTGAGATGTCATTGTGCTGCTGCCGCAGCTCTGTGAGGAGCGGTGCTCCGTTCCGGCTGTGCTGCCTCCTGAGCCGTCCTGGGGGCGCTGCTGGGCTCCCGCCGGCCCAGCCTCCTTTCTTTGTCAGTGCTGGGCCCTGTGGCGGCTGCACGTTGTGCAGACTCTTGCCTTCCTCTCTGGGTTGTGAGTTTTTCAAGGTGAGGACCCTCTGACTGGTCTTCTGGGCTTCCAGCAGAGCCCAGAGGCACTCAGTTAACAAGTGGAGATACTTTTGCGTCTTCTGTTTTCCTAAAGATTTTTATTTTGTAAATATGTGAATTCCTAGATTTTTTTAAGTTAAAATATGTTAGAAAAAAAAGGCTTCTGAGTTGCTACCCCCAAAAGATTTGAAGTCGAGGTGCCATCTGTGCAGAGCTTCTCCGTAAGTGGCTTTGAGCTGCAAATCTTCTTTACCTCGTCTCATTGAATGCTCACAGCAGGAGACTGAATCCCAAAGATGTTAAGTAATGACCTGAAGTCACTGGGCTATAAGTGATTAGAGCTCCTGCAGGGCCCGGCCTCTCCCATTCTGTGCCCGGGGGCTTACTGCTCTGCCTCTCAGGGGACGTTTTAACAGACTCTCTGTCCTGGAATAGGAGGTGGGCCATCATATTTATTGATTTATTTTTAAGAGAGAGACAGACAGGCCTGACCTGTGGTGGCGCAGTGGATAAAACGACCTGGAAATGCTGAGGTCACCGGTTCGAAACCCTGGGCTTGCCTGGTCAAGGCACATATGGGAGTTGATGCTTCTAGCTCCTCCCCCCTTCTCTCTCTCTCTCTGTGTGTCTCTCTCTCCCTCTCTCTGTCCTCTCTAAAAATGAATAAATAAATAAAAAAATAAAAAAAGAAAGAGACAGACAGACAGGAAGAGAGAAGAGAGATGAGAAGCATCAACTTGCTGTTGCAGCACTTTAATTGCTCATTGATTGCTTTCTCATATGTGCCTTGATGGTCTGGGGGCGGCTCCAGCTGAGCCACTGACCCCTTGCTCATGTCAGCGACCTTTGGGCTCAAGCCAGCAACCATGGGATCATGTCTGTGACCCCATGCTCAAGCTGGCGACTTCTGGGTTTTGAACCTGGGTCCTCAGCATCCCAGGCTGATGCTCTATCCACTGCACCGCTGCCTGGTCAGGCATATCTTTTTGTTAGTAGGCACTGTACTTCTTTTTTTTTTTTTTTTTTTTTTTTTTTTTTGCATTTTTCTGAAGCTGGAAACAGGGAGAGACAGTCAGACAGACTCCCGCATGCGCCCGACCGGGATCCACCCGGCACGCCCACCAGGGGCGATGCTCTGCCCACCAGGGGGCGATGCTCTGCCCATCCTGGGCGTCGCCATGTTGCGACCAGAGCCACTCTAGCGCCTGAGGCAGAGGCCACAGAGCCATCCCCAGCGCCCGGGCCATCTTTGCTCCAATGGAGCCTTGGCTGCGGGAGGGGAAGAGAGAGACAGAGAGGAAAGCGCGGCGGAGGGGTGGAGAAGCAAATGGGCGCTTCTCCTGTGTGCCCTGGCCGGGAATCGAACCCGGGTCCTCCGCACGCTAGGCCGATGCTCTACCGCTGAGCCAACCGGCCAGGGCCTAGGCACTGTACTTCTGACTATCAGCTATGTCCTTGTCCCATGGAGTTTATAGAACTGTGAGGGGGACAGAATATCACTTTTTATTTATTTATTTATTTATTTATTTATTTATTTATTTATTTTTACAGAAGCAGAGATAGACAGGGACAGAGAGAGATGAGAAGCATCAATCATCAGTTTCTCGTTGCGCATTGCGACTTCTTAGTTGTTCATTGATTGCTTTCTCATATGTGCCTTGACCGCGGGCCTTCAGCAGTCGGAGTAACCCCCTACTGGAGCCAGCGACCTTGGGTCCAAGCTGGTGAGCTCTTTGCTCAAGCCAGATGAGCCCGCGCTCAAGCTGGCGACCTCGGGGTCTCGAACCTGGGTCCTTCCGCATCCCAGTCCGACGCTCTATCCACTGCGCCACCACCTGGTCAGGCTTTTTAAAATTTTTTTTTATTTATTAATTTTTTAAATTCATTTTTAGAGAGGAGAGAGAGAGGGAGAGAGAGAGACAAAGAGGGAGAGAGAGGAGAGAGAGAGAGAAGGGGGAGGAGCTGGAAGCATCAACTCCCATATATGCCTTGACCAGGCAAACCCAGGGTTTCAGAATATCACATTTTTGAAGAACCCGTGAAATGGGCTTGCCAAGTGATTGAACCTGAATCTTTATGGCTAACAACCAATTTACAGGAAGTACAGGGAGAAAGGAACACATTAACCACTCACTGCAGGATTGCCATTAGCGGGACTCAGAACATAGGAACCAGAAGACCAGTCACCTGGTTTGGTCAGCAAGGAAGGAGGAGGATCTGTGGATAAGAGATGGGAGGCATGTCACTAACTGCCCTCTGCAGGGTTTGTTGGCACCAAGACAAGGCTAGTTACAGACACAGCGAAACGCCACTCTGTTACTTGGGACAGAAATTAGAACACTCACTAGATTTGCTAGTAAGGAATTCCAATTTTTTTAGCTCCCATAGTGGTTTTGTTGTGCTGAAGAAAAGAATCTGTCCCTTTCAGAGATGCATACAGATCTTTACCGATGAGGTGAGGCACCATCTGTTTGCTTCATGCGTCTGTGAGGGGAGCAGTGAGTGTGGCTGGATCAGGCCGGCATGGGTCGATGGTGGCATGGGTATGCAGGATTCTACGTAGTTTATCGACCGTTGCATGTGTTCAGAACTCTGCAGAACAAAAGAAAGCCAAGAAGGAACGACGGGGGTGTCTAGGGCGATTCTCCCTAACTGGGGACCGGGGTTAGTGCTGGATGGAGCAGGGCAGTGCTTGAGCTGGTGGGCATGAGTATTGCACATGCAGGCACAGCCTATGCAGAGACCCTGGGTAAGAGCAGAAGGCCAGGCTGGTTTGGCTGGACCAGCGGGGGGGGGGGGGGGGGGGGGGAGGGGAGAGGGAACAGTTGGAGGTTCTTGCAGGAAGGGTGTGTGTGAGTGTGAGTGACGAGGCTCTGTCTGCTCTGGACAGCACATGCTTCAGTCCTCTGTAGAGCTGTTGAAAAGGGACGTATTGCTTCTGAGTGGAAGCTATAGGAGACATGTGCCTTATCACACACTCTTTCTGTCTTTTTTTTTTAATTAATTAACTAATTAATTTTTTATAGAGACAGTGAGTCAGAGAGAGGGATAGACAGGGACAGACAGACAGGAACAGAGAGAGATGAGAAGCATCAATCATTAGTTTTTCACTACACGTTGCAACACCTTAGTGGTTCATTGATTGCTTTCTCATACGTGCCTTGACCACGGGCCTTCAGCAGACCGAGTGACCCCTAGCTGGAGCCAGCGACCTTGGGTTCAAGCTGGTGGACTTTTGCTCAAACCAGATGAGCCCACACTCAAGCTGGCGACCTTGGGGTCTCAAACCTGGGTCTTCTACATCCCAGTCCAACGCTCTATCCACTGCGCCACCGCCTGGTCAGGCCACTCTTTCTGTCTTTTGTGAAAGCACGCATGTGTACTCTGAGCAAGGATACCTTTGGGTTGAGCCAAGCAACAGCTGATTGCTGTGGGGCTTGATACTGCACCATAACCTAGTGCAGTGGTTCTCAAAGTCTGGTCCCCTGGGAACTTGTTAGAAAGGCGGATTCTCACCCCCCCCCCCCCACTACTGAATTACGAGCTCTGGATGGGGCCCAGCAGTTGTGTGGTGCTGAGCCTGCGCCTGGCGCTGATGGCCTCAGCACTGAGAGCCTGTCTGCCAGTTTGTTGATTGATAAACCAGTGGGGAGACTGTTTGTCCTGAGAAAGATGGTGGTGATGGACCAGCACTGACGACGTGGTGGGGAGAGAAGTGCAGCCAAACTGACCAGCCTGTTGTTTGGGCTCTGAGAGACGCTGGGTGGGGGGGGAGGGGTCAGTGATGGCCCCTAGTTTTTCCTTTCCTTTCTTTTCCCCATTTCCCCACCTCTCTGCCCTCTGGAGGGCAGCCATTTACTCTATCTGTGAGTCTGTTTCTGTTTCATGGTGTTGATTCATTTGTGGGGTTTTTTTTTTGTTGTTTTTTTTTAGATTCTACTTGTAAGAAAAAATTATATGGCATTTGTCTTTCTGTGTCTGACTTATTTCACTTAGCATAGTACCCTCTAGGTCCGTTTATGTTTTTGCTGGTGGCAGAATTTCATTCTTTATTATTGCTGAGTAGTATTCCATTATATGTGTACCACAGCTTTTTTTATCCAGTCATCCATCGAAGGACACTTAGGTTGATTCCATGTCTTGGTTATTGTGAAGAATGCTGCAGTGAACATAAGGGTGCATGTGTCTTTTTTTTTTTTTTATTCATTTTTAGAGAGGAGAGGGAGAGACAGAGAGAGAGAGAAGGGGGGGAGGAACTAGAAGCATCAACTCCCATATGTGCCTTGACCAGGCAAGCCCAGGGTTTTGAACTGGCGACCTCAGCATTTCCAGGTCGATGCTTTATCCACTGCGCCACCACAGGTCAGGCTGTATGTGTCTTTTTGAATTAGTGTTTCGAGATTCTTTGGCTAAACCCAGAAGTGGATTCACAGTTCCATTTTTAATTTTTTGAGGAATCTCCATACTGTTTTACACAGTGGCTGCACCAAATGCATTCCCCCCAGCAGTGCAGAGGTTTGCCTTTCTCCACATCCTCACAATACTTGTTTGTTGATTTATTGATTAGCCATGCTGGCAGCTGTGAGGTGGTAGGTGGTTGTGGTTTGATTTGCATTTCTCTGATGATAAGTGATTTTGGGCACCTTTTCATTTGTCTGTTGGCCATCTGTGTGTCCTCTTTGGAAAAATGTGTGTTCAGGTCTTTGATAATTTTCTAAGTCTTCTGTTTCTGTTTAGAACTCCTATTATGTAGATGTTTCATTAGCATGATCTTTATATCTTTTTCTTTTTTTTCCTCTCTTCCCCCTCCCTCCCTCCTTTCTTCTTCCTCTCCCTTTGGCAAGACTGTAGGACATGGGCCCTGGCTGGTTGGCTCAGTGGTAGAGCGTCAGCCTGGCGTGCAAGGGGTCCCGGGTTCGATTCCCGGCCAGGGCACACAGGAGAAGCGCCCATCTGCTTCTCCACCCCTCCCCCTCTCCTTCCTCTCTGTCTCTCTCTTCCCCTCCCGCAGCCGAGGCTCCATTGGAGCAAAGATGGCCCGGGCACTGAGGATGGCTCTGTGGCCTCTGCCTCAGGCGCTAGAATGGCTCTGGATGTAACAGAGTGACCTCCCAGAGGGGCAGAACATCGCTCCCTGGTGGGCGTGCCGGGTGGATCCCGGTCGGGCGCATGCGGGAGTCTGTCTGACTGCCTCCCCGTTTCCAGCTTCGGAAAAATGAAAAAAAAAAAAAAAAGACTGTAGGACATGGATGCTCTCTGGTTGCCTTCTTTTGTCCCCTAGCAGTAGGGGGATGCTATTATAACATGCTATAATTTATAGTTATTTTGGGAATATTTTTACATTTTTGTAATGTTCCTTTAAACATCTAGAGAAAATCTTTAGCCTGACCAGGCAGTGGCGCAGTGGATAAAGTATCAGCCTGGGACACTGAGGACCTAGTTTGAAACCCTAAGGTTGCTGGCTTGGGCCCAAAGATTGCTGGCTGTAGCAAGGGGTCACTGGCTCAGCTGGAGCCCCTGCCCAAGTCAAGTCATGTATGAGAAAACAATCAATGAACAACTAAAGTGCTGTAACAATGAGTTGATGCTTCTCATCTCTCTCCTGTCTCTCTCTTTCTCTCTCTCTCTCTCCCCCTCTCTCTCTTGCTAAAAATACAAACAAACAGAAAACACTTTAACTAGATAATGTATTCCCATGCCTCAGAGTTAGAGGGTAGCGTGACAGTCCCCTGGACCCCGGCCCAGCACCTGCCACCACCCCGAGCTGCAGTGGGTGTTGAGGGACACTGGGCCGGCGGGTACGCTCCAGCCTTGGCCGGGGGTTCTTGGGATTTCTCTCACTTCTCTCATTGCGTGTTTCTTTGAGTTCCCAGTTTTCTTTTGCTCTTAAGTTCTTGTCTCAGTAAGTTTCTTTGGGTGCCTGGTGGACCTCAGTGGAGGGCTGAAGGAGCCAAGGGAAGGTCAGGGTCTGAGGGCTGTCCTCTGGGCTCTGCAGGGCGCTCACCACTGGCCTTGCAAGGTGCCTTCCCACTCTGGGCGCTGCGCTGCGTCCAGGTCCCGGCACTGAGCTGTCGCTCAGCTGGCCCACTGGCTGCCTGGCTGTGTGGGGCGCGGACTTCAGGCCAGTCCCTCCCCAGCCCCAAGCCCCTGTCTTTGCGGCAGGTGACCCTGATGTTGAGGGAATTGTCATGCTGCTGGGAGTGTGTTTCAGACAGAAAAAAGGTTCTCACAGATACGTGAGTGATACAGATTCATGTGTATCCCTGTCCATTCGATGACATGAGGATTTAAGAATGAGGTAAAATTCAATTAACATAAAATTCACCATTTAAACCATTTTAAAGCTTATAATTTGGTGAGTTTTTTAGTAAGTTCTCAGCATTGCATACTGTCACCACTGATTCCAGAATATCCCCATCGTCCTGGGAAGGAGCCTTGTGACCCTCACCCCAGCCCCTGGCAGCCACCATCCCGCCCTCTCTGTGGACGTGACTGTTCCCAGCATTTTGTGTGAGCGGCGTCCTGTACTCCTGGCCTGTGCTGACTTCTTTCCCCCAGCTTCATGCTTCCCAGCTCCATCCGGCTGTGACGCATCTGTGCCCTGCTCCTGTCTACGGCCGCCCAGTGCCCTGCTCTGGGGGTGGGTGACGTTCCTTGTGTCCACTTATCCATTGTTGGACATGCACTTGTTTTTGCTTTTATGAATATTCCTGTGAAGGTTCATGCACGTGTTTTTTAATTTTATTTTAATATTTTTAGCAGGAGAGAGATGGAAAGGAAGGAAGGAAGGAAGGAAGGAAGGAAGGAAGGGAGGGAGGGAGGAAGAAAGAAAAGAAAAGAAGGAAAGGAGGGAGGGAGAGATGAGATGAGAAGCATCAATTCCTAGTTGCATCACTTAAAAGTTGTTCATTGATTGCTTCTCATTTGTGCATATCTTGACTGGGGGCTCAGGCCAAGCCAGTGACCCCTTGCTCATCCCAGCGATCTCAGGCTCAAGCCGATGATCATGGGATCACATCTGTAATCCCACACACAAGCCAGGGACCCAACACTCAAGCTGGTGAGCCTGCACTCAAGCCAGCAACCTTGGGTTTTGAACCTGGTGCTGGTCTACAGGGTCCCAGGTCGACGCTCTATCTAGTGCGCCACCGCCTGGCTTTGTGTGTTTATTTTGTTCTTTAGATTCTACACATAAGGGTGATGATATGTGTGACTTATTTCACCTCTAAGTCCATCCAATGCTAGGATTTCGTTCCTTTTTTATGGCTGAGTAATATTCCATTCCATATACCACATCTTTATCTACTCGTCTATGGATGGGCTCTTGGGTGGCTTCCATCTCTTGGCTATTGTAAATAATACTGCAATAAAAATAGGGGTGCACTTGACCTGTGGTGCAGTGGATAAAGCATTGACCTGGAAGGCTGAGGTCGGTTACCAGTTTGAAACCTTGGGCTTGCTTAGTCAAGGCACAGATGAGACGCAACCAGTGAACAACTAAAGTGAATCAACTATGAGTTGCTACTTCTGGCTCTCTGTCTCTCTCTTTCCTCTCTCTGTAAAATCAGTAAATGAAATCTTAAAAAAAAAAAGTTTCCAGACAAGCTAGCTGTCGTTGGGGAGCCCGGTTGCTCCCAGTTGAGGACGGCCACTCTGCGTGGCTGTGGCTGCAGGCCTTGCTGTCACCTCCGCAGTCGGGTGCTTCTGCTGTCCCTCCTTGGAGGGCCTCCCTGGTGGCCTCACAGGGTGCTCTTGGTGGGCGACCTCCCTGCCTGTACCTTGACTAGCTGCTCCTTGGGGTCTTGGTGCCCTCAGGGACTATAGCTGTACAGTGAAGACCCTGCATTATGACAGTGTGGCCAGAGGGGTCTCACACTTGGGCCCAGTGATCAGTGTGCACATGGCCGGTAGTACACATTAGGGCCCAGCAGTTGCCCTTGGCGAAGTTTTCTTCAGGTGGTAACTTTGTCCAGTTTACGGCCACTCCTGTCATGGCCTTTAGTTTGGGCTGAGGCAGGGCTGGGTTGGGATGGGGATGGGGTGGTGGCCAGGCCCCCGCCAGGACGGACGCACGCCGCTGTCTCCCTTTCTGCCTTGGCTCTCCCCATCACTGAAGTGTGCCAGGCACAGGGCGGCTGGTTTTCTACTTTGCTGACCAAGTGACCGGCTCACGGTGCGGAACCTCTGCCTGGGGCCGCAGGGGGACAGGCCTGGCTCTGCGCTCCGGGCAGGGGGTGGTGGCGTCTCTCTGAGGAGCATAAGGCAGATCAGGTGATGTGTCCACCACCACATCGCTTATGAGGTCGTGGCCCAACTTGCCTGGCTTTTGTGTTCTGTTCCTTAAAGGCTGCTCCAGTTCTTTTTTTTTTGCTTTGTGATTTTGTGTCATTTTTGTGGTATTAGAACTGCCTTCTGTGATCTAAATCATTATACACCAATGGTTTTCAACCGCTGGTCCGTGGGCTGGTGCTGATCTACCAGGTGTTTCGTGCCAGTTCGTGAGAGAGTTAACCACCCTGACACTGTATGAAGTTAGCTCTTTTGCGGGCCGGCGGTTGAGAACCACTGCAGTACATCATAAACTGGCTCAGAAAAAAACCCCCCAAACCCACAACATTGTAGAGATGTTGGTGCACGCATTTAGGTTTTAAATGTAACACCTTTCTTTCTTTCTTTGTTTTTCCTCATAGTGTAGGGTTCTGAGGACAGAAGCATCTGGCCTGAATGGAATTTAGCATCAAAAAAAGTCCTCTTTCTGTTGAGAAAGTGGTGAAGTACATGAGGATGAAGCAGGCACCGGAGATGCTGGGCGGCACCAACGGGAAGGCCCCGAGCTGCGAAGTGAACCGCGAGTGCTCCGTGCTCCTGGGCAAAGGCCCGCTCTCCGCGGGGCTGCAGGAGGGCGTCATGCAGAAGTTCAACGGCCACGACACGCTCCCCTTTCTCCCGGCAGAGAAGCTGAAAGACCTGACCTCCCGCGTTTTCAATGGAGAACCCGGTGCTCATGATGCCAAACTGCGTTTTGAGTCCCAGGAGATGAAAGGGGCCGGGACCCCGCCTAACACTACCCCCATCAAAAATGGCTCTCCAGAAATCAAACTGAAAATCACCAAGACGTACATGAATGGGAAACCTCTCTTCGAGTCTTCCATCTGTGGGGACGGTGCTGCAGCTGTGTCCCAGTCAGAGGAGAATGGACAGAACCCAGAGAGTAAGGCGAGGAGGAGCCGGAAGAGGAGCATCAAGTATGACTCTTTCCTGGAGCAGGGCCTTGTGGAAGCAGCTCTGGTGTCCGAGGCCTCGAGTCCCTCAGACAGAAAGGTACTCATGGGGGTTCTGCCTGGGGTGGGGCCGCACAGCAGCCAGCCCGTGACCCGTGACCCATGACCCATGACCCATGACCCGTGCCCGGGAGAGCTCCCAGGGACAGCGCCCTGTGTTTGGTGGCTGCAGGGGTGGGGACAGTGCTGCTGAGAGGGCTGGGTTGTGGCGTGGGCCCTGGCTCCAGGACCCAGCATGGCCTCTTTTAGGCCTCCCAGCAGGCTGCTGAGCCTGTTCTGAGGCCCAAAGAGGTCAGCTAAATATATAAGGTTAAAATGGTAAAAAGAGGTCAGATCAGTTTCTGGACCCAGGTGTGGTCAGTTCCAGACCTTCCGGCGATACTATTTTCATGGGGGTCCTGTTCTGAATGTTCTGTGGCCTCGTGCTGGTCAGTTGGTGGAGGTGTGTCGGGGCCTATTGTGGGGTTTCCAGTTCCCTCCCATCCAAGGACTGAGCTGTGCGGAAGAGGCCTGCCTGTCACCCTTCCCAGTGGTCCCTGTGGACTCACCGTCTCCTCCCCCTGGGGGCCCCGCAGAGGGCCTGCCTCCTTGGGGACTGGCTGTGATGCACAGTCATCTTCCTGGTGCCCAGCGCCAAGTCCCGCCCTTGAACACACTTGACTGAGCTTCACTCATCACAGGCTGGGCTGTAGAACCCTAGCCTACCTACCGTGGAAGGATGTGGTACTTACGTCATTATGTCTTAAAGGACACTCAGGGGGCCCACCACTTAAATGAGTATAAGCCGTATAAAACCTCCAAGGAACCTTGTTCCCGGCCGGCGGAACCAGGGAGGGTGCTGTTCCCACTTGCAGGGTACAAGAGGGTAGCTGAAGCCAGCTTTGGTTGTGTATCATCACCAAGGTTAGAGTATTCAGTTTAAAGTAGAGCCAACACCTGGTTGGTGGTGGCACAGTGGATAGAGCATCGGCCTGGGGCACTGAGGTGCCCCCAATTGGAAATCCTGAAATTGTCGCCAGCTTGAGTGTGGGATCATTCACATGATCCCAAGGTCTCTGGCTTGACTGGAGCCCCCCGGTCAAGGCACATATGAGAAGCAATCAATGAACAACTAAGGTGCCACAACTATGAGTTGATGCTTCTCATCTCTCTCCTCCTTCTTTCTCTCCCTTCCTGTCTTTCTCTCTCAAAAAATAAGTAAATCAATAAAAAGTCAATAAAAAAATCAATAAAATTATAGTTGAGCAGGCCCTGGCTGGGTGGCTGAGTTGAGAAAGCATTATCCTGGTGCACTGAGGCCGTGGGTTTGACCTCTGGGCAGGCATGGACGAGAAGCAGTGACTCTAAATGCAACAACTAAAGGGAACAATGGGTTCAGTCTTCTCCCTCGTCTTCTCCCTCTTTCCCTCTCCTCATTTCTCTCTTTCTATCTCTCTCAAATTAATGGAAAAGTTAAAAAAGTAAAAATAAAATTGTAGTCGAGGAATTTTATTTACAATTTCCACAGATAGGAGAAGAAATGGCCAAAATATCCTTGAACTTGTAAAATAATGAAGAACTTAGCAGGTTCAAAAGACGTAGATTGAGTACTCAGGGGCTTTTTAGGTCTCAGTCTTTTTTTTTTTTTTTTTGTATTTTTCTGAAGCTGGAAACGGGGAGAGACAGTCAGACAGACTCCCGCATGTGCCCGACTGGGATCCACCTGGCACGCCCACCAGGGGCGACGCTCTGCCCACCAGGGGGCGATGCTCTGCCCCTCCGGGGCGTCGCTCTGCCGCGACCAGAGCTACCCTAGCGCCTGGGGCAGAGGCCAAGGAGCCATCCCCAGCGCCCGGGCCATCTTTGCTCCAATGGAGCCTTGGCTGCGGGAGGGGAAGAGAGAGACAGAGAGGAAGGAGGGGGGGTGGAGAAGCAAATGGGCACTTCTCCTATGTGCCCTGGCTGGGAATCGAACCCGGGTCCCCCGCACGCCAGGCCGATGCTCTACCGCTGAGCCAACCGGCCAGGGTAGGTCTCAGTCTTATGATTATAATAGCGAGTTTCTAAAAATGCCATTCAGGGACCTGGACTGTAGGTTGCTGTGGAGGTGCCTGTGGTTGTGGTGAACTCACACAAGGGGAGAGGCCGCTGCAGGTGACTCCCCACCCTGCCACTTGGTTTTGTTAAAACGGATAAATCACCTGATTT
Source organism: Saccopteryx leptura (assembly GCF_036850995.1). Classification (NCBI taxonomy): domain Eukaryota; kingdom Metazoa; phylum Chordata; class Mammalia; order Chiroptera; family Emballonuridae; genus Saccopteryx; species Saccopteryx leptura. The sequence goes on from NC_089507.1 coordinate 976,511, forward strand.
CTGACTTACCATCTTCCAAGTGGGAACGCTACTACTTGTCCTGATGGGTTTGTCACATGGCTTAGATGACACAAATATGTAAAACAGTGTGTGAACTACTCTGAGAAAGCGTGCAATGTGACAGCTCTGAGCCCGCCCCCAGCCCCGTGCACACGCTGAGCCCCGAGGGCGTGGCCCCTGAAGAGGGCGGGGCCGCAGTGACTGTGTGTCCCCCGAAGAGCAGAACGCAAGTGCTGGGAGGAGGCCGCCACCTGTGTTCCATGGCGGAGAAACTGGGGTCAGAGCCCCAGGACTCAGATCACGAGGGGGCAGCTGAGACTTGCTGCCAGGCCCTGCTGCTGTCCTCACCACTCCGCCTCCTGCCACCCTGGGTGAGGCGTGTCCTGAGGGCTGGGGTTCCCTGAGAGTTCTGTGACTGATGAATAAAGGTCAGTCCAAGACCATCCACCAGGCTGGGAAATAGGCTTCGGCCACCACCTGCCTGCCGTGAGGCCTGCCTGTGTGGGAACCAGGCCAGCGCTTAGCTGACGGCAGGAGAGGCACGGTCTCAGTGACGCTGGCTGTGGGGGCGCTGATCTGGAAAAGAGGGGTGTGGGGTCCAGCCTGGTCGGTCCTCGGTCTCCTGTGGGTGAAAGGCTGGGCTCAATGTTGTTGTGGGCGTGACAGTGTCTGTCTGTCATTCATTTTAGGTTCCAGCTAAGAAAGAGTCCTGTCCGGGTGCTGGCAGAGACAAAGACCACCTGTTGAAATACAACATCGGTGATTTGGTGTGGTCCAAGGTGTCCGGTTACCCTTGGTGGCCATGCATGGTTTCTGCTGACCCGCTGCTTCACAGCCACACCAAACTCAAAGGTACTGCGTGGGGCGGTCCTCTGCCTCCCTCCTGCCCTCACCTTCCTCCCTTCCCTGCTGCTTCCTAGTCCTCCTTCAACAGCCCCATTTTGGGTCTTTCTTTTTTCTTTTATATTGTGTTAAAATGCACATGACATGACATTTGCCATCTTAACCGGGTTTAAGTGCACAGTTGAGTGATACTAAGCACCTTCCTATTGTGTGGCTCTGTCATCTTGTCACACTGACACTGTCCTCGTGAAACACTCCCGCCCCGCCCCTGCCCTAGCTCCTTCCTCCCCTCCCCCCGCACTGTCCTCTGGCTTCTTTCTGTGGTTTTGATTTGCATTTTCCTGATGATGAGTGATAACTGAGCATCTTTTCATGCGTTTACTGGCCCTGTGTATATTTGCTTTGGAGAAATGTCTGTTTAAATCCTTTGCTCATATTTGGATCGGGTTGTTTGTTATTGTTGAGCTTACCGGGGTTCACTTTTGCAGTTTTACATAGTCAGTGATTCAGAGGTGACAATGATCATTTCTTTTTACGTCCACTCAGGTTGTACTGTATTTGATTGAGGTAGTACTAGGGCAGAAGTGGTCTTTGTCTTGAATTGCTTTTTTCTTTTCTTTTTCTTTTTTTTTTTTAGTGTGAGAGAGAGGGCCAAACGGACAAACAGGAAGGGAGAGAGATGAGAAGCATCAATTCATAGTTACGACACTTTAGTTCTTTGTTGATTGCTTCTCATAGGTGCCTTGACCAGAGGGCTCCAGCTTAGCCAATGACCCCATGCTCTAGCCAGTGACCTTTGGGCTTAAGCTGGTGAGCCCACGCTGAAGTGGGTGACCTCAGAGTTTTGAACCTGGGTTCTCAGTGTCCCAAGCCAACTCTCTGTCCACTGCACCACTGCCTGGTTAGGCTGCAGGTTTTATGGTAAATAGCGTTATTTAGATGTACAGTAATTGCTTATTTTAGCATAACTTTTTATTTTTTTATTTTAACTTTTTTTTATTTATTCATTTTAGAGATGAGAGAGAGAGAAGAGGGGGAGGAGCAGGAAGCATCAACTCCCATATGTGCCTTGACCAGGCAAGCCCAGGGTTTTGAACCAGCGACCTCAGCGTTCCAGGTCGATGCTTGATCCACTGTGCCACCACCAGTCAGGCTAGCATAACTTTTTAGAAATAGTAGAGCATCGTGCTCGCTTCAGCAGCACATATACTAAAATTAGAAATAGTAGAGCATATACTAAGTTTGAGTTGTAAAAATGTCCCAGTTGGCCCTGGCCGGTTGGCTCAGTGGTAGAGCGTCGGCCTGGTGTGCAGGAGTCCCGGGTTCGATTCCCGGCCAGGGCACACAGGAGAGGCGCCTATCTGCTTCTCCACCCCTCCCCCTCTCCTTCCTTTCTGTCTCTCTCTTCCCCTCCCGCAGCCAAGGCTCCATTGGAGCAAAGTTGGCCCAGGCGCTGAGGATGGCTCCGTGGCCTCTGCCTCAGGTGCTAGAATGGCTCTGATTGCGGCAGAGCGACGCCCCAGATGGGCAGAGCATCATCCCCTGGTGGGCATGCCGGGTGGATCCCGGTCGGGCGCATGCGGGAGTCTGTCTGACTGCCTCTCCGTTTCCGACTTCAGAAAAATACAAAAAAAAAAAAAGTCCCAGTTAATTTTATTAGGCCTGTGGGAAGGAGAAAACTAGAAATAGTCACCTTTGGTATCATGAAACTTGGGAATATAAATTGGCACGTGGAGCAGTTGAAGAACATGCTAAGAATATGATGCATTATTGATACAGATTACAGTAGATGGTAATTTAAATCACTGGATAACTCCTAAATCACACCGTCTGTGTGTTTTGGAGGAAAAAATGAGTGGTCAGGTGGTTTGAGGTTTCTTTGGAAAGTTCTCTAGAGTAAAGTTGTAAAGTTTGAGTTTAGTTGTGAGTTGGCAGAGAGATGCTGCTGAACAAGTTAGTGCCCCAGGTGACCTGTTTACCTGTCACGTGTGGTGACCAGAGCCGTGGGGGTTCTGGCCATCTGGATGGCCCTTGGGTGTGTGTGCGTGGTGGCCGCTCCCCCCCTCCCCTGGCTGAGGCCTCAGCTCTGGGAGGAGCAGCGTGGACGGGGGCCCAGCTGACCAGCTGAGAACGCGGGCAGCTGCTGGGAGTGGGGCTGGGGGAGCCCGCCTGGCCAGCAGGGCGGGGTGGGGGCTCAGGATGCAGAGGACTCCACCTGAGTCCTCAGTGCCCCCACCATGTCCTGCCCAGGCCTTCTGCCTCCAGGCCCAGGCGGACATGCAGGCTCCACAGCACTGCCCAGGCCTTCGGCCTCCAGGCCCAGGCGGACATGCAGGCTCCACAGCACTGCCCAGGCCTTCTGCCTCCAGGCCCAGGCGGACATGCAGGCTCCACAGCACTGCCCAGGCCTTCGGCCTCCAGGCCCAGGCGGACATGCAGGCTCCACAGCACTGCCCAGGCCTTCTGCCTCCAGGCCCAGGCGGACATGCAGGCTCCACAGCACTGCCCAGGCCTTCGGCCTCCAGGCCCAGGCGGACATGCAGGCTCCAGAGCACTGCGTGGCCGGGGGAGCCTCTGGGCTGGCTCCAGCTGAGACTCCACGAGGCTCTTTGTATCCTCAACTTGCCCGACTCGGGGAGTCCTTCCCAGGGGCTTTAGGGACCCCAGCATGCACCCTGGAGGTATCTCAATCTGAAGAGTTTGAAAACAAACACCAGCTGAGACTGCCCTTTGCCTGGGAAGGGCCTTCGGAAGAGAGAGAGCCAGGGTGACCCCCCAGCTGGAAAGAGTGGAGTGACATTTGGGAAGAGAAGGTCAGAGAACCTCAGGAAGGATGTGAAGTGGGGGGAGGACAGAGGCGTGGTGGGCGGGTGTCAGACACCGGGAGCTCCTGGGGTCAGCTGTCCCATGTCCCTGTTCAGTGTCCCACACTGTTCTGGGAAGGCGTTAGCACGCATGGTCTGTGGCCATGCTGGTGGGCTGAGTTCCTTGACAGCCTTCCCCGGGATTCAGTGCTCCTTGTTGATTTATTAACTTCTAAAATGGTAAGTGTCCATTTTTACCCTGCTTTCTCTGTTGGATTAGTTGTTATTTTTCTGTGAAAATGAGCTCTCCCTCCTAAAAAATGACTTATTTGTTAGAGTCCTCACTCTTCAGTGCTCACGTTGTTCCAGATGTGACCGTTAGTCCCTTTCAGCTGTGTCCTCAGACATCTCCATCAGCCTGTGGCACTTCCTGCCTGTGGCCCAGCGAGATGTCCCAGGCTCATTTTGCACTTTGTCCTCTGAACCCCCATCCTGGACTTGCCACTTCTTGGAGGAAACCAGGGCGCTCTTGATGGAGGGTAGTTGTGGGAGCCCAGAACTGGGCCCTGCAGGGCGTGTGGTTTCAGGGGTGGAGCAGGGTGGTGTCCTTTGGAGTTTAGGTGTCCTTACTGGGGAAGGACAGGTGTGAGGAAGGGCTTCTGTGTGGAGCTGGTGAGCACGGCGTCTTGTGAATCAGGTAGTGTTTCCATCACCATACCCCCTTTTCCCACCCCAGGTCTTTTTTCTCTTTTTTCTGTGTGTGTGCACTTGTTTTTATTTGTCATGCTTGGGATTGTAGCTGTGCTTGAACCTGATCTCAGGCACACTCCACAGCACACGTGCAGGACAGAGCACAGCTTACAAGCTGCAGCTCAGTATGGGTTGCTTTGCAGGTTTAGATTTCCTCCGAAAATCAAAGTTAGCAGAAATCTTACCAGCTTGTTTCTGATACGGAGTAGCAGAGCTGGTCTGGGCTGCCGTCTCCCGGGTGGACGTCTGGATGGGGCTTCTGGTTTCACACGGGAGGCTGGCTGGGTTCCCTGCGTCCGGGAGGCTCACAGTCTCTCTGGCATGCCTGCACTCTTCTGGTTTCCTCTTTAGAAAACAGGTCTGGAATCAAGTAACTTTTCGTTATGGAGATTTTAGTCATCACTTTTTCTATTTTATGGAATGGAACTCTCATTGCTTTATTTCTAAATTCAGTGTTTTCTAAGAATATTACAGGTAGCCTGGCCTTTTCATGTCTTGGGTTGTTTGATATTAAGTTCTCCTTACTAATTTTTTTTCTTTTGCTTGTTCTGTCAGCTGCTAAGAGGTGTGTTACAGTCTCTCAGTGTGACGGTGGCCTGCCTTGTGCTTGCAGTTTTGTTGGTTTCTGCTTTACCTATGTTGGGGCTCTGGTGCCCTCCAGAGCCTGAACGTGGAAACGCAGGTGTGGGGATGCTTGTCCTGTTTCCCTTGGAACTCTGTGGCTTCATGTCCTTGTGACGGACCCTGTGCTCTGTGCTTGCTCCTGTGGACACCTGGCCTTGTCTGTGTCCTTGTGACGGACCCTGTGCTCTGTGCTTGCTCCTGTGGACACCTGGCCTTGTCTGTGTCCTTGTGACGGACCCTGTGCTCTGTGCTTGCTCCTGTAGACACCTGGCCTTGTCTGTGTCCTTGTGACGGACTCTGTGCTCTGTGCTTGCTCCTGTAGACACCTGGCCTTGTCTGTGTCCTTGTGACGGACCCTGTGCTCTGTGCTTGCTCCTGTGGACACCTGGCCTTGTCTGTGTCCTTGTGACGGACCCTGTGCTCTGTGCTTGCTCCTGTGGACACCTGGCCTTGTCTGTGTCCTTGTGACGGACCCTGTGCTCTGTGCTTGCTCCTGTAGACACCTGGCCTTGTCTGTGTCTTTGTGGCTTCTCTTCCTCCCTGCAGCCTCAGCTTGGAGGAGCCTCGTCCCTTTGTGAGTCCACCCTGCACACAGACGGCTGCTGTCGATTCAGAGGCTCCACAGATTTTGGAGAAAGATGGGCTCGGTTCAGCCCAGATGGGCCGGGGCCACCTTAGGTCCAGTGGGCCACAGGGGAGGAAAGTCACCTCCTACCACATTAGGTGTCTGGCCTCCTATTAGGAGGTATGGATGTTGGGGAGTCAGTGACAGGTGTTTTCATACCAACAACTGTGATCAGTGAATATCAGAATCAGTACAGGAAGGAAGATTACTTATAATAGTGGTAGCACAAGTTAATTATGTGGTAAAATAAAGCAATGAGATATTCACCTCTCAATTTGCACCAAAATAAGTTACATGTAGATTAAAGAAACCTATAAAAAATAGGAGGTAATTGGGTTACATTGTTACCAAATTTCTAGGCAGGAAAGAACTTCAAAAATGTTACATTTATTTCACAAACTTGGAATCAGATAATGGTATCCCTCCTGTGTTTTTTCTACCTGATACATAAGTAGTAGCATTTTTTATGTCACTATTTATAAAAACTCTGTAACTTTATATCATTTCATCATATACACTGTAACATCTCCTTCCTTATGCAAATACTTTGACATGTATCTATATTATGGCATCCAAGGAAAGTATTAAAGTGTAGCCTGACCAGGCAGTGGTGCAGTAGATAGAGCATTGGACTGGGATGCAGAGGACCCAGGTTTAAAACCCTGAGGTCACCAGCTTGAGCACGAGCTCACCAGCTTGAGCATGGAGTTACTGACTTGAGCATGGGATCATGGACATGACCACATGGTCACTGGCTTGAAGCCCAAGGTTGTTGGCTTGAGCAAGAGGTACTCATTCTGCTGTAGCCCCCCAGTCAAAGCACATATGAGAAAGTAATCAATGAACAACTAAGGTGCCGCAACGAAGAATTGATGTTTCTCATCTCTCTCCCTTCCTGTCCCTCTGTCTCTCTCACTGTCTCTGTGACCTCCCCCAAAATTGAAAGTATTAAAGTTTAATGGGAGAAGTCACCAATCAACTGACATATTTCTTAATCTTACCTGTTTTAAAATCAAGAAGCATACGTACTTATAAACATGTCAAATTGTATTGAGGCCTGGCCTATGGTGGCACAGTGGATAGAGTATCAACCTAGAACACTGAGGTCACTGGTTCAAAACCCTAGACTTGCCTGGTCAAGGCACGTATGACAGACAACTAAAGTGAAGCGACATGAGTTGGTACTTCTTCCCCAACCCCAGTAAAATCAATAAATAAAATCTTTTTAAAAAGCCCTGGCTGGTTGGCTCAGTGGTAGAGCGTCGACCTGGCGTGCGGGAGTCCCGGGTTCGATTCCCGGCCAGGGCACACAGGAGAAGCGCCCATCTGCTTCTCCACCCCTCCCCCTCTCCTTCCTCTCTCTTTCTTCCCGTCCTGCAGCCCAGGCTCCACTGGAGCAAATTTGGCCCGGACGCTGAAGATGGCTCCATGGCCTCTGCCTCAGGCGCTGGAATGGCTCTGGTTGCAACAGAGCGACGCCCCAGAAGGGCAGAGCATCGCCCCCTGGTGGGCATGCTGGGTGGATTCCAGTCGGGCGCATGCGGGAGTCTGACTGCCTCTCGTTTCCAACTTCAGAAAAATACAAAAAAGATCTTTAAAAAAGTATTGAGAGGTTAATAGTGAAAAACAGTTTTTTCTACTCCTAAGAAGTAATTATTTTTAATTCAACATTTTCTTCTGTGTAGTTTTAACTGCTAATTTTATCATTTGGACATTTCTGTTGACTTCCTATCCTGGAAAATGGCCCTGGCCAGGGGCACAGTAGATAGGGCATTGTTCCAGAGCATGGAGGTTTCAGTTCGATCCCAGGGTCACTGGCTCTATCCTAAGGGTGCTGGCTCAACCCTGAGGTCACTGGTTAGAACCCTAATTAGGGCACGAGTGAGAGACAATCAATGGGTGTACAACTACGTGGAATGAGTTGATGCTTCTCTCTTTTCTCTCCCTTCCTCCCCCACCTTCCCCCAAAGAAAATTGGTCTCTTTAGTTATTTCCTATTTCTTCCATTTCCACTTTCCCATATAATTAGCTCACTTTATTATTATTATTATTTTCTCCTTTTTTTATTAAGTGAGAGGTGGGAGGCAGAGATAGACTCCCACGTGCCCCCTGACCGACTGGGATCCACCTGTCAAGCCCCCTACCACACAATGATCTGCCCATATGGGGCTGCTGCTCTGTTGCTTGGCAACCAAGCTCTTTTAGTATCTGAGGCGAGGCCACTGGAGCCATCCTCAGCGCATGGCACAACTTGCTCAAACAAGGGGGAAGGTTGGAGAAACAGTCACTTCTCCTGTATGCCCTGACTGGGAATTGAACCTGGGACTTCCACACGCCAGGAGCCAACTGGTCAGGGCCCTAACTCACTGTTTTTTCAAACATAAGTGTTTATCTGATTTTGTCTATGAATAAATGTCACTCAGAAAAACCACCTGTGTGCTGTAATTGACTTTCTGTCTTATATGACCTTTTGTTTTACCTGTAGTCAATTATTGCCTTTCTTTTTAAATCGTATATGTTGCTGTCCATACAGCCTTAATTGTTTTCAATTATTTGCTTCTCTGTCCTTAAAACTTATCCTGTTATATATAAGTCTGCAGTTGAGGGGGATGAAAACCTGTGTTAGATCCTATTTTCCTTTTCTTCTCCTTAGGTCTTATCTTTTTTTTTTTTTTTCAGAGAGAGAGTCAGAGAGAGGGATAGATAGGGACAGACAGACAGGAACGGAGAGAGATGAGAAGCATCAATCATCAGTTTTTCATTGAGACACCTTAGTTGTTCATTGATTGCTTTCTCATATGTGCCTTGACTGTGGGCCTTCAGCAGACCGAATGACCCCTTGCTTAAGCCAGCGACCTTGGGTCCAAGCTGGTGAGCTTTGCTCAAACCAGATGAGCCCGCGCTCAAGCTGGCGACCTCGGGGTCTCGAACCTGGGTCCTCAGCATTCCGGTCTGATGCTCTATCCACTGCGCCACCGCCTGGTCAGGCAGATCTTATCTTTTCACACTCTTTCGTTGCTGCTCAGACAGCCCTCTGGTGTGGGGGATTCTTTCCTCTTGTCTTCTCCTGGAGCTTTCTGCGGAGGCTTCTCTCTCCGCTGCCGTCTGGGTTGCGGGGACTCCCACCTTTGCCTTTCCTCCTCTGGGCCGGCCTTTCCTGAGCCTCAGGTGCTGTTTTCTGCGGTTCCACACTGGGCTCTTTTTCGTCAGTTTTCTTTTTTGCTGGTGTATGTTGTTGGTGACCTAAGAAAGTTTGAACAGGAGGTAAATTTGAGTCCCTGTGGTTTGGAGGATGTGACTTTTCTGTCCCCACATCTGATTTACGGATTTGGCTGGGTATAGAATTTTATGTTGAGAATATTTTTTTTTTTTTGAGAGAGAGAGAGAAACAGGAAAGGAGAGAGACAAAAAGCATCAGCTCATAGTTGCAGCACCTTAGTTGTTCATTGATTGCTTCTCATACGTGTCTTGACCAGGGACTCCAGCCGAGCCAGTGACCCCCTTGCTCAAGCCAGCAACCGTGGGCTCATGCCAGTGACCATGAGATCATATTGATGAGCCCATGCTCAAGCTGGCAACCTTGGGCTTTGGAACCTGGGACCTCAGTGTCCGAGGTTGACACTCTATCCCTTGTGCCACCTCTCATCAGGGGAGAATAATATTTCTTAGAATATTTAGGTATTAATTATTTCATTTCCTGCTAGTATCTACAGTTGCTCTTTTTTTTTTTTTTTTTTTTTACAGAGACAGAGATAGACAGGGACAGACAGACAGGAATGGAGAGAGATGAGAAGCATCAATCATCAGTTTCTCGTTGCACATTGTGCCTTCTTAGTTGTTCATTGATTGCTTTCTCACATGTGCCTTGATCGCGGGCCTTCAGCAGACCGAGTAACCCCCTGCTGGAGCCAGCGACCTTGGGTCCAAGCTGGTGAGCTCTTTGCTCAAGCCAGATGAGCCCACGCTCAAGCTGGCGATCTCGGGGTCTCGAACCTGGGTCTTTCCGCATCCCAGTCCGACGCTCTATCCACTGCGCCACCACCTGTTCAGGCTTTTTAAAAGATTTTATTGGCCCTGGTTGGTTGGTTGGCTCAGTGGTAGAGCATCGACCCCGTGTGTGGAAGCCCTGGGTTCGATTCCCAGTCAGCACACACAGGGGAAGTGTCCACCTGCTTCTCCACCCCTCTTCTCTCTCTTCTCTCTCTTCTTTCTCTTCCTCTCTCTCTGTTTTCTCTCTCTCGCTCTCTTGCTCTCTCCTCCTCCTGCAGCATGGCTTAATTGGAGTGATTTGGCCCCACGTGCTAAGGATGGTTCTATGGCCTCCACATCAAGCACTAAGAAGAACTTCGTTGCCTGACCAGGCGGTGGCGCAGTGGATAGACCATTGGACTGGGATGTGGAGGACCCAGGTTCGAGACCCGAGGTCGATGACTTGATCGTGGGCTCATCTGGTTTGAGCAAAGCTCACTAGCTTGAACCTAAGGTTGCTGCCTTGAGCAAGGGGTTACTCGGTCTGCTGTAACCCCCCGGTCAAGGCACATATGAGAAACCAATCAATGAACAACTAAGGTGCCGCAACTAATAGTTGATGCTTCTCATCTCTCTCCCTTTCTCTGTCTGTCTGTCCCTCTTTGTCCCTCTGTCTCTCTCTCTGTCACACACACACACACACACACACATACACATACACAAAAGAACTTTGTTGCTCAGCAACAGAGCAACGCCTCAGATGGGCAGAGCATTGCCCCCTAGTGGGCATGCCAGGTGGATCCCAGTTGGGGCACATGCAGGAGTCTGTCTCTACCTCCCCTCCTCTCACTGAATTAAAAAAAAAAAAAAAAAAAGATTTTCGCCTGACCAGGCGGTGGCACAGTGGATAGAGCGTCGGACTGGGATGCAGAGGACCCAGGTTCGAGACCCCGAGGTCGCCAGCTTGAGTGTGGGCTCATCTGGTTTGAGCAAAATCCCACCAGCTTGAACCCAAGGTCGCTGGCTCCAGCAAGGGGTTACTCAGTCTGCTGAAGGCCCGCAGTCAAGGCACATATGAGATAGCAATCAATGAACAACTAAGGTGTTGCAACGCGCAGTGAAAAACTAATGATTGATGCTTCTCATCTCTCTTCGTTCCTGTCTTTCTGTCCCTATCCCTCTCTCTGACTCACTCTCTGTCTCTGTAAAAAAAAAAAAGAAAAAAGAAAAAAGATTTTATTGTCCCTGGGCATTGGCTAAATGGATAGAGCATCAACCTGGTGTGTGGATGTCCTGGGTTAGATTCCTGGTCAGGGCACACAGGAGAAGCACCCATCTGCTTCTCTTCTCCCTCTCTCACAGTCAGTCGCTTGATTGGTTTGAGCGTAGGCCCTGGACGCTGAGGATAGCTTGGTTGCTCTGAGCGTCAGCCTCAAGCACTAAAAATAGCTTGGTTGATTCAAGCATTGGTCGCAGACAGGGTTGCCATGTGGATCCTGGTTGAAACACGTGTGGGAGTCTATCTCCCCTCCTCTCACTTAAAAAAAAAAAAGATTTTATTTATTTATTTTAGAGAGAGAAGAGAAAGGAGAAGGGGGAGGAGTGGGAAGCCTCAACTCATAGTAGCTTCTTGTTTGTGTCTTGACCGGGCAAGTTCGTGATTTCAAACCAGCGACCTCCGCATTCCAGGTCGATGCTCTATACACTGCGCCACCGCACAGGCTAGAGTTGCTCTTGAAGTACCTTGTCGTTCTACCTGTCGTTCCATTAACATGGAAGAAACTGTCGTGTCCCCCCCCCCCCCCCGGCAGCTTCAGTGTCACAGAGATGTGTCCTGGGGGGGGGGTGTGGGGGAGGCTCTCAGGGCTGCATTAGTTCTGAGGCATGTTCTTGTGTTCATTGTTTGGAGTTTCTGTTTTTCTTTCAAGGGGGCTATTATTGGGTATTGTGCCCCTGACTGTCCTGTAGTTTTCTTATGGGGCAGGCGTTTTTTATCTTGTTTTTTTTTTCTTCTTTCTGAGAGATTTCTTCTTATCTTCCAAGCCTTCTTGTTGAATTTTATTTTCATGATTGCAGTTTAAAATTACTAATAGCTTTTTCTGTGTTCTCTTTTCATTGCGAACGAGATGTTTCTCATGTGGTCGATGTCTTCCTAGCTGTGTTTGTGTCCCTGCAGACTGCTTGTGTGTTTGGTGGCCTGTGTTTGAGTGGGAAGTGCTTGGAGCAGCCTAAAGCCTGTGTGTTTGTGGGGGGGCTGTTTCCTTATTTCAGAGCAGTGGTTTTCATCTTTTTCACTTGGGGACCAGTGAAAATAGGATTATTTGGGGGACAGAAGTCACCTTGAATGTAAGCAAATTCCACTAAGATCATTGTGTCTATAATCTTCATAGTTGTATGATCAGGGTAGTTAACTCTTTCACAGCCCAGCATGAAATTTCTGGTGGACTGGTTTGCAGACGGGCAAACACAGCTTTAGAGTGTTTGGCTGGTTTGCTTTGTTGGGGGATCTCCAACAGTGTTCTTGGATTTCTCGTGGCCAGTGTTCTGTGTGAGGGAACAGGACAGGCCGTTCCGTGACGGAGACCACTTCTTCCCCATGGGCACAGAGATCTGACCTGATAGCCAGCTTACTAGTTTTCAACCTCACTCCACCTCAGCCCAGTCTGCACCCCGTCTCTTGGGTTTGAGGACCAGGTGTTCCTTCCTTACCCAGGGCCTGCTGGATGTACTGGGGATGTGGCTTTATTCCTTTCTGCTGAGAGCAAAGCAGTGACCATTTCCTGGGTCACACTGTGGCCTCCTGGCTGCCCTTGGAGGTCACCAGTGCCCTTACCCCACTCTGAGGTCTGGAGGGGGTGGCTGGCAGGACTGCCAGCTGGTAGGAGGTAGGGCTGGTCTTTGCACTGGCTGCTCCCTTCACTGCTGACTGTCCTCTCTGTCGAGTGGCAGGGTGTGATGTCCTCTCCTGTCTTTTCGTTTGGTATCTTTCTAAGTGCATCTGGGAGGGAGGCAGTGGAGTAATTTAGTCAGTGTTCTTTCCCGGGCAGCTTTGAACCTTGTCTGGGTGTCCCCCCTTGGCCTGGAGCACTGGCATAAGAGCAGGTTATGCGAGAGCGACAGTCAGCATCAGTTAGCAGCTCAGTGTCAGTGCTTAATAATAGTCTTGCTTAATTTCATCCCAAATTCTAACTTTCAAGGTCTAAAATTTTATTTTGAAAACCAGGTCAGAAGAAAAGTGCGCGGCAGTACCACGTGCAGTTCTTCGGTGATGCCCCCGAGAGGGCCTGGATATTCGAGAAGAGCCTGGTAGCTTTTGAAGGAGAAGGACAGTTTGAAAAATTATGCCAAGAAAGTGCCAAGCAGGCCCCCACGAAAGCTGAGAAAATTAAGGTGATTGATGATCCTTAAGTACAATTTCAAACCAAAAGCTTAGTTTTTATTCTTAATTCTTGACCTTGTTCTGAACTTATGTGGTTTAGAATCGTGTGGTGACGCCTCACGCCTGTCACTGCTCACTCTACCCCAGTGTGCTGTGTCACAGTGAGGTCAACGTGACTATGTTCCCCTAAGACAGCGTGAGTTGTCATTCTCACTTTCCTCTGCAGATACAGAAATGTATTTAATACATAACTTACACGTATGCATTTACATTAGTCAAATGTGGTTAAAATTCATTCCTAGCTTAAAGAAAGAGTTATATTGGGCTGAACTTTGTAAAACCTTTAAATTACTTGGCTTTTATAATTTTGATTTGTAAATTTATCTGAAATTCCAGAAGTATCCTTTAAAGTGGGTTAACTTTTGTTTTCCTAGTGAGACTTAGAGTGTCTGTGTTTTCCTTTTCAGCTGTTGAAACCTATTTCAGGGAAGCTGAGGGCACAGTGGGAGATGGGCCTCCTCCAGGCAGAAGAGGCTGCAGCCTTGTCAGTGGAGGAGCGAAAAGCCAAGTTCACCTTCCTCTACGTGGGGGACCAGCTCCACCTGAACCCCCACGTGGCCAAGGAGGCAGGCATCGTGGTGGAGGCGCTGGAGCCCACCAGAGTCACTGGAGAGGCTGCTGGGGACGCTAGGTCCTGGAGGGAGGAGGGCGTCCCCATCAAGAGAGGGCGGAGAGCCAAGCTGTCTCACTTTGCTGAGAGTCAGGACGGTGGCCTTGGGACAGTGACGACGACTCCTCCAAAGGTGGCAGAGTCCGACCCCAGGAGAGGCATGGGGTCTCCTCCTGGGAGGAAGAGGACTGTAGCGTCCGCTCCACGGAGCAGGAAGGGAGATGCGGCATCCCAGTTCCTGGTCTTCTGTCAGAAGCACCGGGACGAGGTGGGTACTGCGGGGTGCGGCGTGTCCTCACGCTGGGGGGGGGGGGGTCAGAGGAGCTGCCTGTCTTGAGGAGCCGTGGGCTTCCTGTGGGTTCCAGACCTGGAACGCCCCGCTGTGCACCAGCCACTGACCATCATCCCGTGGCCGAGATGTTCATTCTTGGTGCCTGAGGAGGTGCAGGGACTGAGACGTAGCTTTCACTGGGAGCCCCCTGCCAGCCCTCAGCCTGGTGCTCAGCAGGGCCCTGGGGGATGTCTTCCCGGGGCCTGTGTGCACTGACAGACCTCCTGTGCCCAAGAGCACCATCTCTGCTGAGCACCTGTTTCCGCAGTATTTAACAGGACAGTATCAGTCATGAAAGCATTTGAGTGATTTTCTTACTCATGTTTATGGGATGCATGATCTGTTAGTGTATTGTGAAGGCTTGATTCCCCATTAATTTTTTTCATTTTAAGTGAGAGGCCGGGAGGCAGAGAGACAGACTCCTGCATGAGCCCTGACTGGGACCCACCCGGCATGCCCCCTACCACACACTGGGCTGACGCTCTACTGCTGAGCCAACTGGCCAGGGCCCCCATTAATTTTCTAAAAAAATTTTTCCATTTGAGAGAATGAGGACGGGGGAAAGAGAAAGAAGCATCAACTCATTGTTCCATTTAGTTCCATTTAGATGTGCACTCATTGGGTGCTTCTGCGTGCTCTGACCGGGGGTAGAACTCACGACCTCAGCTGCTGGGACGACACTTTATCCACTGTGCCACCTGGCCAGGGCCCCATTTTTGGTTTTGTTCACTGTTGCTGTGATGGGGAGGGGCTTTTCTCAGGAAGGTAAAGGGGTATAATGTTAGAAAATCTATTGTGATTTATTCTGTCACAGATTAATGGTTATCTTAATAGATGGAGAAAAGGCATTAGATGAAATTAATTGCTCTTTGATATGAGTTAGCAACCCAGGATTAGGAGGGGAATTCCTTAAGTTGAAGGGTTTGTATCAAAAACTTTATACTAGCATCACACTTATCAATGAAATGTTAGAAGCATTCTCTTTAAAATTCACAAGGCAGGATGCCTTTCTGTCACCTCTTACATTAAATGTTATAGTAAAAATGTATACTAGGCGTACAGCAATACAGTAAGACAATAAATAAAAAAGCATAGTTGTGGAGGCAGAAAGCTGACATTGTTTGCAGAGGTCTGTGTGGGAAACTTGGAGACTCTACGGAACATCTTTAGAGGGAGGGCTCACTGCCTGTCCTGTGGTGCTGCAGTGGGTAGAGCATGAACCTGGATTGCCGGGGTTGCCAGTTTGGAATCCCAGACTTGCCAGGTCAAGACAAATAAAGGAGGTAACTACGAGTTGATGCTTCCCGCTCTTTTCCCCCTCCCCCTCCCTCCTGTCTCTCCCTCCTTCCCCTCTCTCCCCCTCCCTCCCTCTTCCCCACTCCCTTTCTCCTCCCTTCCTCTCTCCTTCCCTCTCCTCTCTAAAATGAATACATAAAATCTTAAAAAAAAATAAGAGAGTTAACCAGAACTGCTGAATATAATGCAGAATTCAAGAGCAGAACAGAGAAAATGTCATGTTAAAAAAGGTGCTGTTTTCCTGACCAGGAGGTGTAGTGGGTAGAGTGTCAGTGTGGGATGTGGAGGACCCAGACTTGAAACCCCCTGGTCACCTGCTTGAGCATGAGCTCATCTGGCTTGAGCACGGGGTCACAGACATGACTCCATGGTCGCTGGCTTGAGCCCAAGGTCGCTGGCTTGAGCATGAGCTCATCTGGCTTGAGCACGGGATCACAGACATGGTTCCATGGTCGCTGGCTTGAGCAAGGGGTCACTGGCTCAGCTTGAGCCCCCTGTTCAAGGCACATATGAGAAGCAATCAATGAACAGCTAGTGACACAACTACGAGTTGATGCGTCTCATCTCTCTCCCTTCCTTGTTTCTTTCTTGCTAAAAAAATAAAGATACTGATTTTGATATAAGTATGAGGTACTGACGAATAAATATAACAAAATATGCATGACTTTGGTGAAAAATCACTGACATTTTAGCAGCAGTAGAGGTTATCTGTTCCTCTATGGAGCTGCAGTTGGAGCAGTCATTCTCCCGCGCTAGAGGTTGAGTCCATGCAACCCTAGTAAAGCTCAGCGGGATCCCCTGCCCTTCCCCTGAGGAGGCCGCCAGCCACGTTTCAGAGAAGCCTGGCCTAAAAGCTAGGCCTGCGGAGGAAGACCTGTGACTGAAAACACTGATGAGTGTGGCAGTGCCGTGCGGGACAGTGACGTGTGGGACAGCAGAGCCCAGAGTGGACTTGTGTGGCCCCAGATGGGCAAGGACTCCTGCAGGACTGGCACTGGGCCACACTGGCCATTTCACAGTGTGGTTCCCCTTGTCACTTTGGGAGATGAGAGGATTTCTTAAGCCACACGTGTGATGTCCCTGAAGGAACAGCATTACAGGACAGTGTGTGCCAGGCAGTGAGCCCAGGGGACGCACAGGCCCTGTGCAGAGCTCAGACAGTCCCGAGGAGAAGGGGTCCATGAAAGTGGCACCTTATGGAAGGGCCCGGATGGCCAGTGCACGTGGGAGGAGATGCTGCTCAGCCTCCGCAGCCGCCAGGGGACCGTGTCACTGTCACCAGTGCCCTGCAGCCTGGGTGCCACACAGCCTTGTGCTCTGAGCACCCTCCAGAGCCCATGGTACCTGTTTTTGCTGTTGGTGTCACACTGAAGGCCAAACCAAACTGCAGGTGCACAGTGGACACTCAGCCCTGCTTTAGGACAGATGCCCCGTCTGCCTGTGTGCCGGCCTTGGGCGTGAGGTCTGGGCCCTTTGCCGGCAGGGTCAGGTGCTGGCTGGCTAATTGTTATCGGGAAGGCATGAGTCTTGGTGCTTGTTAACCTGAGTGTGCATTCTGTGTGAGTGACCCCAACTGGGGCTGGAGAGCTGCCCAGGTCCTCCCAGTAGACCAGGCGGGGTCTTTCTAGGTGGGCCTCTTTTTGGGAGTGGTAGCCTGTTACACCCAAGGGTGTTTTTGTTTGGCTGTCAGTTGATGACCAGCGCCCAGCCCTGAGACCTCGAGCCGGGTGGAACGTCCCCTCTGCCCCTGGCCTCTCCTTTTCTAGGGTCACTCAGTAGGGGACTGGGATTGTCAGGACATTGGTTGCCACTTGCTAAGGTCAGCTTCCAGCTTCTTTCTTGTAAATGAAGAGGTGCACTGCCTGTGGAGGTGGGTTAGTTCCTGGTCAGCGCTGTTTGCTAGCCTGTCTGGCAGGCGTGGCTCAGCCCTGCAGCTCAGTGTGCTGGCTGCCCCTGGAGCACAGCCCACAGCCTGAGGCTGGGAGGGACTGGATGACATCACAGTGGGGACGGAGGGACCCCCGAGAGCCTGGATGCGGAGAGTGCACGTGCCTGGTGGCAGTGGGCGGTCCTCAGTGGGGACGGAGGGACCCCCAGAGCCTGGATGGGGAGAGTGCACGTGCCTGGTGGCAGTGGGCGGTCCTCAGTGGGGACGAGGGACCCCCGAGAGCCTGGATGCGGAGACTGCACGTGCCTGGTGGCAGTGGGCGGTCCTCAGTGGGGACGAGGGACCCCCAGAGCCTGGATGGGGAGAGTGCACGTGCCTGGTGGCAGTGGGCGGTCCTCAGTGGGGACGGAGGGACCCCCAGAGCCTGGATGTGGAGAGTGCACGTGCCTGGTGGCAGTGGGCGGTCCTCAGTGGGGACGGAGGGACCCCCAGAGCCTGGATGTGGAGAGTGCACGTGCCTGGTGGCAGTGGGCGGTCCTCAGTGGGGACGGAGGGACCCCCGAGAGCCTGGATGTGGAGAGTGCACGTGCCTGGTGGCAGTGGGCGGTCCTCAGTGGGGACGGAGGGACCCCCGAGAGCCTGGATGGGGAGAGTGCACGTGCCTGGTGGCAGTGGGCGGTCCTCAGTGGGGACGGAGGGACCCCCAGAGCCTGGATGTGGAGAGTGCACGTGCCTGGTGGCAGTGGGCGGTCCTCAGTGGGGACGGAGGGACCCCCAGAGCCTGGATGCGGAGAGTGCACGTGCCTGGTGGCAGTGGGCGGTCCTCAGTGGGGACGGAGGGACCCCCAGAGCCTGGATGGGGAGAGTGCACGTGCCTGGTGGCAGTGGGCGGTCCTCAGTGGGGACGGAGGGACCCCCGAGAGCCTGGATGTGGAGAGTGCACGTGCCTGGTGGCAGTGGGCGGTCCTCAGTGGGGACGGAGGGACCCCCAGAGCCTGGATGCGGAGAGTGCACGTGCCTGGTGGCAGTGGGCGGTCCTCAGTGGGGACGGAGGGACCCCGAGAGCCTGGATGGGGAGAGTGCACGTGCCTGGTGGCAGTGGGCGGTCCTCCTGAGCGTCAGGTCACTGAGGACTTTCCTGCAGGCTGCATTGTTAGTAGCAGTCCAGTAGTTAGGAGTAGTTTTTGCTCTTGGTTTTCAGTTTCTGAGGGTCTTTTCCACCGTCCTGGTCCTCCTGTTTCCAGGTCCAGTAGAGCTGAGGCCCTGCTGTCTGCCTGTTCATGATGCATACAGTTGTCCCGTAACAGCTCACTTCGTTGTCTGTGGGTCAGGAATTTGGGAGCACTTCGCTGGGGGTTCTGCCCCAGGGTTTCCCACAGGTCGCAGTTGGGCCGTCAGCTGGGCTGCATCTCCTAAGGCTTGACCTGGAGGAGGGTCTTCCAGGGTGCTGCCCTCATCACCTGAAGGAGACTGGTGCACTGTGCCCTCGTGGGGCGGCTTCCCTGCAGCAGGGGACCCACAGGAGGGCAGGGCGGAGGGCCCTCCCCCCAGGCCGGGCAGTCACCGCCACTGTGTCCGCCCCTGCCCTGCCGTCCGGAGGAGGCGAGCGCGGGAGCCTGAGGCCCACACCTCCAGTGTCCTCAGGGCTAGTGAGGACACGCAGCTCTCAGTTTGGTGGCCATCTGCGGGGTGCAGCCTTGGTGATGGCCCTGACCACGCCTTCCTCAGCCATGTGGGATTGCAGGTATCTGGCTTTTTGTAGTTTCTCTTACGTATCTAAGTACTTTATTAAAAATAAAGGAGTAGCTACTATTGGCTGCGTGGCCTGTTGGCTGCATGGCAGCGTGTCACCGTGAAAGTGGTACCCGGTTCTCACAGTGGCACTCAGGTTGCTGGGGATCACCTGCCCCGCAGCCTCTGCACTGAGCTCAGGGACCTGAGTGAGGCCGTCCTCTTTTACCAGTGACAAGACACGGGGGGGGGGGGGCTCAAGCCTCAGCATGCGTGTGTGCACGAGGGCGTGTGTGGAACCAGTCACCATTGTACCGCACTGCCGTGGAACGTAGACATGAATGAGTGGTCCTGGCCTCCTTACCCGAGGGATAAAGGTGCTTCCTCTGTCCCCGGGAAGACGCTGTACAGGGAGGACGTGCTGTGAGCAGCTGCACCCCCAGGAGGTGAGCATGGTGGAGCTGCCGGGTGGCGGCTGCGGTGCTGGACGTGTCCTGTCCGGGGCCCAGTGCTCCTCCGTGAACAGATGGGAGCCGCGCTGTCGCCGAGACCTGCGTGTGGCCGGTGGAGGAGTGTTTCAGGAAGTGTGACCCGTGCAGGTGTTAGCAGGTCGAGCCTGCTCTGCCCACTGCTCACTGTCACTGGGGAGCAGCTGGCCGGGCGAGGGGACCGCAGAAGGCGTTGCCACACGGCAGGATCCCCCCCCTGCTCCCCTCCCCTCTCCCGTGTCCCCAGCTGAGGAGCGGCACTGAGTCAGGAGACCGCTGCTGAAACCAGGCTGAGGCGGGGCAGGTGTGGGGTGTTGGGGAGCTGCCGGTCTGGCCTGGACTCAGCAGGGGAGGGGCGGCCCTGGGCTGGGGCAGGCTCGCCCGACGAGCAGCTGTGAACACTGCTGTGATGGGTTTCGATCAAGGGCGTCGTCTGGTGTGGTAACTGCGTGGGGTGGCAGGTTCGTGCGTGACCACCCACGGAGGAGCCCTGGCTGGAGCCTCCGGAGGCCACTGCCCAGGACTTGTGTCACGTGAAGGTCTGAGGTGCCTGATGCTCGGTGCTGAGGGCTAATTGAGCTCACTCCTCATGCAGCCTGGGTGGCAGGCAGGCAGGAAGACCCTGCTCGTCTGAAAGGGGCGGCACCCCAAGGGTAGAGGAGGAAGCAGGTGGGGACTGGGGACATGGGGAGAGTGGTGACATGCAGCGTGACAGTTCACGGGGCCCCGAGGACACGGCAGACCACTGGAGGTCAGAGCCAACTTCGTGTTGCAGAAGGTGACCTGCAATGAAAGGCCAGAGGACTGGGGTCCCCGGGTCAAGAGGACATGGCAAGGGGCTGGGACAACTGTCTGTGGTGATGGCTTTGCGTTGGGGGGCAGGAGATAGGTCCTGGTGGTGCCTGACCAGTGCCAGCCCAGGTCACTGGGGGGCAGAGACACCACCCCCACTTGTCCCCTCCACAGAACTACCCCCTGGAGGACCCACATCCGAGTGGGCTCTGGCTGCTCGGTGTGGCTAGCACTCTGAGTCAGTTTAGAGGGCACTAAAGGGACCGGGTCTCTGTGCCATTACCTGGCTGTGCTTGTACGGCTGGAGAACGGCCACAGGAAGTGTGGGGACAAGGCCTGTGGACACGGGCCCTGAAATCTCCTGTCACTGTCACGTGCTGTGAGAGCCTGCTCTTTCCGCCCGTGCGGAAGTGTGAACTGCGTTCTCAGGTGCAGGACGCACAACAGTAGGTGGGCCAGGTCTGCCTGTGAGCCACAGCTTACTGACCTCTGTGCTCCTGCGGTGAAGGCTTTCCAGCTCGACGTGCTCGAGAACCCTGGGGCCTTGAGAACACTGGTGCCAGGCCCAGTGCATTGAGGTCTCGGGCAGGACCTGAACAGTCAGGTGGAAACTCCCAGGCTGCTGCAGGGGGCCCAGCGGAGGCCCCGGCCTGGCTGGAGGGTGCCCGTGGCGGTCCTGTAGGCCTGTGAAGACGGGCTCCTGGCTGGCAGGTCTGGTGGGCTGGAGTGTCTGCATTTCTTGGGTGATATGGGTGCAGGTGCTGCAGCCTGGTGTGGCTGGTGGGCCAGGGTGGCCCTGTCTCTTGGCTCTGCTGGGTGGTGGCAGAGCTGCTGGGCGGGGGCGGGGCTTGGGCACCCCACCAGTGTGCCATCCATCCAGAGCATGCGCCAGAAAGTGCAGGCTGGGTGCTCTGGCCAGCGCGACGCCAGGCCCCACCTCACTCCATGTTCTGAGACCACAGTTCTGGGGGACGTTTCCCCTACAACTCATTTTTTAACATAACCTAGAAAAGTGAAACTTCCTAACAACTTTTTTTTTTTTAATTTAATGAGAGGAAGAGAGGCCGGGACAGATCCCTGCATGTGCCCCGACCAGGATCCACCCGGCAAGCCCACCAGGGGGTGATGCTCTGCCCATCTGGGGCCCTTGCTCTGTTGCTCAGCAACCGAGCCCTTCCTTAGAGCCTGAGCAAGGCCATGGAGCCATCCTCAACACCCGGACCGAGTCGCTCCAGTAGAGCCCTGGCTGCAGGAGGAGAGAGAGAGAGAGGGAAAGGAGAGGGAGAAGGGTGGAGAAGCAGATGGGCGCTTCTCCTGTGTGCCCTAACTGGGAATCAACCCAGAGTTTCCACATGCCAGGCTGCCACTCTACCACTAAGCCAACTGGCCAGGGCCACTTCCTAACAATTTCATGATTTTGGAAAACTATTTTTTCTCAGTGTTGATCATTTCCTGTGCAGACATGATACACTTGGATCATCTGCTCCAGCCTTGTTTTCCTTTAGGGTTTTCAGTGAGTTTCAGCCTCAGGTCAGCATGAGTCCTCTCGGGAGCTTTTGTGGGACAGTTGTGACTGGATTGTGTGCAAACCAAAACCCAGGTGAGTTTTGGGTGCGTGGCCTCCTCAGCACACCCTCCCTGTGCTTACAGGTGGTGGCGGAGCACCCGGATGCCTCGGTGGAGGAGATTGAGGAGCTGCTGGGGTCCCAGTGGAGCATGCTCAGCGAGAAGCAGAAAGCCCGCTACAACACCAAGTTCGCTGTCCTGGCCGCGTCGCTGTCTGAAGATGACTTGGGTAAGTGCTTAGGCACGCTGTGTGCTGTGTGGCCAGCTGAGCGCCGGCTGGGGACCATAGGGCGGCACCCGCTGCCCAGCTCCGACCTGCCGTGCCGTGCTGGCCCTGAGAGTGTGTGGTCACAGCGAGACTCTGCTGTCACCTGTGTCCTCTGCGTCCTGAGCTGTCCGTGCACACCAGTGGCTGCGGGTCCCTTGCTCTTCCTCCTGAGTGGAGGGGGCGCCCTGGACCCTGTGGCCAGGGGGCAGCATGAGGGCCACGCTGGGACAGTAGGCTGTGTGACCATGTGACGGGAGGGTCAGGCCTCATGCTGTGTCCTGGGTAGGCTACACTGGCGCCACTCGAGGGGCCAAAGCGTAGGGCTGTGGCCTGGGAGGAGGGCTCTCAGCTCGCTTGCTGAGAACTCGCAGGGCAAGGACAGTGACTGGGGACCGACCTCACGTGAGGTGTCCTGGTTCTTCCTGGGCCTTCAGTTTAAAGCACAGGAAGGGGCTTCTCTGCTTTAGCAGCAGCAGGAGAAGAGGACTGAGCTCTGCAGAGAACCTGACACTGTCTGCACGTGTGTGCACACGCATGCTGTGGAAGAGTAGCGTTTTTAATGTAAAAAGTGTGACGTATTGGGGCAACAGTTTAAAATATTAAAGAACTTCGTGTCTCTCAGGGCTCATCATTGAAGGATTTTGGAGAGGCCAGATGTAAAGTGTGTCACGACTTAAGGAGGCCGAGACCTGGGTGATGCAGCCTGCTGTGCACACGCGTGTGTGTGGCGGCTCAGTCGTGGGTCCCGCTGTGCGCACACGCTCTGGGCTGCCTTTCCTTCCCGGTCGGGGGGCTCTCTGCCTCAGCTGTCTCACGGTGTTAATGTTGGCTCTGGTTCATTTGTTCACTGTTCATTGTAAATACTGTATAATTTAGAATAGTGAGGATGTTTAGGGTTTGTGTATTTTCTTAAACGGCAAAGGCTCAAGCTGACTCCAGCATGCTGGACCTAGAAAGGGTCTCTCTGAGAGACGCGTGTTCAGGGGTGAGGAGGGCTTTCCTGAAGCCAGGTTCAGCTTACCTTTGAGGAGGAGTGAGAGGTTGTGTCAGTTTGTCGTCTGGACGGTTGCTGGGCACGTAGTGGACAGGAGGGAAGGTCAGCTTCTGCCATGTGCATCGGGTATGTGTGCCTGGAGGCCCCTTCGCCTTCCTGTCGGGGACCCCAGTGCTGACAGCCGAGACAGCGGTTGTGGCCGTGGTGTTGGCCACCCACTGTCCCGGCGTTAGGGATTGGGACAGAGCCACGTGGCTATTTCTGTGAGATGGGGGTAGCCTCGTTCCAGCGGGTCTTCATGGGGAGCGAGGGAGGCCATGCCAGGGCTGCCTGCTGCCACGGGGGCCCACAGCCTCGTGGACACGGAGTGCCTGAAGGTGGGCAGCTCCGGTGGGCTGCGGCTGCCCAGTCAGGCCGGCTGTGCCCAGTGCTGGTTTGGCGCAGGGGCTGAGCCGACGCCACTGCCCACTGCTTCGCAGGCCTCTTGCTGGGCTGAGGTCAGGAGCCTGGCTCCGAAGGACCACTCAGCAGGCTGGCCCCCAGCAGGCTGGGCCTGGCAGTCAGGGTGGCCAGGGCGTCGTCTCAGCTCTGGCTCTGGGCAGGGATGGACGCCGTGGGCCGCTGGTGCGCTCTGTCCCACCGGGGACTCAGGTTCAGGGGTGACGCTGGTCTCCCCCATGATGTTAGAGGGGAATAACCCCAAACCTCTGAAGTAGTTGTGCAGGTGGGAAGAGAGAGAGAGAGAGAGAGAGTGTGTGTGTGTGTGTGTGTGTGTGTGTGTATGTGTGTGTGAAACCAAACTAGCGCGTCCTCTGGGGTCTGCGCTTGTCCTCCGTCTGATTGGACCCTGAGGCTGGGGTGAGCTGCTGTTTCTGGGATCAGCTCCTGGCACAGGGGGGCCGTGTAGACAGCCTTGAACTTGCAGAGGCAGACGGAGCGTGGCTCCTGAGGTGCTGCTCTGAGGAGATGGGTCAAACATAGCACCTTGGGTTCAAGCTGGCAGGCTTTTTACTCAAACCAGATGAGCCTATGCTCAAGCTGGCGACCTCGGGGTCTCGAACCTGGGTCCTCCGCATCCCAGTCCGACGCTTTATCCACTGTGCCACCGCCTGGTCAGGCGGATTATGTTTAAGTTTAATGCTATAGTACGCTAAAATGTAATCATAGCATGTGCCAATTTAGTAATGTGTAGATCAGATAAGGACTTTTCCAGTCCGTGCTGCACAGCCCTGGGGCCAGCGGGGTTGCCGGAGAGCCGCCCTGGCTGTCCTTGCCCCGTGAGTGCCCAGCACAAGCGCAAGCGGCCTGTGCGGTGTTTTTCATGCATGTTTTCCCATCCCCATTCCTAGGTAACTTAAATGGGAAGAAAAGAACCCACCCAAAGAGGACCCAGGACCCTACAGAAGAGGCTGACGTAGAGGACACACCCAGGAAAAGACTCAGGATGGACAAGCACAGTCTTCGGAAGGTGATCAGTCTGGGTCTGCCTGGCTGGGGCCACGTGCTGTGTGACCCTCGGTTCCGCGGGTTTCCTGACTCCTGACGGAGTGGGTGGACGAGGCGGCCTCTCGAGCTCCCCACCTGGTGGGATGCGGCACGGTCTTCCTGGTGTGGCCGCTGCAGAGAGCTCACCTGCAGGGCCGTGGCTGGCCCTGACACTGGCTTGCAGAAGGACACACATACAGCCTTGGACAGCACCTGACGTTTAGCTCCCACAGGTCACACGGGAAACGGCCCTGGTCTCTAGGGCATGTTGTTGAGTGTGGAGATAGTGAAGTCACGCGTGACGGGGCAGCCTCTGTCCCTGAGAGAGGTGTGGCATGCTTCCGGAGAGTGTGAAAGTGCACAGGCACCAGGATGGATCTCGTGGGCTTAGGCAGTGTGTCGGGCTTATTATGGGGTTCGATGGGGACCCCGACTGTTGATGCAACAGAGATGGCAGCTCCACGGGTGTGAGGGCCGCAGCTCGTACCTCGCAGCTCTGGCAGATTCCACCCGCGTTGGCAGAGCTCGCCGGTGCCTGCAGGAGAGGGACAGCAGCCAAGTCCACGTGGCCGGGGAAGCCGCGGCCACTGCTGCCCTGTGGTGCTCAGCCGACAGGAGGGTCACCTGAACCTGATGTCCAGAGGACGTTGTCACTGACGGAGGCCTCCTGCAGTGGACGGGACGTCCCCGCTGGGGTCTGTGGTGTGCAGGGTTCACACTGACTGCAGTGGACATCCCCACTGGGGTCTGTGGTGTGCAGGGCTCGTGCTGACTGCAGTGGACGTCCCCGCTGGGGTCTGTGGTGTGCAGGGCTTGTGCTGACCGCAGTGGACATCCCTGCTGGGGTCTGTGGTGTGCAGGGTTCACACTGACCGCAGTGGACGTCCCCGCTGGGGTCTGTGGTGTGCAGGGTTCACACTGACTGCAGTGGACGTCCCCACTGGGGTTTGAGGTGTGCAGGGCTCGTGCTGACTGCAGTGGACATCCCCGCTGGGGTCTGTGGTGTTCAGGGCTCGTGCTGACTGCAGTGGACGTCCCCGCTGGGGTCTGTGGTGTGCAGGGCTCGTGCTGACCGCAGTGGACATCCCTGCTGGCGTCTGTGGTGTGCAGGGTTCACACTGACTGCAGTGGACGTCCCCGCTGGGGTCTGTGGTGTGCAGGGCTCATGCTCACTGCAGTGGACATCCCCACTGGGGTCTGTGGTGTGCAGGGCTCGTGCTGACTGCAGTGGACATCCCTGCTGGGGTTTGAAGTGTTCGGGGCTCACGCTGGGAGCAGAGCTCTAGCCTTGTACCGGGAACGTTTTGGGGGTGCTCTTACTGTTTTGCTCTGCTTTGAAGAATGGAGAATGAGCCATACATGCTGACGTGTACCCAGGCAGCCACTGCATCACCCTTTGCTTCTTTAGGGCCGTTTTTACGGCTTGGGGGCAGGCGGCCTGGCCCGTGTTCCTCGCCCACAGGCAGCTCCAGGCACCTGGCAGGTGGTGGGAGTGACTGTCCGGTGGTGGCTCAGGGAAGCACAGCTCCACCCACTCTGGCTGCTGGCAGCCCTGTGCCGACATGCTTGCTTTGAAGTATTCCTATAAATGATACACCTAAGAACGTGGCCCCAACGTTGGAGTCTCGGAGTTCACGTCGAGCAGCTGGGTGGCCGTGTTCTCTTTATCACCGAGGGGCTCAGGGCACAGCGTGCAGCAGGCTCTCTGGTGTCTGCTCTGGGTTGGCTCCGAGGTCGTGTCGTCCACCGTGCCGGCTGCCACCATGCAGGCGCAGGCACCTGCACCTTCTCCGGCCCCCCAGGTCCTGTCCCCTGGCCTTGTCCTGGGCAGGCTGTCGTGGCTTGGCAGTGCAGGGACTCGGCCCCTGGGGTGGCTGGTCGAACACAGCACGTTTGTCGCAAAGTCCCCGGGATTATTCTCATCTGTGCTGTTTGAGTTCTGGGTCCTGGACACAGTGCTCGTGGTCCCTGTGATGTGTGTTTTAGTCACGATCTCTCCTGAGATTTGTTTGGAGCTTGTCTGTGAAAATGACGTCCTCAGTGTAGGAGTTTGTGGTGACGTTGGCAGGGACTTACCCTGGTGCCACCTGAGAGGCTTGGGCAGCCCAGAGAATGGTCCTTTCCTCTCCTCTGAACCACACTGGAAGCCAAGGGAAAGTTTGGGTGGCATGTGGAGAGCCACCCAGCGGTCCAGTGCCGTTTGCGAGCCCCAGTGGTGTGGCCGCTGTGAGCTGGGCAGGCCTGTGTCCACTGCAGTGCGGCCAGGCTGTCGGCGTCATGCCGGCTCACTGCCCGGGGAAGATGTTGCCGCCACAGCTGGTCAGCAGCGTAGCCTGTGTGGCGGTGGTCGTTCCCTTTCCCTGCTTCTCATCTTCCTTGTCGACGTCACTGTTTTGAATCGCAGAGAGAGGCCGTGGCTGAGAGGACATCCCGGACGGGCTCCTGCAAGGCCGCAGAGGTGGTGTCCTCCCCGAAGAGCCAGGCAGGTAATGTGGCCATGCCTCCTGTGGGGGGGCGGGGCCAGCACCTGGACTCTGTCCCGCTGGGGGTGTGGGGGGGGGGGCCAGGCTGGGAGGGACCGGGAGCCTCCAGAGGAATTGACTGCCCACTGGGCTGGACAGGTGCCGGTAGGAGTGACTGCCCTGGAAAAGCAAACCATCTAAGTGGTCAGTTGTTTCAGCAGCTCGACTAGATGTTACTGAAGTTACTCTTGTACTGATTTCTGCGTGGCTTTGTTGTTTTCAAAAGTAAAATTATGCTAGAGAAGTAACTCAGACCAGAGGTGTCTTCTGCGATGGTGCTGGTCACTGCTGTCCACGCCCCCACTGTCCAGTACCTCCCCGAGTGTGGGCCAGGGAGTCCCCCAGGGAGCACTCGCTGGTTGTTTCACATTCTGAGGAGCAGCTGTGGGTGTTAGTGAGAAGCAGCCGCCAGGCCGCGGAGGTGATAGTCACCCTCGGATGGGCCTCTGGTCGTTGGCTGAGGGAGCTTCCACCTCCAACTCTTAGTTGGGAAGGAAAACAGAATTCAGGAGGAAGTGAAGGTTGGAAATGGTCTGGTTCCTTTTTATGCCTGAGGTGCTGTGCTGGCTTTAAAATACCAGTTAGACAGACTTAAAAAACGACGTCCGTGGGCAGCTTGAGCACTGAGTGAGTGTGTGATGGTGTGAGGGCTAGTTACTTGTGAGCACACGGCGAGATTGCGGCTCTGATTCAGTCGTACCTTTGAGAGACACCCACCAGCCTACTGAGGGCCAGGAGTGTCTGGGCTTGCTGCAGTTACCTGGTGTGCCTGGATCTGCAGTGGCCCCAGGGTGATGTTTTGGGGACCAGGCAGAGGACAGTGCAGCTCACTGTACAGTGTCTCTGCTTTTGATCATGTACAGATTTTCTCACAATAAACACGTAAGCCCTTCGCACAGAAAGGGAGCTATCTCCAGAATGTCCTTTACTAGAGGGGTAATTTTAACGCAGTCGAGGGACTGAGAGCTTGGTGTTTCCAAGCTTTACTTTATAAACCCAAATTGTTTTGCAGCCACGAAGCACCTGTCCGACGCGTGCAAACCCCTGAAGAAGCGCGGCCGGGCCCCCGCAGCGGCGTCTGCGGCTCCTGCATTTAGCAAGAGCTCGTCTCCTTCCGCGTCCCTAACTGAGAACGAGGTAAAATAGTAGTGGTCATGGTGGCCGTGGCGCTCACGATGCTGCGTGCTGAGCCAAGGTCAGACTCGCCCGGCGTAAGGCCGGTGTTCTCCACGAGTGCAGGCGAGCTGTAGTTCTCTAGACTGTGGTGGAGCCATGGATGGACGGAGTCATTGTTGTAGTCTGAGTCCCTGAGCTCTAAGCACACACGCACATAGTGCACACCTGGCGTGAGAGCCATACTGTAGGACCAGGCACTTAGCTGTTCCTGAAATCTTCTTCACGTGGAAGGAGGTCTGGTTTGTCCTGATGTGACACTCCGCCCCCCCAGGGGACGAAGGGCGGGACACACTCTTCTGATTCCTGTGGTTCACAGAGGGATGTGGCTTTGGGTCTGTGGCTTTTTTTGGTCCTTAAATTCTGGCATATTCTTAGATACTTGAGCGTTGAGGTGAGTCAGGACCACCATGGCAACGGCTCCTCTCTTCTGGACTTGCAGAGTACGTGATGTTGTGACCACCGTTGTGTCACGACACCTGGACTTGAGCAAGTCTGGAGTCTGAGCCGTTACGAGAGACAAAAACAGCCTCCTGATGCAGATCTGACTCTTCTGTCCAGAGGGAGTTTGGGATTCCAGACTTGAGTGACTGCCCTAGGAGATTATGTCAAGTTTTAATTTCTTGTTATTCCCTGTGGTTTTCTTTTTCTCACCGTAGACAGGAGTGCTGCTTCTAGAATGTTTATGAGAAGACACTAACCTGGGCTTTTCAGTGTAGGGCAGTGAGGCCGGGAGTGGGCACAGACCCCTCACCCTGCTGGGTCAGAAGGTGGCACTCTTACCTGTCTCTGCCACGGCCCCAGTGGGGACAGTGTTCCCTGCTCTCCGCCAGCCTCAGGGGCTTCCTCCCACTAGGCGAGGGGCAGGCCATCCAGTGCGGGAGGTGTCTTCCAGCCGCCAAGGTGCAGAGGGGCCTGAGCCCGCTGCCCGGGTCCCCGGCACTGTAACAGCACCCCTGGTGGGCGCTCTCGGGGACCAGCCAGCTCAGCAGTGCCGAGCAGCAGCTCGCGTGTGGGACGGGCTTCCTCACAGCGGCTGTGTGGAGGTAGCCGGCGCTCCTACGTTTGGGCATACCCAGGGATGCAGTGAGAATTCTTCACCGGACCCTGGGAGCTTACGGAAACATGAAAAGGCACAGCCTGTACAAAATAGTTTTCCTTTTTCTTGTCCAAGCTCAGATGAATTTCCTAAGAACCCAAGTGGAAGGGTGGCCTGCTGTTCTGAAGAATACGATATAGAAATAAAATGCTGCAGTTCCATAGACCTTTAGCTTAAGTTGGTTTTTTAATTTTAATTTTTTGTTGATTTTAGATGGAGAGGAAGGGAGACAGAGAGGGAGGGAGGGAGAGAGGGAGGGAGGGAGAGAGGGAGGGAGGGAGGCATGCGTTTTGCCATCCCGCTCAGTCGTGCTTCCCGCGTGCGCCCTGACGGGATCAAACCTACAACTTGGCTGTTTCGGGACGGGGCTGTAACCAACTGGCTAACAGGCCAGGGCCTAAGTTGGCAGTTTTTTGTTTGAAAAAGTTTTTTAATGAGTTTCTTACACTATCAATTGGTACATGTGTCCAGTGGAGTTTTCCTGACACTCTTACCAGACGCAGTCCAAAGGAAAACCCGGGCCGCTCCGCCCTGGCCTGTGGTCCCCGACCTAAGTCATGCGGGGCCAAGAGCAGTGTCCCGGCACTGCGGTGGGCGCAGAGTACAGCTTGTTAGACAGACCTTGTTGGAGGCGGTTATTTTAAGCTGGGTGAGCTAAAGCTTTGTGGCTTAGACATTCGTTCTGAACTTGGGAAGCATTTTATAGTCATTAGACTTAATTGATTGTTAATTCTTTAACTTCAGAAGCAGATAGGTTAGTAAATACACCAGGCCACACACACCATATACCTCCCTGCAGTTTGAAGGTGACACACAGACCTCACAGTGAGCACTCGGCTCCTCAGAAGAACATCTAGAGATCTGGGCTTTCCCGTCAGCTCACGTCCGTGTGGCTGTGTTCACCTCTCAGCAGAGCCGTCTTCACAGACCTCACCTCCTTAACTGCTGCGCTGAGCAGAGGGCTGCCTGTGGCGGTCACTGCCTGGACCACAGTGGGTCCAGCACAGGCCGCATGCAAGCCGGGGGCGCAGACTGCTGGGTCCCTCGGGTGGGCGTGGTGACCGTGGACGTACGATGTGGGGCTTCAGCCCTTTCCATCACCCTTGATCCCAATAAGGAGCCAAATAAAGTTGGTATTTCAAGACACTTTAGGTCACATCATGGTTTACGTCCTCCTCGGAAAGCGCGTATGCAATAACCACCATTTATATTGGGATGATTAGTGCCGAGGGCCACGTCACCCCAGCGAGGACAGGGGAGGAGAGGGCACACTTGCATGACAGAGGCCTGCGAAGGGGTTGATGTGATTTAAGTGTGTGTAACTTCATTTCTTATTCCCTTAGTAGAGCAAATTCTCATTTTTCTCGCCTTCACTGGTAACAGCTTTTATGGGAGCCCACACCAGTCAAGTTGGACTTGAACCCAGCTGCCCTGTACTGCACTTAACATGGTGTCACGCCCCAGGATGCCTGCTGCAGGTGGCGTATCATCGTACACACTCAGTGACACCCTCACAGTCATTTTATGGAAGATGGGTGACAGTCTGTTTTTATTGGTATTAATAAACACATACAATGAAGAAAACAGATAACATTTTAAGACCAAGGTAAGATACCTACTCAAGGCCATCTAACCAGTCACATTCATCTCATGATAGAAACACATTCTAGTTCAGTGATCACTTAGATTCAAGGTGCAAGGGTGCCCTTCAGTGGGGGGCTGCCCTGGGCCTGTGACAGGGACACCACACTGAGGAGTCGGTCTCGCTAGAGGTCACCTTTGTTCTCCAGTTCATGACTTAGTGAATTTTTACTGGCAAACGTCAACATCCATACCTTCAGAAACAGTAAGACAGCACACGTGCAGTGGCGGCGCCCACACCGCCTGTCCTCGCCCACGGAGCGTGCACTCTGCTGTGTCCTCGCCTCGTTTCAGCACGGAAGGCAGGAGGGGTTTGATTTTGTCCTTTTTTACTGAACAGTTTTACTAGGACACTAGATGGAGTAAGTTTGTAGGGCAAATGTCATCTGCAGTGTCGTGAACCATCCACCTCCCAACAGGCCCACAAGCAGGGGACAGCCATCACGCTGAATGTCTGTGTGCCGTGCCCGGGGTCACGTGTGTGCATGCTGAGGACAAGGCCTCACGTGCCCTCAGCTCACGGAGGCAGGAGGGCGCTGTCTGAGTCGCGTGTCCACAGCACACGGTTGTTCCCGCAGCCTCTTCCAATGCGCCTGACCTCTCGTGGAAGTTTCCATTACTTACTGTAACGCATGCAAACACTTGAGATACCTGGCACCTTGCAAGGACTCAGTGGTTCGCTCTGTGATGACATGGTTATAACAATAAAGTAACAAAGTCACCATCGCTCCGTTCTTATCTGAAAGCACACGCTCTGTCGGGCCTGGAGAGGGGCCCTCGGACCGCGTGCCGCTGCTTCCTGCGCCTGGGACGGAGCACCGCCAGGGGGCGAGCACGGGCGGGGCGGTGGCCGCGGGCTGGGGCTCTGCTCAGACGTAGTGGACACGTGGCCTGCAGGCCATCTGAGTGCCGTCCCTAGAGGACATGAGGAGCCCAGCAGTCGTGTGTGGTTCTCAGAGCGCACTAAATTAGAAAGCATAAAAGCCGGTGGTGTAAACATGGCCCTAGTTCAAGAACCAATAACCGAAGGTAAAGACCCACCGGAGAGGCCTTTGACCAGCACTCAGGGCTTCACTGGAAACCGTAGCACAGCAGGTTTTGGACAGTGGCCAGCCAGCTACCAACGCGTGACAGGTGCCTTTCTCTTGTGAAGAAGGACGGGGCCATCAGAATGACTTACGTGTCCACAGAGCGGCACAAAGCTAGCATCAGCTGAGGACGCGGGAGCCTGGCTGGGGAGCAGCACCCCCTGGGGACCAGGGGCAGGTGACGGCCAGGCGGAGGGAGGTGTGCTCAGCACGCTGTGGCGAGGGACGACCACACTGACAGAACTGTCCCCTCCTGCGGTCAGTGGTGGCGACGCTGAGGGACGTCCCTGGTTGGCCCTGCGGCTTCTGGAGGCTGAATGGGGGCTCTGCAGAGCAGGAGGTTGTGTGTCCTCTGCTGCTGGCGCCTGGGCCGCGCTGTACGCTCTCGCCCGGAGGCACCTGAGCTGCTGTGGCCAAGGTGGGTTTCCATGGTGACGGCGCAGGGCTGCTGTATGCTGCTGCCCGTGTACCGTGTGTGCTGTGGTGGCTGCGAGGGGCCCTGTGTGGAGGGGCGTTTGCAGGAGTTGGCAGCAGCTGCTCTGGAAGGCAGGCCCCGCCTGGGCGCAGAGCAGCAGCACGGGCCAGCGTGGCTCTTGCCCACCACCTGCCCACATGGCCTGTCTCCTGAGGGCCTTGCTCGGAGGTGACACAGGCTGGGTGTCTGCAGAGGTGGTTTAGGTGCGGGCGCATCCTGGTGCTCTGTAGTGGGCCTCTTGTCTGTTATTTCCCCTCCTCCCAACTGGAAGGAGCCCCAGGATTGAGAGGCTGTTTATAGACGCCCAGGGCAGTGTTGCCAAACCTCAGGCAGGGCTGGCCCCAGCGTCCCAGGTGCCTGACTTTGCTCAGGGCCTGGGCAGTGGGACGGGGGACACATCATTGGCCAATTCAAGGGGTTTATGTAGTTGGTGACCGGAGGTGATGAGAACAGCCAGGCTTGAGGGCAAAGCAGAGCCTGCATGTGCTGAGCAGTTGGCGGCTCACTACGGCCAGTCCATCAGAAATGTCCTAGAAAGAGAAGGCGGTCAATTAGCATCAGTTCCAAACCCAAAATGTGCCCCGGTGTGGGTGTAAAGGATAAAAATGCCCTTGAGGAGGATCTTGACCCAAAACCTGGTGCGTGTGTGGGCGCCGGGCCTGCAGTGGCTGATGGTCAGTGTGATGTGTTGACCGTCAGTGATAGTGTCAGCGTGTTTGGGTGAAGGACAGCATCCACTCTGAGGCCCCATTTTATAGGGGAGGTCCTCACATCACGCGAACACCCCTCTGATAGCTAGGAAACAGGAGCACTGTGACTCTGACCAGGCTGCCTGACTTCTTTCTCCATGCCATCCTGACGTGTTTCTGAAAGACCGTAGCCCCTCTAAGTGGTGACTGCAGTCCTGAGGTGACTGGCCCGTAGACCTTTGTATGGGGAGGGGACACCAGCCCATTGACTTCATGTGAGACTGACATTTTACACTTTGAAATTGCTTCATCGCCTCACTTTCTAAAAACTCCATGAACAGAAGAAACAGGCTGAAGACTGCTGTTTGTCTTTGAGATTTTGACTCTAATTATGGTCTTTTGCTGAAAGAATTGAAGGATCACTCTTATTAGAAAAGGTTTCTCAGATGTTCTCAACCTGTTCACTGGCTTCTAAGTTGTCCTTTAAGAAATGTGTTGAACCCTCTGTATGGTAGGAGTTTGGTTGGTGAGGTTGACTTTGACCCTGTCACTACTGGTTTGCTGTTTTAGCTAGAATTCTGGAGCTAGGTCACCGTGACGGGGTGTGGTTTGCCCTCAGCACGTACAAGATGCGTGTCCCTCTTGTTTCTCGCGCTACTTGTGAGGGGCATCTGCACCCCTGTCCCTCCAGGGGCTCAGTGTCAGGCCACATCTTGCTGGGTACTGTTGTAACTAGGGTTATATGTTTGAGCTGCAGGTGTGATGTTATCTGGCCTGTGTATAGTTGTGGGGTCATTGTATGTGATTTGTCAGCATATGCTTTGAAGCGTGCTAACTACTGAGCTGCTACCCCCTCAGGAAGCGGCTGAGGAGGCGGTGGGGGCGGCCCAGCCAGCAGGAGGGTGTGCAGCGACCGTGTGGACGGGGGGACGGGCAGGACTGTGCTGCTCTCCAGTCGGCCCTCCCGGCGCTCGGCCAGGACACGGTTGGGGCGACAGGGTTATGTTGGAGGCTCGTGGTCGCTGTGACAAGGGTGGCCTGGGTCTGCGGCCAGGCCACCACACAGCTCTTGCTGGCCCGTCCAGGGTTTGGGGGCTGCACGGCAGCTGCCAGCATTAGGAGGACAGGACGGGACTTAGGCTTGGCCCTGGGATTCGGGGCCGCTCTGCGGGTTCCGGTCTGTGTCCTCTCGAGGGGTGGCTGGCTTTTATACAAGTCACGTTACACTGTAGTACGTTAGGCAGTGAATGACTTCCAACATTTCACTGTGACAGGAACTTGGAAGACCTGTTTGAGGTTAGTCTTGATTTTCAGATGATGAATTCTGCTGGGCACAGGGTCCTTATCTATAAATCCAAAATGCTGTGTGAAAGGACATCTGGTTTTCTCTTTACAAAAGCATAACTTAAACGTGGAGTATCTATTGTTCAAGGTCTGTCATTGTATTTCAAAAATGATGTAGCGTTATACTTGTGAGGGGGTTTGTCTTGTCAAAAAATGAAAAATTCACTGTGTGTGACACCGTGCAAGGTAGCCTGGGGACTGCTTTCCAGGGACAGCAGGGAGGACCTGCGGGGACTCGCACATCACCCCTAGAAGCTGGGCTATGCACGTCCGCCAGGTTACAGGACGATGGAGACCGTTGTCCTGAACACCCGCCGTGACTGCAGTGGAGGCTGCGCTCCCGGCCGGGAAGGAGGGCGTGTCCCGGGTGCAGGCGGGTGGAGACTGTCCCACGCTGAGTAGGGAGTCGAGGAAGGGCTTGGACACGCGAGGACTGTGCAGCAGGACTGAGGGCCGCGGTGGCCGTGGGGAGCAGTGGGGAGTTGTTGACAGTGTCTGTGTCCGTCCAGTTATTCCATTTTTCTTTTCCCAAATGCATCCTATTGGATATGGAGTAGACCCTAGATGTCCTAGACTGAGATTTGGGACTGTGTTGGGACCGTACAGGTGACTCTCGCTTTCACAAACGCATCTCCTCCGAGTAAGTACCGGTCACCTGGTGCCCTGGAGCCTGCAGCTGGAGTGAGGCGTGTGCCCAAGTGTAGCCCTGGTGCTGGGCCCTCGGGGGGGGGGGGGGTTGCGAGCAAAGCTGGTGGACCCCGACTGTGCTGGTTGTCGAGCTGCTTGCTGGAAGGGGTGGGGGCTGGAAGACAACTGTCCCCCCATGTGTGTCACGGGCTGTGCTATTGTAAGGTCTGTAACTTGTATATGCACCTGAGACCCCAACCAGGAAGCGAGCCTCCTGTGTCTCGAACAGTTTTATTTCCTTTCAACATGTGTACCCAGTGCTTGTTTCCTCCAACAGACTGTGTTAATGTGGGAGCTTGCTCCTCCTGGAAACGTGCTCACTTTCTCTGTAAATCTGAAATAAAAGGTGCTGTTCCTTCCTCTGACCCAGGACTGGTCTGTGTTTTCTGTCTCCATGCACGTCGGTGCAGCCGTGTTGAGGGAGAGGTGTGGGTTGGCGGGTAGGCACCGGGCTGTCTCCCTTGGAGCCCACACGAAGGCCCTTCCTTGGGGCCTGGGGACTCCGGCGGGCAGGCTGGCCTCGGTGTGCAGCTGCTGCCCCCGCGCCTGCCCACTGTGCCCACCAGTCTCCAGTGCTTGGCCCTGTCGGACCGGTATCTGAAAGACGTGACTTGGAGTGTGAGCTCAGAGCATGTTTTCAGGTCACCTTATTCCCAGGGTCCGTGTTAGTGAAGGAGGCGGGGCCCCGTCCAGGCAGTCCTCGGCAGTGACCATGCCTGACCACAGGGGCCTCCAGAGTGTAATGTCCACTCACACTGCTGTTTCCCTCTTCTTGGAAAACGCAAAGGAATCATTTAAAAGGTCACTTTCTCTCTAAGACTTATTCTCACGGGGTGTGTCTAAACCTCAGAGAGTATGATGGCTGGAAAGGTGGCCACACACCTGTCACCTCCGCCACGGACATCAGTCGGTACCAACAGGCCCCACTCTGACACCAGTTTTTAAAGTCAGCACATGCCTGTGTTGTTGTTTTTCTCTTTCCCTCTGCTGGTGGTGAGGCAGTGGGCCCGATGGAGAAGCTTGTCGGGGACTGGTGGAGCCGTGGAGCCTGTGGTCTGCCTCTTTAGTCTTTGTTTCTGACTTCGGGCGGCCAACTCCCACATCGCGCAGGGTCACCGGCACCAGCAGGCCCGCAGGGCAGCGCTTGTTCTCGTGTGGAAGGAAGTGCAGTTTATGCGTTTGCTCTGTAGAAAAATTCTGTCTTCAACATTCAGTGAACATCAGAAATAGGAGATGTACTTCTAGGTTTTGGGGTTTCGTTTTGTTTTTATCTCAAATTGGTAAATATCTAAAAGAAAGTTTTCTAATTTAAAGACTTACTGATTTCTATTTAGAGACTTCACTGTTACTAGTCAAGTAAGGGGAGTGCTGAGTACAAGACGGGATGGGTGTGTCCTGGTCTGAGTGTGGGAGAGAGGGTCACGTGCAGCCCGGGAGCCCCTGCACCCCCCCCCCCCCGGCCGTTCAGTTGGACTCAGCAGAGGCAGACCACACCTGGATGTTTCCCCCTCCCTCTTCCCTTCCCCTCGAAGGCGGGCAGTGCGGGGAGGACGCGCCGGGGGGGCCCGATGGGCCCGGTCAGCACTCCGGTGTACCCCCCTTTGAAGCACTGAGCCTCTCACTCAGCAGTCGTAGATGTGCAGGAGGGTCACGGCGTGAAGGCTCACGGTCTGACTGCACTTGGGTTCTTTCAGAAATTCACTTGGTCTCGATAATGTTGCTCTTCCTCGAAAATAGTTGGACTGTAACCGATGGGGTGAGAGGTCAGGACGCCCATTCCAAAGCCTGCCTGAGGCCACCTGTGGGAGCACCTGGGTTTTCATGATGTTAGGTCATCTTGAAGGAGTGTGAGGGAGGGTCAGAGCTTTTCCCGCATACAGATGTACACACATGTACTAGATACCGAGTGGAACAAAGTCCGTTTCTGAATTCCTACCCAGCCTGTCGACAAGTTGTGTGACGTGCGCTTGCGACCCAAGCGTGCGTGCAAGGGCACGCCCCCGGCGGTCCGTCCCTGCGCTCCCTGCGACTAGTGAACTGTCGCCGCCTCCTCACCTGCAGGTCTCAGACGGCCCGGGAGACGAGCCCTTGGAGTCTCCGTACGAAAGTGCCGATGAAACTCAGACCGAAGTGTCTGTCTCGTCCAAAAAGTCAGAACGAGGAGTAACGGCCAAGAAGGAGCACGTCTGTCAGGTGAGGAGCCCCTGGGTCCCCGGCTGGCACCCTCTGGGCTTGCAGTGGGGAGAGGCGGTGTGGTTGGAGCCAGTGGCCAGGGGCTGCTGCAGCCTCTGGTCTCTCCACGGACACGCACACACGTGGGGTGGGTGGGCAGGCCCTGGGGCACGGTGCCGTGAGTGCGTCTTGCAGCCACGGGAGCTGTGCCCGGCCTCCTGGCTGCCTGGGCCGAGCGTGACCTCTGACGACACTGGGCCAGCACGCTCCTGGCTTTTTGGTTCTGTCGGTCGCCATGGCTGTTGCTAAGGGGTCCCTTCTTGTACCCCGTTGCCGGGTGCTTACCCAGCACTGGGGGGGAGGTCTGTGTGTCCTGTCCCCTGGGGCCGCCCGTGGGGCAGGGGCTGTGCGGGGGCTTCACTGTGCCTTTCTGTCCGCAGCTGTGTGAGAAGACCGGCAGCCTGCTGCTCTGCGAGGGCCCTTGCTGCGGGGCCTTCCACCTCTCCTGCCTCGGGCTGTCGCGGCCGCCGGAGGGGAGGTTCACCTGTGGCGAGTGCACCTCAGGCAAGTGCCATCCGGGCTCCGCAGTCACCAGGGCTGGCTTCAGGAGGTGTCCTGGGACATCTGCTCCCGGCCTCGCTTCACACCGAGGGCTCGGGCCTTCTTCACAGGTGTGACCAGCTGAGCACAGGTCCCTCCGTGCCCCTGGTAGGCAGCTTCCCCTTGGTGGCCCCAAAAGTGCTCCCCTGGCTACCTTCCATCAGGTGGTAGGTGTGACTACTTCCAAGAAAGGGTCACTCAGAATGAGCTGGGGTAAGGTGACTCTGGGCAGCGCGAGCCTTGCTCTGTGACGTGGATGTGGTCGTGACCTAGCCGGTCCTGGGACGCTGACGTTCCAGGAACGTGGGGCTTTTCCCGGGCTGCGGCGTGGCCTGTCCCAGGCGGTTGCTCTGACCTCGCCGGCACAGCGGCCATCCCTGGTCACCTGTCTGCAGCCAGCTCCTGACTGTGCTCAGAACACACCCTCGGTCAGGACACACAGAGTCTTCAGGGAGCTCCCCCAGGTCACGGCCGTGCACTGGACACCCCGCTCCAGGGCACCAGGCCTCTAAGGGGTTTTCCACGTGATCGGTCACCACTCTTGGTGGGACGGTGAAAGCCTTTCTCCCTAGGAGCCCCCGTTTCTTCCTGCTTCTCGCTCACTTGAACGGGCTCCCACCGGCCTGCCGGTCACTCCCCTGTCCTCCAGGTGAGGCTGGAGCTCAGACCTCAGTGCCGTCCCCTGACAGGGGGACCTCCCGAGGCCGGTGTGGACGGCTCTGGGAAGTGACGTGTCCAGCGGCCAGTTGAGTGGCTAATGCTTGTTCTCTGTCCCTCTCTGCCCTGCCCCCAACCACCTGTTAGGGATGCACACGTGCTTTGTGTGCAAGGAGAGCGAGGCGGACGTGCGGCGCTGCGTCGTGTCGCAGTGCGGGAAGTTCTACCACGAGGCCTGCGTGAGGAAGTTCCCGCTCACTGTGTTCGAGAGCCGCGGCTTCCGCTGCCCCCTGCACAGCTGCCTCAGCTGCCACGCCTCCAACCCCGTCAACCCGCGCCCCTCGAAAGGTACGCAGGTGGGGGGGCCGCAGGCGTGCGGGAGGGTGCAGTGCTGTCTGCCTCCCCCTCGAAAGGTACGCAGGTGGGGGGGCCGCAGGCGTGCGGGAGGGTGCAGTGCTGTCTGCCTCCCCGTCCCTGGATCAGTGCCACCTGCTGGGGCACGGTTTCCCCGACAGAGGACTTGCTCCCCTGCCCCTTCCGGCTCCCTTTCCTGCCGTAAAGGTCATCTTAAACTTTGATCTTAGGGGGAGACCTTTGAACTGGTAGGTTCTATTCTTATTTCAATGGTTCTTCATACACAAGGGAGATACTTTCAGGTCCTGTTGTACTATTTTATCTTTGGTGTGCAGCACTGAGGATGACAAGTCACCTACTGCCAGGGCACCTGTGGCCATGTTGGGGCTGTTTTGGGGGCACATGCTGGCTGGCATTCAGTGGGCAGTGCGGGGACCCTGCTGTGCTGGGTGTAGTGCCCAGATGCCCTCCAGCAGTAGCGCCTGGGCTGGGGGCTTTCCTTTAGAGTTTGGCATTTTGAATGCTTGACCGTTTCCTCAAGCATATTGTTTTTTAAGAAGCTTTGCCTCAAGGAGATGTGTTTTCAGGATGTCTGTTAACCACTCTTACCCCCCATGTCCTGGTTCACATTCTCATCAGACCCCCCGCTGATTTCAGCGCTGACATCCTGAATGTGGGGCTGGGTGGCTCTCTCCGCCCGCCATGTGCCGGGCCTTCAGCCTGTCTCTCTGCCTCAGGCAAAATGATGCGGTGTGTCCGCTGCCCTGTGGCCTACCACGGCGGGGACGCGTGTCTGGCCGCGGGCTGCGTGGTGGTCGCGTCCCACGGCATCGTCTGCCCGAGCCACTTCACCGCGCGGAAGGGGAAGCGGCATCACGCCCACGTCAACGTGAGCTGGTGCTTCGTGTGCTCCAAAGGTGAGGGCCGGCGGGCTGGGGCCGGGCGGCCGCGGGGCCTTTCTGCTGCCTGCACCGGGCACCGGCCGGGCACGTGTGAATGCTCAGGGAGCGCTGGTCTCACGGCCTCGGGTCGCAGCCCCTCTGCCCCCGGGAGCCCCTGTGGAGGGCCCTCCGGGGCGTGCTGGGCTAGTCGTCTGCGGCCCTGCGCACGCGGTGTTTCC
Source organism: Saccopteryx leptura (assembly GCF_036850995.1). NCBI lineage: Eukaryota > Metazoa > Chordata > Mammalia > Chiroptera > Emballonuridae > Saccopteryx > Saccopteryx leptura. Next base: position 1,016,635 of record NC_089507.1, read on the forward strand.
TGTGTGTTCACGTGGGGTGGTGCCTGCGACTTCCTCAGCTAACTGCCATTGTTTCAGATGCGTGGGAGGCTGTTAGTGGTGATATAAAACCTCCTGTGCCAGCCCCTGGGGACGGGTGAGAAGTGACGGGGGCGGGCGTGTGGGGGTGCCAACAGAGCCCCGTGTCCTTGCAGGCGGGAGCCTGCTGTGCTGCGAGTCCTGCCCGGCCGCCTTCCACCCCGACTGCCTGAACATCGAGATGCCCGACGGCAGCTGGTTCTGCAACGACTGCCGGGCGGGGAAGAAGCTGCACCACCAGGACATTGTCTGGGTGAAGCTGGGCAACTACAGGTGTGAGAGCCGGAACCGGTGCCCGTCTCCTCGTTCAGTGTTTTTACAGTGCTTGCAGTGTTGAAATGATTGTCATTCTCTCTGAAGAGTCTGTGAATCCTGTTTTTAATATTTATAATAGATGGTGGCCGGCAGAAGTTTGCCATCCCAAAAATGTTCCCCCAAATATTCAGAAAATGAAGCACGAGGTTGGAGAATTCCCTGTGTTTTTCTTTGGGTCTAAAGATTATTACTGGACGCATCAGGCTCGAGTGTTCCCGTACATGGAAGGGGACCGAGGCAGCCGCTACCAGGGGGTCAGAGGCATCGGCAGAGTCTTCAAAAACGGTACGGACAGTTCCAGGTGGAATGAACAGCAGTTGTGGTGCTAATCCTGATTTCTGCTTTTAAAAAAAGCTCATTCATTCTAGAGAGAGGAGAGAGATAAGGGGAGGGGAACGGGGGACGACTCCTAGCATGTGCTGCTTCCATTTGCTCTGACCGGGCAAGCCCCCAGTTTCAAACCAGTGACCTGGGCATTCCAGGTCGACGCTTTGTCCACTGTACCACCACAGGTCAGGCCTGACTTCTGCTTTTTGAAAGTGTGGTTTCTGTAGAAAACCCTGGAGTAAGCATTCTAGCTGTACTTTATCGTTTTTTATTTTTTATTTTCTTAATTTTTTTTGTTCAGTTAAGAGGAGGGGAGGCAGAGACAAACTCCCGCATATGCCCTGACCAACCAGGATCCACCTGGCAGGCCCCTACCTGGCAGGTGATGCTCTGCCTGGCTGGACTGCAGCTCCGTTGCTCAGCAACCCAGCTATTTTACCACCTGAGGCTGAGGCCATGAAGCCATCCTCAGCACCCGGGAGCCAACTTTGCTGGAATCATTTGAGCCATGGCTGCAGGAGGGGAAGAGAGGGGGAGGGGTGGGTTGGAGAAGCGGATGGTCATTTCTCCTGTGTGCCCTGATTGGAAATCGAACCTGGGACTTCCACATGCTGGGCCAACATTCTACCACTGAGCCAACCAGCCAGGGCTAGCTGTTCTTTAAACAAGATATTTGCCAACTATGTTCTGAGTGTGGAATGAGACTATGGTGGTAACTCCTATTGTGCTGGTTTGGGGTTCATGTCACTGGCATGCCTGAAAACCGTTTGTAGGAAATGACGTCAGTGCTGATTGCAGGCGTTTCTTCTAGCCTGCTGTGTGTGAGGGGAAGGTGTGCAGGGGCTTGCCTGTTGTCTAGACTGCAAGCACTGGGCTTGCTTTGTCTGTCAGCAACACTGGGCATCAGCTGTGGACAGGTAGACTGATGCCCCACCCTCATTTACACAGCCAGATGTGTGGTGTCATCAGGTGATGAGACAGGACAGAAAGGTAGCCACTGGGCTGCAGGAGGCATGCTCACGCCGGGCCGGGAGTGAGGGCGGGCAGCTGCCTGCGGCCAGGTCGGGAGAGCACGGGTCAGAGCTGACAGCACCACCATGGCTTGGTGAGCGGCAGAGCTGCAGGCTGCCGTGCACAGGGGACTTCTGTCCTCTGGTCCTTGGCACACCGCAGGCACTCAGGTCTGAATGAGGGCGTTATACAACAAAAGACATTCAAAAGCTATTATTGAGAGATTGAAGTTGCGAGGGAGCTGACCATGTTGAGTGCTGGCCGGTGCTTGGTCCAGCCGGGCTTCCTTGGTGGTGGAGGCCTGACTAGTGACCGGCACCGGCGGGCCGGCCCGTATGCCCAGTGCTGACCCTGGTTCCTGTCCCTGATCGTGGCTGAGGGTGTGGCTGTGGCGGTCGCCCCCGACAGCAGCCTGCCCGGTGAGCTGGTGCTGAGACCCACTGGGATCTTGGCCAGCTGGGGGTCCTTGCGGCTGTTCAGGTTAAAACTTCTGCAGCATCTAAAACCTTCCCCTTGACAGTTTTGCAAACCCTCTAGTTTTATGGAAACTGGAAACCACACTTAGCAGGGAGAGGGAAGTTCAGAGCGAATCACTAAAGCACAGAGCTTCACGGGTCAGGGTGTCTTTTACTAAGACCTTCTGCTCGTGTCTCCCTGATGTTGTAGCACTGCAGGAAGCTGAAGCTCGTTTCCGTGAAATCAAACTTCAGCGGGAAGCCAGAGAGACACAGGAGAGTGAGCGGAAGCCCCCGCCTTACAAGCACATCAAGGTGATGGCCCACCGCCCGGGAACTGCCGTGGGGTGTCTTGTGCGTGTGTGTTGCGAGGTCACAGTGTGAGGGGTGTCGTGAGCAAGCCTCTCTCCCAGGAAGGCCGATAGCAGGTGCTGTCGCCTCGAGCGTGTGTTCTCATGCATGGTGGGTGCAGGGCTGGGGGCGCCATCTGCCTGTGAGCGTGACTCTCAGCCTCACATCCTGGCCGGTCGGCCTAGAGCAGGAGGGACGAGGTGACATCCTGGAGCCATTGTCACCAAGTGCTGGAGACAAGCTAGGGCTGGAGGTGTTCGGCCCAGGCCCGTGCCCGGCTGGAACCTCTGAGACAGAATGGTGCGCCCACCTGCAAGGGCGTGGCGGGCGGGGAAGGGCGGCCGCTGCTGAGTGTGGCTCTGCATCTCTGCTGCAGTGGGTCCAGGAGCCCAGCAGGACATGCTTGCGTCACACAGCTCGGCTCCGAGACACGGTCGGAGACCCGTGCTTGCCAGCGGCTCGGTCGCAGTGCTGCCGTGTGGGCTGCAGACGGAGTGTCCTGTTGTGAGCTGTACTGCATCTGCTCGGGGAAAGGTCCCAGGAGCAGGGACTGGGTCAGACAGCCAGGAACTTGCGGGTTCTCGAGGCGTTGTTCAGGCGCTCCCCAAAGTTCCGCTGCTGCCCCCATGGTTTCCCGAGTGCTGCCCTCTGCTCTGGCTGCTTCTCAGCTTTCTTTGCTGCTTTGTTGTTGGGTCACTCTGGCTCCGTTAATAATAAAGTGAGGTCATAGTGCAGAGACTGCCCTGTGCCCACCTGCTCCCGTGGGCATCTGGGGGTACCCAGTGTGGAGGGTCAGACAGATGTGGGGCCGTGAGGAGAGCAGGGCTCGTCAGGCAGGGGCCGGGCGTCGCCTGTGTTGAGCTGTGTCTTCCTGTGACGACCGCCTGGGTGGACAAGGGGACGACGGCCGGCACACACGTGCTGGGTTCCCACCTCCCACAGCTCCTGGGCCCGTGGCCTGTCTGCGCCTGGGCGGCCCGAGGGCCCTCGCGTGGTTTTTGTTTTTGTTTTCAGTGAGAGAGACAGACAGGAAGGGAGAGAGATGCCTCCCATGTGTACCTTGATCTGGGGGCTCCACTCCAGCCCAGCCAGTGACCCTTTTCTCAAGCCAGTAACCTTGGGCTTTAAGCCAGAGAGCCCGGCTCAAGCTGGCAACCTCAAGGTTTTGAACCTGAGACCTCAGCATCACAGATTGACACTGCCTACTGTGCCATCACCAGCCAGGCCCAGGGCTTCTGTGATGAGTGTGGGCTGCAGGACCTCCTGCTGGGTCCCCCACTGGGCCTGAGCCACCGAAGCTCACAGACGCAGGAGGCTGGCAGGGTGGGGCAGGGGCCCCGCCGGGCGCCAGGCAGCACGCCCTTGTGTGGGGGCTGAGGCAGGTTACCTGTCCCTGCAGGTGAACAAGCCCTATGGGAAAGTGCAGATCTACACGGCCGACATTTCTGAGATTCCCAAGTGCAACTGTAAGCCCACGGATGAGAACCCTTGTGGCTCCGACTCGGAGTGTCTCAACAGGATGCTGATGTTCGAGTGCCACCCGCAGGTGTGCCCGGCCGGGGCCTTCTGCCAGAACCAGTGCTTCAGCAAGCGCCAGTACCCGGAGACCAAGATCATCAGGACGGACGGGAAGGGCTGGGGACTGGTCGCCACAAGGGACATCCGAAAGGTCCGTCCCTCCCTCAGGCCCGTGGCCCAGCGGCTCCCCGGGTGGACTCAGTGCATCTGAATGCACACGGGGAGGGGGTGCCGGTGTGGTTTTGAGTCCTCGCGGTGGGATGCTGTGAAGCATGGCCTGGAGGTCATTGTTCCCGCGGAGCTCGTCATTCCCGACGTGGGCCCTCACGCAGCGCGGTGCTGCTTGTGCGAAGCAGGCCGTGGGAAGGAGCGCTTCCCGCAGGAGCCGCCACGGGGAGGCCGGGCAGTGCGTGGCGCCCGCTGGTCTGCTCTGTGTCACCAGCCCTCCTCTGACCCCAGGGGGAGTTTGTGAACGAGTATGTCGGGGAGCTGATCGACGAAGAGGAGTGCATGGCCCGGATCAAGCGTGCGCACGAGAATGACATCACTCACTTCTACATGCTCACCATAGACAAGGTAGCCTCCCCGTCCCCATCCCCACGCTGGGCGGGCAGTGTCCTTGGCCTGGTGCCCGCACGCAGCCCCTGCTGGCACATCCGCTGGGCGGCTGCTCTGTGAGACGAGTGCAGGGTCTCCTCTGGCTCCTGAGGGCAGAGGCTTCCTGTGCCCATGGGCACGCGGGGACGCTGAATGCCCTCTCTGCGCGTCCCCGCCTGCGTGAGCCCAGATTAGTAAACCGGGATAAAGGTCTGCCGGTGGGGTCAGCACTCTCGGAAGAAGGGTGGATCAAGACCCTCTGGACAAGTGGGATGGGTGACAGGTGCACCTGGGACGCGGTCACGGTGCTGACGATGCCCTCCGGCCCTGGGCCCTTCAGGGCTCCTGGTGTGACCACAGCCACCGCAAGGTGGCAGACTGACACCCCGTCTGCCACGCCCTCCCTTTGTGGGGTGGTGAGGGAGGCAGCTGCATTAAAAGGTGAAACCCAGGCCTGTGCCTTACCATGTTTCAGGGTCTAAACTTAAACTTGTGTGTTGTAAAAAGTGCCACCTTGCTCAGTGAACACAGGGTGGTCCCTGAAATGACCACACGCCCAGGACACCGGCTGAAGCAGAGGAACCCGGGACACGAGGGAGGGGTCACACCGCCAGCATTTCTCACAAAAGTGAGCCAGCAGAGCCCACCTGCATGTTCGCAGAGCACAGCGCCCTCCACAGAAGGGTGGGCTTTGGTCTCGCTGAGATGAGAGCAGACCTGAAAGAGAACAAACTGAGGGAGTGTGTGTGTCAGAGGCGGCTGAAGCCAGAAGAGGAGCTGAGAGATCACAAACAGCAGAAGACATCGAGGCACAGACTGGCCTGGCTTGAACACACAGGCACGCTGAGGATTGCCCTGTGGTCATGGCGGTGAGCCCAGTAGTGGGGTAGGAAGGCCAGCCCTCCAGGCCGCAGCGCAGCAGGCAGAGACCCGGAGGAGGAGACCCGGAGGGCCGCGCTCAGCACGTGGAGGGGCAGCCACACGCCCTGTTTCAGGTGGAGAGGTGACACCTTGCAAAGGTCGCTGGGATTTCAGTTCCAGGACTGAGTGTTTCAGTCACCCTTGCTGGACAGTTCCAGTCCGTGCAGAACGCAGTCTGCACAATTGTGCTGTGTCTTCAGCCATGAGAGTGGACCTCTGAAATGTGGCCCGAGCCCAGCGCCAGCAAAGGGGCAGCAGGCGGGGGCTGGTTCCCAGGGCCGCTGCCCGCGCCCCCGTGGTGACACAGGTGGACTGAGCTGGGGGGGTACGGGAGGTGGTTACAGCGTGGGTGGGGCCGTGCCAGCCAGACCCCGCGTGCAGAGAGCAAGGATTGGTCCAGTAGCATAAAACTGAGGAAGTTTGAGGAAAGCTACTATGAAGTTAAAACACCTGTGAGAAAGTTCTTGACACACATTTATTCAGCACGTGTACAAAAACAGAACCCGATAGCCAGTCAGAGAAACAGGGATGCTGGGGCCAGCTGCCCTGCATCTGGGGCAGGCGTCCCAGGAGGCCTGGAGAAGGACTTTGGCGGATGCTGGCTGTACGCAAGCGCAGGACTGCAGTCTTGTCCCACTGCAGGTGGGGCCAGGCAGGGGAGCATCACTGTGCCGGGTCAGGGACTGTCCCTGCGTCCCCAAGGTTTGGTTGTCGCAGCGTCCAGTGTGGTGAGAACAGAAAAGCATGGTCTGAGGCCACGTCTGTGTTCAAGGGGCAGAGTAGTGTGGGTGTGCGTGTGGCCTGCCATGTGGGCCAGCCCTTGGGGGCTTTGTTACAGGCTGGCCGGCCACATGGCAGGGGCCCTGCCCGTGATGGGCCCACGGCGGCCTCAGTGCCGTGCTCTTGGTGCCATGGAGCTCCACGTTTGTCCCCATCACAGACGTGATTTGGGTTCACTGGTGACCAGCAGTTGACACAGACTTGTTTTCGGTACCTGGCCGCTCCCGTCAGAGCCGGGACTCCTCTGTGGCGGCCCATCTGGAGCCCGACCCTGTGGTGTGCAGGCGGGCGGAGGCTGTGGTCTGCCCACGTCCCGCGGCTGGGCAGCGGCACCACCTCTGGATTTTGCTGCGGTCACTGTGGGCGTCCTCAGGCACTTGCCTGCAGCTGGCCTGCCCAGCTGGCTTTCTCAACGTGTTCCTTCTGGGCCTCTGCCTTTGTGACATTGGTGTCACAGTCTGAAGTCAGGTTTCCGTACTTCCATTTGCATTTCCAGCTGCTTAGAATTGGGGTCCGCTCCCTCCTGCGTGTTGGGGTGCACTTGCTCTCAGAGTTGTGTTTGTATCCTGCGCCTATTCATAATTGGGGTGGTCTTGTCTTCTCTGTGTGAGCTTTGGGGACAGTTGGTGTTGACCTTCAGCATCCTGGCTCCCTTGTTTCTCACCCAGTGGGTGGCGTTGGGACCGTCAAAAAGAAGGGTCCTGCTGCAGGCTCCCAGGGCTCGGTCCTGTCCACGTGGTCCTGACCCACCCTCTGTGAGCGACAGAAACAGGCCTGGATTGGGGGTGTCCTGTGTGAGTGGACACAGGAGACCATGGTTTCCAGTACGACACTGGAGGCACAGCCGTCTCCTGACCCTGAAACCCCCTTAGGTGGGACTGGCGGCTGGGAGTTGGCCACGTGTCAGTGCTACTTGAAACGTGAGTTGTACCTTTCAGGACCGTATAATTGATGCTGGCCCCAAAGGCAACTATTCCCGGTTCATGAACCACAGCTGCCAGCCCAACTGTGAGACCCTCAAGTGGACGGTGAACGGTGACACTCGCGTGGGCCTGTTTGCCGTGTGCGACATCCCTGCAGGTACGCTCCGGGCGGGGTGGCCAGGAGGGGCGGCGGCTGGTGACAGAGCTGAGTGTGTGTTCCTCAGTTGTGTCTGTTGAACGAGGCAGAGCTGCACTGCCGAGGTTGGCCGCGTAGGCATGGGGGCCGCGGGCACACCTGGCAGCTGGATGAATGCTTCCTGGCAAAGGTGGGTGGTGCTTCCATGGGGCTTGTCTGTTGTCGCCAGGGACGGAGCTGACCTTTAACTACAACCTCGACTGTCTGGGCAATGAGAAGACCGTGTGCCGCTGTGGCGCCTCCAACTGCAGCGGCTTCCTCGGGGACAGGCCGAAGGTGAGCCCCCCCCACGCTCCTGTAGTCACAGGTGGCTTCTTCCAAGGTGGCCCACTGCCAGGATGGGCAGACGCGGGCGTGGGCAAGGCTGGCTGGCCCGTCTGTCCACACTCCTCCCAGTGCCATGTCCAGGGCTGCAGCAGCTGGGGCTGGGCCCCAGGGGGCATCACCCCGGATGGGCGACCCTACTGTGGGACCCAGGACTCCACAGCATCAGAGCCACTGCTGTCCTGGGCTGGCAGCTGCCTCACTCGTCTCTGCCCCTGTTGTCCTGTGGCCTCTCCCCACCTGTCTTCTTTTTGTAAGGACAGCAGTCAGGCCAGATTAGGGGCCCCGCGCCAGTGACTCACCCTAAATTACATCAGCAACAACCCTGTCTCCAAACAAGGCCACACTCGCAGGTTGCAGGAAGGACATGAATTTGAGGGGCACACAGGCGACTGCTCCTCCCGTGTCTCCACGTCCCTTGTTGCCCTGGGTCCTTGTCCCTGTGTGGGCGTCGGCAGGTCTGGGCCTGTGGATCTTGGCTGCTGAGAGGTGCTTGTGCTTGCTGGCCTGCTGACCTCAGGTCCGTGGTGGAGGAGGGGCGTGTAGCTGGGCCAGGTCACGGCCTCGCCCGTTCTTCTCCACCAGTGTTACTGCTTCAGTCAGTGCCCTCTATTGTTATTTTATCTTTCCGTTGATTTGAGAGAGAGGGAGAGAGGGCATCAGCTCGCTGTTCCACTTAGTTCTGCACTCATTGGTTGCTCCTCGTACATGCCCTGGTCAGGAATCGAACCCGCAACCTCTCTGCACTGGGATGGCACTCTCTCCATTGAACCACCGGCCAGGGCTGGTCCATGCTGTTTTTTTACATGAACTGTGCTTCATTCTTAACCCTAGGCCTCAGCGGCGCCGTCCTCAGAGGAGAAGGGGAAGAAGACCAAGAAGAAGAAGAACAAGAGGCGCAGGACGAGAGGCGATGGGAAGAAGGTGTCTGAGGACGAGTGCTTCCGCTGTGGCGACGGCGGCCAGCTGGTCCTGTGTGACCGCAAGTCCTGCACCAAGGCCTACCACCTGTCGTGCCTGGGCCTGGGCAAGCGGCCCTTCGGTGGGTCCCGGGTCACACGTGGTGGCTGTTTGGGGACTGTGTCCCCGGCCCGGGTGGCGTGGGCGTGGGCACGTCCCGGGAAGACCCTGGCAACAGTGGGTGAGTGGCACTGTGCCCTCAGGAGGAAAAGCGAAGCCCTGCCCAAAGTCAGGAAAGCCAAGTGCTGTAAAAAGGAAAGTCAAACGTGTTTATTAAAAAACACGAGTTTGTATGGCAGGTGACAGAGCCAGGCTGACAGGCTGTTAGGTCTGTGGCGTCACCCCGACCTAACACAGCCCTTGGGAATTGAAGGCAGGAAGGTCAGGGGCCAGCACAGACCAGCAGGACTGCGACTAGCCCGGGGTAGACGGCCACAGAGCAGGTGAGGGGCAGGGCCAGCGGCAGGCGGTGGGTCTCACAGGCCCTGCCGCCAAGCGGGCTTCCCTGCGTGTGACAGTGGGGAGGGAGGAGCCTCTTGCCTGGGCATGAGGCCTGGTGCACGCTGCCCGTCTGATAACACGCGGTCTTGTTGCAGGGAAGTGGGTGTGCCCTTGGCACCACTGTGACGTGTGCGGCAAGCCCTCGGCAGCCTCCTGCCACTTCTGCCCCAACTCCTTCTGCAGGGAGCACCAGGGCGGGGCGGCCTTCAGCTGCACCCCGGATGGGCGGCCCTACTGCGGTGAGCATGACTCGGGGGCAGAGTGCATGACCGGCGCTAAGGCTGAGAAGTCCTTTCCAGAACCCATGAAGCCCAAGGGCAAGAGGAAGAGAAGGAGGTGCTGGCGGAGGGTCATGGACAGCAAATAGCACCGGGGGCTTGGGTGGATCGAGGGTGGCCAGGGTCCAGCCTGCCTGTGGGTGGGGCCAAGTGTGAAGACTGGCCAGGGGACCCAGGGCAGAGCCGTGAGACAGTGAGACAGCCGTGTAGTTTCCCCTGGGGGGGGGCGCCCCCACCACTGAGCCATCAGCAGCACCCGCTGCACCCGCACTGACCACCATCTGAGCCGCGTGGTTCGGAATGTCCCAGGACAGACGCCTTGCCCACAGCATTACGGCCACACTTGAATTGCTGCAGATGTCAACATTCCCTCCCACTCGATCTTTTTAGGTTATGATTGAAAAATTGGCATATGAAATGTTTTTATCTCACCCAAACGTATAGACTAGTGTTTTTCTAAAGAGTCACTGTTGTCTCCTGAATCTGAACATTGTTTCTTGGCCTGCTTACCTGTTGTCACCAACTCAGGAGGAACCAGGCCGGGCCTGCTGGGCAAGGACTCGGACCTCAGTTCCTTGGAAACCATGATTTTGACCATCAGTTTTGCTTTTATGCAACTAATGTGAAATTCTTCCTCGGAATATTCCTTTTTCATCATGGTGAGAAGCTGGCCCAGGAATAGTGATAGTGCTAGTGTTTTAAGATTTCCCATCGTTTTTTCTCTTGTGGATTTTTTTTTTTTTTTTTTTTTTTTTTTTTTTTTTTTTTTTTTCATTTTTCTGAAGCTGGAAACGGGGAGAGACAGTCAGACAGACTCCCGCATGCGCCCGACCGGGATCCACCCGGCACGCCCACCAGGGGCGACGCTCTGCCCACCAGGGGGCGATGCTCTGCCCATCCTGGGCGTCGCCATATTGCGACCAGAGCCACTCTAGCGCCTGGGGCAGAGGCCACAGAGCCATCCCCAGCGCCCGGGCCATCTTTGCTCCAATGGAGCCCTGGCAGCGGGAGGGGAAGAGAGAGACAGAGAGGAAAGTGCGGCGGAGGGGTGGAGAAGCAAATGGACGCTTCTCCTGTGTGCCCTGGCCGGGAATCGAACCCGGGTCCTCCGCACGCTAGGCCGACGCTCTACCGCTGAGCCAACCGGCCAGGGCTCTCTCTTGTGGATTTTAACTGAGCGTTGCTACTGTGTCAGTGTCAGCGTGCAGGCCCCGCTGAGGAGTGGCTTTCCCCGGGCGGCTCACCTGGGCCCTCGCCCAACCTCAGTAGATTCTTACCAACACTTGGGGAGCGACTGTATTTTTTTTTTTCATTTTTGAGTTTTCTTCACCGGTTTCTGGCTTTTATTCTCAATACATTTTTGCTAAACTCGTTTCACAATTACCACCGACTGAACCGTGTATTTACTGATGCGTCCCCGAGTCCTCCCGGCAGGTTTGAACCAGCGGGGTGTGGCCTGTGCGTCTGCTTGGTGATGACTAGCTGAGGGGAAGGCTCTACGCTGCGTTGGGTTTGGTTCTGCCCGGCCCCTAGCGAGGGCCCTGCGGTGCCCACACAGCTGGGAAACAGGCTCGCCAAGTGTTCTTTTCAGGGCCCGAGACCCCGAGGTTAGGACTGGCCCCTGAAGTCATGTCCACTTCCTCATACTTTGTGCCTCTGATCATGGACAACAGTTGTGCTGGTCAGATGAGCTCAGCCAGGTCCAGACGTGCCCAGCAGCGTCCGTGGAAGAGTTCCAGGGTGTGAGAAACTTTTGGGAGGCACTCAGCTCTCTGTGGAAGATGTGCTTCTGCTTTTCTAGAGCCTCTCGACCCTGGGAAGTTGGGAGCCCCCTAGGAAAGGGGGAGCAGTCCTCCAGGCACCGTGTGCGTTCAGAGGGCCGGCCTGTCTTCACGCACAAGGGGAGGGAAAGAGGGGGCCTCAGCAGCAGGCACTTTCTTCTGACCATCTTAATATGTAGTTCCCAAGGAGAACATCTGTCCTGCAGAAAACTTGACACATTGGTTTGGTTTGTTGCTCGTGGACTCTGGCCTTGAATTGCAGGGTGGCCTTCGCCCCGGCGCCTCTCCACTTTCCTGTGGTTTTGTGACATGAGCTGGGGGGTTGTCTGCAGGCCATGACCCCGGAGAGGTTCTGGGTGCGAGGCCCCCTGGGGCCCCACACCTCCCGAGTGCTGGCTGGCAGGACTTGTACGGACTGGCCGTCCCCATGGCCTCTACCAGGATCCTGGACAGTGACGGCTTATAGAACGGAAAGGAAAACCAGAGCTGTCCCCAATGGCTTCGGCACATGTGGCTCAGTCTGTGTGGAGGCGCACTTGCCCGATAAGATGGGACTGTGGAGAGTTTCAGCTCGGAACTTTCTCTTCATTGTCTTAAAAGTACTGGCTTGGTTTATAGATTTGTGCTGCTTCTGCTCTCGGCGCCGAAGGGTGTTTCAGTGGTGGGCCGAGAGGCCTGGCAGTGTTCACACCCCCGCGTGGCTGAGATCCTGGCACGAGTGGCACACAGGGAGGGCGTGGCCGTGCTCTCCAGACACCAGGGCCCAGGCGTCAGCTGACGTCACTTCTTTCCCGCCAGCTAAGGACTGGACGTCAGAACATCAGAACTGGTTTTGCAGTGTGCACTTTCGGGAGCAGAGTAACTTATTTCTGTATTTGACAGTAGTTAAAAACCTTGTGATTTTTGAGTCACTTTGATACTTCCAAATTTTTAATGTCCTTTCTTTACGAAACTTATTGGGAAACTGATTTTCAATGTGGTTGCCTTCTTTCCAAAATTGGCTAAGGAGCGAATAACACTAACTTTGAAAATCTTTAGAAAGCCAGTTTGTGAACCCCGAGTCCCACCAGCTCGGCAGGCCCTGTGCTGTCTCAGCGGGCGCGAGTGCATTTGGGGGTCAGTCTTTCTGAACGTCCGCTTCAACCCTTTGTCATTAATGTGAAGCAGAACCACAAAAACTGCCCAGCACCTCAGGATTCCTTGGTGTCAGGAACCTGTGTCCACATGTCTGCCGGCCGGCACTGGCCTGGGAAGGTGAATGGCACCCCCACCTTCGGCAGGGCCCAGGAGGCTGTTTGCTTGGCCGTGACCGCGTGTGGCACCCCAGTACACGGTGCGAGGTCTGTCCGTTCTCCAAGGAGGGCCCTCGTGCCCCGGGCCCCAGACACACTCAGGTCTGTGCTCCTGACACCTCTGAAGTGTTATCTCGACAAGGAACCACGTGTCCAGTGCCCCTCTTCCTGAACTACCTTTTCAAAAACTAAGTAAAGGCCGTTCTAATGAAAGTTAATGCCAATGGCTGTTAGTTGCCAAATTCTTGATCCTATGAGGAGTGCAGTGTTTAATGAATGTTAGTAAATACTGTGTCCATGATGGTGTCCACCATACCCTGTTCAGATGTGAAATACCCTGTCAGAAATTAAATATAAATTTAAATGTTCCTATTGGTGTCTTAACTTGATATGAGGTCAGGCTCCTTTTAGGAATACTGGGTGCTATCACCAGTTTTGATAGACTCAAAAACTTGAAGTTAACGTCTAGGGGGTAAATATACTGAAATGTAGATTTGGGAACTGCCAATATTGGGGGGAAATAGCATTTAAAGTGGGAAGTTGTGTTTGGAAAATTGTGTATGAGTATTTTTGTATTAAAAAAATTTAAAAGACGTTTATCGTAAACTTCTTTTCTGTGGAATCACACTCTGAATTCTGGGGTCTGTCTGCGGCAGTCTGCCGACACTCCCTCAGAAGAGCTCCCTTCTCACACTGTCACTCTGCTTGACTGGCCAGGGCGAAACTAACGTTGCCTCCTCGGGAAGTGTAACAAATACAAAAACAGTAACTGTAATTCTGATCTTGGAAAAATGTATTTTTAATTTTAAAAAATATGTTGGTTCCAAATTCCCATTGAAGGCGACACAGTCGGGTGGGCGGCATCGCTGACCCCGCCCGCCCTGCCCGAGAGCACGCACTGGCACGGACACAGCTCTGACTCTTCTTCGAAAAGCTAGCCCTCCTCACTCGAGTGGTCCTCACAGTGAGCACAGCGCCTGAGCCTGGTGCGTGCTCCCGCGGCACAGAGGACGAGAACACCGCAGGCCCGCCCGCCGCAGCCGCGCCAGGCACCACCTTTGGTCCTCTCAACCTCGTGGGCGGGGAGAGCCCCTCCCTCGTGGTCAGTGGAATTTAAGAGAAATAAAAAAGGTAAAAGTCTAACAGGCAGAGCTGTCACTAAAATTAGGAAGTTATAACTTTTTTGGTTAACTTGAACATTCAAAAATGTAATATTGAATCCAAAAAAGTGTCTTAGATCGCACAAAAAGTAACCCATATTAAAAGTCTAAAAAGTCCAGAACACCCCCCAGAGAAGACTCCAGAGGCCAAGGCAGCGGGGGCGCGGCAGCTGGTGAGGCTGCCGCTCAGCGAGGCCGCGGGCGGCGCGGGCAGCCCTAGGACACGTTGGCCATGGGCTTGTACTTCTTGAAGCGCGTCCACTGGCCCGTGGCGTAGTTCATCTCGAACACCGTGTCCACCAGCATGGTGGTGCTGCCCTGGCCGTCCGACTTGGGCAGGTCCTCCGTGTGCTCGCTCAGCTTGATCTGGATCACGTCCCCCTGCTCCTGGCATGGGTTCTCTGCGGGGGCGGGGGCGACTGGGTGGGCGCCTGCGGCCTTGGGCCTGTCCCCCCCAGCCCACCACCCCACCCAGGCCGACCCCACGGACCCACCTCTGGAGCCAGCCATGAAGCCCAGGATGAGGGCCTTCTCGGGCCGCGTGACTTTGTTGGCCGTCTTGAACATCTCCTGAGCGGCAAATATCTGCTCTCTCTGCGTGTGGTGAAGGTGTGAGTGTCTGCCGGCCGCGCCAGGCGCCCCCAGAACACTGCTACGGGTGTGGGTGTGGGTGGGTGAGGCCACACTACCTACCTGGTGGCCTGCAGCCTCTCCAGGGCACACCTACCGTGAGCGACAGGTTCTTCTTGGGCTGCTGCTGGGCAGGAGGCTGGGTCTGGGGGGCCACCAAAGCCACTGGAGGTGCCTGGGCAGCAGGGGTGACGGCCGGGGGTGTGGTAGGCGTCAAGGGCGAGGCGGGCGCTGGGGGCGTGGGCGCGGCCGGGCTTGGGCCGCTGTTGTACATGGGTGCCCTCTGCTTGAACGGCGCCTGCAGGGCAGCACTCGGGGGGCCGGGCTCCTCGGGGGGCCGGCTGGTCTGCAGGCTGTCTTCCCGGGAAGGCGGGGCTGTGTGCACAGGGAGGCCTGCTAAGGGGCTGGCGTGATGGGGGCCTCTTTCTCCCAGGCTCTGTGCTGGGCCCTGCCACTACCAGAGAGGGGACCGGCCCTGCTCCACTTCCCAGGCCCTCGTGCTGACGGTGTCCTGTCCGAATCCACACACCACCTGGTCTTTGCACCTGTCGGCCCTGAGACCTCGGCTGTACAAGCTCTTGGCCCCTCTCAGGAGGCCCTCTTCCCCACTGCTGCGGCAGGAGCCATGAACAGCACCCCCAGCGGGGCGGTAGGCACAGGCCCCAGAGATCCCTACTCTGTAGCCAGAGGGCTTAGAACTTCTCAGACTGGCAGACAAGACATCCGGGCTCTGGTCAGCTCCTGGCCTGAGGACCAGCAGGTCCCTCACTCTGGCACTAAAGAGAAGGCAGGGAGGCAGCCTCCTTGAGTCCAACCAGGTTGGCAGACCCCAAAGGCCACCTCTGGCCACCCTCTCCCTAGAGCCAAGCTCCGGGCAGGCAAAGCTGAGCCTGACCCAGTGAAAACCTCAGAGAACCACTAACCCCGTCCACATTGCAACACCTTCTTTCCAAAACACTGGACCTGTGTCACCTCGGCTACCCTTCCCACTCCACAGCGGGGACTCACTCCTGCAGAGCTGTGCGTGGGGCAGCTGCGTGTTGCCCCCAGGAAGGGTGCAGCAGGTGGAAACTAGGGTTATTTCTTTAACCTGTCCTGCCCTCAGCCAGCACAGAACAGGTCCTGACGCCAGCGAAGCACGACATGGGCAGGGGACACTGCTTGGTGGCCGCCGGTGAGGGGCCACGGGCAGGCTGCCCCAACATGGGGTCCAGCACTGCTGCCCACTCACCTGCTGGGGTGTCGGAGCTGGGAATATAGGACGAGGCCGGGACCACACTGGGCGTGGCGGGCAGGTAGCTCGTGGAGGGCAGCGCAGGCTCATTATTTAGAGACCCGAGTTTCTGGAAGACAGAGTGTGAGACCCTGCAGTGCTGCTCCCAGACAGGCCTCCACCTGCAGGACTCTGACCCTGCAGCGGGCGTGGGCACTGCTCTCCCCGGGGCTGGGGGAGGGGCCGCCACTGCCCACAGCCCCCCCCCTGCAGCTGCTCAGGTGGGGGGGGGGCCTGGGCTGCTTGTTTGGTTGAGGAGCTTCCAGAGCAGCCGTTTTTGAGACGTTTTTCCTCATAAACACGCAACAGAAAACATACCCACTTTATGAAAACAAAACACACCTCTGCAATGGGAAGACAATAATCTGTCACCCAGCAGTGAGCAGCAGTGACGGGCGTCCTGCAGGCCACAAGCCGCTCATGCAGCCTGTGCGGGAGACGCCCCAGCAGCACCGCACACGCTGGGAACCCCGTCTGGCAGCCTCAGCTCACCAGCGCTCCCGCCCCGCACCTGCCAGGTGGCATCGCCCCCTCTGGACGGGGGTGCACACATCCCACACCAGGTGGCACGCCCACACTGCATACCTGTCCATGTATATACACACACGCACGTACACAACTGTACACAGTTTCCGACGACAACTCAGTGGCCAAGAATCAGACAAGAGAGGGCGCACGGTAACCTCCTGCGATGCTGGAGGTGAGACTGGCGGGCAGGCAGGCACGCCACACGGAAGCCCTACCTGTGTGGACACCAGGCCGGCTGCGTAGTCGGGAGTGGCGTTCTCAATGACCGTCTCCTCCTTGGTGGGCTTCTCCACCACTTCCGTATCTGCTGACAGAGGTGCATCAGCGCGCCTGGCCGGCCCTCCTGAGCAGGCTCAGAAGCCGGTCCTGACAGCTGCCCAGCCTGCCCTCCCTGCTGTCTCCAGGCAAAGCACACACGTCCTTCGGGAAAGAGCAGCCACCCTTCCCTGGACGGCGGCTCCACGGAGCCAAGAACAGGCCCGAGTGCTGACCGAGCCCCCGGCTGGGCGGCAGCCACTCCCTCTGCAGACCCCGATGGGAGCCCCGAGTACACACCCAACGTCTTCCTCCTCCTCTTTGCCTCTCGGCCGGCCCGGACCGTATCCAGCTCAGAAATGTCAAGCAGCTGCCAAGACAGACAGAAGCCCACCCTTAACTACAGTGTCGGGGGCACCCAGGGCAGCCTCGTGAGGGCCCGACATCAAGAGATGTGCCCACCTTCACCCCCCTCTCCTTCTGCAGCGGTGTCCTCGAGGGAGGGATGGGGGTCCGGTTCCCGGCAGGGCTGAAGACGCTGGGGGTGGTGGGGCTCCGGAAGGGCGCCTGCTTTGGGATGCCTTTGAGGGGGGCTGCGGAGAGGACGGTGCCGTCAGTGCTCCAGCGGCCGTGACAGCAGAGACGGCCTGTCTCCTGCCACCTGTGCCTCCTACGCTGCCCTCAGGAGCAGAGGCGCTGGCGCCACACTCAGGAGCAGCTTGCCACCCTGTGTCTCGCCCAGGGTGCCTGTGCCCATCTCCTGTGTCTCGCCCAGGGTGCCTGTGCCCATCTCCTGTGTCTCGCCCAGGGTGCCTGTGCCCATCTCCTGTGTCTCGCCCAGGGTGCCTGTGCCCATCTCCTGTGTCTCGCCCAGGGTGCCTGTGCCCATCTCCTGTGTCTCGCCCAGGGTGCCTGTGCCCATCTCCTGGTGTTGCGCAGGCATGAGCCCAGGTCCCACGGACTTGCAGTATCTCTGAGGGCGGGTGGAGGGGACGGCCCATGTCACCTGCGACCATCCTGAGGAAGCGAGGGCCTGCCCTTTCCCTGTGGACAAGCGTCAGGGACTGAGTCAGCCTGCCAGGAAGAGCAAGCCTTTGGCAAGCAATGGTATCACAGCCAACCTGTGACTGTTTTGTTTTTTTTTAAAGAGACAAAGACAGGAACAGAGAGAGATGAGAAGCATCAGTTCGGAGCTGAGGCACCTTAGTTGTTCAGATTGCTTTCTCATATGTGCCTTGACTGGGGGGCTACAGCAGAGTGAGTGACCCCTGTTCAAGCCAGTGACCTTGGGATCATGTTAATGATCCCGTGCTCAATCTGGCAACCTCAGGGTTTTGAACCTGGGTCCTCAGTGTACAGGCTGACACTCGATCCACTGCACCACCACCGGTCAGGCAACCTGTGACATTTTTGTCAGAAGCACTGAACACAAGGCCACCCCTGCCACCCTCCATCCTAATGCACTGCCTCTCCCGCCACAGGCAGCACTCAACCCACACCCCTCCTGCACCTCTGTGGGCAGGTCTGTCACAGGCTCGACGCCCTCCCTGTCCCCTCAGCCTGGCCCCACATTGCCTGTCAAAGGGAAGTCGCTGGACATCTGAACCGGGCCTGGTCCCAGCCCTGGGCAGCAGGCACCCCTGTTCCTGACGCCGGGACCCTGCCTCGGTGCTCAGCGTGTGGACACGGGCCACACCCTCAGTTCCCACACCACCACCACCAGGCACAACTCACAGGCAGCCCCCTTAGCGCTGCCAACAGGGTCTGAGCACAACTGGGGCCCAGGACACAGGACAGACCTGCGGCCACTCCTGCATCCACGGACCTCAGAGGGGCCACAGCCACCTAGTGTGCTTCCAAGGCAACCAGGGCGACAGACTGGCCTGAGGTGACGGGCCAGGGGACCACCCCTCACACAGTGACAAGTCAGCTAGTACCCAGACACCAGGCCCTACATGAAAGGTCCAGGACTGGGGTCTGCATGTGACAGAAGGCAAGTGAGCCAGCGAGGTGCCGGCAGAGGGCACCTCTCCAAGCTTCCCTCTGGCTCCCACCTCATGTTCGTCTGCCGTTTACACGTGACCGTCCCGGCTGTTTGCTGGGCCCTGGGCAGTGAGTGTGTGTGTGGGGGGGCCCAGGGTGGGGGACACAGGGACATGAAACTCAGGGGGATGACCTTCAACTCACTGGGTGTGTGTCCACACTTTCCAGAGGGGTGCAGGGCAGCCGTGCCCTCGTGGTAACGACCTCTTCTGCTGAGGTCCTGCACGAGGCTGTGTCCCCACCCTGAGGGGGGCAGGCCTAGGAGCAGCACAGGGCCCACTGGCTGCAGCCCCTCCCTCCCAGCCTCCGGAAGCTCAGGGAGGAGCCATGTCCACTCTCTGGGCAGGCAGTTTGCCTCGCAGGACACGCCCACAGCTGCTACAGAGGAGAGCTGCGGGAGTCCACTTCCGTGGCAAACCCTCTGGGACCAGCTCTGGGCTCTGCCCGCCCTTTCCACAAACAGCCAGGAGGCACCTTCTGGGCTGCCATGTGGCCAGACCTCACTATCTGAACGACTTTGCCAAACGAGGAAAATCCTCTCTCTCAGGTCAAACCCTCAGGCCTGACGAGTGATGGGCAGCTCTGGGCCCTAAGCCAGCCCAGAAGCCGAGGAGGCCTGCAGCCGGGCATCTGATCTGGGCCTGGACAGAGGGCAGCCAGCGCCACTCTGGCGAGGTGCGTGCGGCCTTACTTGTGGTGTCCATCTTCCGGAGCAGCCCCCGGCCCTTGGCGTGGAAGGGCACGCCCGCACTCCTCTTCAGCTGCTGGGCAGTCTCAGTGGCTGCAAGAAGAAGGTTGTGCCGTCAGCATGCCCCACGCTGACCACACGGCCTCCGCCCGCTGACATGCACAGTGTGGGTGTGCGTGCTCCCGCAGGGACGGCGCGCCTGTCGCTCCACACGTGCACTCCCTGCTCACCCGGGAGCCAGGGCAAGTGTGAAGGCTACAGCTGCACCATCTGCGCAGAAAGCAGAGCTGCCCAGGAGGGTGGGTCCACGGGGGGTTCTCCCTGCCCACACCTCTGTGAGGATGTGAAGTCCCAGATGGGACTGGGGGCCTTGTGGTCAGCCCTGGTCGAGTGTCCTCATCAACGGTGGCCAGCAGGTACAGCCTGGTGTTCCCCTCCCACGTGCAGACGTGAGAAAGGAAACGAGAGATTCTCCTGACATGGCTCAGGGAGGGACAGCGCCCGCACCCAGCTGACCACACAGAGGGGCCTGTGGCCCAGGCTGCACCCTGCCTGCTCCATGAAGCCAGAACTGCACAGGCCCAGGGCACTGCTGGTTCTGAACCAAGAGTCACGGTGGCTGCTGGGTGTCACTCAGATTCTTCGCAAACAGGGCATTTATGGGTTTACTTAATACTGGATCAATTTCATAACCATTCAAAATAAAACAGCTCACTGAAATCTGTGTGTTGCTCTTCGGCTGAAGGACCCGACCACCCTGCCTTTCCCGGCACTCACCATCCACACTAAGCTCATGAGCCACGATTTGGGAAAACAGTAAATAAAATGACCAATCATCTTGCCCTGGCCGGTTGGCTCAGTGGTAGAGTGTTGGCCTGGCGTGCAGGAGTCCTGGGTTCGATTCCTGGCCAGGGCACACAGGAGAAGCGCCCATCTGCTTCTCCACCCCTCCCCCTCTCCTTCCTCTCTGTCTCTCTCTTCCCCTCCCGCAGCCAAGGCTCCATTGGAGCAAAGTTGGCCCGGGCGCTGAAGATGGCTCCTTGGCCTCTGCCTCAGGTGCTAGAATGGCTCTGGTTGCAACAGAGCAACGCCCCAGATGGGCAGAGCATTGCCCCCTGGCGGGCATGCCAGGTGGATCCTGGTCGGGCGCATGCGGGAGTCTGTCTGACTGCCTCTCTGTTTCCAACTTCAGAAAAATACAAAAAAGAAAAAAAAAACAAAAACCGACCAATCATCTTTAAAGCCCAAATGAGGCCGCCTGCCTCTTCACCCGTGTGCCTTGGTTGGCACAGATTTCATTTTATTTATTTATTTATTTATTTATTTATTTTTTCATTTTTCTGAAGCTGGAAACGGGGAGAGACAGTCAGACAGACTCCCGCATGCGCCCGACCGGGATCCACCCGGCACGCCCACCATGGGGCGACGCTCTGCCCACCAGGGGGCGATGCTCTGCCCATCCTGGGTGTCGCCATATTGCGACCAGAGCCACTCTAGCGCCTGAGGCAGAGGCCACAGAGCCATCTCCAGCGCCCGGGCCATCTTTGCTCCAGTGGAGCCTTGGCTGCGGGAGGGGAAGAGAGAGACAGAGAGGAAAGCGCGGCGGAGGGGTGGAGAAGCAAATGGGCGCTTCTCCTGTGTGCCCTGGCCGGGAATCGAACCCGGGTCCTCCGCACGCTAGGCCGACGCTCTACCGCTGAGCCAACCGGCCAGGGCACAGATTTCATTTTTGTAACAAAGATGACAGAACTTTAGCCTGAACATTCTGAAATTTCTAAAACAGATTGTTAGAACACAGTTCAGTACAGCAAAAAAGTTTCTAAAGACACCCAAAAACTTTACGTAGGACTCTGTCTTCAAAAGACAGTGTAGGCACCAGGAAATCTGGAAGCAATCTAAGAATAAAAACTACAGAAATCGGACAAATGCCCGATCTGCGTGGCGAGGTTTCCAAGCCCTAGCCCCCTCCGTGGGGCTCAGCCCGGGTGCGGGGTGTGTGTGTGTGTGTGTGTGTGTGTGGGTGTGTGTGTGTGGGTGTGTGTATGTGTGTGTGTGTGTGTGTGTGGGTGTGGGTGTGTGTATGGGTGTGGGTGTGGCACTCACACTTCTGCAGCAGCTCCGCCCTCAGCGTGGCACTCTTCGGTTTCCTCTTCAGCTGGAAGTGCTTCACTGGGGGCGTGAGGGGGCCGGCCAGGGTCGTCAGGGCGCTTTTATTCAGGTACCGGCACTCCAGCGGCAGCATGGCGGATGCCTCGCACTCAGTCACTGTCCGTTTAACACCAGCACAAGGTTAGGAGGGGCTCTCCCTTACCCCTTACAGAGCTAGTAGGGAACACCCAAAATGCCGCTTTCTAATCACAGCCATGGGACACTGGGGGGGGGGGGGGGCTATGGGCGGCTCTAGGTTTGTTTTCAGAGACGGGCAAAGGGCTGGTGGCAGACAGGAGGAGTCTGCCCACAACACGTGGCTGTGCAGCAGCACAGCCCCCAGCTGCCACTCCTGAGGTCAAGTTCACTTTAGAGAAAACCCTGCTCCCCCTTCTCAGCGTGAACCGAATGGGCGCACATACCCTTTTCTCTAAGTTCTCCTAAAATATCCTGGACGTTGGGGTTCTGCTCTTCAAGATCAAGGTTGAGAGAACCCGTGTCCGGGAAGGACTTGAGGATGTCCGCGACCATGAGGACCCAGGGGTCCGAGTCCAGGGTGGCTAGCTGGATGATCTCCGCCAGGGCGCCTTTCATCTGCCGGGAAGAGGACACCGGTCCTGAGCCAGACCCTGTCCTGCCCCTCCCGGGCACCGCCGCCCTCCTCGGGCCGCACAGCCGCGGGCCACCCCTCGCACAGGAGCGCACGGAAGGGGCTGAGCACTAGGGCCTGACGCTCTCTTCTTAAACAAGAGGAGCCCCCTGCAAACCCCTCTAACTGCCAGGGGGTGGGCACAGGGCAACGTCCGTCCGACCTCTCCAGAAACTGCCCCCAGCCCCAGCCTGCCCTCACAGGACCCTGTGGGCTCCCTCCCTCTGTGCCACCCAGCCCAGGGCCTTCTTGCCTTCTCGGGCTCCTGTAGCCTCTGCCAGGCTGCAACACCCACTCGGACCTGGTGTCCCCACATTGGCCTGTGCCCACCTTCCTGGTGGGGCCGCCGCACCTCCACAGCCTCCCCAGGCAGCACCTGGTCTCCTCACGTGCTGCCACCACAGGAACCGTGAACGTGAAGGTCATCCAGGATGACCCGACACTTTCTACTCCCGCCTTCTCTGAGTGTGTGTTGCTAAGAACAGGCCAGGCACCCACCCGTTTAGGGAACCAGGGAGGCATCTCGGGTGTGGAGAGCTGGGCCTCAGGCAGGGACGGGAAGGGGAGCGCCGAGGCAGGCGGGGGCTCGGCCTGGGAAGGTGGGGAAGGCGTGCGGAGCTGTCTGTCCTGCTTGTGACCTGCAAGCCCAGCATGTGCCGAGGCCTCCCCATGGCACAGAGGATCGCTGCGGGGGCTGCAGTCAGCAGGTGCTGGGGTTCAGGACAGGGAGCACCCGAGACAGCAGGAGCCCCTGGAGCCCTCAGGAGCCGGGCCAGGCCCTGCACGTCCCACAGCCGGTGCCGGGCTCCCATTCTCCCCTCTGGACAGCACCAGAAAGAGGCCCTGAAGGAGGCCAGCACACCAGAGGACCAGGGTGACGTGGGGCGGTGCCCATGTCCCCTCAGTGCCCAGCAGACCGAGTTCTTCCCCCAGGGCAGCTCTGCCACCCGGAGCCCAGACTCCCAGGGACCCTTGTAGCCAGTGGAGTCCCCTCCATGCGCCTGTCTGCCCTGCTCCGCTTGGCCACAACCCCAACAGGTGCAGTCATCACATGACCCAAAGCATTCCCCTCCTAGGTATGCACCTGAGCGCTCCCAGAAACTGCCATGAACTTTCACGGCGGCCTGGCTCTCAATAAACCACAGGGGGGACCACCCAAGCGTCTGCATTGCTCAGGGCCCAGAAAACAGCTGGGATGTCAGTCACGTGAAGGCAGCAAGTGAGCGTGCCTTGCTGAGTACTGCTGAGTAATGTGGCCCATCAACACAGTGGGACACCATTCAGTCATTAGAAAGGAATTAAGTACTGAGCCACACGGACAAGCCCTGAAAACACAGCACTAAGTTAAAGAAGCCAGTCACCAAAGACCACATATAGCACGTTCCGTTCACTGGAACACCCGGAAGAGGCAGATCCACAGGCACAGAAAGTAAGCGGGTGGTTGCCTGGGGCTGGGAGCTGTGGGGGAGCCTGCTGATTGGTACAGGGTTTTTTTGGGAGGAGGAAAATGTTCTCAAATTGATTAGCATGACATACTAAAAACCAATTCAACTATACATAGTAACTGAATTCTAAGGTGAGTTACATCTCAACAGAGTTGTTAAAACTCATTTACAATTAAACTAATATTTTTAGTGCTCCTTTGGCTGCACGATACTAAAAAAATTGGAACAATACCAACAAGATTAGATTCCCTGGCCAAGAGGCTCCGTGGTCAGTGTCATCTCAGGTTACTGAGGTCCTGGGTTCTATCCCTGGTCTGGGAACATACAAGAAGCAATCAATGAGTGCACAACCATGTGGAAAACAAGTTGATGCTCTCTCTCCTTCCCCCTCTTTTTCTCTCTCTCTTTTCCCTTTCCTCTCTCAAGTCAATGGAAAAAAAAAAGTTAAGTTATTTAAATTAAAACCATAATGTTGCTGACATAGTTAAAAACAAACAAAAAAAAACCTGACCAGGTAGTGGCACAGTGGATAGAGCGTTGAGGCCCCAGGTTCAAAACCCCAAACTCCCTGGCTCGGCTGGAGTCCCAGTCAAGGCACACATGAGAAGCAATCAATGAACAACTAAGGTGCCACAACTATGAGTTGAAGCTTCTCATCTCTCTCCATTCCTGTCTCTCTCTAAAAACTAAGAGTAGCCTGGCCCTGCAAAAGGATGATACACAAATTTTGTGAAGTATTTCATATAAAAAAAAGTAATAACTTTTTCAAATCTAAGAATAAAAGAGAATTTCCAAAACCAGATAAAAAAGGTCTACCAAAAATAACATGAAATATAAACTTATTGGCAAAACAGTTGAGAGTTTTCCCTGTGTGATCAGAAACAAGGTAATATGCTGAAGAGTCCTGGTAAGCACCCCGAGGCAAGAAAAAGAAGGAGAGGGTAACTGAAAAGAGAAACAATAATAGAAAGTACACAGAAAAATACAGATTCTACAGGGAAATGATTGCAGGCAGTAAGACTTTAGCACAGATGCTATTCATAAACTCATCTAAAAAGAAAACTTCAACATGTTTACATAACACCCTGAAACAAACTATGAAATATCTAGAAATTCATCTAACAGAAGACTGGAGACCCTTATGGAGAAAGTCATCAAGCTTTACAGCAAATGTTAATGAAGATCTAAATACAGATGCCAATATCCATAACTTAGAACAGGGGCTGGGAACCTTTTTGGCTGAGAGCCATGAATGCCACATATTTTAAAATGTAATTCCGTGAGAGCCATACAACGACCCGTGCATTATCCAATAAAAATTTGGTGTTGCCTGACCTGTGGTGGCGCAGTGGATAAAGCGTCGACCTGGAAATGCTGAGGTCGCCGGTTCGAAACCCTGGGCTTGCCTGGTCAAGGCACATATGGGAGTTGATGCTTCCAGCTCCTCCCCCTTCTCTCTCTCTGTCTCTCCTCTCTCTCTCTCTCTCTCTCTCTCTCTCTCTCTCCTCTCTAAAAAATTGTATAAATAAAAAAAAAAAATATTTGGTGTTGTCCCGGAGGACAGCTGTGATTGGCTCCAGCCACCCGCAACCAGAACATGAGTGGTAGGAAATGAATGGATTGTAATACATGAGAACGTTTTATATTTTAAAGTTATTATATTTTTTATTAAAGATTTGTCTGTGAGCCAGATGCAGCCATCAAAAGAGCCACATCTGGTTCGCGAGCCATAGGTTCCCGACCCCTGACTTAGAAGATTCAACATTGACATGCTTTAACCCCAGGATAGACTATAAATTCAACTTAGTCCTAATCGAAATCTCACCTAGTTGTATGTGGGTGTATGTGTAACCTAAGAGATGAAAACAACAGACAGTATTAAAGTGCAAAGGGCCAAGAATAGCCAAGACGCGCCTGGAGAAGGAGAATCAAGTGGCAGGGTCTGTTAGCTGCCAAGACTTATGCATTGAGGGGCAACACCAGGACTCAATGGGTTATTAACACAGTGATCTATAAACAGCCTAAAGGAGCAGAGGAGAGCCCAGAAACAAACCCACAGCACAAGTGACAGCAATCAATGGACCCTTTTTTTTTTTTAATTTTTTTGGGGGGGTATTTTCCTATTTTTTTTATTTTTCATTTATTGATTTTTTTTAGAGGGGGGGAGAGAGAGAGAGAGAGAAAGGGGAGGAGCAGGAAGCATCAACTCCCATATGTGCCTTGACCGGGCAAGCCAAGGGTTTCGAACCGGCAACCTCAGCGTTCCAGGTCTACGCTTTATCCCACTGCGCCACCACAGGTCAGGCCAATGGCCCCTTTTTGAAACACTAAATGACAGTCATTTCAATAAATGGCGCTGGGCTTGATGCAACATTCATATGCAAAGTAATAAAATCGGAACCGCAGTGTCACACAATTATTAATTCCAAATAGAATCAAATGGGAAAAGCAAAACTGTAAACTCTGAAGCGACAGCAGGGGTGTTCCCCCTATCCCCACAGAAGCACATCCAAAGGAAGGAAGACAAACTCGGCTCCAACCACCCGGGGGAAGACAAGTACATTCTCCTCTAGCTACAGCTCAGTGTCTGTGTGCAGAACGCTAGGGCAGCCCACACTGGACGATACCTGTAACTTGCCACTGAAAAGCCACAGCTATCCAACCTTATTTAAGAAAAAAAAAAAAAAAATCCCTACAGAATGAAAAGAAAAAAAAAAAAAAATAGAAACAAAAGATCTGAACAGCCTGACCTGTGGTGGCGCAGTAGATAAAGCGTCGACCTGGAAATGCTGAGGTCACCAGTTCGAAACCCTGGGCTTGCCTGGTCAAGGCACATATGGGAGTTGATGCTTCCAGCTCCTCCCCCCTTCTCTCTCTCTCTCTCTCTCTGTCTCTCTCCCCTCTCTAAAAATGAATAAATAAAATAAAAATTAAAAAAAAAAAAAAAGATCTGAACAGACAATTCACAACGAAGAAAACCAAACAAGTGAGTCCACCCATGAAACCATGCTCAGCCAGCAATGGGATGTGACGCACAGCAAGCGCGGTGACAGCAGTGGATCCTGGGGTGGGCGCGTCTGGAAGTTGCCAAGGGAAGTCTTCCAAGTTCCCATCGAAAGAAAAAAATAGATTCCGGAACGACACGCAGTGCGTCCGATGTTAAGTAACTAGATTTTGCGGGGGAAATCATTTCGAAACACAAGCCAGTATCCCATCACGACGCTGAAACGAATAGAAGGCGGTCTTGTCCGTGACGCCTCCATAACGACAACAACAAAAAGCGACGCAGACACTTTGGAAAACAAAGAAATCAACATACAACGCCCGCTGGCGAGTGGCGCGTCGCGCGTGGGTTGAATCTGACCCAACCCCCGGTGGGCACAGCCGGGCACTGAGCCATCCAGATGGAAAGTCCGGGCGGCCCGAGCGCGAGCGCAGACATCGCTCATCACCAGCCACGCCGGCCGCCGCCAGCTGTGTCCCCGTGCTGCGTGTTCCGGGGTCGCTGGAGGGACGCGGGAGCCCCCCGCGGGCCGCCCACGGGGGCGCACGGCGCGCACGCAAAGCCGGTAACATGACCGAGAAGCCGGGCGCCGACGCGGAGGGGCGGGGAGGCCGCGAGCGGGTCCCCGGCGCGCGTAGGCATGTCACACCGCCTCCCCGGCCACCATGGCGGCGGCGGCAGCCGTCGGGGAGGCTTCCCACCCCTGTGGGGTCCTCAACATTTTTTTCTTGGAAAAACGGCGGAGTTCACGTCTCACGGAAAACCAGGGGCCGCGCCGCGATGGGAACGGACACACACACTCACTCTCACACTCACGTTCACGCATGCCCGCCCACCGACCAGAATGACGCGGAGACGCGAGCGTGCGGCGGGGCCCGCGGAGGACAGGGACCCGCACGTGGGCTGGGTCGTGGGGCGCCGGCGCTGGGAAGTTCTCCGAGAGCCGGGGACGCCCGCACGGCCCGCTCGGGAACCCGGGCGTGGAGCGCCGCTTCTCCCCGCGGAGCCGGCGCGAACATGTGCCCGCGCCCCCCGGACCCCCGGCTGCCCCGCGGCGACGGGCTCCGCTCTCCCTCCCGGAGGACGCGGGCTGCGGGGACGAGGGCAGCGCCGGCAGCGGGACAGCGCCGTCGAGACTCCGAGGTCCGGGTCTCGGGGACAGGGACGGGGAGGCCGGCCCTGCACCGCGCCCCGCCGCCCGCCTCACCTCGTCCACCGTGCGGCGCGGGAGGTGCAGCGTCCCGAGCAGCAGCTTGAGCTTCACGGCCGACGAGAGGCTGTGGAAGCAGAGGCGGATGTTGTCGATGACCGCGGCCGTGAGCAGGGACGCGATGCTGGGCGGCGCCCACAGCTCGTCCGTGGCCCCTAGCTTGTTGTGCAGCCACAGGCCCGTGTCGCTCTCCCGCATGGACGCCATCTTGGGGGGGAAAAAGCCGGCCGCCGCCGCCGAGCCGGCATCTTATGAAGACACCTACGCGCCCGCGGCGAGGACCCCCAACATGGCGGCGCCGGAATTGGGCGCCTGTGGTGACGTAGGCGGGGGGCGGGGCCTCGGCGGGCCGCTTCGTGGGGACGCCGGCGGAGGGCCGCCGGGCTGCCGGGGCGCCGTAACCTAACGTGGCGGCGCTCGCGGTCTCTGGGCGGCCGTGGGAGATGACGTCAAGAGAGAGTCGTCGCGCCCTGAGGGCAGGGCGCGGGCGCGCGCACGCGCGGCGGCCAGGCGGGGGCTCTCACCTGCTCCGCCTTGGATTTGCGGAGCAAGATCGGCGCGGGCAGCCGGCTAGGGCCCCTCGCAGGCCCTTGGAGGCAGTTTTCGAGGTCAGAAAGACACATTTAGGGGCAATTTTGTCCAAGAGAGCCAGGTAGGGTCCAGCTTTTGTTCATTTCTTTAACGTGCGCGGAGCACCTACGATGTGCCGTGTCCATGCCAAGTCCAAATCCGTAGAACACTTTGGTGTGAGTTTATTTGGACCAGATCTGACGGGCTGACCAAAGCAGAACCTCATCAGAGGATGGAGACATGCTCTGCCGTTGTGTGTGGTGTTCTTCTTTCCTCGCACTTAGTGTCCAAGGACAGAACGAGGGGATGGCGTGAAACCCTTCGGTGGTCGATTGGGGGACGGGAGAAGGCAAGGCGGGGACAGCTTGGGTCGGAGAGACACGTGCTTCTATATGGGTGGGCGCGGGTAGTTAATGCCTAACGTTTACATGGAGCACATGGAGATCTTATGCCTGCGGGGGGTCTGGAAAAGAAGATGACTCGACATTCCGAAGGTATGTTATCCTACGTGAACCCAAGATAAAAGTCGGACCTTGGCTCAGAAGCAGTAGTCCTGGGACATGACTGTCCAGCATGACCTGTGCGGTCAGGAACTTGTGGTCAGTCCTTCCTGTGTGGTTACTTCAGTCACTGAGCTTTTCAGACTGGCCACATAGCCCCCTTTTTCAGCCACATCTGGGAGCTGGGGGGTGCCCTAGTGAGACAGGAACCTTTGTTTTTGTGGGTCCCATGATCCAGAGGCAGTGGGCAGTCTGCAGAAGGTGTGGAGAGAAGAGCTGGGCAGCTGGGTAGGCCGGGAAGGGGGTGCAGTTTTATGATGCAGATCTACCCACAGGGACTTGAGCCAGCTCCCTCAGGCCTGGCCAGCCTCTCTACTGTGGTAGCCATTTACCAGGCAGCTGTCCCAAGAAAGAACACGCGGCTATGCCTGCAGCTGCTCCCTGTCCTCAGGGTCAGATGCAGGTGGCTTTGCTGGGGCCTGTCCCTGACACCTGCACGTGCCACGTTTGGGATCATCCTTTCCAGATGCTCAAAGAGGGGCGTCATTGGTCACGTCCCCTTGAAAGGAAGTCATCCCCATCTTGGCGAGGTTCTTATCACCCTCCCGCCCCCAGAGTCATGTTAGGCATGGGCTTCGGCCAAAAGCTGAGTGCCTGGAGGGGCCCTCTCCCACCCTGGCCAAGCCCCTCCTTGCCACCAGGCTGGCTTCCTGGCCTGTCTCCAGTCATCACAGCACTGAGTCAGGAGTGGGGCTCTGGTGGACCAGGACAGCAAATTTGTGAGCTATGCGGACATTTACTGTGGCATGGCCAAGGCCACCTCTTTGAGCACCTGCACACAGAGCACCCCAGAGGCTCAGGAGCTCCCCCAACCTTTCTACCACAACATCCCTTATATCTGCCACCCCTGTCACAACCTGGGTCTCCTCTCCAGAAAGGGTGCCTGTGGCCAGACCTCCCTATCGCCCACCATGCCCGGAGGCTCCGTCCTGCTTGTCACCCAGAGCACTGGGGGAGGGGTTGGGGGCACCACTGCCGCCTCCTCTGTCTGCACCTGGGCAGCAGTTCAGACCTCAGATCAGGGCCCACTGTCCTCGTTGGTGGGGATGAGGCCCAACTCTGGTTTTATTTTGTTTGAGTCTATTTGTCTTCCTTTTACCATCAGTCCCAGAGTTTGCTTCTGTCCCCAGACACCTCACCCCTTACTCTGGCATGCTTGGAATATGTCCTGGTGTGTGTGTCTTTCACAAGGTGTTCTCAGGTATATGTTTGTGTCTGAATGGACAGAGATGAGATTTGTGCCAAACCTTGTCTCCAGCACATTTTAGCTTTCCATTCCTCTCCAGGACAATGGGTAAGGGCCTGAGAGGTGCATGTCCCAGAAAAGGGCTGTTGGCCAGAGGGCACCCAGGCTGCCAAAGGGGACTGCACCATTCCCCTCCCACAGCCGTGGGCTGGAAGCTGGGCTGACATAAGCCATTGTTAAATTTTCAGGAATTTTACAAGTCTGTCCTTAAACACAGCCATTGTTGAAAATCAGATTTCATTGACTTCATTTTACTACTTTACCTTTCACAAGGTATCTTATATTTGTCACTGTTATCCACATTCTAGGCACTACTTATAGCCACTGTAACTGAATGTCGGAAGTGCTGTCCTGCAGGTCCTCAAGTGATGGTCATGAGAATGTTGAAAAAAATTGGGGGATAGGTGTGGGGATTGAACAAGAAAAAAAAAAAGGTGAAAGAACTCACGGACGTGGACAACAGTGTGGTGACTGCCCCTAGGGGTGGGGAGGAGGGGGGAGGAGAAGGGGCGGAGCTTTGGGGGAGATTGATGGAGACTTGACGTGGGGTGATGAACACACGGTGCATGTACAGAAAATGTGTGCAGAATTGTGCATCTGCAACCTGTATGATTTTGTTAAACACTGTCACCCAAATAAATTCAATAAAAAGGAAAAAAAATTGGCTTAATAAAGATAATTTTTTTAGTGGCAGGATTTGTGTGTGTTATAAGATTTTACATGTTGATTTTAGAGAGAGGAAAGAGAAGTGGGGGGGCATGGCTGCTTCACTCTAACTGTTCATTGATTGCTTGTTGTATGTGCCTCAACCGGGCAAGCCCAGGGTTTTGAACCAGCAACCTCAGCATTCCAGGTCGATGCTCTATCCACTGCGCCACCATAGGCTGGGCAATAAATATAATTTTAATGTTAAAAATGGATTCCCAGCTAGGCTGTCTGTGTGGAGTGTGCAGGTTCTCCTTGCGCCCACGTGGGTTTTGCCACATCCCCACAATGCCTGTGGGATGAGTGACTGTTTGCACTGTCCCAGTGTGAGTGAGGGTGGGGTCCCGCCTTGTGCCCTGAGCTACAGGATAGACTGGCCAGCCGTGACCCTGAACCGGAATATGCAGATTGGAAAATCATTATTCTGCTTGTTTTTATTTTCTTAAATGTATATACAGTTCACGTTGATTTTAATATTTAATATTAGAAGTGATGTGGGTCTTCATTTAGAGGTTTGGTGATTTTTTTGTGACTAGAAACATGCAGTAGGAACTTAACTCTTGTTTATATCGCTTAGCCTAGGTGACATTGGTTCCATTATATGTCATTTTGCTTAAAGGCACAGTTCCCAAGAACCTGTCAAGGAAGTGAAGTGAGGGTCTCCCCAGGATCACTGGCTTCCCAACTTCACTTTTACTGATGTTGCATTGGCAGCTTGAACCCAGCAGTGTTGGGAATATTTACACCATAGATATTGGCAGAAGGGTTTTACTGATTGTTTTGGTGACTCTCCAGACTTAAAGTGGTAGAGAAAAATGCTAACAATGAAGATTAAAGTTAAAAGTGTTTTGTGTCTGTTGTCATTATGTTGCAAATAGCACATACACACAAAATTGAGGCAGTTTTTACTTCCAATATTCAAAAACTATTACCCGATGCAACCAAGGAGTCCCTCATGTCACTCACTGTTGGCTGCAGTTCTGAAGTAAGTGGTGCTGGAGCTAAAACAAGTTCCAGTTAATAATTAAAATTGTTGTTCATAGACACAAACAACAACAGTATGGTGATTACCAGAGGGAAAGGGGGGTGGAAGGAGGTCGGGGAGGGAGGTAGAAGAGGGTAAAGGGGGATAAATGGTGGGGGAAGAAGACGTGACTTGGGGTGGTGAACGCAATATAACATCAGATGATGTATTATAGAATTGTTCACCCGAATCCAAATAATTTTATTAACCAGTGTCACCCCAATAAATTCAATAAAAAGAATAGAGTTGTTTGAAGGTGAGAAATAGTTTCACACATGATCACAGATCAATTTTTTTTTTTTTTTTTATTTTTTATTTATTCATTTTAGAGAGGAGGGAGAGAGAGAGACAGAGAGAGAGAGGAGAGAGAGACGGGGAGGAGCTGGAAGCATCAACTCCCATATGTGCCTTGACCAGGCAAGCCCAGGGTTTCGAACTGGTGACCTCAGCATTTCCAGGTCAACGCTTTATCCACTGCGCCACCACAGGTCAGGCCACAGATCAAATTTAATGACAATACACTTACTGGGAAAAGCACAGAGTAGAATCCATTTGTCAAATAATGATCGAAGTGTAACTAACCATCAGCTGAGATGAAAATCTTTCTTCACTGGATGCAGATGTCCTTGGCAGCTGTATTCATAACAGCCAAAAACTTGAAACAATCCAAATAACTTTGACCCTGTTTGTGGCCTTCTATAGAATGTGTGGTACTTCGTGTATTTGAGTCCTCTGTTTTATGTCCTTGGATTCAATTCTGTGTCATCAGGAAAAATTCTACATAGTCACTGGCTTAACAAAAAGAAGACAGACCACTAGGAGGAGGTATTTGCAAAATTAAAGAGCAGTTGAGGATTGAAATTTAGAATGGAAAAAGGAATGCCTGCAAATCAGAGGGAAAAAGGAAATCCAATAGACAAATGGGCAAAAGATAAGAATAGGCAGTTCATAGAAGGGAAACCCCAAACCTGAGAAACAAAGGGATGTTTAAAGTCATCAGTCACCTGAGAAATCCAAATTATAATGACGTGATGCCTCATTACACTTATTAGATGGCAATATTAGGAAGTCGAAGTTTTTGTTTTTAAATATGGATATCTCATTGTCCCAACACCGTATGTTGAAAAGACATCTTTCTCAAATGAACTGCCTTTGTTTTGGGGGGGGGGGTTGTTGCAGAGACAGAGAGAGGGACAGATAGACAGGAAGGGAGAGAGATGAGAAGCATCAATTCTTCCTTGCGGTTTCTTAGTTGCTCATTGATTGATTTCTCATATGTGCCTTGACTGTGGGGCTACAGTAGG
The DNA here is from genome assembly GCF_036850995.1 of Saccopteryx leptura. Classification (NCBI taxonomy): domain Eukaryota; kingdom Metazoa; phylum Chordata; class Mammalia; order Chiroptera; family Emballonuridae; genus Saccopteryx; species Saccopteryx leptura. The sequence goes on from NC_089507.1 coordinate 1,049,664, forward strand.
CTGAGTGACCCCTTGCTTGAGCCAGCAACCTTGGGCTCAAGCTGGTGAGCCTTGCTCAAACCAGATGAGCCCGCGCTCAAGCTGGCGACCTCGGGGTCTCGAACCTGGGTTTTCCACATCCCCGTCCGACGCTCTGTCCACTGCGCCACCACCTGGTCAGGCTAAAATGAACTGCCTTTGTAAAATATTTGTCGTTCATGTCCATGTGGGTCTATTTCTGGACTCCTTTCTATCCTGATTTGTTTATTTACATATATGTGTATTTATGTGTATATATACATATATTTTTTTATTGATTTCAGAGAGAGAAGAAGGAGGGAAGAGAGAGAGAGAGAGACAGGAACATCCAGCTGTTTCTGTATTTGCCCTGATCCGGGATTGAACTGGCAACCTCTGTGATTGGGGACAATGCTTTAACCAACTGTGCTATCTGGCCAGGGCTATCCTGATTTGTCTATACTATCTTTATCTACCTATCCTTACACTGATGTGACAGTCTTGATACTGTAGCTTTGTAATGTTTTGCAATAGTGTTAATTCTCCCAGAAAAGGCACATAGGAGAAACAACTACTATGAGTTGATGTTTCCCACTCCTCTCCCTTCTCTTTCTCTCCTCTCTCTAAAATCAATCAATAAAATCTTTAAGAAGTCTGTGTATACATATATACATATATATGTATATGAATGTAAAACAGGGCATTGTAAAACTTGCAGTATCTGACATCCAATAAGTTACGGTAAATGCAGAGAAGCAGGAAATACAACCCACGGGGGGGGGGGGGATAATCTGATCAGAACTGAAGGGCCAGGCTGACATCTGGTCTCCCTGCTGTGAGACAATCAGGCTACAGTGACTGAACCAGTTTACCTTTTGAGCCACAAAGCCCTGGATCACACGTCTCTCCTTGCTGGCTCAGCTGAGTCAACCTGACATGATTGAAAGCAAACTCTGCCTGTGTCCCTGGAACCCATGGACCCCCCCCCCCCCGACACCCTCTTTTCCCCCTTCTCTGGTTCCTGTTTATCAGCGTCACTCATGGGCTCCATCCACCTCCTCATCTCAGTCCCCCCCCCCCTGCTGGGAAGGCTAATGCAGGGTAAGGGGGAGTTGGGGAGTGCATCCTGACAGCAGAGAATTAGGTCGGTGGGTCTGTGGATTTATCTGCTCTGGGAGGCAAGGACAGCCCCCGAGACTGTCCCAGCCAGAGCCCAAGCAAGCATGAGGTGGCTGAACAGCCTCTTTGAGGTTCAGATGCCCCCAGACCCACCTGGGTCCCTGAGTGGTGGCCCCCAGAGTGTGTGGAGGGCTCTAGATGTTGCAGTGAAGGCATCAGAAGGGTTCATTTCACAAGCGTCCTGGTATCACTGAGGAGGCCCTATTTGTGCCAACAGCTCCCACAGTCCAGTCTCCAGGTCCTGAAACTGGGCCCGCAGGGCCAGCATCTCCAGCGCACCGTTTCTGACCAATGCCTGCCTCACCAGCGTTCTCTCGTACCCACCCTTCACTTCCCCACCCCTGAAGGGCCTGCGCGGTAGCTCCTTCTCAGTGCTCTTTGTTCGCTCTCCCCCCAGCCGGGAGAAAAGCAGCTCCTCCCCAGGCGCGGCTGCCCGAGCAGGTGAGTCTCCCGCTCACCTGGGTCCCTGCACTCACACACTCAGGCATCCTGGGCATCTTCTCACCGCCCAGTGGTTCCAGATGCCGCAGACCCAGAAAGAGCAAAGACACCAGCCCCTGCCCTCCCAGTGCCTGACATCCCAGTGACGCGACAAATACTAAGGCTTTCAACTGCACCACCAGCGACAAATCGGGCAGCTCACTCAGCAGATTCGGTGGCACTTTTCTCCCAGCTGTGACCGCATAAAATGTCTCCAGACATCGTCAAATATCCCTGAGGGCAAAACTGCCCCCCACCCCCACCCAGGAGCTCTAGGTACATTGAAACATCAACATATTTCATGAATACAGTATATATATATATTAAGTCAAAAGGTGAGAACTGTAAGAAAACAAAAAATGTAGGTCAGAGTAAGGGCAGCTGGGGGGGGCGGGGTGGTGCTATGGACGGAATGTGTCCCCCCAAATTCATACACTGAAGCCCTAACCCCCACGTCCCACCTGCCGCGCGGTGCCAGGGCCGTGCCCGCGCCGGGTGTGGGACTCCAAACAAAGAAGCGAGCGAAAATGCGCGCGGCCTGCCGTTCCCCGCCATGCTGGTGTTCTGCCCGCGCGCGTTTCTGGATCCCCCGGCCCGGGCCGGGGCTTCAGCAAGACCCTGTTCCTAAGAAGCCCGAGACGGGCATCTCGGCCCCGCGTCCGTCCCACGCGCACGAGCAGAGGGGGAGGTCACTAGCACGGCCCCTCCCTGGGTCAGGAAACCCACGTACCACCGGGCCGTGAACGTCTCCATCTCATGACTGGGCGACAACCAACCCGAGAGACCCGGAGATGGCTGTGGGGGCCAGGCACGGCCCCACCCAGGCGCAGCTGGACGTGGGCCTGGGCTTCTGCGCCCTTACTGGGCTTTGTAGAGACCAGTGGACGCCAAGTGGGTCCTCGGTTCTCAGAGGGACCGGTCTCCCCGCACTCGCTGGCTGGCATGGGGGGACGTGAGACACACAGGCCTCGGGCGCCCACAAGGGCCACACGCGGGGGCCATACGGCAACAACCCAGTGCGTTCAAGGGGAAGAAAAGGCCACAGAGAGGCCTAGAGACGCGTCCGAGGTCACACAGTTGGGGGAGCGGCTGAAGGACAGCGGCCAATAAGTGTCTGGGCTTGGAGAGGTGGAGAGTGGGGTGGGGGCGAGGCCGGCAGTAATAAGAGCTGGAGAGGGTAGACCTCCACGACCCCGCGGGCCCGGGTGGCTCCTGGACCAGATCTCTCCTCTACCACCCGCACCCCAAATCCCCGAAACCAGCAAATCTCCCACCCTGGCCCCCATCCCGCGAACACCTGCTCTCATCCCACGACCCATCACCCCAACCTCAACCCACGAACACTAACCGCGAACCCCCCTACCGCAAACACCCCGCCGCCCCCACAGCCTAGAGACCCCCACCCGACCCCGCCCTTACCGCGGTTCAGAGACCCCGCGAAAGCAGAGGTCTCTTCACCCCTTCACGGATGAGGGAGTGAAGGCTGGGTGCAGGGAGAACACAGCTGGCGTGGGGATTCGGTCAGAAATGGTGCACTTGGAGATGCTGGCCCTGCAGGCCCAGTTTCCGGGCCACCCGATTGGCCCCCCACCGGCCCGAGGGGAAGAAAGGTGCTTGTTGCACTGGCCCCCAGCTCTTCACGTGCACCAAGCCCCTCCCTCGGGATCGGCCCCAGGGACACCCCAGCCCTGAACTGCCAAGCTCCACTGCAGATTTCCTGCTTCCTCAGCTTTGCTCCCTCCACTGATGGCTCTGAAAATTCCACCCAGAGGCCGCCTCCTCCAGGCAGCCCTCCTTCAACCTGTGCGCCAGACGGTGCTCCATCCGCAACCTGGGGCGAAGGTCAGGCACAGAAAAATCCTGGAGCTGCCTGGGTCCGGTTAAGCTAGCGGTTCGTGCAGTCTCCGGGTTTCCATGACGACGACATCGGAGGGGGAACCCGGGCGGGGTTGGGTGGGAGCGCATGCGCGGTGCGCGCTGAACGCTGCACGTCCTCCGAAGTCGCCCGCACTGCTTTCGCGGGGTCCCTGAACCGCGGTAAGGGCGGGGTCGGGGTGGGAGTCTCTGGGTCGTGGGGGCGGTGGGGTGTTTGAGGTAGGGGGGTTCGAGGTTAACATTCGTGGGTTGAGGTTGGGGTGATGGGTCGTGGGTGTTCGCGGGGTGGGGCTTGCATTGGTTTCGGTGGTACGGGGGGTGGTAAAGGGGGTGGGGTGGAAGAGGGGATGAGGGGGTAGAGGAGGTGGAGGGCGGGAGGCGCGCCGACCCTTCCCCGGCTCGCTGCAGGGCGCAGGCTCCCTCCGCTCGGCCATGGCCCCCCCGTCGCCGTGCAGACCCCCGAGGCCGCGGCTGCTGTTGCTACTGCTGCTGCTGAGCGTGGCCGTGCTGGGCGCCCAGGCCCGCGCCGAGCCCGTAGCCGGGAGCACCGTCCCTGCGCAGAGTAGGTGCCGCGCGGGGGTCCCCTGCCCGGGCCCCACCCGGGCGTGCGAGAAGCCGCCCCTCGCCTTTGTCCCCGGCGGTCCCTGCGCCCCTCTCGCAGCCGGGCTCCCTGGACGCTTCTTTTGGGGGGGATGAGGGGTGGGCGGAGGCCGGCTGCTTCGTGGGACAAAGCTGGAGCGTCCCCGCGCTGACCCGCGTCCCCACAGGCCGCCCGTGCGTGGACTGTCACGCGTTCGAGTTTATGCAGCGCGCCCTGCAGGACCTGCGGAAGACAGCCTACAGCCTGGACACGCGGGTGAGGACCGGCCCCTCCCAGGACCGCGGGGCTGCATTCTCAAGTCTCCCAGCCCCACTGACGGTGCAGCGCCCTAATCTGGCTGCAGTTTTCCCCGGGGCATTCTGGGGACCAGCCTCGTCTGGGAGCGCCCCCCTCAAATGCCCTGCACACTAGTTCCAGGCCTGGCCGCCACCCCAAGGCCTCATTAATCATTTTCCCTGTGCCATCTCCCCCCAACCCCAGCTGGACCCTGAGAAAGAATACTAGTCCCAATCCTGCCTTCCCTACACGGGCAGAGAGGAAACTGAGGCAGGGAGAAGCAGTGGTCCCTTCTTGGGGGGTGGGGTAGTGCTGGGCATGGTAGGTGGGCTTGGGCAGGGTGGGCTGGGAGGAACAGGTTCATGCATAGGCTGCCTCAGGGTAACAGGAGGCAGGGGGCAGCCCCAGGTGTGGAATGGACCGTGAGCCTCATGGAGCCTGTGCTGTGCCCCAGCCAGAGCCTTTGTTTATGACTGAGACGATGGGAGAATTCCCAGAAGTAAAAAGAAGGCCAGGCCCCAGTCGCGTCCCCTTTTCTGGCCAATTACGAAGGTCCCAGACCGAGCCTGTAACAGCACCCCAGGGTTTGAGGGGCCTGAGTCTGTGCATCAGGAGCTGGGCTCCTGAGAAGAGCGGCCCCCACACCCCCCTCAAGGGTGAGGGGATGTCAGAGGATGGGGGACCCCAGGAGAGGCTGAAAGAGTTGGAGAAGCAGGGACAGAGTCCTCTGGGTGGAGGGGTGGATGTGCACATGGTCACCGCAGTGCTGCTGCAGAGGCAGGGCCTGCAGGAAGAGAGAGGGAGGAGTGGGCCGAGGTTCCCAGGCTGAGGCTGAGAGGGCAGCAAAGGGTCCCCGCTAAGTGGGGTGAAGACACAGTCAGGTGGTGCTTTGAGAGCCTCAGAGGCAGGTGGAGACAGACAGCTGGTGGCTGGGGCTGGCTGCGTCACCCCCTGATGGTCTTTGTTGCTTTGCAGACGGACGCCCTCCTGCTGCAGGCGGAGCGCCGGGCTCTGTGTGCCTGCTGGCCCTCTGGGCTCTGAGGACCCTTGTCAGCACTGTCTCTCATCAATAAACAACCCAACCTAGCACGCCTGTGTCCCGTCTCCGTGCTCTGGTCACCGTGGCCCACCTGCGTTGTCCTCAGGAGCCCCTGGGCAGGCCCCTCTCTGGGTGGGCCTTGATTTCCCCAGTTGTTCAAGGTGGACTGAGACCCTCTGAGCACCTGTCCCACCACAGTGCCCACGCTGAGCAGAGACGTGCCCGTCTGGCCACTGGCCTGGACCCTCGGGCCCTGTGGCTACGGCAGGTCCGCCTCCCAGGCACCTGCTCGCCCACCCGCCTGCCCTTGTTTTTAGGATGGGCAACGTAGAAGCTGGCCTGGTCCCTGGAGCAGCTGCCCCAGTGCCAAGCCCCTCTGCACTGGGGACGGCTGTCATCGCAGGCTCCCTGGAAGCATAGCCAGTGGACCCAGCCTGTGGGGACGGGGGGGGGGGGGGGCTCCTCCCGGAAGGAAGGGCTGGAACCTTCCCCACAGCCTTCATCCTGCCTGTAGGTCCCTTCTCTAGCCCACAGCCCAGCCCCTGGGTGCCATGGACCAGGGCCTGACCTCCACTCACATCTTAGTGCTAGGAAGGAGGTCTCCTGGGAAAGCATTTGAAAGTTTTTATTATGAAAGGAGTTCTTTAAAACAGTGGTCCCCAACCTTTTTTGGGCCACGGACCGGTTTAATGTCAGAAAATATTTTCACAGACCGGCCTTTAGGGCGGGACGGATAAATGTATCACATGACCAAGACAAGCGTCAAGAGTGAGTCTTAGACGGATGTAACAGAGGGAATCTAGTCATTTAAAAAAAAAAATAAAACATCGTTCAGACTTAAATATAAATAAAATGGAAATAAGGTAAGTTATTTATTCTTTCTCTGCTGACCGGTACCAAATGGCCCACGGACCGATACCGGTCCACGGCCCGGGGGTTGGGGACCACTGCTTTAAAACACCCAGGAGCACAGCAAGGCAACCGTTGGAGGTGACCACCGCGGGACCCTTGGCCTGTCTGGGGTTTGGGTTCTCTGGTTGTTCCGGCACGGTGTCTGCTGCTGCCTGAGCAGGTAGAGCTGGACATACCTGGTCGGCTGCCTGAGGACAGCCCAGTTTTAACCCTCAAGTCCCCCGCCTGGTCTGTCCTCCAGATGTTGGCTGTCTCTATGATGAATATGGTCTGCTTCTACTTGAGCTGCCTCCAGGACCCAGCAGGACCAACCCTGCCCCTCTCCCCAACCCCCACCCATAACCTGTCTGCCCTGTTAGTGCTTTCCTGCCGGAAAGGCCAGGCATGCAGGTGTTGGGACCATAGTGAAGAAACCAGAGTCCTACCTTAGCCCAGGTGGGAAGCTGAGCTAAATGCTTGGTGACCATGATGCCTGTGAACCCCACAGCAGGCCAGACACTGGACCCCACAGCAGGCCAGAGACACTGGAGAGGTACTGAAACCAGGGCAGGCCTAGTGTGGCCCTCGGGCCTGGGCCTGTGCATGGTGTGGTGGCAGGGACTGGGGACCCCCTTGTCCTGGGACCCCAGAAAGAAGCAGAGGGGCAGCCAAGGCAGGTACCTCTCCTGTAGGGTCAAGGTCCATACTCACGTCTTACTCACTGATGTCAGTCACAGGGACCATTTCTGAGTGCAAGGGAGGCTGGGATGCAGCCTGTTTCCTGGGCTTGGCTGACAGTTTTTGCAAGTGCTAACACAGGACCAACGAAGACTCCAGTGTAAAACAAAAGTGCTTTTAGGATAAGCACTTTTTTTAGTATAAAAATATCCCATGCGGCCCTGGCCGGTTGGCTCAGTGGTAGAGTGTCGGCCTCGCGTGCAAGGGGTCCCGAGTTCAATTCCCGGCCAGGGCACACAGGAGAAGCGCCCATCTGCTTTTCCACCCCTTCCCCTCTCCTTCCTCTCTGTCTCTCTCTTCCCCTCCCGCAGCGAGGCTCCATTGGAGCAAAGATGGCCTGGGTGCTGGGGATGGCTCCTTGGCCTCTGCCTCAGGCGCTAGAATGGCTCTGGTCGCAACAGAGCGAAGCCCCAGAGGGGCAGAGCATCGCCCCCTGGTGGGCGTGCCGGGTGGATCCCGGTCGGGCGCATGCGGGAGTCTGTCTGTCTCCCCGTTTCCAGCTTCGGAAAAATACAAAAAAACAACAAAAAAAAATCTTTAAAAATATCCCATGCAATGTTCAAGACATAGTTACACTGAAGATTTTTCTTTTTTAATTCAAAATTTACATTTAGCTAGACATCCTGTATTGTATGGGCAGCCATGAGCCCTGGCACAAACTGGGGTTGCCGCTGATAGAAAAGATGAGGACAGCTGAGTGCTTGTCATAAAAAGCGTTATCAGGGCAGGTGCCCCTTGGGAGGAAGTAGAGGCTCGCATCTGGTGGCGTGAGGTGTGTGGGGGTGGGGCCAGAAGGCTGCTCTGTGTGGTCTGTCCAGTGAGGGGCCCTACAGCTGCAGGGGTAGGAGGGGGTCAAGAGGGAGTGGAGGCATCATGATGGAGAGAAGTCCCCTCGGGAGCCTTGGAGGGGGGGGCACTGAGCAAGTAGGGATGTGATGGAACATCTAAACAGGACGCAGGTAGAGAATGGGTTCTGGGGTAGCAAGGACAGAATTGGCCATGGTGGGGTGATGGCAGTGGACAGCAGGGCCAGGGATGGGTGCTGGTAGTGTGCTATGTGAAAGGCGAGACAATGGGATTGGCCTGACTGGATTGGTCACTCAGTGGGGTTGAGAGAAAGGGTGGAGGGGAGGACGGATGATGGATTTGGGAGAAAAAAGGACAGGTTGGAGCTGGATATGCTGGCAGGGCAGAACATTGGAGAAGGGGCTGAAGAGAGGTTTGGGTGGTGCTGGCTCAGGTCCCTGTGGACAGAGAAAAGCCGAACGCCAGGAGCAGGAAATGAGGATCCCTTAGAGGAGATGGGGCAGCCAGGAGGCAGTGCCAGGGCCAGGGGAGAAGAAAGGGTCAGCATGCCACATGCCACTGAGGTCAAGCAAGGCCCCGCACTGGGCCCCTGGGGCAGCTCCGATCAGCAACAGCCTTGACAAGAACAGGGTTGGGGCCTGACCTGTGGTGGCGCAGTGGATAAAGTGTCGACCTGGAAATGCTGAGGTCGCCGGTTAGAAACCCTGGGCTTGCCTGGTCAAGGCACATATGGGAGTTGATGCTTCCAGCTCCTCCCCCCCTTCTCTCTCTCTGTCTCTCCCTCTCCTCTCTAAAAAAAAAAAAAAAAAATGAATAAATAAAGAACAGGGTTGGGGGTGGGGAGAGTCAGAATGGGGACTTCATTGGAGGAGCAGAAGAGTCAGCACCAGGAACCCTTGGGAGGAGTCTGGCCTAGCATGTGTCCAAGGAGAATGGCATTTGGGTTCTGTACTGGAGCCGGCATCTATTGTGACTGCATGTAAATGTAATTCTCGGTTTGGCTAAGCAGAGACCTGGCACTGCGTCTGTAGGACGGCTTCCATTTTTCCTGGGCCTTGTGTGTGCCCAGACTCTCCACATTCTCTGCCTTTCTCTCCCCCTTGTGTTCTCCAGCAGCGGAGTCGTCCCCCGGAGGACCCCGTACCCCCTGCTGGGCCCTTGCCTTTTGCTCCCCAGCCATCTGGGCATTCCCAGCCCACTGCCCACTCTTCCCACTTTTGCTTTGGAGCCTCCCGTGTTCCAGTAGCTTCCTAGAAACCAGAGTGGTGAGTCAACCTTCTGAGCCAGCCGGTCTGAGAGTGTCTCTTCGGCAAGTTCGGCTCAGAAGCTGCTCACGCTTGGGGGCTTTGGCCCATGCTGTCTCCAGGCCCCGGAGTCGAGTCGGCAGCACTCGGCCTCCTCCAAGACTCGTTTCCTTCTCCACCCCCACCCCCCACCTTACCTTTCTTTGTCCTTCAGGGCTGTTGAATGTTCATCTCTGTTCAGGAGGACAGGAGTACTTCAGTCTATTGGCCTCCAGCCGCCTGCAGCAGGTGGCTGACAAGAGCCTCCTTCCCCGGGAAGCCCTCTGTGCTGGCCAGGCTGTAATCAGGACTCTGGGAGGGAGAGTCTGCTGTTTAGGGAAGTAATCCTCACCGTGCTCGTTGCTCCCTCCCTTCCTTTTCTTTGTGGAGACCCTGTGCGTAAAGCACTGGGCCTTCTAAACTGGTCCAGTTTTTCTTCTTCCCATCTCCTGGCCTTTTGATGCACTTTCTCCAGGGCTCCTACTGACCTCTGTCATCCGCCCCCCCTTGCCCACTTCCCAGCCCTCCTCCTCCCTGTGCCCCCTGGAGTAACTTCTCTCCATCATGGTCTCCCCCAGCAGGGACAGGCTGCATTGCATCAGCTGAAGCAGAGGCGTGGGTGAGATTTCACAGACAGGTGGGGTTTAGAGGGAGGCCACTGGGATAACAGACCCGCCCTCACCTGCCCAGCCTTGTTTTTCTTCTGTGGTACAATGAGCTCCGGGTGTGGGCTGATGGTGGTGCAGCCTCCCTGGGGTGGGCGGGTCACTCCAATGTCTCTGAGGCTCAGTGGAGTGCCCTGGGGCCACCTTGCTGTCTTCACAGTCTTTGCCTCCCAGGTCGCCCCCATTCCAAGTATGTTAAAGCCAAGGCGCTGCTGAAGTCTCCAAGACCTTACAGGTAGCTGCCCCTAGATTCCAGCCCTGTCACTTTCAAACTGGGTCTGGCTGCTCCCTCCCCATCTCATCCTGGCATTCTCAGGCCCCCTGTAGACCAGGGGATGGGAGCATTGAGCTGACTAGGGCAACCTGGCCCCTGGGGACTTTCAGGGGCTTGGGGGAATGAAGGTGAGGTCAAGCCACCTGGAGAGAGGGCTCTAAGCAGATGCAGAACTGAGTGAGGGACTGCCAAAGTCATGTAGAGTGGAAGCCCAGATCACTCTCTCTTTTACCCTTTCCTAAACCTCATCATCAAGCATGACAGAGGGCTCCCCAAGTCTCTGATCTGGCCTCAAAGCCCACAGTCAACCTTGGCAGGGTAGCTCAGTTGATTAGAGCAAGGGTCAGGAACCTTTTTGGCTGAGAGAGCCATGAACGTCACAGATTTTAAAATGTAATTCTGTGAAAGCCATACAATGACCCCTGTACATTACGCATTATCCAATAAAAATTTGGTGTTGTCCTGGAGGACAGCTGTGATTGGCTCCAGCCACCCGCAACCATGAACATGAGCGGTAGGAAGTGAATGGATTGTAATACATGAGAATGTTTTATATTTTTAACATTATTATTTTTATTAAAGATTTGTCTGCGAGCCAGATGCAGCCATCAAAAGAGCCACATCTGGCTCGCGGGCCATAGGTTTCCAGACCCCTGGATTAGAGCATCCTCTGATCTGCCAGAGTTGCGTGTTCCTTCCCAGAGAGGCACATTCAGGAGTCAACCAATGAATGCATGAGTGGGTGGAGCAACAACTTGAGGTTTCTCTCTTTCCCACCCCTTTTTACTCCTTTCCTCTCCCCCCCAAAAGTTAAAACAACAAAAAAAATGCACTGTCAAAGTCCAGCCTCCCCCCTCCGAAGTCCCTTGACTCTCTCCACACACCAGCGCCCCTCCCCAATTCCTGGTTTTCCTGCACGGACCCCCCGCCCCTCCATCCCCCATGCATGCGTGGGCTTGGCTGTGACACTTCCTCCCACCCACCTGGCCAACCTCAGGACACTGTTGAGACTGGTCCCACTGCGGCTGGTCAACGTCTGTCTGCATTGGCAGCGATTGCAGGGCGTTCTGAATGGATCCCTGAGTTCCTTTGAGATTTTTTCGTGATTCGACTTCTAATCATCTGGAAGGTCACGGCCAGGTCCCAGGCAAATTCTGGCATCTCAGAAACATGGTGTTTGGCTGACTTCCCAGCATGGCTGTCCCCTTCCCCACAGCAGCCCTGGCTATGGAACTAGTTCAGTTCCTCGGTCTGGGCCCCCCCCCCTCCCTACTCTGCCTGGATCCCCTGGCAGATGTCGGCATGGGGTCGTCCCCATCTGGCCTCTGGGTGACGGTAGCCGCCTCGCTGGGCCACAAAGCGGGCTGAGGGTCGTCAGGCCTGGACTCCTAGGCCTCGTTTCCACCAGCGCGGGTACGGGGAACTCAGATCCAGGCTGCCCTGTGAAGTCACCTCCCGGGGAACGAGGGGCGATGAGCAGAATAGGATGCAGAGCTGCAGGAGGCTGGGTTCATAAAGTGATGGGGGGGGGGTCTGGGACTACCTGTCTCTCACTCACCTCCACCCTCACCCCTGGCCCGCAGCGTCGGCGGGTCGGACGCTCGGGGACCAGGAGAACTCCGACGGAGCCCCCACTGCACCTGCACCGAGATTGTAGGGCGCATGCGCGGGCCGCGGAAGGCGGGGGCCGGGCCGGGAGGGGTCCTGCGGGCCCCCGCACCTACCCTCCCCGCTGCCTGCTACGGATATTTTGTGTCTGAGAGAGGGGGTGCTGCGCTGCGCGACGCGGACTTCGGACCCTCCTTTGATTGCGTCCCCGCGCCTCCAGTCGGTGAGGCCCCGGGCGCACGTTCTCGGGGGCGCCAACCGGGGAAGCCGGGGTGCCCCCTCCCAGGGCCCCACTGGGCGCCGCGTTCAGACAATGGGGCGGGAGATGGAGGTGCTTTCATGACTGCGCCCAGCGGCTGAAGAGGACGAGGAGGACGCGGCGCTGCGGGCTCCGGAGGCCTGGTCCCCGATCCCGCCACTTCCAGGTCCGCGCTGAACGGCGGCGGCGCGCGGGTGCCAGGCCCTGGCGAGAGGCGCCCTGTCCGGAGCCCCACGGAGTGCGCCTTCCGAGCCGGGAACCCCGGCCGCACGCTCGTTCGTTCCCAGCCACCCTGGGGGCTCGGTCGCTCCGTCGCGCCCCAGGTCGCCTGTACCGCCCACGCCCGGGCGCATCCCCGCCGGCCGCCCGCGCCCGGCCGCGCCGCAGCGCCCAAGTGTGCCACAGGGCGGGCGCGGAGGCGGCGTCTGCTCCCACCCCCGAGATCACATGGTGACCCTCGGCAGCCAATGCAGTGGACGCTAGGACCCTGCGGGACCCCGGGCGCCGCGACTGCACCGGCGCCGCTGCATTATAAATACTTCTCCAAAATGCGGCGCAGCTCCCAGCGCGCGCCCCGGCCGCCCGCCGCCTCCGCCCCGCGCCCCTAAGCCGCTGCCGCCGCCGCGGGTCCGAGGGCGCCGCGCCCTTGCCCTGGGCCCGGGCTGTGCCCGCCCACAGCCCGGCCCGTGTCCCCGCGCTGCGCCACCCGGCCGGGTGCATGCATTGTGAGCCTCCCGACATGGTCTGCGAGACGAAGATCGTGGCCGCCGAGGACCATGAGGCGCTACCGGGGGCCAAGAAGGATGCGCTGCTCGCTGCCGCCGGCGCCATGTGGCCCCCGCTGCCCGCCGCGCCTCCACCCGAACCCCAGCCCTTGGGCGGCGCGGAGGGCGCAGATCCCCCAGAGGGGCGCGGCGTGTACATCCGCGAGTTCCGCGCGGCCGAGCAGGAGGCGGCGCGCCGCATCTTCTACGACGGCATCATGGAGCGCATCCCCAACACGGCCTTCCGCGGCCTGCGGCAGCACCCGCGCACGCAGCTGCTCTACGCCCTGCTGGCCGGTCAGTGCGCGAGGACCTGCCGCAGTCCGCGCCCGCCTGCCCGGCCCCTCTGGGGACACTCGCGCAGGACTCCCCCCCTGCCCAGCTCGCCCCATCTCTGGCCAGCCAAGGCAGCGCCTCTGCCCAGGACTCAGCCCGGAGGGAAGCGGAGCCGACCGCCCCTTCGCACACGCGCGGACACGCACCCGCGCGACCCCTCTCTCTGCGGCGGCCGGGCTAGGTGGCCTCCCGCGGTGGGGCCGACCGGGCTCCCGGCCAAGGCGCCCCGGGCGGGGGCGTGGGAACAAGCGCGGGCTGGGCAGGGACTGCGGGCGGGGCAGAGCCGGGGTCTCCATCTCTGTCCCCACCTCTCCGTCCCCTCCTCTCCGTCCCCTCTCGGGTCATCCGGGTGGGGGCGGTGACGGCAGGTAGCGCAGAGGCTGAGGCTCCGCGCCTGCCGAGTGTAACTATATATAAATTCGCGGGGCGGGGGAGGCTGCCTCGGCGGCTCCAAGTGCTAATTTATGAGGGGAAGACGGCCAGCTCCCGGGGTGCCGGGGAGGGTGTGCACCTAGGACGCAGAGCGCGGGGGAAGGGGCGTGGGCCCACAGGGTGGGCAGCCTCGCAGGGGCGTTGAGCCCTTCCTCCCCCCCCCCCCCCGAAACCGTGCTTCTCCCCATTTTACAGATGAGGAACTTGAGGCTTGGGGGTGGGGTGCGACTCTCCCAAGGTCATGCAGTAGAAACAACTTTCACTGCAGACACACCTGCCTCCTGGCAGCTTAGGGCTGGAGCAACCTCGTCCCCGCCCTCACAACCCAGGGGCTGGCCCAGGGAGGGCTCTCAGCTGGGGCCCTGACAATGTGCACCTGAGGCCTTTGCCTAGAAGGTGCCAAGCCCCCCCCCCCCCTTCCTAATCGGAGTGAGATGGCCGGCAGGAGCCTGGCCTGGCAGCTCGTTGGCTTTCTCCCAAGCCAGAGCAGGAAACAATCTGGACAAAGCCCCTTTCCCAGCTGGGGGAACCATATGGGTGGTGGGTGAGGGTCACTCCGCAGGCCAGCCATTGCGGACAGCCCGCCCAGAGGCACTGCTGTCTTCAGGACGTTTAGACATCCTGTGATGTCAGGCTCTAAAGGTAGTGTGGCCTTCTAGTGGAAAGTTTGATGATAGGGAAAAGTGGAAGGAGCAGCTAAGAGGACCCACTGCTCCGGAGAGAACACGACATTTTTGGCATGGTGTCTTCTCTTGGTGTGCCCCCAGTGGGATGAGTGCAGTGTGTGGCTGCCTGCTGCCCGTCTCCTGGGGTGGCAGGGCTGTGCCCACAGTGCTCCCCCGTGTCCTCGGCCGTACTCCTTCCCCTGTCCTGGCTGTGTCCTCCCTCCTCTGTGTCCTCTCCGTGCTCCATCTCGGTGCCCACAGTGCTCCCCCGTGTCCTCGGCTGTACTTCTTCCCATGTCCTCCCATGTCCTCCCTCCTCTGCGTCCCCTCCGTGCTCCCCTCCCGTGTCCTCACTGCGTCCCCTCTCCCCACAGTGCTCTGTTTTGCCCTCACTCGCTCGCTGCTGCTGACGTGCCTGGTGCCGGCTGGGCTGCTGTGTCTGCGCTATTACTACAGCCGGAAGGTGGTCCTCGCCTACCTGGACTGCGCCCTGCACACGGACATGGCCGACATCGAGCAGTACTACATGAAGCCCCCCGGTGAGTCCCCGGGGTCTCCAGCCTTCTCCTCTTCCTCTTTGTTCCTCCTGGCCTCCTCTAGACTCCCCCTCTGGCAGAGCTGCCCGCACCCCAACGGCCTCAGGCTAGGCCTGGGGTGAGGGCCAGGTAAGATTGGGCCCCGTGACCAGACTTCTGGGTGACTGAGGGCGCTCTGGTCAAGAGTTGAGGGTGCAGTGGGCTGGCAGAGGCTGGTGGGCAGAGCTAATAAGTCCTTGGTGCTAAACCAAGGTCCTCTGGTGTCCAGCATGGGCCTGCCTGGCCCTGGGCCTCTGTCTTTCGTCCTCTGAAAGCAGGGTGCTCAGTGGTCTGAGCCGGCCCTGGGCCTGCTCTTCACGCTGCCAGATGCCCTTTCCTTGGCACTCACTGAGGGTGGGGTCTCTTACCTCTCGTTGGTCCTGTCTGGTTCAAGGCGCTTGTTGGTGCTTTGTTGGATCCTGGGCTGGCCCACAGTGCCAGGGCCCTGGGTGGGGGGCAGGCACAGAAGACCCTGTGGCTGAGGGAGGACTGAGGGGGGGGGGCAGGAGTCCCCCTGGGTAGGGCAGGGACCCTGGTAGAGCAGAGGTCTCAAGTTTTGGTCTCTACTTCTGGTCTCTGGGCCACTTAATGAACTAGAGGGTCTCACTCCAGGCTGGGTCTTGGGAGGCAGGGCCCCTGATCTTCATGCCAGGAGCAGGACAGAGACTCCATCTTGGCCTTCTGGGGTATGAGGATCTCACCTGGTGCTGAGGGTCCCTGGGCTGATGAGAGGGGCCAGGATGGACCCAAACAGTTGGTTGGGGTTTAGCAAGAGCCAGGAAGGATAGGAAGGGATAAGAGAGGCAAGGTGTCCCAGAGTAGGGGTGACCTCTCCTGGCACTGCCAGCTCCTGTGCCCACCTACTCTGACTGAGCCAGCCCTTTCTGTAGTGGCTGGTTCCACACCAACCCCTGACCCGCCAGCCAGCCTTGGGCACCTTTGGTTATCCTTGACCCTTACCCAAGCCTAAACAAAACATCTTATCAGCCTCAGGGAGCCCTACCTTCAGCCTGGCTCTACCCAGGATAGAAGGGGCCAGAAGGGTGTGAGATCCACGTGGTTTGTGCCAGGACCCATGCCACAAAAGCTGAAGGGAGCTTGGGTTGGGGGTCAGGTATGGCATGAGGCCCCCTGGATGTGACGTGGGGAGTGGGGCCCTCCCCTCCTGAGACATTTGGTGGGTGTGCGGGAAGACCCCATGGGGGCCGAGAGGCCGGACAGCAGCTGACAGGACCACGATGGATTCATGGGAGCTGCGGAAACTGAGGTGTGGGGAGGGGCAAGACTCCCAGAACTGTCCTGACCTGTGGGTGGGTGGATAGGCCAGCAGGTGGGCAGTTAGGGTAGTGTGCTTTCTGCATCCTGCTCAGCCATTCCTGAGCTCGGCCACATGTCAGGTCTCAGAGTGTGGCAGTGAAGGAGACCGGAGACCTTGCAGGTTGACCTGATGGGCTGATGGGGAACTGTGGGCAGACAGGACAGTGGGGCACCCCTGGGGGCTGGTGCAGGAAGGAGGAGTCTTTTCCAGGCAGGGCTCAGGTGCAGAACTTACAAAGGGAAGAATATGGCCACTCAAGGGTAGAGGTTGGGGTGGGAGGACTCAGGGATGGGGGCTGGAGTGGCCATGGGCAGGGTATGTTCAGGCCGATCTCAAAGTGGGCACCCCCCGCCCCCTTGCCTCCTATAGCCCCTGCACCCTTGCTCTCCAGAGGTCACCAGGTCCTTCCAGTGGTCTGTGCCCTGCAGTTCTCTGTCCTCTGTCCTTCATCCCCTCTGCCTGTTCCTCTGAGGCTTCCTCACCCCCTTCCTGCCCTGCAGAGGGCTGTGAAGGGAACAGTCCGTGGCTGCGGGGCGCTGGGCTGGCTGCCTAGGAGAGGCCAGGGTCAGTGGGGGACAGTGCCTCTGGCCATCTTGGACTCCCCACTTGGATTTCTCAAGTATCCACAGACCTTCCCCTGAGCCTGTCAGAAGCCGTGGGGCTCCCAAGCCTAGCAGCCCCTGGCCCAGGAGAGTGGAGGCCAAAGGGTTGGCATGGTCACAGGTCCCTAAAATCCCCTGAGGGCCCCAGGGTTGTGGTTCCCAGAGGTGGTCCTGCCGCCCTGGCCTGTCCTCCCAGACCCCTCTCTGCACCCATTACAGGGGACCTGCCAGACGCTCCCCTCTCTAGCTCCCGGACAATGGACCCATGGGGACGAGTGTGGTGGGCTCCCAGTGGCTGGGAGCCAGGGGAGGTTAGCTATACCCCTGGTCTCTGTGGCCATCTGTGGTTGGCTGCCCACTCATTTGATCTGGGGGTTGCTGGGCAGGAGAGGGGCCTGCCCACCCTCTTAGTACGGGAAGGGGGGTGGAAGGACTCGGGCCCAAGGCCAGAAGCCGCTCTGGGCCACCAGGGCTCAAGGCCAGCTGGGTCACACAGCAGAGCCAGCGGCCCTGACTGCCCTGTCTCCCACAGGCTCCTGCTTCTGGGTGGCCGTGCTGGATGGCAATGTGGTGGGCATCGTGGCAGCGCGGGCCCACGAGGCGGACAACACCGTGGAGCTGCTGCGCATGTCCGTGGACTCACGCTTCCGTGGCAAGGGCATTGCCAAGGCGCTGGGTCGCAAGGTGCTGGAGTTCGCTCTGGTGCACAACTACTCCGCGGTGGTGTTGGGCACGACAGCGGTCAAGGTGGCTGCCCACAAGCTCTACGAGTCGCTGGGCTTCAGACACATGGGCTCCAGTGACCACTACGTGCTGCCCGGCATGACCCTCTCGCTGGCCGAGCGCCTCTTCTTCCAGGTCCGCTACCACCGCTACCGCCTGCAGCTGCGTGAGGAGTGACCACTGTCCACTATCTGCCCGCTGCCCGGCTGCCCCGTTCGCCTGCGCCCACCTGCCCGCTGCCCAGGCCTGCTTTCAGACGCTCACCTCGGCGTTTCTGTTGGGTTTTTCCTTTTTTAACATCATGTGGTTCTCTGGCTGGTTCTGGGGGGGGCAGGCCTGTTGCTCATCCATGATACTTACAGGGGGTGGGTTGTTTGCAGCCATGGTCCCTTGTCCTCCCCAGCCTGCTGGGACCACAGCCTGAAGAGTGACAGCATGGACCACCACATGCCCACACAGCTGCCTGGCCCTGGCTTGCAGGGCTTCTGGCCCAAGGCCATGGGGACAGGCCCAGCCTTGCCCACCGAGCACAGAACCTCTGCAGTGAGACCCCTGTCCAGCAGACCCCTGGCCACTGGCCAGGTTCTGGCTCAGCCGTGGGTCCCCAGGAGGCATGGTCTGCTGAGCCAGCCGGCCACTCTGCTCTGTGCATGCTGAGCACGTGGCCTGGCTGCAGCATGCTGCATGCCCACTGCTCCCACCCTGCTGCCCTGCCCACTGGGTCCAGACTGGGAAGTGCCCAGCCCTGAGCTAGCCCCGGGCAGCCACCTGCTCTCCAGAGGGTCAGTCTCGCCAGCCCCTTGCTTCACCCGGTTCAGCTTTGCTTTGAACATCCAATCGCCTTCTTTCCTTTTGGTTCCCACCCCTCCTCTGCCCAGGGCTTTTCTGATTGGCGTCATCACCCAGGTGTGGTTCCCATAGCAACCTGCTGCACAGCCTCCGTCAGGAGGGTCCTTCTGGAGAGCAGGTTGGGGAGGCCTCTTCTCCACGCAAGCTAGATCATGGTGGTCTCTCCCAGCTCTCTCCGGGGCTTCCCTGCCTCACAGCTCATGGGCTCTGCCCTGTGAATCTTACTAACCCTGGCCGCTGCCACCACCACCAAGCCCACAGCTTCTCCCAGCCTGAAACTGACCTATTTTTTTTTAATAAGTTATTTAGAAAGAATAGCACTCTGCATGTCTTTAATTCTTGGGACAAAACGGTAGTTGATACCTTCACACACACACACACACAAACACACACACCTGTGTGGTCAAAGATGCATTATTTCTGGCCCAGTTTGGTGGGGGTGGGGGCCGGGGTGGGGGAGGGGTGGAGGGTTTCAAAGTTTGGAATCTGGAGGGAGACCCTGATTTAGTATCATTTCCCCTAAAGAGCATTCCTGGTTTGTGAGGAGGCTGTGGGCTGCTCCGTCCAGCCCTGATGGGGCCAGTGGGCCTCGCTGTCCACCATGGCTGGGGCCTGGCTGCGTGCTCAGCCTCTCCCTGAGGTCAGAGGCTGGCGCTGTCGGGCGTGGGTGGCACAGACTAGGGCAGGCAGGTGGTAGCTGTCAGTGGCTGCATGTCCAGCTGTGAGCCTGGACCTGGCCACTGAGACCCCTTCATGCGGGGGTTCGGAGGAGGGCGGAGTGGCAGGTGCAATGGACCACTGAACCAGGTTCCACGTACGGGACCGTGGAGGGGACGTTCCGAAACGGCACTTCGGAAATTAGCAAGTGAGCAGAATGCCCCGTTCCCCGAGGAGCCTGTGTGCTGTCGGCAGTGAGACGTTAGCAGACCCTGTACAGACCCCTCCCCTGTACATACCCCTGGTGGCGCCCGGGCCCCGCTCGGCGATGGCGGTTTTGTAGACTGTACAGAAATCGGCACCCTATTTTCTTGCAGCTCTTAACATTTTGTTAACCTGGATTATACAGACAGACGTAAAGTGTTTTAGCAAAATGGAAACTAACAGCTGTGCCTTTTTCCTTTCTGTTTGGTTTGGTTTTGGCTTGGGGCAGCCTCAGTGGTCAGGGCCCTGGCGGGGCGGGGCGGGGCGGGCAGGCAGTGGCCTCGTGGCCAGCACGGTGGGTCACGTTGGGGTGGCTCGGGGATACCGTCTGCTTCCTCTGACCCTGTGCCTTCAGAGCCTCCGGTCCCTGGGGTGGGGGTGGACAGGGGCCAGGAGGCTGCTGGGGCCCACAGGCTGGGGCAGAGCCTGAGGCCCCAGGGCTGCCCGTGTCTGGCTGACACGACCAAAGCACCTTGCTGGTTCTGGTTCTGGTTCTGGGTAGTGGTGTGGCCATCTCCGTCTGTGCAGGAGGGGTCTGTGGGCTGGGTGGGCTGCTGCGCTTTCCCCAATCAGATGGCCCAGAGGGAGGGGATGCTGCTTGGACTCTTGACCTTTCTTGACTGCCCTTTGTGGCTGCCAGGACTTGAGAGAGGTGCCAGGAGTATGTCGCAGGTTGGCCACATGTCTGGAACCCTGATACCCAGCCACCGAGGTGGGCAGGGCACCTGTGTGCCCACCAGGCTGAGCATGCTCTATGCCCAGGACAGGATGCCGTTCGGCAGACCCCGAAGGCCACCAGGGGCGGATCCCCCCCCCAGAGGCTGGGCACCCTGGTGGGGGTGGTGCCCCTGGCCACATGCTTCCCTACAGATTGGAAGTCCATAAACATGCACTGAGATGTGAATTTTATACGTTTGTAGAAATTCTGATGTTACTTCTTCTACCTCTGTGAAGCGTCCTCCTGGGGTCCTGCTCAGTGATATGTCTGGGCAGCTTCTCTCAGTTGGCTGGCCCTGGGCCCCTTCCTCCCTGCTGGCCTCCTGGTCCTCTCCAATGGCTGCCTGATGGGCCAGGTATCTGTGCTCAGGGGTCAGGGCTCCCAGGACTTCTGTTGTCTGTTCAGAAGCCTCTGTTTTTGGAGCAGAGAGCAGGAAGTGGAATCTTCTGGAATGTCTTCGTTCTAAGGCAACTCAAGGCAGCGGGATCCAGGACAGCTTAGGACTCCAGCGCCTGGCCCAGTGCCACCAGGATCCTGGCATGGGGCTGGGGGCCATTTCCAGGGGCAGGTCCCACTGCCCAGTAGAGGCTCTGCAAATCCTTGGCTCTCCAGGGTTGCTGGTCTGTACGTGCCAAGGCCAGCCGTGTGGTCAGGGCCAGGGAAGGGCCATGGCGATGTCTCCCACTCTTTACCCCGATCCATGTCTGGCTTGGCCTCCCACTGCTGCCCTTGGGTGGAGGGATGGAGCCAGCCTGCCCTGAGTGGGTTGGGGGCTTGCCTTGGGGGAAGGTTTAGGCTGGGAGGCCCTGTGGTTTAGGTGGCCTGAGGCTGTGAGGTTCTTGGGCGGTCCCCCTGCCTGCTCTGGGTATCTTTCCTTAGAGAAGGCCCAGGTGGCTTCTTCAGGCATCTGGCAAATGTGTGGGAGCCTCTCTGGGTCACAGAGCCTGGCTCTGGCCTCTGAGGGGCACACTGGCAATGCAAGAGCCTGCTCCTACCTGCTCTGGGGGTGGCTGGCATTTCCCCCAAGCTGGTTTAGGGGCTCGACAGCACCCACAGGGGTGACCTTCCTATCAGTGTCCAGCCAGGTGGGCGGCACCGCGACCGTGTGTGTGGCAGCCGCTTCTGTGAATCGGGTTCGGTTCTGGGCCTGTGTTCTGTGCTGGTGGCGCTCTGCCTGGGGGCTTTGGGGTGTGTGGTCCGGGCTGGGGAAAGGGGACAGATCCTGGAATGTCCTTGCTCTTTGGTGCTGACAACATTTTCCCAGTGATGGTGAGGACTGGGGGGTAGGAGGGTGGGCCGACCTACCACTGTTGGATGTATTTCTTTCTTTCTTTCTTTTTTTTTTTTTAACAGCAATAATTAGCCATTTTGAAGAAGGGGTGTGCCTGTGTGTGTGTATGTGCACATGAGCGTGTGTGTGCTATGCATGCGTGTGTGTCGTGTGCCTGGGTGCATGTGTGCACATATTCACGTCTGTGGTGACAGGAGGGAGTCTGGTGGCCAAGGGCACCCTGCTCCAGCCTGGGTGGAAGGCCAGCAGGTGCTGGGCAGGGATGGTGGTGGTACCCTGAGCTTTCCCGCTGTGCTAGGCCTTCCTGGGTCCCCGTGACCCCTGAGTGTGGGGCTCCTTCCCCAGTGGAGGGTGCTGGACGGACCTACATGAGGGTAGTGGGCATCGGCCTGGGTCTGGGCATGTGGCAAAGGTGGCTGAGGCCAGATTTGGTGACGTGGAGTCACCTTGGCCACCATGTATTCAGTCAAGGGGAGCCCAGAACTGTCACAGTGCCTAGTTTACTGTTTATGACTTTCCTGAGACCCCCAACATGTGCCAAAACAGCCCCTTAAAGGGCCCAGAGTGGTGGCGAGCCAAGTTCCAGAGGAGACAGGCTGCAGGACCAGGGGTGGGTAGGGGTCCCAGCTTCCTGTGGGTGTGTGAGCAGCAGGAGGGGTCGGGGGCGGTGTGGCCCCTCCGCTTGAACGGCCCCCAATGCTGCTGTTTTTCAATAAAATTGGAGTTGATGGAACTGGGCTCTGTGCTTTCTTTATAAACTTTTTTTTTGAGAGCGAGAGAGAGAGATACAGAGGGACGGAGATGGGAAGGGAGAGAGATGAGAAACATCAGCTCATAGTTGCGGCACCTTAGCTGTTCACTGACTGCTTCTCATACTAAACATTTCTTATGCTTCCTTGAGACATCCCAGCCGTGCTGGCTGGGAAGGGCTGATTTTCTGCAGACACGGGGCTCCTTCTGCAGGAGGCTGGACCAGGTGCTGGGGTGACCGATTGAGCTGAGACGCCCTTTCCCTGTCCGGCACCCTCTGCCAGGGGCTCCACGACAAGCCTGGGTATCCACAGGTGGTGTTGGGCCCCCTTGGGCGGGCAGTGGGGTCTGGGCTCTGTCAGAGAAGGAAACGGCGTGAGGTTGGAGGTCCAGGTGGGACAGCAGGATGAGGAGGGGTGAGGGGAGTTCAGGGTGGACACTCCCGCCTTACTGGTAGGGGCCTGCGCCAGCCCAGCCCGGGCACCTTTCCATAGCAGGCCTTCTGCCCTGGCCCGGCTCCCGGCACCCCCCTTCCCGAAGCATGCGCACCTCGGCCCCGGGAGAGCGTCAGGTGTGCTCCCTTCTCCGGGATGTTCCAAGTTAAAGCAGTGCCAGTGGGTCTAGAAGCCTGAAGGTCCCAGCACAGGGATGTGCCAGCCAGGTGGCTTTGTCCCTGCATGCCACACTCTGGCCCGGCTGGCCCAGGGGACATGGGGCATGCTTGGACATCAGTTCCCAAGGCCAGTCATTTGTTTTGAGCAGAACATCCATTGTGAAGCCCTCCAGCGGCAGTGCCTCTGAAGTGACTGTAAAGACAGGCCGCCGGAGGCCTGGCCACCACGAACACGCATGCATCACAGGCACACCCTGTGAGACCAGTGGCAATATCCTGGAGCCAGGAGAAAAGTGGGGTCGGGCCTGGTAAACGGTAATGAGCATTCATGTCTCCCGAGGAACACGATGCCACGTCCTGTGGGCGCTGCAAAGGTGGCAGCACAGAAAACCTGCTCCCTATTTAAACCAGAGCAGCCGTGGCACCTGTGGGAGAGCCTCTGGACCTGGAACTGACCTGGGTGCCTGTCAACACGTCCACCCTGCCTCAGATAGGTGCCACGGGAACCCAGGTGTGGGTCCAGGTCCAGATCAGGAAGCTAGGGGGAAGGCAGAGGCCCTTCCAGATGCCAGGTGGTCTGGAAATGGTCACCTGAGCGCATTCCCAGGGGCCGCGACGGAGGCCGCAGGGCAGAGGTACAGGGCACAGCCGGGGCTGCAGTCCCCGCTGGGCGCTTATTAGCCAGGTGTGCTTGTACAAGCGATACAACTTTTCTGTGCCTCAGTTTCCACTTCCCCTTCCACTGTGCAAGGGGGCGAATGGTGCTCCTGTCCCAGGCTGCTGGGGAGCACAGCTGTGCCCTGGCCTTGGCGCTGGGTGGTCTGTGAGAATGTCTTTGAGGACAGAGTGGGGTCAGGGAGCTGGCCTGCTTTCAGGGTCCGGTCACCGGCCTGCCTGAGGCTCGGGGGGAGACTGAGCCCCTGCCAGCTGGTATGGGGCACTCAGTCCTGGCTCTGGCTAAGTGGCTAGGGGCAGTGGCCATGGTGGAAGAAATCACCGGACAGGGATGAGAAAGCTTTGTATATGGCATTTACTCCAGGTGATGACCCACAGGGTGACTGTGTGGGCCATGCCCTGTCCTGTTCTAGCCACAGCCAGTACAAACCGCCAGTTGCTGACCTTGGGGAAGGCCACCCCAATGGGCTGGTGGGAACCAGCTCTGCCCTCCTGCTGGTGCCCGGGGCTACAGACAAAATGAAGGTGAGAAATGCAGGCGCAGGTGCTGACCTGGGGCTCAGTCACAGTCTGCTGGTTGCTTGGAGACTCGGCAGGATGTGGGTGTGGCTGACGGTTCAGGGCCTCCTGCAGTGGCACCAAGTGTCCCCATGAACGGCCAGCACTCAGGTTCACCTTCAGGGGCACCTGTGGGTGGCAGCCAGAAGTGAGTACCAGGTCTGGGCCAGCCCTTCCCAGTCATTACTGGTCACCTCCCAGGTCCTACACAGGCGACAGGACACAGTGCACAGGCACACAGGATCGGACACAACCACAGCAACGCTGCTACAGACAGGTGCACACACACACACACACACAGAGACAGGCAGACAGGCTCACACCAAAGTCACCTTCCCATTCATTATACCTCGATTTTGGTCAAGTCCCCCACCTGATCTGCTAGGGCCTCTGTGCCAATGAGCATGCCTGCAGGGGCGGGGCCAGGCAAGGAGGATCCCGAGACCTGAGAGCGGGGTTGGAGAGCCCTCCCTGGGGCCTTGACCCTGAGTGGGCCCTTGACCAGGGCCTTGAACCTGGCTTAACAGCGCCCTCCCAACAGGGTGGGTGAGGCCCACTGCTGTCAGGCGCAGGGCAGTGGTCCTGGGCTTCTAGAGGAGGAAAGCCCCCCACGCCTCTCCTGAACCACCCAGAGTCCAGGAATTCCTGACCCTGCCTGGGCCCATGCTGGTGCTCCCTGACCCCGTCAAGCCACTGCCTCTAGCACAAGGTGAGGGGTCCCATGCAGGGTCCGTGGGGGCACAGAGTGTGGCCATAACCCCAAGGAGTGAGAAGGGAGGAGTGAGGAAGGAGGAGGAGGGAAGAGGAAGGAGGGAGGAGAAGTGAGGAGGGAGGAGGGAGGAGGGAGGAGGGAGGAGGAAGGAGGGAAGAGGAAGGAGGGAGGAGAAGTGAGGAGGGAAGAGGGAGGAGGGAGGAAGGACGAGGGAGAAGTGAGGAGGGAGGAAGGAGGAGGAGGGAAGAGGAAGGAGGGAGGAGAAGTGAGGAGGGAGGGGGGAGGAGGGAGGAAGGATGAGGGAGGAGGGAGGATGGAGGAAGGATGAGGGAGGAGGGAGGGAGGAGGAGGGAGGAGGGAGGAAGGATGAGGGAGAAGGGAGGAGGGAGGAGGGAGGAAGGATGAGGGAGGAGGGAGGAGGGAGGAGGGAGGAGGGAGGAGGGAGGAGGGAGGAAGGATGAGGGAGGAGGGAGGAGGGAGGAGGGAGGAAGGATGAGGGAGAAGGGAGGAGGGAGGAGGGAGGAAGGATGAGGGAGGAGGAAGGAGGGAGGAGGGAGGAAGGATGAGGGAGGAGGGAGCAGGGAGGATGGAGGAAGGATGAGGGAGGAGGGAGGAGGGAGGAAGGATGAGGGAGGAGGGAGGAGGGAGGAGGGAGGAAGGATGAGGGAGAAGGGAGGAGGGAGGAGGGAGGAAGGATGAGGGAGGAGGGAGGAGGGAGGAGGGAGGAGGGAGGAGGGAGGAAGGATGAGGGAGGAGGAAGGAGGGAGGAGGGAGGAAGGATGAGGGAGGAGGGAGCAGGGAGGATGGAGGAAGGATGAGGGAGGAGGGAGGAGGGAGGAGGGAGGAAGGATGAGGGAGGAGGGAGGAGGGAAGAGGGAGGAAGGATGAGGGAGGAGGGAGGAGGGAGGAGGGAAGAGGAGGGAGGAGGAAGGAGGGAGGAGGGAGGAAGGATGAGGGAGAAGGGAGGAGGGAGGAGGGAGGAAGGATGAGGGAGGAGGGAGGAGAAAGGAGGGAGGAGGGAAGAGGAGGGAGGAGGGAGGAGAGAGAAGGGAGAAGGGAGGAGGGAGGAGGGAGGAGGGAGGAAGGATGAGGGAGGAGGGAGGAGGGAGGAAGGATGAGGGAGGAGGGAGGAGGGAAGAGGGCCCTTTGCAGAGGAAAGGAGGCTGTAAGGGAAGTTTGCAGCCTTTCCTTCAGTCCTTCCCGTTGGTGGATCCCAGGTGCCTAATGGCCAAAGTGGCCCCTCCGAAATGGCAGGGTCAGTGACAAGCATATCTGTCCTGCCCCAGGCGATGTGCATGGGCTTCAAGGGCCCCCTCCTCCTTTTTGTCCCCCCATCTTCCCCACTGGCTCTGAGGAGCCCCTCTGAGAGATGCCCAGACAGAGGAGGGGCTGGGACCAGGCTCAGCGGGTCCTAGGGTACATGTGAGGCAGGGAGGGGCAGCCCTGGTTGGGGTCTGACAACATTCCTTGCCAAGCCTGGAGGGACACCTGGCTCAGTTTCCGAAGCCCCCAAGGACACCCACTGTGGTTCTCACCTTGTCACCCGAGGGGCGGGTGGGGGAGGGCAGCCTGGGGCTCAGGTGCTGTGGGCAGGGCTGGGGTCATGCCCTGTCCTGGCTCTCCCACCCTGGGGAACCCGGACTCTCTCCCACAGGGCGGGGGAGGGGCTCTAGCCGCTAGGTGAGAGTGACTGGTCCCCGCCCCGCCCCCTCACCTGCAGCTGCAGCTCCAACGCTCTCACGTGCTGCAAGGACTCCATGGTTGACCTGACAAGAGCTAGGATAAAGGAGGGGGGGCAGTTTGAGCCCCAGGGCAGAGTTAGGGCCCTGAGAAGCCCAGCCCCCACCCCCAACCCCTTTCCTGCAGGGCTCCCTGGCTGGTTCCAGCTCCTACGGCCACGTCCACAGCACAGACTTCGAGGCCGCTTAGCCATCTCCACTGTGGGTCCCACGGGCGAGGACGACCCTCCTGAACCCGCAGCGCCGAGGCCCCAGCAGCAGGGTCTCAGCTGCTGGCCTCCTGACCCCTCAGAGTGCCCGGTGTGGCCAGGCAGGTGTCAGACCAGAGCCGGAGGCCCCGCACACCCGGCCCAGGTCCCTGGGAAGGTCCAGGTGATGGTGACGTCTGTAGGGACAATGCTGTGGCTCTGGTGGGTTGGCCTCACCATGAGGCCTCGCTCGCACGGGGCAACTATGCTCGGGCCCTGGGAAGGGAGCACCCCAGGTGGGGGCAGGGTCAGCTTTTGGTTCAGGGTTTCTGAGTTAATTTGCCTCTTAAACAGATATTGCATTCCATCCTACTAAGTTAACTGACATTTCAATAAAAAGATCTGGACAGAAATACCCAAGGTACAGGCAGAGGCTGCCTTGCTCTCTGCCCTCCTGCTCGCTCCGGCAAGGCCCCATCAATTGTGTCAGGCTGGAGATTTCCTCCACCTGCCCCCCCGCCCCAGGACCCCTGAGAGCTGACAGCTGGCAGGAACACCCTTCAGAGAAGGCAGAGCCCCGGGCTTGGAGTCCTCACAGAGCTGGGCCTCAGCAGCCGGAACCCCTCACTACAACCCCCACAGCCCTGCCCCCCAGCCTGGAGGCTCCGCTGCTGCCCCCAGCTTCCCAGGGCCCCCGCGGCCGAGGCCCCCAGCTTCCCAGGGCCCCCGCGGCTGAGGCCCAGTCCACAAAAGAGCACTGGAGTTCCTTGAAGGCTGCTGGCCAGGGTGCAGATAACACAGCGCAGGAGGCAGGGCACACTCCCAGCCAGGCACAGGGAGACGCTTTAACTCTTTGTATAGTGAGTTCTGTTACCCTCTGGGCTCACCTGCAAACTCAGGAATCTGTGAATCTTCCACTTCAAACAGCAGTTCATCGTGAATTTGGGCAACCAACCTGAAAGACACACATCCCAGGATGGAGTCAGTCTACACTGGGGGCACTCAGGACATCATATTCTGTTTGCCCAGCAAGGGGGTGTCATGGGGGGGTCACAGAGGGGCTGGCTGCCATCCAAGGTCTGGCACCAGTGTCACACAGGATGTGACTCAGTGGGGAGTGGGTGGACCCAGCTGGGGGGCCTGTTATCTGGGTCACCCCATTGTCATAAGGGACAGCCTCCAGTAAGGAGGAGGCACAGGTAGAAGTGACCAGTGAGGGGAGGCAGAGGGCCCCGAGGGCACCACTGCCACCCAGGGAACCTGGCCAGGGCACTGCAGGTGGAAAGTCCAAGCAGCAGCAGCAGAAGAGACCACCGGGGGCCCTGAGGCCCTGACATGGCTTAAGAGGAGGATCTCCACTGATCAGTGGGTGTGGGGCCTGCTGTGAGGGGTGAAGATGAATTAGGAATACGGGGGACCCTGGGGAAACAAGAATCACCTTCCATTTTGCACACTAGCTTAGGGGAAGGTGATGGGAGAGAGAAAGCCTTTCTTTAAAATTTTACTTTGTTTTTTGTATTTTTCTGAAGTGAGAAGCGGGGAGGCAGAGACAGATTCAGCATGCGTCCAACTGGGATCCACCCAGCAAGCCCACTAGGGAGTGATGCTCAGCCCCTCTGGGGCGTTGCTCCATTGCTCAGCAACTGAGCTCTTCTTAGCACCCAAGGCAGAAGCCATGGAGTCATCCTCAGAACCTGGGCTAGCTTTGCTCCCATGGAGCCTTGGCTGCGGGAGGGGAAGAGAGAGATAGAAAGAAAGGAGAGGGGGAAGGGTGGAGAAGCAGATGGGCACTTCTGTGTGCCCTAGCCAGGAATCGAACCCGGGACTTCCACACACTGAGCTGACGCTCTACCACTGAGCTAGCCGGCCAGGGCCTAAAATTTTATTTATTTATTTTTAATTTTACTTTTGAAGTCAAATATTTAATAAAATTTAGAAAGTACATTCAAACTTCAAGAGTACAAAACAAAAATATCTTCACTCCCCAGTTCCCCTGCCAGGCCAGGACTGCAGAAGTTCTTCCCTCAGTGTGGAGCCATGCCATGTGCACAAGACAGCATGGTCCTGCCTGTGCTGTCCCGGTGTGGAAGCTGCCTGTAGCATGGGCACCTCACGGCAGCCTGTTCCTGCTCCTAAGACCTGCCCTTACTCTGCTGGGCTCTGGGGGTGGGGCGGAGCCCCACGGGCTCCATCACAATGAACAGGGCCCCCGCGCTCATTCCAGCTCCCTCCAAGGGGTAAGACCCGGCATGGGATGCCGCCCTGGCTCTGTGCTCTGACAGCCCCAGCACATCCCACCCTTCATTTGCAGCCCCTCTCTAAGTGCCTCAGCACCCTTCAAGAGAGGCACCTGTCCCTACCTTCCCCCGGCAGGGAGAGGGAGCGGAGGCGGGCTACAGACAGATGCTGTACAGAAGGGCCTGTGTAAGGAGAGTCCACGTTTCCTGGGTAATACACCATCCAGGGGCAGGGGTCTCAGCACGGCTTAGATTCAAGTGACAGAGTGGCGGGTGCAGAAGTGTGCGTAGGGTAGGGGTGGTGCGACAGGGCCACCCGGGGGCCAGCTGCACAGAACCCGGACTGCCTCTAGATTCGGCCAGACCTCACAAGCTAGTCTTCACACACTTTTGAGAAGGTGGGAACTGGGTTGGCGTGTGTGCCTGGCGCAGGTGATGCCTGCCTTGGGCTGTGGCCCTGGGCCTGGTGCCCGCGCTCCCTCTGCATAGATGCAAGGGGCTCCCTGTGCACTCAGGGAGGAGGAGGTGTGAAGCAGGTGACCCAGAGGATGATCTTGAGGCTCTGCAGGCCTCTGGGAAGGATGGTGTGTGCTGGGGGGGAGCATCCTGTGTGCTCTACCCTTTGTGTGATCTGGATGCAGTTTCCGGGAGTAGGCCTTCGATCTTCGAGGGCTGGGCCACACCCAGGCCTGTCACCTCGCTGCCCATCTGGCAGGCACAGAATGTGCAGAAAGGGGCAGTGGGCAGACCGCCCCACGTGGTGAAGCTGTGAGCCCAGCCTGACCGGGAAGCGGAGGCTGCACACAGGAGGTGTGGTGAGGCCCACAGGGCAGTGATCACCATGACGGCGAGCCCAGGCTAGAGCCGGGGCAGCTGTGCAAACCCCAGTGCAGAGACGGACTGTGGGGGCATTTTCTGTAGACGAACGCAGGACTTCGTAGCAGAGATGTGGGGGTCTACCCAACCTGTTCCTCCTCTTTCTTTGCTGTTGGGTGGGGTGGAGATGGGGCTGGGTCCATAGCTAAACATTTCCAAGGCTCTCCCAGATGGGGAGGCCCTGAGCTGTGTGTACTCCCAACCTCCAGGAAGGCTCTGTCAAGGCTGACTTGCCTGGGGGTCGGATACCCTTGTGACCATTGCTAGTTTCTTCTTTTGCCTGTATGTGACAGCTACAGCAGCCACTTCCATCATGGCATCAAGAGAGACAGGGCCAGCGAGACGGAGGGATCTGGGTCCTGCTGTCTAGAACCTCTGGCCCGAAGTCAGCAACGGCGGTGCTCTGGACTTCTCATGACAGAAGGAAAATCCACCCTTCGGGGCCTGAGCTGCTGCACTGGGATTGTTTTACAAGCTGCAAGGTCACATCTCCATGGGAGTGAACCCACAGGATGCCATGCTGGGTCCAGACCCGGAGCAGGCCTCTGGCCACAGGCCCCCCGCCCCGGACTGCCCCTAGGGAGGTGTGCCTGCATTTGCTATGCAGCCTCTGGCCCAGAGCTGTGGGCACTACCCTTCCAGAGGTCGGGCCAGGCGGGCAGCATTGGTTTTGCTTTCTAAGTAATGTCAAGGTCACTGGTGGGGTCTTCGGTCGCAATGGGGACTTAGTTTTCAAATTTCAGAAACCTCAGAACAGGCATTCCTAAGTCCTTCTAGGTCGCGGCCATGGTTTTCACACTTCCTGAAATCACATTGTGAAACTCTGAACTGCTGGTGTGGCAGCAACCTAAGAATAGGTTTGAACTGCTAGTCACTTACACATCACTCACAGCTGAGTGTGACTCTATTACATTTCTAGTTGGAAACTGGGACACAGGGAAGAAGTAGAAACAGATGCTGTAGTGTGAAGCACATGAAGACAGGTGGCGGATCTGCTACTCCCAGGAGGCGGGCTGACTGTCGGGTGCCGTCCACTGTTGGTCTGCACTGGGCAGCATGCCTGAGAAGGGACAGAGCCGCTCCAGTGGGGGGCACTCCTGAAGAGCCCCGCCTCAGCTCCTGTCTGTGGCAGCCTGGGTAGCTCCCTCCAGGGCCCCACGTCCTCAGTGCTGATGCTCAGGCCCTGGAACCGCTCCGAGTCCCTCCGGCTGTGTCCCCTCTGTCCACTCTCCTGTGTAGGGCCGCAGGGCTGTTGAGGACTCTCTACCTACCACCTCTTCTTCTGGCCAAGTCCAGGTCCTGCCCCCCCCTCCATCCCCGGACCCCACCGTCCCTTGAGGCCACTCCTCCTGCCTCCCCTGGGCCCCAGGTACCTTTCTGCCCCTTCTGAAGCCTAGAGAGCGAGTGCCAGATCTGGCCACAGGGTGCCCTTGGGGTGCTGCGGCACTGGGGGGCAGCCAGCGGTCAGAGAGCTGCCCAGGTGGTGAGCAGGTGAGCCATCTTACACAGGCTGTCCTGACACCCAGGGCAAAGAGCAAGTGTCTCTCTGACACTTGTTGGGGTTCAGGCAGGGTTCCCGTTCCCATGACAGTGACGTAACCTGAATTTTGGTGTAAGTCGAAATACATCCTAGCGTAAGTCACTTACATATCCTAACATAGTTGTAAAATCATAACCTAGAACATAAAAACACAACTAAGCCTGACCTGTGGTGGCGCAGTGGATAAAGCGTCGACCTGGAAATGCTGAGGTCGCCGGTTCGAAACCCTGGGTTTGCCTGGTCAAGGCACATATGGGAGTTGATGCTTCCAGCTCCTTCCCACCTTCTCTCTCTGTCTCTCTCTCCTCTCTCTCTCCCTCTCTGTCTCTCTCTCTCTCCCTTTCTCTCTCCTCTCTAAAATGAATAAATAAAATTTAAAAAAATTTAAAAAAAGAAATCTTTAAAAAAACACAACTAAGCCTCAGAAAAAGGACATAAATCCACTGTACTGTCATCCATTTTGGACTGTTAAAAGCGCAAGTGTTCTGTGTAGAAGCCATGATAAAAGCCAAAAAGTCAACAAAGCAACACAAACAGAACACTTGTGCTTTTAACAGTCCAGAGTGGTGCAGGTGAGAGTACCAGGGGCCGTCAACTTCCTCTCTCATACACCGGGTGACTGCACATTCTTCCGTCGTGAACAACCAAACTAGTTTGCCCACGTAGTCCGTAAGTATGACCCTAACGGCATCAGCCGAAACACTCACATCTCAATTTTTTTTTTTCCTGTATTTTTCTGAAGCCGGAAACGGGGAGAGACAGTCAGACAGACTCCCGCATGCGCCCGACCGGGATCCACCCGGCACGCCCACCAGGGGCGACGCTCTGCCCCTCCGGGGCATCACTCTGTCTCGACCAGAGCCACTCTAGCGCCTGGGGCAGAGGCCGAGGAGCCATCCCCAGCGCCCAGGCCATCTTTGCTCCAATGGAGCCTCAGCTGCGGGAGGGGAAAAGAGAGACAGAGAGGAAGGAGGGGGGGGGTTGGAGAAGCAGATGGGCGCTTCTCCTGTGTGCCCTGGCCGGGAATTGAACCCGGGACTTCTGCACGCCAGGCTGACGCTCTACCACTGAGCCAACCGGCCAGGGCACATCTCAATTTTTTTAAGTGTCTATAGGAGTGAATGCCGTAAACTCGAAACGTGGTATGTCAAGACTGTCGTAACCCGAGGACACCCTGTCTCTATGGTGACAGGAAAATGACCAGCAAAGGTGTTAAATTCCTGGGTGAGAATTGTTTATGCTTATTACTTCAGGACTCTGTCACCAAAAAAGACCCAAAATCCTCATATACCAACTGGCTTCTTTATCAATCCTTCAAAAAATGAAAACATACCCGGCTTTCTAGACTTACAGTATCACAGACGCAGGACAACCCGCCCAGACGGTGAGCGGGCATAGGCTGCCCACACCCTTGCCCAGATTCACCCCACAGCAACGACGGAAGTGAGCAGGATGCACGGACTGAGGCACTGATCAGAACGCCCTGGCCAGGTGGCTCAGGAGGTAGTTGTCTCAGCATGCTGAGGTGGCCGGTTCAATCCCCGGTCAGGGCACATAAGAGAAGCAATCAATGAATGAGTGCACAACTAAATGAAACAACTAAGTGGAACAGTGAGTTAATGCTTCTCTCTCTCTCTCAAATCAAGGGAAAAACTGAAGAGAAGAAACAAAGGAAACCCTTAGGAACTCAGGCACAGACGGCAGCAAGATGTGGCAGGAGAAACCAGGGAGAGGGAGGCGTTTTACATTTCGCTCCCGCCTCCCCCGTCCCTGCAGGAATCAGACACGCAGCTCAGACCCGCACAGGGACCAGTGAGGTGACCGGGCTCTCAGATACCCTGCGCCCACCCTGCCCCCAGGACTTGGATGGCAGCTCAGGGACGGCCTCCTGCCTGGGTGGCTTTTCCCAGGGGTGGAAAGTGAGGCAGGACAGAGGAGGCCACAGGGCGTGGCCAACAGCGGTTCCATGTGGCTTGGGGACAGTCTCCTTCCCTCTTCTGGACTCGGGTGCCAGTCCATCGTCCTGCAGTGCCCTTTACCTGGTATACACTTCTGTACAAAGTTGATGAAATTGCCAAAGAAACACAGACTCAAAAGTCAACATGAACAGCAGGAAATATTAGAAGAAATGTAAGAAGTGGCTTAAAAAAATTTTTTTTCCCATTGATTTGAGGGAAAGAGCTGTGGGGAAGGGAGAGGAGGAAGAGAGAGGGAGAAAGAGAGAGAGAAAAGCATCAACTTGTTCCGCTTAGTTGTTTCATATAGTTGTATAGTCACTGATTGCTTCATGTGCCCTGACTAGGGATTGAACTGGCAACCTCAGTGTACCAGGATGATGCCTTATCCACTGAACTGCCCTGCCAGGCTGGAAATGGCTTTTTAAAGAGAAAAAGTTTCAGAAAAGGAAAAAAACATGCCCTGAGCATGTTAAATAATGTTAGAAATATAGAGAAAGCGAGCTCAGATGGAAAAGGGTGGCCACAGGCCAGCAGGTCCCTATGTCCCAGGTAGCAAGAGGGGAGATCCAGCTGGCCTTTGCTGGTGACACACCTTCCATGCGGGTTTGGGAGAGTGAGCATGACGCCCCTCAGGGTGGGGGTTGATGAGACCACTAAACATCGCATACTCTAGAGAAGCTGCTGTCTAACCCGCCCCGAGCCTGTCCTTGTGGTGGACATGCTGACCACCTGGGAAGGGCCCATCAGTGGGGACAGGCCCACTCTGGCCAGTGTACTTGCAGTCTAGGGAGGGAGGGACCAGACCTTCTGGGACCTGACGTGGTCATCTGTCTGGGTACTTCGGGTTAGCCACAGGGTCCCCAGGGCCAGGACCTGAGGAGCTGGGAGGGGTTGTCTGGGCTAGCAGAGGCCAGGCTAGGGCTCTATGTCCCCCAGCCACCTGGACACTCAGGGAGGATGCCTGGTGGAGGAACTGCGGCGGAGACGGCCCAGAGAGAGCCGGAGCCCCGGGAAGCCCTGCCCTCGGGGAGCCCTCCCTTCAGGGTGTGTTGGAATGCTGGCTCTGGGGGCAGAGGCAGAGGCAGAGGCAGAGGCAGAAGCTGGGCGTCTAGCACACTGACTACCGTGGGTAGCTGGAATGCTGTGGGAGAGGGGCAGTCTGGAGCCCCCGTGTCCCGAGGGGCTGCAGGGTCCTCCCTCCAGATGGGCAGCTGCGGTGCCTGAGGGGTCTGGGAGCTCTGAGAGGACACCTTTCTGCACCAGAACCACCGGAGACCTTACGGTGCCCCAAGGTGAACGACCTGTTGTCCCTGCATGCTGCTGTGAGGAAGGGTCTGGGAGCTCTGAGAGGACACCTTTCTGCACCAGGAGAACCACCGGAGACCTTACGGTGCCCCAAGGTGAACGACCTGTTGTCCCTGCATGCTGCTGTGAGGAAGGGTCTGGAAGCTCTGAGAGGACACCTTTCTGCACCAGGACCACCAGAGACCTTACGGTGCCCCCAGGTGAACGCCCTGTTGTCCCTGCGTGCTGCTGTGAGGAAGGGTCTGGAAGCTCTGAGAGGACACCTTTCTGCACCAGGACCACCAGAGACCTTACGGTGCCCCCAGGTGAACGCCCTGTTGTCACTGCCTGCTGCTGTGAGGAAGGGTCTGGAAGCTCTGAGAGGACACCTTTCTGCACCAGGACCACCAGAGACCTTACGGTGCCCCCAGGTGAACGACCTGTTGTCCCTGCGTGCTGCTGTGAGGAAGGGTCTGGGAGCTGCTGAGAGGAGCTCACACTCAAGAGAGTCCCTCTGCTTGGGGGGATGCTGATCTCGTCAGAATCATGACCCAGACCCACGGGCAGGCGCGAAGCCCGGGCTGTGTGCAGGCCTCCGACTCAAGCCCCGGGAAAGGCAGGTGCACACGGGAGGCCAGCCTGGGCGGGCTGGCCACTCCCTCACTCACCTGGCTGTCAGGATGGGGGATGTGGCCACTGCAGCAAAGATGTGGATCATGGCCATCTTGCAGAGGTCTGCGGCCGAGCCTGTGGTCACAAAGGATTCTTTTTCACTAACATGAGACCCAGAGCTCCAGCAGGGATTTCCCAGCTGCAAGCCAGCTCTCTCTGTTTTCTATGCTGTGTAACACATGACCCCACAACAACCTAGATCCACCCTCTCGTGGTTCCTATATGTCAGGAGCCCAATATGTATGCTGGGTCCTCTGCTCGGGTCAGGCTGAGACCAATGGCCTTATCTAGACGCTCGACTAGGACCCACTTCCGAGTGACCTCAGGTGGTTAGAAAAATTCATGTCCTTACAGCCAAGTGACCAAGTCTCCCATTTCTGTGCTGGCTGTTGGCCGAGGACACTGTGCTCTCGGGTCATGGAGGCCACCCTGGGTCACTGTAGTGGACATGCCAGCATTCAGCTTGCACCTTCATGGCCGGCAAGAAAGCACCTTCTACTGTCAGATTCCAACTCTGACCCCAAATCCTTCTGTCCAGGGCCCACCTGATTAGGTCAGGCCCACTGGGATGATCCCCCTTTCCACTAGCTCCATGTCAACTGACCAGGGACCTTTCCTCTATCTGAAAACCCCCATTTTCCAGGTAACATGACCCCATCACAGGTGTGATGTCTCAGCACATGCACAGGTCCTGCCCACACGTGGGACATGCTCATGGGGTGCAGACTTGAGAGTTCTGTCCATCACACCAGCTAACAGAGTGACCAAGTGCAAATGTGCCTCAATTCCAGTTCCCACTGCCCTCCCTCTGCATGGTCTTTCTATCTTGTTGAGCCTCAGCTTTCCAGTGTACAGAATGGGACTGGTACACCTCCTAGGTCTGGGTAGGAATAAATCCCATACTCAGCTGAGTGGTTCCTCCTCCAGCGCTGTGTCAGGCCCTTGCAAGGTGCTGGCCAGGATAGGGGACAGGCCTAGCTCAGTGCCAGGTGCATAGGGGGTGTCTGAACTGGTCTGATCACGGGAAACAGACCAGAGTTCAGGCTCCCACTGATGGTCCTACGGCAGTGCCCCCAGTACACTGACTTGCTTCCCCCCCACACACACAAGCATGGCAGGAATGCTGGACACGGAAGCTTGGTCTCTGACGCTGACCGGCTGGCTGTGCGGGGGCTCAGGGCCCTGGGAACCACCTGCTGGAGGTGCGATGTCAGGATGCTTGCACTTTAGGACAAGTACACAGAGCTGGAGGAGAGGAGGAGGGAGCCCGAGTGGAGAGAGGACGGAGCATGGGCGACCAGAGGGGCAGGGGCCCCAGGGCTTGCTGGCTGACGTGTCCACCCTCATGGAGGCAGAACTCTCCTGCAGACACTGACCACTGCTGCTCATCCAGGCTCCTCGTCAGCTCAGCACAGATGTGTGTTAACTAAGCGAGTGACTGGCACCGCGTTCAGCTCAGCACAGGTGTGTATTAACTAAGCGAATGACTGGCACCGCGTTCAGCTCAGCACAGGTGTGTGTGAACTAAGCGAATGACTGGCAAGTCACTTACTCAGAGACCATGGGGGTGGGTGAGGTGGCTCAGCGGGGGGATGAACGGTCAGCTAAGCCTCCTTGTCAGCCTCTCGCATGAAGGTATCTTATAGCAGTTCTTACCGAAGGGGCTGGGGACGTGCTGTGTTTGGATGCCTTACTGTAGCTCATACACCTGGCAGGTGTGAGGGGGGTGCGATAGCAAGTCCCAGGTCAAGAGTCCATGGACTGAGCTCCAGGCCTGGCCTGCCTACTGGCTAGATAAACTTCGAAGGCCTCAGTGTCCCCTTTGCAGACTGTCTTCTGGGGGAAATGTCACACTAACAAAGACTGCCAGGTACTGAGTACCCCTCCCCTTCAGGCGCTGGACTACCAGTGCCTCCTGACAGCACCTGCCAGGGAGGACAGGAGCAAGAAGGACGAGGACGGTGACCTGGTGGGTGTCACCCAGCCCTGCGGCTGCTAGAATCCTGGGAAGCGGATGGACCCAGCAGGTAAGCAGAGGCCTCAGTACCTTGCACTACGAAGTTCACCGCCTGCCGCTCTGCTTGTGCCCGGAGCCCCTGGTCCTGCGCTCGGATCCTGGGCAGCAGCCTCCTTCTGCCCGTGATGGACGCCACGTAGCCTGGGTCACGTGAAGGAAAGCAGGGTGAGGGCAGAAGTGGGCAGGTGGGGTGTTGCCCTGTTGGGCAGGGCTCCCTCAGATTCAGTCCAGGGCCCAGTGAGACGCCCCTGCCCCCGGGGCTCCTGAGCTAGGGTGCTGCCAGGAGCTTGGCCAGAGGCCTTCTGGTCTGTCGCTAGGCAGCGGGTTCTGTGGTGGGAGATGAGCACAGCAGCAGGGTGGCCATTTCTTTTTTTTTCTTTTTTTTTTAATATTTTTTATTTATTCATTTTAGAGAGGAGAGAGAAAGAGAGAGGCAGACAGACAGACAGAAAGGAGGAGCAGGAAGCATCAACTCCCATATGTGCCTTGACCAGGCAAGCTCAGGGTTTTAAACCGGCGACCTCAGTGTTTCCAGGTCGACACTTTATCCACTGCGCCACCACAGGTCCGGCAGGGTGGCCATTTCTTGCTGGTGTCACATTTTTGCAATCCCTTCCTCAGCTGGATTCCAAAAATGGCGCCACCACCTCAATGCCCCTGGTTCTTCCTGGTCTCTCTTGTCTCCGGTCAGGCCCCACCTCCTCTGGAGGCCGTGGCCGAAGGTGTTCTCCGGGGCCCCCAGCTGTTTCTGGGGAGCCTCTGTGCCCTCTGTGTTTCTGTCACACCTGGAACCCCATTGTTTTGAAACTGTTTGTGAACGTGCTTGCTTCCTGTGGGTCCCTAACTCCCCTGTGTTGTAGCTCCGGGAGATCCAGGAGATCCAGGGGATCCAGGGGATCCAGGGGATCCAGGGGATCCAGGAGCAGTGACCCCCTCGCACCAGCACAGAGCTGACAGGGCAGGCACCAACAGATGTTTGTGAAGAATAGAATGGCTGTTCAAGTATTTCCTCATGGTGTCTTCCCAGCAGTGTGATTTCTGGGTCCAAGGGCATGCATACTTCACATGTACACAGAACGCCCCACACCCACTCAAGACAGTTATGTCCAAGGAGGGGAGGGCTCTGGCCCTGGGTCCCAGCCCAGCACCCTGTTAAACGCTGTGAGATGGGGATAATGACACCACCCACTTTGTGGAGCTGCAGCCACTAAAATCACGCCCGGCCTCCAGGCGGCGTGGTGCAGTGCCTGCGTTTGTATCGTATTTCTGTCTGCACTGATCCTGGCTCCATAGCTCTCATCAACACTGGGTTCCATCACTACATTAACATGTCAAAATTGATAGTCTTATTTTTTTCAAGCGTGGGGTTCCCAGGTCCAGGGATGGTTGGGGTTGGTGTGGCTTCAGTGAGGTTGCAGGAGGCTGCAGTGGAGGCCAAGGCCATGCAGGCCTCTGTGGGGCTCACCGCCCAGGCCGAGGGAGCCCGCAGCCTGCCCCGCACCAAGGCTGAATGTGGGGGGCACACCCCAAGCTCCTGCATGGGCGAGTGTCGGGACATGCAGGCGGGCTTGGGAGGAGCCTGTGCAGGGGCCACCCTGGTCCTCCCGGGCTTGTGCGCAGGCTCCAGATGGCACGGCCATCAGCAGCCCCTGGGAGGGTCCCGGGGGAGGGGCCTGGGTGCTGAGGACACAGGGGAGCCCCTCGGGTAGTCTGGGCCCGCTGAGGGGAGCCACTCGGGCAGTCTGGTGCTGAGAGGACACAGGGGAGCCACTCGGGCAGTCTGGGCCCGCTGAGTGGAGCCCCTCGGGCAGTCTGGGCCCGCTGAGTGGAGCCCCTCGGGCAGTCTGGGCCCGCTGAGGGGAGCCACTCGGGCAGTCTGGTGCTGAGAGGACACAGGGGAGCCACTCAGGCAGTCTGGGCCAGCTGAGGCTGCCTCTCTAGCCGACTCAACTCGCTGCTCGAGTGCGTGCTGAGCTCTCCGCTTCCTTGGCAACTGCCGTCAGTCCTCTTCTCTAGTCTACGTCATGAGTTTCTGCTCTTACATTTATTTCCCTTTTTCTTTAATTTACTCTGCTACTCTTTTCCAAATGTCTTGTGTTGACTACAAACCATTGGTGTCCAGGATTTCTTTCTTAAAAAAAAAAAACTCTTTTAAAGTATTCCTTCACCTCTAAGTAAAGTGTCAGCTTGGCCATGTCTCACATTTTTCATATACTTTTTTTTTTTTTAAGGGAGAGAGGGTGGGGGGAGAGAAATGAGAAGCATCCACTCATAGTTGCGGCACCTTAGTTGTTCACTGATTGCTTTTTCATACGTGGCTTGACCAGGGGCTCCAGCTGAGCCAGGAACCCCTTGCTCAAGCCAGCGACCTTGAGGTCATGTCTATCGTCCCACAGTCCAGTCAGCGACCCTGCGCTCAAGCCAACGACCTCGGATTTTCTAACCTGGAACCTCAGTGTCCCAGGCCAACACTCTACCCACTGCACCACCACCTGGTCAGTGCAGTATATTTCCAAATAAGTAGATGGACA
This sequence comes from Saccopteryx leptura, assembly GCF_036850995.1. Taxonomy (NCBI): domain Eukaryota; kingdom Metazoa; phylum Chordata; class Mammalia; order Chiroptera; family Emballonuridae; genus Saccopteryx; species Saccopteryx leptura. Next base: position 1,089,180 of record NC_089507.1, read on the forward strand.
AATGACTACAAATATTGACATAAAAGAACCTTTTTTTATCCCATTGTGGTTACGGAACATGTTCTATTTGATATTCTTTGAAATCTGTGACCAAAATTATGGTGAAGTTTTATAAATATGTCATGTGTTTTCATAAGAACATATATTTTTCATTTTTTGCGCAGGATGTTATTTATCGATGTTTATCTGTCCATTTATCCCTTTCTAACTCAAGCTTATTAATTTTGTTGCTTCAAGCAGAGCCTGGCTCTGGATCCTTGTCAGGTGAAGCTTGTGGCTCTATTGCTTCAGCAGGGAAAACACTCCCCTCGTCCCCAGCCACCAGGCTCCCACATGAGCCCACCACCCTCCCATCTGTCTAGCTGCCCACCAGAGGTGCAGGGCCAAGAGATCACCCAGCTGCTGTAGGTCAGGCATGGGAGATGAAGAGGGAGATGGAGATAGAGAGGGAGAGAGAGAGGGAGAGGGAGAGGGAGAAGGAGAGGGAGGGGGAGGGGGAGAGGAAGATGGAGAGGGAGATGGAGATGAAGAGGGAGAGGGAGAGGGAGATGAAGGGAGAGGGGGAGGGGGGGAGAGGGATATGGGGGAGGGGGAGGGGGAGAGGGAGAGGGAGAGGGAGAGGGATAAGGAGAGGGTGCTGTTAATGGCTCTAGCAGCTGGTAGCTTACCTGTCTGGTGACACTGGGCAATAGTTGCTTGGGCAAACTCCTTGATTTTCCTGTACTTCTGCAAAAAACTCTCCAGAAACTGGGAGGCTTCTTGAATAGTGACTCCAAGGCACGCAGCAAGGCGGTCCTTCCCTGTATGAGCAGAAACACTGAAATCAGAGCCAGCCAGGAGCACAGGCGACCAGTCAGTGACCACCATGCACGGAAGTGAGCCAACAGGAGGCCATCAGACAGTGACCACCGTGCACGGAAGTGAGCCAACAGGAGGCCACCAGGCAGTGACCATTGTGCACGGAAGTGAGCCAACAGGAGGCCACCAGGCAGTGAGCACCGTGCATGAAGAGAGCCAACAGGAGGCCACCAGGCAGTGAGCACCGTGCATGGAAATGAGCCAACAGGAGGCCACCAGGAAGTGAGCCAACAGGAGGCCACCAGGCAGTGAGCACCGTGCATGGAAATGAGCCAACAGGAGGCCACCAGGAAGTGAGCCAACAGGAGGCCACCAGGCAGTGAGCACCGTGCATGGAAATGAGCCAACAGGAGGCCACCAGGAAGTGAGCCAACAGGAGGCCACCAGGCAGTGAGCACCGTGCATGGAAATGAGCCAACAGGAGGCCACCAGGCAGTGACCACCACGCACGGAAGTGAGCCAACAGGAGGCCACCAGGCAGTGACCATCGTGCACGGAAGTGAGCCAACAGGAGGCCACCAGGCAGTGACCATTGTGCATGGAAGTGAGCCAACAGGAGGCCACCAGGCAGTGACCACCGTGCATGGAAATGAGCCAACAGGAGGCCACCAGGCAGTGACCACCGTGCATGAAGTGAGCCAACAGGAGGCCACCAGGCAGTGACCACCACGCACGGAAGTGAGCCAACAGGAGGCCACCAGGCAGTGACCATCGTGCACGGAAGTGAGCCAACAGGAGGCCACCAGGCAGTGACCACCGTGCACGGAAGTGAGCCAACAGGAGGCCACCAGGCAGTGACCATTGTGCACGGAAGTGAGCCAACAAGAGGCCGCCAGGCAGTGACCACCGTGCATGGAAATGAGCCAACAGGAGGCCACCAGGCAGTGACCACCGTGCATGGAAGAGAGCCAACAGGAGGCCACCAGGCAGTGACCACCGTGCATGGAAATGAGCCAACAGGAGGCCACCAGGCAGTGACCACCGTGCATGGAAGTGAGCCAACAGGAGGCCACCAGGCAGTGACCACCGTGCATGGAAATGAGCCAACAGGAGGCCACCAGGCAGTGAGCATCGTGCACGGAAGTGAGCCAACAGGAGGCCACCAGGCAGTGACCACCGTGCATGGAAGTGAGCCAACAGGAGGCCACCAGGCAGTGAGCATCGTGCACGGAAGTGAGCCAACAGGAGGCCACCAGGCAGTGACCACCGTGCATGGAAATGAGCCAACAGGAGGCCACCAGGCAGTGACCACCGTGCATGAAGAGAGCCAACAGGAGGCCACCAGGCAGTGACCACCGTGCACGGAAGTGAGCCAACAGGAGGCCACCAGGCAGTGACCACCGTGCATGGAAGTGAGCCAACAGGAGGCCACCAGGCAGTGACCATTGTGCACGGAAGTGAGCCAACAGGAGGCCACCAGGCAGTGACCACCGTGCATGGAAGTGAGCCAACAGGAGGCCACCAGGCAGTGACCATTGTGCACGGAAGTGAGCCAACAGGAGGCCACCAGGCAGTGACCATTGTGCACGGAAGTGAGCCAACAGGAGGCCACCAGGCAGTGACCACCGTGCATGGAAGTGAGCCAACAGGAGGCCACCAGGCAGTGACCACCGTGCATGGAAATGAGCCAACAGGAGGCCACCAGGCAGTGAGCATCGTGCACGGAAGTGAGCCAACAGGAGGCCACCAGGCAGTGACCACCGTGCATGGAAGTGAGCCAACAGGAGGCCACCAGGCAGTGAGCATCGTGCACGGAAGTGAGCCAACAGGAGGCCACCAGGCAGTGACCACCACGCACGGAAGAGAGCCAACAGGAGGCCACCAGGCAGTGACCACCGTGCATGAAGAGAGCCAACAGGAGGCCACCAGGCAGTGACCACCGTGCATGGAAGTGAGCCAACAGGAGGCCACCAGGCAGTGAGCATCGTGCACGGAAGTGAGCCAACAGGAGGCCACCAGGCAGTGACCACCGTGCACGGAAGAGAGCCAACAGGAGGCCACCAGGCAGTGACCACCGTGCATGGAAGTGAGCCAACAGGAGGCCACCAGGCAGTGACCACCGTGCACGGAAGTGAGCCAACAGGAGGCCACCAGGCAGTGACCATCGCGCATGGAAGTGAGCCAACAGGAGGCCACCAGGCAGTGACCACCGTACACGGAAGAGAGCCAACAGGAGGCCACCAGGCAGTGACCACCATGCATGACGAGAGCCAACAGGAGGCTCGTGGAAGACATGGCGAGTCAAGGTCCAGCTGGCACCACTGGTCTCTTCTGATTGGTCCAGATGGTGTTGGCTTTTGGTGTCACATCTGAGCGTGAGGTGCTAGTCAACCTGACCAGGTCCTGGTGAACATATTTATTCAACAGTGTTGGCTGAGTGCCTGCTAGGTGCTGCAGGGGAAGCTGTGAATGAAGCAGGTGCCGTCCCTGATTTCCGTCTGTCCAGAACTTCAGGAAGCTGTCCAGGGCACACAGGAAGGCAGGAAGAGAGAGCTTCACTGCCAGATTATGAGGCAATGGGACCCAGGAGCACTCACCCTTGGAACTTTTATTATGAGACTCTTTTGTCCAGACCAGTATTTGGTTCCTAGAGGGTGCAGGCGTTCTTGTGAAGCTTCTTATAGCAAGGTGTGTGGTTGGGACAGCATCCTGAGTTCCAGCCCACCTTGCTGGGTGCAGGTGCTCGGACCACACAGACCCGGGGCTGAGTCCAGCTGCATCACTGTGGGAAGTTTTGCGTGGCCTTGGGGGAAGTTACCTGACCTGCAATAACCCCCATTTCTTCACCTGTGAACTAGGAACAATGATCCTTACCCCCTAAGGGTTGTTAGGGGGACTCCATGAGCCAAGGCAGGTAAAGGTCCAAGTAGCCTGGCTCCTACGTGGTATTCAGTGTGGAGTCATTCCCTTCCGTTTTCCTCCAGAAAAGAAGAATTTAAATAAAAGAACAAACAAAAAACATTCCAACTTCCCTTTTAGGGATTACCTAAGACTATGTGGTAGCTTCATGCAAGAGGAGCCATAAGGACAGCTTCCCGAAAGAGGAGACTTGCTGGGAAGCAGGGTGATGGACAAAACCCCGGGTTCCAAGGGACTCCACTGTTGGAGGGAACCCTAGAGAGACACTGGCTGAAGACCTGCATCCTGGGAGCATGGCTGGAGCCAAGAGAGCAGGCCTGCTGCCTCCGCCCGGGGTCAACTCTGGGGTCACTCTAGACACAGAAGACACAGCCCGGAGGTGGAGATACAAAGACCTGAGAAGATGCTTCGGAAGGAAGGACTGTCTGCTCTGAGCCAGGCTCCTCTCTAGCCAGGCCTGCCCGGTGTGTGTAGAAGTTCTGTACAGAAGAGTGTTTACATGGTGGGAGAGAAAGGGGGCAGATGTTGGCTTCCACTGCATGGCCAGGAAGAGGGGGGAAAGGCTGGGGTGCCCTGTGCTTCACAAAGTTTCCTGAAGGAGAGCCTTTGGAGGCCTCAGTGCTCTGCCCAAGCCTGCCTGACTCTTCATTTGGCTGGAAATGAAAACAAACAAACAACACTCCAACTTCCCTTTTAGGGATTACCTAAGACTATGTGGTAGCTTCACGAGTACATTATGCTGAAATAATCCGTCTACACCTCTTTGTTTCTAGACATTCCAATCACGGCCCCTCCGCAATGGCTCTCTCATGGAAAACGCCACTGGCTTTCAGAAAAGAATCAGACGGTGGCTGATACTTCAGGCAGGTCTGGCTGGGTGGGACCTGGAATTTTCTTCTCCGCCAAATCCTTTCTCATGTCTAATCTGACATTTAGCCCCATCAGTGAATTTGTTCTTTCTTTATTTTATTATTATTTTTTTACAGAGACAGAGAGAGTCAGAGAGAGGGATAGACAGGGACAGACAGACAGGAACGAAGAGATGAGAAGCATCAATCAGTTTTTCATCGCGCTTTGCGACACCTTAGTTGTTCATTAACTGCTTTCTCATATGTGCCTTGACCGTGGGCCTTCAGCAGACCGAGTAACCCCTTGCTCGAGCCAGCGACCTTGGGTCCTAGCTGGTGAGCTCTGCTCAAACCAGATGAGCCTATGCTCAAGCTGGCAACCTCGGGGTCTCGAACCTGAGTCCTCCACATCCCAGTCCGACGCTCTATCCACTGCGCCACTGCCTGGTCAGGCCATGAATTTGTTATTTCTGATATTATAGTTTCCAGTTTCAGAATTTCAATTTTGTCATTCTTTTGATTTTCCTCAGATTTCCTAATTTTCATTCATTATGAGCATATTTTCCTTTATATCCTTGAGTATAATTATAACGGGGGCTTGAAAATCCTTGTCTGCTAATTCCCAACATCTGGGTCATCTCAGGATCTGCTTCTTCCATGGTTGCCTTTCCTCTTGAATAGGGACCAAGTTATATTGCTTCTTCATATGTTTAATAATTTTGGGTTGTATCCTGGATATTGTGAATGATATGTTGTAACACTCTGGGTTGTTATGTTTTTCTCAAGAGTACTAATTTTGTTTTTTAAAAGGGGCAGTTAATTTGGCTAAAGCTAAATTTTAAACTTTGTCCCACTGCATTGGGTGGCAGCTGAAATCTCCAATCAGTCCTTGTAGCCTTGGCTGGTCTGTTTGAAGTCTTCCCTAGTCATGAGTATTTAGGGGTCAGAGACTTGAGCAGAATTTGGTGATCTTCTTTGGCTCTCCTCTGAGATTTTCCCCTCCACCTTCTCCACCCTGTAGTTCTTCAAGCTAGTAAGGTTATGAATTTCAATCAGAATTTTAGCCACCCAAAGCACTGGCTGAGGCTTCCCTCAGGCAAAGAGCTACAGAAAGGGAAACTCACCCTGTGTCAACCTGCAATTTCTGTCTGCTTTTGGTCACATTTTCAGTACTTTTAGGTAGTTGTTTATTATATATATATATTTTCCCTTACTTTATAGTTGATACCTGTGAGAGCGTGGGCTGATAGGGGACACTTAGCCATGCCCAGAAGTCACACTTCTCTTTATCAACGCCGATGGCTGAGAAGGACCTCCTTTCCTTCCCCAGTGGAGCTGCTGGGATGTCTGAAGAAGAGAGGTTGGCCAAGGTCTCTGTGCCTAAAGAATGCCTGTTCACTAGAGGAGGAAGTGGTGTGGCAATTCCAAAAGAAACAGAGACAGAGACTAAGATGGCACTGCAGTGTCCAGCCAGGCGTCCAGGCCTTGGGGTCTTGCTCCCTATACCCTTATCAGTGGGTCTGTCACACACAAAGGCCACTGTCTTCCCTGTCCCCCGAGCAGGATAACTTTTGGCTTTGCGGGGCCTTCTGTCCCATAATTCGTATAGACTGGCTCCTTCTTTTCACACAACTTTCCTCCGCGCATTGATTCAATTGATCAGGTTTCTGCTGTTTACCCTGTAATCACATGCAGGCCTGTCCCCCTGAGAGTAAGGACCCCTTGGTGGGCGCACGAGAATGAGACACTCCCTATCCCGTCAATCCTGTATGGATACACTATCTGACTTTCCCCACGGATGGCTAATTACATCCTCTGTGTGAGTGTGTATGCGTGTGTGTGCAAGCTGCAGTTTTAACTTTAAGAAGACAATCTTCACTCCCTTTTCTCCAAGGCTCTCTCACCCCATGCGTAATTGCTAACAGTTTCTCATTCTCGTTCATAGCGTTAGGGCCCAGAGAGTACCTGGCACATAGTGGGTCTCCAGGAATGTGGGCTGGTCTAACTGGAACAGACCTGACCAACTCAGCCCGGTGCTACTACTCTGGGCAGTCTGCCCCGCCCCCCGCCCCAGCCTGACCTGGCTGGGGGCCGCCCCTGGGTTCCCTTGGCCTTGACCTCTCAGTGTTGTACTCTGAGGCTTGCCCAGGTGTCTACCAAACGCCAGCCCTTTGGGAGCAGGCTCTGCACACTCCCTGCGCTCCTCCTGGTGCCCACTGGGGAGCCGAAGGCATGGCACATAGTAGGCGATCACATGTGACTGGACATGAATGCAGACTGAGGAAATGCGGAACGATCTGGGGAGAATGAAGTGTTACACGGACTTAATGCAGCAGGGGCTCGGGGCAAGACCGGAAGAGTCACGAGTGGCTTCCTGGAGGAGGTACTTGCAGATGGCCTCAGAGGGGCCAGCAGCAGGGCCAGGATGGGGTAGGGTGTACTGTTCGTGGGCAAATGACTGAACTCAGTGAGTGCAGGAGGAGCAGTGAGCTGTGGGTCACGGCCTGCAGGTACCAGCTGCTCCATGGCCCACGTGGCTGCTCCTGTTTCTGGGGGGCAGCCCTCCCCTGAGGGAAACGTGGGTCTGAGGCTGGCGTGGGGACCAGGCGCGTGGGTCTGAGGCTGGCGTGGGGACCAGGCTGCCCCTGAGGAAAACGTGGGTCTGAGGCTGGCGTGGGGACCAGGCGCGTGGGTCTGAGGCTGGCGTGGGGACCAGGCGCGTGGGTCTGAGGCTGGCGTGGGGACCAGGCGCGTGGGTCTGAGGCTGGCGTGGGGACCAGGCGCGTGGGTCTGAGGCTGGCGTGGGGACCAGGCTGCCCCTGGAGGAAGCGTGGGTCTGAGGCTGGCGTGGGGACCAGGCGCGTGGGTCTGAGGCTGGCGTGGGGACCAGGCGCGTGGGTCTGAGGCTGGCGTGGGGACCAGGCACGTGGGTCTGAGGCTGGCGTGGGGACCAGGCTGCCCCTGGAGGAAGCGTGGGTCTGAGGCTGGCGTGGGGACCAGGCTGCCCCTGGAGGAAGCGTGGGTCTGAGGCTGGCGTGGGGACCAGGCTGCCCCTGGAGGAAGCGTGGGTCTGAGGCTGGCGTGGGGACCAGGCTGCCCCTGGAGGAAGCGTGGGTCTGAGGCTGGCGTGGGGACCAGGCTGCCCCTGGAGGAAGCGTGGGTCTGAGGCTGGCGTGGGGACCAGGCGCGTGGGTCTGAGGCTGGCGTGGGGACCAGGTGCCCCACAGGCTGCTGGGGGCTGCACAGGTGGCACCTTCTGAGCATCCTCTCTGCTTCTTCCCTGCTGCCTTTCCTTCCAATGCCCACGACAACTGAACACGCCTCTGCCCTGTGCCCCCTGCAGCCAGAGCTGGACCCTCAAAGGCACGTTCATGTGAGAACACAGTACTGCAACTCGCAGAAGCTGGCTGGCTGGAAGCCCCTCTGCTGACTTTCCAGGGGGTCTCGGCAGCGCAGGAGAGCTGCCATGTTCGCCTGCACGCGTGAGCGGGACCACCGCAGCCTTGCACGGCTGCCGCGGGGGCACAGGAGTCAGCAGTCAAGCGAGATGGCGACAGTGTGAACAGCAGCAGAGATGGAGGCTTGGGGAGGGAGCCCTGTCACTGTCAGGGCTAAAAGCAGACAAATTACCCTTTTCACCAACATCACGGCTAATGACTCACTGCTTATTTACAAAGGGGAGCTCTTTTCCTCTCCAGAGAAAGATGAAGTGAATACTCCCGAAGGCGCCCGACTACAGAAGTGAGAACGGACGCTGGGTGTGTTGGGAGCAGTGGGTAGGGTGCGCCCTGCTGTCCCGTGAAGCCCCTCACCCTCTAGCCTCTCCCCCAGTTGGGTCTAAGGTGCCCCCCCAGTGCTGCCAGTCAGTTGGGGGGGAGACTGTTGGCCCAGCACTGAACCAAAGGACCCAGCTGTGGTGGTGGACGCTACACAGGAGCTGGCTGGTGTCAGGCACTGCCCACAGCCCTGCCCCACAGCACCTGACCCGGTGGCTGGGGCACAGAGGCCACCCAGCCAGGAGGGGGTGGCCAGGCCTCCCGCCAGGCTGTCCAGCTGAGGGAGAGGAAGCAGCGTCTGCTGTCAGGAGGAAGCCGGTGGCAGGCCTGTAACGTGACTCCGGAGAAAGTCGCAAGGCACCAAAACCCATGCCACTGGTAGAAGACTGCTTCTGCCCAGACAGAGGCTGCGGAAGGCTCCGGAGCCCTGTCAGGAGGAGGCCGGGGGCAGGTGACGGAGCACAGCCCAGTGTCATCCTGCCGCCACCCCTCAGTTCAGCTGCTTCGTCTGTCTCAGAAACGACGCACAGAAAACTTTCTCAGAAGCGGGCAGAAAGCCTCCAGCTCGTTCATGTGCTCGGCGAGGAGGCTGAGCTGGCCCTGCGCCCGGCGGAGCTGGCAGGAGCTCCTGAGCAGGGCCTGTGGCCTCCCTGATCCTGCCTCCTGGTCTTCACAGCCTCGTGTGACCCCTGCCCTGGTGAGTGGGCAGGCCTGACCCTGCTCTAACCAACAGATCAGGCAGTGACTGTGTGAGGACCACAGTGAGGGGCCGGCACTGGCTGGCTGGCCTCTCCCCCTCCCTTGCTGCCCCGAGGAAAAGCCCCCAGGCTGTAGACTCTGCCTACGCTGGGAGGCCCTGGGAAGAGCTGAGGGCTGCCCCTTAGAGCAGACAGCCAGCAAGAAACAGAGGCCTGCCAAGGGCTGCCCGAGAGGGGCCTCCTGTTGAGGCCAGAGCCCCACGGACGCTCTGACTGCAGCCCCACAGAGGACCCAGCCATGCTGTGCCCGGACTCCTGACCCACAGAGATGTGACACACAAATGGGTCAGTTACACTGCTTGGGAAGGCTGAGGAGGGGACAGCTGAGTGAAGGTCTGACAGAGTGAGAGTCAACTCTGTGGACACGTGGGGCAAGGGGTTCCAGCAGAGGGGACGGGGCAGAGCCCTGCGTGGGAGCCTGCCTCACGGTCTGAGGTGGGTTCCAGACCCGTCACAAGTCACCTAAGGCCTGGAGGAGGCACTCTGGAGGCACAAGGTGGCCCTTCGGTATAACTGACTGTGTTTGCCTAGACATTCTCACACCCGATGCTTGTTCAGTTCTGCTGCCTTTCCTTTGTGAACGAAGTTTCCAGTGCAGGGAGACAAGTTCTCTGCCCTATCTGTGCAGGAGCCCTGCTGCTCAAAGCAGCACTGGTCCAAGGCTGGCTGGCCACAGCCTCTCCTGACTGACTTCCTCCTTGCTCTCCTGAGGGGACATCAGGCCCCACTGATTCTCCTGAGGGGAGAGGGGAGAGGGGAGAGAGGGGAGAGGGGAGAGGGGAGAGGGGAGAGGGGAGAGGGGAGAGGGGAGAGGGGAGAGGGGAGAGGGGAGAGGGGAGAGGGGAGAGAGGGGAGAGGGGAGAGGAGAGAGAGGGGAGAGGGGAGAGGGGAGAGAGGGGAGAGGGGAGAGAGGGGAGAGGGGAGAGGAGAGAGAGGGGAGAGGGGAGAGGGGAGAGGGGAGAGGGGAGAGGGGAGAGGGGAGAGGGGAGAGGGGAGAGGGGAGAGAGGGGAGAGGGGAAGGAGAGGTGAGAGGGGAGAGGGGAAGGAGAGGGGAGAGGGGAGAGGGGAAGGAGAGGGGAGAGGGGAGAGGGGAAGGAGAGGGGAGAGGGGAGAGAGGGGAGAGAGGGGAGAGGGGAGAGAGGGGAGAGGGGAGAGAGGGGAGAGAGGGGAGAGGGGAGGGGGAGAGGGGAGAGGGGAAGGAGAGGTGAGAGGGGAGAGGGGAGAGAGGGGAGAGGGGGAGAGGGGAAGGAGAGGGGAGAGGGGAGAGGGGAAGGAGAGGGGAGAGGGGAGAGGGGAGAGGGGAGAGGGGAGAGGGAGAGGGGAGAGGGGAAGGAGAGGGGAGAGGGGAAGGAGAGGGGAGAGGGAAGGAGAGGGGAGAGGGGAAGGAGAAGGAGAGGGGAGAGGGGAAGGAGAAGGAGAGGGGAGAGGGGAGAGGGGAGAGGGGAGAGGGGAAGGAGAGGGGAGAGGGGAAGGAGAGGGGAGAGGGGAGAGGGGAGAGGGGAGAGGGGAAGGAGAGGGGAGAGGGGAGAGGGAGAGGGGAGAGGGGAAGGAAAGGGGAGGGGGAGAGGGGAGAGGGGAAGGAAAGGGGAGGGGGAGAGGGGAGAGGGGAAGGAAAGGGGAGAGGGGTGAGGGGAGAGGGGAGAGGGGAGAAGAAGGGAAAAGGGAGAGGGGAAGGAGAGGGGAAGGAGAAGGAGAGGGGAGAGGGGAGAGGGGAGAGGGGAGAGGGGAGAGAGGAAAAGGGAGAGGGGAAGGAGAAGGAGAGGGGAGAGGGGAGAGGGGAGAGGGGAGAGGGGAGAGGGGAGAGGGGAGAGGGGAGAGGGGAGAAGGAGGAGGAGAAGGAGAAGGAGGGAGTAGAAGGGAGCTCAGCCTTGGGCCCTGCGGTTGGGGAAGGAGGGGGAGTCTCGGGGGAGGAGGAGGGTGCCCTCAAGCATCTCAAGGCACAGAAACACCCCCAGCACAGCTGTGTGACCAGGGGTGGGACTGCCAGACCCCTCCCGGCTGGGTGACGTAGGTTGACACTCACTTCCATTCTTTCACCTGAAAGGTTGCAAGAGCACCGACTGGACCGGACCCGAGGGCTGTGAGTGGTCTGACTGGTGTCTGGCGGCTCTCGTCAGTGTTTGTGTCAAGATGCACAGGGACTCACAAAATGGGCCCCACCAGCTGACAACGATTTCTCTAGGACGTGGCCACATGTGAACACAGGCCACGGCCGGGCTGCAGCCTACCTGCTCCATAGACCACGGAGTACACCACCTTCTTGGTCTGCTCTCTGTCTGCGTGCGTCACACGTTCTGTAGGGATGTCCTTCCTGCGTGGAAAGAACATGCCGTTGGGCACATCCACACGTCCACGGAGAGGCCACACGAGGGGCCACCCCTCCCCCCCAACAGTTCTTTCCCTGGAGGTTCGTAACTGTTTCAAAGTCAGCCTAACAGCCAGGCGGGGACACCTTCTGCCTCTGCAGCATTCATCTTGGCACGAGCCCTCCAAACAGATACTGACAGAGCAACCGTAAGCCGGCAAGATGCCGGAGCATCCACACACCAATCCAAAACAGTGTGTGCACCAAGGACTGCCAACCCGGCTCCTGCTCCCGGGGCTGTTTCCTGGTCCCTCTGCAGAACCGAATGAGCAGCCGCTGCCTGTCCCGCAGATGGGGGGTGGGGGGGTGAGGGGGTGGGGGGGGGGTAGGTGGGTGACCCTGTCCTGTCCTGGGGCCGTTTCCTGGTCCCTCTGCGGAACTGGATGAGCAGCCGCTGCCTGTCCCCGCAGACAGGGGTGGGGGTGTGTGACCCTGTCCTGTCCTGGGGCTGAAACACTCAGACAGAATACGGATCGACTGGACATCTGACCTGCTAAGGGAAACTGTCCCCAGATCTGTGGGGTGGTTCTGTGTTGGGCCCTTCAGCGCCCAGCGAGGCTGCTGACAACACCCCCTCAGCCCTCACTTCCAGCTGCCCCTGAGCCCAGCCATCAACCCCAAGCGAAAGCTCAGGGTCTTCTCTGGTGCCTGGGGCTTTCTACGTCCCCCGGTCGGTGGGCCTCTGAACGCTCTCCTTTCCCAGAGCTGCTCTCCCACCTCTCCCCAGCTCTCAGGGCTCGGTCCTCTGCAGGCTGCTGTTGCCCTTACAGTGTTCTTGACTTGGTCGAATGGAAAGGCATTCCTCGTTCTTGATTGAAATGTCTCAAAATCATCCAAGATGGTGGCCTCTCCCTACGTTAATTTGTGAAGTGAAACTTTTTGCTAACCAATGACAATTATAAAGAAAAATTAGGCCATAAAAATATCCCACAGTAAATACAGAAAAATCAACTTTCCCACCAGCAGTGAGATAGGAAGTATAATAAGAGTACTGTATTCACAATGTGCCAGATCTTTACGAAGGAAGGGGCCCTGGGGAAACATGGAAGCCACGCCATGCCCCTGGATGGGAGAATGCAATCTAGGAAAGATGTCACACAGTATCTGCCGGTGTGAGGGTGAAGAAAAACTTCACAGAGTGATTCTAAAATCCATCTGAAAAACAACGTAAATGAGGACAGTCCCCAGGATGCTAATAAGGGTGAACAATGAAGGAACAATTGTGGGTCAGACAGGGAACACTCAATACTGACAATGATGCAAAAACAGAGGAGTCAGCCTGAAAAAACAGGAAGCCCTAAACCGGCCATAGAATATACAAAAACATGGTCTGATTTGGCATTTCAAATCTATATTGAGTCAGAACTGCTCAATTGTTTGTAAAGTTATAGAGTTAAATGCCTTTTTCATATTATACACAAAAATAAATTAGAGGCAAATTAACATTAAAAAAAAAAAAGGCATGAAATGGTGAGGGTAAAACACCTGCAGGGAACACAATGGCCCCAGACCAGGCGCATGGCCTCAGGGTCAGAGAGGTGAAGGGGGACACTCCCACACATCTCACTGGGACCAGACTGGCCATGTTGGAAAAAATCAAATAGATCTTTGTTTTCATGTGTCACAAAATCACAAAATCAGAGTCCAGATGGGGTTAAAAGCCTACACACGAAAAAAAGAAGAAAAGGCAAATAAAATGAAAGAAAAAGAATACAAGCTCCCACAAATAGAAGAGCACTGATAAAAAGACACAAACAATACCAACCATAATAAGAAATGAATGATAGTCTACATCACGATTTTAAGATATGATAGGACAAAAAGCATCATAAAAATAAAGAGATAATTAGAAACTATACGCTGGTATATGAAGGAGAAACAGGGTAGTATCCAGAATAGATCAAGAACCTCGACAAACCTGACTAGGCGGTGGCGCAGTGGATAGAGCGTTGGACTGGGATGCAGAAGACCCAGGTTTGAGACCCGGAGGTCGCCAGCTTGAGCGTGAGCTCATCTGGTTTGAGCAAAGCTCACCAGCTTGGACCCAAGGTCGCTGGCTCCAGCAAGGGGTTACTCAGTCTGCTGAAGGCCCGCGGTCAAGGCACGTATGAGAAAGCAATCAATGAACAACTAAGTGTCGCAATGCGCAACGAAAAACTAATGATTGATGCTTCTCATCTCTCCATTCCTGTCTGTCTGTCTCTGTCTATCCCTCACTCTGACTCTCTCTCTGTCTCTGTAAAAAAATAAATTAAAAAAAAAAAAAAAAAAAAAGAACCTCGACAAGTCATTGAGAAGAGAGTCTAATAGCCCAGTGGGCAGAGGATATGAACAGAACAAGAAGGGGTGGGGAGCGGGAAGCATCTACTTGTAGAAGTTGCCCCTCATACGTGCCTGGACTGGGCAAGCCCAGGGTTTCAAACCAGCGACCTCAGAGGTCCAGGCTGACGCTCTATGCACTGCGCCACCACAGGGCAGGCTAAACAGGTCGTGTTAGACGTGGAGGTCAGAATGGCTAAGCGACAGAACTTGACTAATCCTGTAAAATGGAAACAAAGGGCACAAGACAGGGTTCTTCGGGGAGCAGACTGCACTCTTACTGAGGAAGGACAAGGACGTGGGTTCTGCTACATGGAGAGGGGCCACTGCCCGGAAGAGGCCTCTGAAAAGCAGACCAAGGGGGAGAAGTGCAGACCCTAACCCCATCCACTCCTAGAAGGAAACACTGGCCTTGGCCAAAGCCAGACTCCTGGGCACCTTCACATGCTGAGAGCTGGGGACGCAGCCCAGCCTGAGGACAGCACTGACCGGTCACCAGGCAGGCAGAGGACTAGTCTGCTGTCAGAGACAATGAGCAAAGAGGTGAAGGGAGGCTCACACGCAGCCGGTGAAGGGCCAGGGCATCCACTCCAGACCCACTCAAGCTCTGATTTACAGAACATGGATAAAGGACCATCGAATCTGCAGGCAAAATGGCCTGGATTTCCCAGTGCCCCCAACAGCAAGTGATGAAGGCACTCATTCAAAGTGGCTGTGCAGGACTCAAGTATATCCCCCTCCATTGAGGTGTTGTTTGTTTGTAAAATATATATAACTTAAACTTTATCCTTTTAATCATGCTTCTTCAGTGCACAATTCAGTGGCATTTACTATGTCCGTGATGTGTAACTACCACTGCTATTTCTTTCCAGAAGCTTTTCATCATCCCAACTCAAACTCTGTACTCATATTTCCCTCCATTTCGAACTTTAATTTTAAAAATTGTTAGGGGGAGTGACTACTTTTATATTTTTATTTTATTCTATTGGGATATAATTCACATACTATTCACCTTTTTAAGGTGCACAATTTAGTGGTTTTTAGTAAATTCAAACATGCTCCATCAACTATCACTACTAATTCTAGATCATTTTTTTATTGCTTTTTTTTTTTTTAAAGAGACAGGAAGAGAGAGAGAGAGAGAGAGAGGAGAGAGAGGAGAAGCATCAATTTGTAGTTGTTTCACTTTAGTTGTTCATTGGTCGCTTTTCATATGTGCCTTGCCTTGGGGTTGGGGGAGCTCAAGCTGAGCCAGTGACCCCTCGCTTAAGCCAGTGACCTTGGATTCAAGCCAGCAACCTTGGGCTTTAGGCCTGCAACTTGGGATCATGTTGACGGTTCCACGGTTCCATGCTCCAACCGGCAACCCCGCACTCGAGCTGGGTGAGCCTGTGCTCAGGCCGGCGACCTCGGGGTTGTGAACCAGCGACCTCAGCGTCCCAGGTCGATGCTCTATCCACTGCGCCACCACTGATGCATCATCTGTCACTCTCCATTCTCTTCGTCCCCTAGCCCCTGGCCGCCACGAATCTGCTTTCTGTTTCTCCATCTCTGTCTGTTCTGGCCCTGTCGTGTAAGTGGGATCCTGTCAACTGGGGCCTTCTGGGGCTGGCTTCTTTCAAGGAGCACATTTTCAAGGGTCGTCTAGGTAGTAACGTGTATCGGTGCTTCATTCTGTTCCATGGCTGAGTAATAACCCACTGCATGGATGGGCCCCATTTTGTTTACCTGTTCTACTGATGGACATGTTGGTTGTTTCCGCCTTCCGGCTATTGTGAGCAATGCTGCTGTGAACATTTACACACAAGTTTTTGTGTGGACAGAAGTTTTCCTTTCTCTTGGGTATGTGCCTAGGAGTGGAACTGCTGGCTCATGTGGGAACCTCATGTTTAACTTCTCTGAGGCACTGTCAGACTTTTCCACAGAAGCTGCACCATTTTACCCACTGGCAATGTATGAGAACTGATTACGTTGATCTCATAGGAAAGCAGGAATCAAGAGTTCTTTATTCAAATTTCCCCCAAAAAAACACTCCTGGAGCCCTTCATGAATAATTAAGATTCTTCAGAAGGTGATTTAATTGGGCAACAGAGGCCCATGCTGCCTGAGCCCGGCCGTGGGGGTGCTGCTGCCCGTCAGACCCCAGGGGCCCCGACAGTCGCATCTGTACCCTGGGAAGGACGTGGGGGTGCTGCTGCCCGTCAGACCCCAGGAGCCCCGACAGTCGCATCTGTACCCTGGGAAGGACGTGGGGCCCTGGCGCAGACTATGGCCTCGGGTCAGGATCAGGCTGTCTGCTCCTCAGCTTCTGGCCTCAACTCTGGTTCCAGCCAAAGGGGAGCCTTTGCTGCCCTCTCCCCATTCCCTTCCCCATGACACCTGTACCCCTCCATGTGCCTACCCCCGTTTAGGGGAGGTGTCATGCTGGGGCTGCTGGGCTGACTGGATCAGACTGGTTCCCCTCAGAAATGTACATGAGCAGGCGCGCGCGCACACACACACACACACACACACACACACACACACACACACACAGTTATGTCAACTCGAGGGCAGTAACAATGACGACAGTCTCCATGCACTAAGCATCCACCAAGTCCGCCAGACCTCTCCTCTGAGCCCATCTTGTAAACTGAACTGTCTGGCCTTCCAGGTGGCTGTGCAGAGGCAGCCCAAGTCCCTGGGTGCAGTCTACGCTCTTGCTCCCCGCCATATCTGGCTGTCCCTCCCCTCCCCACCTCCGCAGAAGCCCAGCACAAACCCTGCTGCTCTTCCTCAACACAGCTTCTCCACTCCCCACATCCTGTCAGGTTCACGCGGGCTGGCTCTGCCACCTCTGTAACTGCTCCCTGGTACGAACCCGTCACCTCCCACCCAGGGATGCAATCACCCCTCGGCCGTCCTCTCCTTACAACCCATTCTCTGTTCGGCAGTGGAAAGGCTTTTCCACGAAGACAGCAGATCAGCCATGCATGTCTATCCTGCTCCCTACCAAGGTCCCACTAAAATAAAGCAAAAGAATGGAAAGGTACAAATCTATAAGAAAGGAGAGAATAGGAAAGGGACTCTCGCAGGCAAGAGGTTTCAGCACGTTCATGAAAGACGGGGCAAGAGCTGACACTGCCTCTGAGGGCATGTCCAGGTGACGCTGGCCTGGGACATGAGGCACAGCCCAAGGCAGAAGAGAGAAGTGGGGCTGAGAGCAGGGTGGGGTGTGAGTTCAACACAGATATGCAGCAAGGTCATGCATCCTCTCTTGGACTCAACTGCTTTCACCCCAGCCCAACACACAGCAGGAGTCCAGCCAGGCACCTCCTTGCCCACAGGTGGTGAAGATGATGAGTAAGACGAACTAGAGGATTCTCTACTGAAGTTGGTGGTCCTGAAAAAGTGGCCTCTATTTTGGGGTGCTCAGGGGTCCCCAGGGAGCTGTGCGCAGGAGCTGGATCATTCTACAGTGAGGTCACAGGCCAACTATCTCACCATTCTGAATGGTGGTGAACGGAGACCCAGAGGAAGACCGAGGTCTGCCTGCCCTCTGCGGCTGGTCTTGACAACCCCCCAGTGACCCTCGCACTGCGAGATCTGGCAGTGCCCCCAGTCCTCACTCACTCGGAAGCCCTTGAAGAAGACAGCATGTGACAAGCGGCTCACCGCACTCATTGCTAAACTGCTTCCCAGCTCTTCACTCCTGTGTCTGCTTTCGCTGATAATACTGACTAAAGAAACGGCAGAATCTGGCCTTCAAAACCAAGTCTTCTGGACTCTGGCAGGGTTGCTTAGTTGGTTAGAGCATCCTCCAAGAGGCCAAGGATGCAGATTCAGTCCTGGGTGCATATGAGAAGCAACCAATGGCCCTGGCGGGTTGGCTCAGCGGTAGAGCGTCGGCCTGGCGTGCAGGGGTCCCAGGTTCGATTCCCGGCCAGGGCACACAGGAGAAGCGCCCATCTGCTTCTCCACCCCTCCCCCTCTCCTTCCTCTCTGTCTCTCTCTTCCCCTCCCGCAGCTGAGGCTTCATTGGAGCAAAGATGGCCCGGGTGCTGGGGATGGCTCCATGGCCTCTGCCCCAGGTGCTAGAGTGGCTCTGGTCAGGACAGAGCCACGCCCCAGAGGGGCAGAGCATCGCCCCCTGGTGGGCGTGCCAGGTAGATCCCGGTTGGGCGCATGCGGGAGTCTGTCTGACTGTCTCTCCCCGTTTCCAGCTTTGGAAAAATACAAAAAAAAAGCAACCAGTGAATGCATAAAGAAGTAGAACAACAAATTGAAGTTTCTCTCTCCCCCTTCCTCTCTCTCCAATACCAATAAATAAAAATTTAAAAAGCACAAGTCTTCACAATCAAAAACTACAAACAGGAGCCTAAGGACAAAACCAAGGTGATGTCTCCTGTGCCCCTGCAGCTGTGCAGGAAGAATCGTTGTTCACAGATCCAATTTTGGGGAAATCTACCCGAATATCCTGAATATCCTGCGTGGTCCCTGTCAAGTATGAAAACTGGCAGGAACTACTTCCCTGCTGCAGGCCTCCATTTCCCCTTGATGAGGATTGCCCCTTGGAAATCTTGCAAGACTTCCAGACTTCAGAATTTGCTGCTGTGCCCTGTAAAAATCATCTCAAAAGACTCCTGTCATTCTGACAGTTTGTCTTGATCACGGCTTTGCCCAGGGAACTATGCCAAAGTCAGCATGTCTGTACCCTGTCCACATTCACGCCTGGAAGACTCAGCTGTTAAGTAAGAACCCTCTTCCTGTACACACAGCAGCGGCTGCACAGAAACCCACGGCTCTGTCCTACGGCTCTGTCCTACGGCTCTGTCCTACGGCTCTGTGCCACGGCTCTGTGCCACGGGTGCCCAGCAAAGTACTTTGAGAGCCTGTTGTTGACGTCTCCATTATCACACACAAATTCATGTGTACGTGGGCCTGTCTCTGGACGTTGTTTTTTCTATTGCTCTATTCCACTGTGTGTCCACACCATGATGCTTCAGTAACTGTGCCGTCACAATATACTTGGGTCTCTGCTGGGACTCGGTCTTCCTTATGGCTCCTCTTTAAATATTTTTCATCATTAGTATGGATTATTTTGTATCATAAACTACAGGTTGGTTTGTTTAGTTACCCCCCAAAATTCTGATACTGTTTGGCATGCTTACTAGGACATCCAATAAACATCTCCTTGCTGCCTGTCACCTCGCTGTGAAGCCAGTGCTGCAGGTCCTAGGATTCAGGATGGCAATCTCTTTCTTCTGGCCCAAAGTTCTGTTGATCCTGCCCCAGGCCAGAAGGGGCTGCCACGGTAAGTCACTCCAGGGTCCTCCTGCCAACAGCAAGACCGACTCGTTTCTCATCTACCCTGCATCCCATCCAGGCTGGTCTGCCACTCATAGTGCAGGAGAGCGGAAGGGCTTCTCTTGGTTTGCCAGCTGTGGCGATAGAGGTGATCAGGAGGAATCACATGCGTTTTCTTAAAGCCTCCACTTAGAAGTGACACATGTCGCTTTTGCTGACATTTTATTAGCCAGAGGAAGTCACATCCCCAAGTCTGACATCTACTGGATAGAGAAGCAGTGTCTTCCCCAGAGGAGGGGGGTGACGGGCGGCATTCTCTACCCACAATTGCCTTTGAGAAAATATCTCAGAAAAGGAGCCCCAAAAAAAGTGATCAGCAGAAGAAAAACAAATATATTCTGAACCGGAAAACTTTTTTTGTTTCAGTCTGAAAATGTTGAGCTGAATGCACAACTGGTAAGGACTGCATTCTTTTTTTTTTAATTGAATGTATTGGGGTGACATTGATTAATAAAATTACATAGGTTTTAGGGACACAGTTCTACTACAACACATTACCTGTCCATTGCATTGTGTGTTCACCACCCCTAAGGGATTGGCTTTGATCTGTATTTTGTAAAACATTTAGAAAGCCACCTAATCAGGCAGATACAGAATGATCACTGTAGAGAAAGGTGCCCGGTGGCCTGCCTGGGACACCACAGTGAAGATGCAGAGGCTGTGACAGCCGTGGAGGTCAGGCCCCGGCTCCACTGTGGACCTGGGGGGAAGGGTCCCAGCACACTGGGCCTCGGGCTTTCATTGGTCAAATCCTAGCTTTACAGACAATTCCCGAGACATCTTCCAAGTCTCCATTTTTATGTATAATCTATATATTTTTATTTTGTTTTGTTTCCTAATCTATACTATATTTTTAAAGGTTTGTCAAGAAAATTGCTATTCCTTGAAAATGCTACTAAATATTTCAGAATACAACATCAAATGGCCCTTTTGCCTTTTGCTTTTCAAACAATGAGGTATTTACCTGAAATAAACATTTTAAAGAGTGTTGTTGATCTTGTCTCCATGTGCCATTCTAGTCCTCTGTATGGAACATAAAAGTCATTCCATAGCCGCTTGTGACAACACAGTCACAGTGTTGGGATGCCCCTGCTGGTGGGGAGTCAGAGGCAACCACTACGAGGTACTCAAAGCTCCTCACTTTTGAGGTCCTCTCCAGCACTTATTCAAGCTAATGACTGCAGGGAAGACATACAACAGCCAATGCAGACAGGAGCTTCTTAAGCTGGTTTACGAGTGATCAGCTGAACACAAAGAGAATTACTTTCTGCCTGGTACTTCAAACCCTTTTCTTTTCTTTTTTAATCTTTAAAAAGTTTTATTATAATACAAACAATATTTGGACAATACCTACAAATTATAAAAGAAGCTCCTATTTTTACTAACCAGGCGACAAAGTTTCCAGTTTTGTCCATTAAGAAAAGTATCCTTGCCTCTTTTGGGGGCACTTGCCATTTAACACGTTCCTCGAGGCCTCTGTTCCAACTGCACTCGGCAGACGTGTCTTTCATTCTGACTCAGCCCAGCCCACCCACACCCTTTTCAAAAATCAGTTGAGAAAGATCAGTTCAGTTCCACCGGTCAACGTGTCTGTCCCTCTGCCAACACCACACCACACCACCACACTAGTTTGGTTACTATAGATTAAGTCTTAATATCAGGCAGTGATTCCCCCACTTTTTTCATTCTCAAGATGATTTTAGCAATTCTAGAGCCTGTGCCTTTTCATATAGATTTTAGAACAAGCTTGTCTATTCTAAAATTTGCTTGGGTTTCAATAGGAATGGCTTTAAACCTGTGGATCTTGTTAGGGAAAGCTGACGCATTTATGATGTTGATCTTCCATCCCATGAGCACAGCTCGCCTCTCCATTTATTAGTTCTCTTCTGTCACCAGCCTTTCATATTTTAGACACAGAGATCCTGCACATATTTTGTTAACTGAATACTTAGGTATTTCATTATCTTTGGAGTGACTGTAAATGTTTAATTTCCGTTTCTGCATGTCTATTTTCAGTTTATAGAAATGCAATTCATTTTTTGTTGATATTGTGTCTTGTGACCTTACTGAACTCATTTATTCATTGTAGTTCTAGTTCTAAAAATTGTTTTTCTTGTATATCCTTTGGGACTTTCTATATAGGCAATCGTGTTACCTACAAATAAAATAAAGACTTTTATTTCTTCCTTTCCAATCTGTATACCAATTGTTCCTTTTTCTTGCCTTAGTCAGTGGCTAGAACTGCAATACTCAATATTAGTAAGTTGTTCCTGATCTTAGGGGGAAAGCAGTCAGCCTTTCCCCATTAAATATACTGTTAGCTGTAGGTTTTTTGTTTTGTTTTTTATTTATTTATTTATTTTTACAGGGGCAGAGAGAGACAAGAGTTAGAGAGAGGGATAGACAGGGACAGACAGGAACGAAGAGAGATGAGAAGCATCAATCATCAGCCTCTCGTTGCGACATCTTAGTTGTTCATTGATTGCTTTCTCATATGTGCCTTGACTGCGGGCCTTCAGCAGACCGAGTGACCCCCTGCTCGAGCCAGTGACCTTGGGTCCAAGCTGGTGAGCTTTTTGCTCAAGCCAAATGAGCCCACACTCAAGCTGGTGACCTCGGGGGTCTCGAACCTGGGTCCTCCGCATCCCAGTCCAACGCTCTATCCATTGCGCTACTGCCTGGTCAGGCAGCTGTAGGTTTTTATAGATGTTCTTTATCAAGTTATGGTTGTTCCCTTCTCTTTCTAACTTTCTGAGAATTTTTATCATAAATGGCCACTGAATTTTGTAAAATGTTCTGTGTAGGTCAACTGAAATAATCATATTATTTTTATTCTTTAGCTTGATTGTATGGTGGGTTACATTGACTTTCAAAAATGTAACCAGCCTTGTACACCTGGACCAAATTTCACTTGGCACAGTGTGTAATTACTTTTAGAAACTGTTGGATGTGGTTTGCTAATATTTTGTTGAAGGCTTTGCATCCAGGTTTTGAGTGATATGGGTCTGTAGTGTTTTGCTTTGTTTTTATTCTCTTTGTCTGGTTTAGGTTTCAGGGTAATACTGGTTTCACAGAATAAGTTGAGTTCTTTTCTCATTTTAACATAAGCACTTTTAGTGCTATACATTTCCCTTTTGGCACTGCTTTAGCTGCACCCTTTGCCTGATACTTTGTCAAGAATGTTTTGCTGTAATATTTGGTTAGCAACAGCCCAAGTAGCTTGGGGTACACTGAACAAAGGACATGCGCAGTGATCTGTGCACTCATCTTGCATCTATCGTAGACAGATTCTTTCATACATAATCCAGGAGGATATCCAGGGTACTATTTCATCAAAGCACTAAGATAGCAACAAAACTCAAGAATTAACCAAATAAGCAAAATACTCTTCTTGCCTAAGCAGGAACCATCTTCTAAGAGTTTCCATACCTCTGGAGATAGGGCAGAAGTGTTACTAAATCCATTACATGCCTTAGGAATTCTATAGTATCTTATACCCTAACTGGAGGAAAAGTGAAAGAGAAGAACATCTTTTGGAAGGAAGTACAGACAAAGCTGAGGTGAGCAAAACACCTCAGGGTGCATTTTTGTTCCAAGTGTAGCAGAGAAAAAAGACAAAGATAGGGAATAGTGGTGAACACAAGAAAAGATGCTCGACACCAGCAGTCATCAGGGAAATGTAAGTCAAAACCACAATGAGATGCCACTTCTCACCCACCGGGATGACTAGAATAAGAAAAACCAATAATAGCCCTGGCCAGATAGTTCAGCTGGTTAGAGCATTGTCCTAAAGTGCAGAGGTTACCGGTTCAATCCCAGTCAAGGCACATATAAGAATAGGTTGATGTTCTTGTCCCTCTCTCGTTCTCTCCCTCTCTCTAAAATCAATAAAATAAACATTCTAAAAATCTTCCATAAATGTTAAAAAAAGATAGATAATAAAAAGTATTGGTGAGACTGTGGATGAAAACGGTGTGGCTATTTTGGAAACAAGTTTGGCAATTCCACAAAAATCAAATTAGTTATCACTGTATTGTATATTTTTAAATGGTTAAGAAGGTAAATTTTATGTTATGCTATTTCACCACAATAAAAAAATTTAAACATAGAATTACTATATGACCCAGCAATTCCACTCCCTAGTATATACCAAAGTGAAATGAAAATATATGTGCATACACAAACTTGTACATAAATGTTCATAGCAGTATTATTCATAATAGCCAAAAAGTGGAAAGAACCCAAATATCCATAAACTGATGGGTGGGTAGACAAATGGAATATTATTTGCTTTTCTACACTGAAATAAATAGAGTGCATTACTCATGTAATAGGACATTATTCAGCCAAAAGAGAAGTGAACTGATACTTGGAACAACATGGCTGACCCTTGAAAACATTATGTTCAGTGAAAGAAGTCAGCCACCTATTATATAATTCCATTAATATGAAATATCCAGAACAAATTTATGGAGACAGAAAGTATATTAGTGGTTTCCATGGGGGAGAGAAGAATTGGGGATGATGACTAATAGATATAGGTTTCTCTTTGGGGTGATCCAATATTCTAGAATTAGACAGTGGTGATGGTTGCAAAGCCCTGTGAGTGTACTAAAACCACTGAATTGATGAGGGTTGAGCCATATGGCCATTTGAGGAAAGTTTCCCAAGCCCTCAGGAGGGAAAGGCCCGAGGGGTGAGCCTGGACCAGCCTGGTGGCTGGAGAGGGTAGGAGGCCATGAGGGGCAGAGTGGCCAGCACCTACACTGAACAAACGGATGTGGCCCTGCCTTCACAGGGCTCCTATGCCTTCAGAAAAGATAATGACAGTGACACAGAGGTGAATGTACAAGGAGGGAAGTGCAGGGCTTGGGAACACAGAGGAACAGCCCTCACGGAGTGTCGTCTCTAGTGCACTCCTGCAGGTGGTCAGGGTGACGAAACCAGGTGGGACGGGAGGATGAGGAGGTCCACAGGAAGGAGCAGTATGAGGGAAGAGGCTGAGGGGAGAGGAGGGTGGTGCCTGCAGCTGCTGAAGGAGGGGGCCGTGATAGCAGGAGCAGCGACTGTTCCAACAACCAGCCCACCGTGGCCCCTCTGCAACTTCACAGTGGAATCTGACTTAGTTCCAAGCAGGGATGTGCTGTACCTGCTTTAGTGAGAAACTGTGACTGTGCCTCTGTTCTAGAGCATTCCTTCTACCAGCCTCCTTTGCTGCTATGTCAGCTGACAACCCGGCTCTGGAAAGTGAAGCACCAGTGGCTGGTCACCTCCAGCAGCATCTGGGGCAGGGCTTTTACCCTCTAGACAAAAAGAGGATGTGGGGGAAAGGCCCACACCTCCCTTCTCCCTCCTGCTCTGGAGTCAGGCCGCAGGTATTTCACAACCAGGAAAAGCCAGCATCCTAACAGTACTGACACAGAAAGGGTAGGTCTTGGATGACACTGTTGAGCTGCCTAATAAAATCTGAGGCCATCTGCCTCTGGAATTCTCCTGAGTATAAGTCACTGTGGGGCAGTGAGTGTCATGTGCAGCCTGAAGTGTTCTGCGCCCCCTTGGTGGGGGGGGGGGGGCAGGGGTGTGACCAGTCACCCTGGGCTCTGTGCTCTTCACACTGCCACTCCTCTGCAGGATACCCGTGACTTGCACTTCCAGTTTTTCCAATATTTTTATTACATCCTTTAGCAATCAATTTTTTTTCTAGTGGTAAAGAGCTATCGGTTTCCGTAATTGGAAAACTCTTGGCACCCTCGTGTTTTTACCCTTCTTTTTGAAAAGATTAACCACTAGAGAAAAATATAATTTCTTTCTTATGAACATGGCCTCATAATAACTTCAGGCTTTTGAAGTGTAGGCATTCCTACAGATCTGATAATATTGTGAGCTCATATATCTTACCACTGTGAAGTCAGGGTGGAAAATACATCATCTCTTTCAGATTCCTGGAATAACTTCAAAAGTTCCGGATCCCCAGATAAGTGTGCAAGAATGCGCAACTCAATCTGTGAAAAGTCTGGGAGAAAGAGCTCTGCGTTAATTCAGAATCTACAACAATGTAGCTCATTGTTGCTTCCCAGCCCTCCCCAGCTCACCCTCAATATTCCCTCCCCTCCTCGGCATCAAGGTCAGCACTCCGCCCCTCTGCCAGGGTCCGTGGCTGCAGGGCCGCCGGCCATCCCTGTGTCTGCAAGTCCCAGGGACCCTCTGACTTCTGTGAGGCTGGCAGTGCCTGCAGTGCGGGCTGTCTTCCTTCATCTGTTCATTCTGAACATCGGCATTTCAGAAAGGGCCCGCTGCGTGCTGGGCTGTGCATGTGGGATGTGTTGGTGAACAAAACAGGCCACAGTCCCTCTCCTCATGGAGCTGACACGGCAGGAGGGGCAGATGAGTGCACGTGAGGTGAGAAAGGACGTGGGAGAGGTGGACAAGGAGGGTCAGGAGAGGGTGAGTGCAGGGAAGTGCTGCTGTAACAGGGTGGTCAGTGTGCACCTCCTAAAGACAGTGACATCTGAGCCAAGGAACAGAGGAGGCCAAGGAGGGAGCCAGACACTATCTGGGGACGAGGGTTCCATGCAGGGTCTGAGGTGGAGCTGGCCGATTCTTGGAGGACAGAGAGGAGAAAGGAGGGGCATACTGACTGAGACCGTGTCGGGGTCTTCGCGATCTAGACACGGTCAAGTGAGGGAACCCGGAAGCTGACCTGTTCTCAGAAGCTGACCTGTTCTTATCTACTGTGCATCAAACCTTTGCTTCATATAAATATTTGTCTTAGGGTTTACTTTAAAGAATAGAGTGATAGGTACCTTTTGAATTATTCCATTTCTAAACATTTTTAACTGTGTGAAATGTATAAAGTGAGCTGAGTGACACGCAGTGTCTCTACTGTGGTTTGCTCATACCTGCTGCCAGGAAGGTGTGGCCTTTGGCCGAGACAAACATGCCCCTTGGGGAGATGGTGAGGACCTCCTCTTCCTTCCCTGAAGCATGAATGCAAGAGTCCTGGGTAAACTGGTCATGAGCTGATCTGCAGCCTTTCCTCAAAGTATTAACATTCTAAAGTCAAAGCAGTCTAGATTTTTCAGATTCCTCTAAATATTTTGATTAATGTAATTTTAAAAATACATTACTATTAAAAGTAAATTGATTTTCTTAAGGAATAAAGTGGCCTGACCAGGCGGTGGCGCAGTGGATAGAGCGTCGGACTGGGATGCAGAGGACCCAGGTTTGGGACCCCAAGGTCACCAGCTTGAGCGCAGGCTCATCTGGTTTGAGCAAAGCTCACCAGCTTGAGCCCAAGGTCGCTGGCTCGAGCAAGGGGTTACTCGGTCTACTGTAGCCCCCCAGTCAAGGCACATATGAGAAAGCAATCAATGAACAACTGAGGAGCCACAACGAAGAATTGATGTTTCTCATCTCTCTCCCTTCCTGTCTGTCCCTATCTGTCCTTCTCTCTGACTCTATCTCTGCCACAAAAGAAAAAAAAAAAGGAAAAAAGTGAAGTGAGGAATGGAATAGAGGCAGAGGTGGGGTTACAGGGACCAGAAGGACAGCAGTCAGAGGGAAGGGGAATGAGGGGATGGGATCAGAGAAGGTGAAGGGATTAGCAAGATTATATATATATATAAAACACATAGATACCGATAACAGGACAGCAAATCCCAGAGGGAAGAGGGGAGGGAGTTCAGGGCAGGGGGCAAAAGGGATGTAAATGGGGACATGGGGGTGGGGATGAGGGTGTTATATTCAGTGGGACACTTAAATCCATGTTAACACAATAAATTTAAATTAATAATAATAAAAAAGTTTCTGTTCTGTCTAGAATTCCTAATTTAAAAAGCTCAAACACTGACACTGGAATACATCCCGTTGAGAGCAATCCAGACACTCACTGAGCCTCACTAATAGTAAAGATCAGCTTAGGGAAGCAGGAGTTCTTCAGATTTCTCACTGAGTATTTTATTTTATTTATTTTTTTTAAACTCCGTTTGTTTTTTAATTTTTTTATTTTATTTATTCATTTTTAGAGAGGAGAGAGAGATAGAGAGGGAGAGAGAGGAGAGAGAGACAGAGAGAGAGAGAAGGGGGGAGGAGCTGGAAGCATCAACTCCCATGTGTGCCTTGACCAGGCAAGCCCAGGGTTTCGAACCGGCGACTTCAGCATTTCCAGGTCAACGCTTTATCCACTGCGCCACCACAGGTCAGGCCTCACTGAGTATTTTAAAGGGTGGTGGATACAAAGCTGCTCAGGCTCATCTTCCACAGTCTTGTTTAGGCAAGAGTTTGTGTGTTTTGTTTTTTAGTTTTAAGGGCAATATTTTGTTGTTGTTAAGTGAGAGGCTGGGAGGCAGAGAGACAGATTCAGCATGCACCCTAACCAGGATCCACCTGGCAAGCCCCCTATCAAGGCAATGCTCTGCCCATCTTGGGCTGCTGCTCCATTGCTCGGCAACCAAGCTATTTTAGTGCCTGAGGCAAGGTCATGCAGCCATCCTCAGTGCCCAGGGCCAACTTGCTCAAACCATTCAAGCCATGGCTGTGGAAGGAGAAGAGAAAGAGAGAAAAGGGTGGGGGTGGAGAAGCAGATGGTTGTTTCTCCTCTGTGCTCTGACTGGTAATCGAACCTGGGACATCCACAGGCCTGGCTGACATTCTAGCACTGAGCCAACTGGCCAGGCCCAAGTTTATGTATTTTAAAAGGAGCAGCACATTACTCTTCATTGCTGTGCCCTGACCATCTTGCTAGCAGCTCCCAAAGTAAAGTGGTGGGTAGGACAGCACCATGGTGCAGGGTTTTTGGGAATGGGCCACAGAACCTACATGGTTGAGATTTGACCTTTTTCTTTTTTTAGAAATGTGACCATCAGTATGACAGAGAGGCAGCTTCAGAGAAAGAAGTGTGTTACCACACATTTACAAACATTTCCAGCAGTTTTCAGACTTTAATAAAAGCTCCTTCTACAGTTATTGTGCCTTTATTGGAAGGTTGGCAGGGGAGAGCTGTAGGAGGGGAGCTGCTTCCTCTGTATAATTATCACCTATTTTAACTTGCAAAGGGCCAGATGGAAGGTGCCATGTCACTTCGGCTATGTTTTATTTCTCGATGTGTATTTAAGTACTGGCCATGTAAACACAGAGGAGAACCTCTGGAAAGCAATAGAAAAGCATTTGTAGGTATGTAAAAAAAAATGCTAGCCCTGGCCAGTTGGCTCAGTGGTAGAGCGTCAGCCCGGTGTGTGGAAGTCCCGGGTTTGATTCCCAGTCAGGGCACACAGGAGAAGCGCCCATCTGCTTCTCCACCCCTCCCCCTCTTGCTTCTCTCTCTTTCTCTCTTCTCCTATCCTCCTGCAGCCATGGCTCGATTAGAGTGAGCTGGCCCTGGGTGCTGAGGATGGCTCCATGGAATCTGCCTCAGTTGTTAAAAAACGGCTCTGGTTGCAATGGAGCAAGGACCCCAGATAGGCAAAGCATCACCCCCTAGTCAGCTTGCCAGGTGGATCCTGGTTGGGGCACATGTGGAAATCTATCTCTTCCTCCCCTCCTCTCACAAAAAACAAACAAACAAACAAACAAAAAAACCTACCCAAGACTTTATCAAAGTGGAAAGAAATGCTTTACCTTTATAATTCTGAGGTTTAGTAATTTGAATTGGGTGCTTGGAGATACCTTGGATATTCTGTTAATAATAAGAGAATAGTTTTAGTTTTAGCTGAAATGTTTACTTTTAAATTAATTTGTACATTTAAGGGTATTTGAAATGTGTTACATTTTATTAAACATTAACAAAATAGACAATGCCAAATATATCATGCATAACCATATTAACATTTAATACAATTATGAGTTGATACTTCCTGTTCCTCCCCCCTTTATCTCTCTCTCTCCTCTCTAAAAATCAATAAATTGGCCCTGGCAGGTTGGTTCAGTGGTGGGGCGTCGGCCCGGCGTGCGGGAGTCCTGGGTTCGATTCCTGGCCAGGGCACATAGAGGAGGCACCCATCTGCTTCTCCACCCCCCCCCTCCTTCCTCTCTGTTTCTCTCTTCCCCTCCCACAGCCGAGGCTCCATTGGAGCAAAAGATGGCCCGGGCGCTGAGGATGGCTCCTTGGCCTCTGCCCCAGGCGCTAGAGTGGCTCTGGTTGGGACAGAGCGATGCCCCGGATGGGCAAAGCATCGCCCCCTGGTGGGCGTGCCGGGTGGATCCCGGTCGGGCGCATGTGGGAGTCTGTCTGACTGTCTCTCCCCGTTTCCAGCTTCAGAAAAATACAAAAAATAATAATAATAATAATAAAAATTAATAAAAGCTTTTAAAAATATATTGAGATTGATATGTAATTAGTATAGCAATCACTATATTATACAAAGAGATTCAGCAAAAATCTAATATATAAATTGAAATGGAATTCTACAAATTATTCAGTAATTCAAATGAAGGCAGGACAGAGGGAACAGAAGAGCAAAAAACAGAAGGGAAAAGAAAAAATAAAATGATAGAACCCAAATCCAACCATATCACTAATTACACTAAATTTAAATCCTTTAAACACAAATTAAAAGACAAACTTTGTTAGACTGCACAAACTATATGTACAACTATATGTTGTCTAAAAGATAGATTAGATCTAGATAGATTAAAAGTAAATTAATGAAAAAGATATGCCATGTAAACACTGATTAAAAGAAATTTGGCCTAACCAGGTGGTGGCGCAGTGGATAGAGTGTCAGACTAGGATGTGGAGGACCCAGGTTCGAGACCCCAAGGTCACCAGCTTGGGCACTTGCTCATCTGGTTTGAGCAAAGTTCACCAGCTTGGACCCAAGGTCGCTGGCTCGAGCAAGGAGTTACTTGGTCCGCTGAAGGCCCGCGGTCAAGGCACATATGAGAAAGCAATTAATGAACAACTAAGGCGTCGCAACAAAAAACTGATGATTGATGCTTCTCATCTCTCTCCGTTCCTGTCTGTCCCTAACTATCCCTCTCTTTGACTCTCTCTCTGTCTCTGTAAAATAAAAATCTTAAAAAACAAACAAACAGTGCTCGCTTCGGCAGCACATACACTAAAATTGGAACGATACAGAGAAGATTAGCATGGCCCCTGCACAAGGATGACACACAAATTCATGTAGAGATTTTCTTTTTATAAAAACAACAACAACAAACAAACAAACAAAAAACATTGATTAAAAGAAATTTGGCCTGACCAGGCGGTGGCACAGTGGATAGAGCATTGGACTGGGACGCAGAGGACCCAGGTTTAATATCCTGAGGTTGCTGGCCTGAGCATGAGCTCAGCAGCTTGAGCACAGGGTCACTGGCTTGAGTGTGGAATCATAGACATGACCCCATCATTGCTGGCTTGAGCCCAAGAATGCTGACTTGAGCAGGGGGTCACTGGCTCAGCTGTAGCCCCACCAGTCAAAGCACATGTGAGAAAGCAATCAATGAATAACTAAGGTGCTACAACGAAGAATTGATACTTCTCATCTCTCCCCACTTCCCATCTATCTGTCCTTCTCTCTGTCTCTCTTTCAAAAAAACAAAAAACAAAAACAAAACAGATTATATAAAAAAAGAAATCTGGAGTGGCTATATTAACATAACACAAAGTTGAATTCAGAAGAAGGAAACTCACCATGTCTAAAGAGAATATTATGCTACAATAAAAAGATAAATTCACAAAAAAATGTAATAATTTTAAATGTGTAGACATCTAACAATAGCACTTAAAAATACACAAAGGAAGAATGGATAGAACTGTAACACAAAATGGACAAATCCACAATTACACTTAGAGACTTCAACACTCCATGTCAGCAATCTGTGCCAATGAAGAGATAAAATCAGCAAGGACACAGGAGACCTGCACAACACTATCAACCAGCTTGACCTAACTGCAACTTAGAGAACACTGTAAGATGGCAGAATACACCTTCTTTCCAAGTAAACAAGAAACACTGTTCAAGATAGACCATATCATAGGTTATAAAATAAGCCCTAGACATTTAAAACAATCGAAAGCATTTATAGTATGCTCTCTGGCTATAATGGAATTAAACTACAAATTAGTAACAGGAAGACATCTAGAAAATTGCCAAATATCTGCACACTAAACAACATACTTCCTAAGCGAGAAGTCAAAGTAAAAGTCTCAAGGAAACTTAGAAAACGCACTGAATCCAATGCAAAAGAAAGCACTGCATTAAAGTACATGCGACGTAGCCAAAGCTGGAAACTTTTAGTATTAAATATTTATATTGGAAAGAAGAAAGGTCTCAAATCAAGAAACTAAAAACAAAACAAAAAACAACAACCAAAAAACCAAATCAATGCAAGTAACAGAAAATTAATAAATAGCTAAATCAATGAAATTAAAAACAGCCCTAGCCGGTTAGCTCAGTGGTAGAGCATTGGCTCAACGTGTGGAGGTCCCAGGTTTGATTCCCAGTCAGGACACACAGGAGAAGTATCCATCTGCTTCTCCAGCCTTCCCCCTCTCACTTCTCTCTCTCTCTTTTTCTCTCCCTCCCTCTCTCTCTCTCTCTCTCTCTCTCTCTTTCTCCGCCCCTTCTAAAGCCATGGCTCAATGGAGCAAATTGATAAACCTCTACCCAAACTGTTCAAGAAAAAAAGTAAAGTAAAATGATTGATTTTAAGAATAAAAGAGATATCACTATATATCACACAGACACACTATGAGCCATGATATACCCATAAATTCAACAACTTAGATGAAGGTGGCCAATTCCTTGAAAGACACAAGCTACAATCCACTCAAGAAGAACTAGACAATCAGAATAACCTACATCTATTACAGAAAAGTGACTTTGTAGTTAAAAACCTTCCCACAGCCTGACCAGGCGGTGGCACAGTGGATAGAGCATCGGACTGGGATGCCGAGGACCCAGGTTCGAGACCCCAAGGTTGCCAGCTTGAGCGTAGGCTCATCTGGTTTGAGCAAAAGCTCACCAGTTTGGACCCAAGGTCGCTGGCTCGAGCTAGGGGTACTCAGTCTACTGAAGGCCCGCAGTCAAGGCACATATGAGAAAGCAATCAATGAACAACTAAGGTGTCGCAATGCGCAAAGAAAAACTAATGATTGATGCTTCTCATTTCTCCGTTCCTGTCTGTCTATACCTCTTTCTGACTCTCTGTCTCTGTAAAAAAAAAAAAAAGAAAAAAAAAAACCTTCCCACAATAAAAACAAAACAAAACTCCCAGCCCAGATAGTTTTAATGGTGAATTCTACCAAATATTTAAGGAATAAGTAATACCAATTCTATGTATTTTCTACCAGAAAATAAAAGGAGGAGATTCTTTCTAACTCATTTTATGATATCAGTAAGATCCTAATAACAAAACCAGACAAAAACATTTCAATAAAAAGTAAAAAACTACAGAACAATATTTCTCAGGGATACAGACACAAAAAATTCTAAACAAAATATTACCAAATCAACCTGACTGGCAGTGGCACAGTGGATTAAGTGTCAGTCCAGGACACTGAGGGCCCAATTCAAAACCCCGAGGTCACCAGCTAGAGCATGGGCTCATTGGCTTGAGCATGGGCTTGCCAGTTTGAGTGTTGGGTCATCAACATGATCCCAAGGACACTGGAATAAGTCCAAAGGTTGCTGGCTTGAGCCCAAGGTCACTGGCTTGAGTCCAAGGTTGCTGGCTTGAGCAAGAAGTCACTGGCTCGACTTGAGCACCATCCCTCAAGGCATGTACAAGAAGCAATCAATAAACAACTAAAGTGATGCAACTCTTAGTTGATACTTTTCATTTCTCTCTCATCCCTTATCTCCCTCTCTAGAAAATAAAAAAAGCGAAAAATAAAACAAAAAGTTCAGTATTCTATTACTAGTAAGAATAAATATCATCTAAGAAGAAAAAAACAGGCCCTGGTTGGTTGGCTCAGTGGTAGAGCATTGGCCTGGCGTGCAGGAGTCCCGGGTTCGATTCCTGGCCACGGCACACAGGAGAAGTGCCCATCTGCTTCTCCACTCCTCCCCCTCTCCTTCCTCTCTGTCTTTCTCTTCCCCTCCCGCAGCCAAGGCTCCATTGGAGCAAAGTTGGCCCAGGCGTTGAGGATGGCTCCGTGGCCTCTGCCTCAGGCACAAGAATAGCTCTGGCTGCAATAGAGCGATGCCCCAGATGGGCAGAGCATCGCTCCCTGGTGGGAGTGCCAGGTGGATCCCGGTTGGGTGCATGCGGGAGTCTGTCTGACTGCCTCCCGTTTCCAACTTCAGAAAAATACAAAAAAAAAAAAAAAAAAGAAGAAGAAAAAAACAGTAAACATATTAGCAAATCAAATCCAACAATAAGAACAATGCATCATGCCTGACCAGGCGGTGACGCAGTGGATAGAGTGTTGGACTGGGTCGCAGAGGATCCAAGTTCGAAACCCCAAGCTTGCCAGCTTGAGCACGGGCTCATCTGGTTTGAGCAAGGCTCACCAGTTTGAGCCCAAGGTTGCTGGCTTGAGCAAGGGGTCACTCAGTCTACTTTAGCTGAGTCAAGGCACATATGAGAAAGCTATCTATGAAGAACTAAGGTGCTGCAACAAAGAATTGATGCTTTTCATCTCTCTCCCTTCATGTCTGTCTGTCCCTGTTTTTCCCTCTGTCTCTCTCTGTCTCTGTCACAAAAAAAAAATAAAAATAAAAGACCACCTCTATTGCCTGACAAGGCGGTGGCGCAGTGGATAGAGCATCGGACTGGGATGCCGAGGACCCAGGTTCAAGACCCCGAGGTGGCCAGTTTGAGTGTGGGCTCATCTGGTTCAAGCAAAAGCTCACCAGCTTGGACCCAAGGTCACTGGCTCGAGCAAGGGGTTACACGGTCTGCTGAAGGCCCATGGTCAAGGCACATATGAGAAAGCAATCAATGAACAACTAAGGTGCTGTATGCAATGTGCAACGAAAAACTAATAATTGATGCTTCTCATCTCTTCGTTCCTGTCTACCTGTCCCTGTCTATCTCTCTCTCTGACTCTCTCTGTCTCTGTAAAAAAAAAAAAAAAAGAACAATCCATCATGCTTGACCTGCGGTGGTGCAGTGGATGGAGCATCGACCTGGGATGCTGAGGTTGCAGTTCGAGACCCAGAGCTTGCCGGTCAAGGCACATAGGAGAAGCAGATGCTTCCTGTACTACTATCCCCACTCCTCTCTCTTTCTCTCCTCTCTCTAAAATCAATAAAGAAAATCTTTAAAAAACAAACAAAAACATAATCCGTTATGACCAAGGGGAATTAACCCCACAAATCCCAGTCAGGGCTGGTTTAACATTTGACAATCTGTCAGTGTTGTTCACCATCTTAACAGATTAAAGAAGGAAATTCACATGGTCATCTCAATAGATGCAGAAAAAGCATTTGACAAGATAAAAAGTCCTTTCATGATAAAAACTGAGGAGAACCCTCAAGCAGGATAGAGTCTGTGACAAAACCTAAGCTCACACCATGCTTAATGGTGTGATCGAAATCGGAGTCAGAATGTCTACTCCAGACATTTCTATTCAACATAATATAGCAAGTCCTAGCCAACACAATAAGGAAAGAAACAAAAGCATACCGTGAAAAAGAAGAAATAAAATGATCACTATTCACTGAAACCTGTATAATTTTATTAACCAATGTGGATCCAATAAATTCAGTAAAATTTTTTTTTCTTAAATGAGAAGCAGGGAGGCATAGTGACAATCTGCATGCGCCCCAACCGGGATCCACCTAGCAAGCCGCCTATGGAGTGATGCTCTGCCCATCTGGGGTCGTTGCTCCATTGCTTGGCAACTGAGTTATTTTAGCGCCTGAGACGAGGCCATGGAGACACTCTCAGTGCCCAGAGCCAACTTGCTCCAACTGAACCATGGCTGCAGGAAGTGAAGAAAGAAAGGGAGAAGGGAGAAAAGGAAGGGTGGAGAAGCAAATGGTCGCTCCTGCTGTGTGCCCTGACCAGGAATCGAACCTGGGACGTCTATACGATGGGCTGACGCTCTATCACTCAGCCAACCAGCGAGGGTGCAATAAAAAATTTAAAAATCTGGGCCCTGGCCGGTTGGCTCAGTGGTAGAGCATCGGCCTGGCGTGCGGGAGTCCCGGGTTCGATTCCCAGCCAGGGCACACAGGGGAAGCGCCCATCTGCTTCTCCACCCCTCCCCCTCTCCTTCCTCTCTGTCTCTCTCTTCCCCTCCCGCAGCCAAGGCTCCATTGGAGCAAAGCTGGCCCGGGCGCTGAGGATGGCTCTGTGGCCTCTGCCTCAGGCGCTAGAATGGCTCTGATTGCGGCAGAGTGACGCCCCCTGGTGGGCATGCCGGGTGGATCCTGGTCGGCATGCGGGAGTCTGTCTGACCGCTTCCCCGTTTCCAAATTCAGAAAAAAAAAAAAATCTGTATGCGGAAAACTATAATACTGATGAAAGAATTCAAAGAAGCCCTATAGGCCCTGGCCGGTTGGCTCAGCGGTAGAGCGTTGGCCTAGCGTGCGGAGGACCCGGGTTCGATTCCCGGCCAGGGCACATAAGAGAAGCGCCCATTTGCTTCTCCACCCCTCCGCCGCGCTTTCCTCTCTGTCTCTCTCTTCCCCTCCCGCAGCCAAGGCTCCATTGGAGCAAAGATGGCCCGGGCGCTGGGCATGGCTCTGTGGCCTCTGCCTCAGGCACTAGAGTGGCTCTGGTCGCAATATGGCGACGCCCAGGATGGGCAGAGCATCGCCCCCTGGGGGGCAGAGCACCGCCCCTGGTGGGCGTGCCGGGTGGATCCCTGTCGGGCGCATGCGGGAGTCTGTCTGACTGTCTCTCCCTGTTTACAGCTTCAGAAAAATGAAAAAAAAAAAAAGAAGCCCTATAAATGGGAAGCTATACCAGATTCATGTATTAGAATACTCAATATTAATATGCCAGTGACTCCCAAATTAATCTATAAATTCAAATAATCTCAGTCAAAATTCCAGCAAAATTCCTCATAGCTATCTACAAGGTGATATAGAACTTATGGATCATAGATCCATATGTAAAATGTAAAACTCTAAAACTCTTAGGAGAAAACAGAAAATCTTTGTGATCTTGGGTTAGACAAAGAGTTCTTAGATACACACCAAAAGCATGATCCATAAATAAAACAACTGAAACCCATAATAGAGCAATTGAAACAATCCATAAAAGAAAAAAATCTGTGGCCGGTTGGCTCAGCGATAGAGCGTCGGCCTGGCGTGCAGGAGTCCCAGGTTCGATTCCCGGCCAGGGCACACAGTAGAAGCGCCCATCTGCTTCTCCATCCCTCCCCCTCTCCTTCCTCTCTGTCTCTCTCTTCCCCTCCCACAGCCAAGGTTCCATTGGAACAGAGATGGCCCGGGCACTGAGGATGGCTCTGTGGCCTCGGCCTCAGGTGCTAGAATGGCTCTGGATGCAACAGAGCAACACCCCAGAGGGGCAGAGCATCGCCCCCTGGTGGGCATGCCAGGTGGATCCCGGTCGGGTGCATGCGGGAGTCTGTTTGACTGCCTCCCCGTTTCTAGCTTCGGAAAAATGAAAAAAAAAAAAAGAAAAGAAAAAAAAAAGAAAAGAAAAAAATCTGTCTCCATCCAACTTTGAAAAACTTTTGGTTTGTGAAGGATACTGTTAAGTGGATGAAAAGCAAGCCTCATACCAAAAGAAACTTTTTACAAATCACATTGGCTTCAAAATATATAAAGCCTCTCAAAAGAACTCAGCAATCCAGACTGACATAGTGAGGAACTGCTTGCTCAGCCTATGAGGTCAATAGGACCCCGGTCCCAAAGCCAGACAGCAAATACAGCATCCTCCAGAAACAAAAAAATCCTCGGCAAAATAGTGGCAAACAGAATCTAGCAACATATAAAGAGGATGATATACCATGACTAAGCAGGATTTATCTCAGGAATGCAAAGTTGGCTTAAAAATCCCAAAATAATTAATGTAATCATAAGATTAGTAGAATAAATGACAGAAAACACATCGTCATCATCACAATAGAACACGGAAAGTGCCGGGGTCCAGCCCCGGGGGGGATCCAGGGGTCCCACAGGAAGAGACGGCGTCGGCGAAATCGAGTGAGAGAGCCGAATTCTTTTCTTTCTCTTTATTCTCCGGTTAGCATTTACTGCCAGGCATCTCTACCAAATGCTAGTATAGCTCCCTTTTTATACACGCACACCGAGTTACAATCACATGGTGTTAATTATTACTTTTGTTTCACTATGTTTTCATGTTTCCGGATAACAGTTAATTTACATCTATGAGTAACAAGTCAGGTAGCAAATCATTCAAAATACAAAATAACTTGAATAGCGATAACAACATCAGTAAAAGCTTTTAGAGTATTAGTTCTAAAAGGCTTGCCTCTATAGAAATTAACATAACATCAAGAATAGGTTTCATCCAAAGATATGCAGAGTGCACTTGCAAGATAGCCCAGCAGCAACACAAGACATTCCATGGATTTCCCTACATTTTTAAATCTCATGAGAACATCTCATTGAGAAAGCCTAGCAATTGCCTTTAGTCAAAAGACAATTCTCTTAGTAAAACATTCTTTTCTTGCTGACTATGCTCTCATCCTAGGCCACACAATGGGCCATCCTACTATACCTTATCTAAGATACTATTGTCTAATCAAATATTATTTATTTATTATATTTAAACACTAGTTAAGTTCTGACTCTATTCTTCTCAGAATATACCACTATTTGCAGATCAAAGAAGAAAGGAATGTTTCTCTACTTATCACATGAAAAGGCTAGGGAAGATAAATGTTAAGTGAAGGCCTAAGGGTGCTCTGTGCACAGCCACTGCTTCCTACCCATTCACAAGTCACAATCTCTTCTTTTTAACATGATTAAGAAGGGATTCTCCTACAAACTTAACCCTTTACGAGGGATATCATAGCCAGCCTCTTATGTCTATGAGCCCAGTTCAAGGGGCTTACAGGCTTTTCTGTGGAACTCACACCCTCTGTCTCATTTCCAAAGAAATTACTACAAATCTACAGGGAAAGTACGGTACTATTATCCCTGTGCCACAAATAATAGCACACACCCAGAAAAAGGGGGGATATAAGGCCAGATTAATTCAAAAGATTAAAGGGGGAAGTATCATGCCTTTCCTTGCGGTGACTTTGTCAACCCGCAGCTGTTGGTCTTTACTGCGGTGACTCTATCTTCTTTTGCTGTGACTTTGTCAACCAGCAGTTGTGGATCTTCTTCTGCTGTGACCTAGTTAGCCAGCATTAGTGGATCGGCTCCCGACAGGAAAGCATTTGACAGAAATCTAATGCTCATTCATACTAAAGTATGTCAGCTAACTAGAAAATTAGAAGGGAATTTTCTCAACCTAATCAAGAGTACTCACTCACTTTGAGAAGCTTCAGTGTCTACAGCTGTAGAAAACAGATGTGCTTTCTGTCCAACAGCATGTCAAATCAGGGTCAGAGCAGACTATAACTCAAGCTCCCCGCTCAAAGCACCTGGTAAGCACCATGTGTAGTGCTGGGTCACCAGGCATGAGAAAGAAGGCACGAGTGATGAAAATTGTTCTCATGGTGGGTTTTGGAGTGGTTGAAAAAAGGGAGGGAGCCTGACCAGGTGGTGGCGCAGTGGATAGAGTGTCGGACTGGGATGCCGAGGACCCAGGTTCGAGACCCCAAGGTCACCAGCTTGAGCGCGGGCTCATCTGGTTTGAGCAAGGCTCACCAGCTTGGACCCAAGGTCACTGGCTCGAGCAAGGGGTTACTCGGTCTGCTGTAGCCCCATGGTCAAGGCACATATGAGAAAGCAATCAATGAACAACTAAGGTGTCGCAACAAAAAACTAATGATTGATGCTTCTCATCTCTCTCTGTTCCTGTCTGTCTGTCCCTATCTATCCCTCTCTCTGACTCTCTGTAAAATAAATAAATAAATAAATAAATAAATAAAATTTAAAAAAGGGGAGGGAGTCAATGTAGAACAATCCGATGTGAATAGCCTTTATTTCACATTTGGCAAGAGACAGGGTGCCAAGATGATGTTCGAAGTCTACCGTCTGGCTCTTGTTAAAACTCAGCAGTTGGAAGTGCCCACATCGCCCGGGCAGAGTTTGGACTGCAGGAGTACGCTGTTAACCTCCCCCGCTCCAGCACTGTGTGGGCCTGCGCAGTCTGGTCAGCCCACTGGTCAGTCACCCTCCATGTGGCCAGATTTCCAAAGAGGTGGCAGAAATGCATACAGCACCCTGTCATTACCGGTATGTCCGCGGGACCTCCGGAATGGAAGTAAATGGCAGTGGCGATCACAAGGGTCACAGCAGGTCTCAAGGCACCCTGGCTCCCCTTTGTCCTGATCTGCCCCTAAAGACAAAGCAGCATCTTCTGAGGCCACTGGAGATGCCCTTGTTGGGGTATGGGAGACAAAGGAACTGACCACACTCCAGCAGGAGGCAGGCTCCCGACAGCCAGGCCATGCTTGTGGCGTCACCCCGTCCTCAATACCGATGTCTCTTCTTAGCACACAGGCACAATCAACAAATAGTGGAATAAGTAAAATGAAAAAGAAATGTTTCATAATAACCTATCAATTTGTGGATGAGAAAATTGAGGTTTCCAGAGGTTAAATAACTTGCTAGAGTCCCACTGCTAATAACTGGGCAGGGATTTGAACTCAGGTCTGCCTAAAACAAGGGCTCTTCTGCCTCTGAAGTTCTGTCCAACAGTGCTGGATGTTTCCTGAAATAATTTTTCTTAATACAAGGGAAAAGAAAAGGAGTAAAAACCATGGCAACAAAACTGTGCAGAGAACAGAGGAAGGGCCACATGGACATTCCCCAGGATGGCAGTTCCCGACGCACCTGACCTGATCTGAGCCCCAAGGGCAGTGTGTGTGTGTGTCTGTGTGTGTGTGTGTGTGTGGTGCTGTGATCACGTGAGTGGCTCCTCAGATGGCCCTGGCATGCATGGGGTCAACCTCTCCTGGAATGTTCCTCCCCCTACATCCGTGGAGCCCATTCCCTTGCTGTCTTAAAGCTTTTTTTTTTTTTTTAGAAAGGAGAGAGAGAGAAGGGGAGAGGAGCAGGAAGCATCAACTCCCATATGTGCCTTGACCAGGTAAGCCCAGGGTTTCGAACCGGCAACCTCAGCATTTCCAGGTCGACGCTTTATCCACTGCGCCACCACAGGTCAGGCCAAAGCTTTTGTTTGATGCAGGGGTACCTCCTGCATCAGTCCACCCGGGCCCTACTCTGTTGTCCACATTTTATCACCCTCCATATCATGACGTATTTAGTCTGTTGTTGTCTGTCTCGTGGCTCCGGCCCCCACACCTCCACCTCCACCTCCACCAGGGCAGAGGTTTTGATCCCTTCCTTCTGCATGAGCACCTTGAATAGCCAGGCACACAGGAAGTGCTCAGGGGTGTCTGTTGAATGAACGAATGACTGAATAGGCAGTGGCAGGAAGTGGGGCTGAAGGAGGAGGAAGGGGTCGGACCCCCTGAGCCTGGGCACCCAGTGAGGAGCCCAGACTCCTCTGAGAGCTCCAGCCAATGGCGCTGAGAAGGGGTTACAGGAGTGGGCTGGTATCCGAGTGGCTTTCTGGGCTCTGGATAGGGGGCGGTGGACGGGCTGGAGGGGGAAAACCTAGGAGGAGCCAGGGAAGGCCAAGACCATGGCCGTGTCCTGGGGCAGCATGACCCCGGAGAACCGGCTCTTCCCTCGGGTGCCTCTCTGGCCTGCTGGTTGGTCAAGCAGCAGCCACGATTCCTTAGTAGGTCACAAGCAGCACTTCACAAGATGACATGGAATAAAAAGCAGCAGCCTGCACTGCACACAGTGGTACGTCCTCTTAGCATACTCTCGCTGGGGATGCCCCAATAATTTAGGAGATACACGGAAAGTGCCGGAATGGTCCACTCCCAGTGGGAGGTGGTCATGGAGAAGGAGGGGCTGCTCACTTGACTCTAGATAGAAATAAGGAAGTATTAAATCACTAAAAATATAAAGATTAAAAAAATCTCATGGGGTTTCAATTAGTGGTACAGATTTAGCAATAATTGTATGATTTATAAAAGCCTTCTAATAAGTATTTTGATAGATTTAAATGATATCTATCAAAATGCAGGAGGATATTCATCAGCAAAGCAGAAAAAAATCACATGCCAACAATGTAAAGACCTTCACTGGAATTATTTCAAATTAGCTACTGGTAACATTTTAGGAACTAATAAAAATAGGGCTTAACTATTGTATCAGGAAAAGTCATGCCTCTTCATTGGGTGGTGCCGTCTGTAACCCAAGATAATAAATTTCTTAAGACTCTTTACCAAATAACAACTTAGGAATGGCTGGCATGCTGGAAGATAGGATGGAAGATTTCCTGTTAGAAGTAAAAATATAAGAAATAAACTTTTAGCTTTTTATTGCATTCACAGGGATAGTTGTTAGTTCCTGGCTGGCTGGCTCAGTGGTAGAGCGTAGGCCCAGCGTGTGGATGTCCTGAGTTGGATTCCCAATCAGGGCACATAGGAGAAGCACCCATTAGCTTCTCCACCCTTCACCCTCCTCCTTTTCTCTTTTTCTCACTCTTCCCCTCGTTCAGCCATGGCTCAATTGGTTTGAGCACAGTGACCCCAGGCACTGAGGATGGCTCAGGGGAGCCTCTGCCTCAAGCACTAAAAATAGCTTGGTTGTGAGCATTGGCCCAAGATGGGCAGAGCATCACCTCAGACAGGGTCACTGGGTAGATCTGTTTAGGGCTCATATGGGAGTCTGTCTATCTCTCCACCTCTCATTTGGAAAAGAAGAAAAAGAAAAAAAAAAAAAACCAAAGGGATAGTGGTTAAATTAAATATTTCATGTAGTAGGTTTAAAGTTTATAACTTTTATTTCTGCTGATATCAGGGGGAAAAAAGCCATAATCTTACCACTGTGGAGGATGCTGTCTGTTCTAGGCCATGCAGCGTTCTCTTTTATTTTATTTATTTATTTTTAAATGAAGAAGACAGACAGGAAGAGAGAGATAAAAGAAGCATCAACTCATAGTTGCGGCACCTTAGTTGTTCACTGATTGCTTTCTCATGCGGGCCTTGACTGTGGGACTCCAGCTGAGCCGGTGACCCCTTGCTCAAGCCAGTGACCTTGGCTCAAGCCAGCAACCATGCAGTCATATCTATGAGCCCATGCTCAAGCCGGTGACCCCACACTCAGACTGATAAGCCCGTGCTCAAGCCAGTGACTGTGGGGCCTTGAACCTGGGTCCTAAGCATCCTAGGTGTTGGTCAAATAAGTTTGTAAATATGATATATAGATTTGCTTGCTTATAGTTTGCATTGGGTGTGGGGGACAGGCTGTAAGCAGGTAGGGTCGTTATACCCTAAGGCTTAGTTTTAAGACTAAGCTTTTCCCACCCTAAGTGACTTTGTATCAGAGACTTCCTTGTTTGTATATTGGATTAAATGTTTTGATTTCTACACTATAAGCAGACCAGGAGCTGCTCTCTCTCGGTTCCTGAGATTAGCATTAGAGGGGACAGCAGTGAAAGGCCATGTTGAGGAGAAGAGAAGCAGCCAAGATGGCGGAGTGCTGAAGGAGAAGCCAGTTAGTGCAGAGTTTGTGCAGGGAGAAGGAGATGGGGAACAGAGATGAATAAGGCTGCTGAGGTACAAAGCTTTGATTCTAGGAAACTCAGATAAGTCAGTGGCTTTGGGAGCCCTGAATGGAAAGGAAAGTGTTTTCCCACTGTGTGTATTTCTTGCCTGCCGGGTGCAAGCTAGGATTAAAGCTAATGGCCCACCAGTTCTTGGCTCCGTTGTTTCATTACTGTCTGTCCGAATCAAATGGGAACCTGCACAGGCCAGGCAGCTGTGTTGGTGGGCGCGGCTACTGGCTTTACACTAGGTCAATGCTCTATCCACTGTGCCACCATCTGGCCAGGCTCTTTTTCTTTTCTTTTCTTTTTTTTTTAGAAAACAATCCTCATATATTCAGTAAGGGTCCACCTTTAAGCCAGCCAACAGAGTCCATCTTCTAGCCACAGCGACTAGCTCAAGGATAGTCTGTAGCTATTCCAACAGACACAAGAAGAAGCCTGCTGAGGCCACGGTGGAAGGTGCTTCCTCCTACATTCCTGAAAGCTACATGGAGAGACAAGTTTATCCCCACTGGAGAGGAGTGAAGAAGGTATCTCCCAGACCTGCTGGGATGCTGAGGAAGGGAGCTAAGAAATGGGGGAACTGATAAATGGCCCATGTAACTTAGGCCACTGGATCAAACCTTACATATACAGACTCCAAATAATTAATATTTACATGCTATGTAAACTCCTGGAGGAAATTCCCTTGCCAAATAAATACAAGTTGTAAGTACTAATGCTGCCTGTTATTCCCTAATATTTTCCTCCCAATTATACATTAGCTATATTTAACACTTAATAACTCAGAGAGAAGAACTCAATTTTATTCATTCCTTCAAGAACATTTAGTGACTAGCTATCATATGATGGACACTGCTCATTTCTGGGGTAAAATGTTGAAATGACTCAAGAAGCCGACAGTAGAAGGCAGGCAGTCACTGGAGCAAGGGAACAGTGACCTAACGGATTATGCGGAGGATGTGCTGGGAATGCACATCTATAATTAAACTCTCACAAACTAAGATCATGTGAAAATGGAGAAATAAACCAAGGGCACAGCACTGAGAGTCTAGAAACAGGCCCATGCATTTATCATAATTCACACATGACTGAGGCATTATGAATTGCTGTTATTATCCTAATCATTATAACAAGCAATCCTCCAAAATAATCAGATCTCTATCTCACAGCTATATGAAAGCAAATTCAAGGGGGAAGGTTACAGACTCAATGTAAAAAGCAAGACTCTAAAACAGGCGTCCCCAAACTACGGCCCGCGGGCCACATGCGGCCCCCAGAGGCCATTTATCCGGCCCCCTGCCGCACTTCCGGAAGGGGCACCTCTTTCATTGGTGGTCAGTGAGAGGAGCACTGAATGTGGCGGCCCTCCAAC
This sequence comes from Saccopteryx leptura, assembly GCF_036850995.1. Taxonomy (NCBI): domain Eukaryota; kingdom Metazoa; phylum Chordata; class Mammalia; order Chiroptera; family Emballonuridae; genus Saccopteryx; species Saccopteryx leptura. Next base: position 1,133,312 of record NC_089507.1, read on the forward strand.
GGTCTGAGGGACAGTGAACTGGCCCCCTGTGTAAAAAGTTTGGGGACCCCTGCTCTAAAACAATTAAAACAGAGCTAGAGCATCTTTGAGATCTCCATGTAAGGAAAGATTTCTGGAACAAGACACAAAAGCACAAACCATAAAGAAAACAGAAATTTGAGGATATTAAAATAGAAAACATCTGTAACTCAAAGGCACAGAAGACAACATGAAAGAAAACCCACAAACTCAGACATAGAATGGGAAAAGATAAGTGTACAAGCAAACAAAAGAGTAGTATCCATGACAGATACAGAACTTTTATACATTAATAAAAGACAGACCACTAACTTGAAAATGGGCTAAGGAGATAAATGGGCAAGTCACTGAAGAAACCCAAGTTACCAAAGATGAAAATATACTTACCCTCATTAGTAATTAAAGAAATGCAAATTAAACCACAATAAGACCGGAATCCACACTCAGCAAACTGGCATAAAGTAAAATGTCTGAAAAGACCAAGAGCAGTGGCATCTGCGGAGCAGCAGTGTACATGCCCCAGTTTTCATCTCAGCATTGTTTTTCCTTTCACCCAGCCTTCCTTCCTTCCCTTCCTCCCTCCCTCCTTCCTTCTTTCCCTTGCCTTCTCTTCCCTTCCCTTCCCTTCCTCATTCCCTACCTCCTGCCCTAACTTTCCTTCCCTCCCTCCCTCCCACCCTCACTTCCTTCCTTCCTTCCTTCCTTCCTTCCTCCCTCCCTCCCTCCCTCCCTCCCTCCCTCTCTCCCTTCTCTTCCCTTTCCTTCTTTCCTCCCTCCCTCCCTCCCTTCCTTCCTTCCTTCCTTTTTAAATGAGAGGAAGGGAGATAAAGAGACAGACTCCCACATGCACCCAGACTGGGACCCACCCGGCAACCCATCTGGGGTTGATGCTCAAACCCACCAAGCCACTGGCTGCGAGGGGGGAGAGAGAGAAGGGGGAGAGAAGCAGATGGGTGCTCTCATGTGTGCTCTGACCTGGAATCGAACCTGGGACATCAGCATGCCGGGCCGACGCTCTATCCACTGAGCAAACCAGCCAGGCCGCAGCATTATTTCTAACAGAGACATTTCAGAAAATGTCTAGCATGCTTCTATAATGAAATGCTATACAGCTGCCAAGATACATGCACTAGAGCCACTTCTGCTGAGATGTGTACATCTCAAAACATAATGTTGGAGGAAAACAGCAAGCTGCGTGCGCATAAGAACAACCTATCATTTACATCAAGTTTAAAAATAGTATAAAATCCCACTTATTATTTAAGGAAGTACATTAAAGTGTGTAATCAACACTACATCTGGGATAAAAGGGGAAAGCAATTTGAGAACACACTTGGGAAAGGACAAGCAGTGGCTTTAAATGGACAGAGTAACGTCTGCACACTCGTTCCTCGTGCAGGCTCCATACGGTCTCCACAGGAAAAGGGGCGTGTAGCTGAGCTCTGGGATGGGAGGGCAGGGTGGGGACAGGTTCCCTGTGCTGAACTCAGAGAACTAATGGTCAGTAACCAGACGAGGCAGGCTGTGCGGGAGGAAGAGGTACTGCGGGCTCCAGGGACAGCAAAGGTATCTGAACAGCCACAATGAGATGTGATGGTTTGAAGGCAAGGGACAGCACCAAGGGTCAAGGAATCGTAAATTATATCAAAGCATTAACCATAATAAGACAAAATCTTAATTTACAATCTTAATATAACGTGCTAACAAAATATTGCACGTATAGTTAGAAAAGTAAAGAAAACTACAATGAGAAAACACTCACAAAGCAAAGACCCAGCAAAATGATGCTAGCATTTTAATATTGATATTTCTGATGGATGGATATATTTTAAAATTTAACATTAAAATTTTCTTTTCAAAATACTAACCAAGAAAAAGAAGGGTTCAGGATATGAAAGAATTCATAAAAATACCATGTGAAAGGTCAGATATTTTGAATTACAAAATGTTGATAAGTTCTGAGCCAGTAGCAAGAGTGGTGTTGCAGTGAAACGAGGACATTGACAACAAATGGCCTTGTCGATGCGGAAACACTAGAAGGGACATCCAAAGCCGTGCCTGATAAGGAGGCGCTGGCTGAAGAAGGGGCAAGAATGTGGCTCCTGGCAACTGCAAGAAGAACAAAGGTCCTCAGCACTTTCCCAGGAGAAAGCTCTTTGTAAAAAGACCATAGTTCTAAGAGAGACAGACAAAGCCAGGATTGACAGGTAAGAACCTCAACGTATCTGAGTCAGGGGAAGGGGAGAATTTAAAGAAACAAAAGCCTTCGTGACCAACTCAGGCCTAGGGTGAAGAGTGCGATAGTTTGGCATGGGGAAGAGGTTGGCCCACACTGTCAGTATGCTGTAATCTTGATGATAATCCAAAGCCAGCTGACTTTGAGATGGAGGAAGACAACTCAAGAATAGATAACATGCTCTGGACAGTTGGCTCAGTGGCAGAGGGTCAGCCCGGCATGTGGAAGTCCCAGGTTCAATTCCCAGCCAAGGTACACGGGAGACGCGCCCATCTGCTTCTCCATCCTTCCCCCTCTCCTTCCTCTCTATCCCTCATGCAGCCAAGGCTCTTGGAGCAAAGTTGGCCCGGGTGCTGAGGATGGCTCCATGGCTTCCACCTCAGGCGCTAGAATGGCTCTGGCTGCAATGGAGCAATGCCCCAGAGTTGGCCAAGCATCGCCCCCTGGTTGGCATGTCGGGTAGATTCTGGTCGGGTGCATGCGGGAGTCTGTCTGCCACACCCCTTCTTCTCACTTTGGAAAAATACAAAAAAAAAGAGAGTAGATAACACATCCAGTTTTTCATTCAATAAATATCCAATACCTACCATGTTCCATGTAGAGAGCCAGGCCTACAGATAGGCCAATGGAGGCAGAAAGGGTCGCTGTTCTCATAGAATTTACAACCCCATGAAGTAAAAGAGTAAACAGGCAGCTAAAAAAAGTACTATACTAAGTATCACGGCAGAGGAAGTACAGGGACTCTCTAAACAGGACACTAGAACAAGGTTCTGATAAAACAAATATTGATTAATGAACTATTAAGTGCTAAAAACACAGGGTTTTAGTTGCATTAAAAATAATGAGATGGGAGTGGTACAGTGGATAGAGCATCAGACTGGGATGTGGAGGACCCAGGTTCAAAACCCCGAGATCACCAGTTTGAGCCCAAGGTCGCTGGCTTGAGCAAGGGGTCACTCGGTCTGCTGTAGCCCCCCCGGTCAAGGCACATATGAGAAAGCAGTCAATGAACAACTAAGGTGCCACAACAAAGAATTGATGCTTCTCATCTCTCTCCCTTCCTGTCTGCTTCCTGCCTGTACTTATTTGTCCCTCTCTGTCTCTCTCTGTCTCTCTCTGTCTCTCTCTCTCTCTTTCTCTCTCACACACACACACACACACACACAAATTATGAAATGGGAGCTACTACTTCCACTTGAAATGTATATATACAGTTGAAAAGAAAGTGCTCCTTCCTAGTATTGAGACAAACACAAATAATCCATAAAATTATTCCCTTGCTGAGCCCATTAAAGAGATTAGTATCCAGCAAAGAACAGATCAGTGCATGCATGGGAGAAACTACCAAAGGCTGGGGTAAGCTCATCCAAAGGGATTAGAAAATAGTGCAGGACACTCACACAGAACCAGGAATAATTCCTGTTCTCACCAGTCATTCTTGGAAAACTCATAATTCATGAGACAATAGGTAGAATATGCAGGAAGGTCTTTCTTCAGGAATGGGGAATAGTTAGCTGGTGTTAGATGAAGCACTTCTCCAGACCTGCCTCATACATCATAAAAGCAAGACCAGAAAGCAATGAACTATTTCCAGGAAACTTAACTCATCCCAGATAAAAGCTCAGGAATATTTACAGGAATACAAAAAGGTCCATTACCCAACAATGCAAAATCCACAATGTCTAGCATCCAAACAAAGATTACCAGGCATACAGAGAAGCAGGAACTCATAGTGAGAATAATTATCTGCTAACCTGTATTAGACACAGATTTTGAAATTACAAAGACAGTAAAACAGAAAAGTTATTATAACTGCATTCAATACACTGAAAAACTAAGTAGAGATATGGATGACATAAAAATAATCCAAACAATTTCTACAAATGAAAACTATAACATATAATATGAAAAATACACTCAGTGGGATTAACATCAGATTTGAGATGACAGAGGATGCTACAATTTTGTTTAGAATCTTTCCATATTTTTATTTTTATATTTTTTAGCAAGAGAGAGAGAGAGGGACAGACAGGGACAGATAGGAAGAAAGAGAGATGAGAAGCATCAACTCATAGTTGCGGCACCTTAGTTGTTCATTGCTTTCTCAGATGTGCCTTGACCCGGGGGCTCCAACTGAGCTAGTGATTTTTGATCAAGCCAGCAACCTTGGGCTCAAGCCAGAGACCTTGGGCTTCAAGCCAGCAACCTTTTGGCTCAAGCCAGTGACCACGGAGTCATGTTCATGAACCCATGCTCAAGCCAGATGCGCCCACGCTCAAACCAGCGACCCTGAGGTTTCAAACCTGGGTCCTCACCATCCCAGGCTGACATTCCATCCACTGAGTCACCACGTGGTTAGGCAGCAAATTGTTATTTGAAGGGAACTTCTTCAAGCTGGTTAAGGGGATTTATGTAAAACCTACTACTAAATGCATCCTTACTAAAGAAACCGAATACTTTCCCCTTAAATTGGCAACAAGACAAGATGTCTTCTCTCACCACTTCTATTCAACATGGTACAGAATGTTCTGGTCAGTATAATCGAGGAAGAAAAAGACATAAAAGGAACCAATATTCAAAGGAAGAACTAAAACTTTCTTTTTTTTTTTTTTTTTTTTATTTTTTTTTTTTTTTTCTGAAGCTGGAAACGGGAAGAGACAGACAGACTCCCGCATGCGCCCGACCGGGATCCACCCGGCACGCCCACCAGGGGGCGACGCTCTGCCCACCAGGGGGCGATGCTCTGCCCCTCTGGGGCGTCGCTCTGTTGCGACCAGAGCCACTCCAGCGCCTGGGGCAGAGGCCAAGGAGCCGTCCCCAGCACCCGGGCCATCTTTGCTCCAATGGAGCCTCGCTGCGGGAGGGGAAGAGAGAGACAGAGAGGAAGGAGAGGGGAAAGGGTGGAGAAGCAGATGGGCGCTTCTCCTGTGTGCCCTGGCCGGAAATCGAACCCGGTACTTCTGCACGCCAGGCCGACGCTCTACCACTGAGCAAACCGGCCAGGTCTATATCTGTTCTTGTAACTATATTGTTTTACAATATCTGTGTATAACAAATCATTATTTTGTACACCTGAAACTAATATAATGTTATATGTCAATTATATCACAATAAAATATACAGTTTTCACTTCAGAGCAAGTGGGTACCACACTAGTAATAGTAAACACAACTATTACAAGTGTTGACAATCACTTCTCAAAATACATTACAGAAGAGCTAACCACTATTATTGCTGAATAGTATAGTCCATTGAATCTATACAACACACTTTGTTTATAAATTCCCTGATAATACACTCATTTCAAAGTATCATGCATGCACAACTCATTTTTTTTTCCCTTGGGCCTGCTTTGAACACTCTAATTTTTTCAAAATAAACGCTTTGGGCCCCGGGGGACACTCAGCTAAGAGCATCGAGGGGGCGCCGAGAGGCAAGGGGCGGGGACGGGCGGTGGCTCGCCTCACGGTGGACCGCCCACCCGCTCCCAAGATCCAACTACGAGCTTTTTATTTATTTATTTTTATTTTATTTTATTTTTATTTATTCATTTTAGAGAGGAGGGGGGGAGATACAGAGAGAGAGAGAGAGAGAGAGAGAGAGAAGGGGGAGGAGCAGGAAGCATCAACTCCCATATGTGCCTTGACCAGGCAAGCTAGGGTTTTGAACCGGCAACCTCAGTGTTTCCAGGTTGATGGTTTATCCACTGCGCCACCACAGGTCAGGCAACTACGAGCTTTTTAACTGCAGCAACTTTAATATACGCTATTGGAGCTGGAATTACCGCGGCTGCTGGCACCAGACTTGCCCTCCAATGGATCCTCGTTAAAGGATTTAAAGTGGACTCATTCCAATTACAGGGCCTCGAAAGAGTCCTGTATTGTTATTATTCGTCACTACCTCCCCGGGTCGGGAGTGGGTAATTTGCGCGCCTGCTGCCTTCCTTGGATGTGGTAGCCGTTTCTCAGGCTCCCCACAACTCATTTTTTAAAAATTTGTATTTATTGATTTTAGCAAGAGAGGAAGGGAGAGACAGAGGAGAGAGAAACACTGATCCATTCCTGTATATGCCCTGACCTGGGTTTGGACTGGCTACCTCTACACTTTGGGATGATGCTCTAACCAAACAAGCTATTCAGCTAGAGCTACAACTCATTTTTATAAATATCTTTATTACATGTGTATTTAAACACTTCTCTAAATACATCACGGAATGGCAAACACATTTCTTCACTTGAAAAAAAGAAAAAGAACAATATTGGAGAACGTACACACCCGAATTTTAAAACTTACTAGAAAGCTGCAATAATCAAGACATGGTATTTACTGGTGCAGTAGATATGTAGATCAACTGGACAGAACTGGGAATACACAAGAAAACACTTTAGTTTGCAGTGAATTCATTTTTTGACAAAGGTATTGAAGCAATTAAATGGCGGGGATGGGGGGATGATCTTTTCAACAAATAATCCTGGGACAATTGGATATCTACCTACAAGAAGATGAATTTCGAGATGTATCACATCATATATAAAAGTCAATTCAAAATGGATCATAAATCTCAATGTTAAGCCAGAAACTATAAAATTTCTAGGAAACAGGATAAGATCTTTGTGATCTTGGTTTAAGTAAAGATTTCTAATGCTACACCAAGAGCATGATCCATATAAGAACACACTGATATGTAAGAATTTGTTAAAATTTAAAACTTCTGCTCTTCAAATGATTGTATTAAAAGAATGAAAAGACAAACCATGAACTGGAAGAAAATATTTGCAAAGTACATATCTGAGCAAGGATTTGTATCTAGAAAATATAGAAAGAACTCTTAAAACTCAGTGATAAGAAATCAAACAATCACTTTAAAACAAGTGCAGATTTGACCAGATGTTTTACTGCACAAGAAAAATAAATGGCAGATAAGCACATGGAAAGATGCTCAACATTATTAGTCATTAGGGCAATGCAATGAAAACCACGTCTGCATTAGAATGGCTAAAATGAAGAAGACTGACTATACCAAGTGCTGGTGGGGATGTGGAAGAAGTGAAGCTCTCATACACTGTGGTCCAGGGTGGGGTTGGGGGAGGAGGAGATGGCAAACGATACCACCACTTTGGAAAACAGTTTGGCAGTTTCTTTAAAAAGTGAAGCATATACCTACCATTTATTTGACCCAGCTGTATCACTCTGTGCTATTTACCCAAGAAAAAAGAAAGGATATATCCGTATAAGGATTGGGTAATATCCCCAAACTGGAAACAATCCAACTATTTTTTTTTTTTTTTTTTTTTTACAGAGGCAGAGATAGACAGGGACAGACAGACAGGAATGGAGAGAGATGAGAAGCATCAATCATCAGTTTCTCATTGCGCGTTGCGACTTCTTAGTTGTTCATTGATTGCTTTCTCACATGTGCCTTGACCGCGGGCCTTCAGCAGACCGAGTAACCCCCTGCTGGAGCCAGGGACCTTGGGTCTAAGCTGGTGAGGCTCTTTGCTCAAGCCAGATGAGCCCGTGCTCAAGCTGGCGACCTCGGGGTCTCGAACCTGGGTCCTTCCGCATCCCAGTCCGACGCTTTATCCACTGCGCCACCACCTGGTCAGGCACAATCCAACTATTGATCAACAGATGAATGTATAAACTAAGTGTGTTACATAGATTCAATTGACTACTGTTCGGCCATAAAAAGGAGCAAACAACTGAAATACAGAGCAACGTGGCTGAGTCTCATATCTCATAATAATGTTGAGTGAAAGAAATCAGACAAAAAAAAAGAGTATATATGGTGTGATTCCAGAAAATGCAAACTAAATTTCCAGAAAATGCAGAGTAATCTATAGTGATAGAAATAAAGTCAGTGCCTGCCTGATGACATGATGGAGGCTGGGGTGGGGAGGGAGAGATTACAAAGGGGCACAGGATACTTTGAGGGTGATGCATAAGTTCACTATTTTGACTGTGGCGATGGTTTCATGGCCATATACATGTCAAAACTGATTAAATTGTTTGCAATGTGTGGAGTTTGTTATCAGTCAATAGTACCTCAATAACGTTTTAAAAAATGATGGTAAGACACGGTAAGCACAGTCCACTGAATGTAGCCATAAAAATTGGACAGAATACACAGGGAAGCAATATGAAGATCTGATAAATTAATAGCAGCAGGCTGACTGGAGAAGCAGACCAGAATTTGAAGTCTGTCATTTCTTCCTCTTGGTCCTCCTGCCACTGGGTCCCAGACATGGAGCCAGTGGCATGAAGTGCACAGCAGAATAGGAATACTAAAGCCTCAGATTTCTGGTTAGAAGAGTGGGGTGGGGAGGAGTACCAAAACCCAGAAACTAACTAAGGAGACCACCAAGAGGGAGGAGCTTGGGAAAATGATACCATGAAGTTGTTTATAAACAACTCATGCTTCAAGCTGCACACGTGTAGATATCGCCCTGAACAATATACCAAAGACTTGAGAACTGAACCAACAGATAGATCACACCTCAATCCCCAAACTGACCATTGGATGGCCATCATTTGGGAATATCTGCATTAGCCTATAAATTCTTTGAAAACTGAACATATATATTGGAACCACAGCTCATGAAAAGGCAGGTCACAACTTGCAGCCTGAACCTCACCAGGTTGATGGTCAATTAAATGGGGCTCCTAACCAAGGCCCAGACTATCATAACACAATATTTGAAATGTCTAGCACGCAGCTCAAAATTACTGGGCACGTGAAAAAGAAAAATCCTAAATCACATTGGAAAAGATCACTGAAAGACACCAAAGACAAGACGATACAGATGTCGGCATGTACCTGACAAAGACTTTAAAACAGCTATTATAAAAATGCTCTAATGTATTTATTATGTCTGTTACTGAGACTGGAGTTGAAGCAATTGAATCAACTATGGTCTTCCAGTTCTTGAATAAACTATAACCCCTTAATAATGCTTCATTAAAATGTCAAAATAGCCTGACCAGGCAGTGGCGCAGTGGATAGAGCGTTGGACTGGGATGTGGAAGGACCCAGGTTCGAGACCCCGAGGTCGCCAGCTTGAGCGCGGGCTCATCTGGCTTGAGCAAAAAGCTCACCAGCTTGGACTCAGGGTCGCTGGCTCCAGCAAGGGGTTACTTAGTCTGCTGAAGGCCCGCGGTCAAGGCACATATGAGAAAGCAATCAATGAACAACTAAGGAGTCGCAATGCGCAATGAAAAACTAATGATTGATGCTTCTCATCTCTTCATTCCTGTCTGTCTATCTCTGTCTCTGTTAAAAAAAAAAAAAAAAAAAAAAGTCAAAATATGGGAAAGACGTGGATCAACCAAAGACAAAAACATTTTACATTTTCCTTTTATCAGAAATAACCATGAAGCAGAAAGTGCATGGTAAGAGCTTCTACAATCAACTGGTAACAATAACTTTCTCTTGGGAAGGCACATGTGTGTGGGAGAAACTAGCTTTCTGGAAATGTTGAACAATAGGTACAATCTGATTTTTAAAAATATTAATCAAATGTATTTCGTGTGCTTTAAACAACAACAAAAAAATGCAATTCAAGCTCTAGCCATTTTATGGCACCCTCGTGTAACCTACACGGCACCTATTTAGAAAGCGTACAGCTGGATTCAAGTTCTACATGTAGAAAAGATGAAAACACGTAAGTTCTATAAGAAAACAGAGGTGAATGTCTAGATAACCTAGGAGCTGAAGAAGGCCATTCTAAGACAACACTAAGGCAGAAACAATGAGGACCGTCTGTCCAAGGGGAAATCACCCTAGACAGGGGAGACTACTGCCACACATGGCTCATGGCAATGGCAAGAGCTGAAAGCATTTGGAAGCAAACCTAGTCACAGTTATTAAAAGTACAAATGCGATCCTGGCTGGCTAGCTCAGCGGTAGAGCGTCGGCCCGGCGTATGGAAGTCCTGGTTTCGACTCCCAGCCAGGGCACGTAGGAGAAGCGCCCATCTGCTTCTCCACCCTTCCTCTCTCCTTTCTCTCTATCTCTCTCTTCCCCTCCCACAGCCAAGGCTCCACTGGAGCAAAGTTGGCCCGGGCACTGAAGATGGCTTCATGGCTCCCACCTCAGGCACTAGAATGGCTCCAGTTCCAACAGATCAACGCCCCAGATGGGCAGAGCATCACCCCCTGGTGGGCATGCCGGGTGGATCCTGGTCAGGTGCATGAAGGAGTCTGTCTGCCATGCCCCTTGCTTATCACTTTGGAAAAATACAAAGAAAAAAGTACAAATATATTCTGGCCTAGTAATTCCCTACCTGACCGTCTATCCCACAAAGTACAAGCCCCAGTATACCAGGACGCAAGTGCACGATGCTTATTGCAGCCCTGCTCCTAGAGGACAAGAACTGGCCAGGAAGCACACACCCACAGCAGAGAAATGGCAAGAGACACATCAACAAGAGGGAAACAGAACTGTCAGGTGACCTGCAGGGGTCCACAAGACGTGGCTGAGAGAAAAAACCAAGAGGTAGAAAAATAAAGCGCTAATGTCTTTATGCATTTACGCATGGATACGTGTTGGTCTAAGATTTTATTGTTGGTCTGAAGGAAAATATGAATGAACATATACTAGGTTGCCAGCATGGATGCCCAGGGCACTGGGCTGGAGGGTGGGGGCTGGTACACGGCGTGGTAAGATAGTGTCTAAGATAAAAACAACACATATGATGCAATTCCGGTCATGTAAATGTGTATGTGTGCAGCAAGAGACAAATTAGAGTCTGGTTGCCAAAATTTATAGTAGTTATCACTGAGCTTTGGAAATTCTTTTACTTTGTTATTTATATTTTTATGTCTTGTTTGAATTTTTAGAATTATCACATATTATTTGTAAAATAAAAAGCCATTTAAGCTCTGGCCAGGTGGCTCAGAGGTAGAGCGTCAGCCCAGCGTGTGGATGTCCCGGGTTCAATTCCCGGTCAGGGCACACAGGAGAAGGGCCCATCTGCTTCTCTACCCCTCCCTCCCTTCTCCTCCCCTCCCGCAGCCAAGGCTGGATTAGAGTGACTTGGCCCTGGGCGCTGAGGACGGCTCCATGGCTTCTGTCTCAGGCACTAAAAAAATGGCTCCAGTTGCAACAGAGCAATGCCCCAGATGGGCAGAGCATCACCCCCTGGTGGGCATGCCGGGTGGATCCTGGTCGGGCGTATGCGGGAGTCTGTCTGCCTCCCTTCCTCTCACTAAAATAATAATAATAAAAAAGCCATTTTAAGTATGGCAAATAGAATGTGTATTTAAAATATTAAAGGGCAAAAGAAAGGCCCTGAGTGGGCGGCTCAGGGGCATAAAGCATTGACCTGGTGCACCAGAGGTCACTGGTTCAACACCTGGTCAAGGCATACAGGGGAAGCAGGTGCACAACTAAGTGAAACAACAAATTAATGTTTCTCTCTCTCTCTCTCTCTCTCTCCCTTCCCTCCCCTCAAATCAGTGGAAAAAACATTTTTTTAAAGGCAAAAGAAAAATGGAGAAGACTAATCCAACATTTTACAAAGGTTTAATCCTTATTATATAGAGAACTTTTCCACACCTATAAGAAAATATTCTATCTTCCAGAGACATGGGCAAATGACATGAACAGACAATTCATAGAAGAATAACTACTTTATATAGTCAACCTCACTTAATTTTTAAAGGAATAGAAATTTAAAAATCAAGCCAGGTAATGGCAACCAAAATGAAGACTCCTTTAATTGGCAAGGTTGTAGGGGATCCAGCATTTCACACATTGTTTGGTTGGGAATGTTAAAGTAATTTTTTAAAATGTAGCTATATAACATACATTCATTTTTTTAAAAGATTTTATTTATTGATTTTAGAGAGAGCGAGAGAAGGGTGGAGGAACGGGAAGTATTAACTTGCAGTAGTTGCTTCTCATATGTGCTTTGACTGGGCAAGCCGGGTTTCAAACCAGCAACCTCAGCACTCCAGGTCAACACTTTATCTATTGTGCCACCACAGATCAGGCTACAGTAATTTTTTTTCTGGAGAACAATGTGGAGCCTTAAAAATAAACTCATTCTTTGACTCAGAATTATTTAGAAATTTACACGATGGAAATCATCAGGAAAATACCAAAAATAGGGCATCTCAGTAAATATTTAAATACTTTAAATATTTAAAACTGCAAACAATCTAAATGATCATTACTAGGGATAGCCATTCACTAGAGCATAATGCAGCTGTTAAAATAATAATGCAGCCTGACCTATGGTTGCACAATGGTTAGAGCGTCGACCAGAAATGCTGAGGTTGCTGGTTCAAAACCCCTGGCTTGCCTGGTCAAGGGACATATGGGAGTTGATGCTTCCTGCTCCTCCCCTCCTTCTCTCTCTCTCTCTCCCCCTCTACTCTCTCTAAAATGAATAAATAAAGAAAATAATAATCAGCCTGATCAGGCAGTGGCACAGTGGATAGAGCATCGGCCTGGGACGCAGAGGACACAGGTTCAAAACCCCGAGGTTGCCGGCTTGAGCGCTGGCTCCTCCAGCTTGAGTGCAGGCTCAACAGCTTGAGCGCTGGGTCGCTTGCTTGAGCGTGGGATCATAGACATGACCCCGTGGTAGCTGGCTTGAGCCCAAAGATCACTGGCTTGAAGCCCAAGGTCACTGGCTTTAGCAAGGGGTCACTTGCTCTGCTGGAGCCCCCCCCCCTCCACATATGAGAAAGCAATCAATGAACAACTAAGGAGCTTGCTTAGTTGTTCACAACGAAGAAATGATGCTTCTCATCTCTCTCCCTTCCTGTTTGTCCCTATCTGTCCCTCTCTCTGTCTCTGTCACACACACTCAAGAAAAAAAAATAATAATGCAGACTTTCAGTTAAAGGTGGTGCCAAATGCAAACATTATGCTTAAGTCTCCTCTTTCCAAAATTCAACTGAAATAGCAGAAAAATAAATAGATAAAACTAACAGCATCACTGAAAACCTGGAAGAAGCACTACCCACAAACCAGAGACATTAGACGTTTCTGGAAGAAAAATAAAGCAGAGTAAGAGACTAATGTGAAAATGCAATAGAAAATAGGAACTCATACAGGAGGCAGCAAGAGCCCTAACAAAAAGTGAGCTCTCCCAGTAGACTCCTTGGATAACCCTCGATGAGAAGTGGCATTGCCGGAGAGAAAGGGTGCGGTGGGCACAGTCGCAGAGACACTGACTGCGGGGCAGCGGCACACCGCACTCGCTTCCAGACGAGGTTGTGTTATGACTGGGATCGGCACTAGTATCAGCATTAAGGCTAGAGTTAGTCCCGGTACCAGGCAGCGGGATAAAGACCACAGGAGGGCTCTCTAAAGTGGGATGTCCAAAATCAGACCCTCTCAGAATGGGTTCGAGGCTCAAGAGACGGCCGGGACTTGAGAGTCCTCCAAGGGCGTCCTGCACCCAAAGCCCCGGCTCCCACGCACCCCACGGCAAGCCTGACCAGTCCTGGCCTCTTTCTGCTCCTCAGCCACCCCACCTTCTGCCTGCAAGTACCACGCTCGCCACACACCTAACGGCCCAGACGCAGGCCTGGCAGGACACAGTCCAGACTGTTCACAGAGGGAACCCGTGGGATAGAAAACAGGTGCGTGACAAAGGGGAAGGGAAGAAGATCACGTTTTTTATTCTACAAACTTCCACGTGACTTGAATTTCTTTACCATGAACATATATGTATATGTATATGTCATACAGAGCATTTATATTCACGTATTTAGTTAATATATTTACCATATTTTATTAAATTTTTTAACACACCATTTGGTTCAGAATATTTTTTTTCTTATTTTCTTCCTTAAAACCCTAGGTGTGTCTTATGGTCAGGTGCGTCTTTTGGAGCAAAAAAATATGGTAAATAACTCAATTATTTAAATCTAAGTATAGATTCAGATCAATATTGATGTATAATATCAAGACTTCTTAAATGAAATTAAAAAGCATAAAATAAAAGTATAGTTTTCTTTTTGTTGGAAAGTAGTGTTTTATAAACACATGTGCTTAACAAAAATTCTGGAAGGATAGATACTAACATGTTAGCCACAGTCAATTCTGCACGATGGGGTGGCAGGGGACTTTTATTAGCTGTTTTTTTGTTTTTTGGTTTTTTTTCTTTTACAGAGACAGAGAGAGAGAGTCAGAGAGAGGGACAGACAGGCAGAAATGGAGAGATGAGAAACATCAATCATAGTTTTTCATAGCGTGTTGCAACACCTTAGTTGTTCATTGATTGCTTTCTTATATGTGCCTGGCCCGTGGGCCTTCAGCAGACCGAGTAACCCCTTGCTTGAGCAAGCGACCTTGGGCTCAAGCTGGTGAGTTTTTTGCTCAAACCAGATGAGCCCACGCTCAAGCTGGCGACCTCGGGGTCTTGAACCTGGGTCTTCCGCATCCCAGTCTGACGCTTTACCCACTGCACCACCGCCTGGTCAGGCATTAGCTGTTTTTTTTTTGTTTTTTGGGGTTTTTTTACATTTCTTTTCTGTACTTAAAGAACTGTTCCTATAATGACAAATTACTAATGAATTGTCTTTAACTCAAAAATATAAAACCATTAAAAAAAAAGTCAATTGCATTAAGTGTTGTTAAACCTGCATCTAAATTCAGAAGCATTGGGAGCTTTTTTCTGCAGAGGCAGTCTTGAACAACGAAATGGAGGTGGGCCATCAGAGCATCAGCTATTTCAACCCATTTCTGGACATCAGAAAGCCACCTGTTCAGGACAATTCTGAAAACGGAGCAGCAGGTGGGAACAAGGTATGCGTCTTGCTGTGGGCACTGGGTGCACAACTCTCTGGATGAGAAGAGCCCCTCACTGACTCAACACTTTATAAGAGGATGAACCATATGTCCTGTCCCCCCCTGTGTTCCCAAAACACAGTAGGTGCTGGATAAATCCTGGCTGAATAAACAAACAGAAAACAAACAAACCGTCCATCAGCACGGGATTCCCTCTTAGAAACGAAAACTGGCGTTCAGGAGTGCTCACTTACAGGGTGCTTGGCGGAAAGTCTTCCAGTCACAGTTCCAGTCTGGTTCCACGTGGAGGAAACGGAGCCCTTCACCAGTGAGACAGCATCGTGTAAGCTCTGAGGTCAAGAACCTGCTGCGCCCTTCCGCTCCTCCCGCCCAGACACAGCACTCTCTGCTTCCCTGCAGGGGCCCTGACCCAGCCTGACATGTCCGAGGTGTCAGACACCGTTGACAGGTGATCAGGGTGGGCAAATTTCCCCTTACTCACTGCAATAGGATATGTGGGTCTCTCAGTCACTTAGAAACCCTGTGCATGGGGAGAGGGGACTGAGGGGGCTCAGCATGGACTCAAGGTGGGGCTGTGCACCCCAGAAGAGTTGCACGGCCTCAGACAAGTCACAGAACACCTCTGACCACAGACCACCCTGAAATGACCTCAGAAATGAGTGGCAACAACAGATGGGGGAGCACAAGGCCAGCAGCAGGGCCTCCACATCAGAACAGCTTCTAAGGCATAACGGTGCCTTCTATAAAGAGGCCCGAATAACAACAAAATCGTGGCTCACACTTTCAGTATACTAGATTATTTCACCGGTAACTGAAATGTAAACAACTTCGACATCTGTCTGAACTCAAGTGTAAACCAGATTCCTAATATGTTTTAACTTCAATTACCTTTTTCATGCAAGCTAGTAGTCCATCTACAAAAGTAGACTTGATCTTGTGAACCTACATTACAAAGACAAAAATAATCACTTTCTTTGTTTAAGTATTTAAATAGGAATGAGTGTCAAAGCCATGCTTCACAGAATAACTGGGTGTGCTGCTAATGTCACCAAGGGCGACTCCAGAAGGCCCTGAAGTAGCTTTGTGTGGTTCCCAGAATTAGACCACAGTAACCCACAAAGAAAAGTGGTACCTACTGCTTTTAAATAAACTGGTGGCCCTGGCCGGTGGGCTCAGGGGTAGAGCGTTGGCCCGGCATGTGGAAGTCCTGGGTTCGATTCCCAGCCAGGGCACACAGGAGAAGCGCCCATCTGTTTCTCCACCCTTCCCCCTCTCCTTCTTCTCTGTCTCTCTCTTCCCCTCCCGCAGCCAAGGCTCCACTGGAACAGAGTTGGCCCGGGCGCTGAGGACGGCTCTGTGGCCTCCACCTCAGGCGCTAGAATGGCTCTGGGCTCAGTGGAGCAATGCCCCAGATGGGCAGAGCACCGCCCCCTGGTGGGCATGCCGGGTGGATCCTGGTAGGGCACATGCGGGAGTGTGTCTCTCTGCCTCCCCACTTCTAACTTCAAAAAAATTTTTTAATAAATAAATAAAAATAAAATAAACTGGTTATCCTGGAATAATTCTTTCCCAGGAACTTTCCCAGGACAAGCGGGCACTTCTGCATGCCTGTCCCCTGTGGTGCCCTTCTCAGTCCTCTTTTGGTCCTTTCATTACTTCAGGGACAAGGGTCAGTTGCCACCATTATGCTCTCTAGCAGCTGCCGGGCCCCAGCAGAGACAGAAGGTGACAGGCACAGTAGATAAAAAGCAGATGGCACCAGGGACGGTGAAAGTGGTACTGGTGGACCACAAACAGCAGAGAGCCAAGGGCAGGGTGTGGACAGAGTAGCTGGAAGGGGAGAAGGGGCATGTCAGTGCTCATGCACGGTGGGGAAGCAGCTGCAGAGCCACTTCAGCAGCCTAGACGTGGGGCGGGGGACGAGGGATGGAGGAGGCTTCTACACTCGGTACCGATGGAAGTCTACACCACACGGCAGTCACACGGCGACACATGGAATACTCCTTTCAGAGTTTTCCCTCGTCCCCTTTCACACTGAGTGTGGCTGATGGTAGATGTGAGTGAAACCAACCTCAGGGCTACCTCAGTGATTATGGACTTCCAAGAACAGAGATGGTGCCATACGCTTCCCTTTAGTCACCAACTTATAAAGAAAAAATGAACTTACCTGCCTATATTCCAAAATAATCTTGGGTAATGGATGGAGATCCTGCAGAGCATTTAACTAAACAAAAAAAAAAAAAAAAAAGAGGGAGAGAATAAATATCACCAAAATAATCCCTTCATTTAATTTTAACATTTCAAATACCTAATAAGAAAATGGTCTACATTGAGCGTATTTTCCAAAATGAAGATTCATAAATCAATTCAGTTTCACAAGTGTCCTAACCTTAATCCTTTACAAGATCACTGTTGTCTTCAGTGGAGCTAAAGGCCTTTATTCACATGACCTGAAAATAGGATTCCTCTCGAGACCTCCATTAGTAAAACCTAAGTCCAGGGCATGTGAAATAACACTCGGGGGAGGAAACTGGGGAAATGCCCACAGACGTGTAACTCCAAAGCTCAGGAACACCCAACATCTCAATCACAGCAATCTGGACATCAGGTCAGGGAGGGAACACTGGAACATGATTATGAATTTTGAAATTAATTGCAAAAAATTGAAATATAAGGTACAGGAAAGTACAAGATCATAAGGACACCATTTGTTAAATTGTTACAAAGTAAACACACTTGGGTTCATCCAGATGGAACATTCCAGGTTTCCGAGCGGGTCCCTGCCCCTCCACCAGACTGGTCACTACCATCTAGGCCGTATTTCCCAGTTTTTTAACTCTGTATCAATGGAACAGGATAGGCACTGTCTCTGTGTGGCTTATTCCGTGTGTGTGTGACTTCTTTTGTTCAACATCATGGCTTTAAGGTTCATCCATGTTGTCATGTGAAGAGTATGTCGTTTACTTGTTATGTTGTATAGTTTGAATGCAAGACTATTATTTATTCATCCCATTGATGGATATGTGGGCTGTTTCCACTTGAGGCTATTGTGAAGAGTGCTGCTGTGAACATTCTGGTACACAGACTTTGGTTAACAATGTCCACAGTTCTAACGAATGTCTACATAAAGAGGTGTGAGACTGCGGGGCCACCTGTAGCAGACACAATACCAACCAGTTCATCAGCAACACACGGAAGCCCAGTTGCCTGACATCTCCGGTAACACGTTATCCTCATTTTATTTATTTAATTTTATTATCATTTTTAGATTTTTATTTATTCATTTTAGAGAGAGGGGGAGAGAAAGAGAGAAGGGAGAGAGAAGGAGCAGGAAGCATCCATACCCACATGTGCCTTGACCAAGCAAGCCTGGGGTTTCGAACCAGTAACCTCAGTGTTTCAGGTCAACACTTGATCCACTGCACCACCACAGGTCAGGCCATTTATTTATTATTATTTTTTAGTCCTCAGTCTTAACTCTAGTCATCTGGTAAAGTGAAGTGGTATTTCACTATGGTTTTTGTGGGGTGGTCAGCAATGGGGAACGGTCACGCAAGACACCAGACCTGAGAACTTTGGCTAGAACCACCTGCCCACATCCAGGTGTGCCAAAAGAAACTTCCCAGGAGCCCTATGGGAAAAAAGCAACCTTCTGCCAGCCAGTGAGATTTCACCACATCACATTAGCTCGACCACCCTAGATGGGACTCTTTAAATATCTCCCATGTGGGTCACCCTGTGTCCCCAGGACCTGGGAACCTCGTTGGGTGGGATGCACTCTGTACTCAATAAAGCCTTTTATTATTCCACACTTCGTGGCTCTGGCCCCTTCCTTCTTCCTCGGCGGGGAAAAATACCTCACAGTTTTAATGTATATTTCCCCAATGACTGAGAAAGTCAACAGTATTCAAATGCTTCTTTATTAACTGTATATTTTCTTTCATTAAATACCTATTCATGATTTTTGCCTACTTAAAAAAGACATGTCTTTCTCTTCTTGATTTGTAAGAATTCATTAGTCTGGACAGGGTTTTCGTTTAGTCGGTTGTATTTATTGGAAATGTCTTCTACCCTGTGTGGCTTGCTTTGTTGCTTGTTTAGTGGTATCTTTTCATACACTGGGGTTCTTAATTTTGCTGCTGTCCAATTTACCAATCTCTTTCTTTATGGTCGATACATTTTGTGTCCTGTCTATGAATGTCTGCCTACCTCAAAGTCTTTTTTTATAAGGTTTTTTAAAAATTAATTTTTACTTATTTATTAAGTTTTGGAGAAAAAAGGGAGAGAGAAAAACATCAATTTTTGGTTCCACTTATTTATGCTGTCATTGGTTGATTCTTGTATGTGCTCTGACCAGGGATCAAACCTGCAACCTTGGTGTATTAGGATGGTGCTCTAAGCAACTGAGATACCTGGCCAGGGTTATCTCAAGGTCTTGGAGATATTCTTTATGATATCTTGTACAATCTTTATTGTTTGTGTTTTATGTGTTGATATACAATTCACTTGGAATTTTCCTGTGTGTATGGTATGAAGTAGGGGTCCAGAGGTACTGCCCCTTATCCCTTATGTCACCAGCCTCCTTTATCATGGCTTTGTGGTGCCAGCCTCTCAGAGGTCATGAGTCTAATACACACCTATGGAGGTCTGCTGGATCTTCTATCCTGGCCCATTGGTCTATTTGTTTATCCTTGAGTTGACACTACATTGTACTGCTAACAAATTCCTAGTGATTTCTATTGTATTACGATTAGTCTTAATATCCAATAGACTAACTCTTTCCAATAGTGCTTTTTTTTTTTTTTAAAGATACCACCATTTTTTTTTTTTGTATTTTTCTGAAGCTGGAAACGGGGAGAGACAGACAGACTCCCGCATGCGCCTGACCTGGATCCACCCGGCATGCCCACCAGGGGCGACGCTCTGCCCACCAGGGGCAATGCTCTGCCCCTCCGGGGTGTCGCTCTGCCGCGACCAGAGCCACTTTAGCTCCTGGGGCAGAGGCCAAGGAGCCATCCCCAGCGCCCGGGCCATCTTTGCTCCAATGGAGCCTTGGCTGCGGGAGGGGAAGAGAGAGACAGAGAGGAAGGAGGGGGGGGTGGAGAAGCAAATGGGCGCTTCTCCTATGTGCCCTGGCCGGGAATCGAACCCGGGTCCCCCGCACACCAGGCCGACGCTCTACCGCTGAGCCAACCGGGCAGGGCCCCAATAGTGTGCTTTTTAAAAATATATATCTTTAAAACTTTTATTGAATTTACTGGGATGGCATTGGTTAATAAAATTATACAGGATTCAGGTGCACAATTCTACAAAACATCTTCTGTATATTACATTGGTGTTCACCACCCCAAGTCAGCTCTCCCTCCACCAATAGTACTGCCTTATTTCCCAAGATGATCCTGGTTCTCCTTAGTTTTTTTGCATTTCCATACAAATTTGGGAATCAGCTTGCCAATTTCTACAAAAGAAAAATAAAAACCAAACCATCAAATAAACAAAACTCCTGCTAAGGTTTTAATTAGGATCATTTTCAATCTATAAATTTATTTGAGAAGAGCTGGTGCTATAACTTGAACATAATAGTGTAAACCATGGAACTGTGAATCACTCCGTTTGCACAGGAGGCTGGGGGCAGTGTTTCAGCCACTCGGAGCAAGATGAACAAGGAAGGCCCACACTGGTCCTGGGAGCAGGCACTGCTTGGGGAGGAATCCTCACCCAGGATAATCCAGAATTGTTTTTTCCTTATAAAAGTGTTTTCTAGGAGGATGAAAGTGCATGAGAATACTTAGCCAAAAAAATGCTTAAGATCAACTAACTCTTCTTATCTGGGTACCTTACTCACAAAATAACTTTCTGACCACAGTCTGCCTGTATATCTCGAATGAGCTGCCTGAGAACACTTGAAAAGAACTGTTTGATCTTATTAAAAAAACTCTGGATAAAGCCCGATCAGAGCTGGTTAGCAATTGGGGGCACAGTGCCCTGGTCTCCCGCTGCTCCGTGAGCTTTATCATCACACACGTGCTGGCTCCCGACAGCACATTCTTCTTGACTCCCTTCTCTCTCTGGGGCCACTCACTGGTACCTCCACGCTGGCTGGCAGTTTCTGAGTTCAGTTCCGTGATTATCAATGCTGGCTGCTCTTTAGAATCAGCCGGGAAGCTTCAAAAACACGCCCGTGACTGGGCCACCCAGCCTGTAGGCTCTGACTCCGGGGACAGGTCATGAGTCTGGGCATGAGTGTTTTTCCAAGCTCCTGCCAGGGGTAGAGGACCACCAACCTAGGCAACTTTAACAAAAATTGGAGATATACTGGCCATCTCCAAGTGTGTATCTCTAGCACAAGACTTCTTCTCACAGACCCCACTGCTCATGTGACCTCTCTTGTGTCAATGTCTCATGAACATGTATGTCTTAAGATGTCCAAAATTGACACACACAACCCACAATAAACGATTCCCCTCCCAGTTTTCCCTGTGTCATAGCCATCTCTGTTCAGGTTCAGAACGAAGAGAACCAGGAATCATCTCACATTCCTAACTTTTTGTTCACACTCACAGAAGATTCCTTCTGCTCTAAAAAAAGCTCTGAAAAATCCGTCTGCTCTGCCTCATCTTCACTGCCATCACTTGCACTACGGAGACATCAGTCCCCACAGACAGTGACAGCCTATTAGTGAGCCGCTTCCATGTTCCAACCAGTTACAAGACATACCACACAACTGTTAGGATGACCAGAATCCAGGACACTGACATCACCAAATACTAGGGAGAATGTGGAGCAGCAGGAGTGTCACTCCTGCTGGTGGGAATGTGAAATGGTGCAGCCATTTTTTAAGACAGTTTGAGGGTTTCTTACAAAACTAAACATACTCTAACATGAACCAGCATCTCGTGTCTTGTTTTTGTTTGTTTTTTTACTTAAAGGAGCTGAAAACTTATGTCCACACAAAACCCTGTACACAGATGTTTAAAAAACTTTATTCATACTTGCCAAAAGTTGGAGGCAACCAAGGTGTTCCTCAGTAGATGAATAGAAAAATAAAACTTACATCCAGACAATGGAATATTATTCAGCACTAAAAAGAAATGAGCTATCAAGCCATAAAAAGATGTGGAGGGGCCCTGGCCCTGGCCAGTGGCTCAGTGGATAGAGTGTCAGCCCAGCGTAGGGATGTCCTCGGTTTGATTCCTCGTCAGGGCACACAGGAGAAGTAACCATCTGATTCTCTCCCCCTCCCTCTCCCCCTTCTCTCCCTTGTCCCCTCTATAGTCAGTGGCTCAGCTGGGTCCAGCATCAGCCCTGGGCACTGAGGACAGCTCAGTTGGTCTAAGCTCTCATCAGCCTCAGGCACAAAGATAACTCGGTTGATGTGGGCATCGGCCCCAGATGGGGGTTGCCGGGTGGATCCTGGCAAGGGCACATGTGGGAGTCTGTTTGTCTCCCCTCCTCTCATTTAAAAAAAAAAGTAAAGAAAGACATGAAGGAAACTTAAATGCACATTACTAAGTGACAGAAGCCTATCTGAAATGGCTACATACTGTATAATTCCAGTTCTATGACATTCTAGAAAAGACAAAATTATGGAGAGTGGACAGATCACTGGTCACCAGGGGACTGGAGGGAGGAGTGAGAAACAGGTGGAGCACAGATTTTTTAGGGCGATTAAAATGCTCTGTATGAGATTGCGATGAAGGATACATGTCATGACACATTTGTCCAAATCCACGGAATGTACAGCACCAGGGCTGGACCTAGTGTACATGGCTGACCCTAGTGTACATGGTGGACTCTGTGTGATGATGGTGGGGGAACCAGTGTGTGTGTGGGAGAGACAGGGGATATGAGACTTCTCTGTGCCTTCTGCTGAATTTTGCTGTGACCCTAAAACTCTCTAAAAGGTGCAGTCTGATGAAACCATGTTTAAGACTACTACAGTTGCACCTTTCCCGAACCATTCCAGGCTATCCTTTACCTAAAGTCTACAGGGAGGGTTCAGGGAAGCAGAGGGAAGTCTTAATTTTGAATTTAGAACCAAGTGCATGTTTTGCCTAGTACAAGTTTCTTTTTTACTATTATTATTATCTTTTTTAGAGAGAGACAGACAGACAGGAGAGATGAGAAGCATCAACTCATAGTTGTGGCACCTTAGTTGCTCATTGATTGCTTCTCACATGTGCCTTGACCAGGGGGCTCCAGCTGAGGCAATGACCCCTTACTCAAGCCAGCGACCTTTGGGCTCAAGCCAGCAACCATGGGGTCATGTTTATGATCCCACGCTCAAACCAATGACCCTACGCTAAAGCTGGATGAGGCTGTGCTCAAGCTGGTGATTTCGGGGTTTCAAACCTGGGTCCTCAGCATCCCAGGTCGACGCTCTATCCACTGCACCACCGCCTGGTCAGGCAAGTTCATCTTTTTTAAATGCCCATAATAGTATGACTTGTTCAGTTAAATAGGAGAGTGAGGCTAATATCATTTAGGTCAATCATGTTTTTGTGGAAAAATAATGAAGGTCATTGTCTTAATTCTGTCTACAAGAAAGCACATCAACACCAGAAGAAATTTACTTCTCCCTTCTTACATGTTAGTTGTCTCAAAATGCTAAGGAGGAGGGAAGGGAAGGACAACACTGCCAGCTGGTGCCAGGACAGGGAATAAATCAGCCCAGGCCCCCTGCTCAGGTGTGGCCTGAGGAGAAATAGACGGCTTCTCCCGGTACCACCACTGCTGGCACTGGCACGGTGCCGTTCCAGCTAGCAGAGTCTCTCTGTTCCCTGCTGCCTGGCGCTCTGGGAACAAACCACGGACATCAGTACGGCCCACCTGGTGCTAGCTCTGGGATGAATGGTTCTGGGGATACAGTGAATAAGTCAGAGGAGGTCTCTGCTCTGGGGAAGCTGCATCCTGGTGGAATAAGCAAACAAGTAACTAAGGTCACTTCAGGCAACGGTGAGTTGTGCACAGAAGAGAAATCAAGCTGTAGAAACAGGTTGCAACAGGAGGCCTCACTGTCCTCTGTGGCCACAGGAGGTGGTTCTGAAAGCAATGCTTAAGCTGACAGTGTAAAGCCAGGCGTGTAGACTCTGTGGGAAGTCTCCAGAGGAGGAAAGGGCGGGGCAGGAACCCTGGCGGTTAGCGTGCTCAGTGGGGGCTGGGAGCGCAGAGGGCACAAGGCCAGAAAAGGGGCAGGGCCAGATCCACAAGGCTGTGGGACACGCTCAAGAGCTTGGATTTTATTCTACGTGCTCCAGAAAACCACTGGAGAGTCAAGTCACAGCAGTGGCATGGTTTTTCTAGTGCTTTAGAAGACCACCTGCCTGGATATAATAAATAACCAGCAGCTGTAAAAGCAACAGGTGAAAGACTGCTCAGAAAGGCCTGGAGGAATCCAAGTGGGAAAGACAGAGGTGGTGACAGTGAAGATGGAGGAATGCAGGCCAACTCAAGACATTTTTAGCAATTCACTTTTTACTTTTATTTCCTTTTTATTTAGTGAGAGGAGGGGAGGCAGAGAGAGACTCCCACATGTGCTCCAACCAGGGTCCACTCAGCAAGCCCATCAGGGGCGATGCTCTGCCCATCTAGGGCGTTGTTCTGTTGCAACCGGAGCCATTCTAGCGCCTGAGGATGGAGGCCGTGGAGCCATCCTCAGTGCCCGGGCCAACTTTGCTCCAGTGGAGCCTTGGCTGTGGGAGGGGAAGAGAGAGACAGAGAGGAAGGAGAGGGGGAGGGGTGGAGAAGCAGATGGGCGCTTCTCCTGTGTGCCCTGGCCGGGAATCAAACCCAAGACATCCACACACTGGGCCGATGTTCTACCACTGAGACAACTGGCTCGGGCCTCAAGACACTTTGAAGGTAGGGATTATAAGGCTTGCTGTGGGGTGAGGCTGAAAGAAAAGCAAAGATGACTCCTAGGTGTTTGGATGAAGAAGCAATAATAATGGCTACGACTTGGTTTTTGAGAGTTTATATGTCAGACATGTTCCTAAATACTTTTTACACATGCACACACACACACACACACACACGCTTGCTGAATCCTCACGAGATCCTAGTAGGGAGATTACTATTGTAATTCTTCTTCTAAAAATCAGGAAACTGAGGCACAAAGCAGTCAAGTATTATGGCCCAGGTTGTGCAGGTGGACATGGTGACTGACCCCACTGCTCTTGCCTCCCCACTGCTGGTTCCTGAGGACATGGAGAAGGACAGGCCATTTACTGAGGTGGGGAAGAGGACAAACTCAGGTCCCTGCAGTGGAACCTGGCTCCACAGCAGTCCATGACACACTTGACTGGCCACCGGAGCCCCTTGGGGCTAGGTGTGGGTACAGTCAGCAAGCAAGGGGCTCTGCCAGGGCTGAGATAGACAGAAAACGGCATGACTGAGCAGCAATATGCATGGAGGAATCTAGAAGGAAACTTTCCCCTGCTGCAAGGCCAGGGGCTGGATAAGGCACAGGAAGCACAAACCGGGTCCCCGCAGCTGGTTCTCAGCAGAGGAACATGAAGGCACTGACCTCCGCTCTGCCTGTCTTCAGTAGTATCACCTACTGGATTCTGAATATCTGTTTATACTCTGACCCTCCCCTAGAGTACAATCTCACCACTCCATCACTTAAAAATGGAACTGCCTTATGACCCAGCGATTCCACTTCTGGGAATGTATCTGAAGAAACCTGCAACACTAGTTTGAAAGTATGTACGCACCCCTATGTTTACTGCAGCATTATTTACAATAGCAAGATATGAAAGCAGTCCAAGGGCCCATCAGTGAATGAGTGGATAAAAAACTTGTGGTATATTTACATAATGGAATACTACTTGGCCAGAAATCTTACCCTTTGTGAGGGCATGGATGGACCTGGAGAGCATTATGCTAAGTGAAATACGCCAGTCCGAGAAAGGCAAGTACCGTATGATTTCACCTATATGTGTTATTTAATTAACAAAATGAACTAACAAACAAAATAGAAACAGACTCACAGATACAGAAAGCACACTGACAGCTGTCAGAGGGGAGAGGAATTGGGGGCTGGTTGAAAAAAGTGAAGGGATTAAGCGAAAAACAAAAAAAAAAACCCAAAACAAACTCATTAATGTGGTGATTACCAGAGGGAAAGAGGGGGTGGGCGCGGACGAGGGTAAGGGGGATAAATGGTGATGGAAGGAACGCTTGACTTGAGGTGGAGAAAGAACACACAGTGCAGTGTACAGATGACGCGTGCTAGAACTGTACCCCTGACACCTATGTCACTTTGTTAACCTGTGTCACCCCAGTACATTCACTTAAAAGTAATTTAAAATGTAAAAAAAAAAAAAGTATTCTTCTCAAGAGAAGGGTAGCTAAAGTGTTCTAACATGAAGGCGGTGAGAGGAGAAGACTGAAAACCATTCTCATGTCCAGTCTGTTGTTGGGGCATTCAACAGAGAGCACGTGTCCAAATTGTCAAGAATTTGGTTTTCAGAGCAAAATTCCACCAACTTATTCTTTGTTAGAATCCAGCCAACTGGTTGTTTCTGGAAAGTGGTACCGCAGCCTCTTTCTCCTTGGTTCATAACTATATGGAAGGGCAGCAACCTTGGGGTGGGAGCAATGATCAGCTTGAACCGCTCGGCCTGGGCTTGGCCAACACGTCCTGCCGCAGGAGGCGGGCAGGTGCGACAGAGACGCGCTGTTGTTTCAAAAGCATGGGGGCAGTTTTCGAACCTTACCACGGCTTCGGATGTGGACAGGTGTCTCTGCAGCCCCGTCTTGGGAAGAGCCTCCACTGGACTCAGCAGGTGCAGCTTTAGTTTGCCAAAGAGGATCTTGAACAGAAGAATTTTCACGTGCGCAGAGAGGGTCCCAGAGGGGAGAGAAACCAAACATTGCTGTAACAGAGTCAAAGCCTCCGGCCAAGGAAGACATACCCAGTCCACGGTACAAAAAGCGTCAATTCTGATTTAGCACTTTTCTTGGGCTTAAAAGCTTTGAAGCAATGACTCTCAATGTGAGAGAAAATGAACCTATATCTTTTTCAGATAACCAACAGAAAACAGTATATATAAATTCAGAATAAGTATCCCTTTAACCCCTGAATAAGAATTATATTTTATAAAAGAACCAAAATGTAGCTTTACCTCTCGAAGCTGATTACTACTTGTTACAAGAAACTGTTCTCCTGCAACAAAATGGGCTTCTTGTTCCAATTCCTTGAGACGAGACTGTGAATGTGATAAACACAATCTCATTAACATATTAAGATGATTGTATTTGTTCATCAAACAGTTCCCAACAAAGGCCCTTATAAAAATAAAAATACATATCTTATATGTTAAAAATACGTATTTTGACTCATGGTGGAATACTCAGAATCACTCCCCCCAAACCTAAGGAAACAAACCAAAAGAAGCAAAAATGGTAAAATAGTCACAAAAATGAGGGAGGAAAAAAGGATCCAGCATCATATTATAAACATCAAAACGTCCCTTTGGCTCAGTGGTAGAGCGTCGGCCTGGCGTGCAGGAGTCCTGGGTTCGATTCCCGACCAGGGCACACAGGAGAAGCACCCATCTGCTTCTCCACCCCTCCCCCTCTCCTTCCTCTCTGTCTCTCTTCCCCTCCCGCAGCCAAGGCTCCATTGGAGCAAAGATGGCCTGGGCGCTGGGGATGGCTCCTTGGCCTCTGCCCCAGGCGCTAGAGTGGCTCTGGTCTCAACAGAGCGACGCCCCAGAGGGGCAGAGCATCGCCCCCTGGTGGGCAGAGCGTCGCCCCCTGGTGGGCATGCGGGAGTCTGTCTGACTGTCTCTCCCTGTTTCCAGCTTCAGAAAAATAAAAAAAACAAAACAAAACAAAAATGTCCCAAATATTCCAAAGCAGAAGAGTTAAGGCCAAACTGCATGGTGACTACAGTGAGGACAGAGATGGCAGCTCTCTGAAGAACCACACCCCCAAACTGGGCCAGAGCACGGGAGAGCGGTGTGAAGCAGGAATGATCCAGGTGAGAAAAACTAAACACACCTTACAAAGCGGCCAGTGAAGACAGTGCTGGGTAGAGCAGTAGGAAGTGCTGGGTTTATAAATCCTTCTCCCCCTCACCATTTTGGTCAGAAGAAAAGTAGAAGGTCAGGACTTAAAAAAAAAAAAATTACCATAGGAGAGCCCTGGCCAGACGGCTCAGTTGCTTAGAGCATTGTCCCAAAGTGCAGAGGTTACTGGTTCGATCCCTGGTCAGGGCACACACAGGAACAGATCGATGTTCCTGTCTCTCTCTCTCTCTCTCTCTCTCTCTCTCTCTCTCCCCCCTCCTCTCTCTAAAATCAATAAATAAATTTTTTTTTAAAATTATCATAAAAGAAGAGAGCTGAGTTTAAATCAACTAATTCCGGCAAAATATCATCTGCATTCTACCTTTTATCAGACAAGAACAGCCTTTAGGCTGAAATTACAAAAGAAGTTTACAAATAGAAGCCAGAGAAACTAGGATTGGGACAAATATAACACAAAAAAGTGGTATCTGAGCAATAAGAAGAACCCAGGAACTGCCTCAGTTAAACCATGCCAAAACTCTGACTTACAGAAACAAAAGACAAAAAGAAAAGCAAGGAACAAAGCATGAAAAGACAGACAATGGGTCCCTTCAGGAATAAGTCATACTTTAGGAAACAAAATATTCAGTAACAAATTGTTTAATCTCAATAAAGAGAGAACATGAGCTTCCAGTTAAAATGGCACAATAAATTCACACATTAATGTAGCCCTTGTGTTTAAGCACACAGCAGTATGGGTAAGTATAAATAAAGAAAAACAAAAAGACAGATAGCTTCAAACAAAACAAAACATAAACATCTCTTCAGAGTAGAACTACAAAGCAGTGGACAGAGCTGAGGCCAAAACCCAGCTGGGTGCCAGGGCCAGTGGCCAGCAGCCAGGCTGGAGGCCCCGTCATGCTAAGGAACAGGGAATTTCTTCAGTAAGCTGGGGTCAGGTGGTATCAGTTACCTGCTGCACAGAGCAAACTGCTCCAAAGCAATCCCCATGTGTTTGCTCCCATTTCTGCCGGTCGGCAGTCTGGGTAGGGCTCAGTCTGGGTAGGGCTCAGTCCGGGTAGGGCTCAGTCTGGGTAGGGCTCAGTCCGGGTAGGGCTCAGTCTGGGTAGGACTCAGCCGTGTGCTTGTGCTGGCCTCTCAGCTTCAGGGCTGAAACTGCTTTCATTAGAGTGTTTTCAAACATGTAGCTTATTTTAAAAATTGTGCTAACTGGCTTTTTCTTATTGATAGGAGCTCTCTGTAGACTCTGCATGTTAGTCCTTTGTCATACGCATTAGGAACAGAATAAAAATCCAAGCAGTCTTTTAAAAAGTAGATTGAAAAACTTCCTATGGAAATACAAACAACCTAGAATAGCCAATATCACGCAGAAGAGTAACAAAGATGGAAGACACCCTCTAGGATATCAAGCATATTATAAAGCTATAGTAATAAGCCAGGGAAATATTAGCACAAGGATAGAAACCAAGGAAACAGAAGAGAGTCCAGGAAAGAGCCCCATACACACAGTGACATGTGATTTATGAAGAAGACACTGTACTCCCCCCCCCTTATGCACCAAGGATATGTTCCAAGACCCCAGCGGATGAATGAAACTGTAGATAGTACTGAAACCTATATATACTGTTTTTCCTACGTATATACATATATACCTACCTGTGATAATGCTTAATTTCTAAATTAGGTACAGTAAGCGATTAACAACAATAACTAATAATAAAATAGAACGATCATAACAATATACTATGATAAAAGTTATGTGACTGTGGTCTCTCTCTCACCTTATTGTACTGCACTCACTTTTTCACTTAAAGAAAGCACTTTAGCCCTGGCCGGTTTGCTCAGTGGTAGAGCGTTGGCCTGGCGTGCAGAAGTCCCGGGTTCGATTCCCGGCCAGGGCACACAGGAGAAGCGCCCATCTGCTTCTCCACCCCTCCCCCTCTCCTTCCTCTCTGTCTCCCTCTTCCCCTCCCACAGCCAAGGCTCCATTGGAGCAAAGTTGGCCCGGGCGCTGAGGATGGCTCCATGGCCTCTGCCTCAGGCGCTAGAATGGCTCTGGTTGCAACAGAGCAACGCCCCAGATGGGCAGAGCATCGCCCTCTGGTGGGCATGCCGGGTGGATCCTGGTCAGGCGCATGCGGGAGTCTGTCTGACTGCTTCCCCGTTTCCAACTTCAGAAAAATACAAAAAAAAAAAAGAAAGAAAGAAAGAAAGAAAGCACTTTACAGCCTGTCTTTGGAGTATCAAATTGTCAGCATCACTATTCTCATGCTTTGGGGCCATTGCTAAATAAAATGAGGGTTCCTCGAACACAAGCGCTGTGATCCCACAACAGTCCATCTGATAGCTGGGACGGCTACTAAGGGACCAACAGGAAGGTGTACAGCATGGACATGCTGGACAAAGGGATGATTCATGTCCCAGGTGGGATGGAGGATGGCAGCAAAAGGTCTCATCACAATACTCAGAATAACGTGCAATTTAAAACGTATGAGTTGTTTATTTCTGGAATTTTCCATTTCATATTTTCAAACCATGATTAACTTCAGGTAACTAAAACCATGAAAAGTGAAACTGTGGATAAGGGGAACTACTGTACAAAAACAATTTTGCATTCTATTTTTCCCTTTTGACAGTCTAAGTACTTTGTATTCCACCAAAAAATTTAAGTGAACATAATTTTGAATGATTACATGATTTCTACTGTACTGTTAATATGATCACTTGTTTAACCAACCCTCTACTATTATTGGACCTGTAAGTAATATTTGTTTTTTTAGCTATTATAAATAATATCACAACGCACATTTTTATAAAAATGTCTATAACAGCTAAAACTAAAACTAATTCAAATCTATCTATAGAAGAGTAGATAAGCAAATTGTTGTACAGGGGTCCTCAGGTTACGACACAGTTCCATTCCTCCAACAGTGATGTAACCCGAATTTTGGTGTAAACTGAAACACACGCTAACACAAATAGAACACTTATTTTTATTTATTTATTTAATTTTTGTATTTTTTCCAAAGTTAGAAGCGGGGAGACAGTCAGACAGACTCCTGCATGCACCCAACTGGGATCCACCTGGCAAGACCACTAGGGGGCGATGCTCTGCCCATCTGGGGTGTTGCTCTGATGTGACCGGAGCCATTCTAGCACCTGAGGCAGAGGCCATGGAGCCATCCTCAGCGCCTGACCAACTTTGCTTCAATGGAGCCTTGGTTGCGGGAAGGAAAGAGAGAGAAAGGAGGGGAGGAAGGGTGGAGAAGTAGATGGGCGCTTCTCCTGTGTGCCCTGGCCAGGAATTGAACCCAGGACTTCCACACTGCTGAGCCAACCGGTCAGGGCCACAAACAGAACACTTATGCTTTTAACAGACAAAACGGCTTAGGTAAGCATACTGTGGGACTCCAACTCTCTCACTCATGTGCCGGGTTACCGCATAATCCTCTGTCTGAGATTACAACACTAACGGCATAAGCTGAAACACTCATGTCTCAACTTTTTAAAGTTTTTATGGGAGTCAGCACCATAAACTCAAAACAGTATGTTGAGACTTTCAGTAATCCGAGAACCCCCTGTACATTCATTTAATGAAACAGAACTTAGCAATATAAAGAAACAAACTATCAATACACAAAACAACACAGATGAGTCTCAAAAGCATTACTTTGAGTGAAAGATACTAGACACAAAAGCAAGTATACTATATGATTCCATTTACATGAACTGCTAGAATGGATTAAATAGACTCTTTATAGAAACAGAAATTAGAACAGTGATTGCCTCTTGGGGATGCTGCTGGGTGTATACATATGTAAACATACATCAAGTGATACACTTAGGAGCTACACCAAGGGGATACTGGGAATACGGCAGAGTAGGAAGCACCTGTGAGGTATGAATCTGTCCCCCTAGCTGGACAACAATGGCAGGGGGCAGTTGGAACTCTACAGTCTGTGGAAGGCTTTCAACTTCCAGGGGAAGATCTGTACAGTATCTGCAGGTTAATTTTGGTAAATTTCGGCTAAGCAGCAGCTACCCACCTCCCACTTCAGCCAGGGGGCAGCAGTTGTGCACATGCAGCTTGCAAAAACCATGGTGGGTAAACAGGACCTTGTCTTCAAATTTCAGGGGTCTGTGAGCTGATGGGTGATTGCCGCTCCTGATATCAAAGATGCAGACAAATTTGGAAGTAACCATTGTTGCTGCAGCTCCACCTCCTTGTTGCAAGCGCTTGAGCCAGCTAAAGTGACTTCTAGGGCATTTAAAGGTCCAGTGCCCTTTTCACCCCCATTCATTTTTAACTTTTTCTCCTTTCAGGAGCCAGATGTTAAAAAACAAGAACATTAAAAAACAATTACACATTCAGGGAAAACTAGAAAGTGACTGTGCATGCCCAATGAGCATCTCAGAGAAGACCTGAGAACACCTCAGGTGATCTCCAACAGAGATAATCTATAGTAAGCAAAGAAACAAAAACACAGATAAACATAACGCAGATGAAGAGCAAACCTCCGGGAAGGGGAAGAGTGTGATTTCCAGAGATACACAGTATTAGGCTCAAATGTCCAGTGTTCAACAAACAATCACAAGGCTACAAAGAAACAGGAAGGTATGGCCCATTCAAAGGAAAAAAAGTCAACAGAAACTATCTCTAAAAAAGACCTGATGGAAGATCTACTAGACAAAAACTTCAAAACAACTGTCTTAAAGATGCTCCAAGACCTAAAGGAAGATGGGGGGTTGGGGGAGGAAGTCAAGGAAACAATTTGTGAACATTTATAGAAAGAGCAATAAAAAGCCAGAAAACATAAAAAGAAACAAAAAAGAAATTATGGAGATGAAAAGTATAATAACTGAAATAAAGTATTCCTTAGAGGGATTCAAAGACAGATTTGGAGAGGCAGAAGAAACAACCAGTGCACTTGAAGAGAAAACAATGGAAATTGTCAAAGCTGAGAAACAGAAAAATGAAGATTGAAGAAAAGTCAACAGAGCCTAAGGAACTTGTAGGCCACCATCAAGCAGGAGAAGAGAGAAAGAAAAGGACAGTGAGAATATTTAGAGAGATAATGGCTGAAGACTTCTCAAATTTAGTAAAGACATGAATGTAAATATCCAAGTAGCTCAACAAACTTCAAATAAGATGAACTCAAAGAGATCAACACCAAGACACATTATAATCAAACTTCCAAAAAACAAAAACAAAGAGAGCATCTTGAAATTAGCAAGAAAGAAATGTCATCACATACAAGGGATTCTCAATATGATTATAAGCAGACTTCTCACCAAAAAACTTCACAGAGGCCAGAATACAGTGGACCAATATATTCAAAATACTAAAAAACAAACAAACTGTCAACCTAGATATTTAATCTGGTAAAACTGTCCTTTAAGAGTGAGAGATAGCCTGACCAGGTGGTGGCACAGCGGATAGAGCATCCACCTGGGATGCTGAGGACCCAGGTTCGAAACCCCAAGATTGTTGGCTTGAGCGAGGGATCACCAGCCTGAACATGGGTCACTGGCTTGAGCATGGGATCATAGACTGATGGTCGCTGGCTTGAGCCCAAAGGTCACTGGCTTGAAGCCCAAGGTCACTGGCTTGAGCCTAAGGTCACTGTCTTGAGCAAGGGGTCACTGGCTTGGCTTAAGCACCCCCCCCACACTGTCTCTTACATGCTGTCAAGGCATGTATGAGAAGCAATCAATAAACAAATAAAATGAAGTAAAGATGAGTTGATGCTTATTATCTCTCTCCTCACCACCCCCTCCACTATCTCTCTCTCTCTAAAAAATAAATAAATTCAGAAAGCTGTGGAATTTAAAAACACTTTTAGCTTTTTCTATTGATAAATTTTAGGAAGAGAGAACCATTGATTTGTTGTTCCACTTATTCATGCATTCATTGGTTTATTCTTGTAGTGCCCTGACTAGAGATCAAACCCGCAACTTTGGCATATGAGACAATGCTCTAACCAACTGAGCTACCTGGCCAGGGCCAACAACACACTTATTTTATTTTTTTAAGTGAGAGGAGGAGAGATAGACAGACTCCCTCATGCACTCTGATCAGGATCCACCCGGCAACTGCCTGAGGCCAATGCTTGGACCAACCAAGCTATCCTCAGCACCCGGGGTGATGCTTGAACCAATCAAGCCACTGGCTGCAGGAGGGGAAGAGACAGAGAAGGTGGAGAGGAAGGGAGAGAGAAGTAGGGGGTTGTTTCTCAAGTGTGCCCTGACTGGTGATCAAACCTGGGATGTCCACACGCTGGGCCGATATTCTATCCACTGAGCCAACCAGCTAGGGCAAACAACACACTTTTAAACAACCAAAGTATCAAAGAGGAAATCAGAAGGGAATTTATAAATTACTTAGAGATTAACAAAAATGAAATCACAACATAACAAAACTTACGGGACACAGTGAAAGCAGTGCTATGGGGAAAATTTATAGCTATAAATACTTATATAAAAATTGAGAAAGATTTGAAAACAATAACCTAACTTTACAATTTAAGAAACTAGAAAAGAACAGACTAAATCCAGAGTTGGCAGAAGAAAGGAAATAATAAAGATTACAGCAGAAGTAAACAAATAGAGAGTAGAAAAACAATAGAGTAAAATCAATAAAAACAAAAGGTGGTTTTTATTTTTTTATTTTTTATTTTTTTGTATTTTTCTGAAGCTGGAAACAGGGAGAGACAGTCAGACAGACTCCCGCATGCGCCCGACCGGACCCACCCGGCACGCCCACCAGGGGCAACGCTCTGCCCACCAGGGGGCGATGCTCTGCCCCCCTGGGGCATCGCTCTGCCGCGACCAGAGCCACTCTAGTGCCTGGGGCAGAGGCCAAGGAGCCATCCCCAGCGCCTGGGCCATCTTTGCTCCAATGGAGCCTTGGCTGCGGGAGGGGAAGAGAGAAACAGAGAGGAAGGAGAGGGGGAGGGGTGGAGAAGCAGATGGGCGCTTCTCCTGTGTGCCCTGGCCGGGAATCGAACCTGGGTCCCCCGCACGGCAGGCTGACGCTCTACCGCTGAGCCAACCGGCCAGGGCAAAAGGTGGTTTTTTTTAAAAAAAAAAGCAATCACTTTCTTTGCTCATCCAGAAGAAGCAATTATTTATCTATTAACGTTTATCATCCAATGGCAGCAATTCAGTCACGTCTTCAGGCTCCACTTCTTTTTTTTTTTTTTTTTTTTTAGATTTTATTTATTCGTTTTTCAGAGAGAGAGGAGAAAGAGAGAGAGAGAGAAGGGGGAGGAGCAGGAAGCATCAACTTCCATACTTGCCTTGACCAGGCAAGCTCAGGGTTTCGAACCGGCAACCTCAGTGTCCCAGGCCGATGATTTATCCACAGGCAGCAGGAATATCTTGAAAGGAATCTTTTTTCCTTTCTGAGCAGTACATCTTAACAGTATCTCAAAATATTCAGGAAACCACGTTGTTAACAGATGTGCTGTGCTCTGGGCTTTATTGTTCCACTTCTAGAGCACAGGCAGAGTCGATTTCGCAAAATTCTTAAGGGCCCTAAGATTTTTGGAATGGTAAGCGAGCACTGGCTTCAATTTAATGTCACTAGTTGTGTTAACTTCACAATAGAGTCTGCCTGTCCTTTGAAATCTTTGAGCCCAGACATTGACTTTCTTCTAGCTATGAAGGTCCTAGATGGCATCTTCTTCCAACATAGGACTGTTTCATCTACATTGAAAATCTGTGGTTTAGTGTAGCCGCCTCCAGTAATTATCTTTGCTGATCTTCTGAATAACCTGCTGCCTCCCCTGGCACTATTATGTTAGGGAGACGGCTTCTTTCCTTAAACCTCATAAACCAACATCTGCTAGCTTCAGAATTTTTTTCTGCAGCTTCCTCACCTCTGTCAGTCTTCACAGAATTGAAGAGGGTTAGGGCCCCGCTCTGGATTAGGCTTTGACTTAAGGCAGGGGTCGGGAACCTATAGCTCGCAGCCAGATGTGGCTCTTTTGATGGCTGCATCTGGCTCGCAGACAAATCTTTAATAAAAAAAATAATGTTAAAAATATAAAAACATTCTCATGTATTACAACCCATTCATTTCCTACCGCTCATGTTCATGGTTGCAGGTGGCTGGAGCCAATCACAGCTGTCCTCCGGGACAACACCAAATTTTTACTGGATATTGCACAACGTACACAGGTCGTTGTATGGCTCTCACGGAATTACATTTTAAAATATATGGCGTCCGTGGCTCTCTCAGCCAAAAAGGTTCCCGACCCCTGACTTAGGGAATGTTGTGGCTGGTTTGATCTATCCAGACCTCTCACACTTTCTCCATGTGAGTGACAGGCTATTTCGCTTTCTTATCACTCATGTGTTGATTGGAAAAGCACTTTTAATTTCCTTCAACGACTTTTCCTTCGCATTCATACTTGTTTGTTTGGTACAAGAAGCCCAGCTTTCAGACTATCTTGGCTTTTGGCAAGCCTTCCTCACCAAGCTTAATCATTTCTAGCTTTTGATTTAAAATGACAGACAGGAGATTCTTCCTCCCTCTTGAACACTTACAGGCCATTGTTGGGTTATTAATTGGCCTGATTTCAATATGGTTTGTGTCTCAGGGAATAGGAGGGCCTGAGGAGATGGGGAGAGATACGAGAATGGCCGATTGGTGGAGCATTGAGAACACACACATTTCTTTTTTTTTTTTTTTTTTTTAATTTTTCTGAAGTTGGAAACGGGGAGGCAGTCAGACAGACTCCCGCATGCGCCTGACCGGGATCCACCCGGCATGCCCACCAGGGGGCGTTGCTCTGCTGCGACCAGGGCCATTCTAGCGCCTGAGGCAGAGGCCATGGAGCCATCCTCAGCACCCGGGCCAACTCTGTTCCAATGGAGCCTTGGCTGCAGGAGAGGAAGAGAGAGACAGAGAGGAAGGAGAGGGGGAGGGGTGGAGAAGCAGATGGGCGCTTCTCCTGTGTGCCCTGGCCGGGAATCAAACCGGGGACTCCTGCACGCCAGGCTGACGCTCTACCACTGAGCCAACCGGCCAGGGCTCTTTTTTTTTTTTAAAGATTTTATTTATTCATTATAGAGAGGGGAGAGAGAGAGAGAAAAGGGGGGAGGAGCAGGTAGCATCAACTCCCATGTGTGCTTTGACCAGGCAAGCCTAGGGTTTTGAACTCGCAACCTCAGCGTTTCCAGGTTGACACTTTATCTAGTGCGCCACTGCACGTCAGGCCGAGAACACACACATTTCAATTAAGTTTGCTGTCTTATACGAATGTGGTTCCTGGCACCCCAAAACAATTAATTACAATGGTAACATCAGAGAGCACTGATCACAGATCACCAAGACAAAAATAATAATGATGAAAAAATCTGAAATATTGTGAGAATTACCAAAATATGACACAAAGACATGAAGTGAGCAAATACCATTGGAAAAATGGTGCTGACAGACATGCTTGAGGAAGGACTGCCATGAACCTTAGATTGTAACAAACACAGTGCCTGTGAAGCACAATAATGCAGAAAGCAATGAAACAAGGTGCTTAGAAAGTATTTAGAAAGTAACTTGACCAAGGAGTTGAAATACTTGCACAATGAACACTACAAAGCATTGCTGAGAGAAATTTAAAAAGACATACTTAAATAAAAACACATTTCATGTTATGGACAGGAAGACTTAACATACTAAGATGTCAATACTACTCAAGTGATCTACAAAGTCAATTCAATCCCTATCGAAATCTAAAGACACTTTTTTCAGAAACAGAAAAATGCATTCTAAAATTCATATGGAATTTCAAGAGACATTGAGTAGCCAAAAGTCATAAAAAGAACAAAACTGGAGGATACATGTCTTAACTTCAAAACTTACTCAAAGCACAGTAACCAAAACTGTACTGGCATAAAGACAGACATGCAGACCCAGGAAATAGAATAGTTTGTTCAGAAATAAGCCCTCACAGCCTGACCTGTGGTGGTGCAGTGGATAAGGCGTCGACCTGGAAATGCTGAGGTTGCCGGTTCGAAGCCCTGGGCTTGCCTGGTCAAGGCACATATGGGAGTTGATGCTTCCTGCTCCTCCCCCCTTCTCTCTCTCTTCCCCTCTCTCTCTCCTTTCTAAAATGAATAAATAAATAAATAAATAAATAAATAAGAAATAAGCCCTCACAGACATAGTCAAATGATTTTTGACAAAGGTGCCAAGGCCATTCAATGGAGAAAGGACTTTCTTTTCAACAAATGGTTCTGGGAAACTGAATAGCCACATGCAGAAGACTGAAGTTGAACCCTTACCTAATATAGATGTGAAATACTCAAAACGGATCAGGGAACTAAATGTAAGACCTAAAACAGTAAAACTCTTAAAAGAAAATAGGATAAACTTTCATGGCATTGGATTTAGCTATGAGTTCTTGGATATGACACCAAAGGCACAGGTAACAAAAGAAAAAATTAGAAAACTTAGACTTCATGAGAATTTTAAAACCATGTACATCAAAAGACACTATCGAAAGAGTAAAAAGGCATCTCACAGAATGGGGGAAAATATTTGCAAGTTGTTTATCTGATAAAGGTTTAATATCCAGAATACATAGAGAACTCTTAAAACTCAAGACAAGATAGAACAATCCAATTAAAAGTGAGCAAAATTTCTTTTTTGTTTTGTTTTGTTTTGTTTTTAAGATTGTATTTATTTATTATAGAGAAGGGGGGGAGGAGCAGGAAGCATCAACTCCCATATGTGCCTTGACCAGGCAACCCCAGGGTTTTGAACCGGCAACCTCAGTATTTCCAGGTTGACGCTTTATCCACTGCGCCACCACAGGTCAGGCAAGCAAAATTTCAATAGACATTTTCCCAAAGAAAATAGACAAATGGCCAATAATCACATGAAAAGTTTCTCAACACCACTAATCATTAGTGAAATGCAAATCAAAACTACAATGAGATTCCACCTCATGCCCATTAAGATAGCTACTGTCAAAAAACAGAAACAAGAGTTAGTGAGGACGTGGGGAAATCAGAACCTTTGTGCACTACTGGGGGAAGGTAAAACGGCACTGCCACTGTAGAAAACAGTATGGCCACTACTCAGAAAATTAAAAACATAATTACCACAAGAATCTAGCAATTCATTTCTGGATATATACTCAAAAGAACTGAAAGCAGGATCTCAAAGAAATATCTGTATACCCATGTTCACCCCAGCATTATTCAATGATAGCTAAAACAGGCAAGCAACCCAAGTTGCCCGCATCCATCAAGACAAAATGGAGTATGCAGATACAGTGGAGTATTACTCAGCCTCAGACAGGAAGGAAATCCTTCCATATGGTACAACATGGGTAAACCTTGAGGACATTATGCTTAGGAAATAAGGCAGTCACAAAAAGACAAACGGATTCCACTTACACGAAATACTTAGAGTAGTCAAAATTATAGAGACAGAAAGTAGATGGAGATTGCCAGGGGCCAGTGGGAAATCCAACTAGGGGAAAGGAGAATAGGGAATTAGTGTTTAATGGGTAGAGAGTTTCAATTTTACAAGAAAACAGTGCCCTTGCTGGCTATGCCAAGGTTGTGGGTTCGATCCCCAGTCAAAGTACATACAAGAATCAACCAATGGAAGTGGAATGACAAATTGATTTTTTCTCTGTCTCTCTCTAAGAAAGAAAAAAGAAGATGATTATAGCTACGGGGTTGGATGGTGACAAAGGCTGTAATACCATTTGAATGTATTTAACACTACTGAAACTGTGTATTTAGAAATACATAAAATGATAAATTTTAGATTAAGTGTATTTTATTACAATAAAGAAAAAAGATTTGTGCCATTCACAGTATATAATTTCTTTTTTTTTATTATTGATTTTTTAGAGAGAGAATGAGGAGCATCAACTCATAGTTGCTTCACTTTAGTTGTTCACTGATTGCTTCTCATACGTGCCTTGACCCAGCAAGACCAGGGTTTTGAACCCATGACCTCAGTGTCCTGTGTTGATGCTCTATCCACTGTGCCACCACAGGCTAGGCTGTAATTTATTTCTTAATTACAAAGTGCATAAAAAGAAAAATCAGTTCCTCAGGTGGATTATAAATCTAAATGCAAAGGCTAATGAAAATATAACATATAAGAATACTTCATGAGCTTGAAATCAGGAAAGATTTCTTAAACAGAGGCAGAAAGTACTAATCCTGAAGAAAAAGATAAATTACACTACATTAAGAATTAAGGACATCTGTTCATCAAGACATCATTATGCGAGTAAAAAGTAAGACAGAGAGGGAGAAGTTGTATGTATCAAGCTTGCAACCAGACGATATTAAGAAGTCCTATTAGCCTGACCTGTGGTGGTGCAGTGGGATAAAGCATAGACCTGGAACACTCAGGTCGCTGGTTCAAAACCTTGGGCTTGCCTAGTCAAGGCACATATGGGAGTTGATGCTTCCTGCTCCTCCCCCCTTCTCTCTCTCTCCTCTCTCTCTAAAAATCAATAAATAAAATATTAAAAAAAAAAAAGAAGTCCTATTAGTCAGTGAAAGAGAAAACCATCAA
The DNA here is from genome assembly GCF_036850995.1 of Saccopteryx leptura. Lineage (NCBI taxonomy): Eukaryota > Metazoa > Chordata > Mammalia > Chiroptera > Emballonuridae > Saccopteryx > Saccopteryx leptura. The sequence continues at coordinate 1,173,919 of NC_089507.1, forward strand.
TATAAAAATGGGTACAAAATTTGGGCAGATCCTTTACCAAAAAGAAACTATGAACAGCTACTGATGATATGAGAAGCTATCCAACCTCATTAATAACAAGAAAAATAGAAACCAAAATCGTAATGAGATACCATTACATCCTCACCAAAATGAGGATGAGGAGACGCGATGACAGGATGCTGTGTACACGGCTGGCGGGTGCGACTTGGGAAAGCAGTTAGCTGAGCAATACCATCCCCATGGCCCCTGACTCCCAGCGGCCCAACCCTGCTTTATACCCCAGGGAAGCACGTGCTCGGGCCCCCGACACACACTCAAGGGCGCTGCGTAGCTCCTAACGACTGCAAACTGGAACCAACCGAGATGCCTCTCAACAGCGGGACAGAGTTGTGCGATGGAAGACCACAGTACCAATGACACGAGCATAGCTGAGGCTGAGACCTGGAGGCTGAGGGAAAGTGGTCGGGCACAACTATTAACTTGTAGTTCAAAAGGAAAACAAAAACATATGGTTCAGGCACTGAATGCAGACACTGTAATGAAAAGCAACAATGCAATGACTCCAAACGTCAGGATGAGCTACTACACTGGGGGCAGCAGACGGGGGTTCTGATGGGGAAAGGGCACCCAGGGCTTCTGAGAGTTCTATGCTCTGACCTAGGAGATGGTTATACCCCAGTTTTCTTTAAATGGAACATTTTAATGAATCTTTTCATGCATCTTTATGCATCCCTCTGTATTTTATTTTTATTTTTCATCTTTAGAAAGTTGTGTTTTTGCTTTTTTAAAGAATCTAAGAAACCCATTAATTCCCCTTACCAAACTATAGGGGGCAATGTCCTTACAAGAACCCAATTTAAGAACGTCACTGAGGATCCATTAAGCCTGGTTCACACTCACGTGGGGAGCAACCAGAAACAATGTGTGTTTAACCCTTTCCCCTGCGTGGTCCCCCTCTCGGCATCAGAGAGAGGAACAGATCAACATCGCTCCCGGGAGAAGACTAATAATACAAAGGGTCTCAATCATAACCTACCCCAAGAAGTGCTGAGGTCCTCTCCAAGTCATCCTTGTTCACCTGAATGCTCTGGCTTTCCATCACTGGGGGCCAAAAACCAAAGCAGATAAAATTTGCGTCAATGACTCATTCCTGTGAAAGACGGCAGGGCAGGGAGCAAGCCACACTCCCTAAAGGAGACAATAATGACAGCACCCGCTGCAAGCATACACTGGTAAGGGGTCCCTTAGGGTCAGTATTCAAGCCCGGCCGTGGTGGCAGTGGGCATGGGGACACGCACTGGCCAGGCACACTCTGGACAGAAAGGTTGCCCCTGCCTGTGAGATTGCTGGGCTCTGATCTGCTCTCCTGTACCCCGCAGGACCTGGACAGAGTCGGGGCTGAGAAGCCACAGTCAAAGAGATTCTTGCCACAGTTCCTCTTGGGGGCTCTCACAAACAGTTAAAGGACAGCACACCAGGACCCGACAACTGCTGACATGTACAATCCACACTGCTGCTCTCAGGAGCCAGGGAGTCAGGAGGAGGGTGGTCCCTTGGCCAGGGCACCCAGAATGTGGCACACAGACAATACAGAAAAGATGTCATACAACCAAAATGTCAGAAACTGCTGAACCCTCTCCACCAAGAGGTGACATGGTCCAAGCACTCTTGTCACAGAAAGGGAAAATACAGAGCTTGTTACCCCTCCTCAGTGCCCGGTGGGATGCTCTACTTACCCCTAAGTAACAGAATCACAGTCAGTCCACACAAGGTAAAGAATTCTCTAGAAAGATGAGTATACATAATCTTTACAGTAGCTTACCTGCCAAAATTGGTATCAGAGGGAGCTCCAAAGTACAAAATAGTTGCCACAGACCATAAACCTGTTTCATAGGAAGAAATATCGATGTCACTTTTAAAGGATTATTTCTACCTGCACTGGGCTGAGCCAGATTTCAGGCACTCCCGCAGTGGACAGAGTTGGCTTCCCACCCAACAGCCTCTCCTCTCCTGGCCCCCTTCCTAGTAAAAGTCCCGTTTCCTTCAAGTGTCCTACTGTATTTACCAAGACCTGGTAGGGATATCTGGAAATAGGACAAGACACCCTACTCCCAATTCCCTTTAATTTTTTTAATTTTTAAGTGATTTAGGTACGTATTTATGAACGTTTAGGCTTCCATTTTAATTTCAGAATAGGTTAACTAAATTTCCAAAAGTTTGACTAAATTTTTCATTGACTTCATAGATAAATGTGAGAAGTGAGATCTTTATATTGGGTCATGTCCACCCAAAGCGTGAAACACCTCTGCATTTTTCAGAACGCCTCCCACGCTCTCTCCCAGAGTCTCCATCCCTTTTCTTCCTGCCTGCTGCCAGCTGAGGGTCCTTGGCCTCATCTGTTCTCCCACGACCCTCACGTTCTCGACCTGCCCCTGCAGGCCCCTTTCTGCCCTGCTAACGCCCTCCAGGCCGCACCACCTGGGCTCCTTCTCTGCTCTCTGGGTGGCGGGAGGAGAGAGAAGTGGGGTTCCTCTTGTCACCTGCCTGCAGCCCAGCCGCCCACAGTGTATGGCTGGCTGTACTCCTCTGCCTGCAGCCACAGCTTCTGCTGTGGCCACTATAGGGCCACTGCTCTCCCAGGTCCTGGTACCATCTGGTTCTTCAAGCCCAGGGGTGGGAAAGCTTCTAGTCAGCACTATCCCTGGAGGCTTCTACATTCTGGGCTGAGAAGCCTGCCTATGCCTATACACAGTCCCTTCATTCAACTCTTCTTGATTAAATGCCCTCCACTTCCCAATGGGATAGAGTGAAGCTGTGTCCGTTCCACCATTAACTAAAATTACTCTCAGCTTTGATGTTGACGGCAACATTAGAAACGTTCCCATTGAATTGGAGGCTTTTAAAAAGTGTTACAATTGTGGCTAACCTATAGAAAATATTTTAAAAACTTCAGGTCATATCATCTGGACTGCCCCTTTATGAGTGATGTAGGTTAACCTGGCCTTAGAACTCAATGTTTTCTTTCCTGCCCATTGGAGACAGTCTGGGCATTGCTTCCTGTGAGCACGGATGCCAATGACACACAGCTGGATGACCAGTGCAGAAGAGCACCTGTTCACAGAAGTGATAAAATGCCTTACCTTCAGCTGAGAGCAAAGGTCCATCGTAAGCCTGTAGAGTATCCTCAGATTCGCACATACATTCTGATTCTTTCAAAGACCAAAAGAATAAAAAATTAGGCAAACATGGCAGCAAAAATCATCACAATCTAGGAAGTGGCACAACTCACAGAAATGCTTACAAGCTAGGTCACACATGTCTTTCCATGGCAGGCATCACATATATGTGGCATCACCCATCACTTCAAGTCGACAAGTTCAATACTACAGAGTGTACTTATTTTTTTTAAGATGAGAGAGGGAGAGATAGTGAGGAAGACTCCCCTATGCACCCTGACTGGGATCCACCTGGCAACCCTGTCTGGGGGTTGATGCTCAAGTATTGAGCTATTTTTAGCACCCAAGGCTGTCATGCTCCAACAGAGCTATCCTCAGTACCTGAGGCTAAGCTCAAACCAGTTGAACCACTGGCCATGGGAGGGGAAGAGGGACAGAGGAGGCAGTGGGGGAGAAGCTGATAGTCGCTTCTCCTGTGTGCCTTGACTTGGAATCAAGCCTGGGATGTCCGTACACCAGGCCGACGACCTATTCACTGAGCCACCAGCCAGGGCCCAGAACGTACTTCTTAATGAGCAAATGCAAGCTACCTATGGTTTTTTTTGTTTGTTTGTTTTTTTCTTTCTTTTTTTTTTTTTTTTTTCCATTTTTCTGAAGCTGGAAACAGGGAGAGACAGTCAGACAGACTCCCGCATGCGCCCGATCGGGATCCACCCAGCACGCCCACCAGGGGCGACGCTCTGCCCACCAGGGGGCGATGCTCTGCCCATCCTGGGCGTCGCCATGTTGCGACCAGAGCCACTCTAGCGCCTGGGGCAGAGGCCACAGAGCCATCCCCAGCGCCCGGGCCATCTTTGCTCCAATGGAGCCTCGGCTGCGGGAGGGGAAGAGAGAGACAGAGAGGAAAGCGCGGCAGAGAGGTGGAGAAGCAAATGGGCACTTCTCCTGTGTGCCCTGGCCGGGAATCGAACCCGGGTCCTCCGCACGCAAGGCCAACGCTCTACCGCTGAGCCAACCGGCCAGGGCCCAAGCTACCTATCGTTTGACACTTTCTTCTCAATCCAATTTTTTTCCTCGTTCTATAGGCAATGAGCCACAAAGAAGCCAAGTGTCCAAAGTATAAAGATTACATGGTGACAAAGACAGGAGGATGCAGCCCTGGCCTCTGGGCTCCCGCAGTCTCCATCCCCCACGAGCGAGCAGAGCAGCCACGCTGCCACACTCCACAGGCACTCTCCAGTCTTCCCTGGGTGACACACACACACAGGGTCTGGGAGGGGGACAGACAGTGTCTGTGTTCAACTGACAAACAGGTTGGTGGCATGAGTCTTAGCCCCTGACCCCAGTCTAATTCTCCCCCCTCACCCCGAGCCCTGGCATCTGCCACGTGACGGCCCCGACTACAGGCTAGTCAGACGCGCGTCCCTGTCCAAGGCCCCATGGGGGAGACAAGTCCTGCATGTAAGGCAGGTTAGCTACACACACGTGGGCATGTTTCCTGTCAGACCTGGGCGTGGCTCCCGTGAATGTCTGGGCAGGGGTCGCTAGGAGCTCATCCACCTGAATGAGCTTATTGTATAGAACCGAAAGTGCTGCAACTACAAGCTGATGTCTCTCATCTCTCTCCCTTTCTGTCTGTCTCTGTCGCTCTCTCTCTGCCTCTCTCATTGAAAAATAATATTAATTAACTAATTAATTAATGGGCAGTGAGCTTCCGCACTTTCGACAGCGAGCCCATGAGACACAGACAGGGTATGAAATGAGGGCAGGAAGCAAGCCCCCAGCTCAGGGAGGCAGGCACAGCAGGCAGGCTCACACCGCCACCTGCTTTGCTCCCCAGGTTGCCACCCCCAACATCAGTGCCTCCACTGCCCTCAGCATGTTCTTCTAATCATGCATTTGATCCGCAGCTGTTAACTTTCACTGTGGATACCTAAAAGAAGTGGCCCAACCGTGGCCCCTGCTGCTCCCACTGGGACACCGAGACACAGACACTGCTGCGGGGCCGTCTGTTCTCCCTTGCTGGGCTCCAGGCAGGGTTCCAGAGCAGCGAGCGCCCTTGTGTGTCCAGCCAACAGCTCCTCGCGACCGGATGTCTCTCTAGAAGGCAGCTGAGGACAGAAGAGGGGCCGCCCCGGGCCCTCTGCTGTGGCTGCCACGTCACCAGCACTGAGAATTCATAAACAGACAGCTCTCTGCTTCCAGACAGGGGACTCTCTGACACCAGACACTCCATTTAGAAGGTCCCTCCGTGCATGGAGGGCCCAGGAACAGTTAGTTCCACAAAGGAACAGAAATGGCCCGTCCTGATTCATACCCTCTACCAGAAATGTCAAGGCAAACAGCATGTGTGATGAATAAGTAATAATGAATGCTGGCAACAATTTTTTACCACTGGACTGTCTCTGAAGTAGAAAGAGTTTCTAAAGAAAAAGTTAGGGCCGTATTAATGCTGATAAAATCTTATCAGAAAACAACTCACATTCGGAAAAAAAAAAAAAAGAAAACAACTCACCACAATACTTCTTGAGGAATTTTCATAGGTGCTTCTCACGTTAACTGTGATGGAGTTTTCAAGGTATTTTGCCACCAAATCTTCAAAAGAGGGTGCAGCATCAGTGGGATCTATAAGCCACGCAGCAATTCTAGGATCTAGTCCTACAAAACCAGCAACTGAAGAGAAAAAGCTCATTTAACCAGTCTAAAGTAATAAGAATTACGCATTTTTCGGCTTTTACAACAACGTTCTCAAGGTTCAAATTAGTGACCATATAGTATTAACATCCCCTCAAATTACAGAGCTAAGTACCAAAAGGTGTTCTGCTGGTAATAAGGAATTTCAATTTTATTTATTTATTTTGAGAAAGAGGACGGGAGAGAGAGCAGGAGGGAAAGAGGCACCACTTAGTTGTGTCATTGATCGCTTTCGTATGTGCTCTGACCGAGGCTGGAACCCGCAACCAGCAACCTCGTCGCTCCAGGGGTGATGCTCTGCCCACTGCGCCACCAGCTGGCCTCCACAAACCCCAGTTGCACAAGGCCAATCTCCATGGGAATTGATCCGAAATACCCAAAAGGGTAGAGACTCCAAACCAACCTGAAATTTGGATCTCTCAGAATGTTAAAAGAGATGCAAGTCAGAATCCTCAGCCATACCTCCTGCTTCCTCTTCTCCCCTCTCTCTCCCGCTCCCACGCCTCTCACTTCCCCGGGCACCTCTCCCCCTTCTCCTTCGCCCCTTCATATTCTCAGTGGCGTCTGTCAACATAACCACTCTTATTTACTTATTTTTATTTTTAGAAAGACAGAGAGAGGAAGGGAAGGAAAGGGGGAGGGGAGAGAGAGAGAGAGTGAGAGTGAAACGGAGAGGAAAGCATTCATTTGTCCCAATTATCTGTGCAATCACTGGTTGCTTCTTGTATGTGCCCTGCATGAGGACCGAATCCACAACCTTGATGTTTCAGAACAATCCTCCAACCGACTGAGCTAACCGGCCACAGCTCAACATAACCGCTCTTTAAATTTTCTCCTCTCCTCCTGCCTCTAGGGCTGGGCTGCCTTCACAGGCCACCGCTAGCCCTGCATGGCATCAGGGTACCCAGGGACCCAGTATCATGGGCAGAAGGCAGAGCGGTGAGGAGCTGCCTGAGCACACAGCATCAGGTTCTGGGGAGGGCAGGCAGGGAGTGTGAGGTCAAGACGCTGGACACGCTGGGCATGTGCCCTGACGTGAGGACATCTGGGAGACAGCTGGATATGTGAAAATAGCCAGTGACACCAGCCTGGGAGCCTGGGAGGTCATGTCCCCCCAAGTGTTAGTTTTCCTATCTAAAAACTGGGTGAAAAGAGTGCTGTGTATACATGTGAGACATATGTGAAGGTATTTTTTACAAAATAAGAATGATATTTTCTAAATAGGTACATTTTAGTACCAGAGTATTTTAGACACAGAGGGGGAGTTATAAAAGGCTGGGGAGCAAGTAAATTAAATTTGAACCCATAGTGATTGCTTTACAAGTTCTTTTAACATTTTGAATTGTGCTATATAAAAATATGGGTTTTGCCTTTAAACAAAACTGTAGTCTTAGATCACATCACACTAAATATATCTTCCAGCAACCTTTTATTTTGTGACAGAAACAGAGAGAGGGACAGATAGAAACAGACAGACAGGAAAGGAGAGAGATGAGAAGCATCAATTTCTCATTGCAGCTTCTTAGTTGTTCATCGATTGCTCTCTCAGATGTGCCTTGATGGGGGAGGTACGGGGCTACAGCAGAGCGAGTGACCCCTTGCTCAAGCCAGTGACCTTTGGGCTCAAGCTAGCTACCATAGGGTCATGTCTATGATCCCATGCTCAAGCCAGTGACCCCATGCTGACCCTGGTGAGCTTGGGGTTTCAAACCTGAGTCCTCTGCCTCCCAGTCCGACGCTCTATCCAATATGTCACTCTCTGGTCAGGCTCTTCTTGCATCCTTCAGTGTTTGTTTTTCAACCACCGGTCTGCTGGAAATTTCATGCTGGTCCATGAAAGAGTTAACCACCCTGATGTTGTATGAAGATTATGGACCCAATCAATGGTTATTGACTCTATAATCGTCATACAACATCAGGGTGGTTCACTCACAGACCAGCATGTAACTTCTGGCGGAAGGCCAGTCTGCAGACTGGCCGTTGGAAAACACTGGTCTAAGAGATTTCTATATCACGACTTTTTTGTTTGCTGTCTGGGAAGTCTCTTATGCTGGCAGATTTGGAACTCTGGATGACAAAGTAGGCAGTCATTCTGGCTGCCTGCCATCCAAGCCAACTAAGCGTGACTTTATATGACATTGTCTGGTAATGCTAACTGACCCAGCAGGGCTTTGTAAATTCTATTTGCCTTTCTAAAGGCCTAATGTTCCAAAATTAAGTGTTCTTATCACTATACATTTTTGAAAATGCTTGGGAAAAGTCTGACAGTGCTGGAATGGTCTGGGGCGGGTCTCTATAAATTCTTGTAACTAATAAATTGAAGCCTACCAGGACAAACTCCACACTGGGGAGAAAATGCCAGTAGTTGAAAAAAAATGCCAACAAACCAGATTTTAAATAAGGTAACAACATTTAAGAAGTAGGCCCTAGCCAGCTAGCTCGGCGGTAAAGTGTTGGCCCAGCATTTGGAAGTCCTGGGTTCGATTCCCTGTCAGGGCACACAGGAGAAGCGCCCATCTGCTTCTCTACCCTTCCCCCTCTCCTTTCTGTCTGTCTCTCTCTTCCCCTCCTGCAACCAAGGCTCCCACTGGAGCAGAGTTGGGCACTGAGGATGGCTTCATGGCCTCCACTTCAGGCACTAGAATGGCTCCAGTTGCAACAGAGCAATGGCCCAGATGGGCAGAGCACCTTCCCGCTGGTGGGCATGCCAGTTAGATCCTAGACAAAAGAATGTGGGAGTCTGTCTCTCTGCCTCCCCACTTCTCACTTCAGAAAAATACAAAAAAAAAATACCCCACACAAAAAAATTAAGAAGTAATAAATTCTATGAAAAATAAATTAGCATTACAAATATTTAAAAATTAGGTAACTTAGAAAGAAATTGAATAAAGCATAAAAGAATTCAGAAAAGGGCCTGACCAGGCGGTGGCACAGTGAATAGAATGTCGGAGTGGGATGCCAAAGACCCAGGTTTGAGACCCCGAGGTCGCCAGCTTGAGCTCAGGCTCATCTGGTTTGAGCAAAGGCTCACCAGCTTGGATCCAAGGTCGCTGGCTTGAGCAAGGGGTTATTCTGTCTGCTGAAGGCCCGTGGTTAAGGCACATATGAGAAAGCAATCAATGAACAACTAAGGTGTCGCAATGCGCAATGAAAAACTAATGATTGATGCTTCTCATCTCTCTGTTCCTGTCTGTCTGTCCCTGTCTGTCCCTCTCTCTGACTCTCTCTCTGTTAAGAAAAAAAAAAGAATTTAGGAAAGAGAAATAAAACAAAAAAAATTTTTTTTTTTTTGTATTTTTCTGAAGCTGGAAACGGGGAGAGACAGTCAGACAGACTCCCGCATGCGCCCGACCGGGATCCACCCGGCACGCTCACCAGGGGCAACGCTCTGCCCACCAGGGGGTGATGCTCTGCCCCTCCGGGGTGTCGCTCTGCCGTGACCAGAGCCACTCTAGCGCCTGGGGCAGAGGCCAAGGAGCCATCCCCAGCACCCGGGCCATCTTTGCTCCAATGGAGCCTCGCTGTAGGAGGGGAAGAGAGAGACAGAGAGGAAGGGGGGGGTGGAGAAGCAAATGGGCACTTCTCCTATGTGCCCTGGCCGGAAATCGAACCCGGGTCCCCCGCACGCCAGGCCGACGCTCTACCGCTGAGCCAACCGGCCAGGGCCAACAAAAAATTTTAGAAACAAAAATGTTCAGCCCTGGCCGGTTGGCTCAGTGGTAGAGCGTCGGCCTGGCAAACAGGAGTCCTGGGTTCGATTCCCGGCCAGGGCACACAGGAGAAGTGCCCATCTGCTTTTTCACCCTCCCCCTCTCCTTCCTCTCTGTCTCTCTCTTCCCCTCCCACAGCCAAGGCTCCATTGGAGCAAAGATGGCCTGGGCGCTGAGGATGACTCTGTGGCCTCTGCCTCAGGCGCTAGAATGGCTCTGATTGCAGAAGAACGACGCCCCAGATGGGCAGAGCATCGCCCCCTGGTGGGCATGCCAGGTGGATCCCGGTCAGGCGCATGTGGGAGTCTGTCTGCTTCCCCGTTTCCAACTTCATAAAAATACAAAAAAAATTAATGTCAGAAAAGATCAGAGCATCAGGTGTTTGATGGCTACAAAAAAAAAAATGTTCAGAAATAAAAACTGGCAATACACAAAAGCAGGTAAATGTAATAGATAATGCCCTAAGTAAAAAGGAAAATGGAAAAGAAGAATATTTTCTTAAATCAAAAAGAAATAAAGAGATTGAAAATAGATCCTAGATCAAGTGTTAAATATGAACGATAGACAAGAAAGGTTAGCATATGAAATAGAAGTTCAAACATCTCAAAAAAGATAATGAACCAACATGATGTAGCTAGAAGGACACATGACCATTTAGGGTTATAGAGTTAGGGTCAGGGTCAAAGTCAGGGTTACGAAGCAGCTTTGCCCTCTTTAAATCCAGCACGAATCTGATCCAGCCTCTGGATCGAGCTACCAAGTTACAGAAACTAGAGGAGAGAGAAGAGCATGGTAATTGGCAAGAAGAGGATGTAATTGCAAAGCCCAGACTGTGGGAAATCCTGCAGGACGGACAAGCTGGTTCCATCAACAGTGACAAAATAATTGCAAGGACATAATACAGAGGGAGAAAACACACAGGTTAGAAGAGACTTAAGAAATACATAATACCGCCTGACCAGGCAGTGGTGCAGTGGATAGAACGTCGGACTGGGATGCAGAGGACCCAGGTTTGAGACCCCAGGGTCGCCAGCTTGAGTGCGGGCTCATCTGGTTTGAGCAAAGCTCACCAGGATGGACCCAAGGTCGCTGGCTTGAGCAAGGGGTTACTCGGTCTGCTGAAGGCCCACAGTCAAGGCACATATGAGAAAGCAATCAATGAACAACTAAGGTGTTGCAACGAAAAACTTATGATTGATGCTTCTCATCTCTCTCCGTTCCTGTCTGTCTGTCTGTCCCTATCTATCCTTCTCTCTGACTCTCTGTCTCTGTAAAAATAAATGAAATACATAATACCTATCCCAGGTATGGCTCTCAATTCAAACTGTAAAAAACAAAGACAAACAAAAATATTTAAAGACAAATGCGAAGTATGAACACTGACTGGATATCTAATAATATTAACAGATTATTGTTCATTTGGGGGGAGATAATGATGACAGTGTCATCTTAAAATGAAATCTTCACCTGACTTGTGGTGGCGCAATGGATAAAGCATTAACTTGGAACGCGAGGTCACCAGTTCACAACCCTGGGCTTGCCTGGTCAAGACACAGATGGGAGTTGATGCTTCCTGCTCCTCCCCACTTCTCTATGTCTCTCTCCCCTCTCTCTAATAAAATGAATAAACTAAAAACATATATAAAAAAAAAAGAAAAACCTTCTAAAAAAATAAATCTTCCTATTTAAGTCATATGATTGAAATATTTACAGATTAATCATATGATGCTCTGAGATTTTCTGTGAAATAACCCAGGGGACAGGGCTTTGGAAATGTGGGGAGTTAGAGGAAAGGAGACTGGATGGACACAGTGAAAATTGCTGAAATTGGGTGATGTTGTTCTGTCATTTTCCAATACCCCCTCTGATGCTGGTTGTGTGTGGTTTCCACACCACATTTCTCCAGTTGTCTGTGGGTGCCAGTTCACTTCTGACACTGACTGCCTGGGGTTGGTTCAGACCCTGCACATTTCAGGGCTCAGCCCCACAAGACTTCCCGCTTCAGGACTAGTCCCAAGTCCTGGACTTCCCTTTTCTCTGCGCAGCCAATCAGCTGTAACTTACCATGCTTCCAACTGCCATCATCCCCCCAAAACTGCAGCACTGTTTTCACAAAATCCTTAGCATCAAAACAAATCACAGGACAGTTACATTTCAGTATCTGAGACAGCAGGTTCCTAGAAGATAGAAGAGAAATTCACTGATTGAGACTTTGAGAACTCTGACCTTGGAAACATATTAGCACTACTACTCCACTAACAGCTAGCTATCACTTACATAGTTCTCTGTGGTAGACATTCTTCTTCTAAGGGTTTTATAATACATGCATTAACTCAAAATTCCTGTGAGGCAGGTATGACTTGTATCTGCGTTTCACAGAGAATGAAGCTAAGATGTAGAGAAGCTAATTAACCCAAGGTCACACAGCGGTTCAGACAAAGCCCCATTACCTACAGACAAAGACCCAAGCTCATGAGCAGAGCATACATTATCTGGACTACTTATAGCCGGCCATCATGACTCTCCGGCCACCCACCAAACACTCTGCCCTCTGCTCACCCTGATTTCTCTTTCCTCCAATCACCGGATTCTGCTGTGTCCTCTCATCCTCGAGAGCCACTGCACATGCTGTGTTCCTGCCTAAAACCTTCCTCCCACCATTTCTGCAAACGGCTCAAGGGCTGTTCTCAGGACAGTCTGCCCAGACTGCCCAGGCAGGGCGCGGCCCTCTCCTGCGTTCCTTCTCCACTCCAGCCTACACCTCTGCAATTCACCTTGAAACATCACTCTCCCCCTCACATCACGAGCTCCTGAATAAGGGACTGCTGACAGTTCACAATGATCAAAGACTCTTCAAGTACAGACGGCACGCTACATGCTTCACAAGGATCGCCACATTGAAACCTCATCCCAGTCCAGCAGGCGGGCGCGAGGCCCGCTTTACAGACCAGGAAGCCAAGGCCCAGAGACGGGAAACAGCTCTGCCAGCACTAAGCACTGGGCAAGAAGCAAAGCGGAGGCCTGAGACCCAACCCAATCTTGCGGTGCTCAGGCCCACACTATGTACTCCCTTCACAGGACTGCATCCTGATAGGTAATGAGGGTCTTTTGAAACTAGGCTGAGGAAGAAGGAAACCAGGAACTCAGTTAGCTCTGCACAGGAACTTAACCTATAGTTACAGTGTGCTTGGCTGTGCTTGGCTTGCTTTCACAGACAGACATTTTTAAAAAGGCTTTTTATATTTTCTTTGCATTTCACCTTGGTTTCTCTTTAAGAGGGAGGTCGGGAGGGTAGGGAGGACACAGCGCCAACAGCACAGCTTCAGTCCGGCTCTGGGGGACTTGGGAGGGGTGCACAGGAGGAGAGAGGGGAGTGACTGTACCAGGGAGCAGAGCTGGTACAAGAGCTTCCTCTCACTCCCATGCTCCCGTACACTGGAAAGTCGGAAGTCCTTGGCAGGTCAGCTATGAACTACAATAGCTCCACTGAAAACAGATGCAGACTCGCTCATTTCTATCTTTTTTTTTTTTTTTTTTTTTTTTTGTATTTTTCTGAAGCTGGAAACGGGGAGAGACAGTCAGACAGACTCCCGCATGTACCGACCGGGATCCACCCGGCACACCCACCAGGGAACAATGCTCTGCCCCTCCGGGGCATCGATCTGTTGTGACCAGAGCCACTCTAGCGCCTGGGGCAGAGGCCAAGGAGCTGTCCCCAGCGCCCGGGCCATCTTTGCTCCAATGGAGCCTCGCTGCGGGAGGGGAAGAGAGAGACAGAGAGGAAGGAGAGGGGGAGGGGTGGAGAAGCAGATGGGCGCTTCTCCTGTGTGCCCTGGCCGGAAATCGAACCCGGGTCTTCTGCACGCCAGGCCGACGCTCTACCACTGAGCCAACCGGCCAGGGCCACTCATTTCTATCTTGATAAGACAAACCACTAAAAGAAGAACTTGTAAAGACAAAGTGGCTAAAACACCGTGTGTTTCATAAGTCAGTTATATAAGTCCATTCTGTCACATTTGCAAAACAAAAAGGCAGCCAGAGTGTGAAAAGACTAGATCTGAGTCTAAAAAAAATGGAAGCTTGAGTTGAAATCTCAAGACTGATTTATCACTGCTTCTCTGAGTCTGTTTCTTCGTCCTTAAAATGAAATTAATAAGCCTGACCACCTGACCTGCGGTGGTGCAGTGGATAAACATTGACCTGGAATGCTGAGGTCTCTGGTTTAAAACCCTGGGCTTGCCCTGTCAAGCCACATACCAAAAGCAACTACTACGAGTTGATGCTTCCCACTGCTCCCACTGCCTCTTTCTTTTTTTCTTATTTATTCATTTTAGAGGAGAGAGAGAGAGAGAGAGAAGGAGGAGGAGCAGGAAGCATCAACTCCCATTCATGCCTTGACTGGGCAAGCGCAGGGATTTGAACCGGCGACCTCAGCATTCCAGGTCAACGCTTTATCCACTGTGCCACCACAGGTCAGCCACTGCCTCTTTATCTTTCTCTCCTTTCTCTCTAAAATCAATAAATAAAATCTTTAAAAATAAAATAAAATAAAATGGAATTGATAAGCCCTAACACAGACAGTTAATGTTAAGATGAACAGAGCATGTATGTGAGAAGACCTTGCACAGGTGTTTAATAAATGTTACTAAATATATTTTATGCAAAAACTTATTTATTTAAATTCACTTTGAATCTCAAAGATGCTATTGTAGAATTGAAATTATTACTGCCAGTTGTATGGTACTTTAGGCAGTGTCTTCATATAATTGTCCTGGAACTTATAAAAATTAAACCTCAATACTCATTCATTGAATAATAACACAGGTTAAATATTTATTCAGCAATGCTCTGTGGCATTGTTCTTGGCTGTGGAGACACGAAAATGAACAAAACATGAAAATCTCTGCCTTCAGAGAGTTTTAGGGGTAAATGAAAACACAGTAAATGAAAACAACTAGGCAAGATACACAGAATGATGTTGGTGGTATTCTGGAGAGCTATGACGCAGGGAAGGGAGATAGAAATGTGTGTGGTGCTGAGAGGTGGGTCCTGCTTTAGACAGGGTGGCCCAGGGAAGACCTTGTGCTAGGGTAACACATAAGTAAAGACTTGAAGGACAAAGTGAACAAAAAGCCTAGTTGATGAGGAAAATTCTCTACAAAAAAGTTTAACCAACAAATGTGCTCATAAGTGTCAGAGTCCTATGTCTGTGGAGGCTCCCTCCAAGTCACACAGGCTGGGGTGAGTGCCTCGGACATTCCTGGAGAGAGCTTCACTATCAATAGGTTGGGACCCATGTAGCAATGACCCAAAACTCACCCAGAGCCCAGGAAGACCACGTGAGATGAAGGGCGAGGACCAGGCCCCACCTTCTCACCCTGAGCCTCCAGGAACTCCTGCTCTTCATGGCAGCAGCTTAGAGGAGCCCCGTGGGGAGCTAGCTGACCCTGAATGCAGAGGGCTAGGCACACAGCAAGTGGATGTCCTCACCCAAGGTGGCAGCCTCCGTCAGGTGGACACCACCACCAAAGAAACAGGGATGGGGGCACAGGCTCCAAACCACAAGACTTCTCAGGGTTGAGGAGGGGCAACAGAAGTGTCCTGTCTGTACTAAAATCCTAAGACGCTAGGAAGGCAGGTCCAAGTGAGACCTGTCTTATCTATTTTCACAGAAATAAGCTTTGAAATTAGCAGTACATTGGTGGTACTAAGGACAATTCACTGTTTAAAGGCACTGCTAACTCATTTTCTAATGCTGTGACTGAGTGACCAAGTCTGACGAGGACAATCATGTGGGACTCAGGCAGTGACAGTGGGTTTTCAGGCCTGGGGATGACACTTTCCTCACCAACTTCTTGTTGAGGTTTTGATTCAAATCCTGAGGCACGTTCCCACAGAAACTCTTCAGGGGCAAGAGGACCAGTGTTTAGAGCAGGGGTCCCCAAACTACAGCCCGCAGGCCACATGGGGCCGCCTGAAGCCATTTATCTGGCCCCCACCACACTTCCAGAAGGGGCACCTCTTTCATTGGAGGTCAGTGGGAGGAGCACAGGATGCAGATACGCCTGTGCAAAGCGTGGTGTCACTCACGTAGAGTACTACTTCCAGTGACGCGGGATGCACGCCTCACGGCTCCGGAATCACGTCATATCATTTGTTACGGTTGGCAGTGACAAATATGGAACTGGACATTGACCATCTCATTAGCCAAAAGCAGGTCCATAGTTCCCATTGAAATACTGGTCAGTTTGTTGATTTAAATTTACTTGTTCTTTATTTTAAATATTGTATTTGTTCCCATTTTGTTTTTTTACTTTAAAATAAGATATATGCACTGTGCATAGGGATTTGTCCATAGTTTTTTTTATAGTCCGGCCCTCCAACGGTCTGAGGGACAGTGAACTGGCCCCCTGTGTAAAAAGTTTGGGGATCCCTGGTTTAGAGGGTTCTGTCATTTAGACTATTTTATTTTCATGTGTGCATATAACACTAAAATTTAAATAATTAAAATTGAAGCTTGGGAAACTTTAAATCGGAAAAGCCAGGCATGTAAGTAGATATTAAGGTAATGAGTGGAAATTTCTTACCTGGCAAATTGATTATGTGCCTCTTGTTCTTGGCCCAAAGTAGGAGAGTACTCTGTTCTTATGTAGATACACAGATCACTGGGTGTGGAGCCTTTCTCCAGAACACAGCCTGAGGCCAAGGCGTCCAGAGGACCACTGCCTTCTTCCACATGGCTCTGTAGTAGTATCACAATTCCTTTTACAGAGGAAACTACCACCTGTGAAGACAAAATGAAATCAAGTTTCAATATTAAACATAGACGATACATTTAGTCAAGAAAGATGTGCCATGTTTTATATTTAAGAAGAGACAAAAGGCCTAACATTAAATTTGTCAATGAACATGTTACAAAATAAGATATACAAATGGCCAGTCAGCACATGAAAAGTTGCTCAACATCGTCATTTATCAGAGAAATGCAATTTAAAACCACAGTGAAACACCACATCACACCAGTTCAAATGGTTAAACTAAAAAAAGTCAGACAAGAATCAGCAAGGAGGTGGTGATTTTGGAACTCTCAGTATATTGCTGGCGAAATGAACAATGGTACCACCACTCTGGAAAACATTTTGCCACTTTCTTAAAAAACGGATTATGGACCAATCATTATCAATACCTTACCAATTGGGGGAGAAAGGAAGGCTTACAATCTTATTTCTAGCTCTCCCATCAAAATCGAATGCTAACAAATTTTGTTTCTTTTATGGTGCAAAAAAATCCCCCCAAAACAGAGAAACACCACACTATTTACTAACCTGGTCGGCTCTTAGCTGGGTTGAACCATCTTTATACAGCAGAGTTACCACCAGAGCTGCTGTCTGTTTGAGCATTTCAATCAGCTGTTTTTTCTCCAAATCATCCAAATACCCAATATCATAAAAATGGTTTCTGAATGCTCTTGAGTTCCCCGAACTTGGGGAGGCTTCCACTTCACCGGCATCTTCTTCTACTGCCATATGTTTACTTGTTTTCTCTGGTGAATTATGACATGTAATATGTTTTCTTTTAAGATTCATGCTTTCTTTATTTTCATTACTTATATATTTCTTTAGGAAATGTTCTCTTTTATGCTCCATTTTCTGTACAACTGAAGCCTCTGGTTTATTCTGTGGAATTAGACCCCTGGAAGACACCAGCGATCCGACGTTCTGTTTTCGGCCAGTGGACAGCTGACCTGTGAGTCTGATATTGGAGGACTGAGGAGAGAGCTGGACGGATGCACTTGATGTCTGGCTTGTGGAAGAATTAAGATCCTATAGAAACATGGAAAGTATTTTATTACCATATGGATTCACAAGACAAGAGTCTATAAACCAAACTAATTTCTGATAAAACTCATCTAAAGTGGGAAGACAGGTTCCATATTATCTAGGTCCAGCCTTCTAATGAAATGAAATATTTAGTGTCTTCTAGAGCAGTCACTTTTCCAACCCAGGCAGGAGCACGTATGTGAATCATGGGCTGGACCAGGCAGGAGTTCAGCAAGTCTGTAACCGCACCCGTGTGCTGGAATCGTGCAAGTAACGAGGGATGCCGGGGACGGGAGTAAGCTGCAGATGTAAGCTGCAGAAAACTGAAGGTTAATAACTTACAACTTCTAAGTAAAGGCCACTTATAGAGAAAATGAAATTGCCCCAACTATTGGATATGTCAATTTATCCACTAAAATTTTTTTAAAATACGGCTCATCTTCACTTCTCCGCGTTTTGGCTAAGATCAAATGTATGGCTCCGCAGCAATCCTCTTCTGGCTCAATCTAGCAACGTGCAACATTCATGTGTAGAATCACAGACTAACCGAGTGGGAGAAAAGTCATGTCTATCCATTTCATTATAGGACTCCTTTACCTCAAAATGCGATTTTTAATGTTCATTTTTCAGATGTTAATATACGCTGTGTGAACAACGGTATACTAACAGTACTTTTAAATAACTTTAAAAGAAAATGTTTTAACACTTGGTCATAGAATCACAGAAAATTTCAATTTATACTCATTTTTATTGCAGAAAAATATTAACATGGTTTTCAAGAAAAAAATTTCCAAGCATAAAATTATATTAAAAATTCTGTGGAGGTGTATACAAGAAAAAGCGTTCATGGAGGGGAAAAAAAGTATAAAAATTCAGACTGTTGAAGAATATCTTGCTGAAGTATTTTTTAAAGGAATGATTATGGATATCAAGTTACCAGAGTACAGTGTACAGTGTGTATTTAGATTTTAGTGGCTATATTCTAGATCAGGGGTCCCCAAACTTTTTACACAGGGGGCCAGTTCACTATCCCTCAGACTGTTGGAGGGCTGGACTATAAAAAAAACTATGAACAAGTCCCTATGCACACTGCACATATTTTAAAATAAAAAAAACAAAATGGGAACAAATACAATATTTAAAATAAAGAACAAGTAAATTTAAATCAACAAACTGACCAATATTTCAATGGGAACTATGCTCCTCTCACTGACCACCAATGAAAGAGGTCCCCTTCCGGAAGTACAGCGGGGCCGGGTAAATGGTCTCAGGGGGCCGCATGTGGCCTGCGGGCCGTAGTTTGGGGACCCCTGTTCTAGATAATGATATAATGGTTTTTAAAATGTCAACAGTATCGCCTGACCAGGCAGTGGCGCAGTGGATAGAGCATCGGACTGGGATGCAGAAGACCCAGGTTCGAGACCCTAAGGTCGCCAGCTTGAGAGCGGGCTCATCTGGTTTGAGCAAAAGCTCACCAGCTTGAGCCCAAGGTCGCTGGCTCAAGCAAGGGGTTACTTGGTCTGCTGAAGGCCCGCAGTCAAGGCACATATGAGAAAGCAGTCAATGGACAACTAAGGTGTTGCAATGCGCAATGAAAAACTAATGATTGATGCTTCTCATCTATTCGTTCCTGTCTGTCCCTGTCTATCCCTCTCTCTGACTCTCTCTCTCTGTCTCTGTAAAAAAATAAAAATTAAAAAATTAAAATGTCAATAGTATCAACACCAGAAATCATGTCCTATGAAACTTAAAATCTGTGATGAACCTTGTGAATGTCAACTTAAAAATTCTTTTGAGAGAAAGAAAGCAAACAAGATTTGAAGACCTCTGCCTCAGGAATCCAGGCAGCACAGCTTGAATACCATGGAAAGAGAGCATTTCCATTCACTTACTAAGGACTGCATAGTTCTTTTTCTGCCAACGATGCCTCTCCCTCCACTGCGGGGGTAAATTATCATCCTAGCAACCCAGGGACAGGTCCTATTTTTCGACAGGGGGTTTATATTAGATTAAGGTGGACTGGGATTTGAACACTGGTGGTTTGCTTCCCAGTGCATATCCTTAACCACTACGCTGCCTCCACCACTCACTGTTTCATGTACAGGCCTTCGGTGATATGATCTCTCCCGTCTCTCCCTTCAAGCCAAAACCATGTAACTCACCTGCTGTGAATGTGATACCCTTTCCTCTTGAACTTCTCTTTATTTCCACTACCCTCAAAGTTCCAAGCTCTCTTCCCTTAACCTGAAAAGTTTTCTCAAAAGTCCTTCCCCACTCTCTAAAGGCTGACCCATCTCCTAACCATCCTTTAGATCTCTACTCAGATATAAGTTTCATAACTGTAAGAAAGACATCCCAGACTCCTCTCCCTACCACCACCCAGAAAAAAACAAATTGAAACAGCACGAAGCCTGGGTTAGAGGTCTCTCCTACTGTTCCCAAAACACTCAGAACTGACTTCTATACTGGCACTTAATGACACCGCATGGTAGAGACCCTCTGTACTTCTCCCTCCTCCTCTCCCCTCATACGAACTAAACCAAATGCTGCTGGAGAACAGGAGCTCCTTCACACACACTCTTCTAACCCATCGTACCCACAGTGTCTGGCATACAGCAGACATTAAATAAGTATCTGTTGAATAAGTAAAGGTTATCTGTTAAAAATTATTCATATCTGTAATGATTTACCTTTTTTCCCAGTGCTTGATTCTTCCCATCCTCAAGTAGTATGGAATATGAAGATTTAACACTGGATTTGTTTACCACTTCTGCAGCTTTTAAAAACACAAAAAGGAAACACGAGGCATTCAAGAAACATTGAAATCTAAGTCATATAATTAGTAAACATTCAAAGTAGCCTCTACAATCTTGCTATTTACTCATTATGTACTTAAAAAAAATAATAAAATTCACAGCCAAAATGCCTATGATCATTGTAACAAACATTTATCTTCAGGTTAGCTGGAAGCAGATCTACGTAATCATAAAATGTTTATTAAAAGTCACTACCTGCCTGACCAGGCGGTGGCGCAGTGAATAGAGCATCAGGCCTGGGATGCGGAGGATCCAAGTTCGAGACCCCAAGGTTGCCAGTTTGAGTGCGGGCTCATCTGGTTAGAGCAAGGCTCACCAGGCTTGACCACAAGGTCGCTGATTCAAGTAAGGGGTCACTCGGTTTGCTGTAGCCCCCCGGCCAATGAACATATAAGAAAGCAATCAATGAACAACTAAGGTGTTGCAACTAAGAATTGATGCTTCGCATCTCTCTCCCTTCCTATCTGTCTGTCCCTATCTATCCCTCTTTCTGACTCCCGCTGTCTCTGTCACAAAAATAAATGTCACTACCTGGGCCCTGGCCAGATGGCTCAGTGGTAGAGCATTGACCCGGCATGTGAAAGTCCTGGATTTGATTCCCAGTCAGGGCACACAGGAGAAGCTACCATCTGCTTCTCTCCCCTCTCCCTCCCTCTTCTTTCTCTTTCTTTCTTTCTCTCTCTCTCTCTCTCTCACTTCTCCTCCCCGCAGCCATGGCTTGATTGAATGTGTTGGTCCCAGGCGCTGAGGGTGGCTTTGTGGAGCCTCTGCCTCAGGAACTAAAAATAGCTCATTTGCAAGCATCGGCCCCAGATGAGCAGAGCAACAGCCCAGAGGAGTCACTGGGTGGATCCTGGTTGGGGTGCATGCTTGAGTCTGTCTATCTCCCCTCCTCTCACTTAAATTAAAAAAAAATCACTACTGGTATTTATATCTGAAAACTTGATTCTGAAAACCCTTGTAAGAAATATTTTAAGAATTAAAGGTTTGAGGAAATTCTTAGACTGAATAATATTGCAATGAAACAATTAGACAGTAAAACATCATTAATAAAAACTTCTGATTTGGCCCTGGCTGGTTGGCTCAGCGGTAGCGCATCGGCCTGGCGTGCGGGGGACCCGGGTTCGATTCCCGGCCAGGGCACATAGGAGAAGTGCCCATTTGCTTCTCTACCCCCCTCCTCCTTCCTCTCTGTCTCTCTCTTCCCTTCCCGCAGCCAAGGCTCCATTGGAGCAAAGATGGCCCAGGCGCTGGGGATGGCTCCTTGGCCTCTGCCCCAGGCACTAGAGTGGCTCTGGTCGCGGCAGAGCGACGCCCCGGAGGGGCAGAGCATCGCCCCCTGGTGGGCAGAGCATGGCCCCTGGTGGGCGTGCCGGGTGGATCCCAGTCGGGCGCATGCGGGAGTCTGTCTGACCGTCTCTCCCCGTTTCCAGCTTCAGAAAAGAAAAAAGAAAAAAAAATTCTGATTTCAATTTTGCTTTAATTTTGTTGTTTACCTTACTGATTTTAGAGAGAGAATAAGGGAGAGAGAGAGAAACAGGAACACTGTCTGCTCCTGTGTGTGCCTGACCAGAGATCAAACCTGTAACTTTAGTGTTTTGGGACAATGCTCTAACCAACTGAGCTATCTGGCCAGGGCAATTTTGCTTTAATTTTTAATAAGCCTGGGCCAAACAGTAAGTGATGGAATCTGGATTTAACCCCAGGCAATATGACTCAGGAGTCTGTGCTCGTAACCACTATGATATACATTCTTTCTACAACAACAAGAACCCAGAAATGCAAATACAGGGCAATCTTTCATTTATAATAGAAAAAAAGTGTTTGTTGTTGTTTTTTAAATTAAAAAAAATTTATTTATTTATTTATTCATTTTTAGGGAGGAGAGAGAGGGAGAGAGAGACAGAGAGAGAGAGAAGAGAGAGACAAGAGAGAGAGAGAAGGAGGGAGGAGCTGGAAGCATCAACTCCCATATGTGCCTTAACCAGGTAAGCCCGGGGTTTTGAACTGGCGACCTCAGCATTTCCAGGTCGACGCTTTATCCACTGTGCCACCACAGGTCAGGCAGAAAGCATCATTTTTTTTTTTAGATTTTATTTATTCATTTTAGAGAGAAGAGAGAGAGAGAGAAGGAGGGAGGAGCAGGAAGCATCAACTCCCGTATGTGCCTTAACCAGGCAGCCCAGGGTTTCAAACCAGCAACCTCAGCATTCCAGGTTGATGCTCTAATCCACTGCGCCACCACAGGTCAGAAAATAAGTTTTAACAAGAATGAGACAAGTCACTCAATGATGAAAACTTATAAAATGGGCCCTGGTTGGTCAGCTCAATTGGTTAGAGCAGAGGTCGGGAACCTTTTTGGCTGAGAGAGCCATGAATGCCACATACTTTAAAATGTAATTCCGTGAGAGCCATACAATATGTTTAAAACTAAATACAAGTAAATGTGTGCATTTATGTAAGACCTACACTTTTAAAGTACAATAAGTCTCTGAATTCTTTTTAATAACGTTGTTATGCTGTTGCTAACCAATGATGAATAAAGTACTTCTTACCATTAATGCGACTTCTGGTGCTGCATGGTTTTGCTGATGGCTTTGTAGTCTGGTTGATACGTGGTGACGGGAAGCGAGTTCCAAGTTTTGACAATCAGCTGGTCCGCGGGTTGAAGTTTTTTCATTTCTCCCACTTGTGTTTGTTCGCCAACTCTGCTTGCTGTCGTGTAAGTCTTTCCAAATCTTCATTCAGTGACTTGAACTTATTCCCTCACATGTCTTAGGCCTTCAGGTCAGCAGCTTGTAGCTCAAAATCTCTGACGGAGACACTGGGGATGTAACTCAGTTCGGCGCTGTCCACTGCGCACTCGTGTGGATGGGTGATGAACTTAAAAAGACGAGTGCGCTCACGAAATTCTCCAAAGCGCGCTTTGAATGACTGCAGGAGATTAGATGTGAAGCCCACTAGCTGCTGGAGATCAAGATGTTGAGTAGGGTCACTTGCTGTGCATGCATCTTTAAACTCTCCCAGTTTTTCAAAGGGTAGTAAACGACCTGTTTCAATGTCTTTCAGCAATGAAGAGTTCCAGCTTGTTTTCAAATGCAAACACTGCTTGTTGAAGGGATAAGACTGTATTTCCAACATCTTGCATTTTCACATTGAGCTGGTTCAGATGTTCAGTCATGTCCATGAGATAGTAGAACTTCAGGAGCCACTCAGTATTAGCTAATTCAGGATGCTCAACGTATTTCATTTCAAGAAAAGTCTGGATTTCGCTCAGACAAGCTGCGAAACGGCTGAGCACCTTCCCTCTTGACAACCAACGCACATTGCTGTGCAGAAGCAGACCAGGATAATTATTCCCAACTTCATCCAGCAGTGTTTTAATCTGGCAATCATTTAAAGCTTGGGCAACAATAAAGTTGACCACCCAAATGACCAGTGACCTCACCTCACCAAGCTGCTTGCCACACATCTGAGCACAAAGTGCCTCCTGATGTAGGATGCAGTGAAAACTTAGGATGGGTCTCTTTTCATGTTCACGAAGAAGCGCTATGAATCCTCTGTTTTTCCCCACCATGCAAGGAGCACCATCAGTACACTCCGAAATAAGTTGATCTATCAGTAGATTTTTTCTTTAGCGAACTCAATGAAAGACTTGAATAAATCCTACCCTCTTGTTGTCTCTTTTATAGGCAAAACAGCAAGACTTTCCTCTCTTAGTGTGTCACTGACAGCAGACCTTGCAATCACGCTGAACTGGGATAAATGGCTTACATCTGTTGACTCATCCAAAGCAAGAGAAAAGAATGGTGCTGCATTTATGGCCTTCACTTGTGTTGCCTCAATTTGATTTGCCATCATGATGGTACGATTGTGAACAGTTCTTGCCGACAGAGGCATGTCTTTTATTCATTTGATTACCTTGTCTTCATCAGAAAAGTTGTCAAAAAGTCCATTGGCAACATCAAGCATGAATGTTTTGGCATACTCCCCATCTGTGAATGGCTTTCCATTTCTCACAATTGCTAAAGCACCAGCAAAGCTAGCCAAATTCCAGTCACCTTGCTGGGTCCAAACATGGAGTTGCTACTGACTAGCTTGCACTCTGCACAATAGCTCTTGACATGCTTTCTTCCTGCTGTCCCCCGCTGGATATTTCGATGCAAATGTAGTATGGCGTGTGTCAAAGTGCCACTTTATATTTGACTGTTGCATCGATGCAATTTTTTTTTTTTGCATCGATGCAATTTTATCATTTCATATTAACCACACTGCAGAACCTGCTCTCTCCACAAAGGGGAATTCCTCTGTCCATTCCTGCTGAAAAGTACGATACTATCTTTTTTTCTTTTAGCCATCTTTTCGTCAAAAGGGTTTTTGCAATTAGCTAGCTGACTACTTAATTAAAAGGAGGGAAGTTTACTTCCTGACCTCACAACGACCCGTGTACGTTATGCATTATCCAATAAAAATTTGGTGTTGTCCCGGAGGACAGCTGTGATTAACTCCAGCCACCTGCAACCATGAACATGAGCAGTAGGAAATGAATGGAATGTAATACATGAGAATGTTTTATATTTTTAACGTTATTATTCTTTTTATTAAAGATTTGTCTGCAAGCCAGATGCAGCCATCAAAAGAGCCACATCTGGCTCGTGACCCATAGGTTCCCGACCCCTGGGTTAGAGCATCATCCCCAAAGCACCAAGGTTATGAGTTTGATCCTTGGTCAGGGCACATGAGGGAAACAACCAATGAATGCACAACTAAGTGGAACACCACACGAAGGCTTCCCTCTCTCTCTCCCTAAAATCAATCAATAAGCTTTTAAAATCTTATAAAATGGCATAAAACAAGATCCATATAAATGAAAAGACAGCATTGGGATTCACACAAAATGTTTAACTCTTCCAAACTTAATATAGTTTTAATATAGACCTTACAGGGCTCTTTTAATTGAAAAAACAATTCAAAGTACATAAGAAATGTTAAATATCTGAAAATAGACAAGAAAAGTTAAAAAAATAAAAGACTTGCCTTGCCAGATTATCAGAACACACTATATAGGCACTGTAACCCAATCCACATGGTATTTGAATATGAATAGAAGAAAAAAATCTCTTGATCAAATGAGACAATCCAGAAACTAAATCCATGATTTATGAGACTTTTAATATACAACAAAGATAGTGTTTCAATAAAGTAGCAAAGGACCCATTAAGAAACAGAGGTAGTACAGCCTGACTGGCGGTGGCACAGGGGATAGAGCGTTGAACTGGAACACTGAGGCCCCAGGTTCAAAACACCAAGGTTACCAGCTTGAGCAGTGTTGAGCATGAAACCATCAACATGATGCCAAGGTCTCTGGCTGGAGCCCAAAGGACACTGGCTTGAAGCCCAAGGTTGCTGGCTTGAGCAAGGGGTCATTGGCTCAGCTGGAGCCCCCTGGTCAAGGCATGTATGAGAAGCAATCAAAAACAACTAAAGTGTCATAACTACAAGTTGATGCTTCTCATCTCTCTCCTTCCCTGTCTCTTTCTCTCTAAAACAAGAAGAAAAAAAAAAGAAATAGGGATAGTATAACTAGCACCACTGCTAAAAGAAAATAATACATTGAGAAAACTACTTGGGACAAAACAACATAGGATTAATACTTGTATTTTACAACTAGTCTCATACATTGACAAAAAAAGGACAATAGGAAAATATGCAAAAGATAAGAAGCGGTAATACATAAAATAGCAAACCCAAAAAGCAAATAAACTTGATATAACGGCTCAAACTCACTAACAGTCAGGTAAATGAAAAATTAAATATAATTGGAGAGGATGGGGATAGGTAAAAATGTGGGTATAGCAGGTCCTCACTTAACCTTGTCAATAGGTTCTGTGACTTGAAAGAAAACCCATTATACCTTAGGCTTATTGCTATAGAAAAGAGTTAAGTTCCTATGACACTTCATTCATCAAAGTGATAACAAAACGACGTTGAGGAGCTGCTGTAGTTAGAATCCTTTTGCAAAGCAGCTGCCAACACTTATTAAAATTAAAAATACATGTATCACCTTTGGGAGTTGGGAAAAAAATCAACTGACCCAAGGAGAGCAAAGATGGGCTTCTTGGGTGCCACAAATGTTCTAATTCTTGATCTGGGTGAAGGTGACAGGGGTGTTCAGTTTGTGAAATTCTGAGCTATAAACTTAGCATATATGTGTTGTGCTGTGTGTGGGTGTGCATCTGTAACATAAATAAAAACAAACATTTAAAAGATATAAATCATCTAACCAAACTCACTCCTGGATATCTGTTTCATAGAAATATATGCAACAGTAAATAGGTTTAAATCAAAACATTTACGGCAGTATTGCTTTATGGCAAAGGACTGGAAACAAAGCAGATACCAAAAAAAGAGGGAAGTTGATGAATAAATTATGTAACATCCACACTGAAGCGATAGCCATTTAAAAGAATGACTTAGAGCTATTAACAGTTGATTTGAAGCAGAAATCAGTGAACATGATCCCCCTTTTTTTTTCTCATGCATGCGAGAGGTGGAGGGACAGACAGGAAGGGAGAAAGATGAGAAGCATCAACTCTTTGTTGTGGCACCTTAGTTGTTCATTGATTACATTCTCCTATGTGCCTTGACTGCAGGGCTCCAGATGAGCCAGTGACCCCTCGCTCAAGCCAGCAACCTTGGGCTCAAGCCAGCGACCATGGGGACATGTCAATGATCCCAAGCTCAAGTCAGTGATCCCTGTGCTCAAGCTGGCAACCTTGGGGTTTCACACTTGGGTCCTCAGCATCCCAGGCCAATGCTTTATCCACCTGGTCAGGCAATATATGAACCCATTTTTATTCTTTTTTTTTTTAAGTGAGAAGAGGGGAGGCAGAGAGACAGACTCCACATGTGCCCCAATGAGGATTCACCAGGAAAGCCCCCTACTGGTGATGCTCTGCCCATCTAGGGAAGTTGCTTTGCACCTGAGCTATTTTTAGCACCCGAGGTGGAGGCTCCACAGAGCCATTCTCCACTTTGGGGGTGAGAGGGAGTCTCTCAAACCAATCAAACCATGGCTGCAGGAGGGGAAGAAAGAGAGGGAAGGGGGAGGGATTGAGAAGCAGATGGGCGCTTCTCCTATGTGCTCTGACCAGGAATCGAACCCAGGACATCCACATGCTGGGCTAATGCTCTGAGCCAACCAGCCTGAGCCTCCCATTTTTAAAATCAGTTATCGAATCTCCTCATTTGTGTACATGAATATGTTATTCATGTACACTGGCACATATCTTGCTGTGGGTAGCTAAGAGATGGTTTGTGTTCAGATGGGTTACTGCGGAGTGCTCTCAGAATCAATGTCTGCAGGGGAGTGAAGGCAAGAGGACTGAATCGAGATGCAGTTGCTACAAAGGCCTGTTCTGGAGCTGATGTGGCCCTGGCAGAGTTGTCCCCTGTTGGGTCTAGGGAGCTGGGCCTTTATATCCAGCACCAATCAGTCACTGAATTGGTTGCTCCTAGGAAAGCAATATGCCATTGAGCGAAGCAGCTCTTCGCAGCTGAGGCAATCACCAGGAGGTGCTGTGCTATGAGCAGTCCACCCGCAGGACCCAGCCCTGGTGCTCACTGCAGCCCTATATGGCAGCTATGTTACAACCACTTGCTTCAGATGCAGTCTGGAACACCTACCTCAGGATCCTGGTAGCCTTCTTTCTAAAAAAAAACTTTTAAAAGAAAAGATAATGGCACTGCTACTCGTCTCAAAGTTGCAAATGATATTCATCTCCCTCCTCCATGACCCATCTGAAGGTCCCCTCGCCCTGGCTGAGCACCTCTGCTGGTCTAGGTAGCTTCCTGATGCGGTGACCAAACCCTCATCCCTGAGAGGTTTAAGCCCCTGGTCACCATGCCCTTCTCATGCTATGATTGTTGTGTGCTATGAAATTTGGACAGGGGCCCAAAAGGTGACCAATCGTATCACCTGGTGCAAAGTATATGCTTCCCTGCCCCCATTACGTAACAGCAGCCCTGACTTATCATGGCCTGGACGTTCATCCGCAGCAGGACGGAGATGACATTCCTTGCCTGCCAGTCTCTTCGCATAAGGAACTTGAAATGACTGGGCTAAAGCTGAACTTGGAATTGTAGGGTACTCTTCCTGTGCCCCTGCTGGCTTCCCCTCTGGGAGTCAGGACAACCTGCAGAACCCAGTGTTGGTAGGCAAGGCCACTCTCCCTTCCACTTTTTGGTTTATGTACATAATTATACACATGGGGACACTTCACCCTGTTCTGGTCACTGATGTCCAGTGTCCACTGCACCCTGGAGGTCCTGCTCCATCACTGCAGGGCATCATACCCAGGCTGGCACTTGAGCCGTGCCTGCTACAGGCCACTCTGCCACTCCATGAGGCTGTTTATGGGTATGTGACTGGTGGGAGCCCGTGGGTCCCAAGATCATGAGTTCACTGCAGCTCCTCTGCTGTAAAGTGGGTTCCCATGTCTGACACAATACTAAGTGGGACTATGCATCAGTGGACCAAACACTCTTTGAGCCTTGAATGACAGAGCTTACTGAGGCCCTGCAAACTTATGTCTAGAACACATTTCCAAGCCATTCTCGATCAATCTCTGTAGCTTTGGGGACACAGAGGTTGTGAGGTCAACTTCCTAGCAAGTAACTGGCTGTTGCTCTCAAAGGGTGGTAATTCAGTGTTTGGTTTATGTTGGAAGGTTCGACATTCAGTGACACAACGCCTGGATCAGCAGTGGCGAGTGGGAGCGCCATTCTGCGGGGCGCACACACAGCCTCCATCTGGCCCCAGAGCCCAGGCTGCGTGTTCTGGGGTAGCAGATAGCAGAGACTGGTAGACATAACTGGCCAAGCCCAATTTTGTTCCTTCTTTCAGCACTCTACCTTAGGTAGCTGCTATTACCATAATCTTTATACTTCTCTTTACTCTTTGGTAGATAATCTCATTACTAGTTAAAATGCTTTAAATATTCCCTGTTCAATTACTACAGTTTCTGTTCCCTGATTGACCCTTCTACTCATACACCCTACTAACAGGCCTCGTATTTCTTGGCCTGGTTCCGTATAGTCAGAAGGGAAGGAGAGGGCAGTTCCCAAAGGGAGCATGTATTTTTTTTCAAGACAAAAGCCTCCTGTGTTGTCTTCAAGCTGGGGGTGGGGCACTAGCTGTTAGCAGGGGAGTGGCCACTTTTGCAGGTGCCAGAGGTGTCTGGGATTCAAGATTTGAATGTACCAATTAACATCGCAGAGTCTGGTCCCTCTTCCTGACCAAGGCCCTGACCGTAAGGTAGCACCCCTACCGGGGCTGAGGAGCAATCCAACTACGTACTGGACTGTGGCTACAGGTGGTCTCCTTTTAGGCTACAAGGGAAACCTTCTAGTTATTACATTTAGCCTTTAATTGCTAAGTAATCACCCTCAGTCTTTGTCTTCTTCCAAACGATCTATTATTCCCAACTACAGCCACCAATTCCATTGTTAGCCATGCAGTCATGTCCAGCAGCCAGGAAAAATCTCCCACTGGTAGAGACCAGCCACCTCCAGTGAGTTTCCTTTTGATTTGATTTGAAAGAGCGAGGAAGGGAGAGAGAAGGGGGGAGGGAGAAACAAGTATCAACTAGTTTTTCACTTGTTCCATTTAGTTGTGTACTCATTGATTGCTTCTCCTATGTGCCCTGACTGAGGGTCGAATCCATGACCTCTGGCATGTCTGGTCAATGCTTTATCCATTGGGCCACCTGACCAGGGCCCCTAGTGAAAGTTTTTTTTGTTTTGTTTTTTATTTATTCATTTTTAGAGAGGAGAGAGAGAGAGGGAGAGGGAAAGAGAGGGAGAGAGAACGAGAGGAAGAGAGAGAGAAGGAGGGAGGAGCTGGAAGCATCAACTCCCATATGTGCCTTGACCAGGCAAGCCCAGGGTTTTGAACAGGCGACCTCATTATTTCCAGGTTGACACTTTATCCACTGCGCCACCTCAGGTCAGGCCCTAGTGAAAGTTTTAACTGCACTGCCGCCATCCATATTCCCACAGTGATGACGTCATCAGTGCCAGCCCAAGCATGACCAAACTCCAAACACCAGGGGTGCTCTCACACAGCTCTCCCTGCACCAACTGCAGAACCAGACTGGGTTGTGCCTGCAGGGAGTTTCAGGGTGAGGGAGGGACTGGGGAGCAGAGCAACAGTTAAAGCCCCCAAATCACTTCACAGTAAGTTCTCTAAACTGAGCTGCATTTGCATCAAATGCATGACTTCCAATAAGGCTTTCAGATGATGGAAGAAGTATTTGAGTAGATCCTTGTAAAAATGCTGATTTCACCTCTCAGTTGTGAGTGAAGGAGAGAAAAAAAAATGGGTAAGTAGAAAGTTGGAAAACGTCACAGGTGTGGAAGTTACCGTCAAATCTGAATGGGGCAAAAGAGGACGACAGAACAAGGACAAGAGCTGAGCTCCTTCTAACGCAGGCAAGACTGAAGTGGTAAACTGAAGGCAAACAGCAATTAGAAAACCACTATGAATCCAAGGAAGAGAGAAAACAGCCCTGAATCAGGGCAGTGCAAACTGACATCCAGCATCTGGCAGGGTTTGCTGTGATTAGACATAATGGTTTTATGTTTACTGGGTAGAAATAAACATAATATAAATTATTTACCCATATACTCTTGACTAGAATGACTATAATAAAAATAGATCTATTTTGTCAGTTTCTTTTTGACAAAACAATTTTCATCTCCTGGAAATTGCAAAGACTTCCAGGAGATGGGAATAAAACATTTCACATGAAAGAATCAGATCTTAACAAATATCTACCTTTAGGGCCCTCCAACTCATAATTTGCAATGTCTGTAAAAATATGTTTATTTTTCTGGAAAACACCATTTTCACCTATAAGCCTTATCAAGTTAAAATGAAAAAGAATCTGGATAAATGTATACTAGAAAACATTATTTGATCTCTATAGATACTTAGACAAAACAGATATATAATTTAATAAACATGTGCTTAATCATAAGCATAATCATAGCACCGGGTCAGCTGACAGCCTTGAAAACATACTGAAAACTCCTCACCCAGTATTTACCGAAGACTTTCAGTGGCATTACTGAACAATGAAAATTCAAATCAAATAAACCCTATTGCAAATTTAGGTTAAAGGTGTATGAGTTGGGATAAAAAGCTAAACTATTAGTCACAAAAGACCCAACAATAAAATACAGTGGCTTAAAGAACAAAAAGTTAAGTTTATTTCTCTCAGGTTGAGCTGAGTGGTCTCAGCTGGTGGTGCAGCTGTTTCATGAAGTCACTCTGGGACCCAGGTCCCTTCCCGCACGTTGTTCCACAATCCTCTAGGACACTGTTATCATTTGCAGGGTTGGAAAGGAGTCAATTTCAGGTTCCAACTGGAGGGAAGGCAGGCTGAACCTTTTTAGGACTAAACTAAACAAAATGCGCACCCCACTGACAAGAACCTGCCACTTGGTCACACCTGACTGTAAGAAGATTGAGCTATATAGTCTGACCATGTGACTCAGAAGGGAAGGACAGACTCTGGTGTGGGAAATGAGTATTTGGAGCAATACAAAATGACCGTGTTTAGAAAATGAGAAGTGGTTGCCATAAAAAGTCAGGATAATGATTACTGCTGAGCAGGGAGAGGGTTCTAAGTGAGAAGGAAATTGTAAGTTGTTGGCAATATAAGTAGTAGTTACATAAAGTCCTCTTTATTTGAATTTATTAAGCTGCACTTTTAGATTTTGCATCTTTTACTTTTTCACAGAGAAGCGTTTTTAAATAAAAAGTTTTATATAGTCCTATCCTTTGCAAGAAGTTTATACAGCCTGACCTGTGGTGGCACAGTGGATAAAGCATCAACCTGGAATGCTGAAGTTGCCGGTTCAAAACCATGGGCTTGCCTGGTCAAGGCACATACAACAAGCAACCAATGAACAACTAAAGTGGAGCAACTATGAGTTGATACTCCTTGCTCCCCCCCCCCTTTATGTCTGTAAAATCAATCAATAAAATAAAAAAAGTTTATACAGTTTGATCCTTATTGGATTTGTAATTTTTTTTTTTCTTTTTTGAAGCTGGAAACGGGGAGAGACAGTCAGACAGACTCCCGCATGCGCCCGACAGGGATCCACCCGGCACGCTCACCAGGGGGCGACGCTCTGCCACTACCAGAGCCACTCTAGCACCTGGGGCAGAGGCCAAGGAGCCATCCCCAGCGCCTGGGCCATCTTTGCTCCAATGGAGCCTTGGCTGCAGGAGGGAAAGAGAGAGACAGAGAGGAAGGAGGGGGGGGTGGAGAAGCAAATGGGCGCTTCTCCTATGTGCCCTGGCCGGGAATCGAACCCGGGTCCCCCGCACACCAGGCCGACGCTCTACCACTGAGCCAACCGGCCAGGGCCTGGATTTGTATTTTAAGATACCTCTAGCAGATCAGAAAAAGTAGATCCCAAAGTGACATATAACATTAATAATGTCTGGTCTTATTTTAGTGTAAAAGCAAGTATGGTATTTGTAATTTATTTCCATTAACTTCTGAGATCCAGTTTGATATTTATTTGGTATGAAATGGGCTTTCAGAAAATAAATGCTAATTTACAGTATTTTACTCTTAAGAGATAAGAAAAGCTCAGCATGTGACAAGAGTCCAGGAATAATAAGGTCTTAGGTCCAGCATCATTTAACAGTAATCCACTAGCAATCCTACTTCAATTCAAATCCCTATGAAATAAAACTGGCAGGACTCAGTAGCAGACAGACTCTAAGGTAGTCCCGTGCCCCATGCCTCCTATTATTCAGGCCCTTGTAAACTCCTTTCCCATGAGTGGAGGTGAGACTTGCTGACTCACTTCTAAACCACAGAATAAAGCAAAGGTGATAGGATGCTTGTGGTGATGCTACACAAGACTCTAATGTCACTCTTGTTGACTGAAAAAGCAAGCTGCTGGCCCTGTTGGTTAGATCAGTTGGTTAAGAGCATTGACCCAAAACAACAAGGTTGCAGGTTCAATCCCTGGTCAAAAATACAACCAAAAATATGCACAACTGAGTGTAATAACAAATGCTTCCCTTCTCTCTCCCCCCTCTCTTCCTTCCTCTGTATCTCTAAAAAAAAATCAACAAAAAATTAAGCACTAGCCGAATATCTCAGTTGGCTGGAATGTTGGCCTGGAACACAGAGTTTGCTGGTTCGATCCCCGTCAGGGCACATACAGGTGCAGCTCAATGCTCTTGTCTCTCTCTCTCTCTGCCTGCCTCTCCAAACAAACAAACAAACAAACAAACAAACAGGAAAAGGAAAAGGAAAAGAAAAAGAAAACTGCTGTATCATAAAAAGCTGCCTGTGGGCAGGGGGGAAGCTGCCTATACCCAGAACCTCGCAGAAAGAACTGAATTTTGCCAAGAACCATGTGAGCTTGGAAGCAAATGCTTCCCCATTCACGCCTCAGATGACATTCCAGCCCTGGCTGACACATGTACTGCAGCCCTGCAGAAGTCCCAGCTAAGCTGGGTCCAGGCTCCTGACCCACAGAAACTGTGAGATAACAAATGTGTTGCTTTAAGTCACTAAGCTGGCAGTAATAGTGTTATGTAACAATAGATAATGCATGCAGAATCCTTATGAAAATCCACTTTTTCCAAATTCAAAACACTTAACAAAAAAAATCTTTTTCCATTATTTTCTCCATAAGTTTATGAAAATTAGGATATGACAAGAGAGTTCGTGAGATGGGCTGACTGCCAGAAATTTTTCTGAACAGACTCATATTATAGTTACCCAGAGGTATTTCATTATCAGTTTCTGAAGGGAAGTACATTTCTACCTGTCAAGTGCACACTGTTTTTATTTTACAAAGTATATGGAATAAAGAAGAAAGCACTTTGTTGTTTGAATTTTTATCTTTCTTTAATACTCCCCCCACCAGCATCATTCTCCCCAAAACACTAGGTATGTAGTCCACACCCAAAAATTCTTACTACTTCATTTATTAGTGACTTCGGTAAGACACAAAGGGAACAGATGCCTGTATATGAATAGATTGTTAAATGCTACTGTATCTTAATTATAAAAATGCACTTATAACAGCATTTGCACTGTTTTGTCAATACTCTCAAATATTTCATCTCAATATAATTACTCCATTATATCACTTCTAATACTCGGGAGAAAAGAAATAAACAACAGTCCCACTTGTGAGCATGTCAAGCTTTTACTATTATACCATATCATGAACACATATGTATACACAGTTTCACCCTCACCCCCTAAGAATTTACATATTTCTATGTCAGTATAATATACACATCATAAAAAACACTTCTCTTGTCTACAACACACAATAAGCAAACAAAGACATCTTCAGTATCAACGGAAGATCAGTTCCAGGACTCCCAGGGCTACCAAAATCCTTGTACACAAAATGGTGTAGTATTTTCGTATCATCTATACCAGGGGTCCCCAAACTTTTTACACAGGGGGCCAGTTCACTGTTCCTCAGACTGTTGGAGGGCCAGACTATAAAAAAAACTATGAACAAATCCCCTATGCACACTGCACATACCTTATTTTAAAGTAAAAAAACAAAACGGGAACAAATACAATATTTAAAATAAAGAACAAGTAAATTTAAATCAACAAACTGAACAGTATTTCAATGGGAACTATGCTCCTCTCACTGACCACCAATGAAAAAGGTGCCCCTTCCGGAAGTGTGGCGGGGGCTGGATAAATGGCCTCAGGGGGCCACATGCAGCCCGCAGGCCTTAGTTTGGGGACCCCTGATCTATACTGACATAAAGACTATAGCAGGGTATGCCTAAACATCACTTCATTTGTGCAGACTCAGCACAGTGCTGGGTACATGACAAATCAAGTTTTGCTGCTTTATGGAACTTTCTGGGATTTTAATTTTTTTCTAATATTTTGATTGGCAGTTGGTTGGACCTACAGATATGGAAGGCTGACTGTGCTATGTACAGGTTCAATGACCTGAGAGCTAAGCCTGAAGCAAAAGGTACTGTCAAAGAGCTCCTATCTTTTGAGGTTACTTACACCACTGATCAGATTCTAAAGGAATGTCTGACAGAAAAATCTGGGACAAGGAGGAGAGTGTTACATTTTTAAAGCAATTAATGCCTGACCAGGCGGTGGTGCAGTGGCTAGAGCGTCGGACTGGGATGCGGAGGACCCAGGTTTGAGATCCCCGAGGTGGCCAGCTTGAGTGCGGCCTCATCTGGTTTGAGCAAAACTCACCAGCTTGGACCCAAGGTCGCTGGCTCAAGCAAGCAAGGGGTTACTCGGTCTGCTGAAGGCCCACGGTCAAGGCACATGTGAGAAAGCAATCAGTGGTTGATGCTTCTCATCTCTCTCCATTCATGTCTGCCTGTCCCTATCTATCCCTCTGTCTGACTCTGTCTCTGAAAAAAATAAATAAATAAAAAATAACTAACTAAATAAAAGCAATTACAGACTAAGAATGTAAAACTGAGTGAGCAGAAGGCCAGTTACCACTGGATGAGTCAAGTGAGAAGGAGCTGGGCTCCATTTGTTCACAGAATTCTATAATGGAAGTTCTCTACAGTACTTTTGTTCTATAGAATGATTTTGCTACGTTTCATTTGCAAATCTTAGTCTTAAGAATTATTAACATCAGCCTGAGCAGTGGTAGTGCAGTGGATAGGGCACTGAGCCAGAACACTGAGGTGGCCAGTTTAGCACAAGCTTGCCAGCTTGAACACAGGGTCACCAGCTTGAGCGCTAGATCACTGACCTGACCCCAAAAGGTCACTGGCTCAGACTGAGCCCTCCAATCAAGGCACATAGGAGAAACAACCAATGACAAACTAAAGTGAAGCCACTACAAGTTGATGCTTCTCACTCTGTTTCTCTCAAAAATCAATTTAAAATTTTTTTAAAGAATTGTTAACATCAAAGTAACAAAAATTACTCACTCTTTTCATTGTTTCTCCCATTCTTAGACTCCACTAAATCACCTGAATGCATAGCAGACAAAATCTTCTGAGCAACACTGGAGAGTGGTATCTTACAGAGATCAAAGCCTACAAATGCCTCATAATTGTCCATTTTCATAAAATCCTAAATGTAAGATAAACATAATACCTATATATTAATTTTGAGACTTCAAAATAAGAAACAAGTAATTTGAAATTTTTTATGTACTGACTTTCATGAAAATTACTATATTAACCACAAGAAATAGGTATAAATTGTCCCCATCACATACAGGGTAGTAAGAAGAAAGCAACAGAGGCTCATTTGGGGTATTATGATAAGTAACAAAGCAGAAAACATATTTTCTAGTTAAGCAATTTTGAAGCAAGCAATTTACTCAAATACTTTCTGAAATTTAAAACAGCTATTATAATCTTCAAATATACAAATCTAGTGAACATTAAATTATTTTTAACTAACTTGCTTAATTATGACACTCTATAACCTAACATCCTTTCACTTGTATTGCTGAGCTCTACTGGACCCTTGGGCTGAGGGGGTGAGGTCTGGAAGGAACAGTTCAAACAATCAAGCAGCTAGTCAACATTAACATATTTGGCACTAATCAAAACAGAATTTATTATTTCATTAGACAGGAAACCAGGTGACATATTTATCCCACATTACTGAAGAAAAAAAATTTTTATTTCTCTATTCCAAGGTAGAATAAGAAAAAAAAAGGAAAAGTTATCCATGAGGAGCTAACAGCAAAATACGAGACAAAATTTTTGCTATGAAATTTTCAAACATATTAAGATCTACTTCATAAAATGTTAAATAAGGTACAAATAACTGGCAAAACATTTTTGCTCAATGGATTGCAAAATTATTAAGACTCATCTAGATCACCTACACACACCCATTT
Source organism: Saccopteryx leptura (assembly GCF_036850995.1). Lineage (NCBI taxonomy): Eukaryota > Metazoa > Chordata > Mammalia > Chiroptera > Emballonuridae > Saccopteryx > Saccopteryx leptura. The sequence goes on from NC_089507.1 coordinate 1,211,049, forward strand.
TCTGATGGTCACAGTTTAAAAATTCCATAAAGATCACCTGTAAGTTATATAAAGGGCAGGTAATATCTTTTTGTAACAAGAATATTCTTGAAAGTAATACCTATATATTTTCTCTATACATGGTATATAACACAGGCCATATATAAATCAGGCACAAAGATGCATTTGATGTGATAACTGATAAATGAGCTACTTCAAATTATTTTATACCAACTCTTAAAATAATTTCTAATTGCCCAAATACTATATTTGTATCCCAACTAATACAGTCCAACATTTAAAAATGTATTTCCACACAAAAGAAACTTATTAAAATAGCATTATGGATCTTTTGAACAATCACAACTATAGAATTTTAAAATTTCATTTGAAAAGTCATTCATGTGTAAATCACACTGAAGTTCAAAGCAGTACTAAAATAACTTGCAGAAATTTTGAGTCCCTGGGACCCAGCATGTAAAATGAACAGTTGCCCATGGAAAGTTGACATTTGGTGTTCTCTAAGAACATTGAGTCTCAAAGTCTACAGCAGAAAATTATGAGAGAATATAGTTACAATGGCAGGATTTTACTTTACAATCAAATATACAATTGCTATTATATATATTAAGGTCTACAGCTTAAACAGTGCTGATTCAAAGGTCTAGAATTTTAAAAAGATACTTAAGAGAAAATTTCTATTTCCAAAAAAAAATTAGTAAAGGAGAGACACAACACTTAAGAAATACTTGCATTGGCCCTGGCTGGTGGCACAGTGGTTATAGCGTTATCCTAGAGCACCAAGGTCACCAGCTTGAGCCCTGGGTCATTTATCCCAAGGTCACTCAATCCCAAGGTCACCTGTTTGAACCCCAGTCAGGATTTGACCTCTGAGTTGCCAGTTTGAGACAAACTGCCTGGCCCACCCCGCCATCAGAGCACATATGAAAAGTTATCAACGGCACAACTAAGTGAAACGAGTTGACGCTTCTATTTCCCCTCTCCCTCCTTCTCTCTTTCAAAAAAGTATACATACAGTATTTGGATTATATAATACAGTAGTTCCCCGCCCCCCTTATCCACAGGGAATACATCCCAAGACTTCTAATGAATACCTGAAACCAGACAAAACCCTATATATACACTGGTTTTCCTATATATGTATTTTCACTTAAAGGAAGAATTTTATGACTTCTCTTTGGTGTATCCAAATTGCCAGCATCACTACTCTTGTACTTTGGGGTCCTTATATGTAAAGTAAGGGTGACGTGGACACAAGCACTGTGATAATGACACAGGTCTTGTGATACTATGACAGCTGACCTGATAATCGAGACAGCTAAGTGGCTAACAGGCAGACAACACCCAGCACTGAGATGTTAGATAAAAGAATGATTCACATCCCAGGTTGGACCAAGCAGGTTACTGTGAGATTTCATCACACTATTTAGAACGGTGCGCAATTTAAAACTTATGAATTGTTGGCCCTGGCTGGGTAGCTCAGTTGGTTAGAGTGTCATCCTGGTATGCCAAGGTTGTGAGTTCGATCCCTGGTCAGGGCACATACAAAAATCAATCAATGAATGTATAAATAAGCGAAACAAACTGATGTTTCCCTTCCTTCCACTCTCAAAATCCTTATAAAAAAATAAATAAAACTTATGAATTATCTATTTCTGGAATTTCCCATTTACTATTTTCAGACCATGGTTCACTGAGAGTAACTAAAACAGTAGAAAGCAAAACTACAGATAAGGGGGCTGCTATTGTAATGCCTTTCCCCTAGAAGTAAAAAGTTACAAGGACTAAGCGCCATCAAGCAAATGTTCAAGTCATATAATACACTGGTACTCTGAACAAACATGTTATATAAAGATAAAAAAAAACTGATAAAATACTCAAATTCATCAAATTAAATGTCCCATTGACCTTGAATTTAAAATTGTAGTATTTATTAGCTATATTCTCCTCCTATTATGTAAAACATAAGCATATATAGTCAAGATTCAGTTTTTAGCAATTTTCAATCTTTGAGATCAACAGCCTTAATCTTTGATTTGTTTTCTAAATTCTCCACAATATCTTTCAGATAATCTTGATCTTTTAAAAAATATACATATAATTCTCTTTCCATTTGATGCAGTTTGTTAGATGACAAAATTTTTCTTTTTGTCTTCACATCAGCAAGAATATCAGTAAGACGATGATTTAACTTATTCAGTTGAACCTCAACTTGATGAAACAGCTCCATTAATTCCTAAAAGAAAAATTAAAAGGCTTTTAATGCAAGAGCTCTATTTGCAGCACCAATCATAAATTTAAAATGCAATTTACATGTAAAGAATAAAAACCTATGATTCTTAAGACAAGATGGATAAGGGAAAAATCAAAGTCCAAGGTTCACGGAAGGTGGGAGGTGAAACAAGAGACACTCTTCATAAGAAAATAAGCTAATGACTCCAAGGACACCAACACCTTAAGATCAGGATGGCTGAGAGTGGAAGAACCCTTGGTTAGAATTATGGCCCAGACAGGAATCAACTAGGTCCTCCAAAGACTCTTAAACTTTGAACTCAGTTTAAGGTTCAGAACTGGTAGCATCCATACTATCTAACAGAACAGACATGAAGGCAAAAAGCATTTAAGGGTCATTTATTCATAATGATAAGGGGTTCCCTTAACCAAAAAGATAGTAATTTTAAATTTGTATGCTTCAATAAATGGTGGTGGAACAATTTAGTAATGCAAAAGAAAAGAAAATTAGAACTCTGCTTCATGTCATACATAAAAATAAAATCCTAGTGGATTAAAGAACTAAAATTGAACAGTATCCTAAAATAAAGTAATAGGGACTATCATGATGTTAAGGGCAAACTTTAACAAGACATACAAAAAAAGACATAAAAAAGATCAAACCATAAAGAGTGAGAAATAACATCAAAATTAAAATCCTAAAACAAACAAAACAAAATCCCAAAACAAAATAACTATAAAAATACATAAGACAAGCCATAAGTAGGGAGTAAATCTATATAACACACATAAGTAATAAAGGATTAGCATTTTATTTTTTTTTTTTTTATTTATTCATTTTTAGAGAGGAGAGACAGAGAGGGAGAGAGAGGAGAGAGAGACAGAGAGAGAGAGAAGGGGGGAGGAGCTGGAAGCATCAACTCCCATAGGTGCCTTGACCAGGCAAGCCCAGGGTTTCGAACCGGCAACCTCAGCATTTCCAGGTCAACGCTTTATCCACTACGCCACCACAGGTCAGGCAGGATTAGCATTTTAAATATATAAATATCTCTTATAAACAATTAAAACAAAAATCTAAAACAGGCAAAGGAGATAAACAAGCAATTTTCAGAAAATGATAAACGGCCAGTAAACAACTGAAAGGAAGCTCAACCTCCCTAATAATCAGGGAAATATAAATCACAACCTCAGGGTGATACTAATTTTGTATCCACAGATTGAGAGAAATGTTAATGCTATGTGATGAAAAGAATATGGACAGCCTGACCATGCAGTGAGCAGTGGATAGAGCAGGGGTAGTCAACCTTTTTATACCGACCGCCCACTTTTGTATCTGTTAGTAGTAAAATTTTCTAACTGCCCACGGTTCCACAGTAATGGTGATTTATAAATAGTAGGAAAGTAACTTCACTTTATAAAACTTATAAAGCAATTACAGCAAGTTAAAGCATATAATGATAATTACTTACCAAGTACTTTATGTCGATTTTCGCTAAGTTTGGCAGAATAAATCTTTTTTTTTTTTTTTTTTTTTAAATTTTTTTTTTATTTATTTATTCATTTTATAGAGGAGAGGGGGAAACAGAGAGAGAGAGAGAGAGGAGAGACAGAGAGAGAGAAGTGGGGGAGGAGCTGGAAGCATCAACTCCCATATGTGCCTTGACCAGGCAAGCCCAGGATTTTGAACCGGCGACCTCAGCATTTCCAGGTCGACGCTTTATCCACTGCGCCACCACAGATCAGGCAGAATAAATCTTTATAAAACAACTTACTAGAGTTAAATCTATATATATATATTTTTTTGTTCTTTCATTTTTCTGAAGCTGGAAACGGGGAGGCAGTCAGACAGACTCCCGCATGCGCCCGACCGGGATCCACCCAGCATGCCCACCAGGGGGCGATGCTCTGCCCCTCTGGGGTGTCGCTCTGTTCTGTCCAGAGCCATTCTAGTGCCTGAGGCAGAGGTCACAGAGCCATCCCCAGTGCCCGGGCCAACTTGGCTCCAATGGAGCCTTGGCTGAGGGAGAGGAAGAGAGAGACAGAGAAGAAGGAGAGGGGGAGAGGTGGAGAAGCAAATGGGCGCCTCTCCTGTGTGCCCTGGCCGGGAATCAAACCCGGGACTCCTGCACGCCAGGCCGACACTCTACCACTGAGCCAACCGGCCACGGCCTAAATCTATATTTTTATTTATATGATACTTTGGTTGCTCCGCTACCACCCACCATGAAAGCTGGAGTGCCCACTAGTGGGCGGTAGGGACCAGGTTGACTACCACTGGGACAGAGTATTGGCCTGGGACACTGAGAACTCAGGTTCAAAATCTCAAGGTCACAGCTTGAGCACGAGCTCACCAGCTTGAGCACAGGGTCACTGGCTTGAGCCCCAAGGTTGGTGGCTTGAACATGGGGTCACTGGCTTGGCTGGAGGCCCCCAGCACATATGAGAAAGCAATCAATGAACAACTAAGGTGTAGTAACTACGAGTTGATGCTTCTCATCTCTTTCCCTTCCTGTCTGTCTGTCCCTGTCTGCCCTCCCCCCACTCTCTTGCTAAAGAAAAAAAAGAATATGGATAAATAACATCTCTTAGATACTGCTGGTACAATATGGCACAACCATTTTGGAAAACAATTTGATGATTGAACCTGTGATCCAGCAATCCCACTTCCGTGTGAGCGTGAGAATGAGTATATATGTATGTGTACATGCACATGAATATTCAACTATTAGATGAGCAACAAAACTATCCATACATAGCAGTGTGATCGACAATACCCAAAACTAGAAATAACCTAAATGTCTATCAACAGAACATATAATTAAATCATGATTTCATACAATGAAATACTAAATATATATAAAAGAAAAAAAACATAAATGAGATACAGATCTGCACATTATCAACATGGTCAAATATTACTGTAAAATCATATTAAGAAACAAACAAGTGGCCCTGGCCAGTTGGCTCAGTGGTAGAGCATCGGCCTGGTGTGCGGAAGTCCTGGGTTCGATTCCTGGCCAGGGCACACAGGAGAAGCGCCCATCTGCTTCTCCACCCCTCCCCCTCTCCTTCCTCTCTCTCTCTCTCTCTTCCCCTCCCGCAGCCAAGGCTCCATTGGAGCAAAGTGGGTCCAGGCGCTGAGGATGGCTCTATGGCCTCTGCCTCAGGTGCTAGAGTGGCTCTGGTCACAACAGAGCGATGCCCCAGATGGGCAGAGCATCGCCCCCTGGTGGGCATGCCAGGTGGATTCCGGTCGGGCACATGAGGGAGTCTGTCTGACTGCCTCCCTGTTTCCAGCTTCAGAAAAATACAAAAAAAAACAAAAGAAAAAAAAAACAAGTTACTGAATAATACATCCAAAACAATACCATGTATATAAATTTCAAAAACACACAGAACTGCCCTGGCCAGTTGGCTCAGCGGTAGAGCGTCGGCCTGGTGTGCAGGGGACCGGGGTTCGATTCCCGGCCAGGGCACACAGGAGAAGCGCCCATTTGCTTCTCTACCCCTCCGCCGCGCCTTCCTCTCTGTCTCTCTCTTCCCCTCCCACAGCCAAGGCTCCATTGGAGCAAAGATGGCCCGGGTGCTGGGGATGGCTCTGTGGCCTCTGCCTCAGGCGCTAGAGTGGCTCTGGTTGCAACATGGCAACGCCCAGGATGGGCAGAGCATCGCCCCCTGGTGGGCAGAGCGCCGCCCCATGGTGGGTGTGCCGGGTGGATCCCGGTCGGGCGCATGCGGGAGTCTGTCTGTCTCTCCCTGTTTCCAGCTTCAGAAAAAAAAAAAACAAAAAACACATAGAACTAAACAAAATATTCTAGGAATACATACATGTCTAATAAAACTACAAATAAGAGAAAGCAAATGATAAAATAAGCATAGTAGCTTACCCCTTGAAAAAGGAAGGGGAATGTTATTAGGAAAAGCATGCTATCATTAAGTGTAGGCAGTATTTTAAAAATATAACATCCATCTTCTATTTGCTAAGATAAGTGAAAATAAATCAGGAGTGGATTTTTTTTTTTTTTTTCATTTTTTTTAACAGAGACAGAGAATGAGTCAGAGAGAGGGTTAGACAGGGACAGACAGGAATGGAGAGAGATGAGAAGCATCAATCATTAGTTTTTCATTGCGCGTTGCAACACCTTAGTTGTTCATTGATTGCTTTCTCATATGTGCCTTGACCGCGGGCCTTCAGCAGACCGAGTAACCCCTTGCTCGAGACAGCGACCTTGGGTTCAAGCTGGTGGGCTTTTGCTCAAACCAGATGAGCCCGCGCCCAAGCTGGCGACCTTGGGGTCTCGAACCTGGGTCCTCTGCATCCCAGTCCGACACTCTATCCACTGTGCCACCGCCTAGTCAGGCTTATTATTATTATTTTAATTATCAGTATTACATTTCCTTGTCTAAAATACTTCATAAACTTTAAAAACGTTGTGCACACTATGGAATCTGAAAAAATTTATTTACATGTGGACAAAACCTATGATATAAAAAAATAATCTTGGTGCTAAAGCAACAGGATTTGGGGTAGTATTTTCCTCAAATGAACATTTTCTTTAGTGTCTTTGACCATGAACATTATTTTTTAAAGCATTTTTAATTACTATGCCATGCACCCACCTGATCACTAAGCAAAAGCTGGTTTCCTCCTTGATACAAAGCATCACAAAGCATGTCCACATCATTATTCAATTTGGATAGAAAGGAAGAATGCTCTTGAGCAGATACTGCCAACTGTTCTTGTACTAAAGAAATATCCTGTTTTAATTTCTCAGTCACTTCCTCCAGGTTTCCATGGGTTATAAACAATTCTTTTTTCTTATTATCTCCTTCTAAAAGCTGATAAAGCCTAAAATGTGAAAATAAAAATTAGAGAAATCATCTAGTCAGTAGTTTTCAAAATTACAATCTACTGTATATGGAACATTTTGGGGGCTAGCTAACAGCTTAACATATTAATCTGTCTACTGTTAAACCAAGAAACTGAAAACATTTCAAATAAAATACTATTTCATTATAGGAATATATATTCAAATTATTATATCTGAATTCCCAGTTTTCCCATTTAAAAAATATAAAATTTTACTTTAATGGCCATTAACCTACTTCAAACAAAGTACATTTCAGAGATACCTCCTAAGAAAACACTTCTTTCACAGAATACAACTATGATGTAGCAGAAATGACAATGAACTTGAAACAGAAGCCCTTGGTCAAAATTCTGGCTATTATATGAGACCTACCTAGGCCAAGTCAATCTGAGACTTAATTTTCACATTAATACCTCACTATGTTAAAAGATTGTAAGATTGATTTCAGAAAAAATTTGAAAATAGAAAAATGTAAAATATTTAAAAAGTAAATGATAAAGAGCTACATAAACTTTAATAGTAAACTTGCTACTCTAGTCTTATCTATATTTGGCTGACAAATTAAATTCTTGATGAACCATGAGGTCACTTCAACACTTCAAACATTAATGGCAGAAGAATCCTACTGGACAAATGTAAAAAAGAGAGAAAGCACCATCTATACACATCTGACAAAAAGAGTCTGCTCTTTTTCTTATAAATAAAAATGTGTGTGTGTGTCTATTTTTAAATAATTTTAACATGTTACAACAGACTTCATAAAACTGATTCAAGCCCAAGGCCGCCAATTTTGTTCTAGTGGGATGAAACTACACAATTTTCAGGCGTGCCATTCACATAAATCATGATGTCAATGCCACCCTCTGAAATTGTGCAAGGAGGCAACCCTATCTATGCCCCTCACTTCATTAACAAAAACAAATTTTTTTAGCCCAACCAGTGGTGGTGCAGTGGATAGAGCATCAATCTGGGACACTGAGGTCTCAGGTTCAAAACCCCAAGGTAGTTGGCTTGAGCACAGGCTCATGTGGCTTGAGTGCGGGCTCATCTGGCTTGAACGCAGGCTCACCAGCTTGAGTATGGTGCTGCCGGCCTGAGCATGGGATCATTGACATGATCCCATGGTTGCTGACTTTACGCCCAAGCTCGCTGGCTGGCGCCCCCAGTCAAGGCACATATGAGAAGCAATCAATGAACAACTAAAAGTGCCACAACTATAAGCTGATGCTTCTCATCTCTCTCCCTCCCTCTCTTTAACAATAAATAAATAAAGGATTAGATGATTTTCTTCTTGTCCTAGAGAAAAAACAGGAGTAGGATTCAGATTGTTGAGACCTTTGACTACTACTTTAACCTTCCAATTTCAGTAATCCCATACCATCAATTGCTTAGACATCCAGAAAAGGTGGGGGGGGGGGAGAAAAGGTGGGGAGCTACCATTCATTCTCACTGATTCACCTGACTAGACACAATTGAAGTCTTCACCTCTCTCTACTGCTACGTTCTCCAGATGCAGTCAATTCTCTGCCCAGTGATACCTCCTGTACACTAATCTATATTCAAACTTCATGCAGTAAACTACAGCCCCAAATCTAAAATAAGGCATCTAAATTATGGTGCTAAAGGTTAAGATCTCATATACTTTCATTCCTCCACCCCAATCCTCTCAGCTCTACAGAAGCTACTTCTACATTTAACATGAATGGTAAAGGGAGCAAAAAATTAAAAAGAAAAAAGAAACTTATAAACATGGGAGAATAAAGAAGTAAAAAACGGAGTACAAAAAATTTTTTAATCTTCCACAACTTCAGTTCAAACTCTCTCTAGTTTTTTTTTTTTTTTTTTTTTTTTTTAATTTTATTTATTTATTAATTTCAGAGAGGAGAGGGAGAGAGAGGAGAAACAGAGAGAGAGAAGGGGGGGGAGGAGCTGGAAGCATCAACTCCCATATGTGCCTTGACCAGGCAAGCCCAGGGTTTCGAACCGGCGACCTCAGCATTTCCAGGTCAACGCTTTATCCACTGTGCCACCACAGGTCAGGCAAACTCTCTCTAGTTTTTACAAAACAAGAGGAAAAATAATTACTACAGAAACAATGAAGCATACCTGTGAGTAGAATAATCCTTGGTATCAATAGTACTCCTTGGATTTATCTGCTGAGATATTGATGGGTCAGCTAGCATTTCTAATCGCTGGTGGAGCATCATGTTACTTTGACTAAGTTCTTGAACTAAATTTTCAAGTTGACGATGTATGTCCCAATGCTTTCTCAATTCAATTTCATATGATAACTGCAGAAGTTCAAATGATGCCTTTTGCTTTATTAGCTGATTTAAAACTAACTCTTGTCTTGCTGTATAATAGTCTTGTTTGGCAATCTGCAGATCAAAATCTCCCTTTACAACTGGCATATTCAATAACTGGGCATTCTCTTTTATCACAGCAGGCAAACTTTTGTCTTTTATATGCATAATTTGTTCTTCAAGTGTCCGAATGTGATTGTTCAAACTAGAAATTTTAGCATCCAAGTTATCTTTTCCAAGAGCCTACACAAAGAAAGCAGTTACATTTCAAACTGTATGTGTAAAGTTCAAAGAGTTTAAAAATTATTTTCAATTTCCATTTTAGGTTATCAGATCACAGGCATAATAATAAAAATAATTTCCTATCAGCAAAAGCTAAAATCACAGTTTTAAAAGAAAAAGTGTGGACCAAGTCAAGTGTAACGCTGGTATGAATAGCTAAATTTTAATGCTATTACTACCACATATACACAGTAATGGCTACCAAAACAGAGATCTTGTCATGCTTGTCTTTTTTTTTTTTTTTTTTTTACAGAGACAGAGTGAATCAGAGAGAGGGATAGACAGGGACAGACAGACAGGAACAGAGAGAGATGAGAAGCATCAATCATTAGTTTTTCATTGCACGTTGCAACACCTTAGTTGTTCACTGATTGCTTTCTCATATGTGCCTTGACCTCCGGCCTTCAGCAGACTGAGTAACCCCTTGCTGGAGCCAGCAACCTTGGGTTCAAGCTGGTGGGCTTTTTTGCTCAAACCAGATGAGCCGCGCTCAAGCTGGTGACCTCGGGGTCTCGAACCTGGGCCTTCTGTATCCCAGTCCAACGCTCCATCCACTGCGCCACCGCCTGGTCAGGCTTGTCATGCTTGTCTTAATCAATAAAAATTATTAGCACACTACCCACTGACTGTAAATGTATGCTATTTAAATTTTTCTCAAAATTAAAATAATCTCAGTAATTATTTCCATTTGTCAGCTGAGTTTAGCAATTCTACAGACTGACAGGAATTTACATATTATTCCAAAGTTTGCCAGTTACAGTAACTAATTTGGTGCTAGTATATAGTTTCAGAAAGCTGTATTTTTACCCAATTATTTAGTGGTTAAATTATCAAAAAAGCAACCTTTCCATGACAGCAAATGGATATCTGCTATACAGCTCTATTTTTTCAACAGAATCTTGGTTTCAGTCCACTAAACTGGATATATAATCACATTAGCATCCCACTCTGGTCAGAGCAAACAAGGCAGAATACCCACAAACATAGCAATAAGGTTCTTTACTCATACAAAGAGGAAATTTCAGTGTGTCTGTACCTGAACTATCACAAATTTCAAAGTCAGAATATGCTTTTTTAAATTAATTTATTTTTTATTTTTATTTTTGCCATTTTTCATTTTTCCGAAGCTGGAAACGGGGAGGCAGTCAGACAGACTCCTGCATGTGCCCGACCGGGATCCACCCGGCATGCCCACCAGGGGGCGATGCTCTGCCCCTCTGGGGTGTCGCTCTGTTGTGTCCAGAGCCATTCTAGTGCCTGAGGCAGAGGCCACAGAGCCATCCCCAGCGCCTGGGCCATCTTTGCTCCAATGGAGCCTCACTGCAGGAGGGGACGAGAGAGACAGAGAGGAAGGAGAGGGGGAGGGATGGAGAAGCAGATGGGCACTTCTCCTGTGTGCCCTGGCCGGGAATCGAACCCGGGACTCCTGCACGCCAGGCCGACGCTCTACCGCTGAGCCAACCGGCCAGGGCCAGAATATGCTTTTAAAACTAGCTAATGCGCCCTGGCCGGTTGGCTCAGCGGTAGAGCGTCGGCCTGGCGTGCGGGGGACCCGGGTTCGATTCCCAGCCAGGGCACATAGGAGAAGCGCCCTTCTGCTTCTCCACCACCCCCTTCCTCTCTTTCTCTCTCTTCCTCTCCCGCAGCCAAGGCTCCATTGGAGCAAAGATGGCCCGGGCGCTGGGGATGGCTTCTTGGCCTCTGCCCCAGGCGCTAGAGTGGCTCTGGTCACGGCAGAGCAACGCCCTGGAGGGGCAGAGCATCGCCCCTGGTGGACGTGCCGGGTGGATCCCAGTTGGGCGCATGCGGGAGTCTGACTGTCTCTCCCCGTTTCCAGCTTCAGAAAAATACAAAAAAAAAAAAACTAGCTAATGTGCCTGACCAGGCGGTGGCGCAGTGGATAGAGTGTCGGACTGGGATGTGGAGGACCCAGGTTCGAGACCCCAAGGTTGCCAGCTTGAGTGCAGGCTCATCTGGTTTGAGCAAAGGCTCACCAGCTTGGACCCAAGGTCACTGGCTCGAGCAAGGGGTTACTCGGTCTGCTGAAGGTCAAGGCACATGTGAAAAAGCAATCAATGAACAACTAAGGTATCGTAACAAAAAACTGATGATTGATGCTTCTCATCTCTCTCTGTTCCTGTCTGTCTGTCCCTGTCTATCCCTCTCTCTGATTCACTCTCTGTCTCTGTGTAAAAAAAATAAATAAACAAAATTAGCTAATGTGTCTGGGGTTATAATTACTATTCTGTCCTCCACTAATACTGTATAAGGATCTTTTCATTTTTTAATTGTATGACACACCGACATGTATCACAACTAAGCACTAAATAAAACAAAATAACTTTATTATATCCTTTCTAAAACACTTTAGCATCAATATTAATCTCCCATTACTAACAGTAATTGCAATACAAATCCAGCCTCGTTTCTCATACCTACCTTGCTAGTGAGAGTATGAAGATTCTCCTCTGCCCATTCTATACTTGACTTCATACTCAAATTTCTTGCTTTCAAGTGAATTAATTGATGTTGCGCACAAATGTATGCTAGCTGCAGCCTAACCATCTCTAGTCGTCTCTCCTCAAGAATTTCTTGAGTATCACAAATAGACGGTGCTTGTATATCTAAAAGCTGAAAATTTTCTTCATTTGAACTTTCAACTACTTCATGTATTCCCTGAAAGAACTGTTTTTTGGTATATAAGGTTAATGCTGCTGTGCTTTGCTCTTCTTGGCTGAGGTATTTTTCCAAGGAAAACTGAGATAAAAACACCAGTGGACTTGTCCCTGGACCTAAATTTGAAGGTCTGAAGAACATCATCAATTTTGCAACTCCATCAGTAAGAGCCTGAAGTTCACTCTTAATCTTAGCAGTCATAGCATTCAGAATTCCTTGACTCTGCTTCAGCTTTTTAGTGGCTTCCTCCTCTTTAGCATTTAACCTCAGGTATCTGTGCATAGTTACCGAAGCCATCAACTGGCATTTATTACGTCGCTGAATTTTTAGGTTCTTTAATTTCTGCAGAGTTTGAAGCTCATTCTCTAATTTCTCTAGCTCTTGGTCATCCAGGGTGGGTGTCTTCAAATTAGGAGTTTCGCGGGTCTTAAGCACTTCATCCAATGCTGCTCCTTCTAGGATGGGCTTGCCCGACTTCTGAAGAACACCGAAAGCTTCCAATTCTTCCTCAGACAACACATTCCGTTCGTTCACATTCCCACAAAACCATTTCAAAAAGGACTTACCCTCGACAGTCTCAAACAACCAGTCAAAATCTTCTCCATTAAGAGCATCAGCTTTGGGATAATTAATTTTTTTTAATGTTTCCACGAATTCTTTCCCACAACTCATGGTTTAACTACCCAATTTTTTTTTTGTAATTGCTATGAGTTTAGGGCATTGATATTAAGGAAACAAGTCCAAATACAAACAAAACTAATTGTATGCTAAGTCTGCAGAGACGAGGAAAATATTTTTAGGATCTATAATGATTTCTCCTAGTGGAGAAAAAACAAACAAACAAGTATTAGACCACAAAGAAGGAGACTGTATCTTTTTAAAAGGACAATGTAGACACACATCAGATGGTGTTGGGGACCATCTAACGCAGAGGCAGCTGTCGCCGAGACGTCTGATGAGGAGAAAGAAAAACGAAATTAAAAGACACTCAGAACACCGCAACAATCACGAAACCCACGTTTAACGAGAAGATCTTGTTTTTCAAAAGATGAAGTGGCTTCACATAAACCATTTTAAATTCAAAATAAAGCAGACCAAGCACCACGCAGTTCAGCAGCCCCTTTTCCCTGCGCTGCCCAAGTGAGGACAGAGATCACCGCGTTAGGGTTTGTGAGGGCGGCCGCTCAACAGTGACCACGGAGCCCGCACCCCGTCCGCCGGGCACACGCGGGAACCGCCGCCCGGACAGCGGGGACGTGTCCCCCGCGACTGAGTCCCCTTCCCGGCGCGGGCACGGGTGTCCTTCACTGCCGGCAAGTGGGCGAGTTCGTAAGACACACGTCCACAGAGCCCCCGAGCCGGCGCCACAGGCCGACGGACCCGGCGGGGGACAGCCTGACCGCGGGGCTCCGCGCGTCCGCCCGCGCCCCCACCGCGCCTCAGGGCCGACGCGGGGGCCGGCCCTCGGGGGCGCCCTCTCTCCCTCGCCGGCGCCTCCCGCTCCCTCGCCCGCGCCTCCCGCTCCCTCACCCGAGGCCCCTCGCCGGCGCCCCTCTCTCCCTCGCCGGCGCCCCTCTCTCCCTCGCCCGCGCCCCCCGCTCCCTCACCCGAGGCCCCTCGCCGGCGCCCCTCTCTCCCTCGCCGGCGCCCCTCTCTCCCTCGCCCGCGCCCCCCGCTCCCTCACCCGAGGCCCCTCGCCGGCGCCCCTCTATCCCTCGCCCGCGCCCCCCGCTCCCTCGCCGGCGCCCCTCTATCCCTCACCCGCGCCCCTCGCGCCTTCGGCCCCGGTCCCGGCCTTCTGACCCAGGGGCTCCGACTGCGCCTTGCGACCGCTGTTCGCGCTCCTGAAGAAAATCCCCAGGGGAAACCCGGAAAAAAAGAGGAGACACCAGAGGAATTCGCGGCGCCCCCACACCCCGGCGTCCCACGACGCCCAGAGCTGCGAGGCCGACAGTTCTCACCTCAGGAAATTCCACTCGCGCCTCTTCAGCCTCAGCCGCCTCCACCGCTGCTGTCGCCGCCGTCGAGTTCCGCGCCCCGCGCCTCGCACTGCCTCACGGGACCGCGTCACTGCGCACGCGCAGAAGACTCAGTCGGGGTCGCGGGCCGACTGTTTGCGCAGGCGTGGTATCGGAAGCGGTAGGGCAGAGGGCGGGTGACTACTTTGCAGGGCGCGAGCTGATTGGCTTCCTGTCTCGGGGGCGCGCCCGAGGCGGGGCCGGGATCTTGCGGGAAGTTCGGCCTCGCACTGCCGGCCGGGCCTTGACCCTGCCCCCTGCCCCCTGCCCCCTGCCCCCTGCCCCCTGCGCCTAGCCGGCCTGTTCTGCTGCTCTGCCCAGTTGAGCTTCCTGCGCTCTGGGACCCCAGCCTCCGTCCCTTAGTGAGAGGCTTCCAGAGGACAGCCCACCTGTCGGGAGCGCGGACAAAGCCAGCCCTACCGCTCGCCTGCGGAGTGACCTGGGCAGCCCTGGCCCAGAGCCCGTGTCCGGTCAAAGCCCCTCGGAGACGTCGTGGGAGTGAGCGTGTCCCGGGTCCACAGCAATCGGAGCAGTGCTTGGTGGTCTCCTGTTTTATTCCTCTTTACAGTCTCTTACGATGAATGTTATTTTGCACGTTATTTGAAGCAAAAGCCGATTTCCTCCACAGTCCCATTTTCAAAACAGAACTTTTAAAGACCTTTTAAACTCCATATGCAGCAACACTATTTTGGAGACCGCCAGAAGCAGCCCGGGTGTAGTCAATGAAGGAAAGAGTGCTGAAATAAGGTTGCAAAGTCCGGTGCAAACCTAGTTGATGCCCTGTAGTTCATTCCTATTGGAGGGAACTTATTTACATCTCTATCAAACAAAAATCGGTTTTTTACATACCCATCTTCTACAAACCAACGTCAAATACAAGGTTTTTATCCCCCCCCCACACACACACCCCAGGTGCTTGATAGACAATGTCCTAGTCTAGTGTGACATGGGAAAGGCAGAAATCTTTCTGGATAACGTTTCTTAGTATGTTTCAAAGGAGAAAAAAGACTGTTCTAAGGCAGATGTTACAAATTAATCGAGTTGAAGATATTTTCTATTCATTTGTTTTACTTTTTTACTCTTCTCTTATAGAAGACAGTAAAGCCTAAATGATCTGAAAAACACACATTGAAAGGAGGAGTTCATTAGGGGGTGGCCTCCCTGAAATAGGGGAGGAGCCGGGCCCTGCAGGTGAGCTAGGAGGCAAGGTTAGAGTCCCTGGACCAGGAGGAACCCCTCAGCCAACCGTGACCGGCAAGGATTGGTGGGGGCGGGGGCTAGAGCAGGAGATGGGAGCTCAGCGGGCTTGTAGGGAGGAAGTGAAGTCTATGCAGGCAGTGCATTCAAGAAATTTTGCTGAGTAGGCAAAGATTGAAGGGGAGAGAGAGAATGAGAGAGAGAGAGAGAGGAGAGAAGGAGCAGAAAGACTTGAGATGAGGGGGTGGGACTGCAGAGCTGGGGGCAGGGTTTTGTTGTTTGTTTTAAGAGGGAACTTGGGGATATTTATAGATGGTGAGGAGGAACTCAGAGGAGACAGAGAATGCCTAGAAGCAAAGGGGCCACTTTATAGAAAGATACCTGGGGGACAGGAGTGTGAATCCCAAGCACAGGAAGTTTTTCTATAAGTCCACTTTTCCTACTGACTCCTAGGTCATTTTCTGGGCCCACAAATTCTCCATGTGATTTTTGAATTACAGACCCACAGTTAATTGAAATGTTAGTGGGGCAAAACAAACAAACAAATAAACAAACAAAAAAAGACCATGAAAACATAAAGTAAAAATCAATGGTATTAGCCCCCAGAGCACAAATGACAAACACAGTACGTTCAACTATACAGACTTTCAAAGTTTTCTTGGCAAACTTGACTTATAAGGGCATTTCTGTACTCAAGGATGCATTTGGAATTTAGGAAAGCAAATATATTATTACACTTACTTCAAGGACAAGCTCTTTTTTCCTCCAATCAAAATCTTTTGGGGTTTCAGTGAGGTACTTACAAAGTCAAAAGAGAAAGGGAGCCCAGGAGAGAATCCTCCTCCACCCCACCCCTGAGAAAGCTGAGGCAACTGAACAGACTAAATAGACCTGAACAGAGCTGTTAGCATCAAATGTTGTGGGATTTTTCTCCTTTTCTTCTTCCTATAGAAATCCTTTTTTCTCCTATTGATAATAAAGATGACTTTAAGTTTTGGATGATGTCTTTCCAGATGTGTGTTTTGTAGTCTGTTGTTAAAGATCATTTGTTTCTAGATGTCATTTTCAGTTATGAAGATAGGACTCCATTCTTCAAGCAAGGGGGTGTGAGGGGCTTGTCCAAACAGAGGAACGACTTCCTGAGACTCCTGTTAGAAGCTTAATTCTTCAGTAACAAAAGTGACTGCTGGCGGCAAGAGACAGGTGCAGGGAGGCTCTGGTTCCCTGGGAAGAGAGAGCTGGCTCAGGGTACCTGGGGCAGAGGGGCAGAGAGAGCCACCCTGTGGGCAGAACCCTGGGCCTCCTGGCCAGAGGCACATTGCTGGATGACTCTGGGTTTCCAGTTGGAGTAAGAAAGTGGCACTTCTTCCCGTTCTTCCTATTAACTCTTCCCATGCCAGAGAGAGCAGAAGACATGCTT
The DNA here is from genome assembly GCF_036850995.1 of Saccopteryx leptura. Lineage (NCBI taxonomy): Eukaryota > Metazoa > Chordata > Mammalia > Chiroptera > Emballonuridae > Saccopteryx > Saccopteryx leptura. The sequence continues at coordinate 1,228,048 of NC_089507.1, forward strand.
ATCTTGCAGGTTGGGGAGAAGAGTTTGTCTTCTATCACGTTGATATTCAGGTGACAAAGGTGAAGAAACTTCAGTCCTCACACTTGGGATCTCACCGAGAGAGCCTGGGGTGGCCGGGGAGGGGGACAGGGTGGCTATAGAAGGGGGCAGCAGAGGGGCTTGTGGCGGGGGGACGGTGATATGGTCTCATAAAGTGCCTCAGGACAGGTTGAGGAGACAGGCAATGAGGCAGGAGGGACTGCGAGCCTCTGTGAGCCCAATGGGCAAGCGGCATAATTCTATGTACATCCTGGGAAGATCCCACGGTACTCCTACGCCCTGAGGCCTGGCCTGGCTGGGGACTTGCAAATGAAGGAAAGAAAACATGCACAAGGCCCTCTGGCTGATTAGACCAGCACCCAATGTAGGGGGGGGGGCATAAACCCAGCAAACATATAATGGAAAGGAGCATGGGAGACTCAGGGACCACCTCCCAGAGGAGGTGCCAAGCTGAGCTGTGAGCTGAAGAGGGTTCCTGGGGGCAGAGAGACAGGGAAGGAAGGGCAGAAGTGGGCTCAGCTGAAGGTATAGGAACAGACGGGGAGAGAGAGCAGGCACCCGATTTATTCCTGGAGGTGCTGGGGGCGACAGGACCACTGAGGGTATTCTGGCTACCAATGAGATGGAGTCAGGTGTCCCGCTTGGGGTATGCTTGCTGAAAGCCAGCCCTGAAATAGTCTTCATTTGTACTAATTAAGTGAAAGTGCTTAGCACAGCTCCTAGAGCCCTCCTGCCCTCAGTAAAAAAGTGGTAATGACTTTACTTTTTATCTTTTGTATTTTTCTGAAGTGAGAAGCAGGGAGGCAGAGGGACAGACTCCCCCATGCACCCGACCAGGATCCACCCGGCATGCCCACCAGGGGACGATGCTCTGCCCATCTGGGGCGTCGCTCTGCCGCAATCAGAGCCATTCTAGCGCTTGAGACAGAGGCCACAGAGCCATCCTCAGCGCCTGGGCCAACTTTGCTCCAATGGAGCCTTGGCTGTAGGAGGGGAACAGAGAGATAGAGAGAAAGGAGAGGGGAAGGGTGGAGAAGCAGATGGGCGCTTCTCCTGTGTGCCCTGGCTGGGAGTCAAAACCAGGACTTCCACATGCCGGGCTGACACTCTACCACTGAGCCAACCGGCCAGGGCCAGTGGTGATGATTTTAAGTCACTGACATTTTGGAATGAAAATGTCCCCCCTTTATACTTGGACCCAGCTGCATTTCCAGTAGTAAATCTCTTCTATTTTTTTTTTTTTTCTTTTTCTTTTTTGGAAATCCCTTCTTTTCTAACGGTGTCCTCAGGGCTACCCACACAGGCTAAAGAGGCCAGAAGGCTGCTGCCTGCTTCTTTGGGAGGGAAGAGGAACGGAGACCCTCCCCCAAAGGAACCCCCAAACTGCCTGTGGGTCTCTGTGAGCCATCTCCAGTTAATGGGGGCTGCACTTCCAGTGTGGCAGCTCTGTTCCAGCTGCCCAGCTCTCCCATCACTCTGGGCAGGCATTTCTTCCTCCATTGTCTTCTGCTGGGGCCATGCCATTTCACAGACCCTCCCCACACTGCAGGTCCTGAGGGTGGGAGGCAGAGGCCATGTCTAGGATATTATGGGGATTCTGAGGACAGGTCCAAGAAGGGTTTCTCAGGTGCATACCAAGGGCCAGCAGCCACTGAGCAGAATGGGCACATGGAGGCAGACCAAGGGCGTCCACTGAGGACCCCTGGGAAGCCTGGAACACCTTAGTGGCTGAAGCAGTGCCCAGCCCCAGGGCCAGAGGCAAAGTCTGAACACCTGAAGCAAGAGCTCCTGGTTGGCAAACAGGTGTGTGGGGAGTGTTCCACTTCGACCTCCACTTTCACTCAAGTCCAGCTGTGACCGTCCAGGGAGGCAGCTGTGATGGTGGGGTCTGGGCAGTGGCCAGCCAGCAGGTCGCAGGACCATGGTTCATCGAGTGTCCCCGAGAACAAAGGCCACGGGCAGGGCAGTGAGGTTGCCAAGAGGCTCCTGATGGAGGCCGAGGGGAGAGAGAGTCAAACACAGCGATGGAAAGAACTGGAAGCCAGAGGGGTGAGGTATAAAAATCTGTATTTATATTACAAAGACAGAACGGTACAGCACAGTCCCTCCCGGGGGGTGAGCAGGTAGAGGAGTGACCCATCTCTCTCCAGCGAGGATCTGGTAATAGGCCCACCTGGCCAGCACCCGGCCTCCTGGACAGCCCCAAACTCTGGCACGGAACCTGCCCTAGTGCCCTGGATGTGACTTGGGGTCAGAGTCCTGTGTGCACAGGGGTGGGGAATCTCCAGGTGAGCTGGCCCAGAGAGAAGCAGGGGGTGGGGAGTGGGGAACCCTGCCTTGCCCAGCAGATGGGGGTTATCTGCAGCATTGGATAGGAAGTGAGCCCTCGGGGCCACAGTGGGGTGCGGGGCTTCATCCGCCCAGGAAAGCAGGCGTGGGTACTGGGTCTCTGAGACCCAATCGACAGAGGCAGGCCCAAGGCTCCATTGAGGGGGGTCTTCCTGCAGCCTCCCAACCAGCTAGGCCTATACCAGGCCAGGAGTGTGGGGGCCACCACCCAAAGAGGGTGGGGACCCAGACATGAGCCCAGGGTTCCAGGATCTTAGCCACCAAGTGCCGCAGTAGCCCACGTAGACACAGAGGACACACAGAGTGGCCCTGTTCTGGTCCCATTTGCTTTCTCTAGACCAGGGGTCCCCAAACTACGGCCTGCGGGCCACATGCGGCCCCCTGAGGCCATTTATCCGGCCCCCCGCCGTACTTCCGGAAGGGGCACCTCTTTCATTGGTGGTCAGTGAGAGGAGCACTGTATGTGGCAGCCCTCCAATGGTCTGAGGGACAGTGAACTGGCCCCCTGTGTAAAACATTTGGGGAACCCTGCTCTAGACCCAACAAAGCTGAGGTGTGCTCTTAACAATCCAGCGTTTTGTTGGATTGTTATAGCAGGGTCCTCTCTGGGTCCCTGTGGCCACCAGCAATAACCACACCTGTGCAAATGGTAAGGAGCCAGACAGAGAGGCCACAGCCGGCGGGTCACATGTGGGATGCTGAGGCCAGAGGTGGAGCAGAACCTCCCCCACCAGTTGTTACAGGGCGGAGCAGGGAGCTGATGCCTTAGAATGCAGAACACAGACCCTCCCGGGGGCCTGACTTCCATTTCCTGAAGCAGGCTCTCAACTGCAGGTGTTCCCACCCTGCTCAGAGGATGGAGATGCTCACAAGGAACGCTCAGCGGACACGCTCAGGCAGCAAACAGGAGAAGCACCCCTGGGACCCCAAGGGCAGCTGGAAGGGGATACCAAGAGAAGCGTTTTCCTTACAAGCCCAGCCCCAATCCCACAGGCCCACTCTTCCATCCATCATCCCAAGTCCTGGAGGGTAGGTTCTGTGCCAGAGCTGTCACCAGGGACCCCTTTCTGCCTCAGTTAGCCCACCCACCCTGAGGGGTCTGTCCATAGCCATGACCAAGGATAAAAACGACCTGGAAGTTGGGTACAATGCACCAGAGAGGGAGGCAGACACTGCTGTGGGTCAATCTCACAGCCTGCCTCCTGAGTATTGCTGTGTGGTCCCTGGGGACAGGGACTTCAGAAATGGAAGGCCAGGAAAAGCTTCCTAATGCTCAGTCAGGCCTGACCACCCAGGTTGAATGGTGTCTTCATCAGCTGCCAATATCTGCTTCCCAGGCAGGGGAACAGGGAGGGTTCAAGCTAGGCACAGGTAAGAACCTATTTCTCTGGTTAGCAGCCCCCCCACACACACACACCTGGTGGCCAGGCTGCACAGCAGGTCCCTGCCGGCCACTGGGGAGGGTGACAGTAGGAGGCCGGTCACAGCTCCTCCTGCCAGGTGACAGAAAGCAGCCCCTCACGTGGCCCTGCAGCCTCTCAGTCCTAGGAATTTGTGGCTGCTGAGAGGGGCAGCTCCATGAGGCAGGGACCAGGAAGGAGGACACCTTGTGGGCAGGTGGGGGGACCGCCTCTGAACCACAGGGAGACGCTGGTGGTGGTGGTGGTCGGGATGGGGCCAGACACAGGACACAAGGCACACTCGGACGATGGCGACAGACAGATGAGTCCCTGAGACACTGGGTCGCTCCCACCCCTCAGCAAACAAGGATGCAATGACGACTAGGAAAATAGAGTACAAAAAATCTCATACAGGAAATAGAGGTGACACACGCTGACAGCACTCGACCGCAGTCCTTACAGCTGTTTTCTCATTTTACAAACGTTTTTATGTTTTTGTTTTTGTTTTTTTGGAAAGTCTCTCTCCCAGGAGCCCTGCTCTGGGTTGCTGGACAGTGCAGCCATTTCTTTTTCCTTTTTCTTTTTTTAAAGGGAGACCAGAAAGCTCCCTGGCGACCCAGTGGCTTCAACTCACTGGCCCCCAGCACACACCTCAGCCTCTGCTGGAAGCAGAAGCCCCTTCCTGTGCAGACGAGGCAGGTGACTGGGGAGGGGGAGGGACAGGAAGCCAGGCACAGGCCAGGGTCCAGCGTTTGCCCCGGTCACCCCTGAAGGCCAACCACTGCAAGACCTGTGCCCACTGGATCCCAGGCACCTCTGGGTCTGGTGACCACATGTGTCTGCGTGTGTGCATGGATGTGCAGGCAGGCGGACATGCCTAGGTGTGAGCACGTGTACACCTGAGAGACTTAACAAAGCAGAAGCTGCCAGGCTGGGTGCGGGGTGACCTGGACTGACCCAGGAGCTCAGCCCTGGCTCCTGACACCCTTGGGGTGCAAAGGGCCCTGCCCCACCCTCCGGCCCCAGGGTGCTCACCCGAGTCCCGCCCTTCATGGATCTCTCTGTCCATGCTTCAGGAGCCTGTGTGGACCGACTGATAGATGTACAGATGGATGGGTAGAGAGCCACGCCTGCCTTCCTTCCTTCCTTCCTTCCTTCCTTCTTTCCTTCCTTCCTCCGTCCACTCCTTGTTCTTGAGATCTGTGGTGGGGTCTGAGCTCCCCACGGTGGTCATTAAGCCCCTCACACGGCGCCCACCAAGGTTTGCAGCAATGACATTTAATACTTCCGGAATGATTAGGTATCGGAGAACAGACCATGGGTGGTTATGCTGGGCTCCGGGACTCAGGAGCTAGAACCGCCTCCCTGCAGGGGTCCCTGTCCAGCTGGGAGGGGCGAGCGGCGAGGTGGGCCCCGACCTGCAGGTGGGTGGAGGCGGGCAGCCCAAGTGGCTGCTGGAGCTTCCAGAATGGCACAGCAGCGGGCCTGCGGAGAGGCTGGAGAGGACTGGAGGGTTGACGCAGTTGGCTGGGCGGCAGGTGGGCCAAGGAGCAGAGGGCACAGGGCCTACGAGAGGCCAGGGCGGGCAGGCCTCCGGCAGGGGGACCCACAGCCACCATCGCTGCAGCCACCACTCTGCAGGCTGTAGTGGTCATCCACGTCACTGTTGCTGCCAACACTGTCCAGCTCGCCGGGGCCAAACTCCATGCCCTCTACGTCCACTTCTGGGGAGAGCAGAAGGAAGGGGGTCGGGCACTGTGAGGGTGCCAAATGAGCTCCTGGCACAGTAAGGGTGGGTGTCTCCACCCTTCATGGAGGAAGCAGAGCTTCTAGGGGTGAGGGTGCAGGAAAGACGGGGCTCTGGGCCTGCAGCTCAGGTAAGAACCCAGCTACCGAAGCACACTGCCCGGCTCTGACCCTCGTATGGGCGGGTCACCAGGTCTCAGTGGCTTGCTCACACTTCCACCACAGGACACCAGGTGCTCAGACAGTGCGGGGGGACACACCCCATCACGCAGTCACCCCCTCCCCTCCCCCAGGCCGCCTCTCTGGCCAGCCTCACTCTCCCCGCTTCCCGCCCGGAGCCCACGCGAAGCCTGCGCCCACCTTGCTCGGAGTCGTCAGTGGAGAGGGCGGAGCCTGTGCTGTCCGTGCGCACGCGCTCCAGGCTCTGCACCGACAGCTGCTCCAGGCGCCGCTTCAGGAAGCGGTGTTCTCGCTGCAGCTGCTCTTTGATGCTCAGCGCCCTGCGGTCCTGCTCCTCCAGTTTCTGGGGGCAGGAGAAGCTGTGAGCCCAGGAGACGCCCCTGCCCTATGCAGGGCTGGGCACAGGGGCACACATGCCCGACAGGTTCCCCATCCCCTATCCAGCCTGGCCTTAGGGTTGTGCCCAGTTCCTGTGGGCCCCAAAGGTGGACGCGCCCCTGCCTCTCCCCTACCAGGTGGTTACACTAGGTATGACCTCCCAGGCCTGTGTTCTGCTGACCAGCGGCCAGCTTAGCCAAGCAAATTCAGGTGTGGGCTTGAAGCCCCAGACAGCACTGCTTGGCCTCTGGGCTGGCACCCCCTCCCAGACAACGGCGCTGCCCATGGTTGCTCTTCCCTTCCTACAAGGTGCCCACCTAGCCCGCCCCTCCCGGCCCCCTTACCCTCCCCACACCTCCCCTGCCCTGAGACTCTGCCGGCCCGGATTGTGACCCAGGACATCACTGTGCCTTTCTCAAAGCTCCCGTCAGCCTGCCTGGGGTGCCTGTACTACCTGTACAGGCATCGGGGGCCTTTAAGGGAATGAAGACCACCCTGGTTGGCCCAAGTAGCACGAAACCCCCAAAGACAGCAGGTCTCAGTCTCAGACCTTGGGGGGCCTGTCCCAGGCAACATCTCACTCAGCCACACCCCAAGGCCATGGTGCCTTTGGCCCCAGAAATTCACCCACCACTGGGCACCTACTTCCTATGGGCCTCCCAGCATCGAAGGCACCCCACCCTATCCAGGTCCCACTACAGCCCAGAACCCTGAAGGGCCATCTGTCACCCACCTCCACTTCCCCAGCCCCACCCCCACTCAACAAAACCCAGTGTATGCCCTGACCTTCAGTTCCAGCTGCTGCCCACCCCCTAGCCCCCACGCCCCGAGACCCCTATGTGCACCTCAATGTATACCTACTGGGCCCCTCTCCGCCCCACCCTCGGGCTCTGTGGGCACAGCCCCGGAGCCCGGCTGGGTCAGCCACAGCAGCTGGCTGGGGTGGCAGCAGAGGGTGCAGCCCCGCTCACCTTGATGTGCGTCTTGGCGCGTTTAAGGAGGCTTAGCGTGGTGTGGCGGGTGCTGTCAGGACCCAGGGGCACCAGTTGCTTCAGCTGCTCCAGGTAGAGCCTGAGTTTGGCTCGTCTGAAAGAGCCAGAGACAGGACTGTCAGGCAGAGCGGCCCAGCCCTTGGACACTGGCAGCGAGAGCAGGGCGGCTGGGAGGTCTGAGGGAGGGTGGGAGGCAGCCGGCAGGGCTCCCTACAGACCTGCTCAGGGACCCTGTCTGAAGTTCCCTTCCCACCTGGCCGGCAACTCCCCAGGCTCTGGGGCAGCCTGGCACCCACAGCCCTCCACATGCCCTAGACAAAGAGGGCAGCCTGAGACCGTGGGTCCGTCCGGCAAGCCCCCACAGCCTCCCAGAGCCTCAAAGGCCACAGCCAGGCACTGCCCCAGAGCCCCAGCTCACCCTGCGACCACCACCCTCCACAGTGGAGTCCGTGGGCAGGTGGGGGAGGCACAGAGTGTGGGTCAGGCTGTTCCCAGAGATCCAGAGGTCCTAGGCCAGATGGACATCCCCTGCCTCGCCAAGCGCAGGGTGCTTGCTGGTCACTCTCGTCACCACAGAAATGTGAGTCCATTCGGGTCAGGGAGGGCTGAGGACGGGACCCTCCCACCTGAGGCTGGCTGGCTGGCATCCTTTGGAAAACTGCTTCTCTCCAGATTTTGTCCCCACGTCCATGCAGACAAACGCAGTTTTTCCACAAAACTGGAACCACCAAACTCAGAGGTCTTTTTCAGGCCCTTAGGCCCCATGCCCTTGCACAGGGGATGCCTTTCCCACGCATCTCTCCTGGGGAGGGCAGGTGGGGGGCTGGGGAGGGGGTGTGTGCCTGAAGCTCACTCCCAAAGCGTGCTCTGGTCCCCCAGATGCACATCATCGACCCGCCTGCCGCAACACCTGCGGATGCGAGCGCCCTGGCTGCAGGCCGTTGAAGCCACTTCTGCTCAGGCTGTGCTCCTAAGAGAGACGCCAAGAGGCCAAGGGGCTTGGGAGCACCCGCCACCAGCTGTTCCCCCCTTTCCTAGCCATTCCCTATGTTCCGAAGCCCAGCAAACCCCGGTTCGCTTAGCCTTTAGAGACCCTGGGAGGCAAGTGGGCAGACGGCCACACCCTCTGGACAGATGGGTGCCCGAAACCTGGGCGTGGTCTACCGCCCACATCCAGAGAGCACCCTCCGGCTGATGAGGCATCTCCCCACATGGCACCCTGGGGCTGAGAAGTTCTCCAGATTAAACTAAGTCAGACCTTAGGAAGAACTTCCAGGGTACAGGACAGAGGCTGTGCTGAGTCAGTCATGAGGCCACAAGGAGCCGGGGCCTCAACAGCCTGGACCCTGGGGGACCTGCATGCAGAGAACACCCCAAGTGCTGCCTGACAGTAGAGATCTTTAGCGGTGAGTCCCCACCCTGCACACGGACACAGGGCTGGTAAAGGAGGCACACTGGTGGGCTCCGGAACTCACACCTCTGGGTCCCAGGCACACTGCTGCACGGTCCCCTGGCACCCCAGAATCCGGAGACCTCGGCCTCCTCACCTCCAAAGGGCACCAGGGTGCTTGCCCCGTTTTGAGGATGGGGCCGGGACTGTGCTGACCTGTCCACGGGTGTGCTAATCACCCTCTTCCTTCCCCCTCAGGCCCCACCTCCCGCCTGCCACCCAGCGCACAACCGAGGGTCCCCTTGTCCACTCATTCCATAACAAATGGCCACTCTTGCAATCTACAGTTTACATACTCAAGTACATGATCTTGGTAAAAAGTAGAAAATGCAAATCAGCAGGAAAAAAAAAATTAAAAGTGCCCCTGAATTCCACCCTCTCCCCTGAAACAACCAACAGGATCATCCTTTTAGTATATCCTACATGTCTGCATCATGAATATAGGTGGAAAAATCGGCAGATGGAACCATCTATGTGACAAGTGACCCGACATCGTTTATAAAAAAAAAAAGTGAAACAGCAGACGCACAGAGAGACTCAACACAATGAAGAGCAGGAAGCATGCGTCTCCAGGTGAGGAGGTTGGCAACGTTTATTTCTTTGGCTTTTGCTTTTTTTGTTTTGTTTTTGTAATTTCCAGGTTTTTCTATACTAAAAAAAAACCACATGTTACTTTTACAATCAGAAATAGACACATTTGTACAAGAAAGAAAAAACACAGCTACAAGACAACAGTGGAAAAATATTTGCGATACACATATAAAAGACAAAACGGTTAGTATTCGTGACATTTGGAGCTCATACACAGCAAAAAATAAAAGGAGGAATCTCTTGATGGGAAAACGGGCAGAGGACACAAAGAGGCGAAGTGCAGGACACAGATGGCTAATCGGACATAAAGCTGACCCCACCTCCCAGTTTCCGCGACGTGAAAACTCACCGAGGAGACGTGAGTTTGGGCGGATAGGAGGAGGGGCTGGCTCTTGCCGCCAGCCAGCACGTGGGCCCCTGCAGGCTTCACCAGCGGACAGCAGCTCTGAAGGCCATGGCAGCAACTCAAACCTCTAACCCGCATTTCTACTCGATTTAGGTCCCACAGAACTGCCCCCGGACACACAACGTTCCCAGTGTCCACTGCAGTCCCAGCGGCATGAACCAGAGCTCCAGGCCAAGGAGCTGCAGTACAGCCGGCTGGCCTGTGTGGGGCCAGAGGGAGAAGGAGGAGGAGGAGGAGGAGGAGGAGGAGGAGGAGGAGGAGGAGGAGGAGGAGGGCCCGGGGACACAGGTGGACAGTGCACAGGTCGTATCAGGGGAAAGGTCAAGTGAGAAAACAGCAGACAACAAGGTCTTTTTCTTATCCAAATTAGTACCCACATGGAGGAGGCCGCGGCGGCGGGCGCGGCTGCCCAGCTGCCTAGGACGGCTGGGGTGGGGGGTGGCACAGAGGAGGTGCAGGGCATCTATGATGAACGGACGTGAACCGTCTGTTCTACCCATTACAAAGCAAATACTTCGCAAGACACAAAGAGAGGCCACTCGACTAGATACTGTGCCATATTTAACACTGAGCCACATGCCCATCCGGCCCCAGGAGAGTTGGCTCTGGGGCCCTTCTGAGCCCCCATGTCCCCATCCGTGTGGGGAGTGGGCATCCCCAGGACTGCCTGGGGCTGGAGAGTGGGGGCACGGGTCTCTCACTCAGCCCTCTGTCAAGTGGCTGCAGTGCCCAGGCCCTCCGCCAGTGCCCTGTGGCTGTCCCGGCATTCCTGGGAGCTCTGAAAACCCACCACTTCCTGTAGGAACCGGGGTGGCTTCAGGAGGCAGAACCTGCATCTGGGAATCACTGCATGAGCCTTCATCGTAGTTCCGTCTCTGCGGCTGCCCACAGCCCAGCCCTTGACACGGCCCTTCCTAGCTTCTCACCACAAGCCCTGCTCCTCCTCTGAGGCCCCACAGCTCCCACACATGGTCCCCCAGCACCTGAGGGACAAGGTCCCAGCCATCCATGCTCTGAGCACCCCGGGCCTGGCTGTCACAGAGGAGGCAGCAGGGAAATGGCCTGGGGAAAGGACCATTCACCTTCATCTTCTAGCTGTGAGGGTTACAAAGGCCGGTGTGACTACACTGGGGAGATTTACCCACAACCTGGACAGCCACCAGGGAAGATGGTGGGGCCTGACTGAGGGCCTCCGGATGAGCCCAGCCACTCCACACCTGTAAAAGCTAAAACCTGGAGCTGGGCCCAAGGGTCATCCTGTCAAGGATGACGTGGCCTCCACAACCCCCAGGGGTCATTAGCAAAGTATTGGCCTTTGAGCCAATACTCATGGGAGCTACTATTTATGAGGCAAAGAGAGGAGGGACAAGGCCAGACTGGGGTGGCCTGGGGCTGACCCGGCCAGCTCAGACCAGGTCCCTGCCGGTCCAACATGAGCACATTTCCAGGGAAGACGATGTCCAGGGCCTGCCTCCCTGGGGGCCAGCTGGGTGACCAAGCCAGGTGCTTCCTTCCTTCCTTGGGACAACACACAGCCCTTCCTGTGGCCCATGGCCAGGAGCATCCAGCATCAGCACCAGGCAGCCACAGGTAAGGCCATGACCAAGGTCCCTACCAGGACCCCAAGCTCCATGCCTGTGGGTTCCTCAGGGCTGTTCACACCTGCCGGGTGGCCAGCCCAGAACAGAGGCTCTTGCACTGGGTGGGAGATGCTCCTGGCTGCCTGCCCATCTTGCCTCTATGTCTCAAAAGGGCCCCACAAAGCTCAGCCCAAGGGTGGGCTCTGGGAGAAGGGGGCTGAGGCCAAGGTCAGGGTCAAGGGGCAGCTGCAGAGGCCAAAGGCCAGCCCTTGTTCTCCTTGGAAGAGCTACCATGCCCTTGCCATACTCCCTCCCCCAATGACATCCCCCGTCTGTCTACACTGAAGGGCTGTTCTAAGCACCACCTCCAGGAAGCCCTCCTCAAAGAACTCTACATGCCTGCCCAGGCTCCTGGGTCCCAGTCAAGATCCTCTTCCAGCCTGACAACAACCCCAGAGCCTGCCTGGCTGTCCAGGCTCTGCACCTGCTCCGAATCCACGGCTGCAGGAGCCCCTCACACACACAGGGCTGGTCCAGGAAGTGCAGCTCCTCTGGAGAACACAGCGTCCCGTCCCTGCCCAGCACCCGCCCAGCACAGGCCTGATCCCAGGGGAACGGAAGTTGGCGCTGCGGTCGCCATGGAGGGGGGGGGGGGACACAGAGAACTGGCCAAACTCCAAACCTTCCCAGAGCAGGCCTGGAAGGTTCAACTGGAATGCAGACACCCCCCTCCACTTCAACCCAAGAAGGGAGGAAAGAACTGGCCCATTACGCAGATGAGAGCAGAGGTCAGGAGAAAGCTTCCGCACAGTGTCCCCTGGGGTCATCCCTGGTCCTAGCATCAGGGCTCCTGCCTGTCGGGCCCGGGAACACCCATAGCTCTCACCGGCTCTGCAAGACCAACCCTGAGGACACTAGCCTGCAGGGGCCAACCTTGCCACTGCCTTGTCCCCACTGCAGAGCAGGTCCAAGGTCACAGAGACCCTGTTGGCAGAGTGAGACCTGCAGCCAGGCCAGGGTGGCCAGAGCAGGAATGCCTGGAAGGCGCAGGGCCCAAGGTGACTGGGGCTGGAGTAAGAGGACTCCTCGGTGAGCATGCCGCCCTTCCTGCCTCTCGGTGATCAAAGGCCCCCCCCCCTCTTCCAGGAGGGCCTGAGAGGATCCAGCCTTGCAGCCAGAGGGGTGAGGGCCTGAGAGGATCCAGCCTTGCAGCCAGAGGGGTGAGGGCCTGAGAGGATCCAGCCTTGCAGCCAGAGGGGTGAGGGCCTGAGAGGAGCCAGCCTTGCAGCCAGAGGGGTGAGGGCCTGAGAGGAGCCAGCCTTGCAGCCAGAGGGGTGAGGGCCTGAGAGGAGCCAGCCTTGCAGCCAGAGGGGTGAGGGCCTGAGAGGAGCCAGCCTTGCAGCCAGAGGGGTGAGCACGAAGTCGGCTCTCCGGGACCCTGCCCTGGGCCAGAGTTCCCCCCTCCCCAGACCCACATGGCCTGGGACTGGCTGCCTGTCCGACTGCCCTGCAGACAAGACTAGCAGGATGGTGCAGGAGGCCCCAGACAAGAGGGCTAAAGCCCTGGATAGAGGCCAGTCTCCTGAGGGCTAAAGAATTAATTGCTCCCAAAGGGACTTAAGAGACTTCAAAGCAGGCAAATCACTGCTTCCAGAGAGCTGGCCCTCACTGCCACACACTGCACAAGGGACCCTGCCCCAAGTCCCTGGACCCCATCTGGCTCTGGACCCAGGCTGAGCACCCAAGGCCTGGGCCCCCACCCCTGCTTCCCAGCATGGAAGCGTCTGAGAGCACAGCCTGGACTCTTCCTTCAAGACGGACCCACAGTGAGATGAGGACACAGCCTGGTAGCACTAGCAGTCGTATGTAGGACACATGGGGTGCAAGGGAGGGGTGGGGGTGCTGGCCGCAACATCCCCTCAGCAGGACCTGTCAGGGAGCTCACGCCAAGAACTCGGGGTGGGGGGCAGGGGGTCACTTACCTGTGCTTTTCTAGTTCATTGTGTGAAGACCTGTTTAGAAAAACAGAAAAATAAAGTTCACTGCACTGCCCAACCACCGGAACATAGAGAAGACAGCTCTACTGAGGGCCCAAGCATCGGCAGACACCAGCAGGAAGATCTGGGGCCCAGAACAGTCCGGAATTGGGAGGACTGGGCAGGTGGGCAGCTGCTAACCAAAGGGGGACCTTGTACAAAGTGACCAGGACGGTCCACAGAGAGGTACAACCATGTCCAGGTATGCCCAAGGCCAGCCAGCTCACCTAGTGAGGCATGATGGGGCTTGGGCCAGTAGGAGAGCCCAGGTCCCTGGCTGCCTGTCCGACTGCTCTGCAGACAAGACTAGCAGGATGGTGCAGGAGGCCCCAGACAAGAGGCTGACCCGTCCTGTGCTCTTAAGGCTGCTCACTGAGCTGCGTGACTTTTCTGTTTCCTGTTCCCTGAGACCAGCAGTGTCCTTGGAGCCACATGGACTGGCACAAAGACCAGGACATGGGGCGGTCCCGTCCTGACACGGCTGGCCAGAGCATCATCCCACCCCCTAAGGCTCATACACCTGCATCATCACAGCCCAGCTCATCGATGGGGACAGCCAGGGACAGGGCAGACCCAGCCCACAAGGGAGCCTCTGAGATGTGGCCACCCTGGACCTGATCTCAGCCTCTTGGGGAGCAGTGGCCCTATCTGCTGCTCAACTCCTACCCATCTGACCCATTCGGACAGGGCCGGAGTCCTGAGTACTTCCCCGTGGGACAGGGAGGCATTCCCTCGTCACTCCCCACTAGGTCCAGACAGGGACCTCCCAGGTCAGACAGGGCTCCTAGGCCTGCCAGGAAGCTTCAAATGTGAACAGAGAGACAGGCCACCTTGGGGCAACCCAGACCAAACCCTGTATTAAAGCTTCTGCTGACCTCTGCCTACCTGTCCTCAGTCTCCTGTTCCAGAAACTCAGGATTAGAGATCTCCTGTCCCCACCCATGGGGCCGGAGTACCTCCCCATCCTGCCTGCCTCTGCCACCTGCCATGGTTCGTGGCCCCACCACTGGGGCCCAAGGTGGGAGACGCTCCTGCACCTACCAGGGCAGCAGGCTCCTGGGTCTTCCTGTGGAACCTCAGGACTGCCTCTAGAACCGGGTTCCAGGGACCTCTAGTGTCTGCTGGTCACGTGGGCTGGGCAGGGTGCCTCAGAACCTCCCCAGGGCCAGAAGGGCATATACAGCTGCCCAGGCTCCCAGCCAGCCTCGACTGCGGATAGGCAGGTGGGTCTGCAGGCCTGCCCACGCCCTGGAAGGCTAGGCCGGACCCTACCCTGCCGGGAAAAGGGCACTTCTCAGGAGTGGGAAAATAGGGGACCAGACACCTGTGGGAGCCATATGGGAAGATTCATCACACAGGTCCCAAGATCACCCTGTCCTGGGCTCTATACTTCTCATGGGGGCCTGGGGGAAGGTGAGACACCTGACTGAACAACTGCCCCGAAAGCCCTTGCTGGAACCCGCACATGTCACCCACCTGCCCCACCACCCACTTTTCCTCACCTTGAAAGTGTGGGGATGTCTCAACAAGTCAGGGCCCTGGGTCCTCTGGGCCCTGCTCTGGCTTGGACAGGAGCTGGCTGAGGCCCAGATGGACCAGGACAGGCTCGAGGGGTCATCTCTGTGAGCCTCAGGTGCCCCAGGCCCTAAGAGAGTCAGGCTCTACCCAGAGGAGCAGCAGGGATGTGCACCCCAGTCTGGGAGACCTTCTCAGTCCCTCCCCTGCACCCGCAAGGTCTCCATTCTGGCAGAATGCGGAAGACAAGGACCCCACCTCAGAACAGGAGTCCCTATGGCATGAGAGGGCAGCGACTCCATCTCTCTACGTCTGTTTCCTTGGCCCTACAGTGATGATAAAAATAACAACTCCTCGATGGAATGGGGTGAGTATTAGTTACCATGTGTGTGAACACTTAGGAAGCACCCCCAGAGCCCTGGCTGTGATTTGGAACATCAGCTTTGAGTACCCCATACCATGGGAACCACATCCTGGAGTTCCCCATGGGTGTCAGGGCACTTGGGACACCGAGGGCCAACAGCAGGAGCCTGGCTATCTCAACGAAGAGGCCTGAGGCAGTATCCCCCCACCAACACTGCACATATTTTCCCAAACTGTCCTCATTAGGGGACCAGGGGCTGCAACTCAGAGTATGTCCCAAAGCAGGGCAGATGGAGGCTGAACCAATTCCTTGCCAGGCCCAGGGCGCCAGGACGTCACAGGAGATGAGTCCTTGTGCCAGCCTTTCTGTTTCCCAAGAACAGGCCGGCCACAGGAATGAGCCGCACCCTCTGCCAAGGGGCCCAAAAGCCCCTCACAAGTGCAGCTCCCAGCCTGGTGACATGGTCCAGGCCTAAATGGACCATGGGCAGTGTCAGGTGTCCTGTGGTCCTCACGGTGGCCAGGAGAGTGAATCCCGAGGGAAGCTCTAGCTGAAAATTCCCATTATTCTCCACCCAGTGATGGGCACCCCAGCTGCAGGGCTTCTGCAGCCTGGCTGAGGGTGTGTGGGGGGGGCATTTCCTGGCATTGGGAGAGGCTGCACAGCCTGCCCCTTCTTTCCGCACCCTTAAAAAGGATCACCAGTCCCAAAGAAGGGGACTCCTACACTTGCCGCCTAAATTTCATTTGTGCCAGAGATTAGGCAGGAGCATGGGTGCTGTGGAGAAATGGGGATCATCAGGACAGGGCCTCCGTGCACCTTCTTTGCCCAGGCCACTGGGGGTGGAAAGGACTCAGCCCAGCATCATGGATCTGCCCGTGGAGACAATCGGAGAGATGCAGTTCCATGCACCCTCGGCAAGCAGAGGTCAGGTAAGCAGCCCCACACTGCTCTGCACCGACCCTCAGTTTCCCCAGACCCAAGGGGCACCGGCCAACGCCCACTGACAACTTTTTTTCCTGCTCGAAAAAGTCCAGACCAACTTGGGGGCGGGGAGCGACTACGGGAGGAGACCCCGGGCGGCGGGGCTGTACGCGTGGCACTGTTTACGCGAGAGGCCGAGGAGGCGCGGCCCGCAAGAAGATGGCGACGGCGCGGGCGGGGCCTGCCGGGCGGGGCTGCGGCCGCGGCCCGGGTGCGCCTCCTCCTCCAGGCTGGCCGCCGGGGCTCGCGGCGGGCAGGCTGCTGCCGGGCTGCCGGCCTGGGGGTTGGGGCCAGAAAGGGCACTGGGGAGAATGGAAGCCCCGGGCCCGAGCCGGGCGGGGGCGGCCGCGCGTGCGGGGTGGGGGGGGTGGGGGTGGTACCTGTTGTTCGGGGCCTTGCGCACCAGGCCGGCCGCCTTTGTTTTCTTCCTGGAGAAGTCGCCGTCGAAGGGTAGCACCGAGGCGTAGCCATGCTCGGCCTCTGCGGACAGACGGCGCGGTCAGCGGGCCCCGCCCCGGCCCCGGCCCCTCCGCCCGCCCGCGGTCCGGCGCACAAAGGGGCGCGGGCGCTACCTCGGTCCCTGCGCTCCAGGTACTCGGCCGCCTCCAGCAGGATCAGCAGGGAGTTCAGCTCCATCCTCCGGCCCGCCGGCGCTCGCCTGCGCGCTCCGGGACGGCGGCGGCCGCTGCCCGGCCCACTCCGGCCGGCTCCGCTCGCCGCCCGCCCCGCGCGCCCGGCGGCCCCACTCCCCGCACTCCCGCGGACTCCCCTGTGCGCTCGGCCGCCACCCTCAGCTTCGGGCCCTCAAATTGACACTTAAGGGCGAGCGGCGGCCGGCGCAGCCAATGCGGGCCGGCACTCCGGCTTGGGGGGCGGACGCTGGTTGGGGCTGAGGCCAATGGGAGCCGGCCGAAAGCATCGGGCCGGGCAGAGAATGTTGACAGATGCGAAGCTCGGATCGGATAGGCTCGCGGCGCTAGTAACAATTTAGAAGCTTAAGCTTAGCAACAGCACGTGGTGGCCCGGCCCCCGCGCTCGCTGACTGGCGGCTGGCATGCATGTTAAGTAGGCGCCACGCGCCGATTGGCCCAAAGCGGTCTATGTAAAATAGGGACCACGAGCCAATGGCCGGCTGCGGGGCGCGCAGCCAATGAGGGCACAGCGGTCCGACGCGTTGCCGAGAGGAAGCGGAGCGCGGTGGGACCGCTCGCTGCCTTCCCGGTCTTGCGCGAGAGCCGAGGAGGACGCGGGAGCGCCCCCCCTCCCGGGTTCCCGGGTCTGCACACCGTGCCCAGAAGGAGCCTGTAGCCCCTGGGCCATCTGCAACACTGGCTCCGCCGGAGCACCGGGCCTCGCGATGTCCTCGGGGCGTGTTGCGTGGGGCTGCAAAGGACACCTCACCCCGCCGGACACAGAGTGACCCCAGGAGAGGCCGAGACTTGGAGGAAGGAGGGTCATAGACAGTCAACCTAAGAGTCGTATCTCCTTGAGGATATCGAAAGGCAACTGAGGCGGGGGGTGGGTGGGGGGTGGAGGGAGTCCCCCCAACTACCCAGTGGACCCTAGAGCCGAAGGAGGGGCCCTAGGCCTAGTGAGAACAGAGGTCTGTCGCCAGAGTCGGGAGGGACTCTCGTGAGTGGAGGACTGCATGCTGCTTCCTGTGTGATGTGAAGGGTGGGGACATTCCTAGAGGCAGGTGCTGGTCCCCTCTGGCCAAGGAAGCGCTTCCTGGAGAAGAAAGTTGCCCTCTGTGGGAAGGGAGAGAATGCCTCATCAAGCTCCCAATGAGCGACTGGCCCTGGTGACCCCCGGTTCTAAACTGGTCCCCGGAAGAGCAGGGAACTGGCAGCCTGGTGCAAGCCCCAGACTGGCCTCAGTCTCCCTTGATCCTCTCTCTCATTGGTGGCCAGGGAGCCCCTGAGGACCGGACCAGGGGGCTGCAGAATGTGGGGGATAAAGGTGGCAGGACCTCCCCGCAGAAATTCTATTGTAAATGAGGGGGGCATTGCTGCTGCCCCAGAGTCCTAAAACAAAACAGAACGAAAAGCATAAAAACCTCAACACTATATGTCCTAAGACCTACCGAATGTTTTATATGCATTTCCTTGTATGTTTCTGCACCCCCCCAATTCACAGATAAGGAAACTGGGTATCCTGAGTTTTAGGGGTTTGCCAGGTTTCCCCAGCAGAATGGTGAGTATTGCTTTCCCATATGGGTGACACAGGGCTAGTGACACAGGAGTGTGGAGACCAAGCGGCTTCCTGGCCCAGCGTGACTTGCTGGCGTGACAGCCACAGCTGTATGATTAACGGGATTAGGAACGAACGGGCGTCCTGCAGAGCGGCAGGACCCTTGGGGGGCTTAGATACTGCCCTTGAGACAGTCCTGCACAGACTTTAAAACAACCCCTTGATGTTATCCCCGCGCTCCTACTCCTGGCCCAGGGCAGAGCCTCTAACAAGAGCCTGGTGCTGTGTGGCCCGCTGGGTCAGTCTGGAGGGCTGCTCAGGGTGCGAAGCGAAGGAGGAAGCCCAACTCTGGGGAGAGGCTGGTGCCTTCTGCGCTCCGGGGTACTGGAGGCGGGACCTGCGGCTCACCACAAGCTGGTCAGCATTTTGCAAGGTCACTCCACCCCTGCTGAGGTGAAGAGTGGGTTGTTGGCCCCAGTCCTAAAGCAGCACTTCACCCAGGCTGAGTGCACCTGCCGGATACCGGCCCTCTTTTCCTGCGGTGAGGCGTGAGGTGCGTCGTGCCACCGAGGACAGCGCAGGTGCCTGGGGGTGACTGTGGGAACTGTGTGCCTGCCTGCCGCCTCCCAGCCTGAGACCAGAGGGGGTCGTCCCCACCTTGCTTCCCCATTTACCTCTAAGGCCCTTTCGGGACGCCTCACCCAGCCACACCGGGTGCCCCCGGGACTTCCCACCACCTGTGGGCGCTACGGCACCACAGGGAGTTGGGGTACAAGGGGACCGGGTCAGTGGCGGGAGCGAGAGGCTGGGCTGGAGGGCTGGGGCCTGGAGTGGGCGGAGGCGTCCGAGTCCCAGGCGGAGAGGGCAGCCCAGGAGACCGCACTGAGTGGGCCGGACTGCGGGAGGGTGGGGGGTAGGGGGAGGGAGGGGAGAAGGGAGGGCGCGGCGGGGTGGTTAGAGCCGACTGGCCCTAGCCCGGGCTGCCCTGTGCCGGAAGGCTGAGCCACAAGTGGGGGCAAGGAGCGGGGAGGGAGGGGCCGAGGGAGGACGTAGCAATGGGAGGGCGTGTGTACTGGTCTGGTTGAGGGCCCGCAATCTCTACACCAGCGCCTCCACGTGAGGGCGGGGCATAGGCGCCCTGGGGCTCCCTGCTGGTTCCCCCAGGAGGCAGGCGCGGCTCTGTAGTGCAGGTAGCCAGCAAGTGCCCCTCACCTCCTCCAGGGAGCCTTCCCTAAGCCCAGGCTCCCCGTTTTTTTCTCCTGCGCAGCCCTTCTGCCCTCTCCCTGCCATGAACTGTAGGGATCCTGGGCCTCACCCCAACATTCCCCTCCCCTTCCTGCTGCCTGGGCTTCTTTGGCCTGGTCCCTCTTGACCAGCACACCCATCTCCTCCTCCAGGAAGTTTTCTGGGCCCTGCAGGCCATGCCCAGGTGGCTCTAGCTGCTACATTCCGTCCTAGGATAGAAGCCTCCTAGTTACTTGGATGCCCTGAGAGCCTAAGTTCAAGAAACCATTCCCCTGACCTGTGGTGACGCAGTGGATAAAGCGTCGACCTCGAAATGCTGAGGTCGCCGGTGGGAAACCCTGGGCTTGCCTGGTCAAGGCGCATATGAGAGTTGATGCTTCCAGCTTCTCCCTCCTTCTCTCTCTCTGTCTCTCCTCTCTCTCCCTCTCTGTCTCTGTCTCTGTCCTTCTCTCTCTCCTCTCTAAAAATGAATAAATTTAAAAAATTAAAAAAAAAAAAAAAGAAAAGAAACCCATTCCCAACTCCCCATTTCTGGGTCCCGGTCATGCAGCTGCTTCTACACCCCAGGACAGCAGCTCAGGCTCTAGCATGTGTGACCTCTGCTGCCTCAGGATGGTACAGAGGCCTCTCATATCACAGGGTCTTGAGTGATGAGTGTGAGGTGATTGTGGCTAAATTGTGTTACTGCCCCTGATGGAGCTCAAGTCCCAGAAGTGGAGGCCCTGCCCACTGCTTGTGTGTGTCCAAACCACAAATCAGACATGTCCTCCCCTGCTCAGAACGGTCCCATGCCCCCTCCCCCCCGCCCATGCCTTCAGGAAGCAGCCTGGCATTTGGTCCCTGGGGTGACCCAGCCATGTTTCCCATCTGTGCTCCCCCTGCTGAGAGCATCACAATTTTTCACTCTCAGTGCTGTTCTGTGCTGAGCACCCAATTCTCCAGACACCCTGCTCACCCCTATAGGCCCAGCTGGTACAGCCAGCTGCAACGACCTCAGACCTGTAGAGCCCCAAGAGCAGGGCAGGTCTGGAGTGGCTGGGTACACATCCTTGCCAAGCTCAGGGGGAGGCTCCAGCCTGAGTTACCCTGACCATTTGGGAGCAGATGAACACATCAGCGGAACCCAAAGCCTTGCACATGTTTAAGTCTTTGGTGTGAGATTGAGTTTGAGTCACTGCTCTGTGCTGGACTGGAATCCATTTCTCCCCAGTCTCGGAGGCAGGAGAGAGACTCTGACTGGCTGATTGGCCTCCTGCAAAGGGACCCTACCTAGGCTCTGCCCTGATAATGTCTGTGAGGGTAGGAACTGGGGCCACCATACAATGGGAAGGCTGCCTGGAGGAGGTGGCTCTGGATAGGCCTGGGAGGAGACCAGCGCCTCCAGGATTGTGGGTCATGTGGGTGACATAGTGTGAGTGATTTGAGTCTCACCCACCTCCCCTAGCTCCCGCTGCAGAGTCCCGAGAACAGATGGAGCTGCCCCCTTCCATGGTGTTGTCAGTCCTCACACCAACCCTGGGGGTCCAAGGTGTCCAGCTCAGACCAGGACCTCTTCTCCCCCCCCCCTCCAGGTGAACCATTTGGTTTGTGACCTGCCTTGCCTGGGGTCCTTGCTAAGCCAGGACCCTCTCTGGACCCTTCACCCCCATTAAGGACCTGGGGGGCTAGAGCCTGGCCAGCAGGTGCAGCTGCGCTGGGGGTCCTGTCTGGACCTGGAATGCCCATCCACAGTGGAGAACCCTGCAGCCAGCGAGTGCTCCAGTGGCCTGCAATGCTGTGGCAATCAGACCACGCTGGGAGGGCAGGCAGTGGGATGGGCGCCCCCTGGTGGCCATTAGAGGCTGCAGCAAGGGCCCTGGAGGGAGTCCCGCCCTGGGCCATATAGGAGGGCAAAGGGCGGGCCCCCCAACGCTGCCCCTCCCACTTGGCCTCCTGGGGTGATATCGGTCCATTCCCTTCATCAGAAACCATGACACTTACAGTCTTTTCTGCCTTCATGTGCTACCCGCACCCCCGCCAGGGTCACAGAGCCAGTGGGTCCGTGGCTGCCCACCTGGGGTTTTCCAGGGGAT
Source organism: Saccopteryx leptura (assembly GCF_036850995.1). NCBI lineage: Eukaryota > Metazoa > Chordata > Mammalia > Chiroptera > Emballonuridae > Saccopteryx > Saccopteryx leptura. The sequence goes on from NC_089507.1 coordinate 1,249,565, forward strand.
TATGGGCAGGACCTGAGAGCAGGCTGGCTGGACCTGAGCGTGTTTGTGGGGAATAGACGAGCCATAAATAGGGATAGGCAGCAGGGGCACCTCCAGAGACCAGGATGTGTGTGTGGGGTTGTTGGGGGGGGGGGTGGATTGAGCTGAGTGTGCAGTGGGAGGGGATAGGACCACTGGGGCTTCCCCATTCTCCACCCCCCCCACACACCACTTCCTCAAGGCCAGGCATGGTGGCTTTCTCTGCCCCCCTACCCTGCCTACTGAGCCCACTTGGATAGAGTGCTGGGTGCTCCATCCCAGGCCCTCCGTTTGGTCACCTGCCCGAAGGGGTTACAGGCTGCATGCATGTGGATCTTGAGTACCTTGGTGGGGGCTGGGAGGGAGGGGGAGGTAGCCAGGTCTAGGGCCCCTGCCTGTGACTGGAAGTGTAAGAGTGTGTTGGAGAGCACGCTGGCCTTCTCCCTAGGCCTGTGCACAGCCCAGAGAGGGGTGAGGTGGGCGATCCAGACCCAGGTGTGTCTGGCTCCTGGCACAGCCCTCAGACTTCCTCCAGCTGCCAGACAGGAGTGCTCCATGCTGGTGGAGTTCCCATCTCCAGAGCTGCCTTCCCTCTTCATGACACAGGCTCTGTTTCCGCTGCTGCCTCTCGTGTAACCCTTGTAAGAGCCCACAACCTGGCTGTGCTGCCCACCTACTTCCGTGAGCCTCCGTTTTCCCATGTGACACAGGGATCCTGCTCCTTCGAGGGACTGTCAGTCATGGGAAGTGGAGGGGTCAGCACTAAGAAAACAGTAGCAGGAAGGATGACGATGATGGTGGCAATGGGGACACTGAGGCTCGGGAAGGCTGAATGGCTCAAGGTCCAAGGCCGGATTGCTGGGCTGATTCCAAATTGGGACCTCTTGGCAATCTCCCTGAGCCCACCCTAGGGTCTCCCAGTCCTGAGCCCCTGCTGTGGGTGGGCAGTGGGGCCATTCCTTCTAAATCCTTCCTGAGCGGGTAAACTCTGCCTTAGACTGACCCCTCTGTGCCCCCATCCCCAGCCCTGGCTTTAACCCTGGAGTGGAGCCAGCCTTGAAGAAGGGCAGAGGGATCACCTGTCCCCAGCGGGCGGGTGTTCGACTACTGGAGCCCTCTCAGGAAGGGGTGGGGGATGTGTAGCCACCCTCCTCCTGGGGGCTGGTGGGAAGAAAGCCAATCCTGCCCTTCGATTGTCCCAAGAGTCCAGAAGCCCCCAGCTTCCTGGGGGAGAGTGCACGTGAGCAAGAACACCGTCACTTCCCAGAAGAAAGAAAGGCGTCCGTGCTGCTCACATGGGAAACAAGAGTGTCTGCAATCCGTAAATAGATTTATGGAAATGGTTTCGAATTACAGCATTTAGAAAATAAAAATAATCTCAATACATAATATTCACTCCATTATATACTTTCCCACACACACACACACAGAAGCCATCTTTGTGCAGGTAGGTGTATTCCACCGTTAAATAGTAATTGGGGTTATCCTATAAAAGAATCAATAGGTGTGTCCTCTCTAAAAATAAAGCTGCAATCATCACTGTAATGTGAAGCCTGAGATTTAAGCCTGAGGAGGTGTCCGTGCTGGGGCCCCACCACTCCAGGGTCTGAGGGGGGTGGGCCAGGGTCCCAGGGGTGCAGAGGGAAGGGGGTAGTGGCAGCCAAGTGGGTGACATCCAGTGGTCCTTGGCTGCCTGGGGAGCCCTGGCCTGAGAGCCTCTGCCTGTGAGTCTACATGCTGCCCCCTCCCCGTCAGCAGGTGGACAAGGGTGGGCAGGCGAGGCAAGGGCACGGTTCACCGAAAGGACCACTGGGCGCAATGAGATGTGTGTTGCTCAGCCAAGGCCCTGAGGGCAGCGGGACGTGGGGGCGCAGGAGGATGAGATGGGTGCCTTCCGCTCAGGGCACTGGGGAGAAATGGACAGCCTGGTCTTTCTGGTTTGGCAAGCACACGGGGGGGGGGGGAGCCCCGCGGAGTCTGAGGACTGGCCTCTCTCCTGGAGGTGTCCACCCTCAGCGGGCCTCACCCCCAGGTGCTGAGGCTGCCCGCAGCTCAGACCTCAACCCCAATTTCCTGTCCCTGGACTAAGCAGGCCTCCCACTGTGGCTGAGCCTTCAGGGGCAGCGGCTCAGCAGGGCAGGTAGAGGGGCCGGGAGAAGAGCCCACCCTACTGGCCAAAGCTGACCTTCTGTTGGCCCCCGTGGGTGGGGAGGCCAGCGTGGCTGGGACCGAGGTGCTGGGTGTTCTGGAAGGCTCTGCAGCAGCAGCAGCAGCAGCTTGATGAAATGCAGTGAAAACCCTCCAGAAACCAGCATCTGGATGGAGGAGGCGGGGAGCGCGGGTGCCTTCTGGGAGTTCTTTGGGGCCTGGGAGGTCTGGGAAGCGCCCAGGGCCCTGTCAGATGCCCGCCTTGTCGCTGTAGAAGGGCGTGACGTGGAACATGTAGCAGTGCGTGCACACGCGGACGGGCTTCACCTGTCCGTAGCGGGGCAGCGGGGCCGAGTGGGAGGAGCAGCGGGAGCAGAAGATCTGGAAGACAGCAGGGGGCCGTGAGCCACCCCTGACCTTGGCCTTGTAGGGAGAGTGCCGGGAGGACAGGGTCACAGCCCCGACCTTGGCCTCGTAGGGAGAGTGCCTGGAGGACAGGGTCACAGCCCCGACCTTGGCCTCGTAGGGAGAGTGCCGGGAGGACAGGGTCACAGCCCCGACCTTGGCCTCGTAGGGAGAGTGCCTGGAGGACAGGGTCACAGCCCCGACCTTGGCCTCGTAGGGAGAGTGCCCGGAGGACAGGGCCGGAGCCCCAACCTTGGCCTCGTAGGGAGAGTGCCCGGAGGACAGGGCCGGAGCCCCAACCTTGGCCTCGTAGGGAGAGTGCCCGGAGGACAGGGTCACAGCCCCGACCTTGGCCTCGTAGGGAGAGTGCCCGGAGGACAGGGTCAGAGCCCCGACCTTGGCCTCGTAGGGAGAGTGCCGGGAGGACAGGGTCACAGCCCCGTCCTTGGCCTCGTAGGGAGAGTGCCCGGAGGACAGGGTCACAGCCCCGACCTTGGCCTCGTAGGGAGAGTGCCCGGAGGACAGGGTCACAGCCCCGACCTTGGCCTCGTAGGGAGAGTGCCCGGAGGACAGGGTCACAGCCCCGACCTTGGCCTCGTAGGGAGAGTGCCCGGAGGACAGGGTCGGAGCCCCGACCTTGGCCTCGTAGGGAGAGTGCCCGGAGGACAGGGTCGGAGCCCCGACCTTGGCCTCGTAGGGAGAGTGCCCGGAGGACAGGGTCACAGCCCCGACCTTGGCCTCGTAGGGAGAGTGCCCGGAGGACAGGGTCGGAGCCCCGACCTTGGCCTCGTAGGGAGAGTGCCCGGAGGACAGGGTCGGAGCCCCGACCTTGGCCTCGTAGGGAGAGTGCCCGGAGGACAGGGTCACAGCCCCGACCTTGGCCTCGTAGGGAGAGTGCCCGGAGGACAGGGTCGGAGCCCCGACCTTGGCCTCGTAGGGAGAGTGCCCGGAGGACAGGGTCGGAGCCCCGACCTTGGCCTCGTAGGGAGAGTGCCCAGAGGACAGGGTCACAGCCCTGACCTTGGCCTCGTAGGGAGAGTGCCGGGAGGACAGGGTCACAGCCCCGACCTTGGCCTCGTAGGGAGAGTGCCCGGAGGACAGGGTCACAGCCCCGACCTTGGCCTCGTAGGGAGAGTGCCCGGAGGACAGGGCCAGAGCCCCGACCTTGGCCTCGTAGGGAGAGTGCCCGGAGGACAGGGTCACAGCCCCGACCTTGGCCTCGTAGGGAGAGTGCCCGGAGGACAGGGCCAGAGCCCCGACCTTGGCCTCGTAGGGAGAGTGCCCGGAGGACAGGGTCACAGCCCCGACCTTGGCCTCGTAGGGAGAGTGCCTGGAGGACAGGGTCACAGCCCCGACCTTGGCCTCGTAGGGAGAGTGCCCGGAGGACAGGGCCAGAGCCCCGACCTTGGCCTCGTAGGGAGAGTGCCCGGAGGACAGGGTCACAGCCCCGACCTTGGCCTCGTAGGGAGAGTGCCCAGAGGACAGGGTCACAGCCCCGACCTTGGCCTCGTAGGGAGAGTGCCCGGAGGACAGGGTCGGAGCCCCGACCTTGGCCTCGTAGGGAGAGTGCCCAGAGGACAGGGTCACAGCCCTGACCTTGGCCTCGTAGGGAGAGTGCCCGGAGGACAGGGTCACAGCCCCGACCTTGGCCTCGTAGGGAGAGTGCCCGGAGGACAGGGTCACAGCCCCGACCTTGGCCTCGTAGGGAGAGTGCCCGGAGGACAGGGTCACAGCCCCGACCTTGGCCTCGTAGGGAGAGTGCCCGGAGGACAGGGTCAGAGCCCCGCACACCCCAGCATCCCGCACATCCCTCCCCTCTCGACCAGGGAGGGCATTAGCAGACAGGGGTGTGCTGGCCCCACTGTCGGGCTGGGACCTTCAGGAAAACCTGGGACAGGTTGTGGCTCCAGACCAGGTCCGGGAGAGCGTCCCAGGCCCCAGACTAAGGTGGCCACAGACTCCTGTTCAGCAGGGAGGGGACATGGCACCATCCAGACCCTGTGGGCCGAGTGCCCAGAGTCCGACTGTGCCCAGTCAGCGCAGGGCCTAGGCTCAGGGGCCTCTGTGCCACATCCTCGTCTGACTTCCAGACCCTGAGCAGTCCGTGGGCAGGCCCCCAGATCCCACTTACCTTCCCACAGCTGCGGCAATGGTGCTTCCTGCGGATGACGGTGAAGGGCGCTTTGCATGCGGTGCAGAAGCTGCAGGCCTCGTCGGGGACCCACTCAGGCGGGTCTGTGACAAGAGAGCGGGGGACACGTCAGGCAGAGGGAGCCACACAACAGTGACAATGGGGACAGGTGGGCTGGAGAGGGGGGTCAGAGAGAGGTGTGCAGGAGCCCCCGGCCAGGTAGCTGGCAGCCCTGCCCCCCGTCTCCATTCCTCCCCTGGACTCATCCTGGGCTGAGAGTTTTGGGAAATTGGCGGCATCGCGAGGGTCATTATTCACAGCTGTGGGCAGTGCCTGTCGATCAGACCCTAGCTGCAGCCTGAGTCTCACCCAGGACTCAGGACACAGCTCGAGTTCCACCTGGATGACCCTCTCCCAAGCCTCCCTCTGCCTGCACCCCCCTGTCAGGGACCCTGGGCAAAGGTGAAGGCTGAGAAATGAAGTAATCAACCCCGTCTGTGACACTCTCAATCAATGCTGTCTGGCGTCAGGGGTCCCGGTCCCACCTCCCATGTTGTCCTTCATCCTCTGCAGTTCTCAGGTTCTTGGGGGCCCTGGGGGCCAGGTAGACCCCTCATCTCATCTACTGGAGGCCAAGGCTGGCTGCCCACCCCACCCCATCATCTGTGCAGCCTAGGCAGGAACCAGGGGCCGGGGCTACCTCCTCCCACAGGGGCACGTGGACCACCCTCTCTCATTCTCAAGGTGCTCTGAAATGGGGGGGGGGCATGCTGGCTCAAGAAGCAGCTTGTGTGACAAGATGGTCATTTCCCTCCCATCCTGGACACCTAGGGGACCACCATGTACCAGGCTTGAGGCCAGCACCAACACTCAGAGGGGAAACGGTCACTTCAGATAGCTCCCTGAGCCACAGAATGTTTTCAGAGGATCTGTCCGTCCTCCAAGACCCTGGCCTCACCCTGAGCACCTCCACACAGAACTGGTCCAGGTCACCCATCCATTAGAGACCTGGGGTCCCTTCACCTCCCTCTCACCTCCTTACCTGCCATCCTCCCAAGGATCCTATCAGCTCATCCTACACCACAGGGGAGTCATTTCTCATGCTTATGCCCCCACACAGCCCCATAAAATCCCCGGTTGGCCCCACTGAAGCCCTGGATGGCACCTGTGAGCCCCTGGGGGCCACCCCAGGCTGGGGCCTCCAGCTCAGACGGACGAGTGCAGACCCTCGCCTGGGAGAGACCCTGAGGGATCTGAGGACTTTCTGGGCCTGGCCCCCATTGTGTGGCCCTGTCGTGGGGTGCTCAGGAACCCGGGGGCCTGTGCCGTGCCTGACCCTCTTCACACACTCGATGTGCATCCCCAGTGACCAGGCAGCACCGAGGTGGGCCCTGAACCAGGGACCGGCAGGGGCCAGCGCGGCCAGCCAGGCACGCAGGGAGTGACGGGACCTGTGGCCTGTCGCAGGGCGACTGCAGCCTCCCTGCGTTCTGATGGCATGTGACACCACTCGGGCCGATCGGCCATTGCCCACCTCAGCACCTCCCTTAACCATCGAGTGTGAGAGTGTGCCCGTCCGAAGGCCCTGGGCCTCCCTCCTCACAGAGATGCTGTCAGGGCTCCAACCAGCCTTGGATGCTCCCGCCCTGACCAGCAAGCAAGCCACCAGGCCTGTGGGGGACCAGGGAGTCCCCGACCTCCAGGCTAGTGAGGGATCAGGGGTCCCCAAACTCCAGTGTAGGAGAGGAGCATGGGCCCCTGCTCTGCAGGGCAGTGGGGGAGCAGAGGGTCCCTGGCCTCTAGGCTGGTATGGGAGCAGGGAGTCCTGCTTCCACATGGCCAGACACCCCGGCAGGTCCCTGTGCAGAGGCTGCTATGGGAGGCCTGTTTTACGGTGTCCATGAAGGCTGGGGAGGGTGTTCAAGTGTGTGCCCATGCCCCAGGACCGGCCGCCTCCAGCACAGCCCAAGGCGGGCCCCCAGCAGCTCCCGCTCTTCACGCCCGTGTGCCCAGACTATAAAAGACATTAAGTAACTGGCTTGAGGTTGATGGGCGGTAGGTAAGGGGACCCTGCGTGCACCACCCTGGGAGCCAGGGAGGAGAGGCTGGGATGGGAAGCCACATGCCCAGGTGACCTGGGTGGGAGTCAGCGGGGGGAGTGCTGTCTTCGCGGAGCGCCGGTCTGGGATAGGGAGGCAACGTCCAGACAGGCCGGAGCTCCACACGCACCTTCCAAGTCCCCGTCTCGGGTCTTGGCTGCAAGTTCAGAGGATGACAGGGTCTCCTGGCACAGGGCGCAGTCCTCCAAGGCCGCGCTCCGCAGGGTCTGGGTGACTAAAAAGGAAAGGGTGACTGCTGGGGTCCATGTGGCATCACCTGTCCCTTGTCAGTGCATCCTGGTGCTGCCAGCGGGGGGGGGGGGGCGAGCTCCCCTAAACCCAGCAACAGTCCTGCATCCTTCCCGGGGGCAAGGGGTGGGCACTGCCCTGTCACCTGCTCTCACCAAATAATTCAGTTGTGTGTGTGCAAGATTGCCTCTGTGTGTATGCATGTGTGAGAACATGCCTGTAGGCATCGCACGCGTGTGTGTGCTGCTGTGAGAGCATGTGTACAAGAGCATGCTGGCGGGCCTGCGCTGTGTGGAGTGTGTACATGTAAGGAAGGGTCACTGACGGCCATTCCCCCTCATTGAAACACAGGATCCATGTTCCCTCCTTGACTCTGGGCTGGCCCCTGACCACTCGGACAACTAGAATTCGACAGAAGTGACGCTGTGCCATGTCAAGGACATGTCTTTCAGAGGATGGGCACCATGGCTCTGGCCAGAGAGCTTGGTTGGTTAGAGTGTTATTCCGCTACGCCGAGGTCGCTGGTTCAGTCCCCAGTCAGGGTACATATAAGAATCAACCAATGATGGCATGAATAGATGGGACCAGTCCATGTTCCTCTCTCTGGGTCTCTTTCCCTTCCTCTCTTTTAAAATATCAATTAGGGCCTGATCTGTGGTGGCGCAGTGGATAAAGCATCAATGCAGTAGATAAAGCTGAGGTTGCAGGTTCAAAACCCTGGGCTTGCCTGGTCAAGGCACATATGGGAGTTGATGCTTCCTGCTCCTCCCCCCTTCTCTCTCTCTCTCTCTCTCTCTCTCTCTCTCTCTCTCTCTCTCTCACTCTCCTCTATAATGAATAAATAAATAAAAATCTTTAAAAAATATATCAATTAGAAAAAAAGAAAGACAGAGGACGGCACTGTCCACCCAGTCTCTCAGCCGTCACCGGCTGGGAGCGTGTGCAGAGGGCAGGAACAGGTGCTGCCATCATGAGCGTCTGTGTGGTGGGTGTCACCACTGTTCCAGGTAGGTGGCATCTTGGGGAAGTTCCAGGGCCTGTGGTGTGCGCTCCTGGGTCCCAAGCAGGGAGGCTGGCTGGCACTGCTGGGTGGTTTCTTTTAGGATTGTGACAGGTCGTGTAAAAGCTGGGTGGCTGCAGAGACATGTATGTGCCCAGGGTTGGGAGTGTGGGTTCCTGGGGACACAGGACACCAGGGTCAGCACGGCTGCAAAGCCTGTTCCGAGATGGCACTCACCCTTCTTTAACTTTTCCTTGTCGTCCATTTCCGGCTTGGTGGCCATGACCTCAAAAAGGGTCTTGAGAATACTCCTGAGGTCACTGGCGTAGTTGGTCTGCAGCTGGTCAGCCACACCTGAGAGAGGGGGACAACAAAAAAAAAGGAGCATAGTAGGCTGGCAGGTTGGGGACTTGGTGCTTGTAGCTGGTGGGACCCAGCCAGAGCTCACGGTCTGAGACCAGCACGACCTCAGATGGGTCAGGGCACAAGCAGCTGCTCAGCCCTGGGAACATTTCTTCAGCAGAAGTAAAAAGCTCAGGGTTCATCTTATTCTTCGGGTCACAGCCACCGCCGCTAAGCTGTCCTGGCCACTCACTGAGGGCTGATCTCAGAGCCCCGAATGCTGCCCACCTCTAGCAGCACCTTCCACTGTCGTGGCTACTCGGGCACCTAGATGTGCCCTTCTCCCTAGCAAACACTGTTGCCCCAAATAATTAGACTCCAGGGCCGCAGCGGCTTGTGGGCTGCAGGTGGACCCTGCCAGGAAGTGGTGCCCAACGCCCAGCTCCTCTGCGCTCCCCTGCTCCGAGATCCTAGCCACTTCCTGGCAGGAAAACACTTCCCCTCTCCCACTGACAGAGGCTCTCTCCTTCTAGAAATTCCGTGGACTCAGCCCCTCTCGGTCAATAGCAACACTAGCTCCTTAGGCTGCCATTTACAGCAAAGCCAGGGAGAAGCTGTGAGCACCCCATCAGCATACAGGCGCCCTGTTACCCAACCCAGCGACAAGACCCGGGGGAGGGGCACATGCTTCCGGTGGCTCCTTGTGTGCCAGCTGTACTGAGCACGTGCTAGGCACCACGTTCCTTTTAACCTCGAAATCGACCCTGTGGTCCGTTCTGGCAAATGGCCCTGACCTCAAAAAGGGTCTTGAGAATACTCCTGAGGTCACTGGCGTAGTTGGTCTGCAGTGAGTGAACGGAAGCATGGCCCTAGCCGTCCACAAGCCCACGCCCACGCCCACGCCCGCCCCAGACCCACACGCGGCACCTGAGATGCAGACGAACAGGCGATGGATCAGGTCGTGACTGCCGTGGAACCTGGATCGGATCTTCTCTCGCGTGGCCGTGGGGGCCGCCTGTGGCGCGGTCTTGTCCGAGGAGCAGTCCCCCGCTGCGGAGACACTGCACACAGAAGCAAACACGGGGTGCGTGGGGGTGGGGCGGACAGGGGTTTCTGTCGCCCCGCAAAGCAAGCACCTCTGTGCCCTGGAGGCTCCCAAGCCACACGCTGGGCGGCCCCTTCCTGCACTGGCTTTAACATTATTCCCTGACTTCCTCCTGGGGAAGGAAGGTTCGCTGCATCCGCTTAGAGTATCTGGGGGCCCTGATCCAGCCACACGCGTCTCTGCAGGAGATAGAAGAAGGCCCGGACACACCGGGAGAGGAGGAAGCTGAGGACTCGACAAAGAAGCTGGAGTGACAGCAGCCCCACAAGCCCCAGAAACACCGGGGGCCCCCAGAAGCACTGGGGGCCACCAGAGGTCGGAAGGGGCGGGCAGGCTCCTCCCCAGCCCCCAGGGGGTGTCGTGGCAGCTTTCTGAAGCTGCTATTCAGGGGTTACCTGGCAGCTCCATCAGCAGTCACAGGTCGGGTGCCCCCATGCCCAACTCTGGGGAGGGGTGTCTACTGATTCCCGATTCTTAAACCGTTTACCTCCCATCTCCTATTTCTGTCATTTGATTCTACTTTCTGGGGAATTTCCTACATTTTTTTTTCTTCTTTCAATTTCCCCTTGACATTTTCATTTCCTGCTCTCACTGTAGTTTCATGCCTGAGAAATCCTTTATCTACCTAGAATAGTCCTTATAGATGTTAAAGTGTTGCGCTGGCTGCGTGCAACACTTGAACAATCTCGGTGGTGGGAGGAGCCCGCTGGGCTCTTTCCAGGCAGGAGGCGTGGCCCTCCCCCAAGCAAGGTCCTCAGAGGGAGGAGCTGGGGTGGGGTTGGGGTGTAAACACCCCCGCGACTTTGGAATAAGCCTCTGGCTCCAGGAGAGTCAAACAGGTGGGTGGCCCACCCATCGCGGCTGGCCGGGTATCTGCCTCACTCCACCCTGCGCAGCCACACACGCAGCACATGGGATGTTTCCAGTCAAAGCTTCAGCAAGGACAGAAAACCAACGATGTGGTCCAGCCGGTCAAGGATGGGGACCTGTCGGAGATGGGAGTGCGGCTGGCTCCCAGGGTGCGGGGACCCCTTCATCCACACACACCGGGGAGACGCAAGGCTGCTCATCTGACTCAGGCACATTGATCGACCAAGTGCAAAGTCATTTCAGAAGCACAAAGATGTGATGTTCTCAAGAATTCAGCCCCCACCCCCGCCCCCGCCAAGGCCACAAGGCCAGCTGTCACCACAGAGGGAGGCTGGGCCGCAAGAGGCCACGAGCTCTGCGGGGTTCCTTTCTTCAGTCAGGAGGGTGGGGTGGGTAGGGAGGTGCGTGATTGTGCATTATATTGGCACGCTCCAACACTAGTGTCATTGTGGAATAGTGTAATGACTGATCATGTATGAGTACTTAATATTTCACTGGAACACAAAGCTGGGGTTGGGGCTGGGCGTGCCAGCCAAGGGGACTTAGGGCTCAGCTAGGACCCTAAGGGGACCTACTGCTCTTCCCTGCTGGCTGCTGGGTTTCTGACCAGGAAGCCCCTGACTCAGCTTGGGAGCGGGGAGCTGAGTAAGGAAAGGGGATGGGGTCTTCACTGTCCAGGGGTTCCATTTCATTCAGTACCCCCCAGTCTCTGTGACAGCTTCACCCAAAAGATTTGAAAGCAGACACTCAAACAAAAACTGTACTTATCCGGGAGGGGAGGGAGGAGAAGGAGGGGGTTGGGGGAGGGGAGGGGCACAAAGAAAACCAGTTAGAAGGTGACGGAAGACAACTGGACTTTGGGTGATGGGAATGCAGCATAATCAAATGTCAAAATAACCTAGAGATGTTTTCTCTGAACATATATACTCTGATTTATCAATGTCACCCCATTAAAATTAATAAAAAAAAAACAGTGAAGAGAAAATATATATTAAAAAAATACTGTACTCATCCAGTAGTAAACCTTCACTTAACCTTGTCAATAGGTTCTGCAAGTTTAAGTGAAACAATGTGTCACGGAACCAACTGTATAGGCTAATCGACATAAACAAGAGTTAACTTTCCATGGCAACTCAATGTTGCAGCAAAATAAAGTTGAACAAAATGACCTGATTCCAGGACCAATAGGTGGAGTAGCCCTGGCTGGGCAGCTCAGTTGGTTGGAGCATCATTCAGATACGACAAAGTGGCAGTTCGATCCCCAATCAGGGCACATACAAGAATGAATCAATGAATGCATAAATAAGTAGAACAACAAACTGCTATTTCTCTCTGCCTCTCTCCCTTCCTCTCTGTCTAAAATCAATCAATCTATTTTTAAAAGGTGGGAGCAATCAAAGTGCCCATCAACAGAGGAATAAATAAACAAAATGTGGTCCCTCCAGACAATGGAATTTTCTTCAGCCTTAAAAAGGAAGAGAATTCTGACACCTGTTACAACATGGATGACCCTTGGGGACAACAGGCTGAGTGAAATAAGTCAGTCCACAAAGAAAAAATATTGTACGACTCCACTCGTGTGAGGTACTCAGAGTGGTCATAACCCTATAGACAAAAAGTAGAATGGTGGTCCGCAGGGAAGGGTATTTAAAGAGGGATAGTGTTTCAGTTTTCAAAGATGAAAGAGTTCTGGATACTGAGTGGCAGTGGCGGTCACTGTGTTATGGATGTGCATGATGTCGTTGAATTGTACACTTAAAATGAATAAATAGTACATTTTATGTTATATCTATTTTACCAAAATCAAAAAGTGGGGAAAAGAAGAGTTAGGACAAGGGGAGAACGGAGGAAGAGAAACTGAGGTCTGTGTGGTCAAGAGGCTGAACCAGCTTGGCGTAAAATACTGATACAGGAGGTGAAGAGTGAACGCATGCTGGCTCCGGCTGGTTAGGTCTGTCGGTTAAGAGTGTTGCTCCGAAACAACAAGGTTGAAGGTTCGATCCCTGGTTAGGGCACACACAGGCAGCAACCAAAAAATGCACGACTGAGTGGAACAACAAATGCTTCCCTTCCCCCTCCCCTCTCTCTTCCTTGCTCTCTGTTTCTCTAAAAATCAATAAAAGTTAAGCTCTGGGCAGATAGCTCTGGAGCTCCATCCCAGAGCACGGAGTTGCCGGTTTGATTCTCGAACAGGGCACATACAGGAGCAGCTCTCTCTCTCTCTTCCTGCCTCTCCCAAAAAACAAAAACGAAACAAAACAAGTGAATATATGCTAAACACCACTGGAGTGAAATTTATGGTATATATACTGTACAGGATGGGGCAAAAGTAGCTTTACAGTCGTATGTGAGGCAGAGTTGATTCTTATAGATTCTTATATTATTATTTACTAATTGTGTTATTTTCCACGTGAACAACTGTAAACCCACCCTATATATCAATAAAGCTATTAGTTTTATTTTATTTTTTAATTTATTTTTAGAGAGGAGAGAGAGAGGAGAGAGAGAGAGAGAGAGAGAGAGAGAAGGGGGGAGGAGCTGGAAGCATCAACTCTCATATGTGCCTTGACCAGGCAAGCCCAGGGTTTCGAACCGGCGACCTCAGTATTTCCAGGTCGACACTTTATCCACTGCGCCACCACAGGTCTAAAGCTATTAGTTTTTAAAAATCAATTATATCAAGATATGGTAGCAGTAAACAAACTAAAAATGAAATTAAGAAACAATCCTATGTACAATGGTCTCAAAAAGGTTAAAATACTTGGAATAAATTTAACAAAAAAGTGCAAGAGTTACACACTGAAAACCGCAAAACATCGCTGAAATAAAGATTTCCTAAGCCAATGGAAGGAGATCCTGTGTTCATAAGACAATATCGTTAAGATGACAATACTCCCCAAATTGGTATAGAAGGTCAGTGCAATCCATATCAAGATATCAGCTACCCTTTTCTATTCCCAGGCAGAAATTGACAAACTCATCCCAAAATTCATAGGGACATGCAAGGATCCAGAACAGCCAAAATATTCTTGCAAAAGAAAAAAACAAAGTTGGAGAACTCACACTTCTGACTTGCAACTTAATAGGAAACTACAGCAATCAGGACCATGGCACAGGCACAGCATAGAAACCACAACGGAACAGAATCAGGAGTCCAGGAATGAACTGATACATTACAGGCAACTGGATTTCCAACAAGGGTGCCAAGACCATTCAATAAGAGAATACTCTGGCCCTGGCTGGTTGGCTCCGTGGTAGAGCGTCGGCCTGGCGTGCAGAAGTCCCGGGTTTGATTCCCGGCCAGGGCACACAGGAGAAGCGCCCATCTACTTCTCTACCCCTCCCCCTCTCCTTCCTCTCAGTCTCTCTCTTTCCCTCCTGCAGCCAAGGCTCCATTGGAGCAGAGTTGGCCCGGGTGCTTACGACAGCTCCATGGCCTCTGCCTCAGGCACTAGAATGACTCTGGTTGCAATGGAGCAATGCCCCGATGGGCAGAGCATCGCCCTCTGGTGGGCATGCCAGGTGGATCACATGCGGGAGTCTGTCTGCCTCCCCACTTCTCACTTCAGAAAAATACACAAAAAAAAAGAAAAAAAAGAAAAAAGAATCTCTTTTCAATAAATGGTGTTGGGAGAACTGGGTAACCACAGGCAAAGGAATGAAGTTGGACCCTTACCTTACACCACATACAAAAATGGACTCAAAATGAATAAAAAAAGAAACCTACATGCAAGAGCTAAAATTCTTGGAAGAAAACTTAAGTCTTTGTGCCCTTGGATTAGGCAACAGTTTCTCAGACACGACACCAAATGCCCAGGAACCCAAAACAAAACAGACACATCATCAAAATTAAAAACTTCTGTTCTTCAAAAGGCACCATCGCCTGACCTGTGGTGGCGCAGTGGATAAAGCGTTGACCTGGAAATGCTGAGGTCACCGGTTCGAAACCCTGGGCTTGCCTGGTCAAGGCACATATGGGAGTTGATGCTTCCAGCTCCTCCCCCCCTTCTGTCTCTCCTCTGTCTCTCCCTTTCCTCTCTAAAATGAATAAAAAAAATAAAATTAAAAATTAAAAAAAACAACAACAAAAAAAAACCAAAAGGCACCATCAAGAAAAGCAAAAGACAACGCACAGAATGGGAGAAAATTTTACAAATCATGTATCTGATAAGGGCGTAGGAGTAACTGGAATATAGAAAGAACTCTTTTTATTTAGTTTTTCCACCGATTTGAAAGAGAGCGAGAGAATCATCAACTTCATTGCCCCACTTAGCTATTCTATTTAGCTGTACACTCACTGGTTGCTTCTCGTACGTGCTCTGACCGGGGATCGAGCCCGTGTCCTCGGCGTGCCAGGGGCAATGCTCTATCCACTGAACCACCCGGCCAGGTTCAGGAGTCTTTTATTTATTGATTGATTTTTAGAGAGAGAGAGAGAAAAACGTGGATTTGTTGTTCCACTCATTCATGCATTCATTGGTTATTTTCTTGTATCTGTCCTGGCCGGAGATCAAACCTGCAACCTCGGCGTATTGAGACAACACTTCAACTCAATGAGCTATCTGGCCAGGGCCTAGAAACAACTCATAACTCAACCGTAAAAAAGACAAATAACCCAACTGAAGAATGGGCGGTGGATTTGAACAGACATTTTTCCAGAGAAGATATACAAATTGTCAAAACACAAGAAAAGATGCTCAGCATCATTAGTCACTTGGAAAATGCAAATAAGTCAAAACGACAATGTAATATCATTCCCTACCCATTAGGATGACCTTAATAATTAAAACAAAACAAAAAACAAATGCAGGCCTGACAGGTGGTGGCACTTAAAGTGTCGACTTGGGACACTAAGGTCCCAGGTTCAAGCCCTGAGGTCACCGGCTTGAGCGTGGGCTCCTCTGGCTTGAGTGTGAGGTTTGGAGGAGGGTCCCAGGGATGAATCAGACCCTGTGTGTGCCCCCCAAAAGCTCAGTTAGTGGGGGAGCCACACACACGTTACCAAGGCAGAGCTGAGAGGTGCCCGGTGGGTCCATGTCTATGGTGAGAGAGGTGAGATGTAGGTGAGGGACAGTGAGCCATGCAAGGGAGGCTGAGGGTGGAGGGGCGAGGGCCACCATCCTGCCTAGGACTCCTCATGCCTCACCAGAGTCTGAACCGAGACGGTCGGTTCCTGGGGTTCCCCTGCCCCAGCAGCCCCAGCACTCTAACACAGTGCGAGGCACTGCCCTGCTGCCCAGGATGCCCGCGGGCATCAGCACAAACATCTCCGGGCAGCCGCTGTGCTCAGTTCTTTGGGACAGACCAGCACCTCCTGCTTCCTTTGCTCTCCAGTCTCTCGTTTGTGGTTTCGATGCCTGGTGCTGCGTTCAAGGGACAAGGGACGGCATCCACCCTGGGAGGAGCACAGGCCAGGAGCGGGAGAGGGGACACGCCCTGCTCTCCTGAGAGCAGGTCCTCAGGCAGTCACCGTGTCAGTGGGAGACGGCTCGGGTCACAGAGGGAACAACTGACAACGGGAGGAATGGCTGGGACCAGGAGGGCTGATACCGACCCAGGAAATAATCAAACAAGGTTCCACCCCTGGTGGGCTCTGTGTCAGTCGCTTCACGATCAGAGGGCAGCTGACAGAGAGGCGGATGGCTCCAGATGGGAACCTAGTCTGGCTGACACCCAGAGTTCCTCCTGGGGACTCCAGGCAGAGAACCCTACCATGTCACATGGCATCTGACCCAGGAAACCGTGAGACAATGGGGGGTCCTGTGGTGACTTGTTACGCAGCACAGCTGACCAACACAATTGTGCAGATGTTGTAACAGAGTAACCAAGTGGAGACTGATGGCTCCCAAAGCAGCCACTAATGCCCCTGGCTCCTCCTGCGGGGCTCGCTGCCCTCACCCTGAGCGCTACGTGCCCCCCGCTCCTCCCGGAAGGCCAGACACAGCTCCTGCCTCTCTCTTCTCAGCTGAAGAGCCGTGGAGAGGGGTTGGGGCTGTGGTCGGTTCTTCTGGGGACGCAGCTGGGCCCTGGGTCCTGCACACAGCCCGGCTCTGGAAAAGGGCCCCCGGGTGTGCGATATTATGTAATCCTAACACAGCTGCAATATGTGCGCACTCTAGAAAAACTAGGAAATGCAGATAAGCCAACAGCATGTGCATAGATGCATTTTATAAATAGATGCAGTTGTCACATGAGCAGAGGAACTTGTGTTACCATTTTTGTGTCACATCTTGCAGGCTTTCTGAGCTGTTGCTGCTTTTAAAAAAGCTCTCTGAACAGAAGGCTGGATGGCTGGAGACGCAAAGCAGCGGGTGAACTCGACAGAGGACAGCATCCTGGTCCCCTCCTCCCTCCGCTGCACCCCACTCAGCAATTTAAACCGTATTCTCTTGTTTTTGCCTCAGTGAGAACGCGAGGAAATGCTCTGCTTTCAGGGAAGTGGCCATGCAGACAAGAAGTGTCCCGGTCCCACGGGGTGGAGGAAGATGGCCCCTCCACTGCCCTCCTGGCCTTCCGAGGACGATCGCTGCTTATCGAACACACTCCACTCCAGCTCAAAGCCCCGCTTCCCCCCCTGGCTGTGGGGTCCCCTGATGCCCCCAGGCAGGGACCTGAGTGGGAAGTGGATAGGGAAGACCAGAGGTGTGTGGCCCTGCTCTGGAGCCTGTGAGGTGATGGGGACAGCGCTGTGGCCTGGACTCTGCTTGCCTCCTTCCCTTGAAGCCACCCCAGCAGGGTGGCCCCTGCAGCTATGAGTATCCGTGGCTCACACATGATGAGTGGGCTGGGGGTGTGGACCCTCCCAGAGACAGCCAGCTGCGTCATGCCTGGGACCCTGGGCTGGACAGCCACCATTAGCGGGCTGAGGGGTGGTCAGTGGTGGGACAGGGATTGGGGGAAGAGAATCAAGCATGTGAGAGGCTGGACATGAGCCCCGATGGGTCTCCTCTCTCACCCCCAGGATGTCCTCTGAGGCCAGGTGCCTTCCAGGTCTGGGTACCCCTCATAACCACTTGATGTAGGACGATTGTGTTTCCCCAACTAAGGACCCTAAGTCACATCCTGGAGCCTAAGGGTCTTGGTGTGGGGACATGAGCCTGGAGGGTGAATCAGTGTGGGGGGGGGCAGAGGTCCTGCAGGAGGCCCCCAAAACAAGGGATAGACAGGTGGGAGGGGTCATCTCAGCCTGGGGTTCTGAGCCTGTTTCCAAATCTGTGGAGCAGGGATGACAATGGAGACACAGGCATGGATTCCAGGAGGCCATAACTTAAGGCTTCCATGGGCTTCAGCACAGGCAGTGGTGGTAGGACCGGTATTACGGTGTAAAGGGGGCGTCATGGCAGAGAGGGAGGGCGTGGTGACCCGAGGAACAAATAAGGAGAGTGCAGACAGCATCTAGAAACTGGGGTGCAGGCTGGGCTGAGGTAAACCAGCCACGGGGCAGCGGTGGAGACAAGCAGGGAGCCCCGAGTTCTGAGCAGAGGCACACCCCTGGCCCAGCAGGTGTGAGGGGAAGTCGGGAGGGTGAGCAGAGGCACACCCCTGGCCCAGCAGGTGTGAGGGGAAGTCGGGAGGGTGAGCAGAGGCACCTCCCTGGCCCAGCAGGTGTGAGGAGAAGTCGGGAGGGTGAGCAGAGGCACATCCCTGGCCCAGCAGGTGTGAGGGGAAGTCGGGAGGGTGAGCAGAGGCACATCCCTGGCCCAGCAGGTGTGAGGGGAAGGCACACCCCTGGCCCAGCAGGTGTGAGGGGAAGTCGGGAGGGTGAGCAGAGGCACCTCCCTGGCCCAGCAGGTGTGAGGGGAAGTCGGGAGGGTGGACCAGGGAGTGAGGACCGTGCAAACAAAGTCCTCCACTCACTGAGTTAGAAGTGGGTAACAGAACAGACTACGGCTAGTAAATCCACCAATACTGCAGAAAAAAACCTTCTCACATAGAGAACTCCAGGCTCAGACGGCTTCACTGGATAATCCTACCTAATGTTTTAGGCAGATATACGGTATACCAATTCTACACAAACCCTGAAGAAATGGCAATGTTCCCAACACACTCTAGGACCTCAGCGTTCCGCTCTCTGATCAGCACACCTGAGAAAGACATGCCGCCCAATGTTCTCACAATCAACTGCAACACGCTTAACAAAGTGTTAGCAAGTCGAAGCCGACGGTCTCCAAAGAGAGATGACCTGGGTCATCCCAGGAACGCAAGGCTGGCTCAACATCTGACTATCAATCAATGAAACGGGTCACATGACTAGACTAAAAACAAAACAAAACAAAAAAACAGTCTCATTATCCCAAAAGGTACAGAAAAAAGTATTTGAGGGAATTTAACATTTGTTCTTGATAAATAAGTCACCAAACTAGGAAGAGGAGAGACATTCCTGAACCTGAGAAAGGTGTCTGTGAAAATCCAACCGCCACCAACATCACACATCGTGGTAGCGACTGAGTGCTTTTCCCTCTGAGATCAGGAACAAGGCAAAAACACCCTGTGTCAGTGCTTCTATTCAATATTGTCCTGGAAGTCCTCGCCAGTGCAAAAAATCAAGACAAAGAAGTAAAGGACATCCAATTAGAAAGAAGTAAAACTGGCTTTCTTCACAGATGATATGTTTGTTCACTGATGTAAGGAAATCTTCAACAACAAAAAAAACTACCATAACTAATAAAGTGAGTTTAGTTAGATTGCAGGAAATAAGATCAATATAAAAATAAATAAATGATCGTTCTATATACTAGCAATAAACAATCAGAAATTTAAATTACCAGACAGTACCAATTACAATAGCATTGAAAAAAATGTAAAATTCATAGAGATAAATATGACCAAAGATGGGTAAGACCTCTACAAATATAAACTGAATAACTTGACCAAGGATAATTAAAGACCTAACTAAAAGGAGAGGAATATTCATGTGTTCATGCATTGTAAGGCTCTATGTTATTTTTAACTAGAAATGGATCATAGAACTACATGTTAACCCTGAAAAGTATAAAAGTTCTGGAAGAAAACAGGAAGGGAAAAAAATTTTTTGTGACTCTGGGTTATAAAAATAATTCTTAGATACGATTCCAAAATCATCATCCTCAAAAGAAAAAAAGAAGTTGATAAATTGGGCTTCATCACAATTCAGAACTTCTGCTCTCCAAAGACATTCTGAGAAGGAGAGGGCAAGCCACAGACGGTATGTGTCTGAGAAAGGACTCGTGTCTGGAACAAGGCCTCTCAGAACTCAGTAAGGAAACAAGCGCAAGGTCTGCACAGATGCTTCACCCAAGAGCACGGGCAGGTGGCCAATGAGCGCAGGGGGAAGATGGTGAAGCCCGACAGGGCACCAGTCAGGCCGTTACCATGGCGAAGGGCAGAAAAAGCGACTTCACCAAGTGCCGGTGAGGGTCTGAAGGAACTGGGACTCTCCGCTGCTGTGGCATGTTGTGTGACAACTTTTTTTTTCTTGAAGTGAGAAGCGGGGAGGCAGTCAGACAGACTCCCGCATGCGCCCAACCGGGATCCATCCGGCATGCCCACCAGGGGGCGATGCTCTGCCCATCTTGGGGTATCGCTCTGCAGCAATCAGAGCCATTCTAGCGCCTGAGGCAGAGGCCACAGAGCCGTCCTCAGCACCCGGGCAAACTTTGCTCCAGTGGAGCCTTGGCTGCGGGAGGGGAAGAGAGAGACAGAGAGGAAGGAGAGGGAGAGGGGTGGAGAAGCAGATGGGCGCTTCTCCTGTGTGCCCTGGCCGGGAATTGAACCCGGGACTCCTGCACGCCAGGCCGACGCTCTACCACTGAGCCAACCGGCCAGGGCCTGTAATGACTTATTTAAAACAGTATTAACATACTGAACTGCATCGCTGCGGTGCTCAGGTGTTACTGTGTCTTGACGCTTTGCCCTCCTCTCGGAAAAGTGCCGTCATGTCCGCCCCGCCCTGCAAAGCTGTCCGGGCTCCCAACCCTTGGCCTACTCTTCTGTGCACCTCCTGTGCCCACCGCTCTGGCTGCCACCTTGGCCCTGCCACCTCTGGCTGATCGCCTCCGACCCGTCCAGGTCTCAGGAATGTCACCACCTGGGAGGGTGGCTGCCTCTCAATTGCTCTCACTGCAGGAGCTGACCCATGGCCCACCAGCACTCCGCAGCTTAGGACTCTGGAGGGAGGGAGACAGGGATGGTCAGGTGGTGTGGTGGGCTGTGTTGAAGGCAGACAGCAGGGTGAGGGGTGGGGCAGTCAGGCTGCAGGGAGAACCTGCATCTGGAACAAGGAGCCTTGAAAGCCCAGCCAGGTGGGACCACGGGGTGGGGGGAGCAGCTAGCCCAGAAGGAGCAGGGCCCAAATGGAGCTGTCCCGGGTGCCAGAGCTCAGTAGTCACCTGGCAGCCACCACTGCCCTGGCCAGGCTAGGCGTGCTCTATCTAGCTCAACACACAGCTGTGAATTAATCAGAAAGACTTCAGACACTGGCAAGACCCTGCTGGGGAGGTCAGCACCCCTCTCAGGTCCCCTCCCTCCCAGTGCCTACTGTGTGTGGGCCCTTCACTGGGCCCCCTGGGGTTATCACTGCCCCTTGTGGAGTCTCGGGTGATACGGACATAAGTTGCTGTGCATAGCCAGGCTGCATGGCGGGTATGGGCAAGGGGCTTGGGCAAGAACCCAGCCCTGCCCTTGGAAGTAAAGTCAAGACTGAGACGGCTAGATGGCAAGGGACGCAGCGAATGACAACCTTGAATAATGGTGGTAGTAACAGTGAGTAACGGTCCTGAGCAATGGTGGTAGTAACAGTAACGGTCTTGAGCAATGGTGGTAGTAACAGTGAGTAATGATCCTGAGCAATAGTGGTAGTAACAGTGAGTAACGGTCCTGAGCAATGGTAGTAGTAACAGCGAATAATGATTCTGAGCAATGGTGGTAGTAACAGTGAGTAACGGTCCTGAGCAATGGTGGTAGTAACAGTGAGTAACGGTCTTGAGCAATGGTGGTAGTAACAGTGAGTAATGATCCTGAGCAATGGTGGTAGTAACAGTGAGTAACGGTCCTGAGCAATGGCGGTAGTAACAGTGAGTAATGATCCTGAGCAATGGTGGTAGTAACAGTGAGTAACGGTCCTGAGCAATGGTGGTAATGACAGCGAGTAACAGTAGCTGAGTAACTGTCAAACAGCAATCGTGAGTAATGAGGACAAGTAATAAGGGTGAGTAAGACAAGAGGTGAGATAAGGAGTGACACACGTGGGCACTGAGCTCCTCTTCCAGGCGCCGTGGGAGTTGGGGACTTGAGGCCTTTTTGCAGATGACAAAACAGAGGCTCAGGGAGGTTGATGAATGGGCCCAGGCGGAGCATCCAGTCCACGTGCGCCCCTGGGCCCACCCTCCCACTGCACTCACAGGGCTCCCCGAACAGGAGAGGACATGCCGAATGCCAGCAGTTCCCCTAGAGGAGCTGTCCCCAAAGTCAACTCTCTGCCTCCAGCATGTTCTAGAAGGAAGACATGGCCAGAGCACATGTCACCATTTAGGACAGAAGCTCAGAAGTATGTGCCAAGGATAGCCCTTCCAGATTCCTGCCATTCTGTCCAAAATGACAATCGGGGAGCCCCCCCCCAAGTCAGAGCTGGGGGTCACCCTGCCCACCTGCCAGGATGGCCATCAGCCCCACAGTCTCCTCTCCGATGGCCGGAGACGGTCTCAGAAGACAAGATGGCCTGGCCTCGAGATGAGGTCATCTCTGAACCCGCAGGGCAGTGGGGTGGCGTGGGGGTGGCGCCCAGCGGATGGAAGGACAGAAAGCACAGGCCCCCGGCTGGGAGCAGATGAGGAGTGTTATCTCCTGCCTCAGGGACGACACCTGCAGGTCAGCCGGGGAGACCAGAGGGCAGAGAGCTAGATGGTGTCTCTGGGGCAGCAGGAGAGGATCAGGGCACCAGAAGTCAGGGAAGCACAAGCCACCAGCCTGCTCTCCAGCCGGGAAAACCAGAGGGCGGGTGAGCGGTCACAGCCAGGGGACAGGCCCCCGAGGAAGCCCTGACAGTGAGTGGCCGGGTGTTGGCTGGAGACACCAGAGCTTTGCTGGGGTCGTTCTATCCCTGAAAGCATCGATTCTGAGGAAATGATCCAAAACGCAGAGCCGTGAGGTGCGTGACCACAGGCTCAGTCACCGTGGAGAGGGGGAAGTACTGAACAAGTCAGCCTACGTCCTGACGAGAGAGCAACCCTCGATGACGATCGTGTTCCCAAAGAGCTTCGTGGAGAAGCGACCAGAAAATATTCAGTGAAGAAAATAATAAGACTTCTCATAGGATTTGGGCTGGTTTTATTTCCTTCATTTACTCTTGTTTATGTTTTTTGTAAGTTTCCACAAGGAATGGGGACCAGGTTATAATTAGGAAAAAAAAAAAAAGAGAGTCAGTGTTATTTTTTCAAGGGGGCAGAAGTTTGGAAACACACGTTAGTAAAAGATCCAGGAAAAGGACAGACACACCGGAGACAGACAGATTTCCATTTTCTAGATGTGATCCATTCAGCTGGCTTCAAGTATAGAAGGTTCCGGATAATGAGGTGAGTCTACACAGGAACAAGCTTTTAAAAAGTGCTAACTTTTGCCCTGGCTGGCTGGCTCAGCGGTAGAGCGTCGGCCTGGTGTGCGGAAGTCCAGGGTTCGATTCCTGGTCAGGGCACTCAGGAGAAGTGCCCATCTGCTTCTCCACCCTCCCCCCTCTCCTTCCTCTCTGTCTCTCTCTTCCCCTCCTGCAGCCAAGGCTCCATTGGAGCAAAGTTGGCCCGGGCACTGAGGATGGCTCCATGGCCTCTGCCTCAGGCGCTAGAATGGCTCTGCTTGCAACACAGTGACGCCCCAGATGGGCAGAGCATCACCCCCTGGTGGGCATGCCGGGTGGATCCCGGTCGGGTGCATGCAGGAGTCTGTCTGACTGCCTCCCTCACCCCCTGCTTCTCACTTTGGAAAAATACAAAAAAAAAAGTGCTAACTTTCCCCCCAAAAGGCTAATCTGTGAGCCCTGAAAAGATAAGGATGAAGGCAGTAAAGAAAAGCTGAGAATCCTTGGTTCTGACTGCTCTGCCCAGGTCCCTGAGCAGGGGCGCTGGTGGAACGGGCTGTGGGCAGTGGCTTGAAGGTCAGGCCCAGGGAAGTGCTGCAGAGGACGGGCCCCTCCTCCAGGTACCCGGCCCCTCCACCCGAGGGCTCCGTTCTGCCCGACTGGGAGGCATGCTCCAGCTGTCCTCAGGGCAAGCGGCCCCGTCACAGCCCCCGTACAACTCCTTCGGGGCACCGGGGCTCCGTCTGAAAGTGTGGCGCACGGGTCTGAGTGAGGCTGGTCCTGTCTGGCTCAGGCACAGGACGGGGGCTCGTGAGTGCAGGCTGCGGCCCGCTCTGCCCTCCTCCAGGCTGCACACCCGCTGCACGGCTGGGCCTCCGGGTCAAGTCAGGACAACAGCTCGTCACGTGAGAACGGTAAGTGAGCACATCACGGGGCAGACGGGCTCACGCTGCAGGCGCTCAGAGCTAAGGCACACATCAGCGTTTCCGGTCTCTGTCTCTTCATCTGCCAAGTGGGACGCGGGGGGGACCATCTGCACCGCACAGGAGACTGGCTGTTGTCACGGTGAAGCCTCCACACACGTTACCTGACAACACCAACCAGACTCCAGGAACCTGGCTGTTTGATTTCTGGTGCACTTTCTGCTTGTGGCTGGTCTTCTGTGCCTGTGTTATCAATGCTGCTTTTCCACCTTCGTCCCAGCAATCCACCAGACTCTGTGAGGTAGGGCGCCCCGTCTTTTCCTAGGAGGGTCCCCCCTGAGCCTCCCAGGAACCAGTCTGGGATGTGAATGAGCAACGCTCTCCTGTGTGCCCTACGTGGGACAGCGCCACCTGCTGACCTGATTCCCAACTGCCTAGCGCAGCGCGGGTCCCGGCGCCTCTGTCCAAGGTGCTGACCCGAACACGCGTCTGTCCTAGTAACCGGGCCACCTGCCACATCCTTCCTTCTTCAGACGCTCTGCACTGTCTGGACATCCTGGAGGACGTCTTTCGAGGCCACAGTGGACTCCTCTTCTCTATTCTCAGCTCGAATTCAGTGTCTGTGCTCCACCGACGAGGCCCGGGAAGCTGATGGCATCACCTGAACAACCAGTGTCCTGCGCCGGACACATCAGGAAAGCAGCAAGGGGTTCCAGACAGAGCAGTGTCCACTGGCTGTCACCTGAACAAACAGAAAAAAAAAAGTGGGTGTAGGTCAGAAACTAAAATCCATGATCGTGTCGTAGAATTTGTGATGTTTTCTTATCAGCCTTGCAGAAAAACAATGCACTTACCAATGGACTCGGCCACTGAGTCGGGAGCCCCAGAGGAAGAAAGCTGTCCAGTAGGTTGTGGACAAAAATTCGTCCCACACTGGACGTGGCTCAGGAAGCTGGGCTTGCATCTCACCAGTGGCCTGATCAGACACAGGCGTGATAGCTGCATGAAGCCGCTCCACGCGGCACCCTTTGCAGGAGCAAAGTCTGGAACGACCCCAAGGCCAGCAGCTGGTCTGAGCGCACACTGCTCCAGCCACACCATGGGATCCCACCACGGCCAAAAGCGACAGTGGGGAGATCTCTAGAAACTAGCAGGGGAGGCTTCCAGGCGAAGTCAGGAAAGCAAGATGGAGAAGAGCGTGTCCAGGATGAGGGCCATTGCCAAAGACCAGGAGAGGGGACCACTGTGCATGTGGGTGTGTGCACATCGTCGCTTCTGTTTTGTAAAACTGAAGGAGAAACTATAAACATTTTAAAGCTGTTAACCTCAGCGAAGAGGGAGAATGAGATGGAGGGACAGAGTCCTCCAGTAACCTCTCATTCTGCGGACCTGGCACGGAACCATGCACACACTTCCCGTAATTGTAAACCAAGTCCGGGGCCAAGGCCACGTCCGCACGTCCAGTGCTGAAGGAAACAGGTGCACCCTGCTGTGGGGGGGACTTGGGGGGCCTGACTGCAGAGACAGAGTGACTTCAAGGGAGTACCAGCAGGTGTGTGGGATGGACCTAAACCAAACTTTAAAAAAAAAAAGCCTTACAGGGTTACAGGCGTCGGTGAGGATGGGGACAAGTGAACCTTCCTAACGGACGACGGGAATACAGACGGCAGCCGCTGTGAGACACAGGTGAGAACGCCTCAAAAACCTAAGACCACGGGACCCAGCGATTCCACTCCTGGATGGATGTAAACGCGGAAGAAACGGAAACACGGCCGCACAGAAATATGTACAAACATTCCCAGCAGCGCCATTCATCACGGCCCCAAGGCGGGAACAGCACACACGCCCGCCTCAACAGACTGACGGACGAACAAGACGTGCTCCAGCCTCACAGTGGAGGGCGGTTCGGCCACGGAGAGGAAAGACGTGCGGGTGGCGGCCACACTGTGGGGGCGCCGTGAAAAGCACGGTGCTCACTAAGAAGCCAGACACAAAAGGTCACATGTTGTATAAAATTCTGTTTCTATGAGACATCCAGAAGAGCCCAATCCAAGGAGCCAGAAAGTAGATTGATGGGGGCCGGGGGCTGGGGGAGGGGGAGGGAGGAGTGACTGCAGGACCGGACCCCATACAGAATAGGCGGCCGCCGCCAGGCAGGCGGGCTGGATTGCCCAGGCTGCAAACAGGGGAGCTCTGCATTGGAGGAGAGAGGAGGAACGGCCCCGACCCCCACCGGCGCCTGGCCAGCTCCTCGTACATGTGCTGAGAGATGAGGCTGGAAGAAGAGGCAGAGGCTCCGCAGCCCGGCACCCAGAGACCCCTCCTCTAGTCCCACCTCTCTGACCGCCCCTCTGTGCCCAGCTCCCACGGCGCCTGGCGGGGGGGCCTTGTCCTTCCCCTTCCCACGCCCCCGCCCCGCCCCGTTGGGCACAGCCAAGGCCTAGGGTGGGAGCAAGGCAGGGTCCCGAGGAGAGGACCACCAATGGTGAAATACACCGGTCACCTGGGACCCGCCCAGGCTCAGCCGTGAGAACCACCAAGGTGGCACCCTGCACCTCCTCTGCACAGTGTCAAGGACGGAGCAGGCACGTGGTTGGCACGGGCTGCAACCACTTTGTTCAGGATACATCAGTGTCGGGAGCAAGGGGATGGACAGGTGCCAGGGTCTCACCTTTCCTGGTCAAGGCCTCTGGGGGGAGAGGACAGCAGCGCCCAGGGGAGGGGGAGGGGGAGGAGGGGAGGAGAGAGCTGTGCCCCAAAGCACGACTGGAGACTCTGCCTGAGGGTGGTCTCAGGATCCAAGGTAGCCCCCAGGAGCTCCACGTCCAGTGCCGGGGGTCTGTGAAGCTCACTGCGGCCCATGGGAGCCGAGTGGCCGTAAGGTCAGCTGGGTGCCAGGTGGTCAGGCTCAGAGGCAGCCACGCCCACTCGCCACTGCCCACCCACACGCAGATCACTCCAGGGCCACAATCGGCCACGGAGGCAAAAGAGGATGGCCCAAGGGCTCAGCACTGCGCTGTCACCTGTAACGTGAGGGGCCCCATAGGGGACACTTCTCAGCTGAATGCAGCCACTGGGCCCAGGAGAGCCTAATAATATACGCTGTTCAACCGCCTGCAGCCCTGACGCCCCACACCGCCCATCGACACTGAGAATCAGCCAGCATGACACAGCCCAAGTGCACAGTCAGACAGGATGAACCCAGTGGCCAGAAGCTCTTACCTGGGGCCCAGCGGGCGCTGGCTCCCCTCCCTGGCCTCCGAGGGCAGCCCGTCACCTCGCTGCTCCTGCTCCTCTCGCTGACTGCCACCGCCACCTCCCTGAGGCTTGTCTGCTGCGTCCACTGGGGGCCCTGAGGTCAGCACCAGGCACTTGTTGGAAGCAGGGGCTTTGGGCTCCTGCCTATTGGGGGTGTCTTCTGAGGGCAGGGGGGCCGGGGAGCCCCCAGGCGGTGCCTCCAGGGCAGGCCGGGCCTCCTCCAGTCTCTCAGCACCCCCCTTGGCACCGGCCTTGGACGAGCCGATGGAGGAGGTGCTGATGACGCCCCCCGGGTTGCACTTGTCCTGCAGGCTCTCGGCCGCGTCCTCCCTGCCGCCCTCACAGGCCCCGCAGCACACGCAGGAGTTGAGGAGGCAGCGGGTGGCCGCGGTGCTGAGTTTGTGGGAGCCGCCCTCGGTCCCCTCGGCCGGGGCTTCCGAGGCTTCCGAGGCAGAGACGGCACAGGCCAGCGAGGTGGCTGACTTGGGATTGAAGATGACCGTGGCTGAGAGCTTCATGCCGCCCGTCCGGTGGGCGATCATCTCGGCCGTCTCGGCACCGTCCGCAGTCCCCTCCCAGCTGTCCAGGTGCGGCTGGGAGTCCAGGCAGCTGCAGGAGTTGGGGCCCACTGCCCACATCTTGTTGTCCCGGTCCTGGACGTTGTTGTTGTTGTTGATCAAGTCTCCCTCTTCCTCCGAGGTGGCGGGGATGCCAACATCTCTCTCCCCGCCCTGCCCTCTCTCCTGGGGGTCAGCACGGGCGCTGCCCACCCACCGAGACGGGCTGTCCGAGGTGTCTGCTGCCCCCTCCACGTCATCCATGAAGAACACCCTCCCCTCCTCCTCCTCGCTGCTGCTGGGCCGCGGCAGCCGGCCGGCCTCGCCCCGGGGACTGCTCTCGGCACCCGGCCTGCGTGCGGGGGACTGGCTGGCGCTGGGCGGGGACAGCAGGGACGACATCTCATCCCCAGCCCGGTGCACCATGCGGTTGAGCTGCTCCAGCTCCTGGTCGTCGTACTGCATGGAGCAGGCCAGCTCCGCCTCCGGGTTCTTGGCCTTGGCCGAGAGCAGCTCCTCGGTGGGGAGGGGTGTGGCGGGGAAGGCGGGCACGAGGGCGGGCAGCACGGGCACCTCTGCCCGGATGGGGAACTCCACGTCCTGGGAGATGCAGAGGTTCCGTTCCAGCGTGTGCAGCTCGTCCTCGCTCAGGGTCTGCAGCAAATCCCTACGAGGGTCAAGACAGAAGCAAGTGAAGGTCTCAGCGGCCCCACCCGCCTCTGCCGAGTGGACACGGCGCCGCACTGTCTGCACTAGGGGGGAAAGCAATGCGGCGTCATCGCTTGCAATGCAACCGCACACACCGTTTCCTCCACTGCAGAGCGAGGCCCGGGCTCCCGCGGGGGCCCTGCCCCTCTGAACAACAAGGTTCTGAAACCTCTTGCCGAAAACAAGAAATCACTGGTCCTCAAGGATGTCATAACTGCATTAACAATGCAATTAATTAATTAACTAACAATGCACTCCTAATGAAAACATTCAAGAGTGAAAAAGCATGTGTTGGTTTCCATATAGACTTTCATCCGTTTGTTCGACAGTTATTACTGAACGCTGTCTGTCTGTGTGCCAGGCACTGGGCACGCACAGGAAGATCGACCGGCGTGGCCCCTGCCCTGGGGAGGGGTTGCGTTGGAAGGTGCAGAAAATAAATATTTATACGAGGGAGTGATGACTGAAGTACAAGACAGACAACTGCTACAAAGGAAATGCTCTGGGGAGACTTCCTGGAAGAAGGGGCATTGAAGCAGAGACCAGAAGGTGGAATGGCATGAGCGGCGGCTCCTTGCCGGGAGAAGCGCAGGCCAGCATGGGCTCCGAGTCCCACACTGAACACTCAGTACTGCCACAAAAGCAGCACACGGCAGAAGGCACCTCCCAGAGCCCCCCGCCCGCCCTCCCAGCCTGTGACTCTCCATACACCCTGACACGCACTTCACAGCCTGTCCTATAAAACAGGACCCCATCCCCGTCCTCGCAGGGCCACGAGAAACCACAGATGACCAGCCCGGGGCCCCCAGCGAGGGCGTGTATGCTGCAGGTCTCCATGTTCCTGGCCAGGAACAAACAGCTGGTCCCAAGGGGAAAAGACAGGTACAGAGCTACAGAAGGGGCTCCCACGTCATAACCCCGCAACTCAGACCCAGGCCAATGCTCCAGCACCACTGGCCAGCGCAGGGGAGGACTAGTGACTGCCCCCCAACCCTGCAGGAGAGAGGGCTGGGGGGAAACACCCACCTCAGCGCCCCTCCCCCTCTCCCTCCCTCTCCCCTCCCCCTCCCCCCTCTCCCCTCCTCCCTCCCTCTCCCTCCGTCCCTCTCCCCCCTCCCCCCTCCCCCTCTCCCTCTCCCCTCCCCCCTCCCCCCTCCTCCCTCCCTCCCCCTCCCTCCCTCTCCCTCTCCCTCCTCCCCTCCCCCTCTCCCCTCCTCCCTCCCTCTTCCTCTCCTCCCCCTCCCCCCTCCCTCCCCTCCCCCTCCCCCCTCCTCCCTTCCCCTCCCTCCTTCCCCCCTCCCCCTCTCCTCCCTCCCCCTCCCCTGCCCTCCCTCTCCCTCTCCCCTCTCCCCTCTCCCTCTCCCCCCTCCCCCTCCCTCCCCCTCCCCCTCCCCCACCTTATTTTCCGCAGCAGCGTGTGGAAGGGCCGGAACAGCTCGGACATGTCTTCCACCTTGCGGTCCAAGTTCAGGGGTCCGTCGGCGTAGACCACGAGGCCGCTGCATTCAAGACACAAAACGGCGAGTCTGGCCTCAGGCCCCGAGGCTGTCTGGGTGGACCCAGACCACACCTCCGCTGCGGCCTCCCACTCAGCTCGGGCGGGCGTGGGCTTGACCTCTGTGATCGAATCTTGAATAAGGTTAGAGGAGAGCGATGAAAACCGTTGACCAGACTGTATCGTGTTGTGATCACCCTTACGGTCATGCGAGAGACCATAAAATAACCATAAACCCATGCCCGATCACGTCCTGCTGGGACCAGGTCGGTCAGCGCCAGGCGGCTACTGAGATCCGTCTCCTGGAAGACGGGAAAACTGCCTTTGTGTTTCAGCTCGACACCGTTAGAGGCTTGTGAGGACAAGACCTGAAACCACCTACCCCAACGCAAACGGAAGTCGGAGCCGCAGTCCCACCAGGGCAAAGGGCAGCCTCTGCTGTGGACGGAAGGCCTGCCCCCCCCACCTGCACTTCGACCACGTGGGTCTCCTGAGCCCCCACGGCTGGGCCCTGTCTGGGTCCCAGAGGGTTCAAGAATGAGTATCTCGGGGACACTCTGCACAGACAGGGAACACTTTTCACGACTGTGTCCCCCGGGCTGTCCCCCCACTACCGTGTTGCCTCCCGGAGGACTCTCGGACCTCTGGTCTCATCACCCTCTATCCAGCCCCTGTCCGCCCCCTGAAGTTCAGGTGCTGCCCTGAGTCTAACTCCCCCTGGCCACAGCCTCTCTCCTGGCGCCCCGGCCCACACCAGGCCGTAACAATCCGGCCCCGGCCCCTTCCTGCTGGCTTACCCCTGAACCCCACGACGCCACCCACAAGGCGCTGTGTGCCTTTCCCAGGCTGCCCCTCAAGCCCACCTGTCCCTCCCAGAAGTGCAGCCCACGTTCCACCCTCCTTCAAGACAGAAGGCAGCCCTGGCCGGTTGGCTCAGTGGTAGAGCGTCGGCCTGGCGTGCACAAGTCCAGGGTTCGATTCCCGGCCAGGGCACATAAGAGAGGCGTCCATTTGCTTCTCCACCCCCCCTCCTCCTCTCTGTCTCTCTCTTCCCCTCCCGCAGCCAAGGCTCCATTGGAGCAAAGATGGCCCGGGCGCTGGGGATGGCTCCTTGGCCTCTGCCCCAGGCGCTAGAGTGGCTCTGGTCGCGACAGAGCGAGGCCCCGGAGGGGCAGAGCATCGCCCCCTGGTGGGCAGAGCGTCGCCCCCTGGTGGGCGTGCCGGGTGGATCCCGGTCGGGCGCATGCGAGAGTCTGTCTGACTGTCTCTCCCTGTTTCCAGCTTCAGAAAAATACAAAAAAAAAAAAAAAAAAAAGACAGAAGGCAGCCTCCTGTCAACCCTGCCCTGGGTAGGACGACCCTCTCTCTCTCCCAGGCATCCTTGTGCCTTGAGAGGCATCCCTCCTTTGGATTGGCACCTAGAGTCCCACCCTGACTTTGTTCATATGCCACCTCCCGGTGCCCCGATTTGGCAGGTGAAGCCATGTCAGTCCCTGTGGTGATCTCACCACGCCATGTGCACAACCCTGCCCAGGTCAACCGTGTGCCATCATCCGCGCCCAGACCCATCTCTCCGAGAGTGGACCCATCCTGGGAGGACCCTTCTCTGGGGGGGGGGGGCTCTTCCCTGTTTCCTGGGACCAGACAGCTCAGGCCTTGGCATGCCTCAGGTGCCCAGGGAATGTCTACCCCCGAACAGGGCACCAGGTCTCTGCTCTGCAAACGAACGGGACCTTATCACCAATATTGGGTCCGGCTGTCTCCATCCAGCACCGAGACCCCACTAGTGCAGAAACGTGTCCAGTTCAGTGAGGAGAGGCAACAGAGAAAGCTGAATGGAAGTACATTGCCCTTAAAACAAGATTGGGTTTCATGTGCAAAAAGAAAGGGACCCCGGCTGCTCTCCTGGGCCCCGGGGTGGAGCCCCGGTGCAGTGAGGAGGTCCCGGTGTGGCCAGGGGAGCCGTGGGAGGGCGCCCTGCACGGGCCCCATGTTTGGTTCGACTTCTTGCTTTCCTGACAGCGTCTGTTAGATGCACAGTTGTTAAAGCTGATTAAGTCCAAGTATCTATTTCCTCACGTGTTGCTCTTATTCTTGGTGCCTCAGAATCCATGGCCAAGTCTGAGAACATGGAGGTTTATCTCCTGTATGAGTCAGAGTTCTCCAGCCTGACCAGGTGGTGGCGCAGTGGACAGAGCATCGGACTGGGATGCAGAGGACCCAGGTTCGAGCCCCCGAGCTCACCAGCTTGAGTGCGGGCTCATCTGGTTTGAGCAAAAGCTCACCAGCTTGAGCCCAAGGTCGCTGGCTTGAGCAAGGGGTTACTCAGCCTGCTGAAGGCCCGCGGTCAAGACACATATGAGAAAGCAATCAATGAACAACTAAGATGTTGCAAAGAAAAACTAATGATGCTTCTCATCTCTCCGTTCCTGTCTGTCTGTCCCTCTCTCTGTCTCTCTCACTCTCTGTCACACACACACACACACACACACACACACACACACACACACACACACACACACACACAGAGTTCTCCAGAGAAGCAGAACCAACAGCCACTTCTGATGGGCTAGTAACACTACTCAGAGGTGGCATTACCCCTGCACGGGCTCAGAGCGGGGGCCTAGCACACAGTGCACGCACCAAGCATCTTCTGACATTTAACTACCAGGCAGGAAGGGGCTGGAGTTCCTGGAGGCAGAGGAGGGTGGGGGGAGGGAGCAGTAGCCAGCTCCTTCCACCCCTCCTGGCTCCCCTACCTCTCCCCCCTCTGCTCTGAGAGGTCCCTGGGTCCCACCTGGAGGTCCTAGGACACCCACCTCTCCAAGACAGGATCCTGCAAGGGTACAGTTTCAGATATATCAGTAGGGGTCTTTATTCTCACAGAAGTGCCTGTGAATCACCCCATGCTCACTACATCCTCAGCTGAGCCGCCGCCTCAGCCCCTTTGCACATGCAGCAACCCCTTTGCCCAAAGTTCTCCCAATCCACAGTTTGTTGCTTGCTGGGCTCCCGTCCCTCCTTCAGGAGTTTTGCTGGAGGTCCTGGGGTGCCTCTTCCTCACGCTTGGTCTCGTCTACCTCAGAAGGTCCCTGCACTGGGCCCCCTATCCCACCCCAGCATCTAGAACACTCCAGGGCAACTGCTGTCTTACCCACCTGTGTGCTTCCCTCATGGGCAGCCCTGGGGACAGAACAGGGTCAGGGACAGCAGGCGCTCGATACGTGATTGCTGGGTAAATACAG
The DNA here is from genome assembly GCF_036850995.1 of Saccopteryx leptura. Classification (NCBI taxonomy): domain Eukaryota; kingdom Metazoa; phylum Chordata; class Mammalia; order Chiroptera; family Emballonuridae; genus Saccopteryx; species Saccopteryx leptura. The sequence continues at coordinate 1,282,665 of NC_089507.1, forward strand.
GACTGAGTCTGGGCCACATCTGGGCAGCAGTGGTCTCGGCCTGTCTGGCCCAGAGTGGCCACTGTGGACAATGAGGGACAAGACAGGAAGCCGTCGGCAGAGAGCCAGGCTGTGGGTCCTGCAGGGACCTGGTGAGTGTCCCCGCCTGGGGGAGGGGCTCCTTCTGAGAGGACAGAGACTTTTTATTACAGCCTGGCTGCAAGGTCAGAGGCCCACCCTGGGCAGCGTCGGCACGTCCAGAGGTAGAGTCATGGAGGAGGCTTTCTCGGCTGGCCATGGCCCCCACGCTGGAAGGGACCAGCGTGCTGCTCTGAGCTCTGGCCTGAGCTCCTGCGGCCACCTCCTCGCAGCCCTGCAGTCACCTGGTCTCCGTTCGCAGCTTGAAAACCCGGACCCCCCTCTGCTGCAACCCAGAGCCTCCCTCAGGTCCTCGAGGCACCTCAGCTCTGCTGCAGGCCCCCCTCCAGCTCACCCAGGGCTTTTCTTAGGGACCCCACCACCCTCCCAGGACCAGGGCTTGGAGAGCCACTGGCCCGGATAGAAGGGACAGAGAAGAAGCAAAAGTTCAGACATCAGCAGGGTGGCCGAGACGGTTAGGTGATGCTGGTCAGGGAAAAGTGGCCCCTGGGAAGCCAGCTTAGTCAGAACAGAGAGGCCCCAGGCCACTGTCTTGTGGCCACCGGATTTGGCCAATGGCAATGGTGACAAGGAGATTATAAAGAGCTGAACAAACAAGTGCTACAGACCTAAGTATGAAAATCCTTGGCCCTGGCTGGTTGGCTCAGTCAATTAAGAGCATCACCCCGAAACAAGGTTGTGGGTTTGATCCCTGGTCAGGGCATAACCAATGAGTGCACAGCTGAGTAGAACAACAGATGAATGCTTCCCTTCCCCCCCCCCCTTCCTCCGCCCTTCTTTCTCTCTTCCTCTCTCTACCTCTAAAAATCGATAAAAAAATTAAGCCCGGGCCAGATAGCACGGTTGATTGGAGCCTCATTCCAGAGCACAGAAGTTGCCAGTTCAGTCCCCCAGTCAGGGTACATACAGGAACAACTTGATGTTTCTCTCTCTCTCTCTCTCTCTCTCTCTCTCTTCCTTCCTCTCAGAAAGAAAGAAAGAGCCTGACCAGGCGGTGGCACAGTGGATAGAGCATCGGACTGGGATGCAGAGGACCCAGGTTCGAGACCCTGAAGTCACCAGCTTGAGCACGCAGGCTCATCTGGTTTGAGCAAAAGCCCACCAACTTGAACCCAAGGTCGCTGGCTCCAGCAAGGGGTTACTCGGTCTGCAGAAGGCCTGCGGTCAAGGCACATATGAGAAAGCAATCAATGAACAACTAAGCTGTTGCAATGCGCAATGAAAAACTAATGATTGATGCTTCTCATCTCTCTCCATTCCTGTCTGTCTGTCCCTGTTTATCCCTCTCTCTGACTCACTCTCTGTCTCTGTAAAAAATAAAAAAAATAAAAAATAAATTTAATAAAAAAAAAAAGAAAGAAAGAGAGAGAGAGAGAAAGAACACTATCAGCTCTTTGGACACCTCAGTTTTATTTTGAAACGGTGTGCCTCCTGAACATGTCTCGTGTCCCCACGAACTTAGGATAAGCTCCCCTGAGACAGTGTGAGTCCCTCACGTCCCCGAAACCCAGGGTGCTGTCTGGTCCACAGCGGGCCTGAGGGGCATTTATGGTGGGCAAGTGGGTGCCCCTGGGCAGCTCCACGGGGGCAGTGTCAGTGCCCACACTGCTCCGTGTGCTGTTCCAAAGGAAACCCGCTCTGAACCACTGGAGCAGTGACACTGCTAGTCGGGCCGAGTGGCTGAGCACAGATACTGTGAGGGGCAGGGGGGGGGGGAGGCAGGACCACGCCTGTGCTCACAGGAACCTCCAAAGCAGCTTTACATACTGTTTTGTTTTTTAAACAAATGACCCAAAACACTGATTTTCTTCAAAAATTAATTTGGCCTTGGCCCTGGCCGGTTGGCTCAGCCGTAGAGTGTTGGTCCGCGTGTGGAAGTCCCAGGTTTGATTCCCAGTTAGGGAACACAGGAGAAGCACCCATCTGCTTCTCCACCCCTCCCCCTCTCCTTCCTCTCTGTCTCTCTCTTCCCCTCCTGCAGCCGAGGCTCCATTGGAGCAAAGTTGGCCCGGGTGCTGAGGACAGCTCCATGGCCTCCACCTCAGGCGCTAGAATGGCTCTGGTTGCAACAGAGCAACGTCCCAGATGGGCAGAGCATTGCCCCCTGGTGGGCATGCCTGGTGGATCCCCATCAGGTGCATGCGGGAATCTGTCTCTGCCTCCCCACTTCTCACTTCAGAAAATAAAATTGTTTGGCCTTAGAGAGCCATTTGTCTCGAAAGAAAACAATGTAACAAACCATGTGGCCCCATCCAAGGGCAGCTCCATCCAGGAGGGGCCACTTCACCCCAGGCCACCCGCGCTGATCCACTGGGGACACTCGGCCTTTCTTGCATCCTTACGTGAAGGGAAATTGCCAAGTTCTAGCAATTAAGGCGATTGAAAGGGTCGCCCGCCCACGATGTGATTTGTCCCGCCTGGCTTCTCTCCATTGGTGAACTTAGGAAAGAGACAGCTGAGGAAAGAGGACAGTCCAAGGTATGATGCCGGGGTGGAATGGGGACACCACCCTAGACACCTCCGAGAAGGCAGCTGTGGGACCAAGCCCAGGGGAGGCCACGGGTGTGGGGGAAGGGCTGGACCCCGTCTGTCCTGAGGGCGGGGGGCCCTGGAGCCAAGGCCAGAGCTTTCTATCCCCACTGCTGCCCTGATGTCTCTGGGCGAGCCTGCAAGACCCCCCCAAGACTGAACCCGGAGCTCCCCTGCTCCTGCCAGGTGTGCTCCCCACCCAGAGAGCAAGTCCCCCACCCAGACAGACGTTCCCGGCTCAGCCAGGCCAGCGGCATCCCACCTGGTCTCCAACCCACCCGGGTTCACCTCCCTGTCGGCCTGTGTGATTATTCAGCCAAGCCTCCACGCCCTTCCCAAGACCAGTGACACCTTGCCCCCTCGGTAGTATGAAAACAACCCCCACAGCCCCTGAGGGCTCCACGTGGTCCTGCCTAGTGCACGGGTTCCTCCTTCCCGGGTCTCACCTGCTCAGTGTCGGGCGCCAGGGGTGCGGTACTATTTAGGGTGTGTGCGGGGGGGTCCCATAATGCTGAGGGATGACAACAGGACTTCCTAGTGTCCACCCTAGGCAGTTGAACAGCCACACCTCTCAGCGGGTGTGAGCACCATTTATCCACACCCAGGAGGGGCCAGCAGGCTTAACAGCCCTGCCCACTCTCTGCAAAAGGGACCATCCAGGCAGGAGGGACACTCACCACACGATGGCCAACCTGGGGATGGTGAACATGAGGGCGGGCTCATAGTCGTCAATCATGTCCTGGGTCAGGTACCCGAAGTCCAGCGCCCTGGCCGAGGAAGACGAACCAGTGAGGAGGGGAGGGACCCGGTCCCCCACCCACGTCCCGGGTCAGACCCACGTTGGCAAGGCAGCCCACCCAACCTCGCCCATACCTACGCTCAGCAGACAGTCAGAGGGGCCACTTGTGTGCCCTGAGCCCTTACATGTGTGGGCAGAGGCAGCCTGTGCTGACCTGCACCTCCTGCCCACCTGATGCCAGCTCTGGGGTGGCGGGTGGGGAGGTGTGCATGTGAGAAGGCTGGCAAGGAAGTCATGGGTCCAATAAAAAAGCTAATCCGGTGGTAGGCTCGCTGAGCCCAGGAGCTGGAACTCAGGTGGCAAAAAGAAATGAGGAACAAAAACATGCCCTCAGGTCCTGGCCAGTTGGCTCAGTGGTAGAGCGTTGGCCTGGCGTGTAGAAGTCCCGGGTTCGATTCCCGGCCAAGGCACACAGGAGAAGCGCCCATCTGCTTCTCCACCCCTCCCCCTCTCCTTCCTCTCTGTCTCTCTCTTCCCCTCCTGCAGCCGAGGCTCCATTGGAGCAAAGTTGGTCCGGATGCTGAGGATGGCCCCATGGCCTCTGCCTCAGGCGCTAGAATGGCTCTGGTTGCAACAGAGCAACACCCCAGATGGGCAGAGCATCGCCCCCTGGTGGGCATGCCAGGTGGATCCCAGTCAGGCGCATGCGGGAGTCTATCTGACTGCCTCTCCGTTTCTCACTTCAGAAAAATACAAAAAACAAAACAAGCCTGACCTGTGGTGGCGCAGTGGATAAAGCGTCAACCTGGAAATGCTGAGGTTGCTGGTTCAAAACCCTGGGCTTGCCTGGTCAAGGCACATATGGGAGTTGATGCTTCCTGCTCCTCCCCCCCCCTCTCTATAATGAATAAATAAAATCTTAAAAAAAAAAAATGCCCTCAAACGAGAGTGAGCTCCCCAGGGAACCTAGACGCCTCCTGGGTTAGTTATGCCCCCTGGGCAGACACAATGGCTTGTTCTGCACTCAAGAGCTCACACCAGAGTTCCAAGTGCAAAAGGCATTTTATGACATCTTATGTCTGAGCGATGTGACATATCTTTCAATATATCAACCCAGAGTAATCTGTCTTTAAAAAGGAGCAGATGTATGAGGTGATATCGGCGACTGCAAAACCGACCCAATGCCATCACACTCATCAACATTCTAGGTTAAACCTTAGCCACAAAGTCCATTCAGATCATGGGGTTTCATGTTACTATACAAGGCGTGATGAGACTATTGGTGGTGTACCCCCAAAACCTCACTCAGCGGATCCAGAACCCACCAACGGCCCCGTCCTGACCCGAGAGGTGTGGAGGGGGAGGCAGGGAGATGAGGTGAGCAATGGGAGGGAGGAGTGGACGGTGGGCAGGCGTGGAGGCGGGAGGTCCAGCCCCTCGTGGCCGAGGCCGTGCAGCGCTGTCCTCGATCATGTGGATTTTTTGTTACATGAACTTCAGCTGCAGGAGCTACATGCTGGGCTCAGAAGAAAGGACGGGCAGGGTGTGTGTGAGCGGGGGGAGTCTGAGGCACAAGGCCGGCAGCTCTGACGAGCAGGGCCTCTCGGGGCTGCCCACCGCCGGGCACAAGGACAAGGTAGGGGCAGGAGGCTGGCGCCTGCCTGCCTGATCCCCCCCCCCCGCCCCCCCGGCTGCCCCCTGCCCTCCGCCTGGAGCCGGGCTGTCAGGCAGTGGGTCTCTCACCTCTCCACCGTCTCACAGAACAGCACGATGACCTCCTGCTGCACGTAGTACTCCCTGGGGGACTTCACGGGCACCATGGCCGAGACGTAGCTGCAAATACATGAGTGAGAGAGTGAGGGAGGGAGAGAGGGACGGAGGGAGGGACCCTAGGGCCACCATGCATCTTCCAGAGTGATGAGAACAAATTAGACTCAACACGCCCATCTCCACAGCTTTGTAAACCCACAGTTCCCAGCTCGACCCCTCAGGGTCAGGGCGGAGCTGCTCCCAGGGTCAGGCCCGTTGCAGCACCTCCTCGGACCTCCTCCACCCCAGCCCTGCCTTCTCAGCCCTGCCTGTCCTGGAGCTGTGACTGCCCAGTTCTGTGAGTGTCCCCTGCCTGAACACCAGCCCTGACCAGTGAGCAAGTGGATGAGTGAATGAATGAGTGAGTGAAGGAATGAATGAAAACACAGGTGGGTCAGCAACCTCCCCTCAGTCCCCACCCCACCACACGCCCATCTCAGCAGCCAGGGAGAGCCACACCAGGAGGGACATTCGCTGGAAGGGTGTGAAAATGGGACGGTCCTCCAAGCACTCCTGGGATGAAAACCTTTTCCTTTTCCTTCTAAAGCACTAAGTCTAACGTTTTCTTGGGGTGAAAGCTGGCTCGGGAAACCCGGGGAAGCCAAGAAAACAGAGCTCAATCTTTGCTCTTCCTAGAGAGACCTCTCCCCTGAACATCAGGGTGGGTTTCCTTCCGGAGGGTCAGCAGCCTACGAGATGACAGTTTTCGTGAACCAGGACCGCCACCGTGGACGTGAACTCAGTGCTGCTCCCTCTCGCCTACCAGGGGCGTTCCCGTGTGTGTGCGGGGGCTCACGGAGCACCTGCCTCCCAAGTCCAGCCTCTCCAGATCCCTTCCCTGAGGCCTGTGGGGTGGGGCGGGGAGGGGGCAGTCCCCATGCGGAGGAGGAGCAGCCTCTGCCTTCTGAAGGAGCAGCCGTTCCCTGGGCTGTGGGGGGGGGGGGGCAGGCATCGGGAAGAGTGGGAGGAGTCTAGAGCAGACAGACACTCAGGGCTCAGCGGTGGCGCCAGTGCGTGAGCCTGTCGGGTAGGGCGGGGGCCACTGGGCAATCCGTGGACTCCTCTGACCTGGAGTGTGCCCTCTGTCCCATGGAGCTGGGTGTCCCAATGGGCCCCAAGGGCAGCAGCCACTTCCTTTTGCTTGCGCTGTGTCCCAGATCTGAGTACACAGAGCCAGTGTTGGGTGATGGTGGGGCGAACAGATGTACTGAAGGGTGAAGGGGGTCACTGGGGACCAAGGACAGGGTGAGAGCAGGCTCAAGTGGGAGGCGGGAGGCAGAGAGGCTCACGGTGACACCATGGATGACTTTCACTGGCAGTGCCCTCTGGGGCTTCACCGCTGAGGTGTGTCAGGGAGGGGCAGCAGTGGTGGACACCTGGAGGCTCCTTTGTCCCCGGGCGACCCTTCTCTGTCTTTAAGATGTGTGACCCCTCCCCGGAAAGGCGCCGTTCCTCCACAGCCTCACACCTTGTCCCTCAGGGGTTGGGGCTACACCCACAGAAAGCCCTGAGCCCCGCCATGGCTCCGCCCTCCATGGAGTTTTCTTCTGGAAATACCAGGGAAACCCCGCAGAGCTGGCACACCACACGCCCTCCCCATGAAGCCAAGGCCAGGACCCCCATGCCCACGGCACTTGCATGTGGCCCTCGGGGTCACCTCAGCTCGAACTCGGCAAACAGGACGTCAAAGTGCCTCAGCGCCTCCTGCATCTTCTCCGTGTAGGCGTTGAGGTCCCTCAGGGCCTGGTCGCGGAGGGCGCCCCGCACCTCCTCCAGGCTGCGGGTCAGCTCCTTGGCCAGCGGGCGCATGGCCATGCTCTCCAGCTCCCGGTTCATGATGATGGAGCCGGCAGCCAGGCACTGCGAGCAGAGGACGCGGCTCAGTGGCGGGCGGCTCTCGGGAGTCACCACACAGTGCCCAGTCCCCGTGGGGGCCGACTGGCCTTGGCCCATCCCAGGCTGGCTTCAGTGCCCTGCCCTGACCCCTTCAGCCTGCACAGAGCGAGAGCTCCAGAATGGTCAGCCAACCCCGAGAAAGACCCGTCCCCCTGAGAGGACTGTGGTCCCCAGAGCCAGGCACACGTGGAACAGGAAGGCTGAAGGGTGGCGGTGGCCAGGCTGAGGCATGGCCATCGTCCTCAAGACCCCTCCCCTTCCAAGTCCTCTCTCCTGGGAACCCCTGCCTCAGAGTCTCAGAGTCCCCTTGCTCTGGGGCAGGTGTTTTAAGGCTGTAGGCCCATGCACCCCTGGTTTGTCTTCAGTCCAGAGAGATCACAGATGCTCTCACTGCGACCTGGACCTCAGAGGCAGGCAGGAGGGGAGGGCCAACAGAGACTCGGATTATGGGATGCCTGTCCCCCCCCACCCCATTCAGCCCACAGGAGCAACCTCAACACCACATTCTGGGACATGCTCTGGGGTTGACCAGGGCTCACAAACAATGCCAATGGCGTGACCCTGGACCTGTGGACGACCGCTACCTCAGCACCAAACCACAGCTGGCCGGCCAGGTTGTCGTGCCGAATCTCCTCGGGGAACTTGACACAGAAGTCCCTGGGGGCCCGGTCCTGTGGGATGCACACATCCATGATCTGGTTTATGATGTTTAACACGTTGTCCTGAAACAGAAGGGAAGAGGCTACAATGTGGCTGGCGGGCAGGCAGGTGCCAGAAAGTAACAAAGTAAAAGATTATGACACAGTAACACATCCATGCTGGCCAGAGAGTTGCTACAAAAGTTTCTATTCGACACAGTAGCACATCCGAGCTGGCCAGAGAGTTGCTACAAAAGTTTCTATTCGACACAGTAGCACATCCGTGCTGGCCAGAGAGTTGCTACAAAAGTTGCTATTCCAGGAGCATCATGAGTAGGGAGTGAAACTCTTGTTTCCTTCCCCCTTCCGTCCTCCCCTTCAGGTGGGTCACATAGACAGGCGTAGGCAAAAGCTGGTGTACACGGTTCGTATGTAAATTCAATAATTAACAAACTGTATACCTACTCTGCCCACCCCATCTTTACCTAGAACGCCACCTGCCACACCTGGAGCTCTGTGACCTCCTCTGCTCCCTGGACGATGCCGTCCTCATGGGGAGCTCGATGGCCCTTTGAAACAGCTGTGCCCTGCATCTCACCCTCCCCTGATGACCCACACGGCATTCTCTGCAGCCCAGGCTGTCAGGATCTCTGATGCTGACCACCTCCCTCTGAACGCTTGTAACCTGACTTTCTCAGGACAGAGCTGGAGAAATGGAATGGCTAGGTGGACACACACACATAAGAAGTTGATTTTCATCACCAGCTCGCTGTGTTGCTTTCCTGAGTGTTATGAACCTGTGTCACCCCGAGCTTGTTCACAACCCAGGGAGACAAGACCTGCTGTCAGCGGGACGTCACTGAAAGACAGTATATAAAGGCCAGCGCCTCGAACCTGCCCACAGATGGGACTCTAAGACCTGCGCCCTGTGTGTGAGTCGAAGGGCTTTGCCCAGCAGCAACTGTGGGCGCCAGGGGCTCAGACAGACGCTCAGCGGGCTGGGCACCTGGACCAAGCTGTTGTCCTGTCTGACCTTCAGTTTACTCCTCTGTTGAGGGGCTCAAGCCAAGCACAGCGGAGGCGAGTCCCTCCCAGCCCCTCTGGAATCCGCAGATTAATCATGGCAACATGTAAATCAGGCAGCAGCAAAGAGGAGAGGCACCCCCCTCCTTCAGGGAGACAGACACCCTGATGCCACCCTCACGCTGGCTGTGCCACCCAGGACAGGCTGCTGAGCTTCTCTGGTCCCTCAGCCGACTGTAAGAGACGGACCATGATTCCCTCTTCATGGCAAGCCTCAAAAATGGTAACTTTTGTGTTAAAGACTCTTTAAAATCATTTTACTTTTTTCCCCTCCAGTTCAAAATACAAAGGGTAACAGACTGTGTTTTGAATACTCTATGTATAAAAGGGTAACGAGATCATTTTTACTGCGTCTGAAATGACATTGTATTCTCTTCTTTAAACTGTCCTGTTCTGGCCCCCGCCGGTTAGCTCAGTCGGTTTGAGTGTTGTCCCAAAACACCAAGGTTGCGGGTTCGATTCCTAGTCGGGGCACACACGGGAAGCAACCAGTGAATGCACAACTAACAAGAACAACAAATGAATGCTTCTCTCTCTCTCTCTCTCTCTCTCTCTCTCTCTCTCTCTGTCTCTCCAAAATCAATCCATAAAAAACACAAAATAATCCCATAATAATAAAAAAAAAATGTGCCTGACCTGTGGTGGCGCAGTGGATAAAGCATCGACCTGGAAATGCTGAGGTCGCCGGTTTGAAACCCTGGGCTTGCCTGGTCAAGGCACATATGGGAGTTGATGCTTCCAGCTCCTCCCCCTTCTCTCTCTCTCTCTCTCTCTCTCTCTCTCCCTCTCCTCTCTAAAATGAATAAAAAAAAATTTTTTTTTAAATGTCCTGTTCTTTAAACATCTACCACTCATTCTGTAGAGTTATGGGAATGTTGAGTTTTGTTTTTGTTTTTTTTCTTTAATTGGTCATAGGTAAATGTGATGCACGCTCCCCACAGGAAAACTGAGAACAGTGGGGGCACAGAGACACACAGGCGGCACAGCTCCTAATTCTTTTTTTTTTTTTTGTATTTTTCTGAAATGAGAAGCGGGGAGGCAGCCAGACAGACTCCCGCATGCGCCCGACCGGGATCCACCTGGCACGCCCACCAGGGGGCGATGCTCTGCCCATCTGGGGTGTTGCTCTGTTGCAACCAGAGCCATTCTAGCGCCTGAGGTGGAGGCCATGGAGCCGTCCTCAGTTCCCGGGCCATCTTTGCTCCAATGGAGACTTGGCTGCGGGAGGGGGAGAGACAGAGAGAGAGAAGAGGGGGAGGGGTGGAGAAGCAGATGGGCGCTTCTCCTGTGTGCCCTGGCCGGGAATCAAACCCAGGACTTCCACACGCTGGGCTAATGCTCTACCACTAAGCCAACAGGCCAGGGCTGCCTAATTCTTGTTCTCGTGGGCCTGCTCCAGTCAACTGAGCTCAGCCTGTTCACATACAACTTTGTGATCTGCAGCTGTCATCGCTATTGGGACACGTGGTTACACCTCCTCACTAGTCCACCTTATGACGACGGCCAGATGAGACTCGAGCATGTGACCCTCCTCTCCTGCTGGATGTTTGCAATACGCCCCACCCTTCACCCTGAACAATGCTGCAGTCCCTGTCATGGGCATGACGCTGAATTTGAGGCTATTTCCTCTGGGTCTCCTCGCTTCTAGAAACATAACATGACAAGGTCAAGAGTGCAAACTGCACTTACACACTCTGATTACAATCTGCCAGAGTGCTTTCCAGAAAACTGACACTGCTGCCCTCAGCAAATTTAAATCTCTATGCCCCTCCCTTCCGCCCTCTGAGGCTTGGGTTTCATTTTTCTTTTTTTTTCTTTTTTTCTTTTGTGACAGAGACAGAGAGAGACAGAGAGAGGGACATATAGGGACAGACAGACAGGAAGGGAGAGAGATGAGAAGCATCAATTCTTCGCTGTAGCACCTTAGTTGTTCAATGATCGCTTTCTCATATGTGCCTTGACCGAGGGGCTACAGCAGACCAAGTGATGCCTTGCTCAAGCCAGCAACCATGGAGTCATGTCTAGGATCCCACGCTAAAGCCAGATGAGCCCGCGCTCAAGCTGGCGAGCTCGGGGTTTTGAACCTGGGTCCTCCGCATCCCAGTCCAATGCTCTATTTACTGCGCCACCATCTGGTCAGGCTTGGGTTTCCTTTTTCTTAGGAAGCAGATATGAAAAGTTACCACAAGTGAGGAGCATGGCCTTTCAATGAAAAAAAAAAAAAAAAAAAAAAAGCAACGCACTCAAGTTTAGTGACTAAACTCTGGAGGGAACACTGCACCACATGGAAAACATCCAGCTTGATGACACAAAAAATAAAATTCAACCAGCATGAAGCAGTACTGTTTTACAAAGGTTTTCTGGGTGGGACACTCCCTTTCTCATGATTCAATAAAGTAATGAACAAAGAACGGCAGGAACAGGAGTTAGTGCTCGGTCCAGGCCAACTCCCGGTGTCTAGAAGACAAAACACTGACGAGAAAGTGTTATTTGCAACAGCCAACACACGGAAGCAACCTAGGTGTCCATCCATCGACAAGCGGATGAGGAAGATGTGGTGTTTGTATCCGATGGGATAGGACCCCCACAGAAAGAGTGAAATGTTACCATTTGCAACAGCATGGATGGACCCAGAGCAGTGTTTTTCAACTGCTGGTCCGCAGTCCGCGGTACCAGTCTGCCAGAAATTTGGTGCCGATCCATAAAAGAGTTGCCTCACCACCCTGCTGCTGTGTGAGAATTACAGTCTACAAACCACTGACCTAGAGGGTGTTATGTTAAGTGAGATGAGGCAGAAACAGACTAAATACCATATGATTTCACTTAGATGTGGCATCTAAAAAAAAACAAAGTAAGCAGGTAAAACAGACACAGACCCGTGAATACAGAAAATAAACGGATGGTTGTCAAAGGGGACAGGTGGAGGTAGATGAAATAAAAAGGGGGGGCGGAGTTCTGAGCTCGGCGAGGTGGCACGTCTCACCCAAAGCTGGGTGGTCTTCGGGTGGCGGTGCTCGGACGCGCTCCCACCCTGCCTGGCCCACCAGGACCTCAGCTGCCAAGGGCGAGAACAGGGTCTTCTTTTTCATCACTGACGGGCCCCGGCGCCTAGAACTGTGCCCGACACCAGTGTGCCCGGTAAACATTCCCCAGGACTTCTGGTCCCGGCCACGATGGAGCAATGGGAACCAAAGTACCCCTCAAACAACAACCGTGATGGAGAAAAACAAGACATGGTTCACAAGACACAGGACAACAGGAAACAAGGGATCCGTGAGAGGAAGACAGAGCGTGAACCCACTACAACCACCCTGGTCCCCTGCCTGGAGGGGACGCTAAGGTCATGGGCAGAGGTGCCCAGCAGACCCCTAAAAACTCCCTGGTTGACCCCTGGCCGGTTGGCTCAGCGGTAGAGCGTCGGCCTAGCGTGCGGAGGACCCGGGTTCAATTCCCGGCCAGGGCACACAGGAGAAGTGCCCATTTGCTTCTCCACCCCTCCGCCGCGCTTTCCTCTCTGTCTCTCTCTTCCCCTCCCGCAGCCAAGGCTCCATTGGAGCAAAGATGGCCCGGGCGCTGGGGATGGCTCCTTGGCCTCTGCCCCAGGCGCTAGAGTGGCTCTGGTCGCAATATGGCGACGCCCAGGATGGGCAGAGCATCGCCCCCTGGTGGGCAGAGCGCCGCCCCATGGTGGGCGTGCCGGGTGGATCCCGGTCGGGCGCATGCGGGAGTCTGTCTGACTGTCTCTCCCTGTTTCCAGCTTCAGAAAAATGAAAAAAAAAAACCTCTCTGGTTGAAGAGACAGAGTTGAGAGCCCAGGGAAACCGAGGCAGCCAGAATCCAGAGGACAGAGGACCAGAGGGAGAACACCGCCCCAGGACAACCCTCGAGATCGGCCCCCAGCCCCAAGTCCTCAGCAGGGTACCGACCACCACACGCCAGTGAGGACCGACCAGGCAGGCGGACCTGAAGGATTCGAGGGAGCAGTGGCCAGAGCCCTCCCAGGGGCAAGAACAGTAGAAAAGGTCTGTTCACAGAACACTGGGCAGAGGACCCAAAGTGTCCTCGGTAGTAAGTGTCCACGGTAAACACACCCCTGATCCTGCCTAATGACGAAGGAAATAGGACCCCAAAGGATCGAACTGTTCCTAAGTAACCACACTGCAGCACAAAACAAAGCTAAAAAAGGTTTTTGGGAAGACAAAAAAAAAAAAAAAAGAAACATTTAGCTCCCAGAAATGTAAAATTCACACACAGCAGGCATCCCATAAAAACATCAGCAGGCACACGGAGAATGCAGACAACACGGCACACGAGGAAACGGAAACCAGCCAAAGTCCACCGGGACCTGCCGCCACCGACAGAACCAGCAGCCGACACGCTGAGGCCACTGTCGCAACTGAAGCCCAGGCGTTCAGAGAGTTACGTAGGGACAGCGAGACATAAAAAGGACCAAACGGATCTGAGGATGAAAATGACAACGTCTGAAATGATAAAAAAATATATATATATACACACTAGATGGGATGAACCTCAGGTTATACATTTCAGCAGAAAAGAACCATGAACTTGAAGACATAGCAATTGAAACTCTCCAAATGAATCAGGGAGAAAATAATAAAATAACAGCAGAACAGACGAGCTATAGGACCACTTCAAGATGCCAAATATACATATAATTCAAGACCCAAAAGAAAGAGGAAGGGGTAAGAACACATACATAAAGGAATAAAGATCAAATTTTTCCCAAATTCAATGACAACTATCAACTCACAGATGTGAGTTCAATGAACTCTTAAGCACCAGAAACACAGAGAAAAATACACCAAATCACAGCATGGTCGAATTGGTCAAAACTAATCACAAGAGAAAATCTTACAAGTAGCAAGAGAGACATGTTACATAGAAGGAGCAAAGATAAGAACGTCCCATTTATCCTTGGAAACTACCAGTGAGAAGAGCGAGGAACGAACCTGTACTAGATTAAGGGGAAAATGGTTAACAACTTATATATATATTTTTTTAATTCAATGAGAAGAGGGGAGGCAGAGATAAACTCCTGCATGCACCCCGACCAGGATCCAACCAGCTAGCCCACTAGGGGGCAATGCTCTGCCCATCTGGGGCATTGCTCCATTGCTCAGCAACTGAGCTCTTCTTAGCACCTGAGGCAGAAGCCATGGAGCCATCCTCAGCACCCAAGGCCATCTCTCCCCAATAGAGCCATGGCTGCAAGAGGGGAAGAGAGAGAGAGAGACAGAGAGACAGAGAGAAATAGAGAAGGGGGAGAGGTGGAGAAGCAGATGGGCACTTTTCCTGTGTACTCTGACTAGGAATTGAACGCAGGACCTCCAAACGGCAGGCCGATACTCTACCACTGAGCCAACCGGCCAGGGTCCAACTTATAATTCTAAACCGAGCAAACACATCTTTCAAAATCGAAGGTAAAACCCTTTCTCATTCACGCAGGGGCTGAAAGAATTCACGACCAGTAAACCTGCACTGGAGGAAATACTAAACAGCCTTTCGGGCAAAAGGTATATAACGCTTGGTGGCGACAGAGATCATCACAAAGGAAGGAAGGGAGCACCGGAGAGGGTGACCGCGCAGAAAACACTTCAAGTCCTCCTCCTGGCATTCAGTGACACCTAGGCCTGGCTCGCCCGGGACAGGGCCGGGCGCACTCACCTGGCAGGAGCGGAACTGGCTGACGAGCAGCGTGCACCGCTGTGGGTCCTTCCGCCCGTCCAGGCTGTCCAGCTCAGCGGCCACCTGGCTCAGCTCCTCGTCCGCATAGTAGAACTGGGCAAGCAGCTGTGGGTCCGACCTCTGTGGGAGACAGGCAGGCGGGCGTGAGCCAGGCGGGGGAGGTGGGCGGGCTCCCCCGGGGTCCGCCTGTTCCCAGGCCATGAGCGGTGGCCGCGGCCCAGGGCCCTGACGCCTGGGCTGCCAGCGGTGCTGGCTCTCCCGTTGGCTTCCCGCAGGAGAATCTCTACGCCGTGCGCCGCAGACACACCTGGGAGTCCCTCTGCTTTAAGACCACGGAGCCATGCCTGCCTCTTGGAGGCCACCCGAGGCCGCGGGGCCCAGAGGACAGAACGGCTGTCGGGAAGCCAGAGGGCAAGTCCCCGCAGCCCCTGTGCAGCTGCACTTCCACTTCCAAGTGTGCAGAGGAGGAAGTGGACAGGCCATGGTCCCTCCTGCCCACGCTCAGGCGAAGGGCCCTCTGGGCAGGCCGCCCTCCAGCCAGGGCTCTGACAGCACAGACGGTATCTTTTCGGAACGTGACAAACTGTGTTTCTCTGAGATTGGAATCTGCTGGCTTGATTCAGTAACAATTAAAAACTGAATTTTAAATCAAACTGTTTCATATCTCCTAGTTAAACGCCCACAACAAGCCTGACCAGGCGGTGGCGCAGTGGATCGAGCGTCGGACTAGGATGCGGAAGGACCCAGGTTCGAGACCCCGAGGTCGCCAGCTTGAGCACAGGCTCATCTGGTTTGAACAAATCTCACCAACTTGAGCCCAAGGTCACTGGCTCCAGCAAGGGGTTACTCGGTCTGCTGAAGGTCCACGGTCAAGGCACATATGAGAAAGCAATCAATGAACAACTACGGTGTCGCAACGAAAAACTGATGATTGATGCTTCTCATCTCTCTCCGTTCCTGTCTGTCTATCCCTCTATCTGACTCTCTCTCTGTCCCTGTAAAAAAAAAAAAATTTAAATGCCCACAACAAAGAGAATCCATTTTATATAAACAGGAAGGATTTGCCCCCGCTTGAAATGGAAACTGTAGCAGAATACATCAGAACCTGGTAGGAATGCCTTTTAAAAATCACATTGTCGATAAGTAAATTCACAAGAAGACAGAAATAAAAGTCGCGAAGAAAGCTTCCAGCTTCAGAGGCTGGAGGACTAGCGAACCACTGAGCTCAGAGAAGGCGAGGAAAAAACATGTAATAACACGGAAGTACTGAGTTAAAAAGTGCAAACCCAACTAATTCAGAACTAAGTCTGTCACACAGATTCAATCATTCATTCAACCGCCTGTTCTGGGATGTGGGACAGGGGGCGGGACGGGGGGGGGGGGTGTCAGGAGGCAGATGCAAGCTCAGCCTGGCCCTTAGGTGCCCGTCGGAGCAGATGCAAGCTCAGCCTGGCCCTTAGGTGCCCGTCGGAGCAGATGCAAGCTCAGCCTGGCCCTTAGGTGCCCGTCGGAGCAGATGCAAGCTCAGCCTGGCCCTTAGGTGCCCGTCGGAGCAGGTGGTGACCAGGCTGCAGTGTCCCCCCGTAGCTAGGAGGCTGGCTGGCCAACCAGGCTGGGACAGAACATGGCATGAATCACGAGCTGCCCCTAAGGGACTGGTGTCCCCAATCCCGCGCTGCACCCTGTGCTTCTCTGGGGACTCCCCGGCGCCCTCCGTGAGGTGGGTGGCCCCACGGGACACCTCTGACCCAGACGAAGACAAGGAGGCTCAGGAAGAAAACAAAGGGCCAAGGTCCCATCACCGGACACGACAGAAGTCAGCCGCCACCGTGCGGACCCTCAGCATCCACGTGGGCGAGGGTGACCTGGGCGGGTCCCTGTCACACCTCTCACTTCCCCAAGAGGAAGTAAATGCTGCAGCAGCTCGACCCAAGGCCCTACTGGACACAGCAGCGTGAAAACGGCCACTGTCCCAGGTCCCACCGAGCTCGCCCCACTGCCCCAGCCTGTGGACAGGGTGTCCAGGCTCCCACACCCCCGGTCACACCCCGGGGGCCACACGATTCCTACGTCCTCCCGCTGCCTGGAGAGCAGGCATCACCCCGTTCTGCCGCTCTCTCTCGACAAGTGTCCCCATCACTGCAGGGAAGCAGCAGCACAGGCCACGTCCCGAACTCCGGTGCCCAGGGCTCAGAACCTGTTCGGGGCATACAGGGATGGGGCCAAGGTGACCGCCTCTCCCAGAGGGGCTTTATCTCCGTCCCATCCTTTGTTGACCATGTCGGGGCTGCCGGAGGACCCCGTGCGGGGTGCTGCCAGGCGCTGGTTTCCACATGCATCCGTCAGCCGCTGTGCCCCTGCTCCACGCGTGATTCTGAAGGCCTCCCTCTGACGGCCCCGCGGGACCAGGACCTGCCCCTGCCCCCTGCCCCTGCCCCCTGCCTGTATGGAGCAGCTGTTTTTACCTCTGATCTTTCTGCATGGTGCAGAGTTCAGGTGGTTCCACCAAGAGGGCACGGTGCCCACGAACCGTCAAAGTGTCCCCGGGAGAGAAGACGGGGCCCTGATGCGGGGCACGGACAGAGGTGTTTGAGTCACCGGTTCTGAGCCGGACTCTTCTTGTCATCAGACCTGTTCGGTTTCCGTTCCCAGTACTCCCAGGAGAAGTGGGACTTGGTCTGGAGGTCGAGTGGGGAAGAAAAGGGCTAGGGAATAGAGTCACAGCACGGGGAGGGCAGAGCAGCTTGGGGACATGCAGTGACCCCTGACACACTGGCCCTTCCAGCTTCCGGCCTCCAGGCTGCCCAAAGTGGGGGAGAGGCGGGGCCCCACAGAGTCACGTGTGCCAACCCTGCGCCCTTGCCTGCTCCTCCTCTGTATGGTGTTTATAGCTCCATTTAGAAAGAATGCAAATAACACTTAGAAGCACTAGACTCGCATGTTGCCCAGCACAAAAGCACGGATCGGAGAGGCAATCGGGAGGAATAACTGCCCCAGAGGAATGCCTGCGCTTGCCAACAAACGTTTTGTCAGAGGATGAAAATTATTTGCAAAACAGCAAGAGACTATGCTTGGTTTTTATGCATTTTTAGAGGAAAACACACGCGGATGTGCCAGAGGCTCAACAGATGGCAGGAGAGAACCAAACGGGTGTCTGCTCAGAAAAAAACCAGGAAAGAGTCTGCGGAAAATAACTCAGACGCAGATTCTGAAGGCAGGGTATAAAAGAACACACACAAGGCCCCGGCTGGTTGGCTCAGCGGTAGAGCATTAGCCTGGCATGTGGAAGTCCTGGGTTTGATTCCCAGCCAGGGCACACAGGAGAAGCGCCCATCTGCTTCTCCACCCCTCCCCCTCTCGTTCCTTTCTGTCTCTCTCTTCCCCTCCCGCAGCCAGGGCTCCACTGGAGCAAAGTTGGCCCGGGCACTGAGGATGGCTCCATGGCCTCCACCTCAGGCGCTAGAATGGCTCCAGTTGCAGCGGAGCAACGCCCCGGATGGGCAGAGCATCGCCCCCTGGTGGGCATGCCGGGTGGATCCCGGTCGGGTGCATGAGGGAGTCTGTCTCTCTGACTCCCCGCTTCTCACTTTAGAAAAATACAAAAAAAATAAATAAAAGTCAACCAGTCAATGTAGAAATAGGTAGAACAAATTAACATCTCTCTCTCTCTCTAAAAGTTAACAGATAAACTTAAGAAAACATGTGTGTGTCCTGTGTTATGTATATATATGTACTGTACACCCCCACTCACCGCAGCCACCCTGGAAGCTCAGACGTCAGACACGCCTGCATTCACGTCTGGGCAGGTACAGCCACTTCCCGCCAAGGTGCTCGGCAGGCTGCTGTCGCGCGCACGCTGCGTGCCAGGCTGAAAAGGCGACAAATGTTCGGGCCTGGCCCCCAGCCGAGGGCCCCGGAGCACCTGCTGACCCACAGAGGCTTCCAGACGGAGGGTGGCGGGGAGCAGGCCCGTTCCTCGCACAGAAGGTTCCAGAACAGCATGCTCCTCCTAAGTCTCTGTCTTCCTCTACCGTTCACGACAGGGCTGATTCAGGTGACATGAGCGTTAGTTTCGACAACCAATACGAAGATCTGAGAGCACGTCGGCCACGAGCTGTCCGAGGCGTGTCACCTCACCCACGTCGGTCACACACGCCCCCTGTCCCCCGCTGACCCTGTGGCAAGCTGTGTGGAGGGGCTGCCATGGGGCTCCCCACACCTTAAGGAAAGGCTTGTCCCTGAGCAGTCATTGTACAAGGAAGTGCGGTAATTAATCATTCCTACTTATTTCAAGCACCTTCGCATCTATCTAATGGCAGGTTCAGTGCTGACGAGGCCCAATCCGCCTGAAGTCAGTCCACCCCTGGCTGATCTCAAGAAAGCACCCCAGGGCCGCCTCCCATAGAGGTCCACCCAGCTTTCCCCTCCCAGTTGTGGAGCAAATGCCCACCCTCCGAACCCCAAATGAAGTCGTGACTGGGCGGAGGCACAGAGGGGACCCACCCCTGCAGGGGTCAGACACCCCCCGGGCAGCCACCCCTGCTGTCACCTGCTGAGCACAGCATGTCTCCAAGCACAAGGGCACGCCTGGTCAGCTGGACTCCTCTCTCCGATCCTGCGGCCAGGTCCCCCCACCGCCCTTACCGGGAGTCACTGTCACAAGGGGACAGTCTGAATTGAGACATGTCAACGTCAGAAAACACACCAATTTCAGACATTAGTGAGAATGGACAGGGTCTCATAGTTTGTGTGTTCAGTCCATGCTAAAATCATAATATCCTAAATCTATTTGGTTAAACAAAGCACGTTATTAAAATGAACCTTGCCTGTTTCTCCTCACTGCTCTCTCCCATAAAACCCACCGATCCATGCACCCACCCGAGGCTCCGCTCTGAGCCTCCTGCGATGTCATTTTTAGACACATAATTCCTTAGGCGATCATACCCAGTTACATGGCCGACAGCGTACCGTCTCCGTCCTCACGGCTGCCTCTCTGGCCCCACGCGGCCCTCCCTTCAAGTTCCTGTGTGTCGCTGACACACGTCCGATGACTTTGAATCTAGGAGGCGGCCGGCAAGTGTGCAAATGCTGACTGTTGGCCTAACAGGGTCCTATTGGCCACCGTCCACAGCACACCAGGAAAGTCTGGCGACCCCGAGCCATCGAGGGACACGTCCCAGAGGCCCCATCACACAGGTGCTCGCAAGGTCACCACCACCCATCTCTGTACACACTCGTGATTATATATATACCTGTCCCGACGGCCACTGGTCTCCAGTGCGGGGAGGATGTCAGCTCGTAGGTCCTCAGACACTGCTCCTCCACCGCCTTCCTCCTGCCCTCTGTACCTGGGCTCCCGGGAGGCACTGTGCCTATCCCGGGGAGTCCCCAGACAGCCACCTGGGGGACAGGAGGTATGCTCCCGTCCTGCTGTTCGGGAGTGCTGCGCTGTTCCCTGATTCATGTGACAAACCACTGCTTCATGTCAGCGAGGGGCAGGGACCCCGTGCCCCTCGCTGCGTCCCCAGGGCCGAGCGTGAGGGAGCTCAGGGACCATTCGCCAAGTGAGCAAACCGGTCCTTCACCCGCCGAAGCCCGCAGCGGCCTCTCCACGCCTGCCGCGTCCGCTCAAGAGCCAGTCCCGCGTCCCGGGGCCTGTTAGCGCCAGAGACGGTACCCGCGCTTCCATGCCCCAGGCTCGCCACAGATCCTGGTTATTCCAGAGAAGAGGAGAGGTGGCAGAAGCCGAGATGAACTGCAGGGTCCACCTGCCTCTCCCCACCTCCCAAGCCAACCCAGACTACCACGGGGGGGGGGGGGGGAGCTGAACGAAGCCCCAGCTCTGGGCAGAGGGCTCCTCTCCCATACGGGCAGCCCAGCACCTGGGTATTTGCGGGCTCTGGGATGTCCTGGTGGCCACTGGGAAGGTGCCCATGGTGACAGATGGTCACCCTGGACCCCATGGGACAGCGCCCACCTGGCATGGGGAGGCTGCTGGGCTGTCCCGTAAAGAAGAGGGTCGGATGAGGGCTGCTCACGTGGACAGGCAACATTTTGGGATGACTGAGAACCCCCCACATATAATACATAGCCCTGCTGCACAACCAGTGTGAGATATCGGGCAGTTGAGTGGGCACCTTTCTGGGGACAGGCAGGGCCTCCAAAATCAAAGAATAGCCACAGAGAGACTCACAGACCGACCAGGAGAGAAAATCTCTGTTTCTGTCCAGACTTGGGGGTGTGGGCGGTTCAAGGCATGGATTCTTTGGGGTGAGGCCCTGTCCTCACACTGAGGCTTCAAAATCAAGGCTCCCCCGAGAGAAGCAAGAGCCAGCAGAGAGCGAAAATGCTGAGCTGAAGATGAGAGAAGTGGAGGCGGGGATTAACCAAAGTGGGAGGGCTGTGGACATTCAGCTGTGACATTACCGGTCACCCAGGACCCCAGAGAGCCCCTGACGCCACTGGCTTCATTCGTCAGTGACCATGACCAGGCCCGTGAGCAGATGGACAGGATGTGGCTCCTCTACCCCGACAGAACTCCTGTTGCTACCCACCTCCCTCGTGGGGTTTTTATCCTCACGAAATACACTTCACGCTTCGAACCCTTCCACTGATGACCTACCCAACATTTCTGTGCCAATAAAGACTTAAGTAGAATTCTGAAGTTCAAAGCTGTTTCCCTTGACCGTCAGGCTGCACGTTATCTCGATGGAGGCACCCTTGCAATCGTCAATCATATCTGTGCAGGGACGTGGCAGGTGGAGCGCTGTTAGAAGCACGTGTCCCTGCAGCCGGTGCACCCAGGGCTTCTGACTGGTTCACACCCCCAGTGAGTCGCTGCCCAGGGAAACCCGAGCTCACGCTGGGTCAGCAGGATGTGGAGGTGCCGGTGACCATCTCTGTTTCTGGTTCACAAGTCACAGTCAATAACCCACAGGAGCAAAGCTGCCGCTAAGGGCGAGGCAGATGCAGCTCAGCCGTCCTTCCTTTTTCTTTTCTTTTTTTCTTTTTGTATTTTTCCAAAGTGAGCAGGGAGGCAGTCAGACAGACTCCCGCATGCACCCGACCGGGATCCACCCAGCATGCCCACCAGGGAGCGATGCTCTGCCTATCTGGGGCTTTGCTCCGTTACAACCGGAGTCACTCTAGCACCTGAGGTGGAGGCCATGGAGCCATCCTCAGCACCCAGGCCAACTTTGCTCCAATGGAGCCTCGGCTGCGGGAGGGGAAGAGAGAGACAGAGAGGAAGGAGAGGGCGAAGGGTGGAGAAGCAGATGGGTGCTTCTCCTGTGTGCCCTGGCCAGGAATCAAACCTGGGACTTCCATACACTGGGCAGATGCTCTACTGCTGAGCCAACTGGCCAGGACCTGGATTTTATTTATTGATTTTTAGGGAGAGGGAAGGAGAGAAGGGGCTAAGAAGGGGAGAAGCAGGAAGCATCAACTCGTCGTAGCTGCTTCCTGTATGAGCCTTGACCGGGCAAGCCCAGGGGTTCGAACCAGCAACCTCAGCATTCCAGGTGGATGCTCTATCTACCGCACCACCACAGGTCAGGCAAGACACGTTATCTCGTGTTAAAATGCTTTCATCGCATTGTCGTACGCGTCACATGCCCGAGCCGACACTCGGGCAGCCTCTGGGCCGTTGCTGAAGGAGACCCAGCCGGCCCTCTGCAGAACTAGAATGTTCCGTCTCCAAGAGACACGGCGGACGAGAGGCCGGCACCTGTCTCTGAGCTTCGCCAGCACAGGCTCTCCACCGCCACACGGCCTGCGTCCCAACCCTCGCGTCTCCCAGGGCTGCCCAGGAATCAATCCCTCCGCACCGGGGACGGACGAGGGGAGGTCATCACGTGAAGTCACCCCTCACTGTCCCTGCCAACCTCCGAATGCCGACCCGGAGACCAAGGACCGCTTCCTGGTCCTCCCTGGGTCTGACACAGAAATGTTGAGGGCGTGGGGACCGGCCTGCGTGTCCCCCTCGGGCAGCACGGTCCCTCGAGGGGCACTCGGGGCAGGGGATGCAGCAGGGTGGGGAACAGCACCCCTTCCCACAGGTGCTCAGAGACTCTGAGGAGCCCGTGCTGTGCTGTTGACAGCAGGGACGCTTTGGAAGGAATCCCTTTGTCAGGGGAAGCTGGTTCTGTAACAACGTGTGTTTTTTGTTTGTTTGTTTGTTTTTTGTATTTTTCTGAAGCTGGAAACGGGGAGAGACAGTCAGACAGACTCCCGCATGCGCCCGACCGGGATCCACCCAGCATGCCCACCAGGGGCGATGCTCTGCCACGACCAGAGCCACTCTAGCACCTGGGGCAGAGGCCAAGGAGCCATCCCCAGCGCCCGGGCCATCTTTGCTCCAATGGAGCCTCGGCTGCGGGAGGGGAAGAGAGAGACAGAGAGGAAGGGGGGAGGGGGGAGAAGCAAGTGGGCGCTTCTCCTATGTGCCCTGGCCGGGAATCGAACCTGGGTCCCTCGCACGCCAGGCCGACACTCTACCACTGAGCCAACCGGCCAGGGCCACAACGTGTGTTTTGAGAGCTTCTGGACCACACAGGTTGAGTTATCTGAGAACGGGCGGGTGCAGAGGAGCTGAGCTGGAGTGAGTGACCACTCGGTGCCACTGGGCAGCAGTGACCGTGACAAATGCAATGTGAGGTCCAGGGTGGGTTTGAGCCAGGGCAGGAGAGAGGGGGGAGGTGGGACAGAGGCAGGTGGGGTCAGGCACTGACTGTCCGGAAACTGACAGCGGCTGGAGAAGCTGCCAAGCAGAGGCTCCCTGGCCAGATCTGTTTCCCAGGGACGGTCGCCGGAAACTTGACCTTCCCACAGTCAACAGAAGCGCGAGTATGTAGAGAAAGCGCTAGGAAAATCCACCAAAATATCAGCACAGGCTTCCCCGAGCGGGCTTCCCGTTTTGCCTCTCTGGCTCTCTGAAGTTCGAGTTTATGGTACAATGAGTACCTATGACACTTTGAAATTACTACTACCATCAGGAAAAAATCTCATTTCTATTGAAGGCCTATCCCAGGCAGGCAGAGCGGAGCAGGGGGCTCTGGCCCTGACCACTGCGGCAGGCCGGGCCCCAGTGAGGAGCCACGTTCAGACGGGGTTAAGGGGACATGGTCTTCGGCTGTCTGCTCCCGCCACCCTTCCCTCTAGACCCAAAACGACAAGAGAGGCCCCACGCTCCAGCCTACTGACCCAGCAGCACCCGGAGAAGGTCTGCCCAGAATGGGGGTGCTGACCACCCCTCCCTCTGCAGCCCGCCTAGGGGACTCCGACCTCCCAGGCCCTGGCGAAGTAAAGGCAGAGATCACCGTGGATGTTCCCTATGGTGGACGGGGTGTTCCCAGCACCGCGACGCCAGGGACGTGCCTGCTCGTGATGCTGGCACCAGAGCCGCTACCCGTTAGAGGTCAGCCAGGGCAGGTGTGCGCCAGCCGTGGTCTCTCTCCTCCTGACCGCCGTGGGCTGGGGGGCAGACACCAGGGCCACCGGTGGTGCCCCAAGATGCCCTGTGACCTCCTGAGGCCACCACATTTCTTGCCACGTGGCCCCTCCCTCTTGGTGCCACTTCTGAGCCTGCTGTGACCAGTCCAGGCCCCCCCCCCACGGCCTCCTGTCATGAGGTCAGCGTGCCACGCACACGGCCACATAGTTGAGGGGGTGAACCCTACCATATTCACGGGGAGTGGAGACTAGAATGTGGAACCTGGTGGGACACATTTTACCAGCAGGCTGACGATCCCGTGACCTCAGCTCTCTCTAGCCTGGAAAAGCTGACTCTACATGTGTGTGTGTGTGGGGGGGGGGCACGGCACGTCCCGCGGTTTGTCGGTTAGAGTAAACTGAGTCGTCCGACTCGGGCACCTGCAGTGGGTCGGGCTCCACCCCACATTCCGACAGCACCGTTCCCACTTACCCCACCTCCACAGCTCTGTGCGCGATGCCCTCTCCAGCCTCATCCGGAGGACCGGAAACCGGGGCACAGAGAGGCCAAGACACCGGCCACGGTCACACAGCGGCAGCGTGGTGCCCTGGGGTCAGGTGAGGCCCCGGCACGCCCCCGCCACGCTGCTGACCTTCATCCTTCTTCAATGCACGGGGAGTGATGAGTCATCATAAAACTAAATTTAATCCTTGAAAGCTGCTCCTTGTGCACTTTCCAAAGCAGCTCCTCAGCAGTCGGGCGGTTGCCGGGCTGGGTGATGGGATGGGGGAGGGCTGCTGAACAGGTACGGGGTCTCCTTGGGGGTGACGGCAGCGTTCTGGAGCTAGATAGGGGCGGTGACTACACCACTCTGAATGTACTACCTTCCACCGAGCTGTTCACTTCACAATGGCTAGTATCATGTTACCTGAAGGCTATCTTAATTTTTTTTTAAAGGAATGCCCTGGGGGAGAGAGGAGCTCCCTGCCCTGTGCAGGTCTAGGAGGAGCCCTTGCGGCCAGCCTGGTCCAGCTCACCAGCACCCACCCGAACTCTACAGACCTGACCTTCTCCCTGAAAAGAGCAGCACCAGGTAATCGCTCTCTGGCCAGACCTAGAACCCAATGCCCTAGTGTCCGTCTACGTTGGAAACAAGATGACCGTGAAAGATGGACCCCAAGTGTAAAATAAACAAAGCTCTCAATAAAAAGAAATACTCGAAGGTCACATTACTATCATTTTTTTTTTTTTTCATTCCTCAAGGCCGTTCACGTGTGTGATTTGGGAAAGAGGTTGCTGAAAGGCGGCGTTTACAATTGTAGCAAGTCTGGATAGATGTACCCCCTGCAGTGAACCAAATGGTAGCTTCTGGCTGGGGAGGGGAAGGGGAGTCGCATCTTACAGAACTGACTACAACAAAATCCTACAGCTGCCTGTGCCTCGCTGAAGACTGCGTCTCTCAGAGAAGGTACCAAAAGGGAAACCCAGGATCTCGTTCCTCGGCCCACCTCCCACCGGCCGTCCCCTCCCACACCCGATAGATACTTCAACGGCCACCTCCCACCGCGTCCGGAAGCTCCGATGTGACCCCACCTCCACAGTTCAGTGGGGAGCTCAGCTGTAGGGAACTTGCAGAAATGCAGGACGTGTCACACAGAATTGGTCCTGGAGCTCCAAGAAGAGGCTTTTTCCCTTTCCGGATCCAGGCCCAACAAGGGGACCCTTTGTGCCAAGCTTCCCTTTTAAAAGGACCACGGCTCTGTCCTTCCTGATGTGCAACCCGCGACATCTCGCCGACCACGCAAGCCCGCGCCAGTGCTCCTTTGCAGAGCCCGAGGGCAGGCGGAAGGTGCCCGGGTCTCACAGCCCAGTGAGCTGCTGGCGGGTCCTGCTTCACACACACACACACCTGCCTCCTGGGCAAGTCACAGAACCATCCCACCACGGGAAAGGTGCCCGGGTCTCACAGCCCAGTGAGCTGCTGGCGGGTCCTGCTCCACACACACACACCTGCCTCCTGGGCAAGTCACAGAACCATCCCACCACGGGAAAGGTGCCTGGGTCTCACAGCCCCGTGAGCTGCTGGCGGGTCCTGCTCCACACACACACACACCTGCCTCCTGGGCAAGTCACAGAGCCATCCCACCACGGGAAAGGTGCCCGGGTCTCACAGCCCAGTGAGCTGCTGGCGGGTCCTGCTTCACACACACACACACCTGCCTCCTGGGCAAGTCACAGAACCATCCCACCACGGGAAAGGCTCACCGCGTGTTCCACCTGCATTGCTATTGGTAACGCAGCTTTGAAACGCCTAGGCTGGGCCTGACCAGGCGGTGGCGCAGTGGATAGAGCATCGGACTGGGATGCGAGGACTCAGGTTCGAGACCCCGAGGTAGCCAGCTTGAGTGCAGGCTCATCTGGTTTGAGCAAAGCTCACCAGCTTGGACCCAAGGTCACTGGTTTGAGCAAGGGGTTACTTGGTCTGCTGAAGACCCACGGTCAAGGCACATATGAGAAAGCAATCAATGAACTAAGGTGTCGCAATGCACAATGAAAAACTGATGATTGATGCTTCTCATCTTTCCGTTCCTGTCTGTCTGTCCCTGTCTATCCCTGTCTCTGTAAAAAAAAAAACAACAAAAAAAAACCCCCAAAAAAACCGCCTAGGCTGGGCTGTCTCTGGAAAGAGGCAGGAAAGAGGCCACAGGCCGCGGAGACAGCTGTGTCTGAACGATGCACAGGACTTCACCAGCGCCACAGCTGTTTGAGACTGGGAGCCCCACAGCTCACCTGCAGGTATAACCCCACCCACAACGGCCCACCCAGCCCCATCCATGCCCACTCCCCACAAAGCTGCCTACACCCCAGATCCCGACTCACACACACAGCCTCCTTATTGCCATATGTGGTCCTCAGATATATTTTGGGTTGTTTTTAAGTCTATAAAAAGGATGTCATGCATATGTGGTATTTTGAGACCGGCTTTTGATTTGTCACATCCTGTGCACTCTGCCTGCCGAGTGACTGACTGTTCCACAATCCAGCGCCCCTCGCATGGGGCTCCACTGCGCACTCAGCCACGCCCCGAGGATGCCCCAGTTCTTCTGGGGTTTTGCTGTGGAAGAAGAGGCGTGATGTTCCCTGCCCGTGGAGGCCCATGTCCCCGGGTAGCAGGTATTAGTTCCCTGTCGCTGTTGTAACAAATCGTCCCAAACTTAGTGGAGGAAAACAAAATGTATTACTTTACAGTTCTGGGGGAGAGAATTCCAGCACGGGTCTCCACAGCTAAAACGCAGGGGTCAGCAGGACTGCTCCTTCGGGGGGGTTTCTAGGGGAGATCTGTTCCCTCGCTTTTTCCAGCATCTAGAATCCACCACTTCCCTTGATCCGTGGTCCCGTCCTCCATCTTTGAAGCCAGCCATGGTACACTTCTCAAACTTTCTTCCACAGTCACAGCTTCCTCTGACCGTCCTGGGCCCGCCTCCTCCATTCCTAAGGACCCTGTGGCCACACTGCCCCCACTCCAAATCCAGGGCCATCTGACCGTTTCAAGATCGGCTGATTAGCGACCTTGGCTCCACTGTGCAACCCTCATTCCACTTTGCCATGTAACCTGAGCTATTCACAGGTCCTGGGGGTCAAGCTGTAAACATCTTTGGGGCCCACTTCCCTGCCTGCTGGTGCTGGCATTTCTGGGTCACACAGTTCATGCCCCACAAGCCAGGTCTCAGATCTCAGGACCCATCTTCTCCAACACGGGGGGGCGAGGACGTCCCATGCCGCCTGCTGAGTAGGGTGAGGCTGTGTCCCTTCATGGACTTGAGTTCTGTCTGGTTCCAGAGCCCCTGGGCCCAAGTTCCCCTTCACAAGGTGGTTGACTGCAGAAGTAGGGAAAGTTTCCAGCTCGCACACCAAGCCTGGGTGTCTGGGTGGTGACCACAGGGGTCTGCAGTCATGGGGACAGTCACAGCTGGGTGCACTTGGCCTCAAGTGTGGCAGACTTCAAACACCGTTTCACGTCAGAGGTGTCTTCCCTCTGACATCACCTGGGGTGCCAGCAGGTAGGTGGGCACTGTCCCCCGTCCTCACCCGGACCCGGCACTCAGAGCAGCGGGGGGCTCCGTCCTCACCCGACCCGGCACTCAGAGCAGCGGGGGGCTCCGCCCTCACCCGGACCCGGCACTCAGAGCAGCGGGGGGCTCCGCCCTCACCCGGACCCGGCACTCAGAGCAGCGGGGGGCTCCGCCCTCACCCGGACCCGGCACTGGGAGCAGCGGGGGGCTCTGTCCTCACCCGGACCCGGCACTGGGAGCAGCGGGGGGCTCCGTCCTCACCCAGACCCGGCACTCAGAGCAGCGGGGGGCTCCGTCCTCACCCGGACCCGGCACTGGGAGCAGCGGGGGGCTCTGTCCTCACCCGGACCCGGCACTGGGAGCAGCGGGGGGCTCCGTCCTCACCCAGACCTGGCACTCAGAGCAGCGGGGGGCTCTGTCCTCACCCGGACCCGGCACTCAGAGCAGTGGGGGGCTCCGCCCTCACCCGGACCCGGCACTCAGAGCAGCGGGGGCTCCGCCCTCACCCGGACCCGGCACTCAGAGCAGCGGGGGGCTCCGCCAGTCACCGGCCAGTAGAAAAGAAGGAAATGTCTTCCACGCCAAGGGCAAGGCCAGCCATGATGACCTCTCTGACCTTCCCATTAAAAATCCAACCTCATTCCCCTGGACAAGCATCTCCCTTCTTCCCGGGAAGCAGAATGAAAGGATGTGAGATGCGGGCAGGCCCCTGGTAGAGCACCTTTGGTTCAAGGGCTGAAAAAAAATCGTACCCGACGGAATAATTCACCCATCTCTGGCCAGCCTGAGGTGGGGGCCATGCTGGCGGGAAGCTAGGTCCGCACCTGCCCGCCGAGCCACCAGTTCCTGCCCCTGGGCAAACGGGGGACGCAGCAAAGGGTCAGAACGAGCTGCACCTCGAGCTCCCGGTTTTCTTTGGTGGAAATTTCAAAAGACTAATGAGAGAGGGATTCGGACTCAACACCTAACACTTCCTGAAACCCACCCAAGCACAGTGCTGATTTTCCAAGAGCAGGTGACACTGCAAAAGGAAGCTTTTCTTTTTTTTTTTTCCTGTATTTTTCTGAAGCCGGAAATGGGGAGAGACAGTCAGACAGACTCCCGCATGCGCCCGACCGGGATCCACCCGGCACGCCCACCAGGGGCGATGCTCTACCCACCAGGGGGCGATGCTCTGCCGCACCCAGAGCCACTCTAGCGCCTGGGGCAGAGGCCAAGGAGCCATCCCCAGCGCCCGGGCCATCTTTGCTCCAATGGAGCCTTGGCTGCGGGAGGGGAAGAGAGAGACAGAGAGGAAGGAGAGGGGGAGGGGTGGAGAAGCAGATGGACAGGAATCGAACCCGGGACTTCTGCACGCCAGGCCGACGCTCTTCCACTGAGCCAACCGGCCAGGGCCAAGGAAGTTTTTATTGAAACGCTTGGTCCATGGCTCCTGTCCTCTGAGGTCCCCAAGCATTGCCCCATGGACGGGGCTGGAGCTGAGTACGCCATCGTCAACCGGGGTGTAGGGAACACAGGCTCCTTCGGATTCATTCCCACCCCAGCTCTTCAGCAGCCAAAGTCACCAATAACTCCAGGACACATCGTGCCTGTCCGTCCACCGATTGATGGACACCTGGGCTGCTTCCACCACTGCCCAGACGTGGCAAGCCCCTGAAACACCGCTGGGGGACGTGCCTGCAGGGTGTGCACGGCAGGGGTGTGCCGTGACAAGCCAGGAGGAGAGTCAGGCTCATTCCCAGGGGCGGCTGGCGCACTCGAGTGACAGAAACAGGAAGGATGGAAGGGAGCAGGAAGGGAAGGCTGAGGTGAGACAGAGATGCCCATCAACAGTCCCCACGGACACTCCGGGCAGCGGGTGCACGCAGGAGCGACCTCAGGACATAGAGGGCTTGGGGCTGGCCGACTGGCCGACTGAGGGATGGCCCGCAGGGACAGGAGTCAGGTAGACGGAGAAGGGGCCCACCCCAGGGACGCACCCACTTGCGGAGGCTGAGAGAGGAGACGGAAAGGAGCAGCCAGGGAGAGAGCATGACACCGGGAGTGTGGTGTCCCCGACACCAGGCTCCAGGACCTGAGGACAAAGAGGTCTCAGTGGTCTGCTGGGGGAAGTGACCAGGGGGCGGAGATAGCTCCCCCTACCCCCCACCCCCGGGGACTTCTGCTGAGGGGAGAGCCAGTGGCAACATGGTCAAAGTCAGAGCTCCAGTCAAGGTGGGGGGTGGGGGTGACCTGGCTACCGATTTAGAGAAAGGAGGTCAGAGCAGTTTTCACTTCTAGGGGAATGATCTAGAAGACAGGGAGAGACTAGTATAGGACACAAGGGACAACAAACACTGAACAGGCAAAGGGGACAAGGTCCAGTGCACAGGGTAGGGTGAGGCCCAGATACAGGGGTGTAAGGTCCAGGGCACGTGGGGTGTCTAGTGTACAAGGGAAGGATGAAGTCCAGTACACAGTGAGGTGTACTGTGTAAGAGGGGGTGAGGTCCATTGCAAGGGGGGAGAAACTGCCCATAAAGATGCCAGGCAGGCCCTGGCTGGTTGGCTCAGCAGTACAGCGTCGGCCCGGCCTGTGGAAGTCCCGGGTTCGATTCCCGGTCAGGGCACACAGGAGAAGCGCCCATCTTCTCCACCCTTCCCCTCTCCTTTCTCTCTATCTCTCTCTTCCCCTCCCGCAGTCATGGCTCGATTGGAGTGAGTTGGCCCGGGTGCTGAGGATGGCTCCATGGCCTCCACCTCTGGTGCCAAGAGCTCGGTTGCTGAGCAACGGAGCAAAGCCCCAGATGGGCAGAGCATCGCCCCCCAGTGGGCATGCCCGGTGGATCCTGGGGTCCGGGCGCATGCGGGAGTCTGCGCCTACAACCCACACCCCATGGGCTTCAGGCCTCTCCTCCCACCTGGATGTGGAGTCTCTCTGGTCTTCTCGGGTCAGTGCAGGCGGTGACTTGCTGAGACCAAGAGAACATAGCTGACAGTCCAGTGTGACTTCTGGGCTGGGGTCCAGCGCCCTTCTGGACCACTGGCACCAGCACAGAAAGAAGCCCAGAGCAGACTGCTGAAAGGGGGTTGACCACGTGGAGAGAGAGGCCCTGCCATTGCATGGGACTCCAGAAGCCCAGAAATGCCAGGGCTCAAAGAATCTCTCCCCAAAAGACCCTCACCCCTTCACGGTGGGTGCAGAATCACGTAACGACTGTGACGTCACCACCATCTTCCCGTCTTAGTCAGCTTGCCGCCATCACAGACCACCACCACCAGGGAGCTGAAATAGGACATTTATTTTCCCACGGCTCTGGAGGCCGGAGGTCCACGATCAGAGGTCAGCAGGGCCGGTTCCTGGTGGGAGCCACCTTCCCAGTGACCGCACATGGCAGAGGGACAATGGTCCTATTGGATTAGGGCCTTACCTTAATGGCTTCATTCAACCTTCCTTACATCCTAAAGGCCGCACCTCCGAATACAAGCCCCTGGGGGGGCAAGGCTCCTTCGGGTGTGGACTTAGGGAACAACACCCTCCTTCACCGTCATCCTGCTGCCGCAGGACCTTTCTAGAAGCTCCTTTTGTTGACTTTGCAAGTCTCAGCAAACCCAACACGTGGGCTTCCCCGGGGAGGGTTTGGAGTCCTCACAGCTGTCCTTGGTGATGGGCCCTTCCTTTCTTTATAGAAAGTTTAAACTGATCTGTAATGACAGGCAGCACGCCAGCACCGTCTGGGGTGGGAGAGACGGGAGGAGAGGCTAGGGAATCCCGAGGAGCTGGGGGCAACCTTTGGGGTGATGACTATGTTCACTGTCTTCACCATGGTGACGGTGTCCAGGGGTCTGCAGGTGTCCGACTTATCCCACTGCCCGCTTTACACAGCTCGCCTTATTGTTTGTCAACCATTCGTCGATGACACTGTTTGAAAGGTTAGGTTTTCTTTTACATTTTTTATTTATTTGCTTTAACAGAGCGAGAGAGAGACAGAGAGAGAAAGAAGGGTGGAGCAGCAGGAAGCATCAACTCCCCTATGTGTCTTGATCATGTCAGCCCGGGGTTTCAAACCGGCAATCCTCAGGGTTCCAGGTTGACACTTTATCCACTGTGCCACCACAGGTCTGGCTAAATTTTATTTTTAGGTAATTGTAGGTTTACTGCAGTCGTGAGCAGTAGACCCGAGGGTCCCTGCGCCCACCCCCACCCCAGCTCTCTCAACAGTAACACCTCACAAAGCTGCACAACAACATCATAGCCAGGACGCTGACAGCGAGGCCACCGCCCAGCTTGTCCTCCCTTGCGGGGAGGGTGGCAGCAGAGTCAGGTCTTAGACCTGCACAGCCCTGCTCTGCCTGACCGATGCATCCCTGGGGGCTCTCCCAGGGAGCCACGGAGGGGCTGCACCTTGCAGGGCCAGGACAGGCCCCCAGAAGTGGCCGGAGCCCCCAGCGAGCCCGTCCCTGGGACCCAATAGTTCAGGTTGAGACACTGGGTGTAAATGGGACAGCTGGGGCAGGGATTCTGGGCCCTGGAAATCCGAGCACAGGGACAGAGTGGGGCCCTTCCGCCCCTCACCACCAGCCTTAGACTCTGTCCCACAGGGGCCACCCCAGGTGGCCAGGTCCCGGGGACGGTTCACTCGTTCCGCTTGAGTTTTCTGAGACCACGGACATAGGTGAGGTTATTTCTACAGCTTATTTCTAGCCTGTTCCCTGTGCTCTCCTCCTCCTCTCCTGCTCTCACTGGACTGGTCACGTCTTCTCTCTTCTCATCTTCCCTCCAGGTCCGGATGTTATTCATTCGGAACCATCACCCTAGCGTCACCCTGAGCGGATTCACACATTTCACACCAGGTCTGAGGTCAGCTGACAGCTTGGGATGAGGTTCCTTCCCGGTGGTCCCACCCAGGGCCCCCACTCGCTTTGCTTTTGGGGGCTCCCCTGTCGTTCCCACAGCAACCACTGCCTGGACTGGCCACATCTCACGGTGTCTCCCACAGTCGCCTCGACCCCCCCACCCCATCCCCCTGCTCCTGACCTGGGTCCTCGGGCTGCACTGAACTTCCCAGCAGGTCTTCAAGGATCTGGGGGCGGTGACTCTTCTGCCTCTGTCTAAAACTGTCCTTCATTTCCTGCTCCTCCGGGAGGACACCCCCAAATCCCACCTGCAGTCAGCGCCCCCTCCTCCACAGGCCTGGAGCCCGCGCACAAGGGTCGGTGCCTGCAGCTTCGCCCTGACGGGTCAGCCTGTATTTAGCACCACGTGCTCCGTCAGGAGACCTGGGCTTACTGAACCTGAAGACACTGAGAACGGCCTCTCCCTTCCGTCTCTTGGCCCAGAAGTCCCATCAGATGCACCTGGGACCTTCTCACCCGTTCCGCAGGCCCCTGCCACTGCCCCCTCCCCGAGGGCCACCTGCTGGGTGACCTCCACCCCTCAGGTGTTCAATGCATTCCTGGGGCGGGTTTCTGTTCTCAGCCTTTCAATCCAGTGACTCCCTTTCTCATCTCTGGGAGGTCCACTGGGCAGCTAGCTGTTTAAAGGGGCTGGTGCCCCCTGTGGGCTCCAGCCAGCCCACATCCTGAATTGGTCTAAACCTCCTCTTCCCAAGGTCTGTCAGCCCTGTTGTTTGCTGACTCTTGTTTGAGGAAATCACTTTCTCCCAGGTTTTGTAGCTTTTCACCTCCACCTTAGAGGGGTTTTATTCTGCCAGGCACCCAGGTGACTCAGTGGCCGGTCACTGAGGACACTGCATTCCGAGTGAAGGCTCTAACCTGCCCCCACTTGAGCTCAACCCCAGACCCAGCCCGGGCCCCACGGTCCCCTCATCCATCACCCGCCTCCTCACGCCTCCCGCCCAGGGCTCCCAAGGGGAGTGTTCCCCAGGATGCAGCACGCCCAGTCCACCACCAGGAGGCAGAGCCAATGGCCCTCTGACAATGGGCTGGCCCTGTCCATCCAGTGAACGTGACACCGTGTGGCTCCGGACCTGGGTCTCAGAATGCCAAGTCCCTCGAGAGACGTGGCCTGAGCATCATTTTACTCAGCTAAGAAGCCTCTCTTCCCCTGAATAATCTCAGAAAATGCTACCCTTCTCAGAAAAAATAAATAGATAAATAATGCTAGAATTCTGTTTCTTGAGGTGAAATTCACATAACATACCACTATTATTTATTTATTTATTTATTTATTTATTTATTTATTTTTAGGTGAGAGGAGGAAAGATAGTGAGGCAGACTCCCGCATGAGCCCCAATCCCATCTTAGGCTGACACTCGAATACCAAGCTATTTTTAGCACCTGGATTCCCCAGCAATCCCATCTTGGGCTGATGCTTGAATACCAAGCTATTTTTAGTACCTGAGGCGGATGCACTTGAACCCACTGAGCTATCCTCAGCGCCCAGGGCCGATGCTTGAACTAATAGAGACACTGGCTGCAGGAGGAGAAGAGGCAGAGAAGGGGAAGGGTGGAGAAGCAGATGGTCACTTCTCCCGTGTGCCCTGACAGGGGATCAAACCTGGGACATCCATATGCCGGCTGATGCTCTATCCACTGAGCCACCAACCAGGGATGAACCATTTTAAAGTGAGCCAGTCAGCCTAACCTGTGGTGGCGCAGTAGATAAAGTGTTGACCTGGGAACGCTGAGGTTGCCAGTTCAAAACCCTGGGCTTGCCTGGTCAAGGCACATATGAGAGTTGATGCTTCTTGCTCCTCTCCTTTCTCTCTCTCTCTCTCTCTCTCTCTGTGTCTCTCTCTCAAAAAAAACTGAATAAAGTTTAAAAAAATAAAATATTTAAAGTGAGCCCGTCAGTGGCATTTGCAACATTCACAAGGTTGTCCCACCCCCACCATTCTCTAGTCTCAAAACCTTTTCATTGCTCCAAAAGAAGACCCTTTCACACACTTTTTAGCTGTCCCTCCTTGTCCCCTGCCCAAGCCTCGCTCTACTCTCTGTCCCTAGACTCTCTTGTACTGGACTTTTTTTGTATGTGTGGTTTTTGGGGGTTTGTTTGTATTTTTCAGAAGTTAGAAGCGGGGAAGCAGTCAGACAGACTCCAGCATGCATCCAACCAGATCCACCAGGCATGCCCACCAGGGGGCGATGCTCTGCACATCTGGGCCATTCTAGCGCCTGAGGCGGAGGCCACAGAGCCATCCTCAGCGCCCGGGCCACCTTTGCTCCAGTGGTGCCTTGGCTGTGGAAGGGGAAGAGAGAGACAGAGAGGAAGGAGAGCGGGAAGGGTGAAGAAGCAGCAGATGGCGCTTCTCCTGTGTGCCTGACCGGAAATCGAACCCGGGACTTCCACACACCAGGCTGACGCTCTACCACTGAGCCAACCAGCCAGGGCCGTACTGGACATTTTATGTACATAAAATCACACACCGTGTGGCCTGAGTGCATGTTTTCAGGCTCACCCATGTGTAGTAGGGTCATTCCTTGCATGGCTGCGTGATACTTCCGTGCACACAGACAGACCACGTTATCCACTCAGTCTCTTTGGATGGGCCTCTGACCTGTTTCCACCTTCTGGTGGAATGCTGTTATGAGCATGAGTAAACATTCTTTTTTCTTTTTCCTTACTTTTTTCCATTGATTTGAGACAGATAGACAAAGAAAGAGAGGGAAAGGGGAGAGGAGAGAGAGAGA
The DNA here is from genome assembly GCF_036850995.1 of Saccopteryx leptura. Lineage (NCBI taxonomy): Eukaryota > Metazoa > Chordata > Mammalia > Chiroptera > Emballonuridae > Saccopteryx > Saccopteryx leptura. The sequence continues at coordinate 1,318,337 of NC_089507.1, forward strand.
AGAATTAACTCGCTGTTCTACTTCGTAGTTCCATTTAGTTGTCCACTCACTGATCGCTTCTCATATGTGCCCTGACTGGGGATCGAACCTGGGACCTCGGTGCATTGGGTCGACACCTCATGCACCGAGCCTCCCAGCCAGGGCCTAAGTGTACGTCCCTAAATACATCTAACATTTAAGTAGTTTATGGTCCTTTAGATTATTTTATAATTATAACATCCTAAAAGAAAAAAAAAAAAAAAAAACAGTCTCAAAAACTGAAACTCCAAAGATAAAAATAACTGCCCCAAAGACACCAACCACAGTGAGTGTGCTAACCCATTTTCCCCAGAACTGGTGCACCATGGTTGGGGGGGGGGCAGTTAGGGGAAAGCATGGCTGGAGGAGCCCCCCCACACACAGCAGAGCTCCATGGACCCCCAGCCATGAAGGAAGCCCCGCTTGGGGTGCCCCCAGCATCCCCCAACTCACCCAGCATGAAAACAATGAGAAAAGAAAGAGCTTCAAATACTCACTGTGAGAAAGAAAAGGCCGTTCCATATTTGTTAACCAACTGCTCTACATAAATTACCATAACATGACATGCCCTATTCTGCTTCTGCTTAATCTATTCAGCTAAATCCATTCATTTTTGTTTTTCTCCTCCAACACTTGAATTGCTCATCAATATCTAAGTGTCTTTGCCATCCAACTGTGAAAAGTACAAATGCAATTGTTTCACCAAATAAGCCTCATGTAAAACACTGAGGACAGCTCCAGCCCAGCCAGCAGGAAGGACAGGGCAGGGCCAGAGCTCACTGACGCCAGGCTGCGGTGGGCAGACCGGTGGACAGACCCCACTTCAAAATCTCACCCTGCCTCCTCCTGGCTGAGAAGGCTCCAGCCAGCTCACGCAGGCCTTTGAGACCTCATTTGAAAAACAGGGTCCGGCCCTGGCTGGTTGGCTCAGTGGTAGAGAGTCGGCCTGGCGTGTGGAGGTCCCGGGTTCGATTTCCAGCCAGGGCACACAGGAGAAGCACCCATCTGCTTCTCCACCCCTCCCCCTCTCCTTCCTCTCTGTCTCTCTCTTCCCCTCCCGCAGCCGAGGCTCCTGGAGCAAGGTTGACCCGGGCGCTGAGGATGGTTCCATGGCCTCTGCCTCAGGTGCTAGAATGGCTCTAGTAGCAACGCCCCAGATGGGCAGAGCATCGCCCCCCGGTGGGCATGGCGGGTGGATTCCGGTTGGGCACATGCAAGAGTCTGTCTGGCTGCCTCCCTGTTTCTAACTTCAAAAAAATACAACAAAAAACACAGGGTCTGTTAGGACAGTCTAATCATTGACAAACACCCCAAAACCTCAGTGGTTTAACCAACAGAGGTCTATCCTCAAGCTGCTATTACACCCGCCCCTTTCCCCTGGTGCCTCTGCCACCGATGGCCCCGGAGTCCTCTCCGGGATCCTGGGCCTCCAGCCAAGGAATGGGCGTGGGGGTGGGGATGCAGGTCACAGCCACAGGAGGACGGCTTGAGAGGGCTGGGGGCTGGGCCTGACACGGTGGTCCCACCTCTGCCCACGCTCGTTGAAATTCAGCCATGGGAATATCACTCAGAAGGCGTGAGCCCAGCGGCAGTGAGGGTACAGGACACATCGTCATGACTACTTCAAGCTGGTAATGGGGCCCATCCGTGAGCCCGAGGGTTTGCTCCCCAAAACCGAGGTTACATGCCACCAAAAAGGGGGGGGGATACATCTGTTAAGACATTCCACTGTCAAAATGACCTGACAGAAGTCACTGGGAACCACAATGGCCTCTGGGGCTCCCAAACACACCCATGTGTGGTTCTGCATTAAGTCCACACCTTCTTACCTGCCTGCGTGTCCCACGGGTCATGACAATGGCCATTATTGACAAGGCTGGACAGAGGTGGTCTCCTCAGATTCCACACAGCAGGTGCCATCACCCCCCAGCTGACAGAGAGGGAAACTGAGGCCCGGGCTGGGGTGTGTGGGAGGATTCCCACCCAGGCCCTGGGAGGAAAACCCCTGCTGCTCTCTAGACAGCCCTACTCTCCACCCAGACCCCGAAGCTGTGTCAGGAGGCAAACAGGACCACAAAACACCCTTCACCCCGCATTATCTAAGTGTTCACTATCTCAGAGCTGGAACCATGGGGCACACAGCACCCCGAGAGCTGGGGTGCGTCATGCCGCTGACTCAGACAGAAAACCATCAAAATCGCCGGTGACCATTAGGTTACTTAACGGGCTCTTAGACGTGCATTTCACACACTTAAAACCAGTGTGTCTGCCGTGCTGGGAATTCGTGCAGCTTCAGGAGAGGCACTGAGCATCTGAAGTGACCTAAGAGGCTTCCCGTTCCAGCGGGGGCAGGGTGGGGTAGGGGGCAGAACACCACCGCCTGCTGCACGCCAAGACCAGATACCATTAGGTGAAGCTTAAGACTGCCGCCTACGACTCGCCCATTTAACAGAAACCGGATCGTGCATTTCCCGTCCATACGCTGCTCTGTAAAAAGCACAGACCCGCCGAGCCGTGAGGGCGCAGCGGGCACAGACCCTGCAGCCACCTCTGATTCTCGCCGGCCCCGCAGACGCTGGTGGCCCAGGGCTGGGCCAAGGCCCCCCGCTCTCTCCCCCAGCCACAGACAGGAGTACAGTCCAGCCTAGGCCCTCCGAACTTCAGAGCCAGCTGGACTCCCTTCTGCCCGCTGCCTGGCCGTGCCCGTGCATCTGAAGGAAGCCTCTGGGCGGGGTGGTGGCCAGACCTGGCAGCAGCGGGGAGGGAGGGGCCCAATGCCTCCTGAGTTCAGGGACAGAGTATGCTCGCCCTGCCGCGCCCGCTCTGACTCAGCACTGCTTAGCATCCTTCCCAGAACTTCCCAGCCCTGCCCTGCCAGGCACCTGCGAGGAGCCGGACTTGGCCCCGGGCACAGCCTGTGCAGCCAGGCTTTCCGGAACCCTGGCTTTCCAGTACCTCACCTCAGAAAGCAACCTGGTCCTCCAAGGACAGTCTCAGCTGCAGCTGGATACTTAAAAGAGTTCTTCAGTTGAAAACAAACCAGTTAGCAACCTGGCTAGAAAGTTACCGTTCAAATCCCACGTCCCCAGAACAGCGCTCGTGCTTGGCACAGGGCTCTGACAGAGCTCTGGAAGGACAGCACGGTTGAGGGTGGCCATCCCCCAGCACGTAGCGGTCCCTGTCCGTCTGGACAGCGTCACCCACCTGACTGTCAGTTCTTCCGCAAAGAGGGAAAATACCAAGTCATCCTGTACCATCATTAATAGGCTCCTGGATGACTGCTGAGAAGTCCTCGTGGGGCCCAGTCACTGTCCCCTTCCCCCATCCCAGAATTTCACCCCTCAGTAGAGTCACCAGGGATCAACAAGAAAGTGATAAACCAGAGAGTCACACAAGTACGGATATATTGGCTTCAAATGAAGACACCAACTCTTTTCACCTTTTAAAGTGGAAGCCGTCGTGGAAAGGCTTCTTCTCCCTAACAAAAGCGGAGAAAGAATCTCACCAGCATCCCAAGTGCAGGACGGGCTGAGAAGCGTCCCTACACAGCCTTTTCCAGGCAACACTCAGCCCTGATAAGACTCACAAATCTGAATGCTTTGCAGAAAGGAAAAAAGCATCGTGGTATTTTAAAAGTCTGCCTTAAGAAGACACATGGAAATGGCAAGTGTTTGCAAATGGCGTTTTAAGATGAAACCACTTATATTATATACATCAGATTTTTTTTTTTTTTTACTCAACTTAGTTATTAATGATTCAGACAGGAAAATTAGTGTCAGATAAGAAGAGTTTAAAGCATTTCCAAACGCTTTTTAGAACGACAAGAACAATGAATGTTTTTGGTTTCAGAATATTTTCCACTCACTGCACTGTCATGAACAAGAAGTTCAGTGTTCAGTTTTAAACCGGAGCTGGGATTAAATCAAGAATGCAGTTTGAATTGTATATGTATGTATCTAAATACAAAAGTGAAAAAAAAAAAAAATCCTAAAGCCGCACATCCTCCCACAGCTCACATTTAACACTTCAACTATTCCAGGCCCAGAATCTTCCCAGCACTGACTGGGCGCTCACTTGTGCCAAAATGTGTTAAATTAGATAGGAAGAGGAAGCATAAAACTCAATTCATAACGCCAGGCAAAAATATGAGCTTTGGCGTGAAAAATGAAAAGCTGACTGGGGTGATCTAACATAGCCCCAACCCTTCAAACAATCAAGACATTTAACTCGGAAGACAGATCTCCACGGAGGGACTGCCCAGCCTCGGACTGACCGCAGGGCACCCACAAACACCATGCAGGACACAAAGATCTTATATGCAGAAGTGTCTCGAGTCCAGGGATCAGCGACGAAAAGTCTCAGACAACACGGACTGAGACAGAAGAAAACGCAAGGATCAGAGCAACAACTTTCCGCTTCTTCTCCTAAAGCACCCAGCTTGGGGCCCCAGCACCAGGGTTGGTTAATTCACTGACTCCCCCTGAGCGTCAGCCCCTGGAGCCCACCTTGGAAGGGCTGCAGCTGTTGGCTGAAGAGAGAAACGTAGGGACACAATTCTCCATTCTAGGGCATGAGCTCAAGGACAGAATCATTTTCCACCTTTCAAGACCTGCCCTGAACTGAAACAGGCAGGGCCAGGGAAATTATCTAGCTATTGATGAAGCCCAGCAGTGTCCACCATTCCTTTTCCATCCCCTGCAAAGACAGAACACGGGCAGGTGTCCCCGGAAACAAGCCTCTTCTTGCACAGACAGCCACACCTGGACAGAGGAGGCCGGAGACCCAGGACCCCTGACAAAGCATTTTCAGAGACACCAGAACCTTACTTGACCTGTGATACATTTCCCTTGGCCCTTGCTATTTGCCATCGAAAATAATAATAATAATAATAATAATACTGCCCACCCCCAAACGACCTTTTTCCACAAGTGAACCTAAGTTTTTCCTTAACTGGTGATAAAAGTCACACAAAAACAAAGCTGCCCCACCCCCTACCCTGGTGCAGCGGGCAGTCTACATAGCAACAGCAGGCGGGGCTGAGAGCCTCCTGGGCTGCGAGACCGACGCACCGGGGAAACTGAGTGAGAAGAGGGCCTGCAGAAGGCAGCCAAGGGCAGCGGGCCCCAAACCACACTCAGCGCCCGACGAAGCCCCAGGATCGCACAGAGCCGCCGACACCACCAGTCAGTAGCTGCTACATGACAGGGAGGTCAGTTCCAGGCACAAAAAGAACTAAATCCAAGGTCCCCAACGCACAGCCCCCAGGCATTCTGAGCCCCTAATCCGATGCTCACACCAGGAGGACTCTTCCCTCCAACAGCCTTGGGTCCTTGGAGTCTCGGAGCTTTTTGCCCCACGACCCCGAGTGCGGGGCTTCCAAAGGGACCTGCACGGGCTCACCAAGCGGGCACAGATTTAAGGAAAACGCCGCCGTGAGAGACCACCCTAAGTGAGGAACAGGAACTAGGAAGCCAGATCCAGAAAAGTGGGTTCCCTGGGTCCATCAGCGACACTTCGACCTCGAATGTCCAAGGCGTCCTTTGGTCGCCAAGCCACAACCCCGTCCCCCAACCAACTCCTGGGCGCCCAGGGCCCTCCCGCTGCGCCAGCCCCGGTCACCGAGAGTGTGTCCAGGACCCTTGCGCCCAGCTCCGTGGCACCGCCGCCCTGGCCCGCCCTGACACAAGCACGGGCGGGCGGCGGGGACGCAGCGCCCGCAGTGCGACTGGCGCAGCTGCCGAGGCGCAGGGCGCGCCACCCAGATCCAGACCCAGACCCCGACCCCGACCCCGACCCCGCGCGGAGGAGAGACGACGCGCCTGGAGGTGGAGGAACCGTCTCCAGCCGAGCTGCAGGAGCGCGCGGGTGGGCGCCGGGCACGGATGGGGACGCCATTGGCTGAAGTGCGGACCCGTCCGCGTTCGGGAAGGCAGGGCCCAGAGACGGTGGATGGAGATGCGCTCTACACAGGGGCCGGAGAGAGCGAACGGGATTCCTTCCAGAGCCTGGGGAAAGTGGGGAGGGGTCTGCTCCGGGGTGCGGAGGGAGGTAGGGAGGTACATTCCAAGCCCACGATAGGGGTGGGGGCAGAGGGGAATAAGGGAGTCACCCCGGTGCAGGGAGGAGGATGGAAATGTCTTTCCCGGACCCAGGAGTAGGGGTCTGCTACGAGCTACGGAGCGGGTCCGCGAAGTGCTAGGGGACCAGGGTGGGGAGGGAGAGGGGCCGCCCTGGCTGCCGACGAGAGTGAGAGGGAAGAGGGGTGCACCCCGGGCCGAGGGTAAGCGCGGGCGGGTACGTCGCGCACGGGGCTGGGGGCTCCCCTCCTCCTGGACACAGCCACTCGCTGGGCTGGAACGGAGACCACCCCCTCGCAAGAGAGAAGACGACGGTCAGTGCCCGGCGGAGTGCAGGAGGTCTGTCCGGGAGGGCGGGACCGAACCGGACCGCTCACCTTGGGTTTGTACAGCCACTTTCGGAACCTGTGCATCATCGCCGCGCCGACCCGGCCCGCCCGGCGGCCCTCACTCGGCGGCTCTGCGCCCGGGCCCGGCTGCGGCGGGCGGTCCCGGGGCGCCGGGCGGGCAGGGGCGCCGGGAGACGCGCGGCCGGGAGATGCTCTGCGAGTGGCGCGCGGCGCTGAGCCCCGCAGACCGGGGCAGGCGGACCGGCTGACGCGGCACGGGGCGCCGGCTCCTCGCCGCTGGCCGCTCACAGACACCCTGCGCCCCCGCCAGCCCCCGCCAGCCCCCGCCGCGCCCGCGCTGCACATGCGCCAAGGCCCGCGAGCCCCTAATCCGCGCGCCGTGCCGCGCCGCGCCCGAGGCGCGCTCCCCGCCCCGGGGCACCCCTCCGCCTCGCGGAGCCGGAAAACTACAAGACCCGTCGGGCAGCTGGGCAGCTCCGGGGCGGGGTCCCGCGCGCGCTGCGGACGCTGGGCATGCCGGGGACGGCTGTCTTCTCGCAGCCGCACCGGTTGCTAGGCGACGGCGTTCAAACGGCACCGCCACCAGCCACTGCAGACCCTGCGAGCGCTCGTGGAATCCCCACGGAGCAGGAGGAGCCGAGCATAGGGGCACCTACTGACCGAGCTTCCCGAGCCCCCTCGCGCACGCTGGGGCGCGCGGCCCCCGTGTCGGTGGCTGGAGTCGAGAAGGAAGGTGCGGGACCGCCCGCGGACCCCGCGGCAGGTACGGAGGTGGAGAGGGGGGACCCGAATGGCACCGTCCGCACCGCCTGCATGCCAGTTCCCGGAGCCCTTGCTTCCCGCCTTCTTGCTTTCCCTTACCGCCTTGTTTGTTTGTTTGTTTTTGGTTTCCCCAGCTCCTTAACTGACGTGAACTTGTGCCTTTTTTTTTTTAAAAAAGCATTGTTTTATGTATTTATTTTTTTTGGAGGGGACATTCACGTTGTCACAGAATGGATCATTATAAAGTATCCAGTCCGGTGGCATTGAGTGTGTTCGCAGTCCTATGACTACCACTTCTCTCTAGCTTCGATCCTTTTTTCTTCATCACCTTAGAAAAACACCCGTCATTCAGTAATCACCGTCCCTTTCTCTCATCCCCTGATGTGCTTTTTTGAGTCATTTACTAAGCGAATAGTACTTGAAAACATTATGCTAAAAACAAAAAGCAAGTTCAAAAGGTTACATATTCAATGAATAACTTCTTGTATGTTAGATCCAGAACGAGCAAATCCACAGAGACAAAAATGTGCCTTTGTTTTTTTTTTGTTTGTTTGTTTTCACAGGGACAGAGAGAGAGTCAGAGACAGAGATAGACAGGGACAGACAGACAGGAACGGAGAGAGATGAGAAGCAGCAATCATCAGTTTTTTGTTGCGACACCTTAGTTGTTCATTGATTGCTTTCTCATATGTGCCTTGACCACGGGCCTTCAGCAGATCTAGTAACCCAGGGGTCCCCAAACTACGGCCCGCAGGCCACATGCGGCCCCCTGAGGCCATTTATCCGGCCCCCACTGCACTTCCGGAAGGGGCACCTCTTTCATTGGTGGTCAGTGAGAGGAGCATAGTTCCCATTGAAATACTGGTCAGTTTGTTGATTTAAATTTACTTGTTCTTTATTTTAAATATTGTATTTGTTCCCATTTTGTGTTTTTTTTTTGTTTTTTTTTTAGTTTAAAATAAGATATGTGCAGTGTGCATAGGGATTTGTTCAGTTTTTTTTATAATCCGGCCCTCCAACAGTCTGAGGGGCAGTGAACTGGCCCCCTGTGTAAAAAGTTTGGGGACCCCTGTAGTAACCCCTTACTGGAGCCAGCGACCTTGGGTCCAAGCTGGTGAGCTTTTTGCTCAAGCCAAATGAGCCCGCACTCAAGCTGTCGACCTCGTGGTCTCGAACCTGGGTCCTTCCGTGTCCCAGTCCGACGCTCTATCCACTGCGCCACCGCCTGGTGAGGCTGTTTTTTGTGGGGTTTTTTAATCGTTACAGTAAATGGTACTTAAAAAAAAAAAAAAAAAAAAAAAAAGGAAAGATATTCCTCCATATTCACTACTTCCCCCAACGGCGTCCTAGTTTGGATCCGTAAGAACAGTCAACAAAATCTGAGAACCTGTATGTGCCGAGCAGAAAGCTGAAAAGGACTGTGTGATCTCACTTTAAACTCCCCTCCCTTGTCAGCCGGAGAAACTGAGGCCCAAAGAGGTTGCCGAGCTCTGGCTCTGGGAGGGCGTCCAGAGCAAGGTCAGGCCTGCCCCCCCCACAGCCTGGCGCTTTCCCCACCCCCCCCAGCACCACTGCCCTGGCTGCTCTGAAACGTGCAGATTTAGGGTGCAGGATGTGGAAGTAACACCTCCCCCGATAGAGAGAGAATGTGCTCTCTGCTTCTCGGGTTAACACTGGCCCCGGGTCCAGGAACTCAGAGGATACTGGGCTCCCTGACCCTCTACTCAGAGGATACTGGGCTCCCTGACCCTCTACTCCTCGGGTTAACACTGGCCCCGGGTCCAGGAACTCAGAGGATACTGGGCTCCCTGACCCTCTACTCCTCGGGTTAACACTGGCCCCGGGTCCAGGAACTCGGAGGATACTGGGCTCCCTGACCCTCTACTCCTCGGGTTAACACTGGCCCCGGGTCCAGGAACTCGGAGGATACTGGGCTCCCTGACCCTCTACTCCTCGGGTTAACACTGGCCCCGGGTCCAGGAACTCGGAGGATACTGGGCTCCCTGACCCTCTACTCCTCGGGTTAACACTGGCCCCGGGTCCAGGAACTCAGAGGATACTGGGCTCCCTGACCCTCTACTCCTCGGGTTAACACTGGCCCCGGGTCCAGGAACTCGGAGGATACTGGGCTCCCTGACCCTCTACTCCTCGGGTTAACACTGGCCCCGGGTCCAGGAACTCGGAGGATACTGGGCTCCCTGACCCTCTACTCCTCGGGTTAACACTGGCCCCGGGTCCAGGAACTCAGAGGATACTGGGCTCCCTGACCCTCTATTCCATTCACCTCAGTGTGAACCTGGGCAGGGCCAGCTTCTGAGCTTTGCCTTTTGTGCTGGTGGTCATCCGTCTTCTTTTGAGTACTGTACCTGCCTGACCTTCCCCACTGACCTCCAGCATACCCCCCCAGTCACTGCTCCCCTAAAGTGCACGACCCTCCGACCCTCCGACCCTCCAGAGGGGCCAGCCCCTTCCAGCTTCTCTTCTCTCCTGAACCCACCTCTCCAATCCAATCCGATGGTCACCCAGCCCCTCCTTCCACTCCAGGCTCTTTATTAAAGTCATCCTTGACCCCGATGTTGCTAAATCCGACGATCAGAGTTCAGCACCCTCTCTTCCTTCAGCTGTCAGCAGCGGGTGACCCAGCCGCGTCCTCTCTCCTGGGCACTTTGTCCTCACTTGACGGAAACAGATCACACCTTCTGCCTCTCCCCTGTGGAGGCTCCTTCTCAGTCTCCTTGGCTGATGCCTCCTCTCCTCCCCAACCTCCTCATACTCGGGTCTCCATACTCAGTCCTGGGAAGCACCTCTCTCCACACCCTACCTGGGGGGGGGGTTTCCAGTGTTCGTGTGGTTTCATAAACCACTTCTTCCAACCCTTTCGAAACTCACATCTCCAGCCTGAACCTCACCCTGGGACTCCAGACCCCTTTTCCTGTTCTTTGCCAGTTGAGTGACAGAGAGATCCCCTTAAACCCGACGTGTCCAAGTGCACTTTCATTCTTTCCCTACAAAGCCTGCCCCTCAGCCACCTGTCCAGCACAGGAACTCGGGGTAGACACTTGATGGGCGGTTTGTGGATCTGTCTTTGGCCAACTCCAAAGCCAGGGCTGTTGTTGCTGTTCAGAGACTCCTTCCAGTGCTTCCCAGCTCAAACTGCTCCGGATGAAAAACGGACCTCACGGCCGTGGACATACCAGTTAGGATTAGATTTGGCTGCATAGAAAGAAGAACTCCCAACATCACAGTGGCTCAGACAAGGTTATTCATGTTTCAGTAAAGGAGCTCTCCGGGAAGGCGATCCTGTGAGGTATGGCAGCCCCCAGGAGTCGTCAGGGACCTGGGCTCTTCTGCCATTTTTAATACATTGCTCACAAAAATTAGGGGATCAGGGAGCAGGCAGGTACTCTGGTACTTTCAGCCTTTTGTATAGTGCATTTCCACCAATAAAATAAAAGTTGGGCCTGACCAGGTGGTGGTGCAGTGGATAGAGCGTCGGACTGGGATGCGGAAGACCCAGGTTCGAGACCCTGAGGTCGCCAGCTTGAACGTGGGCTCATCTGGCTTGAGCAAGGCTCACCAGTTTGAGCCTAAGGTTGCTGGCTTGAGCAAGGGATCACTCAGTCTGCTGTAACCCCCTGGTCAAGGCACATATGAGAAAGCAATCAATGAACAACTAAGGTGTTGCAACAAAAAAACTGATGATTGATGCTTCTCATCTCTCTCCGTTACTGTCTGTCTGTCCCTATCTATCCCTCTCTCTCTCTGTCTCTGTAAAAAAAAATAAAATAAAGTTGGTTTTGCATCTCATTTGTATAACTAAACAACTTTCCTTGACTTGTCATTTGCTTTTCTGATTATCTTGTTTAATAAAAAGAAATCAAATGCTTCTTTTTTTTATTGCTTCATATTCATTTTGGAATGTCCTCTAATTTCTGTGAGCAGTATCTGTCTTCTCACAGTGCAGAATGGCTGCCTAAGTGCCTGCCTTCACCTCCTGAGTCCAGGCAGCAGGATAGAAAAGAAGGGGCCTGACCGGTGGTGACGCAATGGATGGAGTGTCGACCTGGGATGCTGAGGTCCCAGGTTCAAGTTCGTGAGGTCTCTGGCTTCAGTGCAGGCTCATCTGGCTTGAGCACAGACTCATCAGCTTGAGCCCTGAGGTTACTAGCTTGAGCGTGGGATCATCAACATGATCCCAGGGTCACTGGCTTGAGCCCAAAGGTCATAGGCTTGAGCTCATGGTCTCTGGCTTGAGCAAGGGGTCACTGGCTCAGCTGGAGCCACCGGTCAAGGCACATATGAGAAGCAATCAATGAACAACTGAAGTGTCACAGCTATGAGTTGATGCCTCTCATCTCTCTCTCTCTGTTTCCACCCCCATGCTAAAAAAAATAAAGAAGAGAAGGGGATCCACCCGGCACGCCCACCAGGGGGCGATGCTCTGCCCCTCCAGGGCATCGCTCTATTGCGACCAGAGCCACTCTAGCGCCTGGGGCAGAGGCCAAGGAGCCATCCCCAGCGCCTGGGGCCATCCCCGCTCCAATGGAGCCTCGCTGCAGGAGGGGAAGAGAGAGACAGAGAGGAAGGAGAGGGGGAGGGGTGGAGAAGCAGATGGGCACTTCTCCTGTGTGCCCTGGCCGGGAATCAAACCCTGGACCTCTTGCACACCAGGCTGACGCTCTACCACTGAGCCAACCGGCCAGGGCCGAGACTTTTTTTTTTTAGTAAAAGGAGGAGAGGCAGAGAGACCTCTATGTGCACCCCGACCAGGATCCACCCAGCACGCCCATTAGGGAGCAATGCTCTGCCCATCTGGGGCCATGCTTATAACCCAGCTATTTTTAGCACCTGAGATGGAGGCTATGGAGCCATCCTCAATGCCTGGGGCCAACTCGCTGGAACCAATTGAGCCATGGCTGCAAGAGGGGAAGAAAGAGAGAAATAGGGGAGAGGGAGGGGTAGAGAAGCCAATGGTCACTTCTCCTGTGTGCCCTGACCAGGAATCAAATCCGGGATATCCACACACCAGGCCAACACTGTACCACTGAGCCAATCAGCCAGGGCCTCATGAAGACTTTCCATAAGTCTTCTACCCTGTCACTTCTTGGCGTACCCAGCTGCCTGGGAGGCCGGAAAATGCCCACCTAAAAATCAGGGTTTTGTTTACTCAGGAGGAAAGGGAGAGTATGGATTGAAGGCAACCAGGAAAGCCTGCCCCGTGGGCCCATGCTTGGAGCACAAGCCACCAGAGCATGACTTGGCAGAAATCCTTAGGAGACTCACTTTAATCAGAACTAAAAGCCAGGAAAAGAAGATATTTTAATTAACACACATTTGGGATCTGTGTAAATGAGGCCTCCCTGGTGGCCGAGACAGTTGAACTAGTTTGAGTCTGGTAAAATTTAAATCTCTTCATTTCTGTCTATAAAGGATTTGCTAAGAAAAGAGAAGTGTTGATCCCGCCTACCTTTGGAGTTTCCTTAAATATGAGAAGTCAAGTCCTGAATAGTGAAGTTAAAAATCAATACAAAGTAAATCAGTAAGCTTGGGAATGAAGTCCCCCTTCCCACATTGGCGGTTTCACATCGTTAAAGTAAAGCCGAAGTGCTGAGAGCACGCGGCAGTCCAATGAACATTAATACCTGTTTCCTACCTGAAGGTGTATTTTGACTGAGTTCATAGGCTAATTTATTTTTTATTTTTTGTATTTTTCCGAAGTTACAAGCAGGGAGGCAGACAGACTCCCACATGCACCCGATGGGATCCACCCGGCATGCCCACCAGGGGGCGATGCTCTGACCATATGGGGTGTTGCTCTGTTGCAACCAGAGCCATTCTAGTGCCTGAGGCAGAGGCCATAGAGCTGTCCTCAGTGCCCGGGCCAACTTTGCTCCAATGGAGTCTTGGCTGTGGGAGGGGAAGAGAGAGACAGAGAGGAAGGAGAGGGGGAGGGGTGGAGAAGCAGATGGGCGCTTCTCCTGTGTGCCCTGGCCGGGAATCGAACCCAGGACTTCCATATGCTGGGTCAACGCTCTACCACTGAGCAAACCGGCCAGGTCCAGGCTAATTTTCATGGAAACACACACCCCAAGTGTCTCTTGTCCTGGTGTCCGCCGTCGCGGTGCAGATGCTCTGAGCCAGAGTTGCAGGAGGGACGGTTCAAGCCCAAGTGGGCTGCACCAGGACCTCTCTCTCCTCCTGCAGCCCCCTGCAGACAGCCCTCTGCACCTTTCCCAGGGCTCAGCAATTCAGCCGTCCAGGCCTGCTCAGGACTGGGGAGGGCTTGGGCGGCTCTCCTGCTGCCCCTTGACTTGCCTCGTCACCAACAGGCCCCTTGGGTCACCCCTTCTCCAGAATGCTCAGGCTCCCGGACAGAAGGGGAGGACAGGGAAGCCATTGGCCGGGGAGCAGCTCCCACTAAACACCCTTAGACCACCCACTGTCCCCACCCAGGTGAAGCGCAGTAGGGATATATCTCATTCCTGCAGCACACGCCCATGACCACCCTAGGGGGACAAGAGCTCGGAAAAACCCAATCCTCAACATTGTTTCTATAAAATGAGGTTTTTACCTCCGTTTATTCCTTTCCTTGTGAGCCCCCAAAATGTGTGGATGTTGTGATTTCCTTCATCACATGGGTTGTGGGCGCCTCTTCACACAGAGTGGCTTATCCGGAGAGGTCATGAGGTCAGGCAGAGTGGGTGCTGGGGCCTCAGGGACCCCCACAAGCAGAAAAATCCCCTGAGGGGCTAGGGGAGCTGACACCCCCGCCTCCAAACCCCGGGCTCAACACAGTTTGGCTCCCTTCCACATTTACTTGCTTAGCAAATATTATTGCAGCATCTATGATTTTTCCACTTAAATGAGACAAAACTGAACTCTGTTGAACGATAGGATCTGTGACAGGAAGGGCTCAAAGAATCACTAATACGATCTTTGGGTGGGTTTATCTCTGGATGTCAAAGGCGTGTTTCAGATGAAAACTGAGAACACTGTTTAAGACTTGGTCCCTTCTTTACATTTTTACCTTCTGCGGTTCGCTCTGTCCACATTTCTGCAGCACCTGCTGGACACCAGCTCCGGTGTAAGAACCAGGCACTCAGAGGCGGTCAAGCAGGGCCCTGCCCCAGGTTTTAGATGACTTCAGAGAAGGCACAGAGAAGGGAAGAGCTAAGGGAAGAGGAAGGAAGACTTCGCAGGTGGTGATATTTAAATTGGGTATTCAGGGTTGCCTAGGAGCTCACCAGCGAGAAGAGAAAGAGGGTATTCGAGGTTCAGGGGACTCATGTTAAGGGGCTTCTGAGGCAGTGAGAAGCCTGAGTGGACGGATCTCGGGAGGAAGGAGGAAGACCAGACCCCGGGGACACTGTGATCCCAGCCTGTGGACAGTGGACATGCTGAGGAACCCCCACTGGGTCCCCAGGCAGCTGAGAATGTGGAGGATTTCCGGGTGATGGATGGAGTGGGAGGAGATTCCCCTGACCTGAGACCGTTTCTCCCAAACCTTTCCCACCTGCCCTGCCCCCCTGAGGCCCAGCCCCAGGCTGTCCAGTCTGTCGGGAAGACCTGCCTGGAAGGAAGGACCAGGGCTGTCTCTGGGGGTGGCGGTGAGGCGGGGCCCGGGTCTGAGCGACCTGGGATGTGTGCGTGGCCAGTGGGTACAGCCAGACGGGCTGAACCTCACCTGCAAATGTCCCTCAGCCTCTCGGCCCTGAGCCCCAGTTACTAGGGGCCCCCTCTCTGGGCAGAGGGCTCTCCCAGCTCCAACCCCACCCAGCAAGGCTCTGCTGTCAGAGGAGGGAGGGTCAGTTGAGGACCAGCATTTTCTGTGGCCTCGAAAATGTCCTTTTGTCCATGAGCTGTGCCAAGGCCGAGATTGCCAGCCGTGGAAATAGCGTCTTTTCCAGGCCTTCTCCCAGGGTCAGTCTCCTCTCTGGGGACCCGAGGCCCAGCGTTCCCTAGCTCTGAAGGCCAGGCCTGGCACCTGGACAGACACTGCTCCCCGAGCTCAGACCCCCTCCCCGCCCCCAGTGCTGCCTTTGCCTCAGAGACTCCTGGAATGTCCGGGATTCTTTCCCACTTAGGAGTGACCTGAAATGAGACTAGGGGCTCCAGAGGCGTGCCTGTGCTTGAGGGCAGCAGGGAGAGAGTGGGGACCCAAACCAGGCTGGGCCACCAGGGCAGCAGGGAGAGAGTGGGGACCCAAACCAGGCTGGGCCACCAGGACAGCAGGGAGAGAGTGGGGGTCCAAACCAGGCTGGGCCACCAGGACAGCAGGGAGAGAGTGGGGGTCCAAACCAGGCTGGGCCACCAGGACCGGGGTGGAGCAGGGCAGCAGGGAGAGAGTGGGGACCCAAACCAGGCTGGGCCACCAGGACCAGGGTGGAGCAGGGCAGCAGGGAGAGAGTGGGGGTCCAAACCAGGCTGGGCCACCAGGACCGGGCTGGAGCAGGGCAGCAGGGAGAGAGTGGGGACCCAAACCAGGCTGGGCCACCAGGACCGGGCTGGAGCAGGGCAGCAGGGAGAGAGTGGGGACCCAAACCAGGCTGGGCCACCAGGACCGGGCTGGAGCAGGGCAGCAGGGAGAGAGTGGGGACCCAAACCAGGCTGGGCCACCAGGACCGGGGTGGAGCAGGGCAGCAGGGAGAGAGTGGGGGTCCAAACCAGGCTGGGCCACCAGGACCGGGGTGGAGCAGGGCAGCAGGGAGAGAGTGGGGGTCCAAACCAGGCTGGGCCACCAGGACCGGGGTGGAGCAGGGCAGCAGGGAGAGAGTGGGGGTCCAAACCAGGCTGGGCCACCAGGGCAGCAGGGAGAGAGTGGGGACCCAAACCAGGCTGGGCCACCAGGACCGGGGTGGAGCAGGGCAGCAGGGAGAGAGTGGGGACCCAAACCAGGCTGGGCCACCAGGACCGGGCTGGAGCAGGGCAGCAGCAATCTACCCAGAGGGGACAGCAAGGTCAGGGCCCAGGCTGCGGGGGTCACATCATCCTGCCCACGGGTTCTGTCCCTCTGTAGAACCAGAGCTCAGAGCGGTTAAGCCACCTGTCCTCGGTTGCCCAGCAGACCCGGACAGTGGCCTCTACAGCCTCCCACACCTCTGCCTCACGCCTCCTCACTCCATGCCCACCTCGCGTCACTCTGCCTGTGTCCAAGGAGAGGAGGGACTGAGTGGCCAGCCCACCCCCTGGAGCCACAGATAAGGGGCCGTTCCTGTTGCAGAAAATGTTTTTCCAGTTCTGCTCTCCAGACGGCCCACCCACCTTGAAGTGCCTGGTGGCTGTGGCCCTCACTCTCTTCAAAGTGATGGGGCAGGAAGGGGGGAATCGATCGGTCTGGGGAGGGCGCTCCAGAGCCGTCCCAGCTTGGTGGTGGTGGAGGAGGGGTGTCCCAGGGCACGAGCAGTCTGTCTTGGCTTGGCCAACAGCTCGTGCCCAGGGAGGCCGGCAGTGTGGTGGCCAAGAGGAGCAGTTCAATCAGCATGGAACCAGGAGGAATAGGAAGGGAGCCCCTCAGGGTCCTAGCCACCACCTCGGGCAATTTGGAGGCCACCTGTGAAAGCCAATGCCCCACCCCACGCAGTTCCTCCAGGGTCTCCCAGAGGGCTCTGGGCATGCCAGTCTCCTGAAGGCCGGGCGTCTCCAGAGTGTTCAGAGCCCACACGAGGCCGGCCCGCTGCCAGATATGCACCCTCTCTGGGTCTTGCTCCATCATCTTTCAAGTGGGGCTGTCAAGGCCCTGGCCAGCTAGCTCAGATGGTTAGAGCATCGTCCCAAAACACCAGGGTTACAGATTTGATCCCTGGTCAGGGCACATAGAGGAAGTGACCAATAAATGTACAACTAAGTGGAACAACAAATGAATGCTTTTCTCTCTCTCTCCCTGCCCTCTTTATTTAAAATAAATTAATAAAAAAGTAAAAAAAGGATCCCTGGCCGGTTGGCTCAGTGGTAGAGCATCGGCCAGGCAGGTGGATGTCCTGGGTTCGATTCCCAGCCAGGGCACACAGGAGAAGCGCCATCTACTTCTCCACCCCTCCCTCGCCTTCCGCTCTGTCTCTCTCTTCCCCTCCCGCAGCCAAGGCTCCATTGGAGCAAAGTTGGCCCAGGTGCTGATGATGGCTCTATGGCCTCTGCCTCAGGCACTAGAATGGCTCTGGTTGCAACAGAGCAACACCCCAGATGGGCAGAGCGTCGCCCCCTGGTGGGCGTGCTGGGTGGATCTCAGTCGGGCGCATGCGGGAGTCTTTCTGACTGCCTCCCTGTTTCCAGCTTCGGAAAAATACAAAAAAAGAAAAAGAAAAAAAAGAAAAGAAAAACGAAAAAGACAAAAATAAATAAGTAAAGTGGGGTGTTGAACCTGGTGACCTGAGATTCTTCTTGCCTCATCCTTCTGTACTTAGGTCATACGTCCCCACTGGGGGGGCCTGCCTAGTGGCCCTGGGCTGCCCTGAGGCCTGCTCACCAAGTGCCTCCACTCTCTGGCCTGGTGTCTCCCGGGGGTCGTCCCCACCCGTGCACAGTGATAGGGGACATGTCGGGGCAGCCTGGGCCCCTGGGCAGCAGAGGACACAGGGACCCAATCTAGGAAGTGGCCCAGGGTTTTCGCGTTGGGGTCCCCACTTCCATTCAACACTCCTCACCAGGCAAGGGGTCCTGGGCTGCCAGCGGCTCCCCGTCCGTGTTGGTGAGGGTCCCGCGGCTACTTCTGCCGGCAGCCGGCGGTCATGGAGGGTGTGACCTGTGCTGTCTGCTTCTAGGACCCTCCTCGGGAAGATGGCCTACTACAGGAAATGCATTGAAACTGTGGTTGAGCAACTGAACAGGTTTCACCCCGCGAAGGACAGTCCTGTGCAGTTCCTGGAGGCGGCGTCCACCTCCCTGCAGGTAGGGTCAGAGTGGCACTTTGGGTCTCGCTGAGCGGCCAGTCAGTGACACCTGTCATGCAGGTACTTACCTTCCAGGAAACAACATCAGATTCCTTCTGGACACAGGGAAAGGCCTGGGTACCATTCCAAGTCTCCAGATGCTGGCTGTCCTCAATTTCATTCTAGGTCACCGTAGTGGCTGACAGTGTTTTCACAGGACAGACACCCCCCCACACACACACACACCTTGCCCTGGGAGGCGTGCCTGGCACTCTCAGATTGTGCATCAGACTGCTTTTATGCAAAGGACTGGCCCCGTGCCTCAAGCTACATCTTCATGGCTACTGTCCCCAACTGGAAATAGACAAGAGTCACCTCCGCGCCCAGCTCTCTGCTCCGTTCCCCAGGGTGTGGCTGTGCACTGGCAGCCAGCTGGCCCTCGGCCATAACTCCTGCTCTCCTGTGTTTATCCGGGACTTTCCAGGGCAGCGAGGCCTCGAAGCAATGAGGGACTGGCCTTGGGGGTTGTCTCTAGCTGCTGCTCTGGCCCTGCACCCCTGGGGGTCCCTGCCCTCTCCCCCCCACCACAGCCCATGTCACGTCCACACGGAGATTGCTGTCCTCTCAGGCCTGTCCTTGCTCTAGCTCCACCCACCCCTCAGCAGCAGCACTTGGGGACTTCCCTGTCATCTAGGCTCTGACCCTGGGTTTTCTGTCTATTCATTTCCCATTGGGTGGCAGGTGCCTGCATTGATTGCCTTCAGGCCTTGGGGACATGGGCGCTGTCCCAAGAGGCATGCAGAGGAGGCCAGTCTGCCTGGAGGAAGCTCTGGGTTGTCACAGGCCTGCGCCCGTCCCGTCACCTCCACCAGCTGGGGCTGTTGTGGCAGATGTGTTCGTGATGGTGTGTGCCTTTCATTACTAGCTGCAGCCTGGCTGTTACTTTTTCTAACAGGGCTGGTGAGAGCTTGCGGCCCCTGGGGAGGCGGCCCCTAGAGCCCCCTTACCTACTCAGTTGTGGTCTCTGCCGCGCCCCCTTGGGGGGCCCTGTGGCGCAGCACCTAGAAAGCCTTGTGGGGGTCAGGGCGGATGGTCACCGTCCTGCAGGAGGGGCCAGGACCCTAAGAGAGAAAGCTTGAGACCCTGACCCAGTGCAGACTAGGGGGTGACTCCAGTGGTTGTACCTCCCTCCCTCACGCCTGTGCTCCCCCTTCTCAGACCCTTCCCCTGAGACCAGAGCAGTCTGGGAAAATGATGGCAAGGGCCAAGGGCCGGACCTAACCACACCCTCCTCTCCCGTCCAAGTACTAACCGGGCCCTACTGGCTGAGCTTCCGAGATCAGACGAGATCGGGCCCTTGGAGGGTGGGATGGCCGTAGACCACACCCTCCTCTCCCAAGGCTGAAAGGCCCAGTGCCCCTGCTCCACTCAGGGCACCCCCCATTCTGCCACCTGCCCCTCCCCCAGAGCCCACCTGCAGCTGCCCCCTGACTGTGCCCTGTGGCCGTGGCCTCAGTCCCCTTGGGTTCCCTATCAACCACTGCTGTTGCCATTGCTCCATCTTTGAAAATGAAGCCCCGCGGACGCCGGTCCCCTGCCGCTCCTGCATTCTCACCTCCCGCTAGCTCTCTGCCCTTGGCTGCTTCCGCCTCTCAGGCCAAAGCAGTGAAGTTAGTGTCTCTATTTCATAATCATAACAGAAAGTGGGGCTGTTACTACAAATCATTGGGGGGAATTTTTTTTTTCCTGTGACCAATGGATTTTTTTTTTCTGCGAAGTGAGAACCTGGGAGGCAGAGAGACAGACTCCCGCATGTGCCCGACCAGGATCCACCTGGCACGCCCACCAGGGGGCGATGCTCTGCCCATCCGGGGCATTGCTCCATTGTAACTGGAGCCATTCTAGCACCTGAGGCAGAGGCCATGGAGCCATCCTCAGCGCCCGGGCAAACTTTGCTCCAATGGAGCCTTGGCTGTAGGAGGGGAAGAGAGAGAGACAGAGAAGAAGGAGAGGGGGAGGGGTGGAGAAGCAGATGGGCGCTTCTTCTGTGTGCCATGGCCAGGAATCAAACCTGGGACTCCTGCACGCCAGGCCGACGCTCTACCACTGAGCCAACTGGCCAGGGCCACCAACGGATTATTAATGGTAAGTGCAGCGTAGTTGTCACCTTGTGAGGCTGCGTGTCCGTGGGGAGGGAGCCCACCACCCCAGCCCTCGGACAGCAGGCTCTGGGACGGTGCTGGGCTCATGCAGGCAGAGAGGCAGCCTCTTCATCAGGTGCGCCGGTCCTTTCAGATCCTTTTTCAAGTCCATCGGGATTCCAGGCGACGGTGCACGGGGACACCGACTGTTCTGGACGGCACATGTTCCTCCTCCGCTGTGAGGGCCGAGGTTTGAGACTGCCCCTGGCAGGAAATTGGACCCCATGCGGACCAACAGGCAATCTGAGGAAAGGCAGGGTTGTGGGATTCAGCGCTAACCCCAAAAAGATGTGTGGAAGTCCTCACCCCCAGTTGCCTGTAAGTGTGAGTTATTTGGAAATGCCCTCTTTGCAGATACAGTTAGACATCTTGAGATGAGATCATCCTTAATTTAGAGCGAACCCCAAATCCAGGGACTAGTATCCTGATAAGAAGCGGGAGATTTAGACACAGACCTACAGGGAGGAGACGCCGTGTGAGGACACAGAGACACAGGGAGAAAGCCATGTGATGACGGAGGCAGAGGTTGGATTTGCCGCGGACCAGCGCGGCTCCAAATAACGGTGCGGAATTGAGGAAACACACTTGTCAAAACAAAACCGATGGGACCGGGAGGACTCTTCAAACTGCCTGGCAGTATCTGAGTGCCTCACAGCCCCAGTTCACTTTATTATATAGACCTATGCAAATCAAGGACCCTGATACAAAGTTGCACATCAAAGGCTAAGACAGGAACTCTCCCAAGGCAAAAACAGGATACATTAGTGAAATTTACAAAGAGTCAGAGGAAGGGCATGTATATTGCTTCCTGCAACCCAAGGGAGGAAGTGGAGTGGGTGCAAATACTCAGCATCAAAGCCAAATATGGAGATGGAGGGGGGAGAACTTAGCCCCCTGCCAAGCCTCGAATCTATAATGGCTTTTGTCATTAACGGTCCACAACATGGATTGATGCATCTAGCAGCCCAGGAATGCCGGCCACCACCTGTCGCTAAGAGGGAGGCACAGTATGACTGTCCCTCTGACTCCTCAAGCAGGAACCAACCTCTGACACCTCAGTTTTAGACTTTCGGCCTCCAGAACTCGGAGCAAGAATAAACTTTATTGTTTCAGCCACCACGTCTGGGGTGGTTGCTTACAGCAGCGCAGAGTCACACAGACAGGGCGTCTGGAGGACGGAGGGCCAGGCCGGGACACTCAGAGCTGCTGCCGAAGTGCTGAGCCCAGGGACCGGGAGCAGAAGAAGGCACCTGCTGTGGCCAGCTGAGGCCTGACACAGTGGGGCAGCCCACGCGGTCCAAGGAATTGTGGATTTGGGGCAGGGTGTGGTGACCGTCCCTCTTCAGATTGACGCCCGGGGACCGTCCCCCGTCACACATACACACGCATGCACACGTGCTCACACGCAGCCTCCTGGCCCTCTGATGGGACTTCACAATGAATGCAAGTGGATCGGGAAGGGAGCCATCACTCCAGCATGTGGGGACGCTGAGATGCAACATTCGGCCCCCAGATGCCAGTCTGCACAGTGGTTTTTGTGACAGTGGGCGTGGCCTGAAGGCTGGACACAACGCTGGCACTGGGCTGCTAGGCTGGGGACCTGGAGCCAGAGAAAGGGGAGGGGGAGGCACCAGCAACAAGGCACGCTGCCAGGGAGAAGCCTGGGCCACCCCGAAACCTGGGTTCCCCTGGGCGGCCCTGGCCAGGCCATCTGGGAGAAAGGAACAGAATGGAGAGAAACAAGTATCATCTCATTAGGGCATGCGGACAGAGGACAGGAGAGTGTCCTGTAAGGCAGTGGTCCCCAACCTTTTTTGGGCCACGGACCAGTTTAATGTCAGAAAATATTTTCATGGACTGGCCTTTAGGGTGGGACAGATAAATGTATCACGTGACCGAGACAAGCGTCAAGAGTGAGTCTTAGATGGATGTAACAGAGGGAATCTGGTCTTTTTTTTTTTTTTTTTTTTCTGAAGCTGGAAACGGGGAGGCAGTCAGACAGACTCCCGCATGCGCCCGACCGGGATCCACTCGGCACGCCCACCAGGGGGCGTCACTCTGTTGCGATCAGAGCCACTCTAGCGCCTGGGCCAGAGGTCAAGGAGCCATCCCCAGCGCCCAGGCCATCTTTTGCTCCAATGGAGCCTTGACTGCGGGAGGGGAAGAGAGAGACGGAGAGGAAGGAGAGGGCAGGGGTGGAGAACCAGATGGGCACCTCTCCTGTGTGCCCTGGCTGGGAATCGAACCTGGGACCTCCGAATGCCAAGTCGACGCTCTACCACTGAGCCAACCGGCCAGGGCTGGAATCTGGTCATTTTTTAAAAATAAAACATCATTCAGACTTAAATATAAATAAAACGGAAATAATGTAAGTTATTTATTCTTTCTCTGCGGACCGGTACCAAATGACCCATGGACCAGTACCGGTCTGTAGCCCGAGGGTAGGGGACCACTGCTGTAAGGGGTCTGAATGCCATTTGGCGTCACTCCCTGGGGGCCACTCCTCCCCTTGCCCCACTCTCCCTGAGCCCCTCCAGCACAACAGCTCAGGCACCAGGGACAATCAGTCGGGATTGGGAATGTCCCCAGAGTGGACACAGGCCTGAGAGCAGAGGTGGGTGTGCGACAGGCACAGCAGGAAGCCGGGAGCTTCCAGAAAGTCCACGAAGTCTGACCAGGACTCAGAGAAGTGTCTGACTTTGAGAGAGAGGCCCAGGGTCTGGGGTTGGAAGGGTGAACAAGGGGCTCCCAGGCAGAGGGACTGGAGTCCTGACCTGTGGCCAAGAGGGAAGTCACTGGTTCAGACCCTGGATGGGCAGGGAAGCCAAACAGGTCCTGAGTGTGCACAACCTTGAACTCCAGGGCCAGGAGGTCCCGGCCACTCAGAAAACCACGGGCAAAGGCAGATGGGCAGGTGAGTTCTGAGCAGGAGAAGGAGGGGTCAGTACCAAGTGGGCAGAGAGGTGACCTCAGCTGTCAGTTGGCCAGTCCAGGGGTGTGGCAGGGGTGGGGAAAGGCCCAACTGAGCAGCCAGCCAGCCCCGCAGCCAGAGAGCAGGGTGGACAGAGCAAAAGGGGAGGGGGCTCGAGACTGTGTCATTGAACTCAGAGGCCCCTAGGGCAGCCCCCGCCTCTGGCCTCAGTGGCAGGCTGGCTTCAGTACGGAGGCCTCCTCAGCAGGACTTTGGCCTCTCTCTGCCTCCTCCCAGCCAGCCCCAGCAACCCTCTGCTGGTCCAGCCGGAAGGACCTGGTCAGCGCCCTCAGACCCACACCATCCACGGGCCTCCGTCTCCTCTCTGAGATCGGTGGGGCTGATTTCCCCCCGTGGCGTGGACCTGGCCATGGGCTCAGCCTGGCCCAGGGGCCAGAGTGTCATTTACTACTTGGTCTTGCGTCTCCTAGGACCCCCTGGCCCAGCAGAACCTGGCCTGACCTCCCCGCCTGGGGGCTGACAGTATCAGGACCTGCAGCACGGGGCCCAAGGATCTGACCTTATTAAAAATAGACGCTCACCCTTCCCAAACGCAGACCATAGTCCCTGGGAAGCGGAGTGCCGTTGTCCGAGCCTCGCGGGCCGAGGCGGCTGTCAGCGGGTGTCCTGCAGAGTCAGGCAGCCTCAGCTCAGGCCGAGCTGACTCGGCCTCCTCAGAGCTGGCCCTGCTGATGTGCTGCCTTCTGACCTGCCTGCTCCTGCCTTTGACCCGAGGGAGTAAGTTCAGAGGGGTCCTGGGGCTCGTGCCCTCCAGTGTGGGAAACTGAGGCAGAAGCCTGGTTGCTGAGATCAGAGCTGACCCAGAGCGGGACACCCCCCCCTTCTCTCGTGGGGTCAGGGCATTCAATCCCCTGTCTGGTGAGCACCCATCTGCTGCTCTAGGAGGAAGGGGCAGTAAAGCCTGCAGGGTGTGCTGCTGGGCACAGTGATGGCAGAGGGGGCGGTCGGATGCATCCAGGTCAGGTGGCATTGGAGCAGATACCCCATGGGAGTGGGGAGCCAGTGTGCAGGGAAAAGTGTTGCAGGCGGAAGGAACAGCCTGCACGAAAGTCCTGAGGGGACCTCCACGTGTTGGAGAAACAGGGAGGCCAGTGCAGCGAGAGTGGACCGGGGTGACATGGGGACTTGGGGGACTGGACCAGCCCACACAGGGTCTCACCAGCCATCATAAGGATTCTTTCTGGAATGTTCTGAAGGAGGATGGATGGACATGCTCTGACTTCCATTTTTAATGTTTTTAATTTATTGATTTTAGAAAAAGAGGACGACAGAGAGAGAGAGAAAAAACAACAACAACATTGATCTGTTGTTGCACTCATTTATGCATTAATTGGTTGATTCTCGTATGTGCTCTGACCGGAAACCAAACCCACAACGTTGGCATGTCTGGATGATGCTCTAACCAGCTGAGCTGCCCGGCCAGCCCTCTGACTTCCATTTTAAAGGAAACTCTGGGCA
This sequence comes from Saccopteryx leptura, assembly GCF_036850995.1. Taxonomy (NCBI): domain Eukaryota; kingdom Metazoa; phylum Chordata; class Mammalia; order Chiroptera; family Emballonuridae; genus Saccopteryx; species Saccopteryx leptura. Next base: position 1,343,060 of record NC_089507.1, read on the forward strand.
GACAGGTTGGAAACAGATTGAGGAAGAAGAAGAGGAGGAAGAACTGAGAGCTGCCAGGACCCCCTCACTGCTAGACGGGACACAGGTGAGAGAGAGGCATCAGGAAGGACTCTGGGGGTTCAGTCTGAATGGCTGGAGCTGGGGTACCAAGCTGGGCATGCCAGGCCAAACCTCAAATATCTGTCCGTGTAGCTTTCCATCAAGCAGGAGGCAGAGCAGGAGCGGACAGAGCTTTCTGGAGTTCCAGGAGGGCTGTCCTGTATTTGGAATTGGTGCATTTTCAGCCGGGACACTGAGCATGCAGATCACGAAGTAAGATCCTTGGACACATGGAAGCCGAGGGAAGAGATGCCGGAGCCGAGAGAATGGTCGTGGCAGCAGGACAGGGTCATCGCTGTGTTGGCCGGGGTCCCGGAGCCCGAAGCCCAAAGCCAGGCAGGCACCTGAAGGAGCCGGGGGTTCATCAGCCAGGCTTGTGCCACGAGCCACACGGGAGGTGGCAGGACCCATGTCTGGGGCGGCCTGGCTTCCCCGTGTGCCCAGAACCTGAACACAGAGCCGCTGGAGACTCCGAAGGGGCCTCCGTGACACCGTCCACCAGGACAAGGCCCACATAGTCCCACTCAGGTGCTCTCCCTGCTCCACTGTTTTCTCAGCATCAACACAAGAGAAGAAATCCCGAAAGGAAATTATAGATTTGAACTTAAAAAAAAAAAAAGGAAAACTTCCACATGTCAAAAAATACACAAAGTTAAACCATAAATTACAAACTCACGACAAATAACAGTGAGTAATCTATGACTCTGTTCATCATGTTAATCTATAAAAAAAACAAACCTCTAAAAATTATTAAGACAAATACTGTTCCACTAAAAAAAGTTAGCCAAGAATATATAGTAAATTGATAATTCACAGAAGTACAAAAAATGTCCAGTCAACGTAAACATTTCACTGACCATAAAAAATTTCAAAATGAAATACACTGGGATGTGAAAGTGTTCTCTCACGGACTGGGAGGGGGACCTTTTCTGTCACTGCTGGTGAGCGTGTAGTTTGCTGTGTCCGCCTCTCTGTTTCGCCCCGTGTTAACTCCTCTGTCCTGTGATGGAGAGGTCTCCAGGCACGGACCTTTGACGGTGTGTCACACTCACCCGGGACACGGAGGGGTCCTGTTGACATTGTTGATGAGCATCGCCAGCCCTACACGTGCCGCCGCCTAAACTTCTCGTGTGTGTGGCTATTTTTTGCATTTTGGAGTTTCCTCAGACTCCCTGAAGTGTAATGACTGGATTAGAGGACACGATAAGTAGAAGGTCCTAGAAGCCCGTTTCCAAGCTGCTCTCGAGAAAGAGCTGGCAGCACCCACCCACCAGCCTTTCCCGTCACTGTGCGGGCAGCAGGTGTCCTGTTTTCTTATTTCCAGCCCGTCATTACTTTTTTGAATCGGTCATGCATGGCACACACAGGTGACAGACCCCAAACTGTTCCCAAAGGGTAAGTGGGGAAAAGTCAGTCTCCCCACAGGAAATGTCCTGGCTGCCATTCTTTGCTGGGGTGGAGGGGGACAGGGCTATACTGTAATCATTCATTTGACAACTTGTATAGGAACTTGCTCTTTTTTTTAATTGTGGTACAACATACACATAAAATTGACCATTTTCCCCACTGTTCAGTGTCCAGTCTCGTGGCATTATGCACATTCACAGTGTTGGGCAGCCGTCACCACCGTCATCTCCTGAACTTTTCTGTCTTCTCACACTGAACTCTGTCCCCATTACACAGTGACTTCCTGTCCCGTCCTCTCCCCCCCCCTCCCCGCTGCTGATGTCCCCATCTGATTTCTGACCTGGGAAATTGACCCTCTGAGACCTCATCTGTGTGCCGTCACAGTGTCAGCCCTGCTGTGTCGCTTTTTTTTTTTTTTTTTGTATTTTTCTGAAGTGAGAAGCAGGGGGAGACAGACAGACTCCTGCATGCACCTGACCAGGATCCACCCAGCATGCCCACCAGGGGGTGATGCTCTGCCCATCTGGGGCGTTGCTCCATTGCAACCGGAGCCATTCTAGCACCTGAGGCAGAGGCCATGGAGCCGTCCTCAGAGCCCGGGTCAACTTTGCTCCAATGGAGCCTTGGCTACAAGAGGGGAAGAGAGAGATTGAGAGGAAGGAGAGGGGGAGGGGTGGAGAAGCAGATGGGCCCTTCTGTGTGCCCTGGTCAAGAATTGAACCCAGGACTTCCACACACACGGGGCCAATGCTCTAACGCTGAGTAACCGGACAGGGCCCTATGTCACTCTTTTTAATGCCTGGGGGTTCGTGCTGATTTCCGTCCCTGTCCCCACCTGCTGTCCTTGCTCAGGAGAACCTGTGGGACCCACTCCGGGGCTGTACCCATTGGTCCGTGTTCCTGGCCTGGGAGGGCGCAGTGCAGCTCTTCCGCAGCCCACTGGGTGCCTCTGCCCCCCACCTCACTCTTGGCGTGAGTTCTCAGCCCTCCGGGGTCCTGAGCATCCATGTCCGGAGGCATGGGCCTCTCTCCCTGCAGTCCAGCCAGTGCAGCGGCCCCTCCCAGCCTGTCTCTCTTCCAGACCCTGAGCCCCCAGAAGCAGGCGTTCGTTTCGGAGGTGCTGTCCGGGTGCCTTGAGTACCGGAAGCTGCTGACCGTCGTGGTGGACGCCTTCTATGTGCGGGACGGCCGGCTCTGCCCGTGGGCCGACTACAACCTCTTCCAGGGTAGGTGCTCGTCCCCACCGCCAGGCCTGCATCCTGGCCTCCTGAGTGCCACTCGTCCCCACCGCCAGGCCCGCTGTCCTGGCCTCCTGAGTGCCACTCGTCCCCACCGCCAGGCCCGCTGTCCTGGCCTCCTGAGTGCCACTCGTCCCCACCGCCAGGCCCGCTGTCCTGGCCTCCTGAGTGCCACTCGTCCCCACCGCCAGGCCCGCTGTCCTGGCCTCCTGAGTGCCACTCGTCCCCACCGCCAGGCCCGCTGTCCTGGCCTCCTGAGTGCCACTCGTCCCCACCGCCAGGCCCGCTGTCCTGGCCTCCTGAGTGCCACTCGTCCCCACCGCCAGGCCCGCTGTCCTGGCCTCCTGAGTGCCACTCGTCCCCACCGCCAGGCCCGCTGTCCTGGCCTCCTGAGTGCCACTCGTCCCCACCGCCAGGCCTGCTGTCCTGGCCTCCTGAGTGCCACGTGGACTCCACAGCCACGTGACCTGGTGGACGAGGCAGCGGGCGGCTGCCCCTTTGTCCCTGCTCCTGGCGGTTTTGTGGGCTTTTGCGGCCCCCACGGCTGTCACCGTCTCACCTCCCCTGGTCCCCCGTCTTGGTCCCCCAAGGTGCCTGCCAGCTCACGGACCGGGGTCTCCCTTAGGGACGTAGAGACAGACTCCAGGCCAGGTCTGGGGGACTGACCGTGGGCCCTGCCACCCACGTCCTCAGCCCACAGTCCCCCAAGGTGCCTGCCAGCTCACGGACCGGGGTCTCCCTTAGGGTCGTAGAGACAGACTCCAGGCACCCTGCGGGCCAGGTCTGGGGGACTGACCAGGGGCCCTGCCGCCCACGCCCACAGCCCCCAGTCCCCCAAGGTGCCTGCCAGCTCACGGACTGGGGTCTCCCTTAGGAACGCAGAGACAGACTCCAGGCCAGGCCCCGGGGGACTGACCGTGGGCCCTGCCACCCACGTCCTCAGCCCACAGTCCCCCAAGGTGCCTGCCAGCTCACGGACCGGGGTCTCCCTTAGGAACGCAGAGACAGACTCCAGGCCAGGTCCGGGGCACTGACCGGGGGCCCTGCCACCCACGTCCACAGCCCCCAGTCCCGGAAGGAGGCTCGGCCTGGCTGAGTGAAAGTGCCCCGGAAAGCCAGCCTGGGTGAAGGACACGTCCTGATCGTCACTGAGGCCCTGACTTCCGACCCCGGGGACTGTGGCGGGCTGGCCTCAGGGCCACTGTCCGGCCCTCCTGAGGGGGATTAAATGGGAGGTGCTTCTGTCCAGGCTGCCTGTTCTCATGAGCTGTGCTGATCACTGCGTCTGGGGTGCCCGTCACCAGGAGCAGAGGTCCGGTGACCACAGGATCTCGGGGGCCGTGCTGGGTGGCCTGATGCCAGGTCCAGCGCTGGGCTCCTGGCCCCCCGTGCTTCCTGGATGTTCAGCTCGGGTTCCACAGCCAACAGCGTGTCAGACCCGCACACCTTGCAGACAGCTCACCCTGCCTCTGAGGCCCTTCCCCTAGCCCAGCAAGTGGAGCCCCACTCGGCTTGAGGCAATGCGGTGTCTCAGAACCAACAACCCGAGAAACCCAAAGTGGCCTTACTTCTGCCCAGGGAGCCTTAGGAATTCCCGGGAGCTCACCAGGGAGAGGACGCGCCCGAATGCCCTCCCTCTGAGAGCATGTCACTCATGCTGTGGTGTCCTGGTCACAGCTTTCACCTGGGGCCATGTGGAGCTTCAGCCTGTGGCTATGCACCCTCAGGGCACCTGTGGCTGACTCCTCTAAGGTCCGACCCCAGCACCCCCTCTGTGGGGCCTGCCCGCCCCGACGCGTGCCCTCCCTGTCTCCCCAGTGATCTGCTACCTGGCCACTTTCCACCTGGAGGAGCTGGGCTTCCCACTGTTCTGCAGCATCATCAAGTCCCAGCCAGCGGACAAGATGTGTAAGGTGACCCGCCCCCCTCGCCCCCTGCCAGGTTCTCCTTGGACCCAAGGGCAGAGGTCTGTCCTGCCAGTCCCTGCTTCTCACCTCTTGGCTCATTTTAACGGGAGACCCGCTGCTGGGTTTGTTCTGTGTGTGGACAAGGTTCCGGAGCCAAAGCTTTCGTCCTGGCTGTGCAGAAGGCCACCTCGTGGGGCCACCGCTAGCCCCGGCTGTTGTAGAAGCACGCCTCCGGCTCCCCGAGGTGGCAGGGAGATTGAAACTGGTCCCACGTCTCCTGTAACCAGATCTGTGAGACCTGAGGGCCAGGAGCTGGAAAACAGCCTTTCAGAGACCTGCAGTGTCCTGGGCCAGGGGGCAGGCTGCAGAAGACGGGGCTGCTCCACACTTGGAGTTCCAGAGCCCGTGGGTCGGGGCAGGCAGCCGTCCATCTGTCCCAACCGAGAACCCTCTGGGTCTGGGGTCTAGGCCTCCAGGTTGTACGGAGCTGGCTGGAGCAGGCAGGCAGCCGTCCGTCTGTCCCCACCGAGAACTCTCTGGACCTGGGGTACAGGCCTCCAGGTTGTACGGAGCTGGCTGGAGCAGGCAGGCAGCCGTCCGTCTGTCCCCACCGAGAACTCTCTGGACCTGGGGTCTAGGCCTCCAGGTTGTACGGAGCTGGCTGGAGCAGGCAGGCAGCCGTCCGTCTGTCCCCACCGAGAACTCTCTGGACCTGGGGTACAGGCCTCCAGGTTGTACGGAGCTGGCTGGAGCAGGCAGGCAGCCGTCCGTCTGTCCCACCGAGAACTCTCTGAGTCTGGGGTCTAGGCCTCCAGGTTGTACGGAGCTGGCTGGAGCAGGCAGGCAGGTGTCCGTCTGTCCCCACCGAGAACTCTCTGGACCTGGGGTACAGGCCTCCAGGTTGTACGGAGCTGGCTGGAGCAGGCAGGCAGGTGTCCGTCTGTCCCCACCGAGAACTCTCTGGACCTGGGGTACAGGCCTCCAGGTTGTACGGAGCTGGCTGGAGCAGGCAGGCAGCTGTCCGTCTGTCCCCACCGAGAACTCTCTGGACCTGGGGTACAGGCCTCCAGGTTGTACGGAGCTGGCTGGAGCAGGCAGGCAGCTGTCCGTCTGTCCCCACCGAGAACTCTCTGGACCTGGGGTACAGGCCTCCAGGTTGTACGGAGCTGGCTGGAGCAGGCAGGCAGGTGTCCGTCTGTCCCCACCGAGAACTCTCTGGGTCTGGGGTCTAGGCCTCCAGGTTGTACGGAGCTGGCTGGAGCAGGCAGGCAGCCGTCCGTCTGTCCCCACCGAGAACTCTCTGGGTCTGGGGTACAGGCCTCCAGGTTGTACGGAGCTGGCTGGAGCAGGCAGGCAGCCGTCCGTCTGTCCCCACCGAGAACTCTCTGGACCTGGGGTACAGGCCTCCAGGTTGTACGGAGCTGGCTGGAGCAGGCAGGCAGCCGTCCGTCTGTCCCCACCGAGAACTCTCTGGACCTGGGGTCTAGGCCTCCAGGTTGTACGGAGCTGGCTGGAGCAGGCAGGCAGCCGTCCGTCTGTCCCCACCGAGAACTCTCTGGACCTGGGGTACAGGCCTCCAGGTTGTACGGAGCTGGCTGGAGCAGGCAGGCAGCCGTCCGTCTGTCCCACCGAGAACTCTCTGAGTCTGGGGTCTAGGCCTCCAGGTTGTACGGAGCTGGCTGGAGCAGGCAGGCAGGTGTCCGTCTGTCCCCACCGAGAACTCTCTGGACCTGGGGTACAGGCCTCCAGGTTGTACGGAGCTGGCTGGAGCAGGCAGGCAGCCGTCCGTCTGTCCCCACCGAGAACTCTCTGGACCTGGGGTACAGGCCTCCAGGTTGTACGGAGCTGGCTGGAGCAGGCAGGCAGCTGTCCGTCTGTCCCCACCGAGAACTCTCTGGACCTGGGGTACAGGCCTCCAGGTTGTACGGAGCTGGCTGGAGCAGGCAGGCAGCTGTCCGTCTGTCCCCACCGAGAACTCTCTGGACCTGGGGTACAGGCCTCCAGGTTGTACGGAGCTGGCTGGAGCAGGCAGGCAGGTGTCCGTCTGTCCCCACCGAGAACTCTCTGGGTCTGGGGTCTAGGCCTCCAGGTTGTACGGAGCTGGCTGGAGCAGGCAGGCAGCCGTCCGTCTGTCCCCACCGAGAACTCTCTGGGTCTGGGGTACAGGCCTCCAGGTTGTACGGAGCTGGCTGGAGCAGGCAGGCAGCCGTCCGTCTGTCCCCACCGAGAACTCTCTGGACCTGGGGTACAGGCCTCCAGGTTGTACGGAGCTGGCTGGAGCAGGCAGGCAGCCGTCCGTCTGTCCCCACCGAGAACTCTCTGGGTCTGGGGTACAGGCCTCCAGGTTGTACGGAGCTGGCTGGAGCAGGCAGGCAGCCGTCCGTCTGTCCCCACCGAGAACTCTCTGGGTCTGGGGTCTAGGCCTCCAGGTTGTACGGAGCTGGCTGGAGCAGGCAGGCAGCTGTCCATCTGTCCCCACCGAGAACTCTCTGGGTCTGGGGTCTAGGCCTCCAGGTTGTACGGAGCTGGCTGGAGCAGGCAGGCAGGTGTCCATCTGTCCCCACCGAGAACTCTCTGGACCTGGGGTACAGGCCTCCAGGTTGTACGGAGCTGGCTGGAGCAGGCAGGTGTCCGTCTGTCCCCACCGAGAACTCTCTGGACCTGGGGTACAGGCCTCCAGGTTGTACGGAGCTGGCTGGAGCAGGCAGGCAGCCGTCCGTCTGTCCCCACCGAGAACTCTCTGAGTCTGGGGTCTAGGCCTCCAGGTTGTACGGAGCTGGCTGGAGCAGGCAGGCAGGTGTCCGTCTGTCCCCACCGAGAACTCTCTGGACCTGGGGTACAGGCCTCCAGGTTGTACGGAGCTGGCTGGAGCAGGCAGGTGTCCATCTGTCCCCACCGAGAACTCTCTGGGTCTGGGGTACAGGCCTCCAGGTTGTACGAAGCTGGCTGGAGCAGGCAGGCAGCCGTCCGTCTGTCCCCACCGAGAACTCTCTGGGTCTGGGGTCTAGGCCTCCAGGTTGTACGGAGCTGGCTGGAGCAGGCAGGCAGCCGTCCGTCTGTCCCCACCGAGAACTCTCTGGGTCTGGGGTCTAGGCCTCCAGGTTGTACGGAGCTGGCTGGAGCAGGCAGGCAGCTGTCCGTCTGTCCCCACCGAGAACTCTCTGGGTCTGGGGTCTAGGCCTCCAGGTTGTACGGAGCTGGCTGGAGCAGGCAGGCAGCTGTCCGTCTGTCCCCACCGAGAACTCTCTGGACCTGGGGTACAGGCCTCCAGGTTGTACGGAGCTGGCTGGAGCAGGCAGGCAGGTGTCCGTCTGTCCCCACCGAGAACTCTCTGGGTCTGGGGTACAGGCCTCCAGGTTGTACGGAGCTGGCTGGAGCAGGCAGGCAGCCGTCCGTCTGTCCCCACCGAGAACTCTCTGGGTCTGGGGTACAGGCCTCCAGGTTGTACGGAGCTGGCTGGAGCAGGCAGGCAGCCGTCCGTCTGTCCCCACCGAGAACTCTCTGGGTCTGGGGTCTAGGCCTCCAGGTTGTACGGAGCTGGCTGGAGCAGGCAGGCAGCCGTCCGTCTGTCCCCACCGAGAACTCTCTGGGTCTGGGGTACAGGCCTCCAGGTTGTACGGAGCTGGCTGGAGCAGGCAGGCAGCCGTCCGTCTGTCCCCACCGAGAACTCTCTGGGTCTGGGGTCTAGGCCTCCAGGTTGTACGGAGCTGGCTGGAGCAGGCAGGCAGCTGTCCATCTGTCCCCACCGAGAACTCTCTGGGTCTGGGGTCTAGGCCTCCAGGTTGTACGGAGCTGGCTGGAGCAGGCAGGCAGGTGTCCATCTGTCCCCACCGAGAACTCTCTGGACCTGGGGTACAGGCCTCCAGGTTGTACGGAGCTGGCTGGAGCAGGCAGGTGTCCGTCTGTCCCCACCGAGAACTCTCTGGACCTGGGGTACAGGCCTCCAGGTTGTACGGAGCTGGCTGGAGCAGGCAGGCAGCCGTCCGTCTGTCCCCACCGAGAACTCTCTGAGTCTGGGGTCTAGGTCTCCAGGTTGTACGGAGCTGGCTGGAGCAGGCAGGCAGGTGTCCGTCTGTCCCCACCGAGAACTCTCTGGACCTGGGGTACAGGCCTCCAGGTTGTACGGAGCTGGCTGGAGCAGGCAGGTGTCCGTCTGTCCCCACCGAGAACTCTCTGGGTCTGGGGTACAGGCCTCCAGGTTGTACGAAGCTGGCTGGAGCAGGCAGGCAGCCGTCCGTCTGTCCCCACCGAGAACTCTCTGGGTCTGGGGTCTAGGCCTCCAGGTTGTACGGAGCTGGCTGGAGCAGGCAGGCAGCCGTCCGTCTGTCCCCACCGAGAACTCTCTGGGTCTGGGGTACAGGCCTCCAGGTTGTACGGAGCTGGCTGGAGCAGGCAGGCAGGTGTCCGTCTGTCCCCACCGAGAACTCTCTGGGTCTGGGGTACAGGCCTCCAGGTTGTACGGAGCTGGCTGGAGCAGGCAGGCAGCCGTCCGTCTGTCCCCACCGAGAACTCTCTGGGTCTGGGGTACAGGCCTCCAGGTTGTACGGAGCTGGCTGGAGCAGGCAGGCAGCCGTCCGTCTGTCCCCACCGAGAACTCTCTGGGTCTGGGGTCTAGGCCTCCAGGTTGTACGGAGCTGGCTGGATCAGGCAGGCAGCTGTCCGTCTGTCCCCACCGAGAACTCTCTGGGTCTGGGGTCTAGGCCTCCAGGTTGTACGGAGCTGGCTGGAGCAGGCAGGCAGCTGTCCGTCTGTCCCCACCGAGAACTCTCTGGACCTGGGGTACAGGCCTCCAGGTTGTACGGAGCTGGCTGGAGCAGGCAGGTGTCCGTCTGTCCCCACCGAGAACTCTCTGGACCTGGGGTACAGGCCTCCAGGTTGTACGGAGCTGGCTGGAGCAGGCAGGCAGCCGTCCGTCTGTCCCCACCGAGAACTCTCTGGACCTGGGGTCTAGGCCTCCAGGTTGTACGGAGCTGGCTGGAGCAGGCAGGCAGCCGTCCGTCTGTCCCCACCGAGAACCCTCTGGGTCTGGGGTCTAGGCCTCCAGGTTGTACGGAGCTGGCTGGAGCAGGCAGGCAGCCGTCCGTCTGTCCCCACCGAGAACCCTCTGGGTCTGGGGTCTAGGCCTCCAGGTTGTACGGAGCTGGCTGGAGCAGGCAGGCAGCCGTCCGTCTGTCCCCACCGAGAACTCTCTGGGTCTGGGGTACAGGCCTCCAGGTTGTACGGAGCTGGCTGGAGCAGGCAGGCAGCCGTCCGTCTGTCCCCACCGAGAACTCTCTGGGTCTGGGGTCTAGGCTTCCAGGTTGTACGGAGCTGGCTGGAGCATGGGGTCCTCCTAGCGAGGACACACCCAGCTGGGCTGGCCCGAGTGCACAGATGCCATGAGCAGAAGCCCTTCTGGTGAGGGGCAGCCCCGCCCAGAATAGGCACCCCCAGCCCAGCATGAGGAGCGGGTGAGCAGGGGTGCAGGCCCCTTCTTTGTCCCGGGGAGGGAGGGTCTGTCCCACGGGGCCTCCTGCCCGAGCGTGGGTGCTTCTCCAGTGCACTGGCCACACCTGCACCTCGTCACTGGCTCTCCGTGAGGGGCACCGGGCGTGGGGGTCTGGGCCCAACCCCACCTCCCACCTCTGCTTCAGTTCCTTGGGTTCTTCTTCAACCCCTCAAACCTGTGCTCGTGGATCAAGGACGAGTGGAGCCTCGTTTACGAGACGGCACATGTGAAGAACTGGACGGACCCCCTGATGAGGTGGGCTGGGCGGGGGCAGCGCCGCGCCCCCTCCTAGGGACTCCGTGGGTCCCCTTCCCACTGACTGGGGCCCCAGGAGGGGTGAGAGGGCTCGGAGAAGCCACGGCCCCTGGGACAAGAGCATGCCACCCAGAGACCCAGGCTGACCTCCAGAGCAGGCGGCCAGCTAGCACCCAGCAGGCCTGACAGCCAGGGGTGGTTTCAGGACCATCTGGGTCTGTGGCGTGCGAGTGGCCCCTTCTGCCCTGGAGTCCACTAGGGAAGCACAGGGCTGTGACCGTGCAGGGACCCGGTGGGGCTTTGGTCCTGCCCAGCCTCTTCCCACCAATCCAGGAGGTGGGAGTAGGGCAGGAAGCTCCTAGTGGATTCCAGCCTGCATTTCTGCCCAGTGTCCCCCAAGGCTCCACTCCTGGGCCTGTCACCCAAAGCTGCCTTTCCCTGCCTCTCGTGGACAGGCGGGGGCCAGCACTGGAATCACTGGTGCTAACCAGCACGGTGGCCTGGCCCTGCCCTTGGCCTCCATGGAGAGGCTGCTAGGGAGAGGAGGCCCCGGCCCAGGCAGTGGGGCGCCCCCGGAGCTGTCCCTCCTCACCACGGGGAGGTCCTGAGTCCCCTGCCAGGCTGGACTCTCGCTGTCCACCTCCAAGGCTCCCACCTGTGGCCTGGAACTGCTGGCCCTGAGAGCGACCTATGGGCAGCTGCTCAGCTGGCTCCAACATGCCCACCTCCCGCACTACCACCCCCATACGCGGCCTTCCCCTGCTCTCCCTGGGACCAGCTCCGTCACAGAACTGGCCATTCCCACTCCCTGGTGGCCTTTGGACGTGCCCTTCCTCCCTCCTGTGGCCCTGGTCCTCGGGCGGGGACAGGAACTATTTCCAACCACACTGTCTGCCCCCAGGAGCCCCACCAGAGGGAACACTGGCCAGGTTGGTGATGGTGGACTGTGCCCACACGGGTGTGGAGACGTGAACGGGGAGCCTGGGCCTCGGGGCTGCCCAGCAGTGCCCTGCCCCGGCCACCCTGTCCACTCCCCCCTGTCGCCCCCTTTGCACCGGCTGCCAGCAGTGCTGGTCCGGGAAGGAACCGTTGGAATCTCCCTTTCTTCCCATTCCTGGTGGCTTCTTTCCCTGTGCCATCGGCTCGGGCCCAGATTAGCTCTGGGTCTCAGGTGTCCTGGTCCTCAGAGCCCCCAGGATGCTGGTGGCCAGGAAGTGCCCTGCCCCATCCTCTTGGCTCTCCACTCACCTAGGAGGGCGATGGCACGAGGCCTCAGTCTCCTGACTTGTCCCGGGAAGCCCTGTCTGTGAGGCTCTGGGGTGTGGTTGGTGCAGTGCCTGCATGGTGGTAGGCACTCAGTGAATAGTGACTGTGGTTCCATTGTTACCCCCACCCCGAGGGGGACCCAAGCTCATGGGGGGGGGGTCCTACAGATTCCAAGGGCCGTCATCTGGGTGACCTGCTGAGGAAGAAACCCTCAGCAGCTTCTCCCACGTTTGCCTTCAAGATGGCAGCCCGAGGTCCAGGAACTCCTCAACCAGCTCGAGAGGGAGTTGACCAGTCAGCCTCCCCTTCCAAAGGCCAAGGTCACGGAGCCCAAGGCTTTCAACCTGACTGTCCCCAGGCCCCGTGCCATTCCAGTGCCTGAGCCTGTCCCTGTCATGGCCAAGCCAAGACCAGTAAGTGCCAACATTTGAAGTGGGTTGTCCAGGCCGGGGGAGCGGACCCTGTGGGCCAGTGGGGGGCTGGGCTCTTCCCTGGGCCAGACGGGGAGCATTCAGTGACCCCACCCAGAGAGGCGAGCCCAGCCAGCCCAGAGCCTGCCTGTGGGGTCCTGCAGTCCACGTTCTGAGGTCAGAGCAGTAGGGCATGGGGTGGAACTGTTGGGCCATGGGGCTCAGACCCGTCTGGCCTTGAAACTTGGAGCCCCCTGTTAACCCTGTTGTCATGTACCAATCCCTCCTATTGACCCGGCCAATCACAGAGCGCTCTTAGGGAGGAGGGGAAATGCTTCCCTTTAGGGGACTTTGTCAGTTTAACGAGGCCAGGGCTCCTTTTCTTGAGGTCACGGGCTGGTGGTAACATCTATCTGTGTGAACCCAAGTCACATGGCCTGTCCCCACCATACAGCCTCTTTCTAGAGCCCCTCTTTCTCCTTCTCCTGGCCTGCGGACTCCTCCTGTCAGTCAGGTTGCTTTGTATTGCAAGTAACAGAAAAAAGTGGCTCAGTTTTGCTTAGATAATAGAGAACAGGGCCCTGGCCGGTTGGCTCAATGGTAAAGCATCGGCCTGGCGTGTAGGGGTCTCGGGTTCGATTCCCGGCCAGGGCACACAGAAGAAGCGCCCATCTGCTTCTCCACCCCTCCCCCTCTCCTTCCTCTCTGTCTCTCTCTTCCCCTCCCGCAGCCGAGGCTCCATTGAAGCAAAAAGATGGCCTGGGCGCTGGGGATGGCTCCTTGGCCTCTGCCCCAGGCGCTAGAGTGGCTCTGGTTGCGACAGAGTGACGCCCCGGATGGGCAGAGCATCGCCTCCTGGTGGGCGTGCCGGGTGGATCCCGGTCGGGCGCATGCGGGAGTCTGTCTGACTGCCTCCCCGTTTCCAGCTTCAGGAAAAAAAAAAAAATAGAGAACAGGCTGACTTTCATGGCTGTAGCAGGGTAGGCTTCAGGCATAGTTTGATCAGGGTTCCAGCTCTATTTCTCTTGACTCTCTCCACTCTAGTCCCCTCTGTGGTTCCACTTTCTCTTTGGGCTAACTTTTCTCATAGCCAGACACCAGGCCTCGTACTCATATTCTACACTGTCCAGGGTGTGAGGAGACATCTAAGACCAAGAATTCTATAAAATCATGTTAGGCGAGAGCCTGACCAGGAGCTGGCACAGAGTATAGAGTGTTGGCCTGGGACACTGAGGACCCAGGTTTGAAACCCCAAGGTCATTGGCTTGAGCACAGGCTCACTAGCTTGAGCGCAGGGTCACCGGCTTCAGTGTGGGATCATAGACATGACTCCATGCTTGCTGGCTTAAGCCCAAAGATCGCCGGCTTGAAGCCCAAGGTCACTGGCTTGAAGCCCAAGGTCGCTGGCTTGAGCAAGGGGTCAATGGTTAAGCAGGAGTCCCCTGGTCAAGACACGTATGAGAAAGCAATCAATGAACAAGTGAGGTGCTGTAACAAAGAATTGATGCTTCTCGCCCTGGCCGGTTGGCTCAGCGGTAGAGCGTCGGCCTAGCGTGCTGAGGACTCGGGTTCGATTCCCGGCCAGGGCACACAGAAGAAGCGCCCATTTGCTTCTCCACCCCTCCCCCTCTCCTTCCTCTCTGTCTCTCTCTTCCCCTCCCGCAGCCAAGGCTCCATTGGAGCAAAGATGGCCCGGGCGCTGGGGATGGCTCTGTGGCCGCTGCCTCAGGCGCTAGAGTGGCTCTGGTCGCAACATAGCGACGCCCAGGATGGGCAGAGCATCGCCCCCTGGTGGGCAGAGCGTCGCCCCATGGTGGGCGTGCCGGGTGGATCCCGGTCGGGCGCATGCGGGAGTCTGTCTGACTGTCTCTCCCTGTTTCCAGCTTCAGAAAAATGGAAAAAAAAAAAAAAAAAAAAGAATCGATGCTTCTCATCTCTTTTTCTTCCTGTCTGTCTGTCCCCCTCTCTCTCTCAAAAAAGATAAAAAAAAAAACCCCACATGATTAGATCAGCTTAGGTTGCAAGCCTACTCTTGCACTGATCATCATACCTAGGGCACAATGTTCTAACTGCTCATGGGCCCTACGTTGAGCATCTAATGGTGAACTCCGCTTCCCAGAACCAATCTGGTTCCCCAACAGAACTAATGACTGTTGGGAGAGTAATGGGATGGTGCTGGGAGGCCCCAGGGTCCCCGTCTTCTCCTGCCACGCTCAGGTCTCATTACAGCCTGTCTCGTCAGGGAGGCTTTTGCGAAGCCCTTTACCTAGATCAGCCTCCTCACTTACTTTCCCTCTCATTAACCCCAGCTCCTGTTATGTATGTACGTATATATGTATTCATATTTTTCTGAAGTGAGAAGAGGGAAGGCAGAGAGACAGACTCCCGCATGCACCCGACCGGGATCCCCCCGGCATGTCCGTCAGGGGGCGATGCTCTGCCCATCTGGGGCGTTGCTCTATTGCAGCCGGAACCACTCTAGCGCCTGAGGCAGAGGCCAGGGAGCCATCCTCAGCGTCCGGGCCAACTTTGCTCCAATGGAGCCTTGGCTGCAGGAGGGAAAGAGAGAGACAGAGAGAAAGGAGAGGGGGATGCGTAGAGAAGCAGATGGGTGCTTCTCCTGTGTGCCTGCGCCAGGAATCGAATCTGGGACTTCTACACGCTGGGCCAATGCTCTACCACTGAGCCAACCGGCCAGGGCCCCAGCTCCTTTTTATTTTTGTAGCATCAATTAGATTTTATAGTTATTTGATATTTTCTGAGTCTTATTATTATTATCTGTCTTCTTTATCAGACCTTGTCCATCTTATTTGTCCCAATGCCTGGTATAGTCTTGGCTCAGCTCAGACCTTCATTAAATACCTGTCAGATGGGTGGATGGATGGATGAGTGGATGAATAAATGGATAATGGATGGGTGGATGGTGGCTAGGTGGGAAGATGGATGATGGGTGAATGGGTAGGTGGGTGGATAGATGGAGGGGTTAGAGTGGAGGCAGAAGGGGAAGGAGGGAATGGGAAAGGAGGTACAACAGGGACAGATAGGACACACACCTCAGTAGGCTGACAGGGCCCGTCAGGCTGCAGCAGCAGAAGAGGGTGGTGAGAGGTGGTTTCTGGAGACGTCTTGAAGCAACGGAGTCAGCAGGCTGGGGGAGGGGAGGTTCTTGGGAAGGCAGAGGTTTCAGATTTGGATGTGATGGCTTTCTCATGCCTGTTAGATGCGCAGGGGAGGGTGCACAGTTAGGAGTCTGATGTTCAAGGGTCTTCTCCAGGCTGGCTCTGCCTTGCCCGCCACGGACACTGCTCTCTCCAGGTCGCTGAGGGTCCCTGTGGCTCAGGGGTGGGGAACCTATGGCTCGTGAGCCAGATGTGACTCTTTTTTTTTTTTTGTATTTTTCTGAAGCTGGAAACGGGGAGGCAGTCAGACAGACTCCTGCATGCGCCTGACCGGGATCCACCCGGCACACCCACCAGGGGGCGATGCTCTGCCCATCTGGGGCGTCGCTCTATCACGACCAGAGCCACTCTAGCGCCTGGGGCAGAGGCCAAGGAGCCATCCCCAGCACCCAGGCCATCTTTTGCTCCAATGGAGCCTCGGCTGTGGGAGGGGAAGAGAGAGACAGAGAGGAAAGAGGGGGGAGAGGGGTGGAAAGCAGATGGGCGCCTCTCCTGTGTGCCCTGGCCAGGAATCGAACCCGGGACTTCTGCACGCCAGGTCGATGCTCTACCACTGAGCCAACCGGCCAGGGCCTAGATGTGACTCTTTTGATGGCTGCATCTTGCTCGCAGACAAATCTTTAATAAAAAAACATAAGTAATAACATTAAAAATATAAAACATTCTCATGTATTACAATCCATTCATTTCCTACCGCTCATGTTCATAGTTGCAGGTGGCTGGAGCCAATCACAGCTGTCCTCCGGGACAACACCAAATTTTTATTGGATAATGCTTAACGTACACGGGTCGTTGTATGGCTCTCACGGAATTACATTTTAAAATACGTGGCGTTCATGGTGCTCCCAGCCAAAAAGTTTCCCGACTCCTGCTGTGGCTGGTCTCAGGCTGCCCTGCTTTCTGCCCTGTGATGCTGTGTCCTGTCCCTTTCACGGACACCTCACTATCCCAGGGCCCACGACACTCTCCCAGCCTCACCTGCTGCCCCAGCCACTCTGCGTCCACCCCTGCCCAGTCAGTAGCCCTCTGCCTGTCCCTCTCGTGTCCTGGCCACCTTCCTTCCTGATGCTGGCCTGATGGACGTCCTTCCCTCCCCCACATGGCCGCCAACACCCCACAAGTCCCAGTTGCAACTGCAAAACTTCCCTTCCAGCTCTGCCTCCCCTGTCTTGGGGACCACGGCCCACCCGTCACCCACATGCCACCCGCCAGCCCCACACATCTGCACACCCTCCAACTGCAGCCACTGACATGGGCTCTTCCACCACCCACCAGGTGCCCAGGAGCACCTACCAGTCACCCAAGGAACCACAGGTGCTAGAAACAACCAAGAGATGCCATCACCGGAAGGTGGAGGTGAGTAGCCGCACAGCAGCCCAGCCTTTCTAGAGAAGGCAGGGAGAAGGAGGGAGCGGTGGTGCGAGCCGGTCGGCCCCTTCCTCCCCAGCAGCCCGAGGACGGGGCGGCGACCTGTGGGCCTGAGCCACGTGCCCAGCAGCCCGGGGACGGGGCGGCCACCTGTGGGCCTGAGCCACGTGCCCAGCAGCCCGGGGACGGGGCGGCGACCTGGGGGACGGGGCAGCGACCTGTGGGCCTGAGCCACGTGCCCAGCAGCCCGGGGACGGGGCGGCCACCTGTGGGCCTGAGCCACGTGCCCAGCAGCCCGGGGACGGGGCGGCCACCTGTGGGCCTGAGCCACGTGCCCAGCAGCCCGGGGACGGGGCGGCGACTGTGGGCCTGAGCCACGTGCCCAGCAGCCCGGGGACGGGGTGGCGACCTGGGGGACGGGGCGGTGACCTGTGGGCCTGAACCACGTGCCCAGCAGCCCGGGGACGGGGCGGCGACCTGGGGGACGGGGCAGCGACCTGTGGGCCTGAGCCACGTGCCCAGCAGCCCGGGGACGGGGCGGCGACCTGGGGGACGGGGCGGCGACCTGTGGGCCTGAGCCACGTGCCCAGCAGCCCGGGGACGGGGCAGCGACCTGTGGGCCTGAGCCACGTGCCCAGCAGCCCGGGGACGGGGCGGCGACCTGGGGGCCTGAGCCACGTGCCCGGCAGCCCGGGGACGGGGCGGCGACCTGGGGGACGGGGCGGCGACCTGTGGGCCTGAGCCACGTGCCCAGCAGCCCGGGGACGGGGCGGCGACCTGTGGGCCTGAGCCACGTGCCCAGCAGCCCGGGGACGGGGCGGCCACCTGTGGGCCTGAGCCACGTGCCCAGCAGCCCGGGGACGGGGCGGCCACCTGTGGGCCTGAGCCACGTGCCCAGCAGCCCGGGGACGGGGCGGCAACTGTGGGCCTGAGCCACGTGCCCAGCAGCCCGGGGACGGGGCAGCGACCTGGGGGACGGGGCGGCCACCTGTGGGCCTGAGCCACGTGCCCAGCAGCCCGGGGACGGGGCGGCCACCTGTGGGCCTGAGCCACGTGCCCAGCAGCCCGGGGACGGGGCGGCCACCTGTGGGCCTGAGCCACGTGCCCAGCAGCCCGGGGACGGGGCGGCGACCTGTGGGCCTGAGCCACGTGCTGCCCCTGCAGGACCTGCTGCCGAAGACGAGCCCGACAAGCCCGGAGGAGATGCAGCGTGCAGGGCCCAAGGCCCGCAGGGAGCTCCCCTCGCAGGTGACACCCTGCCCTCCGTGCCGGCCGGTCTGCGTGGAGGCATTCTCTAAGTCTAAAACATCGAGATACGGCAACACAACGAGCCACTGTAGCCTTCCCGTCTCAGACCCAGGGCCAGGGTCCCAGTGCCACCAGGCCAGGCATAGTGCCGTCCTGCGGGCTGTGTCGACACGGGTCCGAACCTTGGGGAAACCTCTGGTCCGTCTCTCTGGGTGTTTCCAGGTTTCCATACTCAGCATCTACTAGTTCTTTTTTTTTTTTTTTTTGTATTTTTCTGGAGTGAGAACCTGGAGGCAGAGAGACAGACTCCCGCATGTGCCCGACCGGGATCCACCCAGCATGCCCACCAGGGGGCGATGCTCTGCCCATCTGGGGCATTGCTCCATTGTAACCAGAGCCATTCTAGTGCCTGAGGCAGAGGCCATGAAGCCATCCTCAGCGCCTGGGCCAACTTTGTTCCAATGGAGCCTTGGCTGCAGGAGGGGAAGAAAGAGATAGAGAGGAAGGAGAGGGGGAAGGGTGGAGAAGCAGATGGATACTTCTCCCATGTGCCCCGGCCAGGAATTAAACCCAGGACATCCACACACCAGGCCGACGCTCTACCACTGAGCCAACCGGCCAGGGCCCAGCATTTACTAGTTATATAAGAAAATAGCCCAAGGTGTGTTTGAAAAAATGATGGGAGCCAGATGAGAAAGGCTAGTTGCCCGTGGGTGCCAGCCCTGCCAATGCCTCCCACTCTGCCCCCCACCCCTAGCAGTTGGGGCAGGTGGGGGCGTGGCCACCCAGCATAGCAGCATGCTCCAGGGGGTATAATGGCTGAGTTCCATGTTCCAGGGGGTATGATGCCAGCGGCTCCCCCCACCGCGGCTTGCAGACAGACTCAGGGACCAGCCCCGTACAGGTCATGGGGTCAGCCCTGGGGGCAGCTGGGGAGACGGACCCTGAGCCCTCCTGACTGGGAACCGCTGTCCCCGGTTCGGTGGGCTCTGCACCTTCCATGACCCTCCTGGGGCAGCCCGACATCCCACAAGGCTTGGGAGTGCACTGCAGGAAAGAGGTGCTGCCCTGGGGGAACCCCCGTGCAGGGTGGGCCTCCCAGGGTGCGTCTGGAGGCGCCCAGCAGCCTCAGGTGCCAGGCCCTAACTCCTACAGCGCCCCGAGAAGCTGCGACGCTGGTTTGTCCCCCGGACCCACAAGACTCCAAAGCTGACCTTCTACACGGTGAGGGGTGCTCCTGGCCAGGCAAGGGTGGACACGGGGTGTCCCCTTGAGACCCATCTCTCAGCCTGTTCTGCCCGAGGGGCTGGGTGGCCAGAGCCAGAGGCTCCAAGGGTGGCCCCACCCTCACTGCCAGGGGGAGCCCTGGGCAGGGCAGAGGTTCTTGGAGGGCCGGGGTGGGGGTGGGCCTGCTACTCCCAAGGCTCCTCCTCCCCAGCCAGCTCCTCCTCCTCCCACAGCCTAACGAGGTCCCCGTCAAGCTGAACGTGGCCACCATCCTGCGGGAAGGAGCCTTATACCAGCGGCAGGTGGAGAAGGAGCTACAGAGGTGGGGAGGACAGGATGGAGCCTGGTGGGCACGGGACAGGAGGGGCCTGGGGGCTGGGGTCCTGCAGGGACGGGGCCTCTAACAGGCCAGTGTTGAAGTCACAGCTGCACCCTAGTAAAACCATCTTGGCTCAGTGAGGGAGACAAACTTGGGTAGGAGCAGGCTCAGCAGACACTGGCCCACCCCAAACCTCCCTCAGGCTTTCTGTGGCCCCTTCCTGGGACCCTCTCCCCTAGACCACCGGGCTGCAGACCCCTGTTCTTACCCCATGAACTGGGCTGTTGTTGGGGGCTTGGGTGGCTCACCAGAGGGATGAGAGACAGACAGAGGGACAGAGGAATGGTGGGTGGACGGACGAGTAAGGAGACAGACAAGGGGGGTGGGGAGCTGTGGACTAAGGTGGATGCACAGAGTGTGAGAGGTGGGCAGTGGGCGGCGGATGGACGATGGGCACCTACATTACACAGAGTGCTTGTGAGGGCCAGTGTCCAGGGGGGGCCCATGGCCTCCTGCCGGCCAGTGCAGGCCTCATCCCAGGAGGAACTTAAGCCCGCCTCTCTCCTCCTTTCCCAGGGTGGACAAGCTTGTGGATGGGGCTGGGGACTTCTCCAACTTCCTTCAGTGGCAAAAGAAGATGCAAGCAAAGGACCGGGAGGAGCAGCTGGCCGCTGGCCTGTGCCGGCGGCTGCGGGGCAAGCTCAGCCACGAGGAGGCCGCACTAGCCCGGCAGCAGCTGCTGCAGGAGAACCAGCACAAGGCCACCCAGAAGAAGGAGGAGGTGACGTGGGTTCCCAGGGGAGCCGGGGCCCTGGAGGCCGGCCGCTGGCCTGTCTGCCACCCAGGAGCTCTGGGGCTTTGGCCAGCAGTGGGCATGGTCACTCCTGTGGTCATGGACTTGCAGCCGACCCCGGGTCATTTCTTCCTGGGACCCATATAGAGTGGCTGTGGTCTCTGTCCTCACCTCGACAGCTTCTGGGGGCTCTGGAGGCGTTTCTGGTCAGCTGGCCTGAGCGCACTGTCTGTCTCACCCCCGCCACAGAGTCAGTTGGTCTACACGTCCACACCTGAGGGAAGGCCCGAGGTTCTGGCAGGAACTCTAGAAGGCTGACGTGTTTGCTTGTCCTCTCCCGTAGGAGGGTCTGTGGACATCCACATTACCGCTTTAGAAGGTCCAGACATATCAGATTGTCTTCATCTGTATCTGTCTGTCTTCGTTCTCCAAGGACAGACAGCCTTCATGGGGCTCCCAACCTGTGTTTCCCCCACAGGCGGTCTTTTCTTAGACACGTGCCACTGAGGGCTGAGGTCAGGGGACAGGCTTGACGTTCACTCAAATTACTTCTTTGATACTCATTTGTGTCTGTTTGTACTTAATGTTAGGGTTTGCTATCCCTTTTGTTTTAGTTGACTCTGTGTGTGTGTGTGTGTGTGTGTGTGTGTGTATTTTTCTGAAGTTGGAAACGGGGAGGCAGTCAGACAGACTCCCGCATGTACCCGACCGGGATCCGCCCAGCATGCCCACCAGGGGGCGATCTGGGGCATCACTCTGTTGTAACCAGAGCCACTCTAGCGCCTGAGGCAGAGGCCATGGAGCCATCCTCAGCGCCCAGGCCAGCTTTGCTCCAATGGAGTCTTGGCTGTGGGAGGGGAAGAGAGAGACAGAGAGAAAGGAGAGGGGGAAGGGTGGAGAAGCAGATGGGCGCTTCTCCTGTGTGCCTGACCGGGAATCGAACCTGGGACTACCACTGAGCCAACAGGCCAGGGCCAACTCTCACTTCTTGTAAGTCTATACATTATACCTACCTACCTACATCCTTATTTTCATTAATTTCTGGACTATGTGTTCTGTTTTTTTTTTCTTCTAAGCAAACACACACACTTGTAAATACACACTTCTGATTTCCCCTTTTCCCTGTGTGAAGTGTCACTCCTTGCTTTATCTGCGATGAACGACATTGTGCGAGCTTTTCATATTGTGGAGGTGGATATTCAAGGTGAACTTCTAGAGCAGGGATTGCTGAGTCAGACTGAGCAGGCGGGTTGTCCTGTTCTTGTCCGTGTTGTTCGGGGCACATGGTTTCAGTGAAGAGACCTGTCACCTTCCTCTGGTCTGGCAGTATCTTTACCCCCCAAGCACTGTGAGGGCCAGCCCCCCGCGACCCGCCACAGTGTGCTGCGCTGAATTCAGGAATTTCTGCCATTCTCATAGGTGACAAATAGTGTGGATATGGGCATCTTTTCAGATAGTTGAGAACCATTTCTTATTTTTTACTGTACGCTATCTGCTTTTGTCCGTTTTCTTACCCCCCCCCCCACTTCATTGGGATATGATTGACAAGTGAAATTCATATATATTTAAGGTGTATAACCTGATATTTTGATATGCACCCACATCACGAAATGACCACCATCAAGCTTCTTGACACCTACCTCCATCGCGTCACCTAGTTACCCTTTGTGTGAGTGATGAGAACCCTTGAGGTCTGCCGTCCTAGCAAATGCCAAGTGTGCAATACAGTATCATTAACAATAGTCACTGTGCTGTGCGTTAGGTCCCTAAAACTTATTCACTTTCCTTTTAATTTTTATTTATTGATTTTAGCAAGGGAGGAGGGGAGAGAGAGACAGGAATATCAGCCTGTTCCTGTATGCGCCCTGACTGGGGATTGAACCGGCAACCTCTGTGCTTTGGGACAATGCTCTCATCTAACCCCCCAAGCTATCCAGTCAGTGTTTTCTTCTAGGGAGTTTCATGGTTTCAGGTCTCCATACTGTTCCCGGACCACCACCAGGGACAGCTCAGGAGGTCAGCTCAGCTCCCTACTCCAAGCATCTTTTTATGTTTGCAGGAAGTTCCCCTGAGATAAGACTGGGGAGGGGGGAATGTTTTGTTTGCCCACATTTCTACACCTGGTATCGACACACAAGCATTTCTCCAACTTGTTACAATGTTTTTCAAAAGTACTTCTTTAAATAAACTTTTTTATTTTGGACCAGTCTTAAAGAGTTACAGAAAAGTCTCAAAGCCTACCAGGTACAGAGAGTTCCCATACCCTCCCCCGCAAGCTTCCTGGGCTGGTAACACATGCGGTCACCATCTATAGGGATCAGAGGACTTACACCCGGACTGTGAGGCTGTGAAGACCCAAAGCCGGAGATCCAGGTGTGGGCTGGGCTGTGTGCTCCGCCCAGCCTCCAGGGAAGCAGGGTTCTTTCTCGCCTCTTCCAGCTGCGGGTGACCTCAGGAATTCCTTGTTTTGGGGCCACACACCCCTCCCCAGTCTCTGCCTACATCCTCAGGTGGCCGTCTTCTCTGTGTCTCTCTATGTCCTCTCCTCTTCTTACGTGGAGACTTGTCATTGGATTTAAGGCCCACCCTAAATCCAGGATGATATCATCTCCAGATCCTTCACTAATTACTTCCTATATTCTTTTATTTTTTTAATTATTTTTTATTTATTCATTTTAGAGACGAGAGAAAGAGAGAGAGAGAAGGGAGGAGTAGCAGGAAACATCAACTCCCATATGTGCCTTGACCTGGCAAACCTAAGGTTTTGGTTTTTTTTTTGAACCTGCGACCTCAGCATTCCAGGTCGTCGCTTGATCCACTGCGCCACCACAGGTCAGGCCTACTTCCTGTGTTCTTAACTCGTGGAAAATACGATCACATCCTGAGGTTCCAGCTGGACATGAATTTGAGGGGGCGGGACACAAACCTGCTAACCATGGCATATTTGTCACAGCTAAGAAACCAGCATTGGTCCGTGACCCTATTCACATTCCATCATTTTTCCCACTCATGCCCTTTCCTGCCCACGATGCCATCCGGACACATTCCATCGAGACGTCCTGTCACAGACTCCTTCTGGCTGGGACACTTTCCCAGACTTTCTTTGTCCCTTATCCATGTTCCCTGTTCTTTTTTTTTTTTTTTTTTTTTTTTTTTTTTTTTTTTTTTTTTTTTTTTTTTTACAGAGACAGAGAGTGAGTCAGAGAGAGAGAGACAGACAAGGACAGACAGACAGGAATGGAGAGAGATGAGAAGCATCAACCATTAGTTTTTCATTGCGCATTGCAACACCTTAGTTGTTCATTGATTGCTTTCTCATATGTGCCTTGACCACAGGCCTTCAGCAGACCAAGTAACCCCTTGCTGGAGCCAGCGACATTGGGTTCAAGCTGGTGGGCTTTTGCTCAAACCAGATGAGCCAGCGCTCAAGCTGGCGACCTTGGGGTCTCGAACCTGGGTCCTCTGCATCCCAGTCCGACGCTCTATCCACTGCGCCACCGCCTGGTCAGGCATGTTCCTTGTTCTTAATGACCTTGTCAGTTTTGAGAAGAGCCGGTCAGGTATCCCACAGAATGTCCCCTCGGCTGTGGTGTCTCTCACATTCTTCTCGTGAGTAGACTGGAGTGTGGGAGGAAGACCCACAGAGGGAAAGTGCTCATCACATCCTTTCAAGGACGCCTGCTGGCCGCATAGACTTACCACTGTTGGCGTTGACCTTGATCACCTGGCTGGGGTTGTGTCTGCCAAATTTGTCTGCTGTAATGACCCCCACCCCCCTTTCTGTATTGTACTCTTTAGAGGGGGTCTCTAAGCAGAGCCCACACTCAAGGAGGTGGGCTGTCACCAGGAACTCTTCCACACGGAGACTTTCTCTCCTCTCCACGCACTCATTCATTTGAACAGTCACTTGCTTACATCAGTGTAGACTCATGCACAGGCACACGTGCTTTACAGTGTGCGCTGAAATCTGGTGCCACATTATTGATGCGACTGCCAACATTGGCCAGTGGGAGCCCTTCCGGGCTAGCTCTCGTGTCCCCTTGGCGTGCCCTCTGCCCTGCTGTTCCGTGAGCGCTTCTTGACTTCACGTGTTATAAAATACTCCTGGCTTGTGTCTTCCCCTGCCCCAGCCCCAGAAGAGCCACTTCTCTGAGCCCCGGTTGCCTTTTCTTAGAACCTGGAGTAAAACTGCACAGGGTTGACAATGAGGGTTGAGAGCCGTTTTTGATGCTCCCGCCATTTTGTTTCACAAAGGATGAGCCTGTGCCCTGAACCTGGCATTTGTGCTGCCCTAGGGAGGCTGCTGTTCCACTTCCTGCAGTCAACGATGAGCTCCCAGTAGTAGAAACTTCAGCCCTGGCCGGTTGGCTCAGCGGTAGAGCGTCGGCCTGGCGTGCGGGGGACCCAGGTTCAATTCCCGGCCAGGGCACACAGGAGAAGCGCCCATCTGCTTCTCCACCCCCCCTTCCTCTCTCTCTCTTCCCCTCCCGCAGCCAAGGCTCCATTGGAGCAAAGATGGCCCGGGCACTGGGGATGGCTCCTTGGCCTCTGCCCCAGGCGCTAGAGTGGCTCTGGTCGAGGCAGAGCGACACCCCGGAGGGGCAGAGCATCGCCCCCTGGTGGGCGTGCCGGGTGGATCCAGGTCGGGCGCATGCGGGAGTCTGTCTGACTGTCTCTCCCCGTTTCCAGCTTCAGAAAAATACAAAAAAGAAAAAAAAAAAGAAACTTCCAGGGGCTGGGAGTTGAGCAGGTCCCTGTTGGTGTGGGCCAGTGACAGGGGCATAAATCCCACCCTGTCCTTTGCAGTCTCTTCAGGACTGAAATATGATTCTCCATTGTTCACATAGTGCCAAAGTGGAAGTGGCCGAGCGTCCATCAGTGGTAGAATGGACCAAGAGTTGTGCCTAGGTTCCCAAAGACAACCATGAAAAGAAGTCACCAGGCTTCTTGTCACACTCCAGGTGATAGATAACGAGGATGAGGCTAGGAAATGCCTCACCCTGAGCAGAAGAGGTGGACACAGTAGGCATACAGACCACCCAGTGAGGTGCAGTCAGAGCAGCAAAACCATATGATTGTCTAGAGCTGTGCTGTACTTCTGAGGCCACATCGAGAAAGACAAGTGTGGGATGACCATCAGGACAGGCCTGGGGGCGACCTGATTGGGAGCCTGGCATGTCCTGTGCACAGACCTGGGTAGTATTTGAACACCCAGCTCCATGCGGCTTAAAAGCAAAGAGTACCCTCACCCACGGGTGCCCAGGAGTGGGCAGCTGCCGGGCAAACCCAGTGGATCTGCTTGGTCTCCCCAGAACTCTCTTGACTGCACCCCTTAGTTTCATCAGCAGGTCTGGGGAGATGGCTGCATGGTTCTGGGCTTGCGCCCCCAGGACCACAGTCGAGGCAGCGAGGACATGACGTGCGACTCCCCCTGTACCCACCAGAGGCTCGTGAGCTGAGATCTGGAGTCCAGGGTGATTCGGGATCAGCGGCTGGATCTGCCCTCTAGACCTCGTGCTGCTCCTGGGGCGCGGGAGGGCCTGGGGGACACAGGTCTGCTCCGGGGGGGTCCCGCTCTGATGGTGGCGGGTGGCTGTCCCAGCAGATGGCTGAGCTGATGCAGCAATGCGCCCAGAGGCGTCTCCAGCAGGAAAGGTCCATGAAGGAGCTGGTGGAGCGGGTGATGGAGGGACAGAAGAACATCAGGGCGGCACGGATGAAACTCCTGAGGGGCCGGCGGCAGACGGGTACGGCAGGGGCCGGGCGCATCAGGTCAGGGAGGGCCAAGGTGCCCCGGGGGAGGGGGGGACGGCTCCCTGAGCTGAGAGGCTCTCCAATACCTCAGCAGCTCTCTTGGCCCCAAGTTCAGGAGGTGGCCGAGGAGAACCGAGCCCTGTTGCAGCAAAGCGCGGAGGAGGCCAGGGAGGAGCAGAGGCGGCGCCGTGAGCTCATCTCCCAGCTGCGGGCCCTGGAGACACAGCCCACGCACCAGGGCAAGCTCGTGGACCTGACCCAGGTTAGCGCACCTCCTCCAGGGCAGCCTCCTCGTGTCTCCCTGGGCCTGGCCTTGCCACACGAGGGCATGCCCGGGCCGCCCATCTCGACCCAAGCCAGGCTCCGGCTGTGGGCCCCACGCACCACCATGCTGGAGGCCTGGGACTGGCCCGAGAGTTCACAGTCCTGTCAGGAGAGAACTTGGTAAACCCTGGGGGCGGGAATCCAGGGCTCTCGTGGGTGGACAGTGTCGGGAGGTGTTTCCCAGTATTGCATCTGGAAGTCCGGGGCTCCCCAGGTGGGAAGGGCAGGGCAGGGAGAGCGCGGCAGACGAAGGCCAGAGGCTGGGTGAGCGGGAGCTGAACCCGGGCATCGCAGCCCAGAGGCCTGCCTGAGAAGCACCATGGCAGGCCAGGCTGGCTCAGGAAGGTGGGGGGGTTAGGCCTGGCCCCAGGGGCTTCGGTAGTCTTGTGTGCTCTCTGCCCAGGCCCTGGGCCTTGACTAGGTGACAGTGGTGAACTCCACTTGGGCTAAAATGTCCAGTCACCCTAGGGAGTCTCAGGTGATAGAGGGGCCCAGGATGGGGAAGCCAGATGGCAAGAATGTCACAGACACCCCTGGGCAGAGGGAAGGCAGTATCCTGGGTGCGGGGCCAGGCCCCTGGAAAGCAGGAGGGGCACCTCTGCAGGAGGGGCAGAGGACAGCCAGGCCCAGGACATGGCCAGGCTGGCCGGGCAGGCAGGGCAGGCTGGCCACAGCTCTGACTCTCAGCCTGGGGCCTCCCTTGCCCAACCCCCCAGACCCCCGGACATGGCCTAGAAGGGGAGATGTCCATCGTGGAGCTGCGTGAACGGCTGGCCTTGCTCAAAGAGGCTCAGCAGCGTGAAGAGGAGGAGAAACGAGACCAGATCATCCAGGGCAAGCGTACCAAGAGCCAGGAGCTGCAGACAGCGCTGGAGCAGATCTCGCTGTGCCGCGCGGCCACGGGGAGGTCTGCGGCCTTGAGGTTGGTGCCCTCTGCACCCTCAGGGAGTTCCTGCAACAACAAACCACCCCTTTGCCCACACAGTGCCCCCAGCCCTGCTGTTTTATCAGACAATCCTCGGGCATACAGAGAAGGTGAGAAAATCACAGTGATGGCTTGATGCCCATGACCTAGATCCACTCATTTTGCATCTGGGTCATGGGTACGACTTTTGCCATGTGCTCCGCTAGCTAGCTGCTCTTTATCTCTCTTTGCAGCACCATCTGGAAATAGTTGCAGGCATTTGACACTTTGTTCCTAAGCACCTCGTGTGCATCTTCTGAAAACAGACAAGTGTTCTACATAAGCAAGTGTTCACATAACCAGAGTTTCACAGAACTCCCCGACAGCCTCTGAATATCCTGTAGGTACATTTCTCAGGGGTCCTAAGGCTGTTATATCTTTTTTTTCTTTTGAAACCAGGACCTAGTTGAGACTCCAGCATTGAATTTGTCAAGCATCTCGGCTTCCCTTTCGTGGAGAGCATGCACACACACACACACACACACACACACACACACCTCTTTTTGTCTGTCTGTGGAACACGGTGGTGACTTTTCCAGTCCCATGTGGCTGCCCTTGACAATTTGGTCAGGCAGAGGCTGGTGTCAGCCCTGGTGCTAGGTTGGCCTCTGGGACCTGGCCCGATCCCATAGCGAGGAAAGGCTTTCTCAAGGGAGGTGGCACCCAGCACTGTCAGAGTGTAGCCTAGTTCAGGGTCTGGCACACAGGGCTCCAGAGAGTGTCTGAGCACAACTGGGCTTGGGTGGACGGAAGGAAGGACAGTCCCAAATTCCAGCACTATGGGTCCTGAGTATCTGCTGCTCTGATTTTGATTCAGAGGAGGCATGTGACTGCTGCGGGGGCGGTGGAGGGGCTTCCCTAGGAGAGCTGGCTGTCTACTCAGCGGGTCCCCAACCAGGTGGAACACACCTGAGAGACCTCCCCACCTCCCAGCCTCCTGACAGATCCCAAATGCAGTCTGGTTGGTGTTGATCCTCTAAAACCCACTAACAAAGCTCTGGAGCCTCCCTGTGTGAAGCCAGACCCCATGGCACTAATTCACTAGGGGCGTTTTAATGGGTGGGGGGCTGGATTCAGCCAGGCAGCATGGTGGCGGAGGAAGCAGCGTCCACAAATGTCCTTGGGTCTGTGATGTGTGCTTGAACACAAGGTGGCAGGGAACCGCCTATAGTACAGTACAATGGATCTCATTTTGGAAGGAAAAATGGCCTAGTATTGGGAGAGGTTTGCAAAGATAGCACAATTATCAGCAGCTGTTTCGTCAAGGCAACGGAGGGCAAGGGTGGGTGGGGGTGGGGTGCAAGGTAAGGGGGGCTTTCACTTGTTTACCCCAAATACACATACTTAATACATATGGAATGCTTCTTTTTTAATGTTAAGTACAAAAAGATAGAGGAGACGGGGTGTCCCACGGGAGCGTCCTTACAGGCCCCCCCCCCCCCGCAGCCCCCTCCACCTATATCACCTGTGGTTAGGACCCTCGTCTAAGCCCGCCCTGTCGCCTGGCCCAGGTGGGAGGAGAAGAAAGCGGCGGCCCCGGGGGCGCCCTGCCAGGACGAGCGCGTGCAAGAGCTGCAGCGCAGGATCCAGGAGAAGGCGGCGGAGCGCCGCAGGCAGGCAGCCCTGCTGCACGTGCCGGCGCGGCGGGCCACGCGCCGGAGGCCGCGGGTGAGCCCGGGACTCGGCAGGGGAGAGTGGGAGCCGGGCTGGGCCGGGACCTGGGCCGGGGCAGGTGGAACTTGGTGTCGGAGGGGTGCTGCCCTCGCCCGCTCCGACCCTGCCTGCCCATCGGCCGCAGGCACAGCTGGAAGCGCAGCACTGGCTGGAGCTGGAGCAGAGTCGCGAGCGCAGGCTGCAGGCGCTGCAGCGGGGAGGCTCGGCTGGCGGCGGGCCCGCGCGCCGCCTGGAGGCCTCCTGAGCCCGGTGGCCACGTGCCTGGACCCCGAGACCCCCCGCCACAATAAAGCGTGCGGCCCACCATGTGCGCCTCCTTTTTGCTCGCCCCCTCTCCCCATCCCTCCGCCCCGGCCCCAGTCTCCACCTGCCCAGAGCAGCCTTGTATGCAGGAGGACGCTGGATGGAAGCGACCTGCCAAAAACGTATTGTTTATTTGGCATTCAAATTGACCCGGCCCTCGTCTTTTATGTGCTAAATATGGCCACCGAGCCCTTCCCTACCCAGAGCATTCTGGGCACCCCATCTTCCAGAGCCCCCCCCCCTCTGCAAGTATACACCTGGAACCCCTATCCGGAGTAGAATGGCTTCACCTGCGGACCCTGAAGACTGGGTGTGTGATTGTGTGTTCGGTGGGAGGTTGAGAGGATTCTTTAGCCACTAGGGACTGGCCCTACTCGTGAGATATCTCATGTAAACCTAGCAGCAGTGGAGCTTGCACTGGGGTAGCAAGTGTCCCCCACACCCATTCTGCTGATAAGCACTGGTGCTCAGAGGTGAAGTGACATGGCCCCATAGCCAGGATCTAAAGCTAAGCCTGGTGACTTAAGAGCACTGCCCAGCCGTCTCCAGTGTCACCAAAAGAACACTTGGTATTACTCTGCCCAGGGACAGATAGGGATGGATTCCTTCTCCTGGGTCCTGGGTCCCAGAGCTAGGACCCAGGAGAAGGTGTGGCCTTGTGGACAGGCTGGCTTTGCTGCCACTCCCAGGAAGGAGAAAATAAGGGCAAGGCCAAGGGGTAGGTGGAGGGGCTGGAAATTGCCAGGTGGGTAGATGTCAGGAGAGAGATTTTCCTGGCACCTTGAGGAGGTTCAGATCAGGAAGACTGGTACCTTGAAGTGACAAGAACTGAGCTCTCTCCCAATATTCTGAATTTTAGAACCCCAGGGCTTTCCCACAACCCAGGTTGTTGGTAGAAAGAGGAATTTCCCACTTCCCTGTCAAATTAAAGCTGGGAGAAGAGTAAATTTTATCTAGAGGATAAACATAATTGCTTTATATCCCGTGTTCTGTTTCAAACCCATTTCATTTGATATCAAGAGAATACATTGATGATGACCTGTCCAGAAAGTCCCTCAGAAGCGATCCAAAAGTAGGGTGGACTTCAGGACATGCCTGACCCTGGAGCTCTGTCTCCAAACTGCCAGCAGCTCCAGCCTCACAACATCCAGAGGAAGAAATGCCTTCTCTTCCTGGTACTCTTCGGAGGGAAGCCTCTCTGTCCTTGAAGCCTTGGGTGAACTCTTATTCCAGCGTCACTCGCCTGAACTGAGCATGCTCTGCTAGCCAGTTCCTACAGTGTGCATGGGCACCCAAATCAAGCCCTGTGACGACGGCAGATGTGAGGGCCCAACAAACTCAGGTGCTATCGACTGTGCTGCTGGTTGGCAGTCCACAAAGTACCTACCCACCATTCTGGATGGGCCAGCTGCTCAGAGCTGTCTTGAGAGCACCTGGGGCTTCTGCTCCCTATAAACGTTGGTGGGAGCAGGCCTTGGGCCATCCCGAGGTTGTGGCCTGAAAGCAGGCCTTGCATGGTGGGTTGATGCAAAATGTCTCTGGGTCTCCATGTTGGTTGCCTGTGACTCATCAAGGGGCGGAGCCTGTTTCCCCCAGTCCCTGACTTGCTTTTGGTCAGCCGGATGCAGCCTAAGGGGCTGGGTGCCAGTTTAGAGCCTGGGCTGCAAGTGGCCTTGGAGCTCCCTTCTGTTCTCCTGGAACCCTGCCTGGTCCCAGTGCGAGCACTCCCTGGGTGACCTGAGGGGATGAGATGCCATGTGAAAGAGAGCCAGCGGTCCTAGCAACAGAGCTCACAGTAGACTCCAGCATGTGAGGCCTTCCAGGACCAAAACCTTCCCCCAGAACTAACTTGTAGATTCACGAGCAACAAATAAATGCCCGTTTGCTGAAAACACTGAGCTCTATGGAGGTCTGTCGCAAAGCAACAGCTAAACCAACTTGAGCCCAGGATCTTCAAGAGCCTAGGATCTCTGCCTCCCCTCTGTGTAGGAGACACCCTCAGAAGAAGGCCAGACGGGGGAAATAAGGTCCCTCTGATGCCGAGAGAGCTCTCTGGACCACCTGGGGTATTGACATTCTGCTTAAGTGTATTTTCTGCACAAGTGCAGCAGGAAGACCTTCCTTGACAATATCTGAAACTCACTTGGGCCGGGGTTCTTCCAGATAGTTAGAAAGCAGGTTCTCAGGCCCTGGCCAGCTAGCTTGGTTAGTTTGAGTGTAGTCCCGAAGCACAGAGGTTGCTAGTTCAATCCCCAGTCAGGGCATATGCAGGAACATATTGATGGTCCTGTCTCTCTCTTTTCTTTCCTCTCTCTTTTTAATTGATTTTAATTTTAAAATCAATTAAAAAACAAACAAAAAAACCCAGGTTCTGGCCCTGGCCGGTTGGCTCAGCGGTAGAGCGTTGGCCTGGCGTGCGGGGGACCCGGGTTCGATTCCCGGCCAGGGCACATAGGAGAAGCGCCCATTTGCTTCTCCACCCCCCCCCTTCCTCTCTGTCTCTCTTTTCCCCTCCCGCAGCCAAGGCTCCATTGGAGCAAAGATGGCCCAGGCGCTGGGGATGGCTCCTTGGCCTCTGCCCCAGGCGCTAGAATGGCTCTGGTCGCGGCAGAGCGATGCCCCGGAGGGGCAGAGTGACACCCCGGAGGGGCAGAGCATCGCCCCCTGGTGGGCAGAGCGTCGTGCCGGGTGGATCCTTGTCGGGCGCATGCGGGAGTCTGTCTGACTGTCTCTCCCCGTTTCCAGCTTCAGAAAATTACAAAAAAAAAAAATTAAAAAAAAAAAACCCCAAAAAAACCCAGGTTCTCAGGCCCCCTCCACAGACGTTTAGGTTCTGGTGTGTGACCAGGAACCTGCACTTAAGCTGTGTCCAGTGAGGTTTGCAGAGGCTTTAAAGGCAGCTTCTGAGCACAAAAGTTCTTTTCATGACTTTATTTTTCAATATCACATCTTTAATGTATAAAAGTTACAAATAGAAAACCCTAGTTTTTCCTTAGGCTGTGAAATTCAAATTATCAATCTTCTTTATAAAGCTGGTCGTTTTTCAGTTATCACTTTGATTAGTTATGTATGGTCTCATTTATAAGCTAAAATCCCCTTTAAACATTTAAACTGTACTTATACATGTAGCATCTATCTATATATATTTTTTAGCATTTTAGTTGTCTGTCTTATGAAGTACTTAAAAATTCCTATAGATGTATTAAATGTCTACATTTCTCTTAAACTTATAAATTCTCTTGAATGCCATTCCAATTATAGCCAGAAACTGGAAAATCTTGTACCTTGAAACTTAAAATCTCTTTCAAAATACCTAACCACATATTTTACACTGAAATCAAATTTACCTTATACTCTACTGTACCAAATTCCCTTATAACTGCATAAAATATCAAACATAGAGATTGCTTGTAAACTCAAGACAAAAACATTAGTGCTGTGGTTTTGATCTGCTTAGTTATTTCTATACAAGACTCCGTCTTCTGGGTTAAAGATCACCTCTTAGAAAACTGCCCATCCCCAGGCATTTTTTTTTCTTTTCTAAAGCTGGAAACAGGGAGAGACAGACAGACTCCCGCATGCGCCCCACCGGGATCCACCCGGCACGCCCACCAGGGGGCGACGCTCTGCCCCTCCGGGGCGTCGCTCTGTTGCGACCAGAGCCACTCTAGCACCTGGGGCAGAGGCCAAGGAGCCATCCCCAGCGCCCAGGCCAACTTTGCTCCAATGGAGCCTTGGCTGCGGGAGGGGCAGAGAGAGACAGAGAGGAAAGCGCGGCGGAAGGGTGGAGAAGCAGATGGGCGCTTCTCCTGTGTGCCCTGGCTGGGAATCGAACCCGGGACTTCTGCACGCTAGGCCGACACTCTACCACTGAGCCAACTGGCCAGGGCCATCCCCAGGCATTTTAAGTGACCGCCTCACTACCTGAGGGTGCCCTAGGGACCAGAGGTGATGGCCATGGCCTGAGATCTGGGTATTAGAACAAAAAGGACTGATCTGCAGCCCCGACCCTGGTGCTGGCATGCAGCTGTGCAAGTGCTGTGCTGAGTCCTCTGCAGTAGGTATATCCTCTTATGACAGGTGAGGGAAAAGTAAGACTTCGCTTAAACAGTGGAGTGACCCAAGGCCTGCACTCTCTTGGCTCTTGGAGGTCCACTAGAGGCTCCAGGGACCCCTGAGACCCCCAGGCTCTTGCTGGACCTCCAGGAGACCTGGGCGAGAGTGCTTCCTCCACAGGTTCAGTCCTTCCTTTCCGGACACCGATTGCCCTGGGGATAATCCAGACTCTTAACCTGGCATCTGGGTCAGGTTCCTAACCTCTAAGATCTGATTCTTGCCTCCCACGCTGCTCCCTACCTCTGTGCTCCTGGTACACGGGGCAGCCTTCAGTTTCCTGGACATGCCAGCCCATCACTCCCCTCCCCCAGCTTCCCTCTTATGAAACTCTCTTGGAGGCCTTTCAGTTCCCAGCTCTAAGGTCACTTCCTCTGGGGAGCCCTCCAGACGTCCTGGTGGTCAGTACCTCCTCTGGGTTCGGGCAGATGGGCCAGGCTGTGTTGTTTTCCTGTCTCCACCACCAGCCTGGAAGAGTAAATGATCACCGGAACAGACGCCAGCCAAGGGCCTGGCACCTCGGGGGTCGCAGGTGCCCCGGAAGTGCTGCAGATCCAGGCCCAGTTTCCCCCGGGGAACATGGCTCACAAAGCCCTAAAGGAGAGAAAACTGAGACCGGGAGACGGTCGGCTTGGGTCGGGTGTTAATAAGGTGACCAATCGTCCTTCTCTAGGGAGGACAGTCCTTTTGTAAGTTGCATCCTCCCTGGAAAAGTGTCCTCCTACACATCCTCCTTTTTGATATTGGAAGACGCATCTGAAAATGTCCGTGTTAGATCCATGCAGTCTGTCCATTGCGTGTGATGTGATGTTTTTGTATCTAAATGAGTACTTTTTTCTTACAATTATTAAAAATTAATAGGCATGTAAGTATAATGACAATATAAAATGTTACAAATGTTTTTATTCATTTATCATATTATAGTGTATTGTTGCAATGAATGTTTCTTTTATTTACGATATTGTTTCCTTCCAGTTATTTTTGTCCTTTCCATTGTAAAAAAAAGTTGGTCACCTTAGTATTTACTCCGTGGAAGGGCTGGCCTGCATGGACTGATGTCCAAGCTGCCTGCTGCCCGCTTGGCCGTTTTGTTCGGTGGATCACAACTACAGAGAAGTCCCGGGGACAAGCGAGGGGAGCCGGCCGCAACTCGCGCGAGGAGAGGGGGAGCTTGAGCTCGCGAGAGTAAGCGAGGCCGGAAAAAGCCCCGTTTCAAAGTGGTAATAGATGGTCGTTTCATCCAATAGAATTGAAAATATACGTCTCTGACCGGTAGAAACCAGGAACAGGGGCGGTGGCAGCCAATGGAAACGTCCGGGGGCGGAGCCGAGGCCTCCAGAGCGGAAGTGGGTCGCTGTTGAGACGGCGGCGTCTCGGTGGAATGCTTCTTCGCAGTAGCTTCCAAAGGTCCTTCTACCTAAGGTGGGTCGTCGGCGGCACCTGCCCGAACCGAACCAGCCCCAAGTAAAACCAGGCTTCGTGGAGGAGGGGGGGAGGGAGCAGCAAGCCAGGGCCGGACAGATACGGGGTTCGGGTACTTGCACGGCCTGCAGCGGCCTCGACGCTGCGGCCCCAGGAGCCGCCTTGGCGCGGCCGACCCCGCTCGGGCCTCCCCCGGGAACGCGGGCCGGCTGGCCTGCGTGTCCGTCCGGCTGCAGGGTCCCCACTGGGAGCGGGGGTGGGGGTGGGGGTGGGGCGGGCAGCGGCCGGCCGCGCTCAGTTAGCCGCTGAGCCGGGGACACCGAAGCTGCGGAGGATAGGGACGCTGCCGAGGTCCTTCGGGGAGTCGGGCCGGGGTCCCCGGGCGCGGCCGCGGGTCGGGGACTGGGGGCCGCTCCGGGGCGGGGCGGGGCGGGGCGGGGGGGAAAGAGCAGAGCCGCGCACGCGTTTTGTTTCTGTTGACGCCGCCCCCTTTGTGTGCTCGCGCCAGTTCCCCACGGGGGCGGGTGGACCCGCGAGTCCGCCGGGACCTGGTGGCAGAGCCTCCTCTGGGCTTGAAGGGGGCGGGGGTCGCAGCTTCGCTTAGGACTCGGCTTCCGGTCGTCCGAACCCGTGACCGCGGCGGCGGTGGAGGCGGCGGCCCGCCCGACAGGTGCCTGAAGGTGAATCAGGGTCCTGAGTTCCGAAACTCAGTGCTGTGCGAACGACATCGTCCACCCTTGGACCCGTCGAGGGAGGAGGAGGAGGAGGAGGAGGAGGGAACTCCGAGCCTCGAACAGCCGGGAGCCCGCGGTGGGCATTCATGCGGGGGGGGTTGGCTTTTTTTTTTTTTTGCCTTATTTTTGCCCGCGGCCCACGCCGTTCACAGCCCTATCTCTCCCTGTCCTTCTGCCTCTGCGCCGAGTCCTCGGAGTCAGACTTCGGGTCTCAGCTCCGCAGCCCTGCGCTCGGCTCATGCTGTCCAAGGTCACACGGCCGGCGGAGCGAATCTAGAAGAACCTTGCTCTCCTGCCTCTTCAGGACCAGGCCTTCCAGGTCACTGACCCGGAATGTTGGGACCTCTGGTAATGAAAAGCAGAGAAGATGAAGGGAACATTTTCTTTTTCTTTTTTCTTAATAGGGGCTTCGGTTGTATCTGAGTTTGAGGGGAAGTTGGAACATTCAAGTAGAAAGCTGTTTTGCTGGCTTTTTGTGTTGCCCACCCCCCTCCTTTGAGAATTGCCTTCTTTAGTATACGAAGTCAGCACACGGGTGAGGTCTTCTGTGTGCCAAGCTTTCCGCTTGGGGCACAGAAGTGAACCTGGCACAGGGGGCTGCTGGGACTAAGCAGTGAGGGTGGAGGGAACGAAGAATTGCCTGGGGTTGAAATACGGATTGTTCCAAGAGGTGGAGCGGGAGGGGTAAGTGGAAACCAGGTCCAAAAAGGTCTTTGCTGTGCTTCCCTGTTAAGGAATTCAGGGTTTATCGTATGGCCAGATGTGAAGTCACTGAACTGAGTTGGAAGCAGGGAAGTAACAGGGATAGATTTGTCGTTCAGAGAAGTCACTGTGCTACAGGAAGGGTGGTGGAGAAAGGTGGATAAGACTAGTGGCCTCAGGACCAGTTAGGGAGGGTAAAGAGTAGGTTGGACCAGGGCAGTTAGGACTGGCTCTTCCTTGAAAAGCTGTTAGCACAGTCCGTGTTCATTGGTTTCTACCGCATTGATTTTAAGGTGCTACTCACTGAGAAGATTCAGGGTGCTTGTCATTGAGAATGTGCACAGGTGATTGGTTTGTGTGCCAGATAAAAAGGGCTTGGTGTGCTCTGTGTGTTGTTCCATTGTCTCACTTTGAATGAATGACTACATCTTGCAGGGTCCCCCGGTTAGGAGTCTTTGAGTAAGGTGGCTCCTACAGAACATACCGACCGGGTGGACCTTACTGAGATTTCGTTCACGTACATGCTCTTCTGACTGGTCTTTTTTAATTAGCCTGTTTCCCAGCAGGTCTTTGGGGCTTTAGAGCAAGACCGTTGGAGGTTCCTCTCTGAGGAGGGAGGCTCAGAGTCTTGATGCCGAGGTCAGAGGCCAGGTGTGAAGAGACAAGAGGTTATCTCTTACGGAGGGTGTGCTCCTGGGAGCTGGAGTTCCTTTAGGTGTTTTTTCCAGACGTGGATAGAAGTGGCACGTTTATGGACTGCTGCCTCATGCAGGGTAAGAAAGGCCTGGAAAGATTTCAAAATGAGGATTGTCGCCTGACCAGGCGGTGGCGCAGTAGATAGAGCGTCGGACTGGGATGCCGAGAACCCAGGTTTAAGACCCTGAGGTCACCAGCTTGAGCGTGGGCTCATCTGGTTTGAGCAAAAGCTCACCAGCTAGGACCCAAGGTTGCTGGCTTGAGCAAGGGTTTACTTCAGGAGTCTCAAACTCGCGGCCCGCCGAACAATTTTGTGCGGCCCGCAGACTAATCCACGAAGTTCAAAATATTTTGGATAAAATTAAGTAAGCCTAGGGGCCTACTTGTATTTTTCATTTCTCTAGCATCCTAGCTAGATACTAGCTTAGTTAACAGCAGTTGTGATGCGAACTACAGTTTCTGGTCGTTTTGTGACACTGAGTAAACTGCATGTACGATTGTGCTTGTTGTACTGATTTTTTTTTTTGTTTTCAACTGCAGTGAGAAAAGTGTTGCGTAACAGTTGCCTTTTGTAGACCTAGTGCGGCGCACATGCTGAGTTGAGTTTGAGACCCCTGGTTTACTTGGTCTGCTGAAGGCCCACAGTCAAGGCACATGAGAAAGCAACCAATGAACAACTAAGGAGTTTACAATGTGCAACGAAAAACTAACGATTGATGCTTCTCATCTCTCTGTTCCTGTCTGTCTGTCCCTGTCTATCCCTCTATCTGACCTCTCTCTCTGTTAAAAAAAAAAAAAAAAAAAATGAGGATTGTCAATTGCCTGTTGTACAGAAGAGAAATTTGACCATAGGTTTTCTTGGAGTATTCTTTTTAATGTTTTCTTAATTGATTGATTTTAGAGACAGAGAAAAGGAGTGAGGGAGGGAGAGAGAAACATTGATTTGCTGTTCCAGCTGTTCACGTGTTCATTGGCTGTTTCCTGTGTGTGCCCTGACCGGGGATCGAACCTGCCACCTGGGCGTATTGGGATGATGCTCTAAGCAACTGAGCTACCTGACCAGGGCCTGGAGTATTTTATTTAAACCATGTGGTCTCCTGGTGTACCCGTGTGGCTACGTCCAGGTAGCTGAATAAATTGGCTGGCAAGTATAGACTTATTTGACGGGCACAAATTTAAAAAGAAAGAATGTCTGCTAAAGGATGTTATTAACTGATAACGCCTTTCTGGTTTGGAATTGAAATCACAATTCTTCATGGTCTTAGGAAAGTGATCCAGTTGTCTGGGGAGTTACTCTAGTTTTGGGATGCAATCACATCTACTGGTGCACTGTACATCTCTCACGAATCCAGCTGCAGAGGAGTGGGGTGAGCTCTGTTTACATGTCCTGAAGCATAAGGGAGGTCGTTCAGTTGCTCTGGGTCATACAGATAGTTAATACGCAGACTTATTTAGCTGGCATCTGAACCTCAGGTTCCAGAGCCTGTCTTTTTTTTTTGCTGGACTTTTCCATGATGGGGTAAAATTATCTTCCTTTCAAGCACCTTTTTTTTCTTTTTTTCTTTTTTTGTATTTTTCTGAAGCTGGAAACGGGGAGAGAGACAGTCAGACAGACTCCTGCATGCGCCCGACCGGGATCCACCGGCACGCCCACCAGGGGCGATGCTCTGCCCCTCTGGGGCGTCGCTCTGTTGCTACCAGAGCCACTCTAGCACCTGGGACAGAGGCCAAGGAATCATCCCCAGCTCCCGGGCCATCTTTGCTCCAATGGAGCCTTGGCTGCGGGAGGGGAAGAGAGAGACAGAGAGGAAGGAGAGGGGGAGGGGTGGAGAAGCAGATGGGTGCTTCTCCTGTGTGCCCAGGCCGAGAATCGAACCCGGGACTTCTGCACACCAGGCCGATGCTCTACCACTGAGCCAACCTGCCAGGGCCTTAAGCACCTTTTGATGTTTTTGTTGAGTCTGCCTTCTTTCTCCCTCCAAGTTGAAAATTTCTCCAGTAGACAAAAGGTTTAGGGGAGGGGAAGGGAGGTTGGCTGTATGATATGAAGCCATGGGTGATCATTTGGGGACATTTTCAATGTTCTTGGAGTTTAGAGACCTGATGGGGTTTTTTGTTCTTGTTTTGCTACCCTGTGAAGCCTTTACACTTCTTTGGGCCCAGGTAAAGTTCTTCCTACTGCTTTCCTCTGCCTTTTCTGTCTGTACAGTATTAGAGCAATTTCTTCTGAGTAGGTGCTTGCTGGGAACTGAGGATTATTCACTTTGTATTTTACTTCCTAGGTAGACTGTTGCATAGCATCTGGATTAGGGCCTCTGCTGCTGCTCACTAGCCCAGGTTGGGATTCCACTGCCAAGATCAGTGCCCCTGACCATTAGATTTGCCCCCCTTTGCATCTGTTCATTAGCCATCCCATTGTGCATCTGCTTGGGGGATAGAAAGGGAAAGACCAGCACTTCCATATGCAGATAAGGGATTCCTCCTATGAGGCGCTGCTCCCTGCTTTGTGCTTACAGGTGTAGGTCCAGGTATAGGTCCAAGAATTTAATTTGTAAGCTTCTGGCCAGCCCCACCCACCCCCAGGGCCTGCACCATGGCTGTGGTGGTTGGTTCTAGTTTCACTCCACCCATCCTAGGTTCATGATTCGGGTAGAAGCAGCTAAGCTTCCCAGCTGGCTTTTTCTTTCTTTCTTTTTTTGTATTTTTCCAAAGTTAGAAGCGAGGAGGCAGAGGGACTCCCGCGTGCACCTGACCAGGCACCAGGGGGCAATGCTCTGCCCATCTGGGGAGTTGCTCCGTTGCAACCGGAGCCATTCTAGTGCCTGAGGTGGAGGCCATGGAGCCATCCTCAGTGCCTGGGCCAACTTTGCTCCAATAGAGCCTTGGCTATGGGAGGGGAAGAGAGAGACAGAGAGAAAGGAGAGGAGGAAGGGTGGAGAAGCAGATGGGCGCTTCTCCTGTGTGCCCTGACCAGGAATCGAACCCGGGACTTCCACATGCTGTGCTGACGCTCTACCGCTGAGCCAGCCGGCCAGGACCCAGCAGGCTTTTTCTTTAGCAGGTCCCATGCTTGGGCCCTATCCACATGGGCTCAGTATGGCTGCCTCCTTTGAGTTTTATGGTTAAAATGACCTTGACCCTGGGAAAGAATGGGAGGTTGTTGATGGTCATAGCACCTAAAGTTGATTTGCCCCATTGGCCTCTGGAGGTATGGGTCCTTAGGTGTCCAATATATTACCTTTGTTCCTGCCCCCAGGAATTGCCTTGTGTGTCACCAGTCCCCCAGACCCCAGGACACCATTCCTGAAAGAAAACTAAAAGTTGGGGGGTCAGAGAGGTGGAGAAGGCACCCAGCTTGGCTTCTGTGATGACCCAGTGAAATGCTTCTACAGAGTTGTGGGACCAGGTAGTCCACTTCTAACCTGCCAAAATTGGTTGGGTCTGGTTTTAATGTCACTCCCAGTTGTGAAGATCGTCCAAATCAATTACTGATAAAAGCACATCAGACAGGGTTGTCAGAGAATTAAGGTGTCTACACAGACTGCAAGGGTTTCAATAAAAAGGTCAACCTAGTATTGTGGGGGGTATTCATACTCCTGCATATGGACCTGTAGAGACATTTGTAAGAACAGTTGCTTGCCTTTTCTTTTTTTATTTAAGAGGAGGGGAGTTAAGAGGGACGGACTCCCACATGTGCCTTGAGGGGATCCACCTGGCAACTCCCTTTGGGATGTGAAGTCAACCAAGCTGTACTCTGCACCTGAGGCCATTGCTCAGGGTCACGCTGGAACCAGTTGAGCCACTGGCTGCAGGATGGGGAGAGGGAGGAGAAAAGAAGCAGATGGTCACTTCTCCCGTGTGCCCTGCCAAGGAATGGAACCCGGGACATCTCCAAACTGGCTCGATGCTCTACCACTGAACCAACCAGCCAGGGGCCAAGAACAGCTGCTTTGAGGAGGAGCTCAGGTTGGCTGGGGCTGTGGCTGTGTTTGAGTCCTGGTCTTTCCAGGACACAGGGGAGGCCGAGGATCCTACTCCAGGCAACACCTTCCAGATGTTTCTGGGGCTGTGCCCACTGGAGAGCGTTCCTAAGTACTTGACAAACCTATTTAGAATGTCTAGAAAAGGAGTATTAGGTGACATTTATTTTTAGTTTTGCTGTGGTGGTAAAATACACACAACATCACACACACCGTTCGAACCTCGTTCAGCTGGTCGGTGGCATTAAGTAAACTCACACTGTGTAACCGTCAGCGCCACCCATCTGCAGGGCTTTTACCCTCCTCAGACCCAGCTCTGTGTTCACTAAACACAGATCCCCACCCCCAGCCTCTGGCAGCCACCACTCCTCTCCGTGTCTAGGTCTGATGGCTCCAGGAATGATAAGGAATTATACCCTTTGTCCTTTTTTGTCTTATTTTATTGAGCATAATGTCTTCAAGGTTCATCCATGTTGCAGCATGTATTAGAAACTTCTTCATAAGGCTGAGTAATATTTTTATATTTATTGGTACTGATTTTTTTTCATAGACTTTTTGGAAAGCAAAAGTTTATTCTCATTCTTTTTTTTTATGCATTTTATTTTTTATTTTTTTGTATTTTTCTGAAGCTGGGAACGGGAGACACAGTCAGACAGACTCCCGCATGCGCCCGACCGGATCCACCCGGCACGCCCACCAGGGGGCGACACTCTGCCCACC
Organism: Saccopteryx leptura; assembly: GCF_036850995.1. Lineage (NCBI taxonomy): Eukaryota > Metazoa > Chordata > Mammalia > Chiroptera > Emballonuridae > Saccopteryx > Saccopteryx leptura. The sequence goes on from NC_089507.1 coordinate 1,384,650, forward strand.
AGGGGGCGATGCTCTGCCCCTCCGGGGCGTCGCTCTGTTGCGACCAGAGTCACTCCAGCACCTGGGGCAGAGGCCAAGGAGCCATCCCCAGCGCTCGGGCCATCTTTGCTCCAATGGAGCCTCGGCTGTGGGAGGGGAAAAGAGAGACAGAGAGGAAGGAGAGGGGGAGGGGTGGAGAAGCAGGGAATCGAACCCGGGACATCTGCACGCCAGGCCGACACTCTACCACTGAGCAAACCGGCCAGGGCCTTGTTCTCATTCTTGACCCTTGCACCTGGAGGCCTGAACTACAGGAGAGAAAGAACTTCTGCTCAGGTACAGAGATGCTCTACTTCTGTCTGTGGCCCAGCGCCATGCAGGCACACGGAGCCCTCACGCCATGCCAGGGCAGCTGAAACAGACACGATCACCCCTAAGAAGGGGCTAACTTCCCGTGCAGGTTACACAGGTGCCAAGCACTCTAGACTCTAACGTCAAGGCTGAGCATCCCCTGTACATGCCCCTGCAGGCACGAGGCCCTTGTCCCATGTCCCAGTCATATGGCAGCTGAGCAGTCTTCCATGAGTTTGAGAGAGCTGGCCAGGGAAACCACATTATGCCAGCATGGAGACAGTAGGGAGAAACTCGAATCCCACGGAATCTCATCAAGAAAGTGACCATATGAGGGTGACTGATCAGGCACTGGCTAGCTCACGTCTCCTCTATTTAACATTAAACTTAGAATCATCCCATGTTATTTTAAGTACTTCCATACATGGAATTTCAAAAGTAGGATTATAGAACATGTGTTAAAAAGGGACTCTGGCCTGACCAGGTGGTGGTGCAGTGGATAGAGCGTCGGACTGGGATGCAGAGGACCCAGGTTGGAGACCTCGAGGTCTCCAGCTTGAGCGCGGGCTCATCTGGTTTGAGCAAAGCTCGCCAGCTTGGACCCAAGGTCGCTGGCTTGAGCAAGGGGTTACTCGGTCTGCTGAAGGCCCACGGTCAAGGTACATATGAGAAAGCAGTCAATGAACAACTAAGACACCAACGAAGAATTGATGTTTCTCATCTGTTTCCCTTCCTGTCTGTCCCTCTCTCTGACTCTCTCTGTCTCTGCCACAAAAAAAGGGGGGGGGGATGACGACTGTTTTGTGTACTGTCCAAAAGCCATTGGCAATAGACCAGTGGCCAGCACAACCTGCCATCCCAGGGCACTGGGCGTGAGCACTAAAAGCTGCAATAACTCGCCTGACCTGTAGTGGCGCAGTGGATAAGACGTCAACCTGTAATGCTGAGATCACTGGTTCAAAACCCGGGGCTTTCCCGATCAAGGCACACCCGAGAAGCAACTACTATGTATTGATGCTTTCTACGCTTCCCCTCACCTTTCTTTCTCTTTCTTTTTCTCTCTCTCCTGCTCCTTCTAAAATCAATAAATAAATCTAAAAAGATAAAATAAAAAGTTGCAGTAACTTTAATCTTAAAACTTCTTAAAAGGAAATTTATGCCATGGTCATAGCAGCAACCAGTACTTAAGAGAAACAGAAGCCTCTGGTATGTTACACAAAGAAGGTGCATGGCAAACAGCCAGCACAACGCAACCGGCAGTCTTGACTTCCGTGCCTAGCTCTGCTGTCTTTAATGTGGGAGAACGTCCCTTAGCCTGCAGTTGTCCTGTGGGACCGAGATGCTGAATCCAAGTGCCTATTATGGTTCCAAGCACCCTGGAGGCACCCCACCAGCTGACTAATTCAGCAACTATTCAGAGGTGCCTCCTCTGGTTTAGGCTCTGCTCCAGACAGGTGAACCTCGCAAACATGCACAGAGCACACAGTCCAAGTGGAAGGACAGTCAGTAAATTAAGTAAGGACTACGTCTTGTGCCCGAGGGCCCAGAGACAGCGGCTCTGCTTACAAGTGTAAGAGCAGAGCAACCTCAGCCCTAGGAAGGGCTGGAGCAGCCTCGCTGGCTCTTCTCCCTTTCGTGTGTGCAGCTCCAGGCAAATGGACAGTGTTTGCACAGACAGTGAGAAGGTCTTTCCCAGGCTTCCCTGTGACCCGAGGAAGTCACCAGCTGCAACAGGCCAAGTGCCAGAGGCCTGACAGGAACACCAGAACCAAGAGCCTCACCCCTGCCAAGGGGGTCCTTCCTTTTCCCTGCACAGGTCGTCTTATCCCTGTGCCACCACAGGTCAGGCGAGTTATTGCAGCTTTTAGTGCTCAAGTCCACTGCCCTGGGATGGCTGGTTGTGCTGGCCACTGGTCCATTGCCAATGGCTTTTGGACAGTACACAAAACAGAGTTCCTTTTTTTTTTTTCTTTTTTTTTTTGTGTGGCTGAGACAGAGTCAGAGAAAGGGACAGACAGGAAGGGAGAGAGATGAGAAATATCAATTCTTCATTGGGCTAGAGTGTCGTCCCAGTATGCCAAGTTATGGGTTTAATTTCTGCTCAGGGCACATAAAAGAATCAGCCAATGAATGTATAATTAAGTGAATAACAAATTGATCTTGTTCTCTTTATTTCTCTCTAAAATCAATAAAATGCCTGACCAGGCGGTGGCGCAGTGGATAGAGCATCGGACTGGGATGCGGAGGACCCAGGTTCAACCCCGAGGTCGCCAGTTTGAGTGCGGGCTCATCTGGCTTGAGCAAAAAGCTCGCCAGCTTGGACCCAAGGTCGCTGGCTCCAGCAAGGGGTTACTCGGTCTGCTGAGGGCCCACGGTCAAGGCACATATGAGAAAGCAATCAATGAACAACTAAGGTGTTGCATTGAAAAACTAATGATTGATGCTTCTTATCTCTCTTCGTTCCTGTCTATCCCTCTCTCTGACTTTCTCTCTGTCCCTGAAAAACATTAAATAAGTAAATAAATAAAATAAAACATGTTTAGAAAGTAATAGGATGAGAGTAGACCATTAAACATGTAAGCACACAGAAAGCACCAGCCTTGCCGTGTCCCCTGCCGCCGCCCTTCCCATCGACCTCCTCTGCTCCTTCCACCTCTGCCATCACCTCCAAGGCACACAGCTTTGTCCTGCCTGGACTACTCTTTCCTTCCCGGTCTGCATTCTGATTTGTTCATCGTCCCGTGGCCCTCGGAGTGTACAGGTGAAATGATCTCTCTGAAGGCACGTCTCAGTGTGGCCTCTGTCTAAAATCCTTGATGGTCCCTCTCGGTGTGTGGGTGAGGAGGTGTGCCCATGTTACCCTTGCCGTCCTGGGTTCTCTTTCCCAACACAGTGTGGTACCTGTCGGGCATCTTCTGCCCTCTGTGCCCCACCCACCTGCTTTGTGTCTAGAAGAACCCCCTCACTCTGGGTCTTTGGGGTCACTTCCTCAGGCAGTGCCGTTTGTGCCTCTGCCTGCTTCATCACCAGGGACCAGCTTCTGGGGTCGCTTGCTGGCCTCAGTCTCGCCCGAGCCCTTGAGACCAGCCTTGTCTTGCTGGTCTCCAGGTTCTTCGAGCTTCGTTTCTGACTCTATTGTCTTTGTCAGCTCCTCTCTCTGTACCCGACTCCCCAGGTCTCACATGTTCGGCCCTCTCTGCCTCTTCCCTTGTTCTCCTGAACCTTTCTGCTGCCTTTGGACCTGTCGGCCCTCGACACCCATTTCTTTTCTCCCTTCTCTAGTTTAGTTTCATGAATACATCTGATTCTGTCATCTTGTCTGTTTAGAGCAGGGGTCGGGAACCTTTTTGAATGAGAGACATGAACGGCACATATTTTAAAATGTAATTCTGTGAGAGCCATACAATATGTTTAACACTAAATACAAGTAAAGGTGTGCATTTTATGTAAGACCAACACTTTTAAAGTACAGTAAGTCTCTGAATTCTTTTTAATTACGTTATGCTGTTGCTAAGCAATGATGAATAAAGTACTTCTTACCATTAATGCGACTTCTGGTGCTGAATGGTTTTGCTGATGGCTTTGTAGTCTGGTTGATACATGGTGAGGTTAGGCTTCATGCAGGCGTTGAGACTTCCATCTGTTAAACGTGATCCTAGGTTGGTCTTTACGTTCTTTAGATGTGAGAAAGACTGCTCCCATGCATATGTAGAGCCAAACATTGTCAGTACAGCAATACTCACATGCTGCTGTGTGTGGTATGTGATGGAAAGTGCTTTCCAAGTTTTTTCATTTCTCCCCACTTGTGTTTGCTCGCCAACTCTGCTTGCTGTCGTGCAAGTCTTTCCAAATCTTCATTCAGTGACTTGAACTTATTCACCCACATGTCTGAGGCCTTCAGATCAGCAGCTTGTACAATAGCTCAAAATCTCTGACAGAGACACCGGGAATGTAACTCAGTTTGGCGCTGTCCACTGCGCACTCGTGTGGATGGGTGATGAACTTAAAAAGACGAGTGCGCTCACGAAATTCTCCAAAGCGTGCTTTGAATGACAGCAGGAGATGAGATGTGAAGCCCGCTAGCTGCTGGAGATCAAGATGTTGAGCAGGGTCACTTGCTGTGCATGCATCTTTAAACTCTCCCAGTTTTTCAAAGTTGTAAACGACCTGTTTCAGTGTCAGCAATGAAGAGTTCCAGCTTGTTTTCAAATGCAAACACTGCTTGTTGAAGGGATAAGACTGTATTTCCAATGCCTTGCATTTTCACATTGAGCTGGTTCAGATGTTCAGTCATGTCCATGAGATAGAAGAACTTCAGGAGCCACTCAGTGTTAGCTAACTCAGGATGCTTGACATATTTCATTTCAAGAAAAGTCCGGATTTCACTCAGATAAGCCGCGAAATGGCTGAGCACCTTCCCTCTTGACAACTAACATACATTGCTGTGCAGAAGCAGACCAGGATATTTATTCCTAACTTCATCCAGCAGTGTTTTAAATTGGCGATCATTTAAAGCTTGGGCAACAATAAAGTTGACCACCCAAACGACCAATTAACATCATCTCACCAAGCTGCTTACCACACATCTGAGCTGAGCACAAAGTGCCTCCTGATGTAAGATGCAGTGAAACCTTAGGATGGCTCGTTTTTAATGTTCACGAAGAAGCGCTACGAATCCTCTATTTCTCCCCACCATGCACGGAGCACTATCAGTACACACCGAAATGTTTATTCATCAGTATATTTTTTCTTTAGCGAACTCAGTGAAAGACTTGAATAAATCCTACCCTCTTGTTGTCGCTTTCATAGGCAAAACAGCAAGACTTTCCTCACGTAGTGTGTCACTGACAGCAGACCTGGCAATCACGCTGAACTGGGATAAATGGCTTACGTCTGTTGACTCATCCCAAAGCGAGAGAAAAGAATGGTGCTGCATTTATGGCCTTCACTTGTGTCGCTTCAATTTGATTTGCCATCATGATGGTACGATCATTAACAGTTCTTGCCGACAGAGGCATGTCTTTTATTCTTTTGATTATCTTGTCTTTATCTGAAAGGTCAAAAAGTTCATTGGCAACATCAAGCATGAATGTTTTGGCATACTCCCCATCTGTGAATGGCTTTCCGTTTCTCACAATTGCTAATGCACCAGCAAAGCTAGCCTAATTCCAGTCACCTTGTTGGGTCCAAACATTGGGTCGCTGCTGACTAGCTTGCACTCTGCACAGTAGCTCTTGACATGCTTTCTTCCTCCTGTCCCCTGCTGGATATTTCAATGCAAATGTAGTATGGTGTGTGTTAAAGTGCCACTTTATATTTGTTGCATCGATGCAATTTTATCATTGCATATTAGACACACTGCAGAACCTGCTCTCTCCACAAAGGGGAATTCCTCTGTTCATTCCTGCTGAAAAGTATGATACTCCTCATCTTTTTTTCTTTTAGCCATCTTCTTCGTCAAAAGAGTTTCTTCAATTAGCTAGCTGACTACTTGATTAAAAGTAGGGAAGTTTACTTCCTGACCTCACAACGACCTGTGTACGTTATGCATTATCCAATAAAAATTTGGTGGTGTCCCAGAGGATAGCTGTGATTTGCTCCAGCCACCCGCAACCATGAACATGAGTGGTAGGAAATGAATGGACTGTAATACATGAGAATGTTTTATATTTTTAACGTTATTCTTTTCATTAAAGATTTGTCTGCGAGCCAGATGCAGCCATCAAAAGAGCCACATCTGGCTCGTGAGCCATAGGTTTCCGACCCCTGGTTTAGAGTGTGGGTTCTAGATCAGGTGTCCCCGGCTTAAACCCTGGCTCTCGTGTGTACTAGCTGTGGGCTTTGGGCGAGGTCCCTTGCATGTGAAATGGTGACTGTACAGAACCTGCTTCCTCGGGTGATGGGAGGATGACAGGACGGTGTTTGGAAAGTGTGGTGCTTTGCGCACAGAAGGAACTTCTGAGTTTTGGCTGCTGTTAGTTTCATTATTATTCTGATGGCCTCTATCACCTGCATGACCCAGGAGCATTTTTAGTTGGTGAAGGTGACCTTTCCACAATCTCTAGCCTCTGTCCACACACTGCCCTTCCTTGTCTCAAACTGGTCTGCTAGGAATGCCCCCTCTTCCCACTATACCTTCTGGTGAAGTCCAGCCCCTTGGTAGACATCCCTAAGGCCAGCTTTCCAAATTTCTGTGCCCTCTGGCCTTGGGGTCTTGGGCATGGGAGGTTGTGGAAGGACAGGAAGATGGAGGCAGAGGAAACTCTCAGGGAGCAGTCTCCCTGGGGCTGCTGGGTTTCAGGAAGCTGGCTTCAGAGGGCAGGGTGTGTGTACGGGCTGAGGAATGGGGGCACCTCCAGCCCAGTCACAGGACACGTCTTTTTTTTATTTTTTTTTTATTTTTTCTGAAGCTGGAAACAGGGAGAAACAGTCAGACAGACTCCTGCATGCGCCTGACCAGGATCCACCCGGCACGCCCACCAGGGGCGATGCTCTGCCCCTCCGGGGCGTCGCTCTGCGGGGACCAGAGCCACTCTAGCGCCTGGGCCATCTTTGCTCCAATGGAGCCTTGGCTGTGGGAGGGGAAGAGAGAGACAGAGAGGAAGGGGAGGGGGTGGGGGTGGAGAAGCAAATGGGTGCTTCTCCCATGTGCCCTGGCCGGGAATCGAACCCAGGTCCCCCGCACGCCAGGCCGACGCTCTACCGCTGAGCCAACCGGCCAGGGCCACAGGACATGTCTTTAACAAGCACTTTGCAATCCTGAAAATTAACCCAGGGGGAGGCAGGAGGCTTCGGAACAGTCTGGGCACATGCACTGAATTGTTTCCCTTTGCACATCAGACAGCTCTCTCCCTCTTGTCTGTGACGTTTTATCAGTTTTGAGAAATTCCGTTAGGGTAGATGGTTTTTCCAAAAAAAAAAAGCTACCTTGTGGGCATACAGCCAGATGTAAGACACTCTGGGCTCAGAAACATAAATGTGTTAAGACTTCTGGAATTTTGGCAGATCTGCGACTGGTCTTGTGAGTCCTTTGGGGCCCTTGCGGTGCCCCCTTCCGTGCAAACCATGTGGGCCATCGTTTCACCCTGGCTGGACCCACCCTGAACCCCACGCTAAGGGAAGGCCGCTGGGGAGGTGACAGCTTTGGGAAGGGTTTGGCCTGTTTGTGAAAGAGAGCATTCCGGGGCCCTGAGGAGCATGCCAGCCTGAGGCCTGCCAGCAAGTCTCTGAGGAGAGGGACCTGGGTGTGAGCTTATCCCTCCAGAGTCTCAGAGCAGATGATGAGGTGCTGGGAGCTGGTGTGCACGGCTCAGACTAGCGGTACTGAGGAACGGCTCAGCGGCTGGCAGGGCCTTTACAGGGCTGCCTTCTCCAGCCTCTCTGTTCCACGTTCCTCTTGCACTTAGCTCCTGTCTCTCAGTCGCCACGCCCGACCACCTGCCAGCGCCCCCTTCTCCCTCCCAGGCCTGCAGTGGTGGCAGGGTCATTCACTGCTGCCTGCTCAGGGCAGGGGACATGCTGATAAGTGAGCAAGGTGGGGGGACCAGCCGTGCACCTGCTCTAAGCTGTGCAGTGGGGATGCTGGCCCCTGAGGGGCAGCTGTGGCAGCTCCCTGGGCACTCCACGCTGGCCCTGTAGTCCCCACACCCGGTGAGGAAGGGGCACAGAGCAGTTCAGTGCCTCACCTAAGGTCACAGGGAGGGGTATGGAGGCTCCTGGCTGCAAGGCCAGCTCGTCTCCACAGGCAATGCTTAGGAGTGATGGCCTGACAGGGGCCAGGCAAAGGCTGCGGTGGTCAGCTGTATGTTTTAGAAAGATGGGCTGACCGGGTCAGGAGAGCACAGGTTGGGATGTCTGCTGGGGAGGTAGCCTCTGGGGCAACACCTTTAGCATTGCCTGGGAGCTTGTGAGAAGTGCGTGTTGGTGCAGTGGGTAGAGCACTGTCCTGTAGTATAGGTGCAGTGGATAGAGCACTGTCCTGTAGTGTAGGTGCAGTGGGTAGAGCACTGTCCTGTAGTATAGGTGCAGTGGATAGAGCATTGTACTGTAGTATAGGTGCAGTGGGTAGAGCACTGTCCTATAGTATAGGTGCAGTGGATAGAGCACTGTCCTGTAGTGTAGGTGCAGTGGGTAGAGCACTGTCCTGTAGTGTAGGTGCAGTGGACAGAGCACTGTCCTGTAGTGTAGGTGCAGTGGACAGAGCACTGTCCTGTAGAATAGGTGCAGAGGACAGAGCACTGTCCTGTAGTCTAGGTGCAGTGGGTAGAGCACTGTCCTGTAGTGTAGGTGCAGTGGACAGAGCACTGTCCTGTAGTATAGGTGCAGTGGACAGAGCACTGTCCTGTAGTGTAGGTGCAGTGGACAGAGCACTGTCCTGTAGTGTAGGTGCAGTGGGTAGAGCACTGTCCTGTAGTGTAGGTGCAGAGGACAGAGCACTGTCCTGTAGTGTAGGTGCAGCGGGTAGAGCACTGTCCTGTAGTGTAGGTGCAGTGGACAGAGCACTGTCCTGTAGTGTAGGTGCAGTGGGTAGAGCACTGTCCTGTTGTATAGGTGCAGCGGGTAGAGCACTGTCCTGTAGTGTAGGTGCAGCGGGTAGAGCACTGTCCTGTAGTGTAGGTGCAGTGGGTAGAGCACTGTCCTGTAGTGTAGGTGCAGTGGGTAGAGCACTGTCCTGTAGTGTAGGTGCAGTGGGTAGAGCACTGTCCTGTAGTGTAGGTGCAGTGGGTAGAGCACTGTCCTGTAGTGTAGGTGCAGAGGACAGAGCACTGTCCTGTAGTGTAGGTGCAGTGGGTAGAGCACTGTCCTGTAGTGTAGGTGCAGTGGGTAGAGCACTGTCCTGTAGTGTAGGTGCAGTGGGTAGAGCACTGTCCTGTAGTGTAGGTGCAGTGGGTAGAGCACTGTCCTGTAGTGTAGGTGCAGTGGGTAGAGCACTGTCCTGTAGTATAGGTGCAGAGGACAGAGCACTGTCCTGTAGTATAGGTGCAGTGGACAGAGCACTGTCCTGTAGTGTAGGTGCAGTGGACAGAGCACTGTCCTGTAGTGTAGGTGCAGTGGGTAGAGCACTGTCCTGTAGTGTAGGTGCAGTGGATAGAGCACTGTCCTGTAGTGTAGGTGCAGCGGGTAGAGCACTGTCCTGTAGAATAGGTGCAGAGGACAGAGCACTGTCCTGTAGTGTAGGTGCAGTGGACAGAGCACTGTCCTGTAGTGTAGGTGCAGCGGGTAGAGCACTGTCCTGTAGTGTAGGTGCAGTGGGTAGAGCACTGTCCTGTAGTGTAGGTGCAGAGGACAGAGCACTGTCCTGTAGTGTAGGTGCAGAGGACAGAGCACTGTCCTGTAGTGTAGGTGCAGCGGGTAGAGCACTGTCCTGTAGTGTAGGTGCAGCGGGTAGAGCACTGTCCTGTAGTGTAGGTGCAGCGGGTAGAGCACTGTCCTGTAGTGTAGGTGCAGCGGGTAGAGCACTGTCCTGTTGTATAGGTGCAGCGGGTAGAGCACTGTCCTGTAGTGTAGGTGCAGTGGGTAGAGCACTGTCCTGTAGTGTAGGTGCAGTGGACAGAGCACTGTCCTGTAGAGTAGGTGCAGAGGACAGAGCACTGTCCTGTAGTCTAGGTGCAGTGGGTAGAGCACTGTCCTGTAGTGTAGGTGCAGTGGACAGAGCACTGTCCTGTAGTGTAGGTGCAGTGGGTAGAGCACTGTCCTGTAGTGTAGGTGCAGAGGACAGAGCACTGTCCTGTAGTGTAGGTGCAGAGGACAGAGCACTGTCCTGTAGTGTTGGTGCAGCGGGTAGAGCACTGTCCTGTAGTGTAGGTGCAGTGGGTAGAGCACTGTCCTGTAGTGTAGGTGCAGTGGACAGAGCACTGTCCTGTAGTGTAGGTGCAGTGGGTAGAGCACTGTCCTGTAGTGTAGGTGCAGTGGGTAGAGCACTGTCCTGTAGTGTAGGTGCAGTGGGTAGAGCACTGTCCTGTAGAATAGGTGCAGAGGACAGAGCACTGTCCTGTAGTGTAGGTGCAGTGGGTAGAGCACTGTCCTGTAGTGTAGGTGCAGTGGGTAGAGCACTGTCCTGTAGAATAGGTGCAGAGGACAGAGCACTGTCCTGTAGTGTAGGTGCAGCGGGTAGAGCACTGTCCTGTAGTGTAGGTGCAGAGGACAGAGCACTGTCCTGTAGTGTAGGTGCAGTGGGTAGAGCACTGTCCTGTAGAATAGGTGCAGAGGACAGAGCACTGTCCTGTAGTGTAGGTGCAGTGGGTAGAGCACTGTTCTGTAGAATAGGTGCAGAGGACAGAGCACTGTCCTGTAGTGTAGGTGCAGTGGATAGAGCACTGTCCTGTAGTGTAGGTGCAGAGGACAGAGCACTGTCCTGTAGTGTAGGTGCAGAGGACAGAGCACTGTCCTGTAGTGTAGGTGCAGTGGATAGAGCACTGTCCTGTAGTGTAGGTGCAGTGGGTAGAGCACTGTCCTGTAGTGTAGGTGCAGTGGGTAGAGCACTGTCCTGTAGTATAGGTGCAGAGGACAGAGCACTGTCCTGTAGTGTAGGTGCAGTGGGTAGAGCACTGTCCTGTAGTGTAGGTGCAGCGGGTAGAGCACTGTCCTGTAGTGTAGGTGCAGTGGGTAGAGCACTGTCCTGTAGTGTAGGTGCAGTGGGTAGAGCACTGTCCTGTAGTGTAGGTGCAGAGGACAGAGCACTGTCCTGTAGTGTAGGTGCAGCGGGTAGAGCACTGTCCTGTAGTGTAGGTGCAGCGGGTAGAGCACTGTCCTGTAGTGTAGGTGCAGCGGGTAGAGCACTGTCCTGTAGTCTAGGTGCAGCGGGTAGAGCACTGTCCTGTAGTGTAGGTGCAGCGGGTAGAGCACTGTCCTGTAGTGTAGGTGCAGCGGGTAGAGCACTGTCCTGTAGTATAGGTGCAGTGGATAGAGCACTGTCCTGTAGTGTAGGTGCAGTGGGTAGAGCACTGTCCTGTAGTGTAGGTGCAGTGGGTAGAGCATTGTCCTGTAGTATAGAGGCCCCTGTTCCACCCAGGGGTCACCAGCTAAACCCCTGAGGTCGCTGGTTTGAGCCTTGGTCAGGGCACAGATGAGAAACAGTGGCACAACTACACGGAACAAGGAGTTGATGCTTCTCTCTTTCCCCCCTCTTCCTCTTTCTCAAAAAAAAAAAAAAAGCTAGAGAGAAAGAAACGCACAATTGTAAGCCCTGTCCCAGACCTGCTGAGTCAGGTAAACCTGGTGCCAGTTCAAGTTTGACAACCACTGTCCTGATCCAAACCACTGTCACCTAGGACTAGTGACCGCAGAGCCCCCTCCTGTCTTTGACTCCCAGCCTGGGACTGCAGGGTTTTGCTTCTCGTTTGCTCCCTTATCCACTGCCTCCCTGACACCCAATTGGCCGTGGCTAGCTGCCACCTCCCGGTGAGACCCAGGGCCCCTCATTCTCCAGCAGCCTCTGCACTTTCTTTCTCTGCCCTTCAGAGAACCTCCTGCTCGGCCGTCCCGTCCACGTTCTTGTCCTTCTCCATCCACCCAGTGGCAGGGACAGGAGTCTCGGCTGGGCACACAGGGTCAATCAGAGTGGGTGGCTCTTGTCTCCTCAGCTAGACACTCAGTTCCTCCAGAAGACAACAGTGACTTCGTGGGAAGAGCCAGGGCTCTGGGCTCCCTCCAGCCTGTGAAGCTCTTTCGCTTCCCATTGAGAGGAGTTGACAAGGTCACATGTGGCAGTTTGATTCTCTTCTCTTTCCCAGAAGGTGTCATAAGGGTTTCAAGAACCAGGACAGAGGGCAGGGTCACAGGCTTTGAGATCAGTGGTCCTGTGTTCTACTAGAGGAATGTGGGGTTAAGGACAGGTTGCCTTATCTTGAGCAAATTCCCCGCCAACAGAAAGGATTGGTGACTGGTGGAATAGAGCGTGGTTTAAAGTGCAGGTGGCAGCATTTGTCAACTTGATATCTTTGTTTTTTCAGGATTTGAAGGTACAAGAAGTCTCTGTGGCCCCAGATGCCCATGCTAGCCAGAGGATGAGTAAGCAGTGAGCGTGAGCGACTGAGAACGTTAGGTACCCTGCAGACCTTGGTTCCGGTCACTGTCTTCTCTACAGATCACAGCCAAAGAGCACCATGAGTACGGTGAGTTTTATCATCTCAGAAGTTTTATTCCCAAGGCTAAGCAACTACCTTACTCTGCACGATACATTAAGCCCAGGTGGGGACCTTTGGGAGTTAGAGCAGCGTGCTTGTCTGAGTCGGGGCAGGTGTCTGGGTGGGGTGCTGGAGAAAGCTGAGGACTTGGAAGTTGCGTGCCTCCAGAGCAGCTGTCGGTGTCCTAGATTGTTAGGGCTCTGGCTTCTGTAATCATCCACATCCCAGTTTTCCGTTTTCCTGTCACTCTTCTCTACGTGGTTCTGGGTCCCCTGTGAACGCAGTGGGAGGGGTCTGCGGGGGGAGTTCTCTCAGCCTCAGTGACCAGAGTCGGTGTGCGTTGTAACTGCTGTTGCAAGCTCCCATCAGGTTGCTGAGGCGGCGCTGCTTTGGTGTAGCCCAGATCACAGGAGCCCCTTGAACTCCAGGGAAGGATGCTTGAAGGTCCCTCTCCCTGTTGACTGTGTACCAGCATGGTTGCTCATGATCTACATTCAGAGCAGCTGTTTTCTAAGACCTTAAAATCACATCTGGGTGACCAGGTGCGAGTCAGTCCTGTTTTCTCTGCAGGTTCCGGAGTGCTCTGAATGGTGGCGGGAGGTGGGCAGGATGCGGTTGAACCAGCAGCTCCCAGCGTGACCCTTCAGTAGTAGAAACCCTTCAGTTTTGTTCACTGCCCTCACCTCTCCCCGGTCCATCCACCTGGACCACTTCAGGTCCATTGTCAGTATTCCTACACAGAAGGACCTTTATTTCCGTGGACCTACCCTTAAAACACACATGATCTCCTACCTGTCCCTTGTCCGTGGATTGCCGCTGCAGCTCACCCGTGGGGAAGCAGATGTCCCAAGCCTGGTACCTCTCCTCTGAAGCCCCCTCCCTGCTCAGGCAGGATCTGAGCAGGCAGTTGTGTAGGCTTTTAGGAAAATGTGTAAAGAACCCTGGCCAGGGGTTGCATAGTGGATAGAGCGTCGACCTGGATGCTGAGGTCCCTGGTTCAAAACCCTGAAGTTGCTGGCTAGAGCATGAGGTCCCTCACTGGCTTGTCAGCTTGAGCATGGGATCATCAGCATGATCCCAAGGTCACTGACTTGAGCAAGGGGTCACTGGCTCGGCTTGGGCCCCCGTCAAAGCACATATGAGGAGCAATCAATAAACAACTAAAGTACTGCAACTACAAGTTGATGCTTCTCATCTCTCTTCATCTCTTTCTCTAAAAAAAGAAGATGAAGAAGTTGGTTAAAACGTTCTCAGAATGTGGTTTGTTATTTACCTCAAAGTGGGGCAGTGATGGGACAGTGTGGACCCTAGTGGGCTTTGCCAGCCGGAAGGGGAGAGCAGTGGCGATTGACATGGCAGAGGAGGGCGATTATGTAAAGACTTAGGCAGATCATCTGCAGTTTCTCGAGTGGGCCCTGACCTAACAGAGAGCGCAGGTGGAGGAGGAGGGCCCAGCTAGTCGGCGGTGGGGGGAGGGCGGTCCTCATGACCAAGGTCATGTTGGAGGAGGTTCCCGCAAGCTGTAAGAACTGACCGGGTGAGATGGGGAGGGGTGGGGAGTGCAGACTGGGCACAGGCAGGAGAGCATCCAGGGAGGGGGCTTGCTGTGGGGGACATGCGATCATAGTGTCCACGACGAGGTGGTCAGGTGTAGCACCAGGACTCTGGCCGGGGCCTGTAGCTGCTGCTGCACTCCCTCCGTGGGATCAGAAACCACCGAGGTGGCTGTGGTGTGGGGCAGGAGGGTTCTGTTCAGCAGTGTCTACAGAGAAGGATTCGGTCCTTTTCAAAGGAAGAAAGATACAAGGACAGCATCAAAGAGAATGGGGTAAAAGGTACGGCAGAGCCCTGGGTGATCTGGAGGCAGCGAGGGAAACCTGTAAACAGCAGTCTTACTGGGACAGAGTATGGGCCCCTGGGACAGGGCCACGCCTCACCGGAGATTAAACTGCTTTCACTTTCTCTGGGCCCCTGAGGATGGTCCCTGCCCCTTGATCAATGGGTAGTTGCTAAACCCAGCTCCTCAGGCTGCCATGTGACACACAGTAGCATCCAGAGGCAGAATCAGGGTTCCCTGTTGCCTAACGGGGCTGGGCTGAGGTGTGGTAGGTGCTCTGGAATCTTGAGCAGGTCTCCTAGGCGTGTCCGTTCCTCCCAGAGTCCCCGGGGACAGAACGCCCAGTATGGCATGTAGGGAGGTAGGTGGTAATGGCCTTTCATGATTGTGCTTTTGCGCCCACAGTGGCTCTGCGCAGCTGCTGCTGTTAAGGAAGTTTAGACTCAGTAGTTATGGGGCGGCCCCTCGTCAGCCGTGGGGAAGGGCAGCGGGACACAGCAGTCTGGCCTGAGCGCGGCAGGACAGGGCAGGGAGATGGGGTGCAGGTGCTGCCGTATAGGAATAAAACAGCAAGGTGACGGGCTCGGTTGGGAGGTTCTATTGATTGAGGAAGACGGCAAGGGGCGCGCCCTGACTTGCTCCTCAGGGCTGGCCCGGTCGGAAATGCTGGGGCGACTCACGGTTGTGGAAGGAAGTCGGGCAGAGTTTGGCTGCAGAGGCCTGGCTCTTGGGCAGCCCTGGGAACAGGGTTAGAAACTCCGGTTCTTGGTGTTGTGAGGGAATGATTGTTTGCACATTGGATGGACCTGCTTTCCACAGTGGGGAGAAATGGGAGAAACTGGAGGTCTTTGGGTTGAAAAAGAAAGGGGCTCAATGAGCAAACAAATTCATGGCATCTAGGTCTGTCAGTGCACACGAAGTCCTGGACCAGAGGCTCCAGTAGGGTCCTGTGCTTCTGGCAGACAGGAAGTTTGACAGACAAGTCCTACTTTATAGAATTTGTGTTCGCTGTGTGCTTTGGGTGGTTTCTCTAAACAGTCTGTCTTGCTGAAATCCTGCCAGGCGGGAGCTCACATGACTCTTTCTTGTCCCCTGGATGCTTTCAGAGGAAGCGGCGTGGAGCGGCAGTCAATTCTAGGCAAGCCCAGAAGCGAACTCGGGAAGCAGCTCCCACCCCCGAGGTGGCCTTGGAAACAGAACCCATAGAACTCGTGGAAAGCGGTAAGATTTCCAGGGACACCGTGACCATGGGTGTTGGCATGGTGGCGCGTGCATGGGCATGGCTGACCATACCTGCTGGAGTCAGTGGGTGTCCAGTTAGCAGCCATGGGGCTAGGTTTTCTTGTCTGAAGCATGCCAGTAACATACCTGCTGTGCAGAGTCGTCATGCCAGTGAAGCGAGTCAGTGGCTGGGACACACTGGACGGGGTGGCATGGATCAGCATCTTTCTGTTTCTCCTTTTCACCCAGATGACTGCCCAGCCCCTAGACTAGCACCCTGCCTCCGCCCTGTCCCTTCCGTTTGTTTTCTCCACTGTGGTGGGAGTGGCCTTCCTTATCTTCAGAGCTGGTCCTGTCACTGTCCTGCTCACCCTCCAGTGTCTGCCCAGTGGCCTCAGGATAAAGTCCACATTCCTCATTGTGGCTTAAAAAGCCCTCCAGGGCATGTGCTCGCCTGGCTCTCAGCCTCCTCTTGTGTTCTGTACTTGTGCCTGCTGGTCAGTCTGGATCAGTCTGTGGTCTGCAGACAGTCTCAGCTCACCTCTGTTACAACTTACACTAAATGGAGCAGAGCTGCCCCTTTGGTGCCCGAGGACCTCCGTGGGTCTGACGTGGCCACTCAGCCTCATGAGGATGTGCAGTGGGGGAGGAGGGAGGCAGCCCCAGCCCACCTACGCCATCTGAAAGTGTATCTCCAGTTTGCGTGGCCTTGTGAACAACTCAGCTTTACTTTTCTCTCTTTTTAAAATTTTATTTTATTTTATTGATTTTAGAAAGACAGAGAGGGAGAAGGGGGGCAGGAAGCATCATCTAAGTTGCTTCCAGTATGTGTCTTGACCAGGCAATCCTGGGGTTTTGAACCAGCAACCTCAGCATCCCAGGTCAATGCTTTATCCACTGTGCCACCAAAGGTCAGGCTTTTCTCGTTTTCATTAAGACTAAAGAGTTGCCCCAAAAGGCAAACATGTGGCCAGAGCTTCCTGTGTTGAAGAGAATTTGGTCTAGGCAAATGCCAGGCTGAATTTTTCCCACTTCCCACTCAGGAAAGTTGCCAGTGACCTAAATTGAGTCCCTTTACACCGCATATATTAAGATGGTTTTTATAACTGATGCATGAAAACTGACTTTAAAGAGAGCAACTTGCGCCTGGCCAGGTGGTGGCGCAGTGGATAGAGCGTCAGACTGGGATGCAGAGGACCCAGGTTCGAGACCCCGAGGTCACCAGC
Source organism: Saccopteryx leptura (assembly GCF_036850995.1). NCBI lineage: Eukaryota > Metazoa > Chordata > Mammalia > Chiroptera > Emballonuridae > Saccopteryx > Saccopteryx leptura. The sequence continues at coordinate 1,401,389 of NC_089507.1, forward strand.
TTGAGTGCGTGCTCATCTGGTTTGAAAAAAAAAATAGCTCACCAGCTTGCACCCAAAGTCGATGGCTTGAGCAAGGGGTTACTTGGTCTGCTATAGTCCCACGGTCAAAGCACGTATGAGAAAGCAGTCAATGAACAACTGAAGTGCCACAATGGAAAAACTGATGATTGACACTTCCCATCTCTCTCCGTTCCTCTCTGTCCCTATCTATTCCTCTCTCTGACACTCTCTCTGTCTCTGTAAGAGAAATAAATAAAAAAGAATGTTTAGGCCCTGGCCGGTTGGCTCAGCGGTAGAGCGTCGGCCTGGTGTGCAGGAGTCCGGGTTCGATTCCCAGCCAGGGCACACAGGAGAAGCGCCCATCTGCTTCTCCACCCCTCCCCCTCTCCTTCCTCTCTGTCTCTCTCTTCCCCTCCCGCAGCCGAGGCTCCATTGTAGCCAAGTTTGCCCGGGCGCTGAGGATGGCTCTGTGGCCTCTGCCTCAGGCGCTGGAATGGCTCTGGATGCAACAGAGCGACGCCCCAGATAGGCAGAACATCGCCCCCTGGTGGGCATGCCGGGTGGATCCCGGTAGGGCGCATGTGGGAGTCTGACTGCCTCCCCGTTTCCAACTTCAGAAAAATACAAAAAAAAAAAAAAACCGTTGAAACTGTTGAGCTAAGGATGACTTGAGCCCTAGCCAGACAGCTCGCTTAATTAGAGCATAATCCTGAAGCGCAGAGGTTGCTGATTCAGTCCCCAGTCGGGGCACATACAGGAACAGCTGGATATTTCTGTCTCGCTCTCCTGCCTCCCTTCCTCTCTCGCTGAAATCAATACATAAAAAAAAGGATGTCTTGAGATTTATGGGTAAGTGGCAGCCACCTGCTTCTGCTGGGGAAGCAGAGGTTTCAGGCCCATCCCAACCAAAGAGAAGGGCCCTGAGCGGAGCAGGCCTCACTACTTCCCTCAGGTCACTGCCTCTTCCACGTGAGGGAGCAGGCGTGGGCACAGAGTCCGTCTGTGTGGCCGTGTGAGGCCGCGGGGACAGAGGTGCGCATGTGCGCAGACCGCCCCCTTCCCCAGCGTGGGCTTGTCAAAACCCTGCGCTGCTGCTCAGCGCAGCTCTGGAAGGGCAGTGACTGGTTGTCACCCTGACGGGCTGGTCCTCGTGCTCTTTGCGTTTGGTACTTCAGGAGGGTTTTGCTGAAAGTCTGAGCTCTGTTGTCATCTTATTAATGAAGTTAGCATGTCTGCTTTCCTTTTCTAATGTTTGTTAAAATGCTTTATTTTGAAGCCGGAGATGAAATCGTGGACCTCACCTGTGAGTCTCTAGAGCCCGTGGTCGTGGACCTGACGCACAATGACTCCGTCGTGGTAAGCCTTGAGCTCTCTCTTGTCGGGGCCCCTGGCCTGCGTTGAGGTCTAGTGGCCTTGAGCCCAGTTCAGGTTTGTGCTGATGATACTCCTGTATTCCGTGATGAGCCCAGCACAGGTGTTTCAGGGGAGTCGCTGGTGGCTTTGTTTTCTGTGAACGTGAAGCCTGCACACCCCTGACCCTCCTCAATCGTGAACTCCGAGGGGCCTTCTCCTTAGTCCCCAGCTCTACACTCTGCATCAGCGTGTGACCTGGAGCAAGTGACTCATCCTCGCCCCCTTGGTTCTTCGAGAGACCTGCAGTCTCAGTCAGTAGGGTGCTGTGAGGACTAAGAGAGATGCTGGCCGTGAGCGCCTGGCACCTGGGGTGGTGCCTAGCAGTGCCAGTGTACACCTCCTGGCCTGGCTGGTGGGCGGGAGTGCATGCCCAGCAGTGCCAGTTCCTGGAGGAGAAGCTGCCTCGAAGGATACAGGTGCCCCATGTCACCACCTGGGGCCTCGGTTGTGTTGTGATTCCAGGGAGGGTGGAGCCTAGGAGGCTGACAGGTGCCCCCTTTCTGTAACACCAGGTATGGACTCGCAGAGAGTTTGCCCCTCAAGGGAAGAGTCCTGGGCTGGTCAGGATGGGGGTTGCTGGTCATCCCCCGTCCTAGGGCAGCTCGCATTTCTCCAGGACACCTCTCTGGCACCTTTGAATAGAGAGAGCAATTTGTGGAGGCAGTGACATTTGATGGCACTGAGCAGGTGAGCGGCAGGTAGTGTGGGGCGTGTAGCCAGGTCTCCCCTTGGGGCCCACTGGTCTGGGGTTACCCTGTGTCAGCTTAAGAACTTCCGAATAGGGCTGTGCTGAGAAACGTCAAGACTGTTAGAAAGCAGAGGGTGAGGATGGGACTGTCCTGACAGATTCGGAGTTAGGCTCTGGCTGGGTCTGAAAGAACTGGGCTGTCCTGTCGTGTGTCCATGTCCCTGCCGTCCCGTCCCTGAGCTCCACCCCAAAGCACAGGCAGCAGCCCCTGTCAGGTGCCCCAGCACGTCAGAGGGGGACTCGGGAGGCGCTGGCTCCTGGAGAGGGGTGGCATTTCCCGGAGACAGGCCAGGGCTTCAGGAGCAAGTCAGAGCGAGTGTGGCCGGAACTGGTTTCTGTCTGGGCCTGGTCAGTGTTGGGAGGTCGCATGTCACACAGCTCGGCTGCTCGTCCCTGTGGCACTATAGAGTCCCAGAGAGGTGGCTGAATTTGGCACCTGGGCTGACACCTGCAGCCTCATTGCTGACTGACATTTAAAGTGGTTCCGAGTTCTTACCGTCTCTTGTACCCCATGGGCTGGCTCTGGGGTATAGCCAGGGTTCTGCTCACAAGACCCCACTTTCTGCCTCCAGGACATAGTGACTGTCCCCTGTTGGTGATAAACCTCTTCCAGGTGTCCTGGGCACTGGGTCTCTTTAAGCCTAGCCACTACATACTGGGTCCAACGTGGCTTCAGACGCTTGACCCAGACTGTATTTCCCGCCTCGGGGAACCTGCAGCCCAGTGGTGAGGAGGGATACAGATGCTCTGAGATGCAGTGAGCCTGTGCCTCTCCTCTGGGGTTTTCCTGCAACACCAGCTTGTACTTCTGGCATTGTGTGTCCCAGAAAGGCCATCCGTCACTGCCGGGTGCCCAGCTGTGTCTGTGTCTGATTTTTTACCAGATTGTCCTGTTTTCCAAAGAGGTCGTACCAGTGTATCTTCACTCAGGGGTAGAAGGTTCTCGTGACTAACCATTGGTAGTTTTATTTGTTTTCCTGATTACTGTTGGGATCGAACACCTTTTTGTTTTGTCTTGTTTTTTTGTTTGTTTGTGTTATACCGAAGTTAGAAGCAGGGAGGCAGTCAGACAGACTCCCGCATGTGCCCGACCGGGATCCACCCGGCATGCCCACCAGGGGGCAATGCTCTGTTGCAACCAGAGCCACTCTAGCGCCTGAGGCAGAGGCCACAGAGCCATCCTCAGCGCCCGGGCCAACTTTGCTCCAATGGAGCCTTGGCTGCAGGAGGGGAAGAGAGAGACAGAGAGGAAGGAGAGGGGGAGGGGTGGAGAAGCAGATGGGCGCTTCTCCTGTGTGCCCTGGCAGGGAATCGAACCCTGGACTTCCACACACGGGGTCGACGCTCTACCGCTGAGCCAACCGGCCAGGGCCTTCATGTTTGTTGATGGTTTATTTCCCTCTTCAGTGAAGTGTCTTTTGAATTATTTCTAAGGTTTTTTACATGTTGTGTATAGAACTTCTAAAATAGCTGAAGGAGTTAGAGTAGAACAAAGCATCCTGTCTTTTTTTTAAGAGTGAGGTTTTTTTTCTTTTCATTTTTTCGTTGAGTTTTCTTTCTTAGTCCTGTTTTTAAGAATTTCTTTTATAAGTTCTAAACACGAGGCTGCCATTTGTTGTTTTGTACCTTCTACTCAGGCTTGACTTTCCTCTTTTTGACTTATGTACAGACGTTATCGATTTGTTGGAGAAATTTTTACATTGTATAAATATGTTTCCGTGCTTTGAAAGTTTTACTGTTTTGCCTTTCACATTTAGGGATATAATCCATGTGAGTTGACTTGTGTGTGGTTCAAGATGGGGGCTTTAATTCCTCCTGTTAAAGTTTATAATGTTCTCTGTGGTGGTTTTGCCGGTATAGTTAGAAGGTTTATTCCTAGGTACATACTATTTTAGGTTGCTGTTAAAAATGGTGTTTTAAAGTTTTCTTTTTTTATCTGAATGAAAATTATGACATTCTTGTCTCATTCCAAATCTGAAAAGAACCCTTTCAACGTTGCACCATTAATAAGACCTCTGCTGTAGGGTGAGTGTTTATGCCCTTTATCTAATTGGAGAAATTCCTCTTCCTTTCTTTTTTTGGCTGCAAGTTTCACCTGGGGAATCAGTGTTTAATTTTTACAACTCCATCTAATGGTAATTTTTCCCTTTCTTGTGTTGAAGTGGAGAATTACCCTATCTCCCCGTGTATAAGATGCTACCATGTATAAGATGTACCTTAATTTTGGGGCTCAAAATTTGGGGGGGGGAGTATTACATCAAGTTATTGAACTCAAGTTTTATTCACCGTAAAATTCATACAGCTCCTCATCACTGTATGAATGTCAAAACTCCCATCCATTAGCTTGTCCTCGTCTGCGTCTGATGAGAATCACTGTCTTCATATATTGCCTGGTCCTCAGTTCCATCTGTGGCATTTGAAATGCCACCACTACTGTATAAGATGCACCCAGTTTGTAGGCCTCAACTTTTTTGAGAAGGGGTGCATCTTATACATGGGGAATAAATACGCTGGTTTCTAGTCTTTAAACCTCAACATTGTGATCGTGCCATTATCTTCTTATGTATTGCTAGATTCAGTTTGCTAATGTTTTATACCGTGTTGTTTTTGCATCTGTTTTTATGAATAACATTGGTTGGTCTGTAATTTTTCTTTTGCACTTTCTTAAGTTTTGGTATCAAAACATTGGTATCTTTATTTTAAAATTTTTTTAATTTATTTATTGATATATTTAGAGAGAGAGGAAGGCAGGCAGGGGTGGGACGAGGAACATTGATTTGGTTTTCCACTCATTCATGCCATCCTTCTTGTATGTGCTCTGACTGGGGGGCACACAGAGAGTCAGCCTCTCAGGACAGCGCTCTAACCCAGTGGCCCCCTGGGGGACACGCGGAGAGTCAGGCTCTCAGGACAGTGCTCTAACCCAGTGTTCCCCTGGGGGGCACGCAGAGAGTCAGCCTCTCAGGACAGCGCTCTAACCCAGTGTTCCCCTGGGGGGCACGCAGAGAGTCAGCCTCTCAGGACAGCGCTCTAACCCAGTGGCCCCCTGGGGGGCACGCAGAGAGTCAGCCTCTCAGGACAGCGCTCTAACCCAGTGTTCCCCTGGGGGGCACGCAGAGAGTCAGCCTCTCAGGACAGCGCTCTAACCCAGTGGCCCCCTGGGGGGCACGCAGAGAGTCAGCCTGTCAGGACAGCGCTCTAACCCAGTGGCCCCTGGGGGGGGGGCACGCAGAGAGTCAGCCTGTCAGGACAGCGCTCTAACCCAGTGGCCCCTGGGGGGGGGGCACGCAGAGAGTCAGCCTCTCAGGACAGCGCTCTAACCCAGTGTTCCCCTGGGGGGGGGCACGCAGAGAGTCAGCCTCTCAGGACAGCGCTCTAACCCAGTGTTCCCCTGGGGGGGGGCACGCAGAGAGTCAGCCTGTCAGGACAGCGCTCTAACCCAGTGGCCCCCTGGGGGGCACGCAGAGAGTCAGCCTGTCAGGACAGCGCTCTAACCCAGTGGCCCCTGGGGGCACGCAGAGAGTCAGCCTCTCAGGACAGAGCTCTAACCCAGTGGCCCCCGGGGGGGGGGCACGCAGAGAGTCAGCCTCTCAGGACAGCGCTCTAACCCAGTGGCCCCCTGGGGGGGGGCACGCAGAGAGTCAGCCTGTCAGGACAGCGCTCTAACCCAGTGGCCCCTGGGGGGCACGCAGAGAGTCAGCCTCTCAGGACAGCGCTCTAACCCAGTGGCCCCTGGGGGGGGGGCACGCAGAGAGTCAGCCTGTCAGGACAGCGCTCTAACCCAGTGGCCCCTGGGGGGCACGCAGAGAGTCAGCCTCTCAGGACAGTGCTCTAACCCAGTGTTCCCCTGGGGGGCACGCAGAGAGTCAGCCTCTCAGGACAGCGCTCTAACCCAGTGGCCCCCAATCTTTTTTGGGCCACGACCGGTTTAAGGTCAGAAAATATTTTCACAGACCTGCCTTTAGTTTAGGGTGGGACGGATAAATGTATCACGTGACTGAGACAAGCGGCAAGAGTGAGACTTAGACTGATGTAACAGAGGGAATCTGGTTATTTTTTTTTTTAATAAAACATCTTTCAGACTTAAATATAAATAAAACGGAAATAATGTAAGTTATTTCTTCTTTCTCTGTGGACCGGTACCAAATGGCCCACGGCCCGGGGGTTGGAGACCACTGCTCTAACCAGCTGAGCTGCCCAGCCAGGGCGAGTGTGGGACTCTTTATAAAGTGAATTAGGCCCCTTTTTCTTCTGTTCTCCAGAAGAAGTCACAGATTGGAACTATTTCTTCCTTAAGTGTTCGGTAGAACTCTACAGTGACAACACCTAACCCAAAGTTTTGATGAGTTTTGGTAATTATACTTTTTAGAAATTTGTTGATTTTGTCTAAAACTTTCACTTTTATTGACATAAATTTGTTCATAGAAAAATAATCATGTCTTTTGTTCTGTGGGATCTGTAGTGATGTCTCCTTTTTCATATCTGATACTGGTTATTTGTGTTTTCTGTCTTTTTAGATTAGTATCACCAGAGCTTTATTAGATCTTTCAGAGAACCAACTTTTAGCTTTATGGATCCTTTTCTCTTGTAAGTTTGCTTTCATTCATTGATTGTTTTTTGTTTGGGTTTATTTTGCTCTTTTTTTTACCTAATAATTTTGATCATTTCTTTTCCAATAAATGCATTTAAAGTTATATTTTCTTTAGCTGTATCTTATAAATTTTGTTATTGGTATTTTACATTCAATTCAATGTACTTATCAAATTTGTATTTTTTTTAACTTCCAAACATTGGGAGTTTCTTTCTCTCTTTTTTTTTTACCCATTCTTTACGTTGCTGGTCAGAAAGGACATTCTGCCTGTCGGTCCTTGGCCATTGGCTGAGGTTACTGGACGCCTGTCGGCACCGGGTGACCTGCCCCGTGGTGCCTGCCTGGGCTTTGGTTTCTCTGTGAGGCTTTCAAAACTAGACTTCAATTTTTTGAGAATCTGTGGTGCTTTTATTTATTTTCTTGTCTAGGTTATTGTATTCCCTTTACTTTTAACCCTAATACTTTTGTTTTGATACCTCTTTCATTTGAAACCATGTCTTGTTTGTTGTTTTTAGTGGGAGGACTGATGGAAACACTAGCCTGCCCTTTATTGGAAGTCTGCTGGGCTTGCCCACATGGGCTCAGGCCGACACGAGTCCACTCGAGTTGCCCTGAAGCAGAAACATTGGACCTGTGGGAGCAGGCGCTTTGCATGGAAGGGCAGGAGGAACAGGCCTCTAGGAGTAAGCCCACACCTCAGTCGGCCTTGACCGGCATGGGCGCTGCGGCCCTGGGCAGCTGAGGAGAGGGCAGCGGGCTCTCTTGGAGGAGATCTCTCCTGAGCGGGGGCACGTCTACTGCTCATCCCGTAGACACCTGACTGGGGACTTAGACTTGTCACGTGGGTGGAAACTACCGTAGCAAAATGAGTCTGGCTGTAAGTTTTGAGTGTTGAGGCAGGGGCTTGGCAAGTTCTCAGTGACTTTTTCTGTAGGCTTCCAGAACACAGAACTGCATCATGTCAGTCCTTGGTGTGTGCCGATCTTATTAGTCCCTGCAGGCCTGCTTTGTTTCTTTGATTGTTTTTAAGAGCATTTGTAGCCCTAGCAGTTTAGCTCAGTCGTAAGCATTGTCCCAAAACGACAAGGTTGTGAGTTCAAACCCCAGTGAGGGCACATAAACAGCTTGATATTCCTATTTTTCTGTCTTTCTGCCCGCCTCTATCAAAAACAAAAAAATAAATGTGTTTAGCGCTGTGCCCCCTCCTCCATACAGGCCCCAGCCCTGGGAGCAGGCCAGGTGGAGTCAGATTCTTGTCCTTGACAAGCATGTGGAGCTAGTTCTGGGCTCTGTGTCCCCAGGGCCCTGTGGCCTTGTCTCCCTTAGTCCTCACAGCAGCACGGTGAGCAGTGGGCACTGATGGCTCTGTTCTTACAAAAGGAAGTCGGCAGCTCCCAGAGGGCAAAGTGACTTCCCTGGTGACACGGACAGCAGCTCCCACAGGTCCCTGCAGCAGCTGCCCCACACTGCTGAGGGTGGGGGCGCTCTGCTGCTCCCTGGGGATTTTGCATTTGAAGTCCATGCTTCAATTTTAATTTATGCATTCAAAAGATACGGAATCATTTATGTCTAACTGATTGTGTCTTTCTCTCTTTTTTTCCTTTTTAAAAGATTGTTGATGGTGAGTGGTTTCCTTTTTTATTGGATTTGGACGGACACCTGACATGGAGTGGGGAGCAGAAGGCCAGGCGGAGGACACCGTGATGGTGCAGTAGTCAGACCAGCCGGTCCGCCCCGTGCCTGTGGAGGAGGCACCGGAGCACTGCACGCCAGGCCCACAGCCCGTCGTCTGCTGTCGGCAGGGATGGGCTTCTCCTGGCCGGACAGGAGGGTGGCCTCCTTGGGGCTCGGCCAGACCTGGGGTGTGGCTGGGCACAACAGATGATCTCTCTGGGGTCTTAGACTGGCCTTCCCGTTGGCGGGAATGAGGGTGGTGGCCTGGGGCGACCCCTGTGCTGTGCTGAGCGTGACTCGTGTCTCAGAAAGGAGGCGGCCGAGGAGGAACGGGAGGAGGCAGCGCCAGGACCATGCTGACAGCTGTGTGGTGAGCAGTGACGACGAGGAGCCGTCCAGAGACAGAGACGTGTATGTGACCACACACACTCCGAGAAACGCCAGGGAGGAGGCAGCCCCCGGACTCAGGTGCCTGTGTGCCCGCCACCCCGGGGACAGGTTCCCTCTCCGGGAGCCCTCTGGCCACGTGGGGCCGCCTCAGCCCTGGAGCAGGGCTGTCTTCTTCATGCATTTCCCAGCAGGGAGGGTGGGCAGTGTTGGAAACACTGGGCCTTTGCACAGGGCTCTGAGCCTGTGCCCGGGGTGGACTTGGTGAGGCAGCTCCAGAGACTGGGTGCAGGTGGGACTTCCCCAGAACAGGACTCAGCTGTCCCCACCTTGAAGTGGGGGTGCCAGGCGCAGGCCCTGCCCCAGACAGGGGCAGAGAGGGCAGGGGCTGGGTGGGACGGACGCTGTGACTCGGGCTGTCTGCACCTTCTCATTGTCCCTATTTTCTTTTGGCTCCGCTGACCCCCTTGGGGTCGCCAGCCTTCCTTTAAGTCCCTGCGTGCCTGTGCTAAGGCAGGGCCAGGGGAGGCTCTGGGAGGGGACTGCTGCCCGTGTGAAGCCCCCTAGCGTGAGCACGTGGGACTTATTTGCTGTGGCACTAACAGGAAGCACTGTATTCTAGGCCCTCCGGTATGGTCAGCTGTCCGATCTGCATGGATGGGTACTCGGAGGTAAGCAGACCCCGCAGTGACTTCCCTGCTCCACTTCCACACTGCTTCAGTGAGAGAGGGCGAGCACCCTCTCATCGGGTGGGATTTTTTTTTTTTTTTTTCTTTCCATTTTTCTGAAGCTGGAAACAGGGAGAGACAGTCAGACAGACTCCCGCATGCGCCCGACCGGGATCCACCCGGCACGCCCACCAGGGGCGACGCTCTGCCCATCCTGGGCGTCGCCATGTTGCGACCAGAGCCACTTTAGCGCCTGAGGCAGAGGCCACAGAGCCATCCCCAGCGCCCGGGCCATCTTTGTTCCAATGGAGCCTTGGCTGCGGGAGGGGAAGAGAGAGACAGAGAGGAAAGCGCGGCGGAGGGGTGGAGAAGCAAATGTGCGCTTCTCCTGTGTGCCCTGGCCGGGAATCGAACCCGGGTCCTCCGCACGTTAGGCCGACGCTCTACGGCTGAGCCAACCGGCCAGGGCTCATCGGGTGGGATTTGACACCTCTTCTGTCGTCCCACCGGGGCTGGCTCGTGGCCTGTCGCACATGTGTGTGTGAAGGGAGAATGTGCCAGCTTTGGGCCCTGCAGCCTTCAACTCTGGCTCCTGTGTTCCTGCGTCAGCCCTGTGTGTTCCCTCTCCCAGACCAGACAAGCTTCTGATGTTCCCTGTGGCCCTTGAGCCCTGCAGCGCTGCCCCATGGTGGGCCCATAGCGCAGCCCTGACCTCTCCTGACCTGCAGGTTGGGTCACCCGGACCCCTGAGCTGCTGCTGCTCTTAGCTCTGCAGACCATCTCCCTGCCCCTGCTGCAGCCGCCTTCCTCCCCTATCGCCTCCTCATCACGGGTGGCGGGAGTGGAATTCCCTGGGGACAGCTGCTCTGGGACAGGGCTCATGTGAAGGCTGTTTCTTGCTGTGTTTTCTAGATTGTGCAGAACGGACGTGTCGTCGTCTCTACAGAGTGTGGCCACATCTTCTGCAGCCAGTGCCTCCGAGACTCCCTCAAGAACGCCAACACTTGTCCAACCTGCAGGAAGAAGATGAACCACAAACGCTATCACCCCATTTACATATGACACGTCGAGAGCCGTCCAGGAGAAGGGAGGGACAGCAACAGCCCAGCGGGCTCTCCAGGTGGCCTTCCGTGGGTGATCTGCCTCCAGTTTCCTGTGCTCAAAAAGACTATTCCCAAACCAACGCCTGATACATAAACTGCTCTTCTGTTCCCGCCCTCTGAGATCCTCTCGTTACCTCCAGTGTAATGACGCGGAGCGGGAGCCAAAGCCAGGCCAGTCCAGGGTCGGCACCTCGGCTCCTGTGGGGGGTCCAGTGCCAGGGCAGGAGAGGAGTGGGCACCTTGGAGGTAAGAAAAGGATGCCAGCCTCTTTGCGGAACCTGCACATTTGCCAAGAAGTATCCCTCTTTGGAAAGTTTGCCCAGCTTTCTCCTGGCAGTGTCATCAAGGAGCAGGCTGTGAGCAGGCCACCTCGCTCTTGCGGGCACGCTACCTCGTCCCGGGGTATCTGCCCACCACAGCGACCAAGCCGGATGTGTCCCTGAAGGACCAACCGCTGGACTTTTTTCTTCTCAAGAATCAGAGGTGACTGTGACTCCACCGACACCTTAACAGTGCCGTGCAGGCATCTCTGCAGGGCTGCCGGGTCCCTAGGGTGCCCTGTGCAGTCCAGCCCTCTGCCTCCTCACAGCCCAGGAGACGCAGCACTGCTCCTGTCCCCCAGGCCCATGGGGCCAGTGCCTGCCCGCCCTGTCCTGTCCACCGCCTGTTCTTAGGAACTGACCAGGCCCCAGAGTTCATCACCTGGCACGGGCGATGCAAGGTGAATAGGGCAGGCCTGTGGTCGGTGTCCACTCTTTTCTGATAAAAGCCCTCCTGTGTTCACCATATGCCCTCTGGTCCTCAGCTCCCGCTGACCAATGTCTCCTCAAGCATGGATACTGGGAAGAAGTGGCAGTATTTGTGGCCTTATCAGCCCATGTCCATGTTGTTGCCCAAGTCGCAGCTGGCCCGTGTCTCAGAGAGCTTGGCCCACCTGACTAGCAGGGCACTGCCTTGGCCTTCTCACCCACCCCACCGACCAACATTCATTTCAGAAGCTGCTCTTCTGGCCATTTGGGCTCTGATCCTTTGGGCTTTTGACTGCTCCACAGATTTTAGTTGGCAAAATTCAGTGGGCTCTCCTTGCCAAGGCGCCCGGGTAACACCCTCTGCTCGACTTTGCCGGCACAGGAGACCTCAGGTCCTGCGGGTGGCCGGTCTGCCCCTCGTGTGCAGGGCTCGAGGATGACCGTGGGGGAGGCCTGCGGGGCCAGCCTGCCTCCACCTCCACCCCCACCCCCTCACAGGGCCTGGAGCCAAACAGCTGCCTTAGTGCGAGAAGCGTCTTCAGAGTGGAGAGGGGCCTCGGGCTTCGCAGCAATAACTGACCTTCAGGTTCCCTCTGAAGGAGCAGGGACTTGGCACTGTTCACTTTAAACGGGGCTGAAGGAGTGTCCCTCTTCTGTGAAAAGTTTTATTCTTCATTCTGAGTTTTTAGGTGTTTGGCTCACTTCCAGTTAGTTTGAATAAAGGAGTACTTTCTGCTCGGAGCGAGGAGGGCAGGACATGGTCCCCTCAGTGTGGGGTGCCGGGATCTGCCCTCCACCGGACACGGTTGCCATTAGTTTCTTCTGGGCTTCGTGGGAACACTCTTCTGTTACGTTCTAACAATACCCAGACTTCAGGAGCCAGGATGACCCCACAGCCAAAATCTCTTGATTTATGTTTAAGGACAGTTGGTTGATTGTGAAAGTTGTATTTCTTCATATTACATTAAATTGGGGGGAAAAATGTTGGTTTTTATCAATCAGAAACTTCAAAGTGGGAAAAGGTTGACATGTAAAACCCCTTCTCTTTCTGCTCAATGTACATAGTCCAAATCTTTGTTACATTTAAACTCTGTCCATGATGTCAGTCTGTTTTGGACCCTCTGCTAGTGTTACAAATGGAAATAAAAACAGTAATTTGAATCAGGTATCCTTTTTTGTGCATTTTTAAAAAAATTTTTATTTATTCATTTTAGAGCGGAGAGACAGAGAGAGAGAAGGGGGGGAGGAGCAGGAAGCATCAACTCCCATATGTGCCTTGACCAGGCAAGCCCAGGGTTTCGAACCGGCGACCTCAGCATTTCCAGGTCGACGCTCTATCCACTGCGCCACCACAGGTCAGGCTGTGCATTTTTTTTTTTTTTTTTAATTTTTATTTTATTCATTTTTAGAGAGGAGAGAGAGGGAGAGAGAGACAGAGGAGAGAGAAGGGGGGAGGAGCTGGAAGCATCAACTCCCATATGTGCCTTGACCAGGGTTTCTGGAAGCATCAACTCCCATATGTGCCTTGACCAGGGTTTCGAACGGTGACCTCAGCATTTCCAGGTCAACACTTTATCTGCTGTGCCACCACAGGTCAGGCTTTTTTGTGCATCCTTAAGCTCTCTGGAATCAATTCTCTCCCCTTTGTGCCCAGAGTGGGCCTCAGTGTAGGGTGTCTCCCATGTGTGTGCAGGGCCATCGCTTCTCTGGCTGCCCACCCAGAAGCTAGCAGGCACACTGTCCAGCCCTGGACTCCCTCGTGGAGCAGATGCTGTAACCCAAGCTCTGGCTAGTGATGGTCTAGTGCTCTCCACCCTGGCCACCCAGACAGAGGACTTGCTCTGCGTGTGGGCATGGTGCCCCAGAGTGTTGTGTGGTGTGTCCAGCAGTGCCCTAGGTGGGCTCTACGAGCGAGACTGAAGATGGGCCAGAGATTCCCAGAAAATCGGTGAGGGCAGAGCTCACCCTTCACCTGTGCCAGCTGACAGGTCCCCAGAGCTGCAAGAGGCCAGGCTGAGGGATAGCAGGGTACTGTTGTGATGGTTAGAGAAAAGGTTCCGTTCAGCGCTTAGTGGGCGTAGCCATGCTCACGGTCCTGGCTGCGGCTCTGGCAGGCATCAGGAAACCCAGCTCTGCCTGGCCTGTGGTGGCGCAGTGGATAAAGCATTGACCTGGAACACTGATGTCCTTGGTTCAAAACCCTGGCTTGCCCGGTCAGGGCACATACAGGAAGCAACTACTACAAGTTAATGCTTCCCGCTCCCCCTGCCCCCCAGTAAATAAAATCTAAAAAAAAGAAACCCAGCTTTGTTGCCCTGGGGTATATATACATTCACTGAGGGGTGTAGCCCCCTGCCCCAGGCCAGTGGTGAATCAGAACTGGCAAAGGTGAGGTACAGGAGGGCAGGAGGGGGTGCTGAGCCACAACCGAGGTCTGAAGGGTTGTAGGGAAGGGAAGGGTCAGGCGGGCCCTGAGCCCCAAGCCCCTTCACAGCTGCTGAGAAACTGGCTGCACAGTAGGTCCTATAGCAGGGGTCCCCAAACTGCGGCCCCCTGAGGCCATTTATCTGGCCCCCGCCGCACTTCTGGAAGGGGCACCTCTTTCATTGGTGGTCAGTGAGAGGAGCCTAGTTCCCATGGAAATGCTGGTCAGTTTGTTGATATAAATTTACTTGTTCTTTATTTTAAATATTGTATTTGTTCCCGTTTTGGTTTTTTACTTTAAAATATGTGCAGTGTGCATAGGGATTTGTTCATAGTTTTTTTTTTATAGTCCGGCCCTCCAACGGTCTGAGGGACAGTGAACTGGCCCCCTGTGTAAAAAGTTTGGGGACCCCTGTCCTATAGGGTCCCTAGGACCTGAGGCTGTGATGGACCAGTCACTTCCTGGCTGGCCACCCAGAGCCAGTAGGATCCTCTACCCTGGTTGTAAAGCCAGGAGGGACAGATGAGCCCTCTGTCCTAGACCCCCAACCAGCACCAAGCTGCAGGTCAGGCTGGCATTACCCAGGACACTGCCAAGGCTGATGAGATTTTCTAGACCCCCCCCCTTTATTTTGAAACTTACAAATAGTGGATTGACTGATTGATTGATTGATTACCAGGAGCTGGTACAAGGTGTGGGGTGTGAGGAGTGACTACGAATGGGCACAGGTTTTTATTTTTTAATGGTTTTATTTATTGATTTTACAAAGAGTGGAGACAGGGTTGGGGACAAGAAGCATTGAACTCATAGTTCCTTCACTTTATTAATTGCTTTGCTTCTCATATATGCCTTCACTGGGCAAGCCCAGGGTTTCAAACTGGTAACCTCGGCGTTCCTGGTCGAAGTTCTATCCACTATGCCACCACAGGCCAGGTAAATGGTATCTTTTTTGTCTGTGACAGACAGGGATAGATAGGGACAGACAGGAACAGAGAGAGATGAGAAGCATCAATCATCAGTTTTGTGTTGTGACACCTTAGTTCAGGTGTCCCCAAACTGCGACCCCCTGAGGCCATTTATCCGGCCCCCACCGCACTTCTGGAAGGGGCACCTCTTTCACTGGTGGTGAGAGGAGCACTGTATGTGGCGTCCCTCTAATGGTCTGAGGGACAGTGAACTGGCCCCCTGTGTAAAAAGTTTGGGGACCCCTGCTAGTTGTTCATTGATTGCTTTCTCATATGTGCCTTGACCATGGGCCTTCAGCAGAGCGAGTGACCCCTTGCTTGAGCCAGCAACCTTGGGTCCAAGCTGGTGAGCTTTTGCTCAAATCAGATGAGCCCACGCTCAAGCTGGCGACCTCGGGGTCTCGAATCTGGGTCCTCTGCATCCCAGTCCAACACTATCCACTGCACCACCTCCTGGTCAGGCAAATGCTGTCTTTCTTAACTAATGTTTTTGTTGTTGCCAGAAAAAAAGTTGGTTTTTGCATATTATGTATCCAGTGTCCTTGGCAAATTCTCATTCTAGTAAGAATCTAGGTTCTGTTAACTGCTCTACATTCCCAGCTATATCACCTGCAACGAACTGGCTGGCCTTCCTTGTTCATTCTTGACCCTTTTTCTTACTGAACTTCTGATGGCGGCAAGACATTATTATGGAGAATGCTATTTTGTGAATGTTTTGTGTTTCGGGATTTTCACCAAGAAACAGGTTTACTGTAGGTTCTTGTTAGATGACTGTCAGACAAGCAAAGTTCCTTTTCTGACCAGGAGGTAGGGATTTGTGTTTTATTTGTTTTGTCACAAATGGATGTCTGCTACTTCCAGTTCTTTTTCTACTTCTATTGAGACATTATACGGTTTTTCCCCTTTATGAATGCAGTGTGTTACATTATTTGTGGTTTTTCTTTTTCTTTTTGTATACATCCACCTTGCATTTCTTAGGTAAGGCTAACTTGTTCATGATGTTTTATCTGTCTATAAATTGCTTACTTTGGTTTGCTAATATTTGGTTTAGGGTTTTGGGTTTCTTTCATCTGTGTTACTGAGTTCTATTGACATGATTTTCTTACACTGCCTGTCAGGTTTTTTTGTTTGTTAATTTTTTTTTTTTTTTTTTTTTTTTTACAGAGACAGAGTGAGTCAGAGAGAGGGATAGACAGGGACAGACAGGAACGAAGAGACATGAGAAGCATCAATCAGTTTTTCATTGCGCGTTGCAACACCTTTGCACTCAAGCTGGCGACCTCGGGGTCTTGAACCTGGGTCCTTCCGCATCCCAGTCTGATGCTCTATCCACTGCGCCACCACCTGGTCAGGCGCCTGTCAGGTTTTGATTTCAAGGTAGGTAAGTCTAGTTCCCTACAATGAGACTAAGGAGTATTCTCTCCATACTCTGGATTCGAATTATTTGTTCCTTAAATGTTTAGTAGAACTCAGCAATAAAACCTCTAAGCTGTTGTTTTCATTCAGGAAAGATTTAAAAATACTGATTTTATTTTATTTTTGAGTCCTGGCAAGTTGGCTCAGTGATAGAGCATCAGCCCAGCATATAGATGTCCCAGATTCAATTCCCAGCCAGGGCACACAGGAGAAGCAACCATCTGCTTCTCCACCCCTCCCCCTTCTCTCTTTCTCTTTCTTTCTCTCTCTCTCTTCCCTTTCCTCTCCCGCAGCCATAGCTCAGTTGATTCAAGCGCATCAGCCCATGGCGCTAAGGATGGCTCCATGGAGCCTCTGCCTTAGGTGCTAAAAATAGCTCACTGGTGAGCATGGTCCCAGATGGGCAGAGCATCAGCCCCAGACGGGGGTTGCCGGGTGAATCCCAGTCGGGTTGCAGGCACAAGTCTGTCAATCTTCCCTCTTCTCACTTGGAAAAGAAGAAAAATAAATTTTTGTTTGAGAACTATTCACATTTTAAAAAATAGTTTTAAGTTACAGGTTTCTGAGAATTCATATGTTTCATCTTTTTATAAGTATTTGGCATAAAATGTTTCATAAAATATAACCTCTGCACCATCTTTTTTAACATTCATTTATGCCTTCCCTTTCATTAAAAAAAAAATCATTTGTTAGAAATGTTCCAGCCTGACCAGGCAGTGGCGCAGTGGATAGAGTGTCAAACTGGGATGCGGACGATCCAGGTTTGAGACCCCGAGGTCGCCAGCTTGAGCGCAGGCTCATCTGGCTTTAGCAAAAAGCTCACCAGCTTGGACCCAAGGTCGCTGGCTCGAGCAAGGGGTTACTCGGTCTGCTGAAGGCCCGCGGTCAAGGCACATATGAGAAAGCAATCAATGAACAGCTGGGGTGTCCAACGAAAGACTGATGATTGATGCTTCTCATCTCTCTCTGTTCCTGTCTGTCCCTATCTATCCTCTATCCCTCTCTCTGACTCTCTCTCTGTCCCTGTAAAAAAAAAAAAAAAAAAAGTTCCAGTTTCCTTCTGTGGATATGTTAAGTCCAGTATCCAAAGTCTGGTCCAGTTCTGAAGTCTTCTCACTGCTACTGGTTCTCACTAATGACGACATCCTTCTTTGTGTGTCTTGTGAACTATTTTCCTGCCTTGGAACTCAGGTCACTTGGTGCACTCTCTGAAAATTCTCTGAGACTTGTATGGGAGGTTGTTTCCTCCAGAAAGTATTTGCGTTCAATTTTATGAGGAGTTTAAGGTTGTTACCAACTCAAGGTCAATGTGTTTGTTTACTTATATTTAAGAACATTTTTTTCTAATTTTATTTATTCATTTTAGAGAGGAGAGAGAAAGGGAGAGAGAGAGAGAGAGAAGGGAGAGGAGCAGGAAGCATCAACTCCCATATGTGCCTTGACCAGGCAAGCCCAGGGTTTTGAACCGGCGACCTCAGCATTTCCAGGTTGACGCTTTATCCACTGCGCCACCACAGGTCAGGCTGTTTACTTATATTTAGACTGTGAAGTATATAGCACACACACACACACAAAGACACACAGCTCAGGGAAGTATCCCTAAAGAACAGCTTAGTAAACTAACCATGAAACGAGAAACAATATTGCCAACACTTGGGAGCCCCTTCTTCTCCTTCTGGGTCAGCATGCTCGGCCCTCTCCCCCGGGTTGAACTGCTAATCTGGCTTTTACAGAAATTACTCCTTTGTCTGTAGAGTTTTAATTAGCAGAACACACAGCCTGAAGTACCTAATTTAGTTTTGCCAGTTCTTTGAACTTGAATAGATGCAGTGATGTGTGTTGTTGGGAGCAGGGCTGCTTCTGCTCTGCGTTGATGAGATTCGCTCGTGCTGTGTGGTTGGTTCCTCCTTGTTGCTGTGTCGTGTTCCGTGAGATGAAGATGCTTCAGGTCATCTGTTCTGGCAGTCAACGCAGGTGTGTCCGCTCAGACTAACCACACGTGAGCACGGTGTATGTCTGTTGAGGTGCAGCTTTGCTCACATAGCTGGTGGGCGTGTACTTAAGTGTGAAATTAACTGGATTTTGGGGTATGAACGAACATTCAGGGAAACTCAGAAACATGGAAACTAACATACTTTTAAACAACCAGTCTTCTTTGTGATTTCAAAGAAGAAATCGCAATGGAAATTGGAAAACAACCTGAGAAGAATGAAAGTGAGAACAGCATACCAACGTGTGTGGAATGCAGTGAAATCAATGCTGGGGGGCGGGGGGCGGCTGTTATCGTTGTAAATACCTACATTAAAACAGAGGCTCAAATCAGTTACCTTACTGTGTGCCTTAAGGAACTAGGAAAAAGAAGAGCAAACCAAACCCAGAGCTCTACCAAAAGGAAGGCAGGAATAAAGATGAAAACAGGGATAAATGAAACTGAGACTAAGAAACTATAGAGAAAATTAAGGACAACAGAAGTTTCTTTAACATCAACAAAATTGACAAATGTTTAGCAAAACTGACTAAGAACAAAAGAGGAAGACTCAACCTGACCTTTGGTGGCGCAGTGGATAAAGCGTCGACCTGGAATGCTGAGGTCGCTGGTTCAAAACCCTGGGATTACCTGGTCAAGGCACATATGGGAGTTGATGCTTCCTGCTCCTCCCCTCTTTTCTCTCTCTTTCTCTCTCTCTCTCTCTCTCTCTCTCTCTCCTCCTCCTCTCCTCTTTAAAATGAATAAATAAAGTCTTAAAAAAAGAGGAAGACTCAAATTACTAAAAACCAATGAAAGGGGACATGACTTTACAGAAATGAAGAAGATGCCCTGGCCAGTTGGCTCAGCGGTAGAGTGATGGCCTAGCGTGTGGAGGACCCAGGTTCGACTCCCGGCCAGGGCACACAGGAGACGCACCCATCTGCTTCTCCACCCCTCCGCCACGCTTTCCTCTCTGTCTCTCTCTTCCCCTCCCGCAGCCAAGGCTCCATTGGAGCAAAGATGGCCTGGGCGCTGGAGATGGCTCCTCGGCCTCTGCCCCAGGCGCTAGAGTGGCTCTGGTCGCAACAGAGCGACGCCCGGAGGGGCAGAGCATCGCCCCATGGTAGGCGTGCCGGGTGGATCCCGGTCGGGCACATGCGGGAGTCTGTCTGACTGTCTCTCCCTGTTTCCAGCTTCAGAAAAATGAAAAAAAAAAAAAAAAGAAAGAAATGAAGAAGATGAAAAGACTACTACCAACCTGGTTGGATGGCTGGGTTGGTTAGCACGCTGTCCCTAAGCCCAAAGCTTGCTGGATTGATTCCCTGTCAGGGTACATACAGGAAAGATCGATGTTCCTGCCTCTCTCTCCCTTTCTCTCTCTCTGTTCCTCTCTAAAATCAATCAATCAATAAAAAAATTTTTAAAGACTACTATAAGGTTCTGGCCGGCTGGCTCAGTGGATAGAGCATCAACTTGATGAATGGACATCCTGGGTTCAATCCCCGGTCAGGCACCCATGAGAAGCAACCATCAGCTTCTCCCCCCTCCCTCTTACAGCAAGTGGCTTGATTGGTTTGAGCATTGGCCCCAGGCACTAAGGATAGCTTGGTTGATTCGAGCATCAGTCCCAGATTGGGGTTGCCGAGTGGATCCCGGTTGGGTGTATGCAAGAGTCTGTCTCATTCTCTCCCCTCCTGTCACTTAAAAAAGGAAAAAAGACTAATATGAGCTTGACCAGCGGTGGCGTAGTGGATAAAACGACAACCCAGAATATGGTTGCTGGTTTGAAAACCCTGAGGTTGCTCACTCTAAGCGCAGGCTCCTCTGTGTGGGGTCACTGGCTTGAGTGGGGGAGTCATACACAAGACCCCAAAGTTCAACAGCTGGGCTTGAGCCCCAAAGGTTGCTGCTGTGAAAAACCCAAGGCCTCTGGCTTGAACAAGGGAACACTGATTTGGCCCTACTCAAGGCATGAATGAGAAGCAATCGCACAACTAAAGTGACAAAACTACAAGTTGATGCTTCTGACCCTTCCTGTCTCACTCTCAAAAAAAAAAAAAAGAGGCCCTGGCTGTTTGACTCAGCGGCAGAGCGTCGGCCTGGCGTGCGGGGGACCCGGGTTCGATTCCTGGCCAGGGCACATAGGAGAAGCGCCCATTTGCTTCTCCACCCCCACCCCCTCCTTCCTCTCTGTCTCTCTCTTCCCCTCCCGCAGCCAAGGCTCCATTGGAGCAAAGATGGCCCGGGCACTGGGAATGGCTCCTCGGCCTCTGCCCCAGGCGCTAGAGTGGCTCTGGTCGCGGCAGAGCGACGCCCCAGAGGGGCAGAGCATCGCCCCCTGGTGACAGAGCGTCGCCCCTGGTGGGCGTGCCGGGTGGATCCCGGTCGGGCGCATGCGGGAGTCTGTCTATCTCTCACCGTTTCCAGCTTCAGAAAAATACGAAAAAAAAAGAAAAAATACTATGAATACCTGTATGACAACAAATTGGATAATCTAGGTGAAATGGACAAATTCCTAGAAACAAAAATGACCAAAACTGACTCCCGAATAAATAAAAAATGAGTAGACCTATAAGAAGTGATACTCAGCCCTGGCTGATAGCTCGGTTGGTTGGAGCATCACTCCAAAGCACAGAGAGGTCTCTGTTTTGGTCCCTGGTAAAGGCATATGTGGGGACAGCTTGATGTTCCTGTCTCTCTCTTACTCTCCCTCTCTCATTAAAAACTTGATAAATTTTTTTTAAAAAGCCCTGGCCGGTTGGCTCAGTGGTAGAGCGTCGGCGTGGCGTGCCAAAGTCCCGAGTTCGATTCCCGGCCAGGGCACACAGGAGAAGCACCCATCTGCTTCTCCACCCCTCCCCCTCTCCTTCCTCTCTGTCTCTCTCTTCCCCTCCTGCAGCTGAGGCTCCACTGGAGCAAAGATGGCCCGGGTGCTGGAGATGGCTCCTCGGCCTCTGCCCCAGGCGCTAGAGTGGCTCTGGTCACAACAGAGCGATGCCCCGGAGGGGCAGAGCATAGCCCCCTGGTGGGCAGAGCGTCGCCCCTGGTGGGCGTGCCGGGTGGATCCTGGTCGGGCGCATGCGGGAGTCTGTCTGACTATCTCTCCCCGTTTCCAGCTTCAGAAAAATACAAAAAAAAAAAAAAAAAGTGATAAACAGTATTCAAAACCCCAACAAATAAAAGCCAAGGATCAGATGGCTTCACTAGTTAATTTCACCAAACACGTAGAAAAGAATTAACACGCTACTCTTTTCCACATTTTCCCAAAACTTTCACAATGACAAGAGCACACTTCCTAACTTATATTCTGAGGCCAACACTATCTTGATACCAAAGCCACATGAAGACAACTACAGGAAAAGAAAACTCCAGAGTGGTATCTTTTGTGAACACTGACACAGAAGTGCTCAGCACAGTGGTAGCACCCTGGATGCAGCAGCATACCAAGGGGGTTACACACAGTGACCACGAGGGTTTTCTCCCCAGAATGCAAGAGTAGCCCGACCTCTGAAAACCGATGCAGACATAGAACGCAGAGGGAAGACAGGCATGAACATCGTGACTGACGCAGACAAAACCCAACACCTTTTTCATGATAAAAACACTCAACAGACCAGGAATAGAAGGAAAGTACCTCAACACAATGAAAGCCATGTGTGGAAATTCTGTAGCTAACATGCTCAGTGGTGAAAGAGGGAAAGCTTTCCCAGAGATCAGGAACAAGACAAGGGTGCTCACTTTTATCACTTCTGTTCATCATAGCACTAGGATTTTTTTTTTTTAATGTTTTTTTTTTCCCAAAGATTTTATTTATTATAGAGAGGGGAGAGAGAAAGAGAGAGAGAGAGAGAGAGAGAGAAGGGGGGAGGAGCAGGAAACATCAACTCCCATATGCGCCCTGACCAGGCAAGCCCAGGGTTTTGAACCGGCAACCTCAGCGTTTCCAGATTGACGCTTTATCCACTGTGCCACCACAGGTCAGGCTGCTAGGATTTTTTTTTAAATTGAGAGGCACGGAGGCAGAGAGACTCCTGAATATGCCCTGACTGGGATTCATCCAAGAAGCCCCTACCGCCTGACTAGGTGGTGGCGCAGGGGATAGAGCGTTGAACTGGGATGCAGAAGACCCAGGTTCGAGACCCCGAGGTCGCCAGCTTGAGCGTAGGCTCATCTGGTTTGAGCAAAAATTCACCAGCTTGGACCCAAGGTCGCTGGCTCAAGCAAGGGGTTACTCAGTCTGCTGAAGGCCCACGGTCAAGGCACATATGAAAAAGCAATCAATGAACAACTAAGGTGTCGCAATGTGCAACGAAAAACTAATGATTGATGCTTCTCATCTCTCTGTTCCTGTCTGTCCCTGTCTATCCCTCACTCTGACTTTCTCTCTGTCTCTTTAAAAAAAATTTAAAAAATTAAAAATAAAGCTTTTTTTTTTAAAAAAAAAAAAGCCCCTACCAGGTGATACTCTGCCCATCTGGGGCCGCTGCTCTGTTGTTCGGCAATCAAGCTAATTTAGGGCCTGAGGCGAGGCCATGGAGCTATCGTCAGCACCCAGGGCCAACTCACTCGAACCATTCAAGCCATGGCTGTGGGAGAGGAAAAGAGAGAGAAGGTGGAAGGGGATGGGTAGAGAAGCAGATGGTTGCTTCTCCTAACCAGGAATCAAACCCGTGAATTCCACTTGCCTGTCCGACACTCTAATGCTGAGCCAACTGGCCAGGGACAGAACTAGGATTTGTAACCAGAGCAATTGTGCAAGAAAAAAAGAAAAGCATCCAACTGTAAATGAAAAAGTAAAAGTAACTGTAGAAGACATGATCTCATATGTAAAAACCCTAAAGAATCTATAAGACACACATACAACTGTTAGAGCGTATGAGTTCAGCAAAGTTGCAAGATACAAATTCAGAAATCAAGTGTGTTTCTGTACACTATCAATGAGTTATCTGAAAAGGAAATGAAGAAAAGTTTCCATTTGCAATAGCATCAAAAAGAATACACTTATGGGCCTGACCTGTGGTGGCACAGTGGATAAAGCATCGACCTGGAATGCTGAGGTTGCCGGTTCAAAACCTTGGGCTTGCCCGGTCAAGGCACATATGGGAGTCAAAGCTGCTTCCTGCTCCTCCCCCCTTCTCTCTCTCTCTCTCTCTCTCTCTCTCTCAAATGAATAAATAAATAAAAATAATTAAAAAAAATACACTTATGAAAACATTTAAGGAATTAGGTACAAAATTTTGTACACTGAAACATTGTTGAAAGAAACATTACAAAATATCACTGAAAGAAATAAACCTAAATACAAAAATGTCCTATACTCATAGGTTAGGAGACTTAATGTCGTGAAAAGGCAGTATAGAGAATAAATGCTATCCCTACCAACCTCGATGGCGATGTTCATGGAAATGGAAAACACACCATAAAATTTGTATGGAATTTCAAGAGACCCAGAATAGCTAAAGCAATCTTGAAAAAGAACAAAGTTGGAAGGAAGACTCACTTCCTGATTTTAATCACCACTATGTGGTTGGTTGGTGGTGGTCTGAGTATGAAGATCTAGACCAATGGAATCAGAGTGAGCGCTCAGAATGAAACCCTCACTTCCGTGGTCAAATGTATTTTGACAAGGTTTTTTTTATTTTTTTTAATTTATTCATTTTAGAGAGGAGAGGGAGAGACAGAGAGAGAGAGGAGAGACAGAGAGAGAGAAGGGGGGGAGAAGCTGGAAGCATCAACTCCCATATGTGCCTTGACCAGGGAAGCCCAGGGTTTTGAACCAGCGACCTCAGCATTTCCAGGTCGACGCTTTATCCACTGCGCCACCACAGGTCAGGCCTGACAAGGTTTTTTAAGACCTTACAATGCAAAAAGAAAGGTCTCTCCAACAATAGTGCTTGGAAAGTTGGGTATTCATGTGTATCAGAATGAAGGTACGCCCTGGACAGATAGCTCAGTTGGTCAGAGTGTTGTCCCGAAGCACAAAGGTTGCTAGTTTGATCCCTGGTCAGGGCACAAACAGAAACAGATTATCCTGTCACTCTCCCTTCCTCTGTCTCTGAAATCAATAAACTTTTTGTTTTTTAAAGTAAATTTTTTTTAAAAAAGAGAGAGAATGGGGTTAGGTCTTTAAACCACATACAAACATTAATGGAAAATGAATCAAAGACTGAAATTTTTTTGTAACATTTAGTTCATGGAATTATGTTCGTGGAGATTCTCGAAACTGTGAGTCAGTATCTTTATTCAATTTGGGAGAATTCTGCTTCTGTGGCATTCTGTCTTCTCACGTTTGGGACTCCAGTTTCAGTGTTAGATTGTCACTGTGTCTCATGTATGTCTTATTCTCTTTTCTGTTTGATCAATTATTTCTTTCTCTCTCTGATATTTAGGATGTTTTATATTGAATTATCTTTCAATTCATTACTTCTGTCTCTTGTGCTGTGTCTAATCTGTTAATCTATTAAATTATTAATTTTAGTTATTTTTTAGTTCTAATTAATTTTATTACGGATCTTAATTTTTCAGGTGAAATTCTCCACAGAACCACCACAAGTCAGGCTTCTTTAGTTCTTTTTAAAATTTTTAAACTTCTTTTGCTGCAACTCCTATTAGGAAGTTATCTATCCTCCTCTATTGAACTTGTCTCCTTCTCTATTTTATGTCTTTTTTGTTCTACTTTATGGATAATTTCCTTAAGTTTTTTTTTTTTTTTTCCAGAGACAGAGAGTCAGAGAGAGGGATAGACAGGGACAGACAGACAGGAATGGAGAGATGAGAAGCATCAATCATTAGTTTTTCATTGCGCATTGCGACACCTTAGTTGTTCATTGATTGCTTTCTCATATGTGCCTTGACCACAGGCCTTCAGCAGACTGAGTAACCCCTTGCTCAAGCCAGCGACCTTGGGTCCAAGCAAATGAGCCCGCACTCAAGCTGGCGACCTCGGGGTCTTGAACCTGGGTCTTCCACATCCCAGTCCAATGCTCTATTCACTGCGCCACCGCCTGGTCAGGCCTTAAGTTTGTTTTGCAACTCTTCTGCTAGGTTTCTTTTACCAGTTCAGCTATATTTTGAATTTCCAAGCCCTTCTCCATCACTCTCAAGGTCAGGTGACCTTCGAGACCACACCTCTGTTATAAGGTGGAGATGTAGCAGCCTTAGACTTATAGGTGGTAAGTAAACCTGGGAGTGCTTCAGGATTCGTTACTGTTACAGTCCAGAATTGTTTTTTGTTTTCCACAGAATTCTATTTGTATATAATTTCTTTTGCAAACTTTGAAGGCCCTGCTCCCCTTTACTTAGCATCTAATATGTTGACATTTAGTGATATCTTTTCTATTACCTTGTTAAGTGTGACTTCCTTTTTCCTTCAAAAAAAAAATTTATTTTTTTTTTGTGACAGAGAGAGGGACAGATAGGGACAAACAGACAGGAAAGGAGAGAGATGAGAAGCATCAATTTTTCATTGTAGCTCCTTAGTCTCCTTAGTTGTTTATTGATTACATTCTCCTATGTGCCTTGACCAGGGGGCTGCAGCAGAGCAAGTGACCCCTTGCTCAAGCCAGCGACCTCATGTCTATGATCCCACTCTCAAGCCAGTGACCCTGCGTGCAAGCTGGATGAGCCTGCACTCCAACTGGTGACCTTGGGGTCTCGAACCTGTGTCCTCCATGTCCCAGTCTGACGCTCTATTCACTGCACCACCACCTGGTCAGGCTCTTCAATGTTTTTTTTTTTTTTTTTTTTTTTTTTTTTTTTTTCATTTTTCTGAAGCTGGAAACAGGGAGAGACAGTCAGACAGACTCCCGCATGCGCCCGACCGGGATCCACCCGGCACGCCCACCATGGGGCGGCGCTCTGCCCACCAGGGGGCGATGCTCTGCCCATCCTGGGCGTCGCCATATTGCGACCAGAGCCACTCTAGCGCCTGGGGCAGAGGCCGAGGAGCCATCCCCAGCGCCCGGGCCATCTTTGCTCCAATGGAGCCTTGGCTGCGGGAGGGGAAGAGAGAGACAGAGAGGAAAGCGCGGCGGAGGGGTGGAGAAGCAAATGGGCGCTTCTCCTGTGTGCCCTGGCCGGGAATCGAACCCGGGTCCTCCGCACGCTAGGCCGACGCTCTACCGCTGAGCCAACCGGCCAGGGCCCTTCAGTGTTTTTTAAGGCTGTTTTATCTCTAGTTTTATACAATGAATCATCCTCCTTGGTGGACTCTCTCAGTCTGGACACTCAAGACTTTATTTTTAGTAAACTGTATTATTATTTTTTAAATAAATGTTATTTAGAGAGAAAAACATAATTTTTTCCAAAGTATTTATGCATTCATCAGTTGATTCATGTATTTGCCCTGTCTGGGGATCAAACCTGCAACCTTGGTGTATCAGGACAATGTTCTAATCAACTGAGCTACCCAGCCAGGGCCAATTGTATTTCCTTTCAAAAGTTCTTTCCCTCATCTTTTTTCTCCCCTAGGACTCCACCCCCCCAACAGGGACAGAGAGGGAGTCAGAGAGAGGGATAGACAGGGACAGACAGACAGGAACAGAGAGAGATGAGAAGTATCAATCATCAGTTTTTCGTTGAGGCATCTTAGTTGTTCATTGATTGCTTTCTCATATGTGCCTTGACTGGGGGGCTACAGCAGACCAAGTAACCCCTTTCTCGAGCCAGCGACCCTGGGTCCAAGCTGGTGAGCTTTTGCTCAATCCAGATGAGCCTGCGCTCAAGCTGGCGACCTTGGGGTCTTGAACTTGGGTCCTCTGCATCCCAGTCCGATGCTCTATCCACTGCACCACCGCCTGGTCAGGCTCTCCTAGAGCTCTTATTGGAAAGTTGTTGGACCTCGCAGATTGAAATTCTAGGTCTAATTTCTCTTCTATAGTCTATGGTTTTTAGCCCTACTTTCTGAATAATTTCCTTAACTTTATCTTGCAGGGCTTTTTTATTGAATTTATAATTCTGGCTATATTTTTTTAATTTCCAAGACTCCTGTCTTAAATATCTTTGAAGCTATTAGCAGTGTTGTGAATTTTTTTTGTTCCGATTCCTTCTGCTGTTTGTCTGATCCCAGATTACTCACCTATTTTTGTTCTTGCACTAGAACTATTTCTTAAATGACTGGTGGTCCGTGACTGTCTCACGTTTACAAGTGACACTTCAAAGCTGATTCAAAGCTCCACGTGGGCTGTTTATTGACCCGTAGGCTTCCACTTTGGTTATCAAGAACTGCTTAATTCTTTGGGATCCCCAAACATGAATATGCCCATATCCATTCCCACACTGTCTAGTGTCTGTATAGCATACCCTGTTACCTGCCCGGGTGTAATCCCACGGCTCTGGTTCTGCTTGGGGCCAAGGGAATGGGCTGAGAAGGGGTATCCCACTGTTCCTTCAGCAGGTTTCATCCAGACAGAAGTTAGAAAAGCCTTGCTAGGTAATGATTCATTGTTATGTAATGCTTACTGATTATGAACTGTGAGACGATTCATGTGCCTTAATTTTTCTTCCTTCCTTTTTTTTTTGTATCTTTCTGAAGTGAGAAATGAGGAGGCAGAGAGATAGACTCCTGCATGCGCCTGACCAGGATCCACCTGGCATGCCCACCACAGGGCAATTCTCTGCCCATCTGGGGCATTGCTCCGTTGCAACTGGAGCCATTCCAGTGCCTGAGGCGGAGGCCATGGAGCTGTCTTCAGTGCCCGGGCCAACTTTGCTCCAATGGAGCCCTGGCTGCGGGAGGGGAAGAGAGAGATAGAGAGAAAGGAGAGGGGGAAGGGTGGAGAAGCAGATGGACGCTTCTCCTGTGCGCCCTGACGGAGAATCGAACCTAGGACTTCCACATGCTGGGCTGACGCTCTACAGCTGAGCCAACTGGCCACAGCCTCTAATTTTTCTTATAAAATTGTATTGTGTTAGTAGCCCATATTCGTATCTTCGCTAGTAATATTTACAAGAAAGTAATAAAATGTCATATTTAAAAATCATCCAACATCTGACACCTTTTCCTGCCAGTCAGTTCCAAGGGCCTTCCGGTATCGTGAGGGTGTCTGGGTGGCCGTCTCCATGCCAAAATCCTTTCAAGGTCAGGGTCACACCTCCCTGTGACACTGGTGCTCCTGCCGGATTGAGCTCACTCTTCTCAAAGTACACAAGACCCTTTCTGGCCCTTGGATCCTGCATTCTCCCTTGTGACGGTGAATTGTGTGTCTAGCTGACTGGCTCACAGGGTATCTGGACATTTGGTCAGACAGTCTGGATGTATCTGTGGTGTGTGTATCTGGATGAGATGAACATGTGGATCAGAAGAGGGAGCATAGCAGATGGCCCTCCTCCACGTGGGTGGGCCTTGTCCAATCAGTTGAAGGCCCACACAGAACAAAAGGGCCCAAGAAGAAAAGGTGGCCCTCCTGCCTCCTGACTGCTTCCAAGTTGGAGCTGGATCAGTGTTTTTACTTCCCACCGTTGGATTCAAACATCAGCTCCTCCTGGGTATTGAACCTGGGGGTTTTTGGACTAGAACCAGACCGTCAGCCCTTCTGGGTTTCCAGCTTGCCAACAGCACATCTTGGGACTTTCGTCAGGCTGACTCCATCACTGTTGTGAACCAATTCCGCATAATCAATCAATCAATCAATCTCAATCACAACCTTTTCATCTATGTATATCCTACTGGCTGTGTTTCTCTGGAGAACACTGACCTCAAGGGGGCTAAAATATTGACTCTCAGGGGGGGAAACCGATCTTAGATGTTAAAACGGTGTGTGGCCCTCCAAGTTTCAGCTACACCAGGCAAAAATCTTATTTGGCATTTATTTTTCATCTTCCTCTTCTTGTTAGTTTTTCCTTAGGGGAAGATAATGGAAAACAAAGGTTGAGCCTGACCTGTGGTGGTGCAGTGGATAAAGTGTTGACTTGGAACACTGAGGTCGCCAGTTTGAAACCCTGGACTTGCCTGGTCAAGGCACATATTGGGAGTTGATGCTTCTTTCTCCCCCCCCCCTCTTTTTCTTTCTCTCTCTCTCTCTCTTTTTTTTTTTTACCAGGCAAGCCCAGGGTTTCGAACCGGCGACCTCAGCATTTCCAGGTTGACGCTTTATCCACTGTGCCACCACAGATCAGTCTCTCTCTTTTTCTTTTCTTTTTTTTAATATTTGAGGGTTTTCTTTTTTTTTTTATTTTTATTTTTTCATTTTTCTGAAGCTAGAAACAGGGAGAGACAGTCAGACAGACTCCCGCATGCACCCGACCGGGATCCACCCGGCACGCCCACCAGGGGCGACGCTCTGCCCACCAGGGGGTGATGCTCTGCCCATCCTGGGCGTCGCCATGTTGCGACCAGAGCCACTCTAGCGCCTGGGGCAGAGGCCACAGAGCCATCCCCAGCGCCCGGGCCATCTTTGCTCCAATGGAGCCTTGGCTGCGGGAGGGGAAGAGAGAGACAGAGAGGGAAAGCGCGGCGGAGGGGTGGAGAAGCAAATGGGCGCTTCTCCTGTGTGCCCTGGCCGGGAATCGAACCCGGGTCCTCCGCACGCTAGGCCGACGCTCTTCCGCTGAGCCAACCGGCCAGGGCCTATTTGAGGGTTTTCTGTTTGTTTGTTTGTTTGTATTTTTCTGAAGCTGGAAACAGGGAGAGACAGTCAGCCAGACTCCCGCATACGCCCGATCAGGATCCACCTGGCACACCCAACAGGGGCGACGCTCTGCCCACCAGTGGGCGATGCTCTGCCCCTCCAGGGCGTTGCTCTGCCGCAACCAGAGCCACTCTAGCGCCTGGGGCAGAGGCCAAGGAGCCATCCCCAGCGCCCGGGCCATCTTTGCTCCAATGGAACCTTGGCTGCGGGAGGGGAAGAGAGAGACAGAGAGGAAGGAGGGGGGGGTGTGGAGAAGCAAATGGGTGCTTCTCCTATGTGCCCTGGCCAGGAATTGAACCTGGATCCCCTGCATGCCAGGCCGACGCTCTACCGCCGAGCCAACCAGCCAGGGCCCAGTCTCTCTCTTTTTCTTTCTCTCTCTCTCTCCTCTCTAAAATGAATAAAGTCTTTAAACAACAACAACAACAAAGATTGAGAGACACTGCTTTCTGCCTTTGCTTCACTGCTGTCTCCCAGGAGCACCCTCTCCACACCCTACGAGGCTGTCACGAATGTCTGTGTACTGGCTTCTAGTCGTGCTCCCCTGACATCCATTCTTGACACAACAGCCAGAATTCTCTAAAAAAAATATACGTCCTACCATGACACTCCCTGTTCAAAACCCTCCATTCCATGGCTTTTAGCTGCATTTAGGACAAGCCCCACCTCCCCGTGGAGGCCGGCAGCTTCTCCCATTTTCACTGGCTGCAGCCAGAGTGGCTGTCACAGGAGCCTGGGATATGCTGAGTCTTTCCCGTGGCTGAAAGTCCTTTGACTGATAGTGACTGGCTCCAGCTCAGCTCATCTCCGCAGAGAGGCTTCCCTGGTCCCCAGACCTCAGAGGAACTCTAGACTGTATCACCCTTGAGCCATATCTGAGTTGGAATCTCGGGTCCTGCCTCTGACATCTGGGGGACTTGGGGAGAATCTCTTAACCTATGTGAACTTCAGTTTCTCATCCATGATATGGACTAAGGGTGCCTACCTCAAGAGTGGTTGTGTGGTTGAGATGATGTAGTAGCAGGCAGAGGGGCTGGTGCACAGTGGCTTGATAAATGGTCATTCGGATGTCATTCATTCATCCAGCAAATCCTGGATTGGTGTGGGCCCAGCCCTGGCTTGGCAGAAGCTGGGGTTCAGAGGTACACGAGGCAGTCACTCCCATGCTCTCCCCTCATCCTCTGAGACTTTTTTTTGGGGGGAGGGGATAATGGTAAACATCCAGAATCCTAATCCAGTGCCAACGGGCTATGATAAGGGCCAGCCGGGGGGTTGTGGGAGAAGGGAGTGTCTGACCCAGCCTGTGTGGGGTGGTGGACAGCCCAAGACATTGTCTACCCAGAGGACGGCTAAAGGAAGAGTGCCAGGTAGGATCAGACAGCACCCGCGGGAGGAGGGGCCTTTACTCTGTCTACAGGGTGGAGCCTGCAGAGCTATAAGCAGAGGCTTGATTTGATCACATATCTAGCTCATTCCGGTCGGTCGTGGCAGGAAGGATGGGTTGGAGGATTAGCAGGCTGTGGTTGCAGCTGGGGCAAGGGTGACGGGGAGGCCGTGAGACCAGGGCAGGCCCAGAGTTCATGGGCACACTAAAGGGTGCAAGTGGAGGCTCTCCCACCAACACCCAGGGCCAAGCTCTGCTGCGCCTCGGGCCTGCGACGACCCACGGAACCAAGGAGGGGAAAACACACCTTTTGTGTCTTGGTGTCTGGATAAGCGGGTCCCTCTAGAGCGCAGGTCTCAGGCCAGGGTCCCCTCATGTGCGGGGTCTAAAGGCGGAGCTGTACCTGGGCTGGTGGTGGTGGACAAGGCGCCCCTGCAGGGAGGGTCCAGGTAAAGGGCGCTGGAGGCCACAGGGTCTGGCCAGAATCATGGTCTGTGCGCCAGGTGAATGCGAGGTCGGAGGAGCCGCCAGGCCGTCCCAGGACCCTGCAGGGTCGCCAGACACCAGGCGCGCAGGACGACGGCGGAGCGGACTGCAGGGAGGGACGAGCACGGTGGCTGGGGACCCTCGGGGTAGGAGCTCCGAGCTCGTCCGGACCGAGCGCTTTCCAGGCGCCCTTCGGAACCCACTAAGCCCGCGAGGAGGGCCACTGTCATCTCCACGGAGTCCCCTGCAGGCGGACTAAAGGTGGCCCAAGGTCACTGAGCCGTTCCGGCCCGGTACAGCCCAGGGGCACCCCGGCCTGCTGCCCTGAGTCGGCCCGGAGCAGGGCGCGAGGAAATCTGGGTGCCTGTCGGAGAGGCGGAACTCCTCACCTCCAGCCGGGTAGTTCTCCCATCGCTGGGGACCCGGCCTCGCGCCTGCCCGGCCCCTCAACCCAACTACAACTCCCAGAAGGCCTCGCGGCGTGGGCGGGGCTGTCGGCGAGGAGCGCGGCGGTGACATCACTGCTGCGTCCACCTCCCTCGCACCAGCCCCTCGCGCTGTCGGCGCGCAGGGCCCGCCGGGATTCGTGGTCCTGCCGCCGGCGCCCACAGCGGCGGCGCGGGCGCCGGGACTCCAACCCCCGGCATGCCCTGCGCGCTGGCGCACGTTAACGGCGGGAGGGGGCGGGCGAGGCCGAAGGGTAGCGGCGCCCGGGAGGGCGGAGTGAGGCGGGAGGGGGAGGGCGCCCACACTCCTCCCCCTCCCCGCCGCTCCTTCCCCCTCCCCCGACGTAAACTGGGATCCCTTTCCCCTTGTGTCCGCCATATTGGACTCTAACTCTGGTCAGCGGCGGCGCTGGGCCCGCTGGACTCGCCGTTCCTCCTGCCCCGCGGCCTCCCGGCAGCTCCCCGCCCGCCCGGAGGCGACCCCGCGCAGCGTCCCCCACGCTCGGCCGGCCGGAGCGCTCCGCCGCCGCCTCAGCCTCCCCGCCCTCCGCGCCGCCCGCCCGCCGCCCGCCGCCCGCCATGAGCCCGGCCGACGCCAAGCGCGGGGCCAAGCGCCGGAAGAACAAGCGGGGCGGCGGCGGCAGCTCGGGCGGGGGCCACGGCAGCGCGAGCGGCGGCAAGGCCGGCCCGGCGGCGGCGCTGCGCGGCTCCCAGGCCACGGGCCTGGCGGCCCCGGGCGGTGCGGCGACAACGGCGGCGGCCAACGGGCCCCTCGGCGCGGGCGGCGCCGCCCCCGGAGGCTACTTCGAGGTGAGCGGCGGGTCGGGGGCGGGGAGGGCGCGGGGCGCGGGCGGCCGCTCGTGACAGCGGCCCGCGGACCCGCAGGACCCGCAGGACCCGGCGTCTCCCGGGCGCGGCGCCGCCGCTCTGCCCACCTGCGCGCGGCTGTCACGGCCCCGGGGGTGGCGCCGCCTCGGCGCGCGCGGGGCTCGTCCTGGAAGCGCCTCGCCTCGCGTGCGGCTCCGCGATCACGAGAGTCAGGTGACAAGCGGGGCGTCCCCTCCGCGGGTCGGGGCCCACCGTCCCCCGGACCCGGCCGCGGTCCCTGCCACGGACCCTGCCGGGCGCCCGGGGGAGAAGCGGTCTTTCCTCTCCGGGGCGGGCATCGGAGAGCCGGCCACCCGCCAGCCCTGCCCGAGGCCCCGGCGCCCCCTCGGCTTGGCTTGATCAAAGTTGTCAGGCGGTCCTGGGTGGTCTGATGGCATCTGTGTCGTGTCGGAACTCGAGGAAGGGAACAGTGACTCTCTTTTTTTCTTTCCTGTTTTGTTCGCGAAGGTGCACTGGGGAGTGCACCTGTCAGGGGTGGGTCAGGTGCCGCCCCTCTGGACCGCGCCTGGTCACCGCCACGGAGAAGACCCCGCTCCGGCGGTGGGCACGCCGTGGGCACAGTCGTTTCCCACTCGTTCGGCTGGCTCCTGACCCATGAATGGATTTTCTTCAAAAGTTGCTAGGACGGTTCCATGCGACGTGTCTTTCAAAGACACGTGCGATTTAAAAGAGCCTCAGGCGTGGTGTGGGTGTGCCTCATGGTGAGACAGACATTTTTTTGGGGGGTCTTTTTGATGGAAGATTTCAAAATATTGTGCAGGACCGGCTTGTGGCCAGAGCAGACAAGGGGACCCCCTTGCCTAAGGCAGGGCTGGTGTGAGGATGACAGGGTGATGGATGCGGGCGGTGCTTTCAGTGGAAAGGATTGTCGCGCCCTCCGCAGTGTGGTCAGCGCAGTGGAAAGGATTGGCGTGCCCTCCGCAGTGTGGTCAGCTCAGTGGTTCAGTTGTCTTTAGGTGACACGGTGCCGTTTGTTTAGGATCCCGGGCTAAACCCCTTGGACTTCACATTCTCCAGAGGTTGCCCTGGTCCTACACCCTGGAGTGCGAAACAGGTGTTTTTTTGGGGGGGTCAAGGATGAGATTCCTGTGTTTGGGTTGAGGGGCTGTAAATTAAGAGCAGTGTTGTTTGCTGCTGGGAGCGTGGGGGGGGGGGAGTCTGCCTTTGCAGAAGTGTGGATAGTATTTGCTGTTGCTAGTTATGAGCTATGCCCCTTTCTGCTGATTAAATAAAGAACAGGCTGGTGATGCAACAGCCATCCTTAGACTAGGCTCTCATCTCATTATTTCAGGTTTTAACGATTCCCTTTGACTTTGCGATATTGAGCTAAAGTAATTTGTGTTTCCCAGAAAGGCTTATGATTCCTGGGGTTCCTGCTCTTCATTCCATACAGGGTCACCAGGGAAGGTTTCTAAGAGGAGTGAGAGGGAAGGAACTGTTATTTATTTATTTATTTTTAAAGATTTTATTTATTGATTTTACAGAGAGAGGAGATGGTGGGATTGGAGTGAGAAATATCAGCTCACAGATACTTCATTTTAGTTATTCATTGATTGCTTGACCTATGTGCCTTGACCAGGCAAGCCCAGGGTTTCAAACCGGCAGCCTCAGTGTTCCAAGTCGACGCTCGGTCCACTGCCCCACCACAGGCCAGCCAGGAAGGACTGTCTTGATTCTCAGAGGGTCTTAGCCCCACCAAGCTGTGTGCTGGGCACTGTGCCGAGTGTTAGACCCAGGACCACATTCATCAAGGTGGCTGCGGAGGCAAGGAGGGCGTTTGTGCATTGCGTGGCTTCTACAAAGAAATGGGAGCGATGCCCACCGCAGAACCCTGGTACACAAAGCTTGGGGGCAGGCACTTGGTAGGCTCTATGCCCTCAGGCATGGTGTCAGCCTCAGCTGCCTCAGTCCAAGACTCCAAGTCATGTGCACCCCGTTCTTCAGGTGATTGTCAGAGTTAAACAGGTGAAGGCAGGGAAGGTGCTTACACAGTGCTCAGTGGCACCCAGTGCTGGGTGTGTACATGATCCTTACTGTTAGGGAGGCTGTGTGGGACTTTATTTGGGACTCTGCTGCAGGGCGTTACTAATCAAGCTTTCCCCACCTGTGGAGTGGGGAAACTACACGTGGGGTAAGCACCATGGACGTGGGCCTTGGCAAGGCTGTGCTGATAACCTTGTGGTCTGCTGAATGTGGCAATTAAGGGCTAGCCCCAAAATGGAAAGTTGGTAGGTGAAAGATACCATGAATATATCTTATTATTTTGCACTTCTGTTTTTAAAAAATATTTACTGATTTTAGAGAGGGGAAAGAGAGAGAGAGAGAGAGAGAGAAAGGTGGGGGTAGAGGGAAGCATCAACTCGTAGTTGGTTTCTGGTAGGTGCCTTGACCGGGTAGACCCGGGGTTTTGAACCAGTGGCCTCAGTGTTCCAGGTCAGTGCCTTATTCATTGCGCCGCCAAGGTCAGGCTTGCATTTCTGTTTTAAAATCATATTTTTATACTGTTAATGTTGTATTCAGTGAAGAAAGAAGCTTAGAAAATGGAAACATTTGTGGATCCTTTTTTTTTTTTTTAAGATGTATTGATTTTACAGAGAAATGGGGAGTGAGAAGTATCAGCTCATTGTGGCTTCACTTTAGTTGTTCTTTGCTTGTTGTGTGCGCCTTGACTGGGCAAACCCAGAGTTTTGAACCAGTGACCTCAGCATTCCTATATCCATTGTGCCACCACAGGCCTGGCTGTGGACCCATTTTTGTAAAATGTCCATGTGTACATACATGTTTGCAAAGGAAGGTCTGATGCGGTATATACATCAAAATGTCTTGTGGTGGAGATTTTGATGACTTCTCCTCCTCCTCCTTCTTCCTCTCCTCCCTTTCCCCCTCTCCTTCCCTTTTGCTTTCTCTAAAAAAAAAAATTTTTTTTCAATAAATAAAAACATTTTTTAAGTGACTGATTAACAACCTGATATTACTAAATTTTTTTAAAATTTATTTATTGACTTTAGAGAGAGAGGAACGTTGGGAGGAGAGAGAGTGACAAACATTGACTTTTTTTCCATTTAAATGATTGATTCTTGTATGCTTCCTGACCGGAATTGAACCCTCAACCTTGACATATCAGGATGATGCTCTAACTAACTGAGCTACCTAACCAGGACCTCTTGTTGAAATGAAACTAATTTTGATTATTTCTACCTTTTAACAGTAAAACATACAGGTTTTTATATAACAAATGAAAATATTGAGACCATCACAATTGTTATCTGAGTGGGTGTGCAAAATTAAGTAATACATGTTTACAAAAGTCAGCATTTTTTATGGAAATTGACATGTCACTAGCTGTTGGAATATCAAATTACATATAATTTACACTCATGGAGGGTTCAAACAGGAATTTAGGGCTATTTTTATAATGCTGTTAGAGATGTCTAAAAGGAAGCCATTTGGGGTAACGATCGAAGTACATTTTCAAACAGTGGTATTGAAGTTTTGAAGTCAGAGAAACCTCTTGTAGTGTAGGGGCATTTGTAATAATGTAGGTCCTTTTTCATTGCTGAAAAAGTGGCAAGAGGGAGATAATGTTAATGTTTAAAGGCTATCAGTGTGTCTTGTGGTTATATAGTATGATTAAGGATCTTGGGGTACTTTGAGGTGCACTTAGAGGCCTTTCCTGTGTTGTAGAAATCGCTGCTATGACAAAACTAGGTTCAGTCCTAACTCTGTAGTTCACATTTGCGTTATTGACCTGAGGAGTAGGTCAGGGAAGGATCTAGAGCCTCGTGTGCTTTAACTTAGATCAATAATTTGGTGCAGCCATGGAGCACCTCTGTGCCTCAGTGTTACATGTACGTGGACTCCTGTGTAACCACAATATCAGGATATAGAATATAAAGAATATTCTCAGTGCCCTAGAATGTTCCCTTGTTCCCCTTTCATAGTCATCCCTATTGTTATTTTCATACGTTTTGCCCGTTTTTAAATTTTATTCAAAAGTGCTCTGTGCCAGTGCTGTTTCACTTAACATTGTTTCTAGATGTGTCAGTGTTGTTGATGTAGCAATTCATTATTCTTTTACATGGATGCAGTTTTCTGTTGTGTGCATGTTACATAATTTATCCATCCTAATGTTGATGGATACTTAGGTTACTTTTTTTTTTAAAGACTTTATTTATTTATTTTAGAGAGGAGAGAGAGCGAGAAGGGGGAGGAGCAGGAAGCGTCAACTCCCATACATGCCTTGACCAGGCAAGCCCAGGGTTTTGAACCGGCGACCTCAGCATTCCAGGTCGACGCTTTATCCACTGCGCCACCACAAGTCAGGCTTAGGTTACTTTTTTTAAAATTTATTTTTTAGGTGAGAGAAGGGGAGATAGAGAGACAGACTCCCACATGTGCCCCCACTGGGGATCCACCCAGCAACCCTGTCTGGGGCTGATGCTCAAGTACCGAGCTACTTTTAGCACCTGAGGCTGATGCACTCAGCCCAGCCAAGTTATCTTCAGTGCCTGGACTGATGCTCGAACCAATTGAGCCACTAGCTGCGGGAGGAGAAGAAGGAAAGAAGGGGGAGAGGGAGCGAGAGAGAAGCAGATGGTTGCTTCTCCTGTGTGCCCTGCCCAGGACGTCCATACGCCAGGCCTACACTATCCACTGAGCCACTGCCCAGGGCCTAATTAATTTGAGAGAGAGAGATAAGGGAGAGAGAGCCAGACAGAAACATCAATCTATTTCTCTATGTGTTCTTATTGGGGATTGAACGCACAAACTTTGTTTGGGGATGATATTTTAACCAACTGAGGTATCTGGCCAGGGCTTAGATTACTTTATTTTAAGGCTGATATGAACCAAGCACATATGCACATTCTTGTACATGTCTTTGGTGGACATACTCATTTCAGCACTATTTAATTGACTTTATACTGCCAGATAGTTTTTCTAAATGGTTTGATTGTGAGCTAATTAAAAAAATTAACATACAGTAACATTCATATGTATATATTAATTATTTTAGAAAGAGAGGAAGAGAGAGAGAAGAAAACATCAATTTGCTGTTCCACTTATTTATTTATTCATTGGTTGACTCTTGTGTGTGCCCTGACCTGGGACTTAACCTATGACCTTGGTGGATCTGGATGATGCTCTAACTGAGCTATATGGCCAGGGCTTAAAGTTGATATTTTATTTCATTATTATTAATTTTTTAAGTAAAAGGAAGAGAGATAGACAGACTCCCACATGCACCCCAACTGGGATCCACCCGGCAATCCCCATCTGGGGCCAATGCTTGAATCAGCTGAGCTGTCCTCAGTGCCTAAGGCCAACGCTTGGACCAGCTAAGCTATCCTTAGCGCCTAGGGCTGATGCTCGAAGCAATCAAGCCACTAACTCTGGGAGGGGAAGTAGGAGAGAAGGGGAAGAGGGAGAGGTGGAGAAGCAGATGGTCACTTCTCATGTGTGCCCTGACCAGGGATTGAACCTGGGATGGCTGCATGTGGGTCAATGCTCTTTCCAATTAGCCAACTGGCCAGGGCCAAAATTATTATTTAAAGTGTACAGTTCTTTGGATTTTTTAACACATATGTAGATTTATGTATCTACTGCCACAGTCTAGATGCGGAGTAGTGTCATTATCTACAAAAGCTCCCTCATGTTCCCTGTGCCTTTCTACTCTCTCAACTCTTAAACTTTTGCTGGCCAGTACTTTGTTAGTATGATTTTTGTTTTTTTGGAGAAGTCATATAAATGAAATCACATAGTATTTAACTTTTTTTTTTTTACAGAGACAGAGTGAGAGTCAGAGAGGGATAGATAGATAGGGACAGACAGACAGGAACAGAGAGAGATGAGAAGCATCAATCATCAGTTTTTCGTTGTGACACCTTAGTTGTTCATTGATTGCTTTCTCATATGTGCCTTGACCGCGAGCCTTCAGTAGACCGAGTAACCCCTTGCTGGAGCCAGCGACCTTGGGTCCAAGCTAGTGAGCTTTCTCAAACCAGATGAGCCCGCGCTCAAGCTGGCGACCTCGGGGTCTCGAACCTGGGTCCTACGCATCCCAGTCCAACGCTCTATCCACTGTGCTACCACCTGGTCAGGCTGGTTGTTTCTTGATTGTGCCCTGACCAGGATGGAACCCACAACCTTGAGGACACTTGAACCAACAGAGTTGGCAGGCCAGGGCAATATGTAGAGTGGTTTATTTCACTCAGCATAGTCACTTTGAGGTTCTTCTGTTGCATGTCATCAGTGTATGTCCTTTTTACTGGCGAGTAGTATTCCATTGTATGAATGTATCACAGGTATGTGTCTTCCAGTTGGTAGCCATTGGGGTTCTTTTCAGGTTTTAGTGATAATAAATAGAGTTGCTATAAATATCTGTCTACAGGTTTTTGTATGAAAGTAAATTTTAATTTCTTGGTTTAAATACCAAGCTTTGGGAGCTGGGTTATATGGTAACGTAAGAAGCTGGTGAACTATTTTCCAGAGTGGCTGTACCATTTTGACTTCCACCAGTGATGTTTGAGAGTGCTAGTTGGTCTGCACCCTTATAGCTCTGGACGTTGTCAGTAGTTTTTATTGTAACCAGTGTAATAGATAGGTGTGTAGTGGCATCATGGTTTTAATTTGTATTTCCCTGACAGTTACTAATACTGAACACTTTTCATGGGTTTTATTATTTGACATTTATTTATTTGTTTATTTATTTTGACACACTTGTATCTTCTAGGTTAAAGTTTATTTAAGACTTAATCAGGTTATTTTCTTTTGACTTTTGAGAGTTCTTTATATAGTTCTGGACACAAGTCCTTTGCCAGATTTTTGATTTGCAAACATTTGTTCCAGTTTGTAACTTGTCTTTTTATCCTATTTACTGTTTGCAAAAAACAGTTTTATTTTATGGATTATACTTTTTTGGTGTCATGTCTTAAGAACTGTTTTCTAAAACCTCAGGTTATCAAGTTTTTTCCTATGTTCTAAAAAATTTAATAGTTTCACATTTACATCTATGATTCATTATTTTAAAAGTTTAAACATTGTGATAAAATTTTATTGGAGTGAAGGGAAATAATTCACCCTGGGGGATGTAGATGGTGGACAGGCTCTAGCAGCAACTGCCTAGATCTGTGATTCATTTTGAATCAATTTTGTGAAAGGTATCAAGTCCAGGTAGGGATTTAAAAATATATATATATGGATGTCAGGCCTGGCTAGTCAGCGCAGTTGGTTAGATTGTCATCCCCAAATACCAACCATGGTTGGGGGTTTGATCCCTCGTACGAGCACATATGGGAAGCAACCAATGAATGCACAGCTAAGTGGAACAACAGATGAATGCTCCTCTCTCTCTCTCCCCCTCTCTCCCTTTTCCCTTCTCTCCTTTTCCTCTCTCCCCCTTTTCTCCTCTCCCCTTTTCCCCCTCTTTCCCTCTTCCCCTCTTCAGACCCATTTGTTGAAAGGATATCCTTTATTCATTAAATTGACTTTTTCCCTTTGTCAGAAATAAAATAACCTTATTTATGTGAGCTATTTCTGAACTCTGTCTTCTATTCCATAGTTCTCTGGGACTATCCCATTGTCTACCATACTGTCTTAATTACTCTGAGTCTTAAAATTGGGCAAGGTGATTTCTCCAACTTAAAATATTTTGTTTTGCTTTTCCATACATTTTAGAATCAGCTTGCCTATATCTACAAATAATTTTTCTGGGGTTTAATTGGAATAGCTTTATAGATCAATTTGGTAGAGAATTGACATATTTACTGTTGACTCTTCCAATCCATGAACACGGTATGTATCTATTTGGTCATCTTCAATTTCTTTTTATTTTAAATTGAGATATATTTGACATGTAATGTGTCGGATTTCTTTCATAAGTGTTTTGTAGTTTTCAGCACACAGATCCTGTTAATGTTTTGTTAGGTTTATATATAACTATTTCAGTTTTTTGTTTGCAAATGGGTGTTTTTTAAAGTTTCCATTTATTTATTGCTAGTATATAGAAATACAGTGTGTCCGTAAAGTCATGGTGCACTTTTGACCGGTCACAGGAAAGCAACAAAAGACGATAGAAATGTGAAATCTGCACCAAATAAAAAGGAAAACCCTCCCAGTTTCTGTAGGATGATGTGCAGCATGCGCGCATGCGCAGATGATGACGTCACACCGTGTATACAGTGGAGCAGCTCACGGCCATGCCAGTCGAGATGTGGACGGTACAGAGGAAAGTTCAGTGTGTTTTGTGGCTCGCTAAATTCGAATCCGTGACCAAAGTGCAACGTGAATATCGGCGCGTTTATAACGAAGCGCCACCACATAGGAATAACATGACTCGGTGGGATAAGTAGTTGAAGGAAACTGGCAGTTTGGTGGAGAAACCCCGTTCTGGTAGGCCATTAGTCAGTGACGAATCTGTAGAGGCTATATGGGATAGCTACCTAAGGAGCCCTAAAAAATCTGTGTGTGCGTGTGCTCGACAATTACACCTAAGCAAGACTACAGTTCATAAGGTGTTAAAGAAATCTCTCTGTTTTACGGGGTACAAATTGCGGCTGTTGTACACTATCAAACCGGCGGATAGACCCACACGATACGCGTTTGCTACAGATATGCTTCATGAGATCGACAACGATGCAAGATTTTTGCAGAAGATTGTGTTTAGCGATGAGGCGACGTTCCATATCTGTGGACATGTTCATTGCCATAACGTCCGAATATGGGCTGCTGAACATCCTCATGCCTACGTTGAGTACGAACGTAACACCCCTAAAGTGAACGTGTGATGTGGCCCTGAGGCATGATAAGTTGATAGGTCCATTTTTTTTCGCGGAGCAGTCTGTGACGGCAAAGTCCTACCTTGACATGTTGGAATTGTATGCAGTGCCACAATTTCCAGGAGGTGTCATCTTTCAGCAGGACGATGCTCCTCCACACTACGTCACCATTGTTCGTGAGTTTCTGGATAGAACATTCCCCTGGCGGTGGATAGGCAGGGGTTCTGTCAAGCCATGGCCACCACGATCCCCGGATCTGATGCCCTTAGACTTTTACTTTTGGGGTTATGTGAGGCAACATGTGTACATTGAACGTATCAATGACATTAATCACTTAAAACAGAGAATCACAGACGTTATTTACTGTTACACCAGACGTCCTTTCCTATGTGTGGCAAGAACTTCACTATCGTTTGGATGTGTGTAGGGCAACAAATAGAGCTCATATCGAACTGCACTGAATAGATATGAAACTGGGAGAGTTTTCTTTTTATTTGGTGCAGATTTCACATTTCTATTGTCTTTTGTTGCTTTCCTGTGACTGGTCAAAAGTGCACCATGACTTTACGGACACACTGCATAATTAATTTTTGTGTATATCTTCTATCATTTGATCTTGCTAAAATCATATATTCTGAGGATTTTTATGTGGATTCATTGGGATTTTCTGTGTAGGCAATCATGTTGTCTGTGAATAGTGACCTTTTCTCTTGTTTTTCATTTTTGAACACCTTAGTACAATTTCCTTTTCCTGATTTTAGAGGGAAAACATTCAGTCATTCATTATGAAGATGCTGTTGGCTGTAGATTTTTTTGTAGCTGCCCATTACCAGGTTAAGAAAGTTCCTTTCATGCCTGGCCCGTCGTGGTGCAGTGGACAGAGTACAGACCTTGAATGCTGAGGTTGCCAGTTTGAAACCCTGGGCTTGTCCAGTCAAGGCACATACGACAAGTAACTGATGATAGCCAGAGTGAAGCAACTACTTCTCGTCCCACTCCCCCCACCTCCGTGAAATCAATAAAATCTTTAAAAATGAAAGAAAGTTCCTTTCACTTGACCTGTGGTGGCACAGTGGATAAAGCATTGACCTGGAACGCTCAGGTCCTGGTTCAAAACTGGGCTTGCCCAGTCAAGGCACATATGAGAGGCAGCTACTATGTGTTGATGCTTCCCGCTCCTTCCCCCTTTTTTCGCTCGCTTTCCTCTCTAAAATCAATAAAATCTTTTTAAGGCCTGGCCGGTTGGCTCAGCGGTAGAGCATCGGCCTGTCGTGTGGAAGTCCCAGGTTTGTTTCCTGGCCAGGGCACACAGGAGACGCGCCCATCTGCTTCTCCACCCCTCCCCCTCTCCTTCCTCTCTGTCTCTCTCTTCCCCTCCCACAGCCAAGGCTCCATTGGAGCAAAGTTGACCCGGGCACTGAGGATGGCTCCATGGTCTCTGCCTCAGGCACTAGAATGACTCCAATGGCAGTGAAGCGATGGCCAAGATGGGCAGAGCATCGCCCCCTGGTGGGCATGCCGGGTGGATCCCAGTTGGGCGCATGTGGGAGTCTGTCTCTCTGCCTCTCCTCTTCTCACTTCAGAAAAATACAAAAAGAAAAGTTTTTTTCTATTTTTACTTTGCTGAGTTTTATTAATGGATGTTGGATTTTGTCAAATGCTTTTTTGAATCAATTGATATGATCATGTTACTTTATATTTATATTTTTTAGTTTGCATGAGAAAGAGAAGGAGACAGATAGGAAGGGAGAGAGACAAGAAACATCAGCTTGTAGTTGATGTTTATTTAGTTCATTCATTTCTTTTGTCATATGTGCCTTGACCAGGGGGCTCCAGCCAAGCCAGTCCTTGCTCAAGCCAGTGACCTTGGGTTATAAGCCAGTGGCCATGGGATCATGTTAATGATCCCACTCTCAAGCTGGTCAGCTTGTGCCCAAGCCAGCAAACTTGGAGTCTCGAACCTGGGGCCTCAGTGTCCAGGCTGATGGTCTGTGCACTGCACCATCACTGGTCAGGCTCATGTTATTCTTCTTAGTTAAAATGTTAATTTGGGGCACTGGCCGGTTGGCTCAGCAGTAGAGCGTCGGCCTGGCGTGCGGGGGACCCGGGTTCGATTCCCGGCCAGGGCACATAGGAGAAGCGCCCATTTGCTTCTCCACCCCCACCCCCCTCCTTCCTCTCTGTCTCTCTCTTCCCCTCCCGCAGCCAAGGTTCCATTGGAGCAAAGATGGCCCGGGTGCTGGGGATGGCTCCTTGGCCTCTGCCCCAGGCGCTAGAGTGGCTCTGGTCGCGGCAAAGTGACGCCCCGGAGGGGCAGAGCATCGCCCCCTGGTGGGCAGAGCGTTGCCCCTGGTGGGCGTGCCGGGTGGATCCCGGTCGGGCGCATGCGGGAGTCTGTCTGACTGTCTCTCCCTGTTTCCAGCTTCAGAAAATTAAAAAAAAAAAAAAAAAATTAATTTGGTAGATCACATTGATTTTGGCATTGCATTCCTGGAATAAACCTTAAGCATATATCATTCTTGGTAATGGCATAGTATTCTTTTTAACTTTTTAAAAAATATTTATTTTATTGATTTTAGAGAGAGAGGAAAGGAGAGAGAGAGACAGGAACATCAGTCTGCATCTGCATGTGCTCTGACCAGGGATCAAACAGGCAACCTCTGC
The DNA here is from genome assembly GCF_036850995.1 of Saccopteryx leptura. Classification (NCBI taxonomy): domain Eukaryota; kingdom Metazoa; phylum Chordata; class Mammalia; order Chiroptera; family Emballonuridae; genus Saccopteryx; species Saccopteryx leptura. Next base: position 1,445,766 of record NC_089507.1, read on the forward strand.
GCTTTGATACAGTGTTCTCATCAACTGAGCTATCTGGCCAGGGCTCTTTTCTAATTTAAGTTATAAGCTTGGATTATTGATTTGAAACCATATGTCTTTTCTAATACATATATTCAGTGCCGTAAACTTCCTTCTAAGCCATACTTTAGTGATATCCCACAAATATTGGTTTGTTGTACTTTCAGTTTCATTCAGCTTAAAATATCTTTTTTTTTTTTTTTTTCATTTTTCTGAAGCTGGAAACGGGGAGAGACAGTCAGACAGACTCCCGCATGCGCCCGACCGGGATCCACCCGGCACTCCCACCATGGGGCGACGCTCTGCCCACTAGGGGGCGATGCTCTGCCCATCCTGGGCGTCGCCATGTTGCGACCAGAGCCACTCTAGCGCCTGGGGCAGAGGCCACAGAGCCATCCCCAGCGCCCGGGCCATCTTTGCTCCAATGGAGTCTTGGCTGCGGGAGGGGAAGAGAGAGACAGAGAGGAAAGTGCGGCGGAGGGGTAGAGAAGCAAATGGGCGCTTCTCCTGTGTGCCCTGGCCGGGAATCGAACCTGGGTCCTCCGCACGCTAGGCCGACGCTCTACCGCTGAGCCAACCGGCCAGGGCTTAAAATATCTTAATTTCCCTTGAATCTGCTCTTTGACTCATGGGTTATTTAGAAGTATGTTGTTTAAATTTCCTGTTATCATTCTGTTACTGAGTTCTAGTCTAACTTCAATATGGTCAGAGAACATTTTGTGTGTTTTTATTTCTTTGTAACAGTTTAAATTTTATGGACTATTTTGGTGAATATTACTTATATACTTAGAACATGTATATTGAATGGAGTGTTATCTGAATATAAGATCCAGTTTGGTAGTGAGATTTTCAATTCTCCGTCTTGCTGAGTTTTGTGTGTTAGTCTGTCAGCTGCTGAGAGAGAAGTGTTGAAGTCTCTGACTAAAGGTGTGGACTTGTTTTTGCCCTACTTTTTTAGTTTTTATTCATGTTCTGTTATTTGGTAAATATAATATATATTTCTTTCTTTCTTTTTTTCTAATTAAGTGAGAGGCAGGGAGTCAGAGAGAGACCTTCGCATGTGCTCCGACCAGGATCCACCCAGTAACCCCCATCTGACGCTGATGCTCTGCCCATCGGGGGCCATTGTTCTGTTTCTTGGCCGCTGAGCCATTTTAGGGGCTGAGGCGAGGCTGTGGAGCCATCCTCAGTGCTCGGGGCCAGCTTACTGTAGCCAGTCAAACTATGGCAGTGGGAAGAGAGGAGAGAGAAAGAGAAGAGGGAGGGGTGGAGAAGCAGAAGGTCACTTCCCTTGTATGCCTGACTGGGAATCGAATCTGGAACTTCCACATGCCAGGCTGATGCTCTACCGCTGAGCAAACTGACCAGGGCCTAGTCAATATATATTTAAAGTTATAATGTCTTTTTGGTGAATTGATTCTTTCTGTTATGTCCCTCTAATTCCTAGTACTTTGTTTAGCTCTGAAGTTCACTTTGATACTAACAACCACTCCAGCTTTCTTTCCGTTTTTCCCCCAGCTTTCCTTTAATTAGTGTAGGCATGGCATATATTTTATTCTTTTTTACTTTAACCTACCTGTATAATTTTATTTGAAGTAGGTTTCTTTTTTTCTTTTTAATTTTTTTGAATTTATTCATTTAGAGAGGAGAGAGAAGAGAAGGGAGAGGAGCGGGAAGCGTCAACTTCCATATGTACCTTGACCAGGCAAGCCCAGGGTTTTGAACCAGTGACCTCAATGTTCCAGGTTGACACTTTATCCACTGCGCCACCATAGGTCTGGCCGAAGTGGGTTTCTTAATAGACAGCTTCTTGATTAGTCATTATGTTTATATGTTAACTTCTAATTGTAATGTATATGTGAAATACACTTATTAACTTGAGACCTTTTTTCCTGGCAGCATTACTAATTGGCTTTCTATTTGGTATAGTGCAGGACGCTCTTGCATTGTAGAGTTCTCCTCGTGGGATGTTTCTGACCTACAGGTTTCTGAACTCATTTGTGGAGTACGCTAGCATGGAGATGCAATCTGTCTTTATTTTAGAGAGAGTTTAACTAGTGTGAGTTGAAATTGAATAACTTGTAGCTTATGGGCCCACCACACATTCATTCATTCATTTATTCATTCAGTTGATTGATTTTAAAGAAAGTTGGGGGTGGGAGTGGAGGGAGAGAGAGAGAGAAAGAGGAACATCAATTTGTTGTTCTACTTTATGCATTCATTGGTCGATTCTTGTTTGTGTCCTGACTGCAGGTTGAACCTGCAACCTCGGCATATTGGAAAGGTGCTCTAACTAACTGAGCACCCCAGCCAGGGCAAAACAGACTTATATTTTGAAATAATTTTGGACTTAGAGAAAAGTTGCCAAGTTAATATAGACAGTTCCCATATTCCCTCCAGCCACTTTCCCTATTCCCTAATAATGATGTCTTACATAACTTTGGTGTATTTGTCAAAGCTAAGAGTTAAAAATTGCTGCCATATTATTAACTGCAGACTTAATTTGGACTTCACTAAATTTTTCATTGATGTACTAAATCTAAGATACCACATTGCATTTAGTAGCGCAGAATTTTATTTACTTTATTTTATTTGGTTGTTTGTTAGAGGGGGAGAGAGAGAAGAAGCATCAGCTCGTTTGTTGTACTTTAGTTGTGCAGCCATTGATTGCCTCTCATATATGCCTTGAACGGGGATCTTGCTGGTGACCTCAGCATCTGGGTCAGCTTGTATCCACTGAGCCATAACTTGTCAGGCCCATAATTTTAATTTTTATTCTTTATAGCTGCCTTATTTATGAAAAAGGAAGAGTTTTATTTTCCTTAAGGAAGCCATACAAAGGCTAATGAATCATGTTTAAAGTGTGATAGTAATTTTATATTTATGCTAATATTTGGTGAAATTATTAGTTAGTAGTTTGCTACAAACTAATTCTTTTCTCTAGAAATGCTTGGCAGTTATTCATCTGTGGTGAAAATAGCCCAGCAGAGTAGACAGATGTACTGTACAAGTTCCTGCTGAGAGCGTAGTCCCTTTAAGCGGCTACTGAGGGAGGCCTGTCAATGCGGGTGCACTCCTCATGGATAACAGCCCCTTGCCAAAGCTGTTTGGTTGCTTAGGATAAAGAGATTATGTAAGTGAATTCTTTTTCTTTTATTTTTTTTAAAGAGAGAGTGAGAGAGAGACACACACAGACAGGGACAGATAGACAGGAAGGAAGAGAGATGAGAAGCATCAATTCTTTGTTGCGGCACCTTAGTTGTTCATTGATTGCTTTCTCATATGTGCCTTGACTGCAGGGCTTCAACCGAGCCAGTGACCCCTTCAGAGGCGGATTAAGGTCGGTTGAGACCCCAGATGCAGAAGAAAATATTGGGCCCCTTATATTAGAAAAAAGAGTAAAGTTGGGGTTTTGCGAGGCTTTCAGAAGTTGGGGCACAGGGCGTGTGCCTAGTGTGCCCGCTGTTAAATCCGCCTCTGGACCCCTTGCTCAAGCCAGTGACCTTGGGCTCATGTGTATGATCCCTCGCTCAAGCCAGCAACCTCAGGGTTTCACACCTGGGTCCTTAGTCTCCTGGATGTGTTGGTCTGTCCACACTCTATCCACTGTGCCACTGCCTAGTCAGGTTATGAATGAATTCTTGATCATGCTTATACTGTTGTTTTCTGTTTTTGGTTTTTTGTTGTTGTTTGCTTTTTACAGAGACAGAGAGAGAGAGTCAGAGAAAGGGATAGATGGGGACAGACAGGAACCCAGGGCGATGAGAAGCATCAATCATCAGTTTTTCATTGTGGCGCCTTAGTTGTTCATTGATTGCTTTCTCATATGTGCCTTGACCGCGGGCCTTCAGCAGACCAAGTAACCCCTTGCTCAAGCCAGCGACCTTGGGTCCAAACTGGTGAGCTTTTGCTCAAATCAGATGAGCCCGCGCTCAAGCTGGCGACCTCGGGGTCTTGAACCTGGGTCCTCCGCATCCCTGTCCAACATCTATCCATTGCGCCACCGCCTGGTCAGGCTGTTTTCTGTTTTTTAAAAAATAAAAAACGGCATCACTTATTAACTGGCTTAAATTATAATTACTGTCAATATTTTCTCTTCCTTTAAAAAATAGTCAATTATATCTTAATTTTATCTTATTTATTTCTTTATTGCACGTGTGAGAGAGACAGACAGAAAGACAGGAAGGGAGAGAGATTAGAAGCATTAACTCTGGGTAGTCAATCTTTTTATATCTACCGCCCACTTCTGTATCTCTGTTAGTAGTAAAATTTTCTAACCTCTCACAGGTTCCACAGTAATGGTGATTTATAAAGAAGGGAAGTAACTTTGCTTTATAAAAATTTTTTTTTTTTGTATTTTTCTGAAGTGAGAAATGGGGAGGCAGTCAGACAGACTCCCACATGCCCCCACCCGGGATCCACCGAGCATGCCCACCAGGGGGCGATGCTCTGCCCATATGGGGCGTCGCTCTGTTGCAACCAGAGCCACTCTAGCGCCTGAGGCAGAGGCCACAGAGCCATCCTCAGCGCCCAGGCCAACTTTGCTCCAATGGAGCCTTGGCTGTGGGAGGGGAAGAAAGAGACAGAGAGGAAGGAGAGGGGGAGGGGTGGAGAAGCAGATGGGCGCTTCTTCTGTGTGCCATGGCCAGGAATCAAACCCGGGACTCCTGCATGCCAGGCCGACACTCTACCACTGAGCCAACCGGCCAGGGCCTACTTTATAAAATTTATAAAGCAGAGTTACAGCAAGTTAAAGCGTATAATAATAATTACTTACCAAGTACTTTATGTCGGATTTTCGCTGTTTGGCAGAATAAATAAATCTTTATAAAACAGCTTACTGTAGTTAAATCTATCTTTTTATTTATACTTTGGTTGCTCTGCAACCGCCCCCCATGAAAGCTGGAACGCCCACTAGTGCGTGGTTGACTACCACTGCATTAACTCGTAGTTATGGCACCTTCGTTCATTGATGGCCTCTCATGTGCCTTGACCGGGGGCCTCTCTAGTCCAGTGATTCCTTGCTCAAGCCAGTGACCTTGCGCATCAGGCCAACGACCTTCAGGCTCAAGCCAGCAACCATAGAGTCATGTCTCTGATCCCACGCTCAAGCCAGGTTCCCCCATGCTCAAGCTGGTGAGCCTGTGCTCAATCTGATGAGCCCACACTCAAGCTGGCAACCTCAGAGTTTTAAACCTGGGTCCTCAGCATTCCAGGTTGACCCTCTATCCACTGCGCCACCACCTGGTCCGGCTATATCTCAAGTTTTAAACAAGAACAATAGGAAGGTTGGCTCTGTCGATCAGTCATTATGATTGCATGTCCTTCCACAAACTGAGTTGAACTGTGCGTTGTTTGCATGTTTACAGATGCCCACACCAGTATAGCAGGTCCTTGAAAAACATTTTCTTCAACATTGTTAAGTTACAGTGTTGATGGGGGGGAAAATCGATTCCTGGCCTGGCCCTGCCTATGTGGAGTGCGCATGTCCTCCTGTGTCCATACGGGTGCCTCTGGTCCTGCGGTTTCCTCCCACAACCCAGCCATGTGCCCGTGAGGTGAATGGCTGTTTACATTGTCCCGGTGTGAGCGAGTGTGGCCCTGAGATGGAAGGGTGTCCCATCTGGGGTGGGGTCCCGCCATGTGCCCTGAGTGCCAGGATAGACTGGCCAGCCATGATGCTGAACTGGAACACAGGTTGGAAAATCATTATTCTGCTTGTTTTTATTATCTTTCTTAAATGCATATACAGTTCACATTGATTTTAATATTTAAGCAATTAATATTAGAAGTGCTTTGGGTCTTTATTTAGAAGTTTGGTGTTTTTGTGACTAGAAACACTCTATAGGAACTTAAGTTGTGTTTTTTTTTGTGACAGAGAGAGGGACAGATAAGGACAGACAGGAAAGGAGAGAGATGAGAAGCATCAATTCTTCATTGTGGCACCTTAGTTCATTGATTGCTTTTTTTTTTTGTATTTTTCTGAAGCTGGAAACGGGGAGGCAGTCAGACAGACTCCCGCATGCACCCGACTGGGGTCCACCCAGCACGCCCACTAGGGGGCGATGCTCTGCCCATCTGGGGCGTTGCTCTCCTGCAGCCAGAGCCATTCTAGCGCCTGAGGCAGAGGCCACAGAGCCGTCCTCAGCACCCGGGGCCAACTTTGCTCCAATGGAGCCTTGGCTGCGGGAGGGGAAGAGAGAGATAGAGAGGAAGGAGAGGGAGAGGGGTGGAGAAGCAGAAGGGTGCTTCTCCTGTGTGCCCTGGCCAGGAATTGAACCCGGGACTTCTGCACGCCAGGCCGACACTCTACCACTGAGCCAACCGGCCAGGGCTCATTGATTACTTTTTCATATGTGCCTTGACCGGGGGCTACAACAGTCCGAGTGAACCCTTGCTCAAGCCAGCGACCTTTGGTCTCAAGTCAGCTACCATGGGGTCATGTCTATGATCCTACACTCAGGCCGGATGAGCCTGTGCTCAACTTGGGCAACCTCAGGGTTTTGAACTTGGGTCTTCTGCATCCATGTCCGACGCTCTGTCTGCTGCGCCACTGCCTGGTCAGGCGGAACTTAACACTTGTTAAGTTTGATATAAACTCTTATTTATATTAATTAGCTTAGTGTGACATTGGGTTTATCATACATCATGCCACTTAAAGTCATAATTTCTAAGAACTTACTGATGGTGTTAAGTGAGGACTTACTGTACTCCAGTTGAAATGCTGGGTTGGCCAGTCATAGACTCGTAAACTTGAAAATTGGACAGACAACAGAGCACATTTACTGCTGAAACATTATTTGCTAGCTGAGTAAGCTGAGTCCCAAATTGTCTTAGTGTCCCCTCTTGCCCCTTTGAAATCCTGGCGGCATTTATCACTTTTCAGTAGTGACATGAGTTAAAAACCCTCCTGTGAATCTGATGCTTCTACCCACCTGGTCTGCACGTTTTTTGAGCCAGTCTGAGTGCACCCAGCTGCTGTGCTCCACTTCTCTGCACATTAGCCTGCCCCCCCCCCATCTGAGCTTCTGGGCGTCCCTTTTCTGTGGTGGCACCTGCACCCACTCTTCCTCCCGTGACTGGCCTGCCAGACCGGGCCAGTGGTGGGGATCTCCTCCTGGCTCTGCGCTTTCTCCCGCTTTGCTGTTCTGTGCCGTGGCCCCTGTGTCTGGCTCTAGAGCAGTTGTGTTCCGCTGGGGTGCAGTGGGATGGGCCTTGGCCTCGCCCGAGCCTTTGTTGGTGCTCGTCCTCCAGTGCAGGGTCTCCCTCTCTGCCCACTAACTGCTGTCCTCGCTAAGAGGAGGTCAGTCTTTAAATTAAAAAAAATAAAAAGCCTGGTCTGTGGTGGCGCAGTGGATAAAGCGTCAACCTGGAACGCTGAGGTCACCAGTTCAAAAACTTGGGCTTGCCTGGTCAAGGCACATATGGGAGTTGATGCTTCCTGTTCCTTCTCCCTTCTCTCTCTCTCTTTCTCTCCTATCTAAAAAGTGAATGAATAAAATATTTTTTTTAAAAAATAAGAGGAGGTCCTGCGCTGTCCCTGTCACCATCCTTGGCCGGGCTGTTGCCTTCCTTCTGGGTTCCCTTGGTGTCTGTCCCTACCTCAGCCAGAGCACTTAGACTGGGTTGTAACCCCTGGTCTGTTGGAATGGTTTCTTCTAAACCGTGTGGCTTCCTCGGCATGTTGGACATGCTCAGAACACGGGGCTGTGGGATCCAGGCTCCTCAATGGGAGCTTCTGAAGTTCTTTCCTTTTCTCCTATTTCTTCTGAAATCTGTTGTCTACTTTGTCTTCTGATTTGGAAGAAAGAATATGTCCTTTTTTCCAGGGTTAATTCTATACTCCGGGGGTTCTTAACTGATATATTTGACTGAGTCTGCTAACCCATGGAAACTCACTGCAAAATTTATGTGTGAGTGCATTATCTCAAGGTCTCTTCAAAACCTCCCTGTCTTTTCTCTCTGGGTCTCTAATAGTCCCTCGTCTACTGGGTTATTTTCCTTAGCCTTCAGATTTTGAGTTCCCCATTGTCCCTTCCATCTCGATCCTTCTCATTTTTTTTTTTTTTGTACTTTTTCCAAAGTGAGAAGTGAGGAGGCAGGGACAGACTCCCACATGCACCCAACTGAGATCCACCCGGCATGCTTACCAGGGAGCGATGCTCTGCCCATCTGGGGCATTATTGCTCCATTGCGACCGGAGCCATTCTAGTGCCTGAAGTGGAGGTCACAGAGCCATCCTCAGTGCCCGGGCCAACTTTGCTCCAATGGAGCCTTGGCTGTTGGAGGGGAAGAGAGAGACAGAGAGGAAGGAGAGGGGGAGGGGTGGAGAGGCAGATGGGTGCTTCTCCTGTGTGCCCTGGCTGGGAATTGAACCTGGGACATCCACATTCTGGGCCAATGCTGTACCGCTGAGCCAGCTGGCCAGGGCCTCAGCCCTTCTCTTGACCTTGCTTAACCACTAAGTTACCTTTCTCTCTTTTTCCTACCCGTTGCCACCAAGTGACTTGAAACAGTGCTTAATAGGACTGGTTAGTACTGGCTGCCTCTACTTCCCCCCTCAGTCCCTGTTCTACTCCCTCAGCCAGCTTTCACCTACCCTGCGAGAAGTCATGTGGTGATCAGTCCTGACCAAGTCCTGTAGTTGCTCCCTGGGCCGGTCTCCTTTGAGCCAGGTGCATACAGTATACCTGCCTTTCTGGCACTGTCTTGCCTTCCTTTCTGTGGGACTGTCCTGGCTCTCCTTCTGACTCTTGCTTTGCTTACCCTCTCTGCTTGGTGAGCTCTTCTAGTCCTACCCGTAAACACCCCCCTTGGTGCAGTTCTTCCTCTTCAGTTCAGGCTGCCTCTTGATACACTGAGCCTGTGTTGGTGGAGATTGCCGATGATAGTTAGAAACTGCAGTGGTTGATCAGTAAACCCTAATATTGTGGATGTATTCATTAGAACGACAGCTGAGGCCTCATTTCAGGTAACTTAGCCTGTCCATGGTCAGACTGAACTCCTTTCTATAGTACAAAACAGTGCATAGGTATTAACTGGTTTGTTTGCTAGTTAATTTATCAAAAGAAGCTTTTGTCTAGAGATGTCAGGCCAGCTATATGTGGTTGTGCACTGGATACAGTTTCCTCACCTATCAGTTAAGATTATGTTAGGTGACCTTGAAGGTCTTTTCCAGCTTTTTGATTCTGTGATTATCACTTCTTTGGTCACACACCTGAGGAGACTACACATCGCCTCTGTGGGAGTCTCTGAAGTATGCAGTCCCTTAGAACAGTGGTCCCCAACCTTTTTTGGGCCACGGACCGGTTTAATGTCAGAAAATATTTTCACGGACCGGCCTTTAGGGTGGGACGGATAAATGTATCATGTGACTGAGACAAGCATCAAGAGTGAGTCTTAGATGGATGTAACAGAGGGAATCTGGTCGTTTTTTAAAAATAAAACATCGTTCAGACTTAAATATAAATAAAACGGAAATAATGTAAGTTATTTATTCTTTCTCTGTGGATTGGTACTGGGGGTGGGGACCACTGCCTTAGAAGCACACTGGGACTGGAGGAGACGCTCCCTGATGCTGTAGAAAGGGCATGATAGTCCTTACATTTCAGAGAGGACGTCGCACTTCACAGGCGTTCAGTACAGAGACCCAGACGAGCACTGTCACGTGACCTGGATTCCAGAGTCCTGAGTGTTGCGTGATCCCTGAGGCAGGAGAGGAGCTGTGTTCATGTTGGTGTCTGAGGCCATGGCAGTTCAGCAGCATTCAAGAAGTACACAGTAAGAGTGAATTCTGCTACCTACTTTAAAAAAAAAACTTACTCATTTTAGAGAAAAAGAGAGAGAAGGGGGGAGGAACAGGAAGCATCAACTCCTGGATGTGCCTTAACCAGGCAAGCCCAGGGTTTTGAACCAGCGACCTCAGCATTCCAGGTCGACACTTTTTTTGTTTTTTTTTACAGAGACAGAGTCAGAGAGAGGGATAGACAGGGATAGACAGACAGGAACGGAGAGAGATGAGAAGCATCAAATCATTAGTTTTTCATTGCAACACCTTAGTTGTTCATTGATTGCTTTCTCATATCTGCCTTGACCGTGGGCCTTCAGCAGAGCGAGTAACCCCTTGCTCGAGTCAGCGACCTTGGGTCCAAGCTGGTGAGCCCTTGCTCAAGCTGGTGACCTCGGGGTCTCGAACCTGGGTCCTCCGCATCCCAGTCCGATGCTCTATCCACTGTGCCACTGCCTGGTCAGGCCAGGTCGACACTTGATCCACTGCGCCACCCCAGGTCAGGCCTTGCTGCCTACTTTTAATTAAACTGGCCGTCACAAAATAATCAGGCAGTCTTTAAAGAAACCCTGGATTGAAGATAACGGTGGTGATGAAAGCATGGGAAACGCGGAAAGTGATGGGAGGGCCACCACGCTGCTTTCTGCAGAGGCTCTCAGTAGCTGTGGGATAAACGTAAGAAGATGCTAGGCAGGACTGAGAATCGATTCTCAAAGATTACCTGAAATGTGGCATTTTACCCATGTCCAAAGTGGTTATCTTGCCTTGAGATGCGAGGGAGGGAAAGTATTTCGCCTTTACAGAATATCTAAGACCAGGCGTCCAGAATGGAAACAGCATCTTTGTGTTTTGCAGCATGGTTTAAAGTCACGCATTGCTCAGTCTAGTGCGTTATAAAATTTCACAAAGCTTTAAGGGCGAACTCCTGAGGTTTCTAACTTACATTTCTATAAGTTCAGTGGCAGAAACAACTTCAGCTGGTTTGCACAGGCATTTGATAAGAGGGGTTAGAAGCATAAACATTTTGGAAAGGGCTGGTGGAACAGCCTCTGTAGGCTGAAATTCCGAGAATGGCTTCTAGGGTAGAAGTACAGCGCTCCCCCTGGTGGAGCTGGTCTAGCCAATTTGCGATACCTTCCACACCTGCCTAATCCTGAAAGAGAAAGTAGCCACATGCCACAGGTAAAGAGCTCCCTCGGGTGATGGAGGTGGAGAAGCAGGAGAATGAAAGAGTTCACAGGGAAACAAGGTGACAACAAAATAAATACATAACTGTCAGCAAGTACTTTCAGAATATCCATAGAAATATCAGAGGATAGGGAAATAAATTCTTAGAATAAATCATATGCTGTGTAGGTTTGCTCTGGGATTATGGAAACAGGTATTTCTAAAGACAGTTTAACTTTTGATTTTTTCTAGATTCAGATTGAGTAGTTTAATTTTTTATGAACCACTGAATATTAGAGCACTGTATGTTCTATTTTTGTATTTTATTTATTTATTTATTTATGACAGACAGAGGGACAGATAGGGACAGACAGACAGGGAGGGAGAGATGAGAAGCATCAATTCTTCATTGTGGTGACTTAGTTGTTCATTGATTGCTTTCTCATATGTGCCTTGGGGGGGGGGGGCTACCACAGAGCAAGTGACCTTGGGCTCAAGCCAGCGACCTTGTGCTTCAAGTCAGCTACCATAGGGTCATGTCTATGATCCCACGCTCAAGCCAGCGACCCCACACTCAAGCTGGATGAGCCCGCGCTCAAGCCAGCGACCTTGGAGTTGCAAACCTGGGTCCTCTGTGTTCCAGTCCGATGCTGTATCCATTGTGCCACTGCCTGGTCAGGCAGAGCACTGTATGTTCTAAAATGATTTGTTTGATAAACAGTTTTGTGGAAAAACTAGATAGAAGCTGTGATGGAGCAGCCATTAAAATGTTTTTTTCTGGCCCTGGCCGGTTGGCTCAGCGGTGGAGTGTCAGCCTGGCGTGCGGGGGACCCGGGTTCGATTCCTGGCCAGGGCACATGGGAGAAGCACCCATTTGCTTCTCCACCCCCCCCCCCTCCTTCCTCTCTGTCTCTCTCTTCCCCTCCCGCAGCCGAGGCTCCATTGGAGCAAAGATGGCCGGGCGCTGGGGTTGGCTCCTTGGCCTCTGCCCCAGGCGCTGGAGTGGCTCTGGTCCCGGCAGGGCGACGCCCCGGAGGGGCAGAGCATCGCCCCTGGTGGGCGTGCTGGGTGGATCCCGGTCAGGCGCATGTGGGAGTCTGTCTGACTGTCTCTCCCCATTTCCAGCTTCAGGGAAAAAAAAAAAAAAAAAAAGTTTTTTTCTCGGGTAGCTAGTTTTGCAGAAAGAACAACATATATGAAATTTATTCAGCACGCGATACAGATTTCTCAATGATGAGTTGAAGCCAGAAGCACAGGAGGGCTCAGCCTGAGAGAGTGATGGAGCGTAACTAGGAAAGTAGGAGCTCTGCTGCTTATCTTGTGGCAAAATTAACAGGGCTCCTATTCTGAATGGAGTGTTTTCCTTTTACTTAAAGGCAAGTGGTCTAAATTTGCTGACCTTTTCTATAATAAGTGGCTGTCAGTAGAAAGCTACCTAGCCAGTTCAGTATTTTTAAGAAAATAAACACTTACCCTGCACCCTTAAGGTAAAGATGACATTTTAACTGAGCATAAAATTACTTTTTGAAAGAAACTCTTGCATAGAGAGTAGAGAGCATTTTGAAAATGGATGTTTAGAGTTGTCTTTGTAAGTTTTCTTTGTACTGAGAATAATGTAAACACTCATCTTGCTGCACATTTAAACTTGGAAATGAAAATTTTAGTCTGCTTTAAAGCTTTATAACATTTAGCTTTGAACTTATTTATTAAAAATACAGAAATATAACTTCTGATTACTGTGTAAGAACAAGCAAGTCTGATGAGAAAGATGAAAACTGACAAGTTGAATTTCAGCAAAAATCCTTTTTTTTTTTTTTTTTTTTTTGTATTTTTCTGAAGCTGGAAACGGGGAGAGACAGTCAGACTCCCGCATGCGCCCGACCGGGATCCACCCGGCACGCCCACCAGGGGGCGACGCTCTGCCCACCAGGGGGCGATGCTCTGCCACTCTGGGGCCTCGCTCTGTTGCGACCAGAGCCACTCTAGCGCCTGGGGCAGAGGCCAAGGAGCCATCCCCAGCGCCGGGTCCATCTTTGCTCCAATGGAGCCTCGCTGTGGGAGGGGAAGAGAGAGACAGAGAGGAAAGAGAGGGGGATGGGTGGAGAAGATGGGCGCTTCTCCTGTGTGCCCTGGCCGGGAATCGAACCCGGGACTTCTGCACGCCAGGCCGACGCTCTACCCCTGAGCCAACCGGCCAGGGCTGCAAAAATTCTTAATTGATGGCTGGGATTGAAACCGATCAGCATGATTTAGTAAGTGCAGAAGCCATCTATTTCTTCTAGTTAGCTCTGTGTCTTTAAAGGAGAGACAAACCATTTGATTTTTTTGTTTGTTTGTTTTTTAGTGAAAGAAGGGGAGGCAGAGACAGACTCTCACATGAGTCCTGACTGGGATCCACCCGGCAGACCCACTAGGGGGGCGATGCTCTGCCCATCTGGGGCCCTTGCTCCCTTGTAACCGGAGCCATTTTTTTTGGCTTCTTGACTTAGAAGCCATGGAGCCATCCCCAATGCCTGGGGCCAACTCATTTGAATAGAGCCTTGGCTGCAGGAAGGGAGGAAAAGAGAGAGAGGGAAGTGAGAGGGGGAAGGGTGGAGAAGCAGATGGGCGCTTCTCCCGTGTGCCTTGACTGGGAATCGAATCTGGGACTTCCACACACATCAGGCTGATGCTCTACCACTGAGCAAACTGGCCAGGACCCTGTCTGGTTTTAATCCAAAGTCTCACCAGTATTAAAAAAATTTTTTTTAGTTGATTTGAGGGAGAGAGAGACATCAGTTTTTTGTTCCCCTTATTTATGCATTCATATACTGATTCTTGAACATGCCCTGACCTGGGATAGAACTCACAACTTTGGTGTATTGGGATGATGCTCAATAGAAAAGTGTATTCAGTCACACTGGTCTCCTTAAATTTATTTCTCATGATTATTTGTGATATAAAATGTTTCTGATATTGTTAATAGGAAAACAAGCAAAAATACTATTTCATTTTTATCTTACTATGTTTTTGTATTTTGCATATTTTTAATTGTATGTTAATTACATTCATCAACTGTGTCTGAGCCACCTCTGTTTTACAGGCAGGAGAGGCTGGATGCCTCAAAGCCACACCCTTGTGCCAATCTTGATGCACAGCCTGTTATGTGGGTGCCAGGCAGCTGCACCCAGGTCTTCCTGATGTGCTGGTGACCAAGCATGACCTCTCTTCAGTGGGGTCCCTTCCTCCTTTCTCCCCTTGTCCTGTGCTTCCTCACTTCTCACATTTGGGTCTGGGCTCCCCACCTTTGCTCCCTCCTCTTCTCCCCTCCACACACCTTCCCTCTGGGGCTGCCTCCTGAGAGCCCCCCTGTGCTGGAGGCTGCCTTGCTGCTGCTCCATCCCACTTACCGCTCCCTCTCAGGTGCAGCAGCCACCTCTGACCATATTGTACACGTGTGTGGTTGACGACACCTTGCATGTGTGTGGTCACCAGCATTCATTGTCTTTTGCTAGATTGTTTTTTTGAATGCAGACAGATTTTTAAGGTATAGTACCTTGTTCAAAGTCAGTAAGTTTTTATTGACTGAATCAAATGGGATGTAGAATTAAAAGGTTGGTTTTTTTTTACATTGTATGAAAGTTTTTTTCTGTGTCCCTCCCAGAATAGAGGCACAGGGAGGCCAGGGAATCTCTTGTTCACCAATCTGTGCCTGGTGCCCACATGGTCTCAGGGCTGGGGCAAGGGCTGCTTTAGCACTGCTCCCTCTACACCCATAGCTTTCCTGAGGTTCCTCGGATTTCTCAGCCTGGATGGATGGGCAGGTGACCACCTCAGTAGCCTAGTGAGTAGGGTCAAGCCTCCTCTTTGTTCTGTGTTCCCATCTCCTCTTGTAATGGTACCACTTGGCCCCTAGTAGGGGCATCCCAGGGATTTATGTCAGAGGCCCGGAGTGTACTGTCAACAGAAGCCTCCTGGGCCTGGAGGTGCCCACAGGATCAGTTGCAGGGTGACAAGAAGCTGCTCCTCTCTGGAACCCTCCACCCCATGTGCCCAAGTCCTCAGGTCCCCACGGTGCTACAGAGCTTTCTTGGGCTGCCCAGGTTGTGGGCTGAGGGTCCTGAGCACCCAGGAGAGCCTCGAGGGCTTCAGGAAGCTGCTGCCTCAGCCTTCAGGGTGCCCCCCAGTCCAGCCCCTCACGAGGCGGCAGAGGAGGAGGTGGTGCTGCAGCCGACTGAGGCTCATTTATCGATAGCAGGTAGAGGTCAGGTTGTGGGGGTGTGGGGCTGGAGGCTTAGTGTGGGAGTCCGGGGGACCCAGTATTGGTGTAGGGCCCCTGGAGGGTGGCAGAGGGATAGGTGGGTGGTCAGGGCATGACAGTCCCCAGCAGCAGCAGCAGCAGCAGCTACAGTGCCCCAGTCACCAGAGCCAGTGATGGGCCTGTGGACAGCCCAGGGTACATGGCACTGGGGGGCCCAGCGGGGGCCTCAGGCCATGTGTGGTCTAGGGCTCCCGGTAGGTGGTGATGGCCATGGTCTGCTCCTGCACACCGTGCACCAGGTGCACCTGTGGCTGCACATGAGCACTGCCACGTCCTCGTCACCATGGGTCTCTGAGATGGGCGTGGCTGACTGCTATTGGTACTTGGGGTCCCTGCTCTGGCTGTCGCTGGTGTTGGACCTGGAGCCCCTGCTGATTGTAAAGTGCAGCCCATTGCCATAGGGGTGGAGGTATAGGCCTTGCTATCTGAGGCCTTCTTTGGAGCTAGTTGAAAACAGAGCTGCCACACAGTAGGCAGCCACCAAAAGTGAAGATGTGAGAGTGGTCAATGGTGACAAGGGTTAGTGTGTCCTTGTTTGTGAGCTGGCCAGCCCTGTCAGTGGCATCATCAAAACTGACAGTCTCGGTCAGTGCCAGGTAAGCTCTGCGCTTATGATGACTGTTGTCACTGTGGCCCTTCCTCCACAAAGAGGTAGAAGCCTCGAGGGTTCCTCCCCAGCAGGTGCAGAGCCACCTCTGTTGACTCCGTCAGGCTTAGGTCCTGCTGGGGGTCTCGCTGGGCCTCAAATCTCATGTCCCCCAGCTCAAAGAGACCCACGAGATGTATTAGAGAGGGATCTTGGGACACCTGAGTGAGTGCTGTTGGGTTCCATACATACTGACAGCCTGGTGCTTGGCTGCCACTCCTGACCCAGGTTCCGCCTGTCCACCCTGACTCGACTCTCTGGCATCACCAGGGTGCTCAGGGTCTGGGGTCCTCTTGGGAAACATGTGCTGTGGCCTCTCCTTGGGATCATGTCAGTGTCTGTGTTGGAGATAAGCTGCGTGGCAATGTCTTGGCAGCCCTCTTTTTGGCACCTGGGCAGGCACGTCGCCATCTGAGGACCAGCTTCGGTTCGCTGTGTGCACGTAGGTGCCGGCTGGCCGGTCCACTGACTTCCCTGCTTTCTTGCCCGTTCATCACGGAGTGACCTCACTGCCATGCCTTGTGTTGCACTGGTTAAATCGGGCTGCTGCCCTCACACCAGTGCTCTGGTAGTTGCTCTTGACCCCACGCAGGTAGGCTGTGCCCGTGCCTGTGCCATCTGCCTCATGTCTGTCTCCATTGTGTGTGTTGGCCGCAGCAATGTATGGGAATGGGTCCATGGCTAGGGTGCCTTAGGTTCCAGCTTGCCATTCATCTGCCCCTTTAGGATCTGAGCTGCTATCACCATGGACACCTCCAGCCTGTGCCCCAAGAAGATCATGAGGTTGTTGATAGCCGTCTAGGTGGACTGCAGCTTCTTGGCAGCGCCCAGGGCCTGGGTTGCCTCCTCCTCTGGGATGATGCTGAGGGAGCACCATCGCCTCTCGTCCAGCAGCAGCCGCACCCGCACCCAGGATCCCTGCCTGTAGGCGGGACGGTGGGAGCTGAGAGGGTGGCGGAGCTGGGACCCTGGTGAGGCTGCAGCTTGGGCAAGGCTGCAGCAACACCAGAGTACCCACAAATTTTTTTAGCTTGTCTGAAAGTTTCAATATCACACTTTATTTTTAAATGGAGGAGGGGAGAAGATAGTGAGACAGACTCCTGCATGCACCCCAACCAGGATCCACCTGGCAACCCCTGTCTGGGGCCAATGCTGGAATCATCTGAGCTATTTTTAGCACCTGAAGCTGATACAATTGGGCTATCCTCAGTGCCTGGGCCAGCACTCGAACCAATTGAGCCACTGGCTGTGGGAGGGGAGGGAAAAAAAGGCGAGAGAATGGGGTAGAGAAGCAGATGGCCACCTCTCTTGTATGCCCTGACCAGGGATCGAACCTAGGATGTCCTGTATGCCGGGCCGACACTCTGTCCACTGAACCAACTGGCCAGGGCCTCAGTTCACATTTGAAGTGTAAAATTGTCTACCTTGTGAATTTAGACAGAGTCTAGCCAATTCAGTCCAGATGTTCAAACATGCTAAACTAAAAGCTGTATTAAGCATTCTAGGCAGGGGTTCCCACAGTAAGGCGTGTGTTATTACCAGGTAGAGCAGCCACAATGGAAAACGAGAAAAAGAAAGACATTACTGTGAAAGGGGAAGGGCGATATTTGGAATTAGAATTTAGAGCTTAAGAGGTAATTGCCTGAACTATTCTAGTGTACCAAGTCAATTCCAGATTTGCGTAATTCTGATTAAGCACAGTATATAAGGGTCTTGTTAAGATCACTTTCTTAAAAATAAAAGAATCGCTTCCCATTCCTGTGGCATAGAAACTCATGATTGGGTAGGATTAAGTTTTTAGGTCATTTCAGAAGCTAAACACAAGTTGTTTCAATATTGTCTTAGTAATGCATTGAAGCACTCCTGGGTTTACTCATCCAAACCTTGCAAAGAGCCAGCTGATTATAAACCTTGGGTGGGCTTGGGAAACTGTAGTGGATTTTGTAAAAACTGGATTAGCACTAATACAGAAACAGTCCAAAAGTAACTATTCAGTCATACTTAAACATAATTGAGGCCCTGGCCGGTTGGCTCAGTGGTAGAGCGTCGGCCTGGCGTGCGGGGGACCCGGGTTTGATTCCCGGCCAGGGCACATAGGAGAGGCGCCCATTTGCTTCTCCACTCCCCCCTCCTTCCTCTCTGTCTCTCTCTTCCCCTCCCGCAGCCAAGGCTCCATTGGAGCAAAGATGGCCCCGGCGCTGGGGATGGCTCCTTGGCCTCTGCCCCAGGTGCTGGAGTGGCTCTGGTCGCGGCAGAGCGATGCCCCGGAGGGGCAGAGCATCGCCCCCTGGTGGGCAGAGCTTCACCCCTGGTGGGCGTGCCGGGTGGATCCCGGTCTGGCGCATGCGGGAGTCTGTCTGACTGTCTCTCCTGGTTTCCAGCTTCAGAAAAAATACAAAAAAAAACCCCACCATAATTGTGCAGGTGTGAACTTAGTGTTATTTGTCAGTTTTTATGCTGAGAATTCTAGTGTTGAACATCTTGAGAATTCTAGTGTTGAACATCCTGAATTATTCTTGGAGAGCCGAGGGGAAGATTCAGTCTGGACACACCTGAGATCTGGCTTCACTAAATTTCTTGTTCGTTCATCCTATAGTGAGAGCATCTGTTGTGTGTCCAAATGGTTCTTTTTTTTTTTTTTTTTTGTGGCAGAGACCAAGAGAGTCAGAGAGAGGGACTGGTAGGGACAGACAGACAGGAAGGGAGAGAGATAAGAAACATCAATTCTTTGTTGAGGCCCCTTAGTTGTTCATTGATTGATTTCTCACATATGCCTTGGCCGGGGGCCTACAACAGACCAAGTGACCCCTTGCTCAAGCTAGCGACCTTTGGGCTCAAGCTGGTGAGCCTTGCTCAAACCGGATGAGCCCGTGCTCAAGCTGGCAACCTCGGTGTCTCTAACCTGGGTCCTCCACATCTCAGTCTGATGCTCTATCCACTGCACCACTGCCTCCTCAGACCAAATGGTTCTTGACACTGAGGATACATCAGTGAATAAAACAGGAAGAGACGGAAGTTAGGTGGGATGGGGGGGTAAGCAATGAAGTTGGGTAATGGACATGGTGCCACCGTGTTAGTAGGAGGCAGGGAAGGCCTTCTTGAGAAAGGGACTGTGAGCAGAGACCAGAGGCAGTGAGGGAGCAAAGTAGACAGCTGGCTAAGAATGTTCTAGACTCAGGAGATAGCAGGTGCCAAGGCCCATGACTCTCAGTTTTTATTTTAGCATATTCCAGTAAAGTAAAATAGGGGACCCAAATATACTATTCACAAAAATGAGGGGATATTTTATTGCTTCATATTCATGTTGAAATATTCCCTCATTTTTTAAAAATTTTTTATTAATTTTAATAGGGTGACATCAATAAATCAGGGTACATATATTCAAAGAAAACATGTCCAGGTTATCTTGTCATTCAATTATGTTGCATACCCATCACCCAAAGTCAAATTGTCCTCCGTCACCTTCTATATAGTTTTCTTTGTGCCCCTCCCCCTCCTCCTCCCCCTCTCCCTACTCCCCCCCCCCCCCCCAGTAACCACCACACTCTTGTCCATGTCTCTTAGTCTCGTTTTTATGTCCCACCAATGTGTGGAATCCTGCCATTGTTTTTTTCTGATTTACTTATTTCATTCCGTATAATGTTATCAAGATCCCACCATTTTGTTGTAAGTGGTCCGATGTCATCATTTCTTATGGCTGAATAGTATACCATGGTGTATATGTGCCACATCTTCCTTATCCAGTCTTCTATTTTTTTTTACAGTGATTAAAGCTTTTAAGCAAACTCTTGGCCAATACAGCAAGAATCCATAAAAGAGTAGTGTCCTTGTCCCTCATTTTTGTGAGTAGTATATTACTTGCAGTATTACCGAGAATCTGTTCAGTCATAACATTCTGGATGGTCCTGGGACTCGTGTGTCATCCTCAGAATGTTAGGACTGGCAGTGCTCTGGAAGATGGAGCCATGCTCTCAGGGTGTGATGCTGGATAGTTCACAAACATCGGAGGTTTCTCCACCTGAGAGTTAAGAAACAAACTTTATTTTTAATGTTTGTTGTATCGATTTGAGAGACAAGAGAAAGGGAGACAGGAACATTAGTCTGGTCCTGGATGTGTGCCCTGACCAGGGGTTGAACCAGCAACTTCTGTGTTTTGGGATGATGCTCTAACCAACTGAGCCACCCAGCCAGGGCTAAGTAACAGAAACTTAAAGTGTGGTTTCTAATTTGTCTGTTGACTATCTTCTGAAATTGTGACCAAAGTAGGTAGCCCAGCAGTTCTGGGTGGCCAGGCAGTGGCGAATGTGCAGGCCTGGTCACTGTCTGCGAAGTCTGGGGCCAGTGACTCTGCACCCCTCAGACGAGGCACCTCCCCCTCGCTTCCACTGGTCGGTTGGGCTGCACTGGGCTCTCCCACGAGTGAGGGAGCAGCGTGCTGTGCACTGCGTGGGTTTGCTGGTTGGGTTGTTCCAGCTCTGTCAGGTCAGAGTCATTCTGAGCTGCAGAAACAGCTCTGGGAGCCTCCTTCAAGAGCTTTGATGACATGTTCAGAAGATATCAGAATAAGCCAGATCTCTGGGTTTTCTCCATACATTTTACACTTTTCCTGAGTGTGCAGTGAACTGGTGGAGAAGAGGCTTGCTCGCCCATTTCTGCTTTTGTGTGTGACACCGCAGTGAAGAGTCCTCCAGCCTGCCTTCCTGACTGGAGTAAATAAATCTTCTCCCCTTCATGGCTGAGGCTGCATGGTGACTGAGGAGACAGTAGTGTAGATGTAGGGCTGTGTGCAGTCAGAAGGATGTGTGTGGATGACCCCGTGTGAAGGACGCGGGGAGCTTCCTGGCTGGGAGTGCCCAGGCTCATGCTCAACCCTCACTTCTGGGCTGGGAGCTTTAGTGCTGCCTGTTGGGAGTGCAGATGTTTCCAGCTCACTGTCAGGGGGCTGCACTTGGTTCTGTTTCCTAGGTGGAAGTGGAGAGCTCTGAGTGCTGACCACACCAGTGCCTCCTCTTCTCCATCTTGCCCCCTCCCCTCCAGGTATCTGCTCTTTGGATTGAGTCAGGGGTCAGGAACGGCCTGAGGCTCTCTCACATTCGGGAGCTGTTAACCTCTTGTGTAGTAAGTATTAGTGCTTCCAGTTAAACCAGTTACAAAAATTGGGAGCAGAGCAGTTTTAAATGAATATTACACACACAGCATTTTTTATTACATAATTTTTCATTAATTTTAAAACATTAAAATCAGAAGCAACATTAATCATCAGTTTGGTTACCAAGAGTTATGTGGATAGATGATAGGCCTTAACCCACAGCTCTTGCATTGCTCCTTGGCATAGGCCCTGGGTTAGAGCTAGCTCTAACCTGTCCATCAAAGTGTGGGAGAGTGAGCAAGGGCAGCGGGTCCTCGTGGGGACAGCGCAGCACAGCAAGCACACTCAGAACAGGCATTTGGGAGATAGAGGGGGCCCAGGGCCAGTTCCCTGAGCATGAGGGTTCAGGGCTGATGCCCCAGAAACAAGCAGAATCTGGTCATTGGGTGTGGTGACCAGGGCCAGACTCACCACTGGGTGTCAGGTGTTAGGAGCTTGCATTTCTAGAAGAAATAGCTTAACATATGCAAATTTATTCATTGTACAAACAGTTATTGAGGGTTTCTTTTTATGTGTTGGATACATGCTAGATACTGGGATTGTAATGTTGAATGAGCACCCATAAATCCTGTTGTGTGTTGCTTAGCATGGTCAGGTCGTGCAGGAGGATGTGAGGAGTGGTCCCTGCTCTCCAGAGAGTTATGTTCTACGAGAGTCGGACAGCAGGGAGAGAGATAAACAGCAGCAGCTCAGGACTTAGGAGAGACCAGAAATTCGTATATAGAGTTGTGTTGGTGTTAATCTATAGTATGAGCAATAACTGCTCAGTAGCTCTGCCACAAACCAATTGTTTACATGTATGAGCATTAGTTGGCAATTACAGAGCATTTGCTGTCTGTCAGGCACTGTCCTAACCATTTATATAGGTGAGTGTGTAAGAATTAAAGTTGTACAAAATATCTTTTCTCACTACAGTGGAATTATATTAGAAATCAGTAACAGAAAAATACTTAGGAAAGTACAAATATTAGGAAACTAAACCATACTTTCTTAAAATTTTTATTTATTTTTTTACAGAGACAGAGAGTCAGAGAGAGGGATAGATAGGGACAGACAGACAGGAACAGAGAGAGATGAGAAGCATCAAATCATTAGTTTTTCGTTGCGACACCTTAGTTGTTCATTGATTGCTTTCTCATATGTGCCTTGACCACGGGCTTTCAGCAGACTGAGTAACCCCTTGCTTGAGCCAGTGACCTTGGGTCCAAGCTGGTGAGCTTTGCTCAAACCAGATGAGCCCACACTCAAGCTGGTAACCTTGGGGTCTCGAACCTGGGTCCTCCGCATCCCAGTCTGATGCTCTTTCCACTGTGCCACCGCCTGGTCAGGCTAAACCATACTTTTTTTTTTTTTTAAACCATACTTTTTTAAACAACACGTGAGTCAAAGAAGAAATCAAGAAGGAAATGAGAATTTTTTTTTTTTTTAGGTGAGAGGAGAGTAGATAATGAGGCAGGCACCCATATGCGCCCCGTCCAGGATCCACCCAGCAACCTCATCTGGGGGTGATGCTTGAGTACCAAGCTATTTTTATGACCTGAGGTTGACATTCTTGGACCAACTGAGCCATCCTCAGCACCTGGGGCTATGCTCAAACCAGTTGAGCCACTGGCTGCAGGAGGGGAAGAGAGAGAGAAGGGGGAGAAGGAGTGGGGGAGAAGCAGATGATCATTTCGCCTGTATTCCCTGACCAGGAATCAAACCTGGGACATCCATACATCAAGGCTGACACTCTATCCACTGAGCCATTGGTCAGGGCCGAAAAAAATTTTTGAACTGAATGAGAATGTAGCCCTGGCCGGTTGGCTCAGTGGTAGAGCATCGGCCTGGTGTGCGAGAGTCCTGGGTTTGATTCCCGGCCAGGGCACACCGGAGAGGCGCCCATCTGCTTCTTCACCCCTCCCCCTCTCCTTCCTCTCTGTCTCTCTCTTCCCCTCCCGTAGCCAAGGCTCTATTGGAGCAAAGTTTGCCTGGGCGCTGAGGATGGCTCCATGGCCTCTGCCTCAGGTGCTAGAATGGCTCTGATTGTGGCAGAGCGACGCCCCAGATGGGCAGAGCATCGCCCTCTGGTGGGCATGCCGGGTGGATCCTGGTCGGGCGCATGTGGGAGTCTGTCTGACTGCCTCCCCATTTCCAACTTCAGAAAAATACAAAAAAAAAAAAATAATAATAATAAAAATGAATGAGAATAAAAACATGTTATTAAAGTTTGTAATAACAAACTTGACTGTACTGCTGCCAGAGCAGTACTTAGAGAGAAATTTATAGCACTGACCCACCTCTTTCTGCAAGAGAAAGGGCCCAGTGACTATACTTCCCTTTAAGAAAGATCAGAGTTTGCTTGACCGGGCGGTGGCGCAGTGGATAGAGCGTCGGACTGGGATGCGAGGACCCAGGTTCGAGACCCCGAAGCCACCAGCTTGAGCGCGGGCTCATCTGGTTTGAGCAAAGCTCACCAGCTTGGACCCAAGGTCGCTGGCTCGAGCAAGGGGTTACTTGGTCTGCTGAAGGCCCACGGCCAAGGCACATATGAGAAAGCAATCAATGAACAACTAAGGTGTCACAACAAAAAACTAATCATTGATGCTTCTCATCTCTTTCTGTTCCTGTCTGTCTGACTCTGTCTCTGTCATTGTAAAAAAAAAAAAAGAAAAGAAAAAGATCAGAGCCAATTATGCATATCCCAAGAAAGGAAATAACATAAAAGCAAACATTAATGAAAAACAATTTTCGCCTGACCAGGTGGTGGCGCAGTGGATAGAGCGTCGGACTGGGATGCAGAGGACCCAGGTTCGAGACTCCAAGGTCGCCAGCTTGAGCGCAGGCTCATCTGGTTTGAGCAAAAGCCCACCAGCTTGAACCCAAGGTTGCTGGCTCCAGCAAGGGGCTACTCGGTCTGCTGAAGGCCCGCGGTCAAGGCACATATGAGAAAGCAATCAATGAACAACTAAGGTGTTGCAACGTGCAATGAAAAACTAATGATTGATGCTTCTCATCTCTCTCCTTTCCTGCCTGTCTGTCCCTGTCTATCCCTCTCTCTGACTCACTCTCTGTCTCTGTAAAAAACAAACAAGAAAAAAGAGAAACAATTTTCAATATGGAAAATTCATGAAACCTAAAGCTAATTCTTTTAAGATTAATAAAATTGATAAACCTGAGCCAGGCCAAAGTATTGAGTAGATATTATATAAGCCTGTGAAAGGATATTTAACATAACTAATCATTAGGGAAAGCCGCAGTGAGACAATTACCACACGGTCATTTCAATGGCTACAGTTAAACCAGCTCACCACATTGATGAGGATGTGGTTCTCTGGAACTCTCCAACAGGACTATTTGGGAGAAGTTGGGAAATTTCTTAATGGTTAACATGCACCTACCATATGACCCAGTCACTCTATTCCTTGGTATTTACATATACAAGAGAAACAGAGGTATATGTCCACACCAAGAGTTGTTCGTGAATGTGCATAGCAGCTGTTCCTTGTCATAGCCCCAAACTGGAAACAACCAGAATGTCTCCAAATGGGGGAATGCATAAACATGTGGCTTATCCACACAGTGCAGTGTCACTCAGTAATTAAAAGGAACACATTTCTGATACATACATATATGGGAGGCATCTCCAAATAATGATGGTCCGCAAAGGAAGCCAGACAGAGGAGACTATGTTGTGAGGGACCATTTATATAGAGTTCTAGAAATTGCAAATTAATCTTTAGGAACAGAATTCAGTCCAGTGGATGCTTGTGACTGGGGTGGGGTTGGAAAAGAAGGGAATGAGGAGAAATGGGGGACAAAAAGACACAAGCAAATTTGGGGGTAATAGTATTCATTATCTTGACTATTGTGGTGGCCTCACAGATATATCTATATATATGTCAAAGTTATTCAGATTGCATACTGTAGATATTTTCAGCTTATTGTACTTTAGTTTAGCTATAGAATGTTTTTTTTTTAAAAGTCAGTAAGCACTGGCCGATTAGCTGAGTTGGTTAAGAGTATCCTCTTGAAACAACAAGATTGTGGGCCCTGGCTGGGTTGCTCAGTGGTAGAGCATCGGCCTGGCATGTGCATGTCCCGGGTTCAATTCCTGGTCAGGGCATACAGGAGAAGTGCCCATCTGCTTTTCCACCCCTTACTCCTCTCTCTCTCTCTCTCTCTCTCTCTCTCTCTCTCTCTCTCCCTCCTCCTCCTCCTCCTCTTCTCCTGCTGCAATGGCTCAATTGGGGTGAGTTAGCCCTGGGCGCTGAGGATGGTTCTGTGGTCTCCGCCTCCGGCACTAAAAAAAATTCACCCCATAGTGGGCTTGCCAGGTGGATCTTGGTCGGTGCATGTGGGAATCTGTCTCTGCCTCTCCTCCTCTCACTAAAATAAAACAACAAAAACAAGGTTGTGGGTTCAACACCCCTCCCACACACCCTGTTGGGGCACACATGGGAAGCAGCTAGTGAGTGCACAACTGAGTGGAACAACAGATAAGTGCTTCCCTTCCTCTTCCCCCCTCTCTCCCTTCCTCTTCCCCCCTCTCTCCCTTTCTCTTCCCTCCTCTCTCCCTTCCTCTTCCCCCTCTCTCCCTTCCTCTTCCCCCCTCTCTCCCCTCCTCTTCCCTCCTCTCTCCCTTCCTCTTCCCCCTCTCTCCTTCCCCTTCCCTCCTCTCTCCCTTCCTCTTCCCCCTCTCTCCCTTCCTCTTCCACCTCTCTCCCTTCCTCTTCCCTCCTCTCTCCCTTCCTCTTCCCCCTCTCTCCTTCCCCTTCCCTCCTCTCTCCCTTCCTCTTCCCCCTCTCTCCCTTCCTCTTCCCCCTCTCTCCTTCCCCTTCCCTCCTCTCTCCCTTCCTCTTCCCCCTCTCTCCCTTCCTCTTCCCTCCTCTCTCCCTTCCTCTTCCCCCTCTCTCCCTTCCTCTTCCTCCTCTCTCCCTTTCTCTTCCCCCTCTCTCCTTCCTCCTCCCCCCTCTCTCCCTTCCTCTTCCTCCCTCTCTCCCTTCCTCTTCCCCCTCCCCTCCTCTTCCCCCCCTCTCTCATGTCCTCTTCCCCCTCTCCCTTTCTCTTTCCCCATCTCTCCCCTCCTCCTCCCTCCTTTCTCCCTTCCTCTTCCCCCCTCTCCCCTCCTCTTCCCCCCCTCTCTCATGTCCTCTTCCCCTCCCTCTCCCTTCCTTTTCCCCCATCTCTCCCCTCCTCCTCCCCCCTCTCCCCCTTCCTCTCTCTGGCTCTCTGAAAATAAAAAACAAATTAAGCCCTGGCTTGATAGCTTGGTTGGTTGGTAGAAAGGAGATTGCGGGTTCAATTCCCCGGTCAGGGCACATGCAGGAGCAGCTCAGTGTTCTTGTTTCTCTCTCCCTGCTTCTCTCCCCCCCCCCCCCGCCCAAAAAAAGAAGGAATCAGTGGAATTTATATTTTTGCCTCATATTTATTAATTAGGAGCGTAACTACCTGGTGGGGCTCTGATATTTGGTTACTTTGAATTGTAGTCAGGTGGGATGTGCATGTGTGTTTGTACTAACCTGTTACTTGCTTTTGTCTGAAAAAGGAATGGAGAGTAGTTTCACCTTCTTGGGATAATTAGCTTCGTATTTAAACATGTTGGTCAAGTGTCGAAGTTTTGACTTTCGTTCGGGCCATTGTCTTCCATCTCTTTCTTCTTCATGGATGACCACATCTAGCTCCATGGCTTTCCAGATCACACATGCTCGTGATCCCAAATTATATATCCAGTTGTATCCTGTTTCCCGCATGTCTCATTCAAAAACAATGCCCATGTTGTTTGGATGTTTACTGCCCACTTCAAACACACATCATCCATAGCAGACCCTTGGTTCTTCTTTTTAATTTATTGATTTTAGAGAGAGGAAGGTGGGAGAGAGACATCGATTTGTTGCTACACTTATTCGCACATTCATCAGTTGGATTTCGTATGTGCCCTGACCAGGGATTGAACCTGCAACCATGGGGTATCAGGATGATGTTCTAACCAACTGAGCTACCTGGCCAGGGCCTAAACCTTGGCTCGCTGCCACTGCCCCGCCCGTCTCCCTGTGTCTGGAGTCTCTGTTGTCTGCATGCCCGGTACCAGCGGCGGGGCCCGCCCCTATTGCATCCTCAGGTCCATTAGCATTCCTGTGGCTCTACGTTGGACACTCCTGAGCCTGACTGCTCTGCTCCTCCGTGCCTCCTGCCTGTGCCCGGGACTGCCTGGAACAGCTCTATGTACATTGTCACCCCCAGAGTTCACTTTGCACACCGTGTTTCTTTTTAAGAAACTCTGCCTCGTCCTGCCCTGGACTGCGCCCCCGTGTGCAGGTGCGCTGCTCCTTGGTCGTGCTCTCCCTCCTCCTGGAGCCTGTCCCTCCTCCTGGAGCCTGTCCCTCCTCCTGGAGCCTCTCCTTCCTCCTGGAGCCTGTCCCTCCTCCTGGAGCCTCTCCTTCCTCCTGGAGCCTCTCCCTCCTCCTGGAGCCTGTTCCTCCTCCTGGAGCCTGTCCTTCCTCCTGGAGCCTCTCCCTCCTCCTGGAGCCTCTCCCTCCTCCTGGAGCCTGTCCTTCCTCCTGGAGCCTGTTCCTCCTCCTGGAGCCTGTCCCTCCTCCTGGAGCCTGTTCCTCCTCCTGGAGCCTGTCCCTCCTCCTGGAGCCTCTCCCTCCTCCTGGAGCCTCTCCCTCCTCCTGGAGCCTCTCCCTCTCCTGGAGCCTGTTCCTCCTCCTGGAGCCTGTCCTTCCTCCTGGAGCCTCTCCCTCTCCTGGAGCCTGTTCCTCCTCCTGGAGCCTGTCCTTCCTCCTGGAGCCTCTCCCTCCTCCTGGAGCCTCTCCCTCCTCCTGGAGCCTCTCCTTCCTCCTGGAGCCTCTCCCTCCTCCTGGAGCCTCTCCCTCCTCCTGGAGCCTCTCCTTCCTCCTGGAGCCTCTCCCTCCTCCTGGAGCCTCTCCCTCCTCCTGGAGCCTCTCCTTCCTCCTGGAGCCTCTCCCTCCTCCTGGAGCCTCTCCTTCCTCCTGGAGCCTGTTCCTCCTCCTGGAGCCTCTCCCTCCTCCTGGAGCCTGTCCCTCCTCCTGGAGCCTGTCCTTCCTCCTGGAGCCTGTTCCTCCTCCTGGAGCCTCTCCCTCCTCCTGGAGCCTCTCCCTCCTCCTGGAGCCTCTCCTTCCTCCTGGAGCCTCTCCCTCCTCCTGGAGCCTGTTCCTCCTCCTGGAGCCTCTCCCTCCTCCTGGAGCCTCTCCCTCCTCCTGGAGCCTCTCCTTCCTCCTGGAGCCTCTCCCTCCTCCTGGAGCCTGTTCCTCCTCCTGGAGCCTCTCCCTCCTCCTGGAGCCTCTCCCTCCTCCTGGAGCCTCTCCCTCCTCCTGGAGCCTGTCCTTCCTCCTGGAGCCTGTTCCTCCTCCTGGAGCCTCTCCCTCCTCCTGGAGCCTCTCCTTCCTCCTGGAGCCTCTCCTTCCTCCTGGAGCCTGTCCCTCCTCCTGGAGCCTCTCCTTCCTCCTGGAGCCTCTCCCTCCTCCTGGAGCCTGTTCCTCCCCTAGAGCCTGTTCCTCCTCCTGGAGCCTCTCCCTCCTCCTGGAGCCTCTCCCTCCTCCTGGAGCCTCTCCCTCCTCCTGGAGCCTCTCTCTCCTCCTGGAGCCTCTCCCTCCTCCTGGAGCCTGTTCCTCCTCCTGGAGCCTCTCCCTCCTCCTGGAGCCTCTCCTTCCTCCTGGAGCCTGTTCCTCCTCCTGGAGCCTCTCCTTCCTCCTGGAGCCTCTCCTTCCTCCTGGAGCCTCTCCCTCCTCCTGGAGCCTGTTCCTCCCCTAGAGCCTGTTCCTCCTCCTGGAGCCTCTCCTTCCTCCTGGAGCCTCCCCCTCCTCCTGGAGCCTCTCCTTCCTCTTGGAGCCTCTCCTTCCTCCTGGAGCCTGTCCCTCCTCCTGGAGCCTCTCCTTCCTCCTGGAGCCTCTCCCTCCTCCTGGAGCCTGTTCCTCCCCTAGAGCCTGTTCCTCCTCCTGGAGCCTCTCCCTCCTCCTGGAGCCTGTTCCTCCTCCTGGAGCCTCTCCCTCCTCCTGGAGCCTCTCCTTCCTCCTGGAGCCTGTTCCTCCTCCTGGAGCCTCTCCTTCCTCCTGGAGCCTCTCCTTCCTCCTGGAGCCTCTCCCTCGTCCTGGAGCCTCTCCCTCCTCCTGGAGCCTGTTCCTCCCCTAGAGCCTGTTCCTCCTCCTGGAGCCTCTCCTTCCTCCTGGAGCCTCTCCTTCCTCCTGGAGCCTCTCCCTCCTCCTGGAGCCTCTCCTTCCTCCTGGAGCCTCTCCTTCCTCCTGGAGCCTGTCCCTCCTCCTGGAGCCTCTCCTTCCTCCTGGAGCCTCTCCCTCCTCCTGGAGCCTGTTCCTCCCCTAGAGCCTGTTCCTCCTCCTGGAGCCTCTCCCTCCTCCTGGAGCCTCTCCCTCCTCCTGGAGCCTCTCCTTCCTCCTGGAGCCTGTTCCTCCTCCTGGAGCCTCTCCCTCCTCCTGGAGCCTCTCCCTCCTCCTGGAGCCTGTTCCTCCTCCTGGAGCCTCTCCCTCCTCCTGGAGCCTGTCCCTCCTCTAGGAGCCTCTCCTTCCTCCTGGAGGCTCTCCCTCCTCCTGGAGCCTCTCCTTCCTCCTGGAGCCTGTCCCTCCTCCTGGAGCCTGTCCCTCCTCCTGGAGCCTCTCCCTCCTCCTGGAGCCTCTCCCTCCTCCTGGAGCCTCTCCTTCCTCCTGGAGCCTCTCCTTCCTCCTGGAGCCTCTCCTTCCTCCTGGAGCCTCTCCCTCCTCCTGGAGCCTCTCCTTCCTCCTGGAGCCTCTCCTTCCTCCTGGAGCCTCTCCCTCCTCCTGGAGCCTCTCCTTCCTCCTGGAGCTTCTCCTTCCTCCTGGAGCCTCTCCCTCCTCCTGGAGCCTCTCCCTCCTCCTGGAGCCTCTCCCTCCTCCTGGAGCCTCTCCCTCCTCCTGGAGCCTCTCCCTCCTCCTGGAGCGCCCGCGGCTGCTGTTTCTTTCCCTTAGCTTTGCTCTTGGTAGAACAGTGTCTTCCCGCAGTCCCACTCAACACCCTTGACAACTTGATTTTCTTCCTGGAGGAAACTTCCTGCCCCTGGACATGAGGTGGGCATGTCCCTGTGTGTCGGCTGTCCCTCTGGAACCAGTAGGGCCTTCCTGTTATTCACCATTGCACCCTGTTGTCTGACCTCTCAGAGTGCCTGTCTTAGTGGCCTTCAGAGAGCTGTGGGAGAGGTCTCTCACTCGGAGCCGTTCCGCAGGCTCAGTCCACACGCTGTGGAGGCGCCCTGCCTCTCCTCCTCACCCTGCCGCCTGGCTCCTCACGGACTCGTGAGCTCTCCTGTCACAGCGACCTCACGGCACCTCACTCCTAACGCACACACGGCTTCTCCTGTTTCCTTTGTCCGGTCTCATCTCTTCTCTGCACATAGCCTGTCACCCTCTTAGAACAGGAGACAGGCCGTTCCTGGCCCTGCTCCCTCCCTATCCCCTGTCCTCCTGCCCCAGGGCCTTTGTTCTGGCTCTGGATGCCCCTCACACAGGTATGTGTAACTTCCACCAACCAGCATTTCAAGTGTGTCCAGATGTCCCCCAGAGGGGGCCTTCCCTGGCCACCCTAAAGGGCCCAGCCCCAGGCACTCAGGTGTGTCCAGGTGTCCCCAGGAAGAGGCCTTCCCTGGCCACCCTAAGGGGCCTCAGCCCCAGGCACTCAGGTGTGTCCAGGTGTCCCCTGGAGGGGGCCTTCCCTGGCCACCCTAAGGGGCCCCAGCCCCAGGCACTCAGGTGTGTCCAGGTGTCCCCTGGAGGAGGCCTTCCCTGGCCACCCTAAAGGGCCCAGCCCCAGGCACTCAGGTGTGTCCAGGTGTCCCCTGGAGGAGGCCTTCCCTGGCCACCCTAAGGGGCCCAGCCCCAGGCACTCAGGTGTGTCCAGGTGTCCCCTGGAAGAAGCCTTCCCTGGCCACTCTAAGGGGCCCAGCCCCAGGCACTCAGGTGTGTCCAGGTGTCCCCTGGAGGAGGCCTTCCCTGGCCACCCTAAGGGGCCCAGCCCCAGGCACTCAGGTGTGTCCAGGTGTCCCCTGGAGGAGGCCTTCCCTGGCCACCCTAAGGGGCCCCAGCCCCAGGCACTCAGGTGTGTCCAGGTGTCCCCTGGAGGAGGCCTTCCCTGGCAACCCTAAGGGGCCCCAGCCCCAG
Organism: Saccopteryx leptura; assembly: GCF_036850995.1. NCBI lineage: Eukaryota > Metazoa > Chordata > Mammalia > Chiroptera > Emballonuridae > Saccopteryx > Saccopteryx leptura. The sequence continues at coordinate 1,476,960 of NC_089507.1, forward strand.
GCACTCAGGTGTATCCAGGTGTCCCCTGGAGGAGGCCTTCCCTGGCCACTCTAAGGGGCCCCAGCCCCAGGCACTCAGGTGTATCCAGGTGTCCCCTGGAGGAGGCCTTCCCTGGCCACTCTAAGGGGCCCCAGCCCCAGGCACTCAGGTGTGTCCAGGTGTCCCCTGGAGGAGGCCTTCCCTGGCCACCCTAAGGGGCCCCAGCCCCAGGCACTCAGGTGTGTCCAGGTGTCCCCTGGAGGAGGCCTTCCCTGGCCACCCTAAAGGGCTCAGCCCCGGCACTCTTTCCTGTGCTGTTTTCTCCTCCCTTCTTGGTCACCACTGGTGTTCTGTAGGTTCTACTTACCTGTCTACTTATTGTCCCATCTTTGCCAAGGATATTAGCTCCCCAAGATAGGGGTCTTTGGGGTTTTTTTGGGGGGGGTTAGATTTTATTTATTGATTTTACAGAGAGAGGAGGTGTGAGGGAGTGAGAAGTATTGACTCATAGTTGCTTCACTTTAGTTGTTCATTGATTACTTGTATGTCTCTTGACCAGACAAGCCCAGGGTTTCTAACCAGCGACCTCAGTTCCAGGTTGACGCTTTATCCACTGCGCCACCACAGACCAGGCTAGGGGGTCTTTGTTTCATTCACCACTGTGTCCCCAGTGTCTGGACCAGGTTCCCAGGAAATACTGGACAGATGGATGGCTGGACGGACAGATGCATGGTTGCTGAACTGGATGTTCTCAGGTCAGTTCTGGCTCTGAGGACTTCCGGCTTAGGGGCTTGTGTCACCTGGGAACCCAGCATCTCCTTCACTGAGTAAGAAGGTGGCCTAGAAAGGTATGAAGGCCATGGCCGTTCTGTTGGTAGTGAGGGCTGTTTTCCAGGGCTAGGGACAAGAGATGGCTTTACTGAGGGTTAAGTCGGCGTGATGTTTGAGACTGTCATCATCGAGAGTTCTTGAATCTGTCGGGACAGAGAAGAGCCGTGATTCCCAGGTGCTCCGTGGTTTGAGGAGCAGTCTGCAGCCCCCTGGAACACCACCAGGCGATGGTGCCCGCTGAGCTGGGTTTGGTAGTCCTTGGAGCGCTGTGAACATGACAGGTGTAAGCAGTCTTGATCACTGGTTTATGAAAGCAAGTAAGAATCCACGTGCAGGTCCTCCCCTTTGGTCCAAGTGCTGCTGTCATTTGGTTATTTCCTCAGTCCTGTGCTTAGGCACCTGACCCCTCAGGTCGCTCTGGGCTTTGGAGCTGGGCTTTTTGATTGTGCTCTGTCCTGTCAGAGCACAGCTCTGGTCCAGGTGATGGGCACAACACACCCAGTTAGCAAGGGCAAGTGTGAGCCTCAGTACAGGAGGACATGGAGGAGCTGTGGGCAGAGGGAGAGCTGGGCAGGCCAGGATGGACCTAGTGGCATTAGAGTGGCCCCGGGGGGGGGGGGGGATTGGAGACGTGTAGTTCTCCAAAGTTGCAGCCAGAGGAGCCCTGGGCCACCTCCCACCCCATTCCTACCAAGGTCGGGGCACTCCAGCTGGCCAGAGGTCTGGGGTGGCGTTCTGCTGCCTAGACCCTGTGTGTGTGCTGTGGCTTGGCCCTGTGGCAGAGCTTGCCTCCTCTAGAAGGCCATACCTGGCCCAGGTGTGCCTCTTCCGACCCTCTCCTCAGGATTTACAGGATGGTTCCTCTAAGGTGCAGATGATTCGTCGTGGGCTTACAGATTTGGGTTAAAATCTTGGCCCCTGCTAGCTGATTTTGTGATATTAGGCCTATTCCCGTTGGTGTGTTTTAAAGGCTAATTTTAGTTTTCTGTTGGGCCGGTTGGTAATCTTTTGGAGGGGATCTAGGTTATAGTCTGACCTCTTCCTCCTACCTCTGAGGCTCCCATCTCACTCCTACCCTGTAGTTTAAGACCTGTCTGAAGAAGTGGACGTCGAATTTAGTTAACGGGAAAGGAACTAACTCAGCATCATTGCTGCCAAGCTGGAAGGGAGGCTGGGTGTTGGGGTGTGGCTGCTGGCAGGCTGCCGGTGTTTAGCTGGAAGTCCCCCTTGGAGTCGGCTTGAGCCCGCGCACGCGTGCTGACAACGTGGAGTGATTGCTCTGCGTTTCACTGAAGGCAGAGCGTCTGGGGCTTTCTCAGCCTGAGACTTGGGACTGACCTCTAGTCTCAGGACAGGTTGGGGAGTTCTTGCAGACATCTGGGGGAAGGGTTAGAGGCACAGTTTTCTAACTCCTACGGAGATGCTCTTTATGGCATTGCTGTTTTTTTGAAGTATGAGTTTCTAGAACAGTAGGTCCAATTTTATTCAACTTCCCTATTTGATGTTTCTCTCTCTAAATAAACATGCACATTGTAATTTTAGAACCACATATATTTTTAATGATCTTGGTTTTGTGGATTATGTTTTGAAAATAGAAAATGTTTTTCTATTCCAGACTCCTTTTAACTTTGGCGTGAATCACAGAACTGCACCCTACCCCGCCGGGGATTACTGTCTTCTGTGCAGGAGCGAGCGGAAGGACTCTTCCTTCCTCGAGAGTGGGATTAAGACTGCGAGCAAATTGGCCCTGTCCATGGCTCCCAAGGGCAACAGTGTGCTGCACCTGCCCCTGTGGGTGTGCCCGGACTGCCGCCGGACCGTGGAGAAGGAGGAGCGGCCCGGCAGCCTGGACCAGCCCACGGTGAGTGCCCTGCCCTGCGAGGCTCGTGCTCCTGGCTTCCGCAGCCTGTGGGCTCGGAGCCGCGGGCAGTGAGGTTAGAGGCACCGTTGGTCTGGATCTGCATTTGGGGAAGAATTCCCTCCTGTGCTCCACTTTCCACCTGTGGGCCTCCCTCCTGGCCACACCTGCAGGAAGCCGTAGAGGACCTGCCCTCCTCGCTCAGATAACTCGGTCAGCAAGCTTGGGGGCCCCAGGGTGTGCTTTTTAGGACTTTTTTGGTGAGGTAGTTTGCTGAAAACCTGGAAGGCTTTTTTTTCATGAGTTTAGTTTTAGACAATTTGGTGTACTGTTAACTCACCTGAAATTCTGTCTCAGATGCAATTTTCAAGCCCCGATTTCCCCCTCTACCCAGATTTCTTGCCTCAGCGGAATGGAGGCTTTCCTGAGGCCCAGCCTTGCATGGGAAGGCCACTCCCTCAATACGATTTTTGACCCTGGCTATGGTTTAGTGGGCCTTGCCTCTGAATGGGCTTTCAGACCCACCCCCTGAGTTCTGGCAGGAGCTGGCTTTCCCAGCCATGTGAGGCCACAGTGCAGGGCTCCTCTGTTCCTCTGACCTCTGCTCGGAAGCAGCTGTCTGTCTTACGGCCTGTTTTCTGAGCAGGGACTGCCTCCCGGGCTAGCCCCCTGGACAGTGGGGTGAGTGTTCTGCTGCGTGGTGTGAGTCGTACGGGCCTTTCTGTGCCCGGTCTGTCTCCATGCCGCCTGCCACCAAGCCGGGCACTTCTGTTTGGGGTTCCTTGAAGGTGGCACGCTAGCTCCCATGGCAGCTTCTATGGTGGTACTTTAGTAGCTGACCCGCAGAATCGAGAGGGGTTCTCGCCCACCCTCCTCCCTCTGGCCTCTTTCCCTGCTCTGCTCCCCTCGCACCTCTTTCTGACTGCAGGCCGTCCCGGTTACCCAAGGGGGTTCTGTGGTTTGCGTTCAGGCCAAAGTTGTATGTAAGTAGGAGCAGGTAGTTAGTTACCTATTAAATGTAACTCAGACAGATGTGTGTCTTAACATAGTGTTTATTTACCTTCCTATGCGTATGGATATTGAAACATTTTCAAACCTACAGAACCTGCTCCTTCGTCAGCCGGGGACAGCAGGTACCACTTATTCACTTTGTGTTTCTTCTTTGTGGGAACATCCACGCCATGAAGCACCTGTTTTTATGTAGTATTTCCTTACATAAGCAGCTGTCTGTCTTACGGCCTGTTTTCTGAGCAGGGACTGCCTCCTGGGCTAGTCCCCCTGGACAGTGGGGTGAGTGTTGTGCCTGGCATATTTTGGGTTCCCAAATATTTGAATTAATGAGTTGAGTCCATAAATGAATGAACAAAGGAAAAAATAGACCATGAGTGACCCCTCGTCAGGGATTAGGAAGTGGGTAGGCACTCTTCAGTTTATCACCCTCAGCTCGTTTTTGCTTTTGTCTCCTTTCTGTGTGCTTTTAAAGTGTTTGGTCTTTCTCGTGTTTTTAATGGAAGGCGGTTTGGTGTCACTGATGCTAGTTTGTTCCCTGATCACTGTCAGTGGCAGTAAGTCTTCTCCCTGGCTAAGCATTTTTGTTTGTTTGTTTTTTTCTCTCTCTTTTTGATTCTTTTTTTTTTTTTTTTAAGTAAAAGGAGGGGAAATAGTGGGACAACCTCCTGCATGTGCCCCAACCGGGATCCACCTGGCAACCCCTGCCTGGGGCCGATGCTCGAATCAGCCACGCTATCCTCAGCACCTGGGGCTGATGCTTGAACCAGTCGAGCCATTGGCTGTGAGAGAGGTAGGTAGATAGAGAAAAGGGGAGACAGAGGAGAAGAGAAGCAGGTGATCGCCTCTCCTGTGTGTCCTGCATGTGGATCGAACCAAAGATGTCTGCACACCGGGCTGACGCACTCTCTACTGAGCCAGGGCCTCTTGGATTCTTAAACTTTGCTTCCTTTTCTTCCTATTTCCAGCCCTGCTCCTCTTGTAGCCTGACTGTGCTTTTGGGAAGGGGTTGCTGTTGCTCATCGTGGTTCGGGAGGCAGGTGGAAATGCCTACAGTTTCCCATAATTCGTCTTGCCATGCAGGGAGTCTCACTTCTGAACTCCCAGTTTGTCTTGGATAATGGGTTATCAAATGAGGCTTTTTCTTGTCATCCAAAAAAAGAGAAGGGACCCTGGGGACCACAGAGGTGTCATGGTGGCCTATATTTGTCGACTTAGACCCTCTGTTACTTTTGTGAAGTGGGCCCCTTTGTTTAAGCTATGTAGTTAAAATTGCTGGCCTTTAAAAAAAAGAGAGAGAGATAATTTACATGTGGTAAAATTCACCCTTTTATTTTATTTTTTTTTCATTGATTTTTGTGTGGGTCAGAGAAAGAGACAGGAAGTGAGAGAGATGAGAAGCATCAATTCTTCATTGTGGCACCTTAGTTGTTCATTGATTGCTTTCTCACATGTGCCTTGACCGGGGGGCTACAGCGGACCAAGTGACCTCTTGCTCAAGCCAGCGACTTTGGGCTCAAGCCGGTGACCTTGGGCTCAAGCCAGTGACTTTGGGATCATGTCAATCCTGCATTCAACCTTGAGTTGAGCTGGCAACCCGCACTCAAGCTGATGAGCCTGTACTCAAGTCTGTGACCTTGGGGTTTCAATCCTGGGACCTCAGCATTCTAGGCCAACACTCCATCCACTGTGCTACTAGTCGTCAGGCTAAAGATTATCCTTTTAAAGCACATATTTTCAGTGAGTTTTGATAAATTTATACTGTTGTATAACCACCAGTACTGCACAAGCTTCCTTGTTCACTTTTGTGGGCAGCACCCCGGCCCCATCCCCAGCCCTCACCCCTTTAACCACTGTCCTGGCCTGGTTCTGTCCCAGGGTAGTTCTTTCTCCCGAGTGTCACAGATTCCCATAACTGGGCAGAGAGCTCCGTGGTGCCGACGGACTGTGGAGCTGCACGTGGTCTGTTTCCTCAGACACTGCTGATGGACACAGGGCTGCTTCTGGATTTGGACTTCTGCTCAGGCCACGTGACCACGTCCCTAGAGAGTGCAGACCTTTCCTTCTCTCTTTCCAACCCCCGTGCCTTCCCTGCCCTGGCTCAGCCCAGCTGCTGACCTCCCCACTTCGGGGTGAAGCTCAGAGCTGATCCAGGCCCTTCTTCCACCCTTACCCCTGTGGCTGAGGGCGGCCCTTTTCTCTGAGGTTTCCAGGTGCCCATGCCCATCTCTTTCATCCCTTCTGAGGCTCTGCTGCTTTTCCTGTGTCCTGGCTCATTGCCCATGAGAATGTAAAAACTGTAGAATTTCCCACCTTTTAAGTTGCCCATCAGTGCCCTCACCCTCCCTTCCGCTGTCTCTGTCTTCTCCTTCAAGCCAGGAGTGTCTCTGGGTAAATTTTAAACTCCTGGCTTAATTTTTTTAATGATTTAAACAAATTTTACTGATAGATTTTAGAGAGAGAGGGAGGGCAGAGAGACAGAAACATGGATCTGTTGTTCACTTATTCATGCACTTGTGGTGGATTCCTGTGTGTGCTCTGACTGGACATCACGGCCCCAGCCTTGGTGTATCAGGACAGTGCTCTGACTGACCAGCTGAGCTCCCTGGCTAGGACGGATTGAACTTTTTAAATTTCCATATGTTTTCAGGTTAGTTTTGGTAAATTCTGTTCTTAGAAATGGTCAATTATTGGTATGCAGTTTTGTATAGACCGTCTCTCTCCAATTCCTACCTTATGTTTAGATGCAACTCTTTGAATTTCTCATATTTCTGCTTTGCCCCCCTTTTTATAACCAGCCTTGCAAGAAGTCTGTCAGTTTTGTCTTTTTGAAGAAGAGCTTTATGATTTTTAAACTTTCTCTCCTCTCACGTTGTTTTGTGAGTCACTGCTTTTGTGTCAGTGTGGCACGCATGTGCTGAGTGAGTGCCGTGGGGCATGTGGTCCGTGTCGAAAGGCACGCAGGGAACGGCGAGCCACTGGCCTTCTTGCTGGCAGCTCCTTGCCGTCTGCCTGGTCTTCCCAGAGGTTGCTGTTGCCAGACTCTCGTCTGTGCCTCTGTCCTGTGAAGGTGGTGCTGGCGGACAGCAGTCAGTGCGTCAGCCGTGTGCTTCTCCCAGTGTCTTGCTCTGGGGGAGGGTGTGCGTGCCAGGGAGGGCTGCTTGTCAGTGGGGCTGCTCTCTTGTTTCTGGGCCTCATCCAAGGGCTGCTTGCAGGTGTCTGGGAGCCTGAGCTTGAATGCCATCTGCTCAGGGCGCTGCGTTCCTGTGCTCATCTCACCTGGAGGCGGGTGGGAACCTGAGCCTTGCCCAGCCCCGCGTGCTTGGGAGAAGGGACCAGCCCCTCCCGCATGCTGATGCCAGGCAGCCGCGGGAGCCACTGGGCCTTTGTCTCTGGGTCCTGCTGACTGCAGCCACCAGGGTGCTTGTTCCCTCTTTCCCTGTGTTTCCTCTTCTGCCTGCCTAGGTGGCGTTCTTTCTTGCCCATCAGTTTTTACTCTGTTAAGTACTGGAAAGCTCCAGCTGCTGCTCTAGATTTTGAAATGTTAGTTGTATTGGCTCAATTTTAAGTATTATCCACTTTTCAATATTTCTGTTTTCAACCATGAGTTGTCTAGAATTACTTTTAAATTTCTAAACATATATCTCTTGGATTACCTATAATTGTATTGACTTTAATGCTGTTATGGTTGGAGATCATGGTCTGTGGTCAGTTATTGCAATGTGTGGTTAAGTTTTTCTAAATGTTCTGTGTGTGCTTGGAAATGCCTTCTCAGGGTTTGGAGAGAGCTCTGTGTTCTCCCTCATTGGGTGTGTTCGTAAGTCCCTCTGTGTTCTCAGTCTTCGTGTACCTAGAGCTTCTGAGTAATGTCAGTCAGAATCTGCTATGCATGTCTGCTGGTTGTTTTCCACATAAATGTGTTTTGGGTTTTTATTTTAATTTTATTTTTTTAATTGATTTTAGAGAGAGGAAGGGAGTGAGCGAGAGAGACAGGAACATCAATCTGTCCTGTAGGTGCCCTGACCGGAGATTGAACCGGCAACCTCTGTGCTTCAGGACGATGCTCTAACCAATCCTGCTATCCAGCCAGGGCTAAATGTTTTTGTTTTGCTTCACGTGATTTTAAGGCTGTGCTGAGTGAATATAGGTTAAAATGATTAGCTCGGTACATTTTTTAAAAAGATTTTATTTATTGATTTTAGAGAGAAAAGACAGAGAGAGAAGCAGAGTAGGGGGAGCTGGAAGCATCAACTCCCCACATAAGAAAAGTAGTTGTTGGCCTGACCTGTGGTGGCGCAGTGGGATAAAGCGTCGACCTGGAACACTGAGGTCGCTGGTTCGAAACCTTGGGCTTGCCTGGTCAAGGCACATATGGAAGTTGATGCTTCCTGCTCCTCCCCCTTCTCTCTCTCTCTGTCTCTCTCTCTCACTCCTCTCTCTCTAAGAAATCAATAAATAAAATATTTAAAAAAAAAAAAGAAAAGGAAAGTAGTTGTTTGTCATCTGTGCCTTGACTAGGCAAGATCAGGGTTTCAAACCAGCAACCTCAGCTTTCCAGGTTGACGCTTTATCCACTCTGCCACCACAGGTCAGATTGAATTGTTTTTTTGGGTTTTTTTTTTTGGGGGGGGGTTGGTTTCTTGTTTTTGTTTTGTTTTATTGTACTGAAACCATCTGATGTGACCCCTTTGTCCTAAAGGGCTATTTGCTATTTGTGTAGCTATGCAAGCTCCCTCCCTCTCCTCTTCACACTCCTCATTTTCAGTCTCTGGGTGTGACCTGTGTTAGGTGGTCTTGTGCAGTCCGCAGAGAAGCAGGTCTTACTTTGTAGTCTACCATTTTTTTTAAGGGAGAGTAGGGGAGATACAAAGACAGACTCCCGTATACTCCCTGACCAGATCTACCTAGCAGCGCCTATCTGGGTCTGATGCTCTGCCCATCTGGGGCTGCTCACAACTGAGCCATTTTAGCGCCTGAGGCAAAGGCTCCACAGAGCCCTCCTCAGCGCCCTAGCTGATGTGCTCAGATCAACCCGAGCTATGGCTGGGGGAGGGAGGGAGGGCGGGAGAGAGAGGGAGGGGGGAGAAGGAGGAGAGAAGAGGGGGAGGGAGGGAGGGTGGAGAAGCAGATGGTCATCTCTCCTGTGTGCCCTGACCGGAAATTGAGCCCAGGACCTCCACACACTGGGCTGATGCTCTACCACTGAGCCAACAGGCCAGGGCTTGATCCACTTGTTAATAGTGAAATTGACTCTTGTCGCTGATTGCTGGTCTGTGCCCAGGTCCAGCATTGTTCTCAGCCACATGCCCCTTCATGCCGTAGCGGACCTCTCCTCACAGAGCTCACATCCCCTTCTCTCGGCCAGTGGGAGCACCCACATTCGTCCCACACAGTGTCCTTGGGTTTCCTGCTGTTTTGAACTTCATACAAATATCAGTACAGGAGCATTATTTTGTGTCTTATTTATTTTATTCAACGTGATGTTTGAGATTCATAAGTGTTGCTTCTTTACTGTCACCACTGTGTACGGCTGACTTTTTTTTTAAGCGAGAGAGAGAGACAGACAGACAGACAGGAAGGGAGAGAGATAAAAGTATCAGTCTTTGTTGCAGCACTTTATTTGTTCATCAGTTGCTTTCTCATATGTGCCTTCACCCAGGAGCTCCAGCCGAGCCAGTGACCCTTGCTCAAGCCAGCAACTATGGGGTCATGTCTGTGATCCCACGCTCAAGCTGGTGACCCCGCACTGAAGCAAGTGACCTTGGGGATTTGAACCCGGGTCCTCAGCAACCCAGGCTGATGCTCTATGCACTGCGCCACTGTCTGGTCAGGCTGACTAACTTTTTGCATGTGCCACACTGCAGTGGTTTCCAGAGCTTGCTGTCATGAGTGATACACGTGGAGCCCACGCTTGCGTGTTATGTGTGTATATGTAGAGGAGACACTGAGTTGTTGGAACTCATAGTTAACTGACTACAAGTTTAATAGCATATTTTTCTTTTCTTTTTTTTAATTGTTTCATGATTTTTCCTTATCCTCTAGAGGTTTTTTGTTTTTTGTTTTTTTTTGAGACAGAAAGAAAGAGTCAGAGAGAGGGATAGACAGGGACAGACAGACAGGAACGGAGAGATGGGAAGCATCAATCATTAGTTTTTCATTGTGCGTTGCAACACCTTAGTTGTTTATTGATTGCTTTCTCATATGTGCCTTGACCACAGGTCTTTGGCAGACCGAGTAACCCCTTGCTGGAGCCAGTGACCTTGGGCTCAAGCTGGTGAGATTTGTTCAAACCAGATGAGCCCGTGCTCAAGCTGGCGACCTCGGGGTCTTGAACCTGGGTCTTCTGCATCCCAGTCCGACGCTCTATCCACTGCGCCACTACCTGGTCAGGCTAGAGGTTCTTTTTTTTTTTTTTTTAATATTGATTTTAATTTATTGTGTTTACATAAATTCTAGTGTTGCCCCGAATGCATCCCCCTACCCCCGTATTCCCCTCAACATCTCCCTTGCCCCCCTTCCCCATAGCGCTCTCCCCCTTCCCTTCAGGTTTATCCCCTCCTATCATCCCCTTTCCCTCTGTCCTCTTTTCCTCTGGTCCCTTTGATCTCTCCTCTGTCTCAATTCCGTTCATTGGATTCAGTTCCATCACATTGTTCATTTGATTCCACATATGAGTGAGGTCATGTGATATTTTTCTTTTTCTGCCTGGCTTATTTCACTTAATATAATAGTTTCCAGGTCCATCTGTGTTGTTGCAAAAGGTAAGATTTCCTTTTCATGGCCCCGTAGTATTCCATTGTATATATGTGCCATTGCTTTTTAATCTGCTCGTCCACTGATGGACACTTGGGCTGTTTCCAGATCCTTCCTATTGTGAACAATGCTGCCACAAACACGGGGGTGCATTTCTCCTTTTGGAACAGTGCTATGGTGTTCTTGGGGTATATTCCTAAAAGTGTGATAGCTGGGTCAAAAGGCAGTTCTATTTTTAATTTTTTGAGGAATCTCCATACTGTTTTCCACAGTGGCTGCACCAGTCTGCATTCCCACCAGCAGTGCAGGAGGGTTCCCTTTTCTCCACATCCTCGCCAGCACTTATTCTGTGTTGTTTTGTTGATGAGCGCCATTCTGACTGGTGTGAGGTGATATCTCATTGTGGTTTTAATTTGCATTTCTCTAATGATTAGTGATGTTGAGCATTTTTTCATATGCCTATTGGCCATCTGTATGTCCTCTTTGGAGAAGTGTCTATTCATCTCTTTTGCCCATTTTTGGATTGGATTGTTTGTCTTCCTGGGGTTGAGATTTACAAGTTCTTTATAAATTTTGGTTATTAACCTCTTATCAGACGTATTGTCAAATATGTTCTCCCATTGTGTAGTTTGTCTTTTTATTCTGTTCTTGTTGTCTTTAGCTGTGCAAAAGCTTTTTAGTTTGATATAGTCCCATTTGTTTATCCTGTCTTTTATTTCACTTGCCTGTGGAGATAAATCAGCAAATATATTGCTGCGAGAGATGTCGGAGAGCTTACTGCCTATGTTTTCTTCTAAGATGTTTATGGTTTCACGGCTTACATTTAAGTCTTTTATCCATTTTGAGTTTATTTTTGTGAATGGTGTAAGTTGGTGGTCTAGTTTCATTTTTTGCAGGTAGATGTCCAATTTTCCCAACACCATTTGTTGAAGAGGCTGTCTTGACTCCATTGTATACTCTTACCTCCTTTGTCAAATATCAGTTGTCCATAAAGGTGTGGATTTATTTCTGGGTTCTCTGTTCTGTTCCATTGATCTATATGCCTGTTCTTATGCCAGTACCAAGCTGTTTTGAGTACTGTGGCCTTGTAGTATAACTTGATATCAGGAAGTGTGATGCCTCCCACTTTATTCTTCCTTTTCAAGATTGCTGAGGCTATTTGTATTCTTTTTTGGTTCCGTATAAATATTTGGAATATGTGTTCTATATCTTTGAAGTATGTTGTTGGTATTTTAATTTGTATTGCATTGAATTTATAAATTGCTTTGGGTAATAGAGACATTTTAATGATGTTTATTCTTCCTAACCATGAGCACGATATATGCTTCCACTTGTTTGTATCTTCCTTGATTTCTTTTATCAATGTTTTATAATTTTCTGAGTACAGGTCTTTATCCTCCTTAGTTAAATTTTCTTCTAGGTACTTTATATTTTTAGTTGCAATAGTGAAGGGAATTGTTTCCTTAATTTCTCTTTCTGACAATTCATTGTTGGTATATAAAAATGCCTCTGATTTCTGAGTATTAATTTTATATCCTGCCACCTTGCTGAATTCATTTATCAAATCCAGTAGTTTTTTGACTGAGACTTTAGGGTTTTCTATATACAATATCATATCATCTGTAAATAATGATAGTTTTACTTCTTCTTTTCCAAGTTGGATGCCTTTTATTTCTTCTTCTTGTCTGATTGCTGTGGCTAGGACTTCCAGAACTATGTAGAATAAGAGTGGGGAAAGGTACCCTGGCCAGTTTGCTCAGTGGTAGAGCATCGGCCTGGCGTGCAGGAGTCCCGGTTTCAGTTCCTGGCCAGGGCACACAGGGGAAGCGCCCATCTGCTTCTCCACCCCTCCCCCTCTCCTTCCTCTCTGTCTCTCTCTTCCCCTCCCACAGCCAAGGCTCCATTAGAGCAAAGATGGCCCGGGCGCTGAGGATGGCTCCATGGCCTCTGCCTCAGGCGCTAGAATGGCTCTGGTTGCAACAGAGCGAAGCCCCAGATGGGCAGAGCATTGCCCCCTGGTGGGTGTGCCGGTGGATCCCGGTCGGGCGCATGTGGGAGTCTGTCTGACTGCCTCCCCATTTCCAACTTCAGAAAAATTAAAAAATTAAAAATAAATAAATAAATAAATAAAGAGTGGGGAGAGGGGGCACCCCTGCCTTGTTCCTAATCTTCAGAGATTGCTTTTAATTTTTGCCCATTGAGTACGATGTTGGCTGTGGGTTTGTCATAGATGGGCTTTATCATGTTGAGGTATGTTTTGTGTATTCCCACTTTGCTGAGAGTTTTGATCATGAATGGGTGCTGGATTTTATCAAATGCTTTTTTCTGCATCTATTGAAATTATCATATGGTTTTTCTCCTTCTTTTTGTTTATGTGATGAATTACATTGATTGATTTGCGAATATTGTACCAGCCTTGCCTTCCCAGAATAAATCCCACTTGATCATGATGTATGATTTTTTTCATATATTGCTGGATCCGGTTTGCTAATATTTTGTTGAGGATTTTAGCATCTAAATTCATCAGGGATATTGGCCTATAATTATCTTTCTTTGTGTTGTCTTTGCCTGGTTTTAGAATCAGAATAATGCTTGCCTCATAAAAGGAGTTTGGAAGTCTTCCTTCCTCTTGAATATTTTGAAATAGCTTGAGAAGGATAGGAGTTAGTTCTTCTTTGAATATTTGGTAAAATTTACTTGTGAAGACATCTGGCCCTGGGCTTTTGTTTGTTGGGAGTTTTTTGATAACTGTTTCGATCTCATTTGTTGTAATCAATCTATTTAGGTTTTCTGAATCTTCCAGATTAATTTTTGGAAGATTTATATGTTTCAAGGAATTTGTCCATTTCATCTAGATTGTCTTTTTTTCTTCATAGTATTTTCTTATAATATTTTGTATTTCTGTTGTGTCAGTTGTTATTTCTCCACTCTCATTTCTAATTTTATTTATTTGAGTCCTCTCTCTTTTTTTCTTGATGAGTCTGGTTAAAGGTTCATTGATCTTGTTTACCTTTTCAAAGAACCAGCTCCTGGTTTCATCAATCCTCTGTATTGTTTCTTTAGCCTCTATGTCATTTATTTCTGCTCTGATCTTTATTATTTCCTTCCTTCTACTAGCTCTGGGCTTTTCTTGCTGTTCTTTTAGATGCAGGGTCAAGTTGTTTATTTGAGCTTTTTCTAGCTTCTTAAAGCATGCCTGTCGCTAGAGTGGCTCTGGTCGCGGCAGAGTGACGCCCCGGAGGGGCAGAGCATCGCCCCCTGGTGGGCAGAGCGTCGCCCCCTGGTGGGCATGCCGGGTGGATCCCGGTTGGGCGCATGCGGGAATCTGTCTGACTGTCTCTCCCCGTTTCCAGCTTCAGAAAAATACCCCCCCAAAAATAAATAAATAAAATAAAGCATGCCTGTAATGCTATGAACTTCCCACTCAGGACTGCTTTTGCTGTGTCCCATAAATTTTGAGTTGATGTATGCTCATTATCATTTGTTTCTAGGAATTTTTTAATTTCTTCTTTGATCCCATTGTTAACCCATGCGTTATTTAATAACATGCTATTTAGTTTCCAAGTGTTTGAGTATTTTTGAGTTTTTCTGTTGTGGTTGATTTATAGTTTCATTCCATTGTGATCAGAGAAAATACGTGATATGATTTCAATCTTCTTAAATTTGTTGAGATGGCTTTTTTGCCCAAACTTGTGATCTATCCTATAGAATGTACCATGAGCACTTGAAAAGAATGTATATTCTGCTGCTTTAGGGTGAAAGGTTCTGAAGATATCTATTAAATCGAGTTGATCTAGTGTGTCCTTTAAGTCTGCTGTTTCTTTGTTAATTTTCTTTCTTGATCTATCTAGTGATGTTAGTGAGGTATTGAAATCTTCTACTATTATAGTATTGCTGTTGATCTTGCCCTTTATATCCATCAAAGTCTGCTTTATATATTTATATGCTCCTAGGTGTGTAGATATTTATAATGTGTTATACCTTTCTATTGGATTGCTCCCTTTATCATTATGTAGTGGCCTTCTTTATCTCTTACCTTTATTTTAAAGTCCATTTTGTCTGATATAAGTATTGCTACCCTAACTTTTCTTTCATTTCCATTTGCATGAAATATTTTTTTTCATTCTTTTACCTTCAGTCTATGTGCATCTTTTGTTTTGAGGTGTGTCTCTTGTAGACAGCATATGTATGGGTCCTGTTTTCTTATCCAAGCAGCTACTCTGTATCTTGATTGGATCATTTTAATCTATTTACATTTAAGGTTATTATTGATATGTAGTTGTGGGGTTTTCTTGTTGTTTTTTTTTTACAGTGGCAGAGAGAGTGTCAGAGAGAGGGATAGACAGACAGGAACAGAGAGAGATAAGAAGCATCAATCATCAATTTTTTGTTGCAGCACCTTAGTTGTTCATTGATTGCTTTCTCATATGTGTCTTGACCGCGGACCCTCAGCAGACCGAGTAAGCCCTTACTCGAGCCAGCGACCTTGGGTCCAAGCTGGTGAGCTTTTTTTTTTTTTTAATTTTTTTTTTTTTATTATTCATTTTAGAGAGGAGAGGGAGAGACAGAGAGAGACAGAAGGGGGGAGGAGCTGGAAGCATCAACTCCCATATATGCCTTGACCAGGCAAGCCCAGGGTTTCAAACCGTGACCTCAGCATTTCCAGGTCAACGCTTTATCCACTGTGCCACCACAGGTCAGGCTGGTGAGCTTTTTTTGTTGTTTGTTTGTTTTTTGTTTTTTGCTCAAGCCAGATGAGCCTGCCCTCAAGCTGGCATCCTCGGGGGCTCGAACCTGGGTCCTCCTCATCCCAGTCCGACACTCTATCTGCTGCGCCACCACCTGGTCAGGCTGTCGTTTTTTTCCATTTTATTCTTTTTTTTTTTTTTTAACTTTTTTTTAAATTTTATTTATTAATTTTTAGAGAGGAGAGAGAGAGGGAGAGAGAGAAACAGAGAGAGAGAGAAGGGGGGAGGAGCTGGAAGCATCAACTCCCATATGTGCCTTAACCAGGCAAGCCCAGGGTTTTGAACCGGCGACCTCAGCATTTCCAGGTCAATGCTTTATCCACTGCGCCACCACAGGTCAGGCCTGCCATTTTATTCTTTAAAACTGTATTCCTCTTTTGCTATATTCTTTTCCCCCTTTGATCTGTTTACAATAGGCCTCTTAACATTTCTTGCAGCATTTGTTTGGTTGTAATGAATTTTTTGAGGGTTTTTTTGGTCTGGGAAGCTTTTTATTTCTACTTCAATTTTAAACAATAGCCTTGCTGGATAAAGTAGTCTTGGTTGTAGGTTCTTGTTCTGCATTACTTTGAATATTTCTTGCCATTCCGTTCTGGCCTCAAGTGTTTCTGTTGAGAAGTCAGATGTCATCCTTATGGGGGCTCCTTTGTAGGTGATAGCCTTTTTTCCTGCATCAATTTAGGGAAGTTTTCAGCTATGATTTGATTGAACAAAGTCTCCATCCCTTGTTCTTTCTCTTCTTCTTCAGGAACCCCTATGATGCGGATGTTATTTCTTTTCATGTTGTCACAGAGCTCTCTTACAGTTTCCTCAGACTTTTTGAGTCTCTCTTCTTTTTGCTGCTCTGCTTCCGTGCCTTTGTTTATCTTGTCCTCTGAGTCATTGATTTGATCCTCAGCTTCATCCATCCTGCTTTTAATTCCTTCCATTGTGGTCATTTCTGATATTGTATTTGTCATTTTTGACTCTTTTATTATTTCAGTGTCATTTTTTATACTTGCTATCTCTTTATTTAGGTGTCCATTATGTCCATCTATTGTTGTTCTAAGATCTTTGAGCATCCTAACAATCATTATTTTAAACTCTGCATCCAGTTATTTGGTTATATCAGACTTGTTCAAGTCCTTTTCTGGGGATTTCTCTTGATTCATTTGGGTTGCCTTTCTCTGCCTTCACATTTTGTCTGTATATAAGAAGGGTGTGGCCACTGGAGTCCAATGGGTGTGGGCTCTGTGTTCCCTAGGTGTGTCTGTCTGCAGGCCTGCTACCCCTCCGCTGCTGCCTTGGGTATGGGTGTTGCTGGCGCCAGCTGGCTGGGGGGCTGTCGCTGCGGTTTCCACCTCTCCTCCACAGGAGGGGCTGTGTTCAACATGGCCTGGTCTACAAACCTCGGCCTTCGCCCTGCCGCTGCGGGTGCGGCTGTGCGCCTATGCTCAGCCGTGGGTCTCCGTCTATTGCTGGCTTTCACCTTTCCCCTGTGGGCGGGATTGCAGGCAGGACTGCTCTTGCTCACCGGGCTCGCAGCCGGGTTGGACTGCTTTCATGTGCCCCTTCCACTTTTGCCAGGTGAGACAGCTCATACCAGGCCTCAGCTGTGGCCGGCCCGGCTTCCGCCCCTGCCGACGGGGCTGCGCTTCCGCATCCTTTAATAGCATATTTTTCAATGAGAACTATTTTCTAAAACAAAAATAATTTAGTGAGTACAGTAGTAGTCTTTTGAAAATCTCTAATATTTGGGTAATAGAAGATGCTAAATATCTCAATCTGTTGTGATAGGTTTTTTTTTTTTCTTTTTTTTTTCTTTTTGCATTTTTCTGAAGCTGGAAACAGGGAGAGACAGTCAGACAGACTCCCGCATGCGCCCGACCGGGATCCACCCGGCACGCCCACCATGGGGCGACGCTCTGCCCACCAGGGGGCGATGCTCTGCCCATCCTGGGTGTCGCCATGTTGTGACCAGAGCCACTCTAGCGCCTGGGGCAGAGGCCACAGAGCCATCCCCAGCGCCCGGGCCATCTTTGCTCCAGTGGAGCCTTGGCTGCGGGAGGGGAAGAGAGAGACAGAGAGGAAGGCGCGGCGGAGGGGTGGAGAAGCAAATGGGCACTTCTCCTGTGTGCCCTGGCCGGGAATCGAACCCGGGTCCTCCGCACGCTAGGCTGACACTCTACCGCTGAGCCAACCGGCCAGGGCGTGATAGTTTGTTTTAATTGAAGTAAATGAAGGAAAAAACTAATAGCTTTTTTTAGTTAATGGGATTTTCTTCTCTGGCACTACACCAAACCATGACCAGAAGTAACTTCTTAATGGTTAGTTGCATTGTAGATTCTAACAATATCAGGAAATTTTTTCTCTGCTGTTAAATTAAAATCTATGTCACTCTTGCACTCTGGATGAATCTCACACATTGGTCATTTGTAAAGTAATGGTTTACCAAGTGAGGCAGATCTAGCTGCTACCGACACCTTTCAATAGTCAGTGTTAAAAACTTCATTTGTAGCCTGACCAGGCAGTGGCACAGTGGATAGTGTGTAGGCCTAGGATACTGAAGACCCAGGTTCAAAACTCTGATGTTACTGGCTTGAATACAGTCTCACCAACTTGAGTGTGGGATCAAAGACATGATCCCATGGTCACTGGCTTGAGCAAGGGGTCACTGGCTCAGCTGGAGCCCCTCCTGGTCAAGGCATATATGAGAAGCAATCACTGGACTAAGGTGCCACAAGCATGAGTTGATGCTTCTTATCTCTCTCCTTCACTAAAGAAGTTAAAAAAATAACCTCTCTTTGTTATCATCACCCCAATCTTTTTTTTTTTTTTTTCCTGAAGCTGGAAACGAGGAGAGACAATCAGACAGACTCCCGCATGCGCCCGACCGGGATCCACCCGGCACGCCCACCGGGGCGACGCTCTGCCCCTCCGAGGTGTCACTCTGCCGCAACCAGAGCCACTCCAGCGCCTGGGGCAGAGGCCAAGGAGCCATCCCCAGCGCCCGGGCCATCCTTGCTCCAATGGAGCCTCGGCTGCGGGAGGGGAAGAGAGAGACAGAGAGGAAGGGGGGGGGGTGGAGAAGCAAATGGGCGCCCCTCCTATGTGCCCTGGCCGGGAATCAAACCCGGGTCCCCCGCACGCCAGGCCGACGCTCTACCGCTGAGCCAACCAGCCAGGGCCTCATCACCCCAATCTTATCAGAAAAGTCTTAAATGTGGAGAAGCTTTTGAGCCCACAGTGGTGGATATAGGGTTTGCCCAACTTCTCATTTTTGCTTGAAAGCTCAGATTTCATGATTAGCCACAGATAGTGGCAGCTGTTTTTCTTGAAGTGACAGGCTCATTTCACTCATTTTTTAGAAAATATTTGGCAGATGTTCAAGTCTGAATTACCTCGTTTGGTCTTTTGGGCGTTCTTCCACACAAGTGACGTTTCAGGGATGAAGTGGCTCATTCAGCCTATACTCAATATTGATGCGATATTTTTTCTTTTTTCATACTAAATATTCAAACTCCTGCTCCCATTTCAAATACTTAGTAGCCATACATGGCAGGGCTGCCGAACAGCACAGCTTTATGCTTTTATTGTTTGCCTTCTGTATTGAGACCTACAACCTGCCTGGAATCAAAATTAAAATTTTACATAGTGTAGAGTTAAGGTGAAGTTTAATGCATTTCTACGTGGATATCCAGTTGCCTTGTGGCATTACGAAGCAGCTGTTGCCCCTGCTTACCTGTAGCATCACCTTTGTTGTAAGCCAGGTGTCCAGATACGTGTGGCTCTGTTCCTGGCTCTCTGTTTTGTCCCACTGACTCGTTTGTGCCAACAACAGCTTGTTGTCTGAATTACTGTAGCTTTGTAACAAATCTCATATGTAGAGAGAACACCTTCTTACCTCCTACTCTTCAAAAATGGTTTCCTTATTCTTGCTTCTTTTCATTTCCATATAATTGGAGATTATCTTGTCAGGTTACACACACACGTGTGCACACACACGCACACGCACTCATATAGAACACAGTTGAGCATTGACTGGAATGGTGCTGACTGTACATCAGTAGAACTAACTTCTTGCTGTACTGAGTCTTCTAGCCCATGAGCATGGAGTTTTTCTCCATCTATATATGTTTCATAGTTTTATGACATTGCATCATTTTTTCAAAAACATTTACCTATAGGTATTCGATTTTTGTTTATACTACTTTAAATGGTATTTTGTAGTTTTCCCATTCTTTATTGGTATAGGTAAAATTGACTTCTTTTTTAAGTTGTTAATTTGGCTAGAACTCATATAGATCTTTGACCCTGTTGGCTTCAGGTGGAATCCCAAAAGGGTGTTGGCACTTTCAAGTTCCAGTCTGTTTGTGTCAGATGCCCTGTGTGCAGCTGGTGGTCATGCAGCTGTCATGAAAATCCTCCACACAGGTGACTGTGCTCACCTCCTCAGCCTTGGTCACTGCTGCAGCCCAACACAAGAGGAGAATGAGGAGTGGAGTCTGAGGGGTGGTTCTGTATGGCACCTGGCATTAAGGTGGAGGTGAGTGAGCATGGAACGGAGTTAAAGTAGTCATTTGAGGGATGGTGTGGTCAGTAGTTGTTGGTCTGGGGTTGGGTTTTTACTTGAAGGTAATTAGGTAGCTTGTTACTATTTCTTGGGTGCTGGCAGAAAACCGAGACTCCGGGGTCAGAGATCAAGGGCTGGACTATCACAGTGTGGTGTGCTTCTCGAGGACGAGTACAAGCTTGCCCATTATCTGTGCTGAGGCACAGCGTGTCCGTGTCACACCTCAGAAACCCTGATTGTGAGAACCTGCCGCTCTGATAGCTGGCAGTAAGCACGCCTGCTCTGTCTCAAGGCCAGGGGTCCCCAAACTGTGGCCCGCAGGCCGCATGCGGCCCCCTAAGGCCATTTATCCAGTCCCCGCCGCACTTCCGGAAGGGGCACCTCTTTCGTTGGTGGTCAGTGAGAGGAGCACAGGATGCGGATGCAAAGCAAGGCGTCGCTCATGTACAGTACTACTTTTGGTGATATGGGACGCACGCGTCACGGCTCCGGAAGCATGTCATATGATGCATATCCGGTCTGCGGCTGCGGTGCCCCACATCACCGGAAGCAGTGTGAAATAACAGCAGAAGTAGGAAGAAAGGCAAAGCACTATAACCATTACTACACAGTACAATGACCCCCATACTCCCCCAAATGTACAGCAACATAATGGCCCCTATAACCTCCCTTTGCCCAAAAGTCTCCCCCCACATTACTACACACCATGTTTCCCCTATTATAAGACCCTGTCTTATATTAATTTTACCCCCAAAAGACAGGGGCTATCTTATTTTTAGGAGATGTCTTATAATAGGGGAAACATGCAGCAGTGGGCTTCCCACAGAAGAGGCCCACCGCTGTGACTGTCTGAAAGACGCATTCAAGTCAAGCAGCTTGCCTAATTTCTATGCATCTCTCCCTCTGAGACATATCCTAATCTCAGGAATCATGCACTCAAAATGGCAACCATCTTTGGCAGCACTTATGTCTGTGAACAGACTTTTTCCAGAATGAAACATCTGAAATCTCCAGCCAGATCTAGACTAACTGTGCACACTTGCATCACTTGTTACGGCTAGCAGTGACAAATATGGAACCAGACATTGACCATCTCATTAGCCAAAAGCAGGCCCATAGTTCCCATTGAAATACTGATCAATTTATTGATTTAAATTTACTTGTTCTTTATTTTAAATATTGTATTTGTTCCCGTTTTGATTTTTTACTTTAAAATAAGATATGTGCAGTGTGCATAGGGACTTGTTCAGTTTTTTTTATAGTCCGGTCCTCCAACGGTCTGAGGGACAGTGAAGTGGCCCCCTGTGTAAAAAGTTTGGGGACCCCTGCTCAAGGCCATCGCTGCATCAACATCCTAAGCAGTGGGGTGGAGGGTGGGGCTCAGTCTTCCTGCCTTCTTGGCACATCCCACAAGATGTGAGAGGATGAGAGTCCAAGAGGCCTGGCTCCTAACAGTCACCCAAACAGACGTTTCAAAAACTTGACCAAGAAAGGCAGGAAATGCTGAAGATGGCAGTGCAAAGATTGCATCTGACGTTTGCCAGAGGCGTGTTGGTGGAAGGTGTGAGCAGAAGGCAGACTGGACTGTGTGAGGAGTAACTCAGTGAGGAAGCTGAGAGTGTCCACTGAGGGTGCTGACTTTTAAGATGCTCGGTAATGAGGGAAGGAGAGGACAGGTGTAGAAGAGGGTGTGGAGCTGCCGGAGGGACACGGGGTGTTAAGTACTGAAGGACAGACCTGGGCATTGGGGTCAGTTCTCCACCGAAGTTCTGTTTTGCACTGTGTGGTGTTGGAGGCATATGGGTACGTGAATATGCAGATGCCATACATGGAACCATGTCATGAAGGATAATAAAAGGGCACCAAGCCGTCCTCACCCTGTGTGTGCACGCCCCTTCCCCATCTCCTTTCCTCCTTTCCCCCTTTCCCCAGTAACCAGTCCTTGAGTTCTGTATTTACCATCCTGCTTTTACACCTGATCTTAGCCAGAAGGCCAAGGAGCAGTTCATTCCCCTTTAAACAAAAACCCTTTAAAAAATGTTATTGCCTGTATGTGTATCTGTAAATATTAAATTATTTCGTTTTGTCTTCAGTCTTTATGAAGAGAGTATGTGCTGTTTGGTCTGCTGTGTCTTCTTTACTTTGCTGAGACGATTCCTCACGCTGTCTGGATTTTATTTATTCCTATGAACATTAGTTATTCATAATTCCCACAATACAATTCACACATAATTCAGCACATTGTTATACTACAGTTTATTCGTCAATAATTTTGTTGAAAGCCATAGAATTGTTTTTCATTTTTTTGTATGTATAAAAAAAATGCTATCGGGGCCTTTATATAGCTGTCTCCTGACACTCATTCATAAGGGTGATGTTAGGGTTTGTATCATACGGGGTTCTCTAGTGAAACGGAACCAGGAGGCAGGAGGTAGGTAGGTAAAAAGGAGAGATTTGTTACAGGATTGGCTCACGTGGCACTGGGGGGCTGAGGAATCCCACTGCCTGCCATCTGCAAGCTAGAGCCCAGCAAGCTGGTGGGGGGTGGCGTTCAGTCTGATTCCAGAGGCCTGAGAGTCGAGGGACCAGAGGTGTCGGCAGGGCCTGTGTTGACAGCCCTGGTACCCAAGTGCTGGTGGTGCCTATGGGCAGAAGGGGGTGTCCGCAACTCAAACAGGAGAGTGGAGTGCCCCGTCCTCTGCCTTCCGGTCACTCAGCCCCTCAGTGGAGTGCAGGAGGGCCCTCTCAGGGAGGGCAGTCTTTCTCACTCAGTCGGCCTATCCAGATGCCAGCCTCTTCCAGACACGCCCTCACGGGCACCCCTGAAAATAATGTTCTACCAGCTACCTGGACCCCCCTTAGCTCAGTCAAGTTGACACATAAAATTAATCTTACAAGCCTTGGTGTGGAGTTGCTGGGTTAGATGTCAGTAAAATACTTACATTTACAAGACAATTTCAGTTTCCCAAGTGAGTGTTGCACGTATCTCCCCACCAGCAGTGTTTGACTTCTGGTTACCCTTATTGCTGCTCACACTTGGCATTGGGAAGGCAAAATCTGAAATTGCAGGTGGGAAGGAGAAAGGTAGACAAGTAGTGGTTCCCATAAGTCCCAGTGGGATAGGGGAGCCAGGACCTCTTTCTAGAAGAATCTTCCTTCTGTTGAGAGGGTTTGCAGCAAGGCTGCCGTGCAGATGGGGCTGGAGTGTAGGTGTTGCCAGATGTTTTGAGAGGGAGTGTGGACTTAGCAGGCCGGATGGAACAGGGGCGGAGAAGGTGTCAGGTTGTCTCCATGAGAAACTGCAGGTGGCAGGGAGCTGGTGGCTGGCCGTGTTGCGGGCCAGCGTGAAGTCCCAGTCAGAGGTGGAGCCGTCACTGTGCCGTGGCCCCAGCCTGAAGGGTTGTCCCCCTGTCAGCATCCAGGTGTTGGGCAAGGAGAGCACCGCAAGGCAGGTAGTGACAGCAGGTTAGCTGTAGGGACCAGGACCAGGAGACGGCCTGCAGGGTGTCTGAGCGCGGGTGGCACGCCCCTCCCCTCTGGATGGCACCGCAGCTCCCCTGCATTGCTGCCGCCCACTCGGAGTCTCCGCTGTAGCTGCTGTGCCTGCCACCTGCCTCACCCAGAGCAGTCCCCTGGGAATGGGTTTTGAGTGATCAAACGAGCTACCTCTGATGAATGTGCAAAAGGCAGTGTTTCAGGGTTTCAAAACATTTCCAGCACAGACCTGCACAGTAGAGTTCACACCTTGGGGGCTGTGGATGTATTTTCATGCATGTGTTTGAAGTCTCGGACTGTTAAAAACGCTTTTTTGTTTGTATTCTGATCATGGGGGAAGGCATGTTGGGATCCCTGGAGGAACCAGCCCTGTGTTGAATATAGCAATATGGTTTCAGCAAATCATTCATATGTCTCTTCAAGAGAATGTGTATTTGAAGTTTAATGATTTTCAGGGCTTTTTGTAAGTTATCGACCGTTTGGGTTTTTATACTTTCTCAGGGCATAAAAAATGTAAGTTATGTTGCATTTTACATTTGTATATGTTTAAGTAACAAGAAGTTTGGTTGGGAGTGGGAGATGGCACTTTGGGGAAATTATTTTTTTTCTTTAAAGAGGTCTGTGTGGGCCCTGGCTGGTTGTCTCAGTGGTAGAGCATCAGCTGGGCGTGCAGACATCCTGGCTTTGATCCCTGGGCAGGGCACACAGGAGAAACGACCATCTGCTCCTCCCTCCTCCCTCTCCCCTTCTCTCTCATCCAGAGGCTGTGTTGGTTCTAGTGTGGCCCTGGGAGCTGAGGATGGCTTGGTGATTCAAGCCCCAGACCTGGGGGTTGCCGGGTGGATCCTGGTCAGGGCACATGCGGGAGTCTATCTCAACTGTCTCTCCTCCTCTCACCTTAAAAACAAAAAAAAGAGGTCTGTGTGGCACTGAAGCATCTTAACAATGACTATTCAGCAAATGCTCCATTTTTTTTTGTTTTCAAGGTTGACTTATTTTTTTATTTTCTAAAGATTCTATTTAGTCATTTTCAAGAGAAGAAGCAGGGGAGAAGCAGGAAGCATCAACTGACAGTAATTGCTTCTCTTAGGTGCCTTGACCAGGCAAGCCTGGGGTTTTGAACTGGCGACCTGAGTACTCCAGGTTGGTGCTTTATCTGCTGCACCACCACAGGTCACACAAGGTTGACTGTTGTAACGACTCTTGGTTGGTTGTGGACATCAGCAATTGTGTCTGGGTTCTCATGTATGTGGTTGAAATGTAAGTCCTGTGTTTTACACTGAGGAACCAGGTTCTTTAATAGTTACTATATATAAGGCGTAGAGTTCCAGTGTAAGCCAACCATTTAAGACTTTGTCAGTATTTGTCCTTGTCCTGAATGTTTGTCCTGTTGGGTCTTGGTTTATAATAGACATACAGTTCCTTTAAGTGAATTTCACGAATGTGGTTGCTGACATAATTTGTTGCTACTGCCCATAATTGTTGGAATGAGAGGAGAGAAGGTAATGGAACAGTGGTCTTTGTGATTCATCCATCTTGGTCCACATGCCAGCAGTTCATTCCTTTTTATTTCCGACCAGTATTCCATAGTATGGATGAGCCAGTTTGTTTCTCCATCAGCAGTAGAGGGACATTTCTGCTTCCTGGTTTGGGCTGTTAGGAAGAAAACTCCCACTAACATTTCAGTGCAAGTCTTTGTGTGGACATAGTTCTTTGATAAATAGCTAGGAGAGGAATTCATTCAAGGTCATAGGCTAAGTGCATGACTAGTATTAATATTATAAGAAACTGTCATGCTGTTTTTCAAAGTGCTTGTACTGTTTTCCAGCCATGTATGAGAGTTCCTGTTGGTCTCCATCCTTGCCTGTTGGCTGGATAGTGACAGTCCTTAATTATAGCCATTCTAGTAGCTCATGGTGTCACCACGCGGTTTTAATTTGCATTGTCTTACTGACTTGTAGAGCATCTTTTTGTGTTCTTATTTTCCACCTCTGTCTCTTTGGTGAAGTGACTGTTCACATCTTTCACCTATTTTTAATTGGTTGGTTTGTCTTACTGAGTTGTGAGAGATCTTCAATATTCTGAATACAAGCCCTTTATCAGATCTGTTTCTCAAATATTTTCTCCCAGTGTGTAGCTTGCCTTTTCATTATATAAAACTGTTTTTTGAAGAGCAAACGTTTTCCATTTTGATCAAGCCCAATTTATCAACTTTTATGTGTTCTATGGAAGAAATCTTTACTGCCCAAGGTTATAAAGATCTTATGCCTTGTGTTTTTTTCTGGATGCTTTATGGTTTGAGTTTATATTGTACGTTTGATCTGTGATCCATTTTGAGTGGAGTTTTGTGTCTTTTGTAAGAGCTGCTGTTCATCCTTTTTGTATGTGGGTGCCCACTTCCAGAACTGTTTGTTGAAAATACTGTTTCTTTTCTCATTGCATTACCTTAGCATCTCTGTCAGAACTCAGTGGCTGCCGTCTGTGTGTGTTGGCTTCTGGACTCTATGCTTCACTTTACCCATATATCTGTCCTTTTGCCAGTACCATACAGTCTTGATTCCAGAAGCTTTTTATAGTAAGTTGTGAAATGAAGGAGTGGAGGTCCTCCAGCTTTATTTTTTCAAATGTTTTGGCTATTCTAGGTTCTTTGCATATTCATAAAACGTTTAGAATTGTCTTGCTAGTTTCTACAGAAAAACTTGCTGAGGTTTTAACTGGTACTGTGTTGAGGTATAAACCAGGTTGGGGGAGAATTGACTTGTTAATATTGAGTCTTCCTATCCATGAATGTGGTATGAATCTTCATTAATTTAGATCTTTTAAATGTATTATAGTTTTGTAATCTTTAAACTATATGATTTGCACATAGTGTGTTGAAAATTTTCCAAAGTATTTTTGCACTTTTTTTTTTTTTTGAGAGAGACAGGGAGAGAGAGAGAATGACAAAGACACAGAAACATCTAGCTGTTCCTGTATGTGCCCTGACTGGGGATTGAATCAGCAACCTCTGCTCTTCAGGATGACGCTGCACCAACCAAGCTATCCGGCCAGGGTTTAATAGTTTATTTATTGATGGAATTTTTATTTTTTATTTTTTTTAGAGAGAGAAGAAGGGATGGACAAGGGAGGGGGAAGGAAAGTATTCATTTGTTCAACTCAGTCATTCATCTGTTGGTTGTTTCCTGCATGTGCCCTGTCCGGGGATCAAACCTGCAACCTCGTCGTTTTGGGATGATGCTCTAACCAACTGAGCTAACCAGCCAGGGCCTTTTCTTGCTATTTTAAATGGTGTTATAATTTTTTTTTTTACTTTCCAATTGTTTATTGCTAGTATATAGAAATGAAACAGTTTCTTATATGTTGAGCTTGTATCCTGTGATGTCCCATTTATTCTAATTTTCATAGATTCCTTAGGATGTTCTTACAGATCACGTGATCTACAAGTAATGTATTTCTTTCTTTCCAATCTGTGTGTTTTTTACTTTTTCTTGCCTTATTACGTTGGTTAGGATCTCCAATATGATGTTGAATAGGAGTGGTATGAGCAGACCTTCTTCCTTGTTCCCAGTCTTAGGTGGGAAGCATTTAGTCCTTCACTGTTAAGTATGGTGTTACCTGTAGGATTTTGCAGATAAGCTTGAAGAAGTTTACTTCTGTTTTTAGTTTGCTGAGACTTATCATGAATGGATATTTAATTTTACCAAACTTTTTTTGTACCTATTGAGATGATTGTGGAGTCATTTTTTAGTTTTTTAAAATTAACTATGGTGATTTTTTTTTTTTAATGTTGAAATAACTTTTCAACCCCAGCTGGATAGCAGGGTTGGTTAGAGCATCGTTCCAAAGCACAGAGGTTGCCGGTTCAATCCCCAGTCAGGGCGCATACAGGAACAGCTGGATGTTCCTGTCTCTCTCTCCTTTCCTCTTGCTAAAAACTAATAAATATAAATAAATAAATGTTGAAAGAACTTTGCATTTCTGGGATAATCCGGAGTTGGTTGTCATGTGTGTGTTATTCTTTGTGTAAGTTGCTGTATTGGATTTACTAATGTTTTGTTAAAGATAATTGCATCTGTGGTCATAAGGACACTAATTAGTGTGTAAACTTTTGTCTCACAGTATCTTTGTGTGGTTTTGGTTTTGGTGTCAGAGTAATACCTCATAAAATGAACTAGTAAGTAGTCTCCTTTAATTTTTTTGGAAAAATGTAGCATTGGTATTATTTATAGCGTAAATGTTTCATAGAATTCCTCAGTGAAGCTGTCTTGACCCAGAGTTGCTTTATTGAGAAGGTTTTGAACTATGAGGTCAATGTATTTGATAAAGGTTATCTTTCTTTATGAGTAAGCTTTGTTAACTTTTGTCTTTAAAGAAGTGTGTGTAGTTGTTTCATAATATATACGGTCTACCAGAAAGTTCTGTCCGTTTTTGGAATAAAACAAAATACAAATTTTTCTTACCGTCAATAAACTTTATTAAATAATATAATTGCTATTATTATTAATGATTTCTTGCCAGCGTGAGGGCAATTTGTATATCCCATTTTTGAAAAATGTTTTATCTTTTGATGCGAAAAATTGAACCAGTGCTTGTTTGATATCTTCTTCATTTTTGAATTTTTTGCCCTTCAAAAAATGTTGTAAGGACAAAAACAAGTGATAGTCGGAGGGTGCTAAGTCCGGGGAATATGGTGGATGTGACAGAATTTCCCAGCCTAGTTCTGCAATTTTTTGACGAGTCCCCAAAGCAGCATGTGGCCTGGCATTATCATGATGCAGTATGATGTTCTTCCTATTGAACATCGCCGGCCTCTTTTCTTGGACTGCTGTCTTTAAATTATCTAGTTGCTGACAATACTTCTCCGAATTGAGCTTTTTGTTCGTTTTTAAAAGCTCATAATGTATTGGTCCTCGATTGTCCCACCATATACACAACATTCTCTTATTCAGAGTCAAATTTGGTTTAGAGGTGGAAGGGCTAGGTTTTCTGGGTTCACAATATGCCCTTTTCCTTAGGATGTTTTCGTAGGTAATCCACTTTTCATCCCCAGTTCTCATCCAGTTCAAGAAGGGCTCGATTTTGTTCCAAGCAAGCAGAGATGTGCATATGACGACTCGATCATCCAAATTCTTCTGACTTAATTCATGTGGCACCCGTCTTGAATATTTCCACACCAATCCTATCTTCCGAATATGGTCCGAAATGGTTTGCTGAGCTGAATTAAGCCTTTCTGCGATCTCCGATGTTATCAGAAAAGGATCTTGCTCCAACATGTCTTAATAACATCGTCATCAATCAAAGATGGTCTCCCAGAACGTGGCTTATCAGAAAGGTCGAAATCACCTATTTCGAATTTTTCGAACCATCTTCTGCATGTCCTATCAGAAACTGTACCTTCACAAAACACTTTCAATAAATTTCTACATGCTTCTGTAGCATTTCTTCCTTGTTGAAATTTGTAAAAATTACAGTGGCGTAAATGAACTTAATCAGTAGCCATGGGTACACTATCGCTTCACACATAAGACTAACGTGAATCAACTTTGTTTTAGTTAATTTGCTATGTCAGTATGTATACATTAAGTGATAAAAAGAGAGAGGCACACATGCGCCAAATAAACGTGCTTACGTGTTGAAACTTGTGATAGAAATGGACAGAACTTTCCGGTAGACCTGATATGTAAGTCAAGTCATTCGACTTAAACTAATGCAGTGCTATATGTCAATTATATCTTAATAAAACTGGGTTGGGGGGTAAATTTGTTCATTTTGTGTCAACTGTATTTGCGTGAAGTTGTTCAAAATACTCCCTTATTGTCTTAATTTCTGAGGTCTGTAGTGATTATACACTACCCCTGTCTCTTTCATTCCTAGTATTTAGGTATTTTGGGTTTTGTCTCTTTTTGCCCCTTATAGCCTACCTAGAGGTTTATCATTTTTATTGATTCTTTCAAAAACTACCTTTTGGTTGAATTGATTTTTCATTTTCTATTTCATTAAATTTTGCCCTTAATGTTTATTATTATTTCTTTCTACTTCACATTTATTCTTATTCTTTAGCTTCTTAAGGTAGACGTTTACAGTATTGATTTGAGACCTTTTTTCTTTCCTGATACATATGTTTTAATTCCATAAAATTTTATCTAAGCATTGCTTTAGCAGCATCCCCCAAATTCTGGTATGTTGTCTTTCATTTTGTTCAAAATAGTTTATAATTTCCCTTATTATGATTTATCCTTTGACACATGGATTATTTAGAAGTGTGTCTTTTAAATTCCAAATATTTTGTAGTATTTTCCAGATTTTTTTTCTTGGGATACAGTTGACATGTAACGTTATATTAGTTTCAGGTGTACAATGCAATGATTTGATGTTTGTATATATTAAACAGTGATCATCACAGTAAGTCTAGTTAATGTCCATCACCACACATGGTTACAGAATTTTCTTCTTGTGATGAGAACTTTTAGCAACTGTCAAACACAAAACACATTATTGTTAACTACAGTCACCATGCTATGCACATCACATGCCCAGGACTCATTCATTTTATAGCCGGAAGTTTGTAGCTTTTGACTTTCTTTTTGTTATTATTAACTCAATTCTATTAAAATTTGAGAACTTATTTATATTATTTAATTTTTTTTTAATTGTTGACATTTGGGCCCTGGCCAGTTTGCTCAGTGGTAGAGCATCAGCCCAGTGTGTGGAAGTCCTGGGTTCAATTCCTGGTCAAGGCACACAGGAGAAGCGCCCATCTGCTTCTCCACCCTTGCCCCTCTTGCTTCTCTCTCTCTCTTTTCTTCCCTCCTACAGCCATGGCTTGACTGGAATGAGTTGGCCCTGGGTGCTGAGGATGGCTCCATGTCCACTACCTCAGGGGCTAAGAAGAACTTGGTTGCTGAGCAACAGAGCATCGGCCCCTAGTGGGCTTGCCGGGTGGATCCTGGTTGGAGTGCATGTGGGAGTCTGACTCTGCCTCCCCTCATCTCACTAAATTAAAAAAAAAAAAGATTGTTGACATTTGATCTATGGCCAGTCTTGGTTGATGGTTCATGTGTGTTTGAAAGAATTGGAACGCTGTTGTTGGAAAGAATGTAGCATGAATATTAGCTAAGTCAAATTGGTCGATGGTGTTGTCCAGATCATCGGTATCCTATCTGATGTTTCTGTCTAGTTCGTATGGCCCCCTTTCTATGTGGAACACCATTACCTGTGAATGAGGCATCTGAGCTTTTACAAATGCTTTGTTCATTATTTTTAGTCTTGTTTCTGTGCTTTGTTTTGCATTATTTTTGCTTGTCTTTAGGCTTATTGATTACTGTATTTAATCTCTTAAGTCTGTCTTGTGTATTTTTTCTTTTGAGATTTATTTTGTAAAACAATACACTTATGTTGATTTATTTAAGCCACTAATTCTGTGGTAATTTGTTACAGCAGCGATAGGAAACTGGCACATTTTCACTCACCAGAACATTAACTCTGTGAAGCCAGGATGTGTCCTGTTCATGGTTGTGTGTCCAGCACCCTGAGCAGGGCCTCCTCCTGGGAAACCTCAGTAGACATGTGTGGATTGACTGGACGCTGCATTGACCAGGAGCTCCCACCCCTTGGGCCGAGATGATTGACCCAGAAATGGACATCTGGTTTTTTCTTCTTCTTCTTCTTCTTCTTTATTCAGTGAGAGGAGGGGAGGTAGAGACAGACTCCTGTGCTGGACCGGGATCCACCAGGCATGCCCACCAGGGGGCGATGCTCTGCCCATCTTGCTTTGTTACACAGGAGCCTTTTTTTTTTTTAAGTGCTTGAGGCAGAGGCCATAGAGCCATCTTCAGCGCCTGGGGCTAACCCACTCTAATCAAGCCATGGCTGCCGGAAGGGAGGAGAAGAGAGAAAGAGAAAGAGAAGTGAGAGGGGGAAGGGTAGAGAATCAGATGGTCACTTCTCCTGTGTGCCCTGACTGGGAATCGAACCCGGGATGTCTGCATGCTGAGCCAGTACTCTACCACTGAGCCAACCAGCCAGGGCTCGGACACCTGATCTTTTTAAGAGATTTTCCTCTCTCTAGAAGTTTATTTTTTAATTTTTTTTATTTATTTATTCATTTTAGAGAGAAGAGGGAGAGACAGAGAGAGAGGAGAGACAGAGAGAGAAAAGGGGGGGAGGAGCTGGAAGCATCAACTCCCATATGTGCCTTGACCAGGCAAGCCCAGGGTTTTGAACCGGCGACCTCAGCATTTCCATGTTGACGCTTTATCCACTGCGCCACCACAGGTCAGGCTAGAAGTTTATTTTTTATCTCCAGTTTACCTCCTTGTGTTTATGCTTTCCTCTACGTTTTTTTTTTCTTTTTTAATTGATTTTTTGGAGAGAGAGGAAGGAAGAGAGAGAGAGAGAAACATCAATTTGTTGTTCCACTTATTTATGCATTCTTTGGTTGATTCTTGTGTGTGCCCTGACAGGGATCAAACCTGCAGCTTGGTGTTTGAGGACAGTGCTCTTAACCAGATGAGCTACCTGGCCAGGGTCTCCCTCTACTTCTTTTGAGCACATGGAGTTTGTAATCTAGTTTCAGATCCTTGTCTGTCGGTAACATCATCAGTTATCTGGGGTCTCTGTTGACTGGTTTCTCTCCTTGTTATGTGTCTTATTTTCCTACTGCTTGGTTTTGTTACTGGAGGCTGGACATTGTACATTTTACATTCTTTCGTGGTGAGTTTTGTTCTCTTCTTTTAAATTGCACTGGACTTGGACAAAAAATAGTAACTAGAGTAAATCTGTGTGAAGTGAGTACTATAAGGTGACATATGTAAGGATTACTATGTAGTCATTGTGTTGCTACTTTAAAGGCGTTGCTTCATCCCTTGTCAGCAGAAAACGTCACTTCCCAGGGTCTTGTTGCTGCTCGGAGTCTGTCCTGTGTGACAAGCAGCACTGTTGGTGCTCCATGGGGAGCAGGCCAGACAGGGTCCTGCTCTCATGGAACTGATGGCCCAGTGATGAAGGCAGGGAAAAGCTAGAAACACCAGAATTTCATAGGCGATTATGTGGGGTGATTGAGGTCAGGAGGAGGGCACCACACCACTCATTTGAACAGGGACATCTTAACATAAAGAATTAACTAGCAACAGGTGAGCTACCCAGATCTGTGAAAGGAACTAAAGGAGCAGTCACTTGGAGGCGGGGTGGGGACTCCTCAAAAGAGGCCGTCTCTGGAGAGGGTGAGGGTGGGACCGGGAACAACGGAGAGGCTGGTTGGTGGGCTCGCCAGGTTCCCCACGCCCCTGGTTGGTTAGGAGCAGGAGAAAAGTGGGCGGGAGGGAGACCTGCCTCTGCCTTCCTCCCGTAGCACTCTCTGCTGGCAAGGCCGGGCATGGCACGGCCAGGGAGGGTGAGTTTGGCACCAAGAGGCCAGTGATGGCTGGTTCATCCTGCCTCCCTGAGTAGGTGTTGACCTTTTCACGGACGCGTGATAGGGAGAGAGGATTCTGTCATCAGAGGTGGAGTGGGTTAGCGCCCAGGCGGCGGTATGCGTGGGGTGACATAGCCTGAGTCTGTGCTGGGAACCTGGAAGGCTGCGGTAGGGAAGTTAGTCTGTGTCCCCATGTGGAAGGTTCTGGGCAGGGACTGCCGACCTCTTGCATCTGGAGTCACTCTGGCTGCTGCTTGGAGAAGGGATCTCAGTGGGGAAGAGCCAGCCGAGCTGTCGCCGCAGGCGCCCAGGCAGGTGGTGGCCGGGTTAGACTGGGCTGGAAGCGGGGCAGAGGGACATGGAGCTGTGGGGCTGCCTAGTGCTGGAGGCAGGTGGGCAGGACCAGAGAGCGCGCCTTCACGGAGGGGCCTAGGCGCCCAGCTGCGGGAAAGACCCGGGCCCCCCTGGGACACGCAGACGTGAGGAGTGACAGGAGGATCTGTGCAGTTACCTCCCTGTACATGACAGGTTTCTTCAGGAGTCTGCCTGGGACTGCCCTTCCCCTAGGCTGTTGGGCACTGGCTGCCCTGTTAGGGAGCCCTGGGGTCTAGTACCTGTCTTTACCTTGTGGGAGCCTCCAGCTCTAAGACTAGGAAAAATTAGGAAAAAATTTACTGCTCACAAACATTAGGGGATATTTAAAAATGAATATGAAATGATAAAATACCCCCTAATGTTTGTGATCAGTATATATAACCTGCACACAAAACCCACCATGACTTCACAGCTTACGAATGCGTAAGGAGAGGCTACAGTGAAATAAAGAGTCCTCTCTGGGTCCGTCCCCAAGGGAGAAGGTGCCTGCTGGGTCAGTAGTGCGATTGTGTTCTGAGACAGAAGTGGAGGGAGGGAAAGGGTTTTGGGCTGGGGCCCCAGGTTGTCTTCGCTGTCTGTAGTGGCTGTTGGTGATATCTTTTAGGTGCTGCAGAGATGGAGGTACAAAAGGTCTGAGGCTGCTCCATCCATCTGACCCAGAATGTTCTCTTCCGTCAGTTGGAGCAGGTGGCACAGCTTATGGGAGTCTGTGGGCAGGAGACCTCTGGGCACTGGGCTGTAGTGAACACCAGGTTTCCACTCAGTGCCTCGCAGGTGACTGGCCACGTCATTTCCTGGCAGCGCCTGCTGGAGTGATCACCCTGTGCTGCTTAGTGTGCTGTGGGCAGGACTGCACTTTTTAGAAGAAAGAAGTTGTTCACTGGCCTCATGGGATTATGTTTGTAACTGTCAAATAACTAACGGCTTCTAAATAAAATTTTTGGGAGTCAGAAAAAGATTCACGTGTAAGGAGGGTTCAGAAATTTTCCGTGTCTCAGTTTTATGTGCTTTCTAACAGGTATTTTTCTGAAATCTGTGCATGAGCATTTGAACATGACTAGTCCGTGCTGTTCTCCTTCAAGCAGGGCCAGGACTTCCTTCTCCACGGCCCTGTGGGCGGGTCCCCAGCGGAGGCAGGCAGCGGGAGGCTGGCTCTGGGTGCCCAGCCGCCACCGTCGGACACACCATGTGCCTGTGAGGCTTGCAGCGAGCGCAGGTACCGTGGGCACAGGACATAAGGCGGGGCCACCGAGTGGGTGCTGGGGCTGCTTCATAAAGGCCACATACTCTTGAGAGGGAATTGGTGGCCGGCAATTCTAAGGGAGACCCGGCTGAGTGAGGCTCCTCCCTCCTTCCCACCTTGAGGACTAATAGGAGGGAGCTAGTACGGGGAGGGACAGGAGCCCCAGGGCTCAGTCATCAGAACCCAGGGTTGGTGGAGTGGACTGGGGCCAGGGTAGGCTGCCTGGAGCCGGGGAGCCAGGCTGGTCAGCATTCCCGATCCCTGTCGTGGAAGGGGAACTGATGTCTCCAGGAGATCAGGTCCTCTAGGACTGGACATGTGAGGGCACCCTGGGGCTGTGCTGGCCAGCTGCACTGACAGCAGAGCCCGATGGAGGGAGAGGGAGCTGGGTGTGGGTGAGTGGGGCCGTGAGGGGTGGGGGGTGGCGAGGATCGCGCCGGCTGACCCTTTTTTCCCTTGTGCCCCTTCACAGAGAGGTCTCGGCAGAGACAGACCGGGAGCCGCAGCAGCTGCAGAACTACTGGTCTGAAGTCCGCTACACGGTCCGCTGCATTTACCGCCAGGCGGGGACCCCGCTGGCAGACGACCAGGACCAGTCCCTGGTGCCCGACAAGGAGGGGGTGAAGGAGCTCGTGGATAGGTACACATGTCCCCCATGTCACGTCCCTCCCCCTCGCCTGTGCCCTGGGAGCCTGGCCTCTGCCTGGGGGGCTCTGCTCTCAGGGTCCGGGTACACTGCGGGTCCTCAGCAGACAGCTGGCCAGAGTGAGCCCTCTGCACAGAGCTTCAGATTCTCGTTTGCTAAACACTGATCGCCTCTGTAATCAAAGTGAAGTGACATGCTTCTGTCATTTCTTAGTGTTGAGGTTGACACTAGTACTTACTGTGCCGGGGATGATGCTGGGCACTTGCTCAACCCAAGGAAGGAAGTTCGGCAGCTGTCCGTCCACCAGGTGAGGAAACTGAGGCTCCGTGCAGCCGGGCCGCCTGAGAATGTGCCCGGGGTGGGAGCGGGCAGCCGCTGGGGCTGGTCCTGCCACGGGCTTCTCAGGCGGGAGGCGGCTCGCGGTGTGGCGTCCACTCTGCAGCAGGCTCCTCGTGCTCGGACAACACAGATGTGAGGTGAATGTGACTGGCTTCTCGTTACAGTTTTGGCATCTTTTTATTTTCTTGTTTGAAATGTTCCAAATAAAAGTGATAAATTGAGCTAGACATTTCATTGGTCGAGTCTCATCTGGGTTTCTTTTTGTCTCATTGTGAATGCAGAACCTTTGTGGGGGTATACACGCGTTCACTGTACGGTGTCCTTTCCACTGGACCTGGGAGTAGTGCCTGGCCGTGGCCTGTGTTAATAACTATACTGCTCACAAACATTAGGGGATATTTTATCGCCTCATATTCATTTTGAAATATCCCCTAATGTTTGTGAGCAGTATAGTTGGTGAATTCGGTCAGCGTGTTCAGGATTGGACCTGCGGACCTCTGCTGTTCCTTGACATGGTTCCGGGTGGTATGTGCCATTTTTGAAGTTAGGTTTCCCAGGGAGTATTAGGAAAAAATTTACTGCTCACAAACATTAGAGGATATTTCAAAATGAATATGAAATGATAAAATACCCCCTAATGTTTGTGAGCAGTGTATATAACCTGCACACAAAACCCTCCGTGACTTCACAGCTTACGAATGCGTAAGAGGCTAAAGTGAAATAAAAGACGATTGGAAGAAAATATTCAGCAAATGATAGTGCAGAGGAGGGAAGTGTGGCGGAGATGGTGGTGGTAACCTGTGGATGGCTGAGGTTTGGGAAGCAGCAGTGCTCTAATAGTGAAACACACTGTTAGAATGTAGACACCTCACGTCCCATCAGAGTGTGTTGTCGCCTACACCAGTGGTTTTCAGCCTTCTGACACGTGGGCAATGGAAATAGTAGAATTGTTTCAGGGACCTACCTCTAGGGCAGAAATTACCCTAAGCTAAGCATCAGTGAATTTGTCTAAGATCTTTGGGTCTATAATCTCCATACAACATCAGGATGGTTAATTCTCACACACCGGCATGAAATTTCTGGCAGTTGAAAAACACTGGTATATACTATATTTTTTCTAGTCTTTGAATTTCCAAGAACACTTGTTATTTTTTTTTTCTTTTGATTTGAGAGAGAGAGAGAGAGAGAGAGAGAGAGAGAGAAAGAAACAGCAACTCATTGTTCCATTTAGTTGTGCACTCACTGATGGCTTCTCATCATGCCCTGACCAGGAATGGAACCCGTGACCTTGGTGCACCAAGGTGACACTTTCTCCACGGTGCCATCCGGCCAGGGCCAGAGCACTTGTTTTGTTTAAATGCAAGCAGGAAAGGTATGTCTGTAAAGGCTGTTTCCAAGAGCTGTCCGGCCAGTGGAGAGAACGCTTTGCTCCTCTCTCTGGCCGTGGCATCCTGGGTGATCGGCTCTGCCCCGGCCTCCTGCCTCCCCTCCCCACTCTCATACCCTTCATTTCTGCCCTGGCACCTTGGCATTGGCTCTCTGTCTGGAACGGTTTTCCTTTTTCAGGGTCTCTCTTTTTTTCTTCTCCCTTCTATCATTCACATTAGTCTGCAGCCACCTTCTCAAAGAGGCTTCCTGTCTACAGTCTGAGCGCCTCCCACCACCCGTCACCCTGACCTTCATTTTACTGTTCTGCTCCCACCTGGCCCTGCGTTATGTGTGTGCATGCATGTAGCTGGCCGACCCTGCTTACCTGGCTCCTTCACCACTCGCGTGGGTGCCACGGTGCCCCTGTCCACTGTGCAGTCTGTGCTGCAGTTGCGTGTGGATGTGCCTCCATAGGCTCTTCAGACAGCGGCCATGAAACTTTAAAAAGACTTTGCAGAAGTACTACATGTCTGTTTCATTAAATATGTAAGATGCAGAAAGGGGCAGGGAAGTAAGATAAAACGTATGTCTAATCTCACCATGCCAAAGAACTAAGAAGGAACTGCGTCCAGTTCATTTGAGTTCTGTGGCTTTTCTCTTTTTTTTCTTCATGGGAGGAGGGGGGACAGGCAGGGACCGACAGACAGGAAGGGAGAGAGGTGAGAAGCATCAACTCACTCGTAGCTGTGGCACTTCAGTCGTTCATTGATTGCTTCGCATATGTGCCTTGATAGGGGTGGGGGCTCCAGCTGAGCCAGTGACCTCTTGCTCAAGCCAGTGACCTTTCAGAGACCTTGGGCTTCAATTCACCAACCTTTGGGTTCAAGCTGGCAAACCTGTGCTTAAGCCAGATGAGCCTGCACTCAAGCTGGAGACTTGGGGGTTTTGAAAGTGGGTCCTCAGTGTCCCCGGTTGATGCTCTGTCCACTGCTCCACCACCTGGTCAGGCTGTGTGGCTTTTCTTTAACAGATAAAATACATTCTGTTTCAGATGACAGTTATGCTAAAACATTAGTTTACCTGTGTGAAGTGTACTGGGAATCCCATCGGCTCTTACTGTGTCTCCAGCCACGTTATAGCAGATGTCACACATTCCGTTGCAGGATTTTACTTGGCGCTTGTCTTTTGCAGCCAAGGTGGAGTGAAACTTTAAAGTGACTATGATTTCTTATAAAAAGCAAGAACTCTAGCTTACTATGTCTTAGACCTTGTGTCTAATGGGGTGGCTTCTCCCACTTATGGAGCAGGATAGGTGTGTTGGATTATTGCTTCGGTGGTCCTCGGTTTCCATCTAGAGGCTCCTCAGAGACACACAATTAAAAGTAATGCCAAACATTGTAGAACAAGTTAGAAAAGAAATTCATGAAAACGTTAACTGTTATTGTGGCCTGGAGTGGGTTGGGGGGGCATGCATTAATTTTCTTGCTTTTCAGTGTATAAATTTTATTTTTTATACTTTTATAGGATTTTTGTTGGGATAATTAAAAAAGAGATATACTGTCTCTAAGTTTCCCTGGTTATAAAAATAACATAAGCCCATTTGGATTGTATATTAAATTCCTAGAAAGAAGGAAAGAGCAGTGTGGGACAGTCTCCCAACATAGAAGTCACCTCACTGGGGGTATGTTCCTCACCTGACATATCAGCATTCAAGCATAATTGTCTCAGTCACCTACGATTTCTTTTATTTAGAGAGAGACAGAGGGACAGACCGAGACAGACAGAAAGGGAGATGAGATCAACTCATAGTTGTGACACTTTAGTTGTTCATTGATTGCTTTCTCATACTGACTTGACTGAGGGCCTCCGTATGGGCCAGTGACCCCTTGTTCAAGCCAGTGACCTTGGGGCTCAAGCCGGTGACATGGGGTCGTGTCTGTGATCCCACGCTCAAGCCGGCAACCCTGCGCTCAAGCTGGTGTGCCTGCACTCAAGCCGGCAATCTCAGGGTTTCGAACCTGGGACCTCAGAGTCCCAGGTTGACGCTCCACCCACTGCGCCACCGTCAGGTCAGTCGCCTGTACTTCCAGTTCAGTGGTCCAGCGGTTGGGAATGCGCATCTCCAGCCAGCCCCCGAGGCACTGGTGTGTCTGCTCTGCCACCTGCTGGCTGTTTGGGTTCCAACACCTTCCCCAGCCTGTGTGGGAGACTGAGTCAGTGCAAGGGGGAGACAGAGACTCCTGGGGGGTGACAGAGTCCGTGCAGGGGGAAACGGAGCTGGCACAGAGTAAGCTCTCGGCAAATGTCGGGTTCTTCTGGCCCTTATGGGATGGCTGGCATGGGGAAGTTCCTGGAATTGAGTTGGGCAAATGTACCTCTCCCGAGTTGTGAGAAGATGGTGTTGTTTCAGGTGGGCACCTGGGGAAAGGCTTCAGGAAGCATGCTCCCAGATACAAAACGTCCCTCCGAGGGAGCCGGGTGGTCACGGGTGAGTGGTGACTGTCCTTCTCTGTGCAGGCTCTGCGAGAGGGACCCGTACCAGCTCTACCAGCGGCTGGAGCAACAAGCCCGCGAGTATGTGCTGGAGATGAAGGTCCGCCTCCTGCGACAGCTCTCCGCCGCGGCCCGCGTGAGGGCGCCCTCCAGCCTGCAGGGCCCGCCGCAGGCCCACCAGTTCATCTCCCTGCTGCTGGAGGAGTACGGCAGCCTCTGCCAGGCGGCGCGCACCATCAGCACCTTCCTCTGCACTCTGGTGAGAGAGCACCTTTTTCTGGCCGTGGGGGACGGACAGCTGAGTGGTAGGGGAAGCTGAGGCGTGCTGTTGGCGTGGCGCACGGTCGTGGTCCCGCCCCTGCGGCGTGTGGGCGGCACCCTCTGTCTCTCTCCTCCTGTCTGCTGCCGCACAGAGCCTCAAGTGGAGGGACAGGTGGTGACACACTGTTTGTGGAACATGAGACCTGGGGAGTGAGACAGGCACTGGAAGCAGTGGGAGTGTGCGTCAGCAGGGGTGAGAGAGAAGGGCTGCACTGTCAGCTGCTGACTGTTGTCAGCAGAGGCCTGGGTTTGATGGGGTGCACTCGGGGGGCACCTGCTCATAGCCCTGGGACCTTTCAGTCCTGGATCCACTGCACAGTCCAGTGTGGGGGAAGGACAGGTGCATCCCACCCTGCAGGCTCCATGCAGTCCTGCTGAAGGAGATGGCATTCTCCTTTGGGCTTAGGCTGCCGCCGGGAGTGAAATGGGGTGGGGTGTGCTGTGGAAAGCAATTACTGGAGACGGGGTGCACTGGGGTTGATAGGAGACAGCCTCAGCACCCTGCTGGTTGGAAGGGGACCACGCTCCCCGCGGAGACAGCCTCTTGTCTCTTGACTGTCACAGAAGCACCTGTTGAAACTAACAACAGTCCATGGAGTTTTTCATCACTTAAGTTTTTTAACAGCTTTATTTATTGGTTGATTTTATAGAGGAAGGGAAAAAGAGAGAGAGAAACGGGATTTGTTGTTCCACTTATTTATGCTTTCATTGCTTGATTCTTTTATGCGTCCTGACCAGGGATTGAACTCACAACCTTGGCGTATGAGAACGATGCTCTAACCAGTGGAGCTATCTGGCCAGGGCCCACTCAAATTGCATTAAATGGTACTTCCCTGGGCTAGTGCTGGGTTCTTTCTTAGTGGTAAAACTACACTTTGAAACAAATATAGTAAGTGGTTTCTAAGATTTTAAGCATAATGGGTCTTTATGTGATTCTAAAGTTGATAGACGTTCTCGCCAGAAAAGTTTATATACTTACAATTTTTCAAGTAATTTCGGGGTTTCAGGGACTCCCTCAGGCATTGCTGTAGTAGACATGGCTCCTCCTTCAGCGGCTCCCTGGTGCCTTGAGGGAAGCTCTGCTCGTGAGACGAGCTGGTGGGTGGTGCCGGGCGGTGACCCCTGCTCAGGACCAGTGTCTGGCAGCGGAGCAGCAGCCCCTGTGCAGGCGGAGCTGGCCTTGCATGCCCGCCTCGACTGCCGTACCGTGGTCTGCAGCATCCCTCCCCCACTCTGCTTCCTGAGCGTCTCCTTGCTCCTCAGGTGACGTGTCCGTGTCACCTCCTCTGACAGCGCCTGGGCACCCTCCTGAGTCTCGGGGGACGTGGACCATGGCTCAGCGTGTCTCCTGCCTGGACCTGCCGTCGTGCCCAGGCTGTGCCGCCTACGTGCAGGACCTCTGTACAGTCAGAGTGGGATGCTGTTTTG
This sequence comes from Saccopteryx leptura, assembly GCF_036850995.1. NCBI lineage: Eukaryota > Metazoa > Chordata > Mammalia > Chiroptera > Emballonuridae > Saccopteryx > Saccopteryx leptura. Next base: position 1,517,809 of record NC_089507.1, read on the forward strand.
TGAAGCTGATAAAAATTAGTTTGGTAGGGCTAGGTAACTCAGCTGGTTAGAACATTGTCCTGATGCTCCAAGGCTGCAGGTTCGATCCCTGGTCAGGGCACATTCAAGATGCAACCAGTGGGTGCATGGACGAGTGGAGCAGCAGGTTGATCTTTCTCTCTCTTTCTCTCTCTTTCTCTCTCTCTCAAGTCAATAAATAAAAAGTATTTTTTAAATTAGTAGGAACCATGTTTATTGGAACAAATTTCTAGAGATTTGATTACACAGAGATGTTTTCTTATGGTCTGAAAAGAACACATGAACTTTGGGCACAAAGTACAGCTCTTTGCTCTGTGATTCATTTCCCCTTCGCACAGAGATTCTCACTTTGGTTTCCAGTAGCACAGCAGACGAGGTGCCCTGGTGGCTTCCCTCCCAGGGAAACAAGTGCATTCCTGAAGAGCAAGCCAGGCAAGACAAAATCTGTTGTAGCACATTGCTGAGAGGCTTGAGAGGGAGAAGCTCAGAGCTGAGGAATTCACATGCTCAAAAGCCAGCACTGCCCAAGAATTTCTTCCAGTCCTGGGGACAGAGGCAGCAGCCCAGTCCGTCCCAGTCCATCCCAGGGCAGGGTCTGTGCATGATGCTGGGACCGTGGACGTGCTCACCCCCAGTGTAAGGGGGAAGCAGAGACATTGCCCACTGTGACTTGGGGGTAGCGTGGGTGGGCAAGTACAGCCTAGCCTCCCAGAGATTTTGAATTTATTTTCATTTATATGTTTATTTGAGAGACAGACACATCGATTTGTTTCTCCACTTATTTATGCACTTACTGGTGATTCCTTTATGTGCCCTGACTGAGGATTGAACCCACACCCTTTGTATATTGGGACAGTGCTCTGTAACCAACTGTGCTGCCTCACCGGGGCTCCTAGGGATTTTGTAATTAAGGCTGCTGCCTCAGATGTGTTGTCTGAACAGACGCTGTTGGTGTCGTGTGAACCTCGAGCCTAGAAGTGACTTTGCTGTGATTTCGGGTTCCCAGTAAAGTCAAGCAGCAGCAGGTCACTCTGGAGGACTTGACATCACTTTATGTAACCACAGACCATTGTCATGCCCACAAAACAGACAGTGGTTTCTTTTGGTTTTCTTTTTTTTAGAGAGAAGCAGCAAATCATGGTTGTGTCACTTTTGTTGTTCATTGTTTGCTTCTCATATGTGCCCTGACCGGTTGGCTCAAGCGGAACCAGTCCCCTCTTGCTCAAACCAGTGACCTTGAGATCATGTCGATGATCCCACGCTCAAGCCGCGACCTCAGGGCTTTGAACCTGCGACCTCAATGCCCCAGGTCAACACTCTATCATCCACTGTGCCACCACCAGTCAGGCGACAATGGTTTATTTCTGTTGACTAACACCCAGTCCATACAAAAGTTTCCCAGTTAGCTCAAAAATCTCTTTATGGTCGGGGTATTCAAATGAGGATTCAAGAAGGCTCACAAACTGATCACAGTATCCTTCCTGGCCCACACTGGTATTCCCGCAGTCTAAAGAATCTGCAGCTCCCAAGCGCACTGGCTCGAAGTGTAGACCTGGAATGCTGAGGTCATGGTTCAAAGCCCTGGGCTTGTCTGGTCCAGGCACGTACGAGAAGCAACTACTATGAGTTGATGCTTCCTGCCCCCCCCTAAAATTAATAAATAAAATCTTTAAAGAGTAACGATAATGAGCCCATTATATAACACAAATAGCATTTTTTTAAATAAAAAATAACTTTTTCTTTTTTTTTTTTTTATTTTTTTTTATTTTTTTTTATTTTTTTCTTCTGAAGCTGGAAACAGGGAGAGATAGTCAGACAGACTCCCGCATGCGCCCGACCGGGATCCACCCGGCACGCCCACCAGGGGCGGTGCTCTGCCCCCCAGGGGGCGATGCTCTGCCCATCCTGGGCGTCGCCATATTGCGACCAGAGCCACTCTAGCGCCTGAGGCAGAGGCCACAGAGCCATGCCCAGCGCCGGGCCATCTTTGCTCCAATGGAGCCTTGGCTGCGGGTGGGGAAGAGAGAGACAGAGAGGAAAGCGCGGCGGAAGGGTGGAGAAGCAAATGGGCGCTTCTCCTATGTGCCCTGGCCGGGGATCGAACCCGGGTCCTCCGCACGCTAGGCCGACGCTCTACCGCTGAGCCAACCGGCCAGGGCCTAAAAAATAACTTTTTCGAAAGAAAACGTTTGGTTAGAAGAGAGGCTGTCATTTACATTTTACAAGTCTGGTGTCTGGCTTGATACGGGACCTGGATTCTCAGCGCCCTCGGCTTGCTGTTGGAGGGGTCTTGGTTGAAGCTGCTGAAGGCTTTGCACAGATGCGTGTTTGGGAAAAGGAGGAATATAGTCTAAGTCTTTCAGATCACTGTGGCTACTCTTCCTTGAAAGCACACCCAAGCCCCGCTAGGCTTCAGCGAAGACTCTGAAACCAGATCATGGAGCTGACCACACACTCCCAGGGGACCCCTCAGGCACAGCCCACTCAGCGTGGACTTGCACCCGCTGGTTTCATAGCAGCACGTGCCGGTCCTTTGGAAAACACCGGTTCACTGAGTTGTCTTCAACACCACGGTTCTCGATATAAGAAATGACCGAGCAGAAAGGTCTTTAAATGTGGAGGAGCTCCAAGGCCGCAGAGGCAAATACAGATTCTCCCAAGGTCTCACTTTTGCTTGAAAGCTCAGAGTAGATGACTGGCTGCAGATTGGGTCAGTTGTGTTCCTTGAAGCAGCAGGTTCCCTTGCTGTGTGGACAGAGCCGGTTGGCTCTCTGCAGAGAATCTCCGGCTTCTCAGGAACAAAGCCCTGTGTTCGGCTCTGCAGACCTTGGGTGCATTTACATGGAAAGGCATTTCTACAAACGCGACCTTCTAGGAAGTACATTTGGGGGGTTCGTTGCACACTGCACCGGGGACCTAACAGAGTAATAGGGTCACATTTTTCTACTTACTAAATATTAAAATAAAATTAGTACTAGACTTGATGTCCCCAGTCCTCTGGGAAATGCCTTTCTCATTTGTAATCATGAAATCTAATATCCATTCACAAAGACATGGGAATTGTGAATATTTTGCGGTTTCTCAAGGTCTACTGCTGGACTTGATTTTAAACCCCCGACATTTACATTTGAATGGGGAAGTGAGACTGGCCAAGATGGAAGAGCCTGCCAGCCAGTGGGGGCTTTCTCTGCCGGCCCACACAGGTGGCCTGGCCATGTCAGTCCCTGCCCGCCCCCCCCCCCCCCCCCCCCCCCCGCCCCAGGAGTGGCTGTGGCCGCACACGCCCTGCAGACGCTCCCCCCCTGTGCTGGAGCAGCTCTGCCTGTGGGCTGGGGTGAGGGCAGTGCTGGCCTCAGGGAGCACCCAGCTCCGCTGGGTCCATGCGCTCACCCTGCTGGTCCCTGGTGGTGATGTGTGTTTGGGATCTTCAGTACTGTTTTGTCCACATGGCTCATCGGGAAATGTACTTCAGATTTCAGAGAGAATGCCAAATATCCTGCGTCATCAGTCTTTGCCCCGTTACCTTTGGTTCACGTCAGCCCAGAAGCCCAGAGCTGTGGGCCCCCAGAGGTGTGGCTGCTCGCAGGCTGGCAGGTAGGGCCACCAGCTGTCCTGGGGTGCTGCCCTCTCCTCCTCCAGCGAGCCACACCTGGTCTGCAGCTGCCTTAGCTCCCGCCTGCTCTTTGTTGTGGAGACGATCGATCGAAGGTTGGATCCCTGCCTGCTCCTCTGTCCCCTGAGGACTGCTGGGAGACGGGGCCAGCTGCATTAGTCTCTGTGTCCCTGTGCACAGAGCTCTGCTCACGTCTGTGATGTGAGTCCTTTCAGCACATTGTCTGTGGCCAGTTTCATTCTGGGGCTGAGTATATCAGCCCAGGATCGTCTTCTGGACCCTGCTTCCCTGTGTTGAGTACTGGCTGAGAGATGCTGTCTGAAGTGGGAGTTTGCTTGGGGACAGCACATAGTGAGAGGAGCACAGGGCACCGACAGCGAGGGGGGCTCACCCGGTCCTGGCTCCAGCTGTTCACGTTGCTGGGGTCCAGAGGGACTGACGGGGAGAGCCACGTGCTCACAGCATTGTGCTCTCAGGGACACGCGGTGGCATCTGCGTGCAGGCCCTTTCCTGACGCCTTTGAGTGTGATGGTTCTGTCTGGCTGAATTGTAAACAGGCGCAGACCACGCTGCGTGTTGTCACGGAGGAGCCCGCGCCCGAGGGGCTGTGCAGTGCCGGGGCAGAGTGCGGGTTCCGAGCCGGCGGTCATGAGAGAAGGAGCCTTACAGCGCACAGTCGTGTGCGTGGAGCTCACTGATGGGAGCGTGGGCTCACATGGGCACGGTCACAGCAAGACCTGTCAGAAGGGAAGGCTGCTCACTGCTGGTCACCTAGTGTTGAGGGCGAGCAGACCTCGTGATGTCACCCTCCCTGATGGCCAGCACACCACCAGATGTTTACAAGTTGTTGTCTAAGTGGTGGGTTTGTCCAGGTTCATTTGGGAAGCGAGAGACCTGACCTTCCACGGGTGTCACTTGCAGAGCAGTTGACATCTGTCAGAAGGGGCCATTCTTGAGACAGGCTAGAAGGTGACTGTTCTTTGGCATTAGGATGTGTATGTATGCATTTAAATGGTGTGAAAAGTAGGGTTTTCGATACATTTGAAAGTGTAATTGTAAGGAACGACCAAGCCTGTGCAGTTGTTTCTCCCCATTCTCAGCCCCCTCCCCTGGGTGGGCCCGCCTCCTCCCTCCTGTGTGTGAGTGGGAGAGGGAGGCAGAGAGGGCTCCCTCCTGTGTGTGAGTGTGAGAGGGAGGCAGAGAGGGCTCCCTCCTGTGTGTGAGTGTGAGAGGGAGGCAGAGAGGGCTCCCTCCTGTGTGTGAGTGTGAGAGGGAGGCAGAGAGGGCTCCCTCCTGTGTGTGAGTGTGAGAGGGAGGCAGAGAGGGCTCCCTCCTGTGTGTGAGTGGGAGAGGGAGGCAGAGAGGGCTCCCTCCACGTGTGCCGGACGCACAGGGCCCAGCGGTCCGTCGCCAGCTGACGGTTCTGGGTCTGTATGGACGGGCAGGGAGAGGGCAGAAGTCCTGGGGGATTTAGTCTTCATCACCTCAGTTTGTCTTCCATTTCTTTGTTTTTTTAACCAGGAAAATGAGCACTTGAAAAAGTTCCAGGTGACATGGGAACTGCATAATAAACACCTGTTTGAAAACCTGGTGTTTTCGGAGCCCCTTCTCCAGAGCAACCTGCCAGCACTGGTGTCGCAAATCAGGTATCTGGTCTTCATCTGCACGTGCCCATGGCGTGACAGCACAGTCCTTTTCCCTGTGGGGTAGCATGTGTGCCTCTGAGCGCCACTGCAGCATGGAAGTTCTCGCTGGAAAATCAGGGCTCCGGGAAAATCGGTTTGGGCAGAAAGCTGAGAACTCAGAGAGTAACACGATGAACCCAGAATGGTGAACCCAGTGCTAATGCTACTAACTGTAGTGCCACAGGTTTCTCGAGCAAGGACACGTGGTGTAAACATAGCATTTCACATCGACAAGACCTGGGCTTGTCCGGGTGGCTGTGGGGTCGTCCTCACTGTGGCACTTGGTGTGCAGTGGACGTGGTGGGGACAGGAGAGGGAGGAGGGCCCAGCCAGGGTCTGGGGGCCAGGGGCTCCTAGGCTCTGGGGACGGGTGAGCCATGTCCATGTCTGATGGCCCTCAGTGTCTGTCTGCAGCTTGGCTTCTTTCCCCACAAGGGCCAAGACGCACGTGCCGGGCACAGAGCCCAGGGCGTCTGTCCAGGTGACGGGGCCTGTGGGGCCGGCTGGGTGTCTGCTCAGCTGGGGGAGCCCTGGGCTGGTGGGTCTTTTCCTGTCCACTAACCAAAGGTGAGCAGGGAGGTGCATCCCAACAGCCCGGGATGTCAAGAGAGTCTCTTGATTCTGTGTCCTGAGTTTTGTGCCCTGAGGGCAGAAACTCAACTCCGGTCACTGTGGGTCAGTATCACTCTCCTCCGGTCTGGGCTTCCCCACCCACATCTCAGGCACACCTGAAGGAGGTCCCTGCTGACAGTTGTCACAGTGTGGCTCCCCAGGGCTGGGCCCGGGGTGGGGGTGTGCCATTTGTATCTGCCAGGATGGTTCTGATTTAAAATCACTTTACTCTCTACTTTTGTTATAAAATTATTAAGTTGTTATTGCAATAAAATTCTGAAAATCTAGAAAATTAGAAGGGTAGGAACTGTACACAACTGGGTGTTTCTGGATTTTTTCTGGGTCCACCCCACACACACATTTTCAAACATGATGCCATAGCCATGTCCTTACTTAACATGGTGCGTTTCCACATGCGTGTATGTGAGTGGATGCGTGGTCTGCAGCGAGGCCCCCCTGCCCTGCGAGCCCTGGGTCACAGAGCAGGCCCACAGCCAGTGGCCCCCGTGCGCCGTGCAGACAGACCGACCGTAGCTCTGCATCATGTGTGCTCTCGTGACCACAGGTGTCTTTGAGTTTGACGTTTTTGTCACGATGTCTCCGTTACAGTTATTTTGGTTCACATGTTGATGTATTGAGCTATTAGGAAAATGAACAGTTTTTGATGAGAAGTTGCAGGTCCTCTTGTCCTCTTGCCCCCCAGGGGTCCCTGGCCACCTCTCTCCCAGGACACCCTCTCGTCCCGTGTCTTTTTTCTCAGACATGTACACGTCTTCCCCATTGTTTACCCGCGTGTGTGTCTTCTGTTTCCTGTGCATTTTCTCATTTGCCATCTTACCATATTTCTGTGTGTGTGTGTGTTTTCATCTAATCATATTTCTTGATAAAACAGAGTGAATGAACGTATCATTACATTTCTTTGTTTGAATCGGATTTTCTGTTTTACTTAACTTGGAAACCAGGTCCAAATTGTGTATTTCTCATTAAGTGTTTGCTTACAGCCCCACATTCAGGGAACTGAGTCACTAGGCCTGGGTTGTTGTAAAGCAGTGACACTCACTGTTCCTGGGCACTGTTCCTTCTCTCAGCTTCTCCTTCATGCCCACGCTGTCCGTGGTGCTCAGCGCAGCCACGTGGCGTGGAGCAGTGTCCCCCGTGTCCTGGGAGGGGAGGGACACACAGAAGCAGTCCTCTGGACCTGTTTTTTGTTGAAAGGCCTCTCTCCACAGACTGGGCACCACGACGCACGACACGTGCAGCGAGGATGCTTACAGCACGCTGCTGCAGCGCTACCAGCGCTCTGAGGAGGAGCTGCGCAGGGTCGCCGCCGAGTGGCTGGAGTGCCAGAAGCGGATCGACGCCTACGTGGACGAGCAGGTCTGTGCGTGGGCGCCGCCGGGGTGGTGTGGCGGGGGGGGGGGGGGGGTCATGGAGAAGTGGCGCTCTTGGCGGGGGTCAGCCAGACCTCCCGGGGACAGGCTCAGGGGTCCCAGGTGGCACCGGCTCGCCTGCCTCTGGTAGATTCATTTCTGGAACTTGCAGCAGTCATAGCTGCGTATAGAAGAAGGTGTGTCCTAAAGCCCGCAGGTGTGTCCAGTGTGTCTGGAGACTTGGCACCAGGACGAATGCTCCCGCCCAGGAGGCTGCTGTGTCCCTTTTGTGAGGTTGTGCTTGTGTCCGGAGTTACCCTTTCACGGTCCGTGCGTTTCTTATGGAGTTTACACCTGGGTGCTTTATAGTTTGGGGGCTGTTGTGACTGGCACATTAAATGGTGGGATGACTGTCCTACATAGCTGTTGCTGGCGTGTGTGGGAACGCGGTCCCTGCAGCTCTCACCAAACCCCTCCACTCTCCAGCAGGCGTAAAACGGAAGGCTGTACGTTTTCTAGGAGACCACGGTGTCTTCTACAGATGATGGTAGCTTCGTCTTATCTCCAGCACTTGAACTAGGGTTTGGTTGGTTGGTTGCTTGGTTTTGGCTCCAAAGGAGTTCGGACATTTCACATCAACTGATGCTTGCCATACAGACTTTTGATACTTTCTAGCCAATTAAAGAATTGTCCCGTTTTTCTTAGCTTATTAAATAGGTTATTATTTTTATTAAAAAAAAATAAGAGTAGATATTGAATTTGTAGGTTTTTCCTTTTATGTTTCCAAAAGAATTAAGGGGTTAAGTTTTCTACTTTTGAGATATCCTTGCTTTGCTAGGATTAAACCCTACTGTACAGATTATGATGTTACTTCTAATGTCTTGTTTAGGGTTTTATCTGTATCCTACGGTGTGGTGCTGGCTTGCACAGCACATGGACTGAGACTGCAGTGCTATAGTTTCCGTCTTTGAGGTCTTGTCTGTTTTGTGTGAAGGTTATGCTAGTCTTAGAGAACGAATTGAGACTCTTTCCATGTTTCTCAATTTTCAGGAATAGTTTAAATGTTCTGTTCCATAAAGGATTTGCTAGGACACCCCCCCATCCGCGCTCCAACCTTTTCAGTTTACATTACATTTATTAGCCTGTTTTGGATTCTCTGCTTCATGAGTAAGTTCACAAATTGCTACTTGCCTAGGAAGTTATCCACAGCAGTTCAATAAAGACTTGGTCCTAAACTTGTGCTCGTGGAGAAACGTAGGAGAATGCAAGGTCCTCCTGGGCTGCCTGTTGTGGTCACACGTCAGAGAAGAGCACTTTCCTCACCACAGGGCGGTGTGCCTGTGGTCCAGCTGTCTCTGCGGAGTGTCTGCAGAGCTGCTGAGATGTCAGGGAACCCAGAAGCCTGCATTGCTAGTGAGATCTCAAAACCTTTTTCAAGGTAACTTAACTTTATTTTAAGATTTTATTTACTGATTTGAGAGAGGGAGAGAGAGAGAGAGAGAGGAGGAGGAGCAGGAAGCATCAACTGGTAGTAGTTCCTTCTCGGATGAGCCTTGACCAGGCAAGCCCAGGGTTTCAGTCCAGCGACCTCAGCATTCCAGGTTGAAGCCCTATCTGCTGCATTACTACAGGTCAGGCAGGGTGACTTAACTTTTTAAAATATTGTGCAGGCCCAACAAAATAGCCTGAGGCACTGTTGGAAGCTCTTTCTTAGATGTGAAAATAGTTAAATTATGCAGGTTTAGAAAAATCTCCTTGTGTGGTCTGTTCCCCACCACCACCATGTCTGTGCTGCTGTCTTACCCTGGTTCAGACTGGGACGAGTTTGCAGAACCAGCTTCCAGGTTTACTGATCATATCTGCCACTTCTGCTGCTGCTGGAGTGAGTGTGTGTGTGTGTGTGTGTGTGTGAGAGAGAGAGAGAGAGAGACAGACAGACAGACAGGAAGGGGGAGAGAAGGAGAGAGTTGAGAAGCATCAGCTTATATGCAGCTCTTTAGTTGTTCATTGATTGCTTCTCATATGTGTGTTAATGGGATGGGGGTGGGGGGCCACAGCTAAGCCAGTGACCTTGGGGTCATGTTGATGATTCCACACTCACGCTGAGGACCCTGCATTGAAGCTGGCAACCTCAGGGTTTCAAACCTGGAACCTCGATGTCCCAGGTTGACGCTCTATCCACTGCACCACCATCTGGTTAGGCTGGTCACCTCTGCTTCTTCATTTTTCCCGATAAGTTCTGCTTTTACCTTTAAGTCCTTCCTAACGTTATCGGTTGGTTTCTTGTTCTGATACTTTGGCTTCTTACACTGAACATGTCCTTGTCTTTTTTGTTTCTCAGATGCGTTTAACTCTGTGTGTTTTCTACTACAACGTGGACACAGCTTGTGGAACCTGATTAATGGGGCTGTCGTCGTCAACTACTTCAACATTGATTTTTTAAAAGTTTTTTTATTTTCCAGTTACAGTTGGCATACCTTGTTGTATTAGTTTCAGGTGTACACCCCAGTGACTAGACATCACATAACCAAGTGATCATCCCGATACATTCTGTGCCTCTGACACCATGCATAGTGATTGCAGCATTGCCGGCTGCGTTTCCCCTGCTGCACCTCACAGCCATGACTGTTCCCTGGACCGATCTGTCTCTCTGACTCCCTTGCCTTTCCCCATCCACCCAGGGCCCCTCCCATCTAGCCACTGTCAGTGTCCTCTGTCCCTGTGAGTCTGTTTCTGTTCTGCTTCTTCATTTATTTTGCTCTTTTTTAGATTAAGTTGTTGACAGATATGTATTTATTGCCATTTTATTGTTCATATTTTTATCTTTTTTTTTCTTCTTCAAGCAAACCCTTTAACATTTCATATGATACTGGTCTGGTGGTGATGAACTCCTTTAGCTTTTTCTTGTCTGGAAATCTCTTTTTCTGTTCTTTGATTCTAAATGATAGGTTTGCTGGGTAGAGTCATCTTGGTTGTAGTTCCTTGCTTTTCATCACTTTGAATATTTCTCACCACTTTCTTCTGGCCTGCAAAGTTTCGGCTGAGAAATCAGCTGACAGTCTTATGGGAGCCTCCTTGTAAGTAACTAAGTGCTTTTCTCTTCCTGCTTTTAAGAGTCTCTCTCTGTTTAACTTATTACATTTTAATTACGTGTCTTGGTGTGGGCCTCTTTGGGTCCCTCTTGTTTGGGACTCTGCACTTCCTGGACCTGTGTGTCTATTTTCTTCACCAGGTTAGGGAAGTTCTCTGTCATTTTTTTCAATAAGTTATCCATTCCTTGCTCTCTCTCTCCTTTTTTCAGCACCCATGATGTGAATGTTGGTCCGCTTGAAGGCGTCTCAGAGTCGCTTACACTATCCTCATATTTTTTGGATTCTCTTTCTTTTTGCTGTTCTGATTGTGTATTTTTTGGTTCCTTATCTTTCTAATCACTGATTTGATTCTAGGCATTATCCGCTCTACTGTTCATTCCCTGTAAATTATTCTCCATTTCAGTTAGTGTAGCCTTTATTTCTGACTGGTTTTTTTTATGGTTCCTATGTTCTTATTCGTGCTGTTGAGACCCTCGCCAAGTTCCTTGAGCACCCTTGTAACCAGTGTTTTGAACTCTGCATCTACTAGATTGCTTGTCCCCATTCTGTTTAGTTCCTTTTCCTGAGTTTTATTCTGTTCTTCTATTTGTTTCTTTGTCTGCATTTTGGCTGCTTCCCTGTGGTTGTTGCTGTGTATTAGGCGGAGCAGCTGCATCACCTGGACTTGATAGAGTGGCCTGTGCAGTAGGTCCTGCAGGGTCCAGTGGCACAGCCCCCAGTCACCCAGGCTGGGCACTCAAGGTGTGCCTGCTGTGTGCACCCTCCTCTTGTAGCTGAGCCTTGATTGCTGTTGATGTCACTCGAGAGATGACCCCAGGACAGTCTGACTACAGTGGACGAGCTGCGGTGGAGGAGTCAGCCTTGTCTCATGTGGCTTCTTCCTCAAACCCTTAATTGTAGGACTTCCATTCGGCTCAATTTCAGGCTGTCTGAACAATGGTTGTTCTTTAGTTTAGTTGTAATTTTGATGTGGTTGTGGGAGGATTCAGGTATGGCATTTACCTACACTGCCATCTTGACCGAAGTCAACATTGATTTTTTTTTCCCTCTGATAGTTTAAACTATAGGTATTTAAAATTATTTTCAAGTGCATGAATTTTATTTTATGGAATTACTGTTTACTGGTAGTTTTTTCTTACCTGTCGGAGTGAATATATTTAAGAAGATACATGTTCCATTTATATCTTTTTAGTGGTTACTCTTAAGTTTTTAATAATTACAAGATTTCATTTACATAAACAAGATTTAATCATTTCATAGCCCCCCCCTCCTAAGACAGGGTCTTGAGTTCATTCTTAATTTCCCATTAGCTTGCTTATTTAAATTATAGTAAAACAGCCTGCCCTGTGGTGGCAAAAGGAACAGAACACAAGAAAACAAAATTGCCCTGAACTGCTAAGGTCGCTGGCTCGGGACCTGGGCTCCGCCCAGTCAGGCACATACGACTGCTTCTCACTCCCTCTCTCTCCTTCACTCTCTCTAAAATCAATAAAAAAAATTTTTAATTGTGGGAAAATATACATTGCCTAAAATTTATCATTTTATTCATTTCTGAGTACCACATTCTTAGAAAGAAATGCACAGTTCAGTGGCATCAGGCGTATTCACATTGTTGTGAACATTTTGCCATCATCTGCAGGACTTTGTCCGTCTTCCCAAACAGAAACTCTGTTCCCATTGAACAGCCACAGCCCCCTCCCAGCTCCTGGCCACCCTCTGCGTCCTGTCTCTGATGGGCTCCTCTGGGCTCCCACAGTGCATCGTGCAGCATTGCCCCCGTGTCTGCCTCGTCTCAGCCACAGCCCTTGGGGCCAGCACCCCGTCAGCCTGCGGGCTTGGGGTGGTCCGCTTGCTCTGAGCCCCTCACGTGCGGTGCCATCTCTGTTTTCTGTGTCTTGTGCACACAGGGCACGTGTGAGCGTTCGTGAACGACCATGTCCACTGACTGTTGGTAATGCTGCTCCTACCCCTCATCTCTGTCCTCTGCCCTCGCGTGGGCGGTGGTGTGAGTCAGCCAGCAGGCGGCTGCCGTGGGAACGGTGACAGGGCGTCTGTTGTGCTGCGCCGGCCCTTGTCCGCGGTGACGCTTCCCACTGAGAGCAGCTCGGAGCTCCTGCTGGCACTGAGCCCCTTGCTTTGCTCCTTCCTCTGTCAGATGACGATGAAGACCAAGCAGCGTGCGCTGACAGAAGACTGGGAGCTCTTCAAGCAGCGGCGGTTCCTGGAGGAGCAGGTGAGGCTGCCGTGAGCCCTGCAGTACCCTCCCCAGCAGTGGTGCCACGCCTTGTCCAGTGTGCACGCGCCCGCTGGCAGTGAGGCTGCCATGAGCCCTGCAGTGCCCTCCCCGGCAGTGGGGCTGCCGTGAGCCCTGCAGTGCCCTCCCCAGCAGTGGTGCCACGCCTTGTCCAGTGTGCACGCGCCCGCTGGCAGTGAGGCTGCCGTGAGCCCTGCAGTGCCCTCCCTGGCAGTGGTGCCACGCCTTGTCCAGTGTGCACGCGCCCGCTGACAGTGAGGCTGCCGTGAGCCCTGCAGTGCCCTCCCAGGCAGTGGGGCTGCCGTGAGCCCTGCAGTGCCCTCCCCGGTGGTGGTGCCACACCTTGTCCAGTGTGCACGCGCCCGCTGGCAGTGAGGCTGCCGTGAGCCCTGCAGTGCCCTCCCCGGTGGTGGTGCCACACCTTGTCCAGTGTGCACGCGCCCGCTGGCAGTGAGGCTGCCGTGAGCCCTGCAGTGCCCTCCCAGGCAGTGGTGCCACGCCTTGTCCAGTGTGCACGTGCCCGCTGGCAGTGAGGCTGCCGTGAGCCCTGCAGTGCCCTCCCCGGTGGTGGTGCCACACCTTGTCCAGTGTGCACGTGCCCTCTGGCAGTGAGGCTGCCGTGAGCCCTGCAGTGCCCTCCCAGGCGGTGGTGCCACGCCTTGTCCAGTGTGCACGCGCCCACTGGCAGTGAGGCTGCCGTGAGCCCTGCAGTGCCCTCCCAGGCAGTGGTGCCACGCCTTGTCCAGTGTGCACGTGCCCGCTGGCAGTGGGGCTGCCAAGGCACTGACCTCCCTGTGCGCCGGGGCCCTGCCTCCCTCCCGCGAGCTGGTCTCTTCGCCAGCCGCTCCACTGCACTGCGGGGCCTCCCTGTGCTGGGCTGGGATGCTCAGCTTCCTGGACCCTCACCCACATGCCAGCTGCTTTCTTAGTCTCCCTGCCTTCGACCCTGTGCTTGCATCCGCATTCTCACTCCTGTGGTCTCCCCTGGGCACCACGGCGAGACAGGAAGCACCGTGTCCAGCTCATCACTTGACCCCCAAACCTGTCTGCATGGCTCTTGTCCTGTCAGGTGACCCTTCCAGTCACTGCCATTCCATTGCCAGGCTGCTGACTGCACCTTTCTGCAGGCCAGGTGCTTGCTCCTCAGAAGTTTATGTGCCACTTTCTTTTTTCTTTTTTTTCTTCTTTTTTTTACAGAGACAGAGAGAGAGTCAGAGAGAGTGATAGGGACAGGGACAGACAGGAACCGAGAGAGATGAGAAGCATCAATCATCAGTTTTTCGTTGAGACACCTTAGTTATTCATTGATTGCTCTCTCATATGTGCCTTGACCGTGGGCCTTCAGCAGACTGAGTAACCCCTTGCTCGAGCCAGCGACCTTGGGTCCCAGCTGGTGAGCTTGGCTCAAACCAGATGAGCCTGCGCTCAAGCTGGCGACCTCGGGGTCTCAAACCTGGGTCCTCTGCATCCCAGTCCGACAGTCTATCCACTGCACCACCGCCTGGTCAGGCTAGATGCCACTTTCTAGGTAGCTCCCAGACCCACTCTTTGTCTGGGACAGCCTTGGTTCCTGCCACTGGTGTCCTCCAGCCGGCCTTCCTCGTGGCTGCATTCCTTCCCATCTGCCCCTGTCATCTGCGTGCTGACCACCCAGGCGCCTCTGTTGTGCTTCATGAATGCCTGTGAACTGTGGGCACTGTGTGCACCCTTGCTGCCCCGCCAGGCTGCAAGCTTAGGCACGGTGCCTGCCTCCTGAGACTCCCTCTTGTTCAGCAGGCCCTTGAGAGGTGTTGAGGGGATGCCCAGCTCTGTGCTCACTCCCTGGCCTGGGTACCCTCCTGCCTCAAGCAGACTTCCTACACCACCTCTTTCTGGGTGTTGCTCAGACCTGGTGCTTCTGTGCTGCCATCAGCTCTCTGCGACCTGCTCCCTTTGACACCGTGGTTCCCCTACCTTGGGTGTCTTGCCTCCTTCTCTTCCAGAACCTTAGATTCTTGGGGCAGTGATTCATCTCTGTGCTGCTGCAGGTACCTAGCAAGTACTGGTGCCCGGGAGGGTCAGGGGCTGCTGGTCACTGGCCTGTGTGCACTTTCAGTCTGCCAGCCTCTCTCCTGGCCCTGGCCCAGTTCAGGGAGCGGTGGCCCTTGGTGTCTAAAGGGGCACGCCACGTGTTGCCATAATGACTGAAGACCACAGAGCTCATACGGGAGGCATGTCCTGGGGAGTAACCTGTTTTGTAACCTCCTCTAGCTAACCAGTAAGAAGGCGGTCACTGGAGAGAACAACTTTACCGACGCCATGAGGCATGTGCTGTCGTCACGGCTTAGTGTGCCCGACTGCCCCAACTGCCACTACCGGAGAAGGTGAGGCGGTGCTGTGGGCCTGCCAAGCACACGGCCTGACCACCCCCGGCTGTCTCGGTAACTGTCCCCCGTCCCAACCAGGTGTGCTTGCGATGACTGCAGCCTCTCACACATTCTCACATGTGGCATCGTGGATCCCTCCGTCCCCGGCGACACCCACGTCCACCAGCTGCCACTCCAGGTGGGCTCTGCTCCTGACTGCGTCTCTGAGATGCGCCCGCCCAGCGTGTCGTCTGCAAGCTCGGGGTCAGGCTCTAGCTCTCCAATCACCATCCAGCAGCGGCCCAGACTCATTCTCACCGACAGCGGCTCTGCACCAGCTTTGTGAGTTGTGACTTCGTTACAAGGTTTCCGAGATTTAAGCAGTGCAGCGGGGAGAGAGAGACAGCAGTGTCTGCAGGAGTGCTGGTGGCAGGGTGCTTCCCAGACAAGGACCCTCCCTTTTTTAAACAATCTTTAAAACACGAGATCAGTCAACCCAAACTTTGACTCTTTCATTACCTGAAAATAAATGGAGAATTAGTGAGTACCGGTCAAGAATAACCATGCTGGTGTGCAGGGAGGCCTCACCTCTCCCGTCTTGCGTGCCTTGCACAGCCCGCGCACTGTCAGGGCCGAGTCCTGCCTCTGTGTGTCTCGCTCAGGGCTGGGGATCGTGGTTGCCAGATTTCAAAATACTTGGTTTTCTGTGTCCCACATTGCCTGGAGTATATTTGTGAACCTCCAGTTTGTCACCTGTGAATTGTGGTGATGCTGACTGAGGCGACGTGTGTCACCTCAGGAGCCCTGAGCTGCCCTCGCCTTCAGGTGCTAATTGTGCTTCGTTGGTGAGCTCCAGATTATAGAGCCGTGTTGTGGGTGGAATCTTGTTTTCCTAAAAATGAAAAGGACGCCCCATTTTGGCAGTTCAGGACACTCTTTCCTAAAGCTAGACTATTACCTCCTTCTGGAGGTCTTGTGGCTGACGCTGCGGGCAGACCCCAGGCACGCTGACATTGACCGTGGCATCTGGTTGAGGCCCCGCCTTGTGCCGTTTGCACTGAAGGTCACTGTGCCAGGTCTTGTCATGCACCAGAAAATCACGTTTTAAAGGTGGATCACATAATTGATAGCCTTGAAGTCTCCTTACATTTTTTTAGTAAGCGTTCCATTTGCCCATTGCTTAGGATTCTCGCTAAAGCTGGTATTTAACATCTCACCGACATGGCCAGCGCGGGCCTGTAAAAACTTTTAGTATTTTGTCAGTAAATGCCTTTAAAGTTTTGTTCATTTGGCTACATCTGAAGTTCTGGTGGCTGTAGAAACAAACACTGAAGACCGGATGTGGTTCCCTGTACACCTTTAACATGAACCGAACATAGGTTTTCCTGCTGGCAGCAGTGTAGCGAGCCCGTGTGCAGCAGCACCTCATGTCAGACAGTGTCTCATCCCTCAGTCGGGTTACGTCGTTGTGGTTTCCTTCACACGTTTTCCTTTTGGAACTGTTTTTCTCGTTCCTCCGTCCTGCACAGACGGAACCTTTGCTCAGGTTACTAAGCGACGTCAGGAAGTGTGAGTGGTGCGTGGGGCCGCACTCCATGCAGAGAACAGTGTCTGTGCCCTGTGAGTGCTAATGGTGACCATCTCTGCTCGTCTCAGCTGCAGTGACGATGAAGATGTGGCCCCGCTGTCGGCGAAGTTTGCCGATATTTATCCGTTGAATAACTACAACGACACCGAGGTGGTGGCCAACATGAACGGGGTCCACAGCGAACTGAATGGTGGCGGGGAGAACATGGCCCTGAAAGACGAGGTATGGCACGGAATCTTCCCCGTGACAGTGAGGGCACAGGGCGGCGGTCAGGTAGTCAGTGTGTTAACTGTCCTGCTTGCTTTTTAAGTCCCCTCAGGTGAGCAGTACCAGTGGCAGCTCTTCAGAAGCTGATGACGAGGAGGCCGATGGCGGGAGTGGCGGGGAGCCGCCCGGAGCCCCAGAGGAAGCAGTGGCTCTAGGAAACGGGAGTCCCAGCAAGGAGGACAGTAAAGTGGACAGTCCTCCCCCATCCTACCCCACTCAGCAGGTGTGATTTCATGGCTTCGGAATTTTGGTTTTGCCAAGGGTCTCTTTCTCTGTGTGTTTCCTTTGAGCTTGAGCATTATTAAAAAGAAAATCAAGTCATTTAAAATAACTTCTGAGGATTAGCACTGGACAGAATCAAGGCACACTCACAAAATAAACACCCGTGACTCAGCTCCCACATCAGTCTTTTCTTCCTGCACGAATCTGCCATTGGTGGTCTTGGTTCTGCAGCACACCAGGAAGCTGCAGACATTTACGTGGCGTGGAGCTTTTGTCTGTATAGAAGCAAGGGGTGAGTTATTTTTTTAATAAAATAGTAGAATGGTAGAATTTCAGCAAAGGTTGTTTTTTTTACCTGGCAGATATCTGTTTTTCTGTTGCCCATAGGTAAGGGTGTCTTATCACATTGTTATTTTTTTCTTAGACACTCAAGAGTTTTATAATCAATGTTCAAGCACTTTTTAAATGAAAGGAAAGACAAAAGAAAGTGGCTAAGTAATTCATTTCAGTAGTCAGTGTCAGCCTGGTTCAGACCGTGAAGGTGCAGTGAGGAGTCTTGTTCCCACCTGCTTCCCCACTGACCCTGCCTGGCTCCTCCTGCCCCAGGCCCAGGAGGTCTCCAGGCTCACTCACTAACTGTGTCCTTCCAGTGCTTGTCCTGAGACACAGACGTGCGCTCCTCCCGCTGCTGTGAAGACTAACCCGCACACTGGGTTCTGTCTGGGCTCCACAGTGTCTCCTGGCTGGCTGGCTGCAGCCTGCATGGCCTTGCTCTCTGCACTGGTCTTCCTGTTGGCTGTGTGGATGCAGCACAGTTGTGTCTTGTGTGTCCTTAGTCCCGTGCTGACGACACTGTTTGCTTTCCTTTCTCCCATTGTGGACTGTTCCCGAGCAGCCCTGAACGTCTAGCCCTTCGTGTATAAGCAGAGGTGGGAGCTTTTCTGGTCCAGGGGGCTGTGGCCTCCCCACCCCCCCAGAAGAGGATAACGTCACTGTGCTAGATTTTGCCAGTCTGATAGATAGGAATTGAAAACCCCTTGAGGTTTCCATCTTTATTTCATTTATTGTGGACATAAATAATGGGTTGAGCATCCTTTTATGTTTATTCATCTGCTTTATTACTGAGTTATGAGAGTTGTTTATATATTGGAGCAAGTCCTTGGTCAAGTGTGTGATTTGCTGATATTTTCTCTTTGTGACATGTCTTAGTTATTTTTATGGTGTGTTTTTTTTTTTGTTTGGGTTTTTTTTTTTTTGTTTTTGTGACAGAGACAGATAGGGACAGACAGGCAGGGGAGAGATGAGAAGCAGTAATTCTTTGTTGTGGCTCTTTAGGCTCCTTACTTGTTCATTGATTGCTTTCTCATGTGCCTTGACCAGGGAGCTACAGCAGACCGAGCGACCCCTTGCTCAAGCCAGCAACCTTGGGCTCAAGCTGGCGAACTTGTGGTCTTGAACCTGGGTCCTCCACATCCCAGTCCAATGCTCTATCCACTGCGCCACTGCCTGGTCAGGCTACGGTGTTGTTGTTTTTTTCTACGGTGTTTTTTGTAAAGCAAAAGTTCTTCATTTTGATGCATTCCAGTTTTCTCAGGTTTTTTCTTTTGAAACATGCTTCTGTTGTCACATCCCAGGCAACTGCTTCATAGAGAACTATTGTCCTGGAAGGTTTATTGTTGCAGCTCTAACGTAGTTAGCACTGTGCTTCATTTAATTCGGTTTTTGCCTATGGTGTGAGGTTGGGCTACATTCACTTTCCGGCCCGTGCGGGTGTCAGTTTGCCCTGGCTCCATCTGGGGAATCAGCGACTGAACGTCAGGTTTACTATTTGTGCTCTGTGTTCTGACACTCAGCACACTTGACTGTCGCTTTACAGGAAGTTTGGACATTGGAGAGGGTCTGTCCTCCAGCTTGGCAGGCCATTTTCAAAGTTGTGTAGGATGTTCAAAATCCCTTGCAGCCTGACCAGGGGGTGGTGCAGTGGATAGAGCGTCGGACTGGGATGCCGAGGACCCAGGTTCCAGACCCCGAGGCGACCAGCTTGAGCGCAGGCTCATCTGGTTTGAGCAAAAGCTCGCCAGCTTGGACCCAAGGTCACTGGCTCTAGCAAGGGGTTACTCAGTCTGCTAAAGGCCCGCGGTCAAGGCATATATGAGAAAGCAGTCAATGGACAACTAAGGTGTCGCAATACGCAACGAAAAACTAATGATTGATGCTTCTCATCTCTCTCCGTTCCTGTCTGTCTGTCCTTGTCTATCCCTCTCTCTGACTCTCTCTCTGTCTCTGTAAAAAAAAAAAAAAAAAAATCCCTTGCAGCCTGACCAGGCAGTGGACCCAGGTTCAAAACGCCGAGGTCACTAGCTTGAGCGTGTGAGGTCTCTGCTTGAACCCAAGGTCACTGGCTTGAGCATAGGGTCCCTCGCTCTGCTATAGCCCCCCGGTCAATGCACATATGAGAAAGCAATCAATGAACAACCAAGGTGCCGCAACGAAGAATTAATGCTTCTCAACTCTCTCCCTGTCTGTCTGTCCCTATCTGTCCCTCTCTCTGTCTCTCTCTTTGTCTCTGTCACACACAAAAAAATCCTTTGCATTTCCATTTAAGTTTTAGAATCAACTTGTTAACTTCTACAAAAAATGTTGCTTGGATTTTTTGTAGAGATTGCACTGAATTCTTGAATATCCTTGAGTCCTTTGATAGAATTCACCAGCAGCATCCTCTAGGTCTAGTCTTCTATCTGTGCGATGAGATAGGTCAGTGTGGGGAAAACAGTCTTCACAGCACGAAGTTGAATCTGTCAGTATGAACATGCTAATCTTCCCACTGAAGTCGTCTTTTTTTTAAATTGCTGTGTATACAGCTTCTGTGAGGTTATTTTCCTTAAGATTTTTTATTTATTGATTTTAGAGAGGGAGGAGGAACAGGCAGGTCCACCCGTAGTTGGTTCTTGTATGTGTCTTGACCGCGATGCCCAGGGTTTTGAACCAGCGACCTCAAAGTTCCAGGTCTGTGCCTTATCCACTGCGCCACCAGAGGCCACACTCAAGTCATCTTTAATTTCTCTCTGATTTAAACAATTTTCTAGTCATAGGTCTTGAACATGTTTTTTAAAACTTATTCTTAAGTTTGTATTTATTTGATTCTATAGTTAATGGTATTTTCTAATTTCAGTTTTCAATTGATTGTTGTTACTCTATAGAAATACAGTTGGTTTTTACAGATTGACCTATTTTTTTTTTTTAACAGAGACAGAGAGAGAGTCAGAGAGAGGGATAGACAGGGACAGACAGGAACAGAGAGATGAGAAGCATCAATCATTAGTTTTTCGTTGCGCTTTGCGACACCTTAGTTGTTCATTGATTGCTTTCTCATATGTGCCTTGACCGCGGGCCTTCAGCAGACCGAGTAACCCCTTGCTAGAGCCAGTGACCTTGGGTCCAAGCTGGTGAGCTTTGCTCAAACCAGATGAGCCCGCGCTCAAGCTGGCAACCTTGGGGTCTCGAACCTGGGTCCTTGGCATCCCAGTCCGATGCTCTATCCACTGCGCCACCACCTGGTCAGGCTGACCTTCTATTCTTCAGTTTTGCCAAACCCGTTGACTCTTTCAGTTGGGTCTTGCTTTCTGTCCTGTCTCTCTGTTTTACCTTCATCTTTGGAACTCTTTGCTTCCATTTACTGTAATTATTGGTGATGTTTACACCTGCCTTGTGCTATTTCTTTCTGTCTTGTGATTTTTTTTCCTGTTTTCCCTTTACTTCCTTTTCTTGTATTAAACAAATTTCATGTACCATTTTAATTCTGCTGATTCTTTGTGTTTTTCAGTTTGTTCAGGGGTCTCGGGGTTGGGTGTGAACAGGGCCACAGGCCAGAGGCCAGGCTTCTGCTGTGCTTACCTTAAGTTCCAGCAGGTTTGCATGTATCAGTGTTTCTCAGTTTGTTCCCTTTGGTTGATTTACAGAGCCTTGTGTTCTGTGTGACCTTTCCACCGTAGCGGAAGCCCCGTCCCCAGTGTGTGTGGAAGAATCTGTCACCATTCCTTAAGCAGTAGAGCCGGTAGGGTGTGTACTGCGGTCACTTTGCTGTTCTTGTCCAGCTCCCTCTCTTCGTTCTGCCATCTCGACCAGTCCCCTTGTCCCTGTTCAGACAGGCCCAGGATGCAGCCTGCTGGGCCGTGGGATGCGCACCCCTCCCTAGGGCCCTGCGGTCCTGGGCTCTCAGGAGGAGGGCCTGGCCGCCAGGGCAGTGAAGGTGAGTTGTGCACCATGGGCCGCTGTGTGACTACCTGCTCAGCCGACTGTGCCCGACTCCATTCCATTCGCACCCCCTTTGTCTCTGAGTGAACAGGTGCTTTTTCTCCTTCAGGCTGAGCCAGCGGCAGACGCCTGTGAGTGCCATGTGTGTAAGCAGGAAGCGTCTGGCCTGCCCCTGTCAGCGATGACGGCCGGAGCACTTCCTCCTGGCCACCAGTTCCTGAGCCCGGAGAAGCCCACACACCCCGCTCTGCACCTGTATCCCCACATCCACGGGCACATGCCCTTGCACACCGTCCCACACCTGCCTCGCCCTCTGATCCACCCCAGCTTGTATGCAGCGCCCCCCTTCACACACAGCAAGGTAAGTCTGGGCAGAAAGGCCTGGCAGCTCATAAGGGACCGTGCCCCTCTAGATAGGAAGGTCTGACAGTGTCTCCTTTGCAGAAAGCTCGTAAACTCGGAATTTTGAGCCTTTACAATTATAGAAACAATTATGAAAGTCTTGGCTTATTTCTTCAGAACTCACTAGAATCGAGAAGTCTTTCGACGACTGGCTATGCTCCCACTCCTTTAGTCAAGGTCTTTAGGGCCCAGTCTTAATGTGGTGGGCAGCACGAGGCCTTTAGCCCTAGCTGGACTCCACGGGTCTGAAGTGATTATACTCTGAGCACAAAAACTGAGGACCGCTAGAAATGCAGGGCTGGAGGGGAGCCCTGGTGAGACCAGCTGGAGTCCTGGTGCCCTCGGGCATTGGGAGGTGGCTGGGGCAGACGGGCCTCTGGTAACCAGGTGTGTTACCTGCTCAGGGCAGGAGTAGGGACCCAGAGAAAGAAAGTTGGTTTCTGTGTATTTTTCTTCTTCGAGGACCCCATGCTTATATTTGATGTCTGAGCCAGTAGTTTCCAACCTCCTGTTCATCAGACAGTGTGCGCATCAGGCCTGTGGTCTCCACGCAGCGTCAGGGCGGTCAGCTCCTGTTCACCAGACAGTGTGCGCATCGGGCCTGTGGTCTCCACGCAGCGTCAGGGCGGTCAGCTCCTGTTCACCAGACAGTGTGCGCATCGGGCCTGTGGTCTCCACGCAGCGTCAGGGCGGTCAGCTCCTGTTCACCAGACAGTGTGAGCATCGGGCCTGTGGTCTCCACGCAGCGTCAGGGCGGTCAGCTCCTGTTCACCAGACAGTGTGAGCATCGGGCCTGTGGTCTCCACGCAGCGTCAGGGCGGTCAGCTCCTGTTCACCAGACAGTGTGTGCATCGGGCCTGTGGTCTCCACGCAGCGTCAGGGCGGTCAGCTCTTTCATGGACTGGCGCCAAGTTTCTGGCTGACTGGTGGTTGAAAACCACTGTCTTAGACTCAGCAGGGAGATTTTAGGTTGAATTTTTTGTACCTTAGATAACTTTGCTTTTCTAACTCTTTTGAGCTTACCTTTATTAACTCTCTTAATCATACATTCAGATTTATATTTTGATCACTTATTCTGGTTTAAGGTTAGTTCTAATCAATCAAAAATAGAGTTTCTCCCAAACTCCTGATTTATTAATGTAAAACTGTGATTCTCACCTGGGATGGGAAGGGCAGGCACGGTGTGGAGGGGCTTTCAGACTGCGGGTACGTTTTCTTTCCCACAGGGCGGCCGGTGGCGGGGTAGGTGTAACCCAGGAGTGGGGCTTGCTCTCGGCATGCCGGGCAAGCGCACGGTCAGGGCTTAGCACTGCTGCTTTACTGAGCGAGTAATCTGTCGTGTTCTGTCATATAAGTACTTGGGAACTGTACCCTCGTTTATACTTAAGTTGTGTTTGATTAAATATTGTTCAATTTGAACATTTAATAATGACTCTTAAAGAGTGGTTTAAATAGCATTTTCAGGTATAGATAGCAGGTCCTCGGATAACGTCGTTTCGTTCACCATTGTTTCATTATCACAGTGATGAGATGCTGTAGGAACCTAACTGTTGTTTCTATCAATTAACTTGTAAAATTGGTTTGTTATACATCATTCTGCTCAAACTCACCAAACTTAGCGACGACATGAAGTAAGGCTTTGGTGTGTTCAAAACGAGGCTGCTTTACTGGTACTTAGGCTGCAGCCTTTCCCCTCGGGTGCATGTGTAAGGTTGGGGAGCTGTTCACCGTTCTTACCCGATTAGAGTTCTCTCTTCTATGCTCAGTCTTATCCTTTCTTGTGGCAGAGCTATTGTTAGTTTCTGAAAGATTTCAAGTCATGAAATTGGTTATTCTCAAAGGGTACTGGGATACTCTTGTTAAAACCTGACTTCTCTTGAACTTTTGGCCTTTTCTCAGGATGTTACAGGTTGTCTACGGAAGGATAAAGGAGAAGACATTTGGGGGAGTGTAAGCGGTGTCTAAGTGTCTAAGGTCTATTTATGTGGTTCCTGGTAGGCTTGAATCCAGCAGACAGATGTGGAAGACTCGCGAGTGGAGAGGCAGATTCAGAGGACAGGCTGCCAGGCTTTGCGTCAACCACTGTGCCGCTGGTGTCAGGACTGTTTACCCATGCCTTTAAAATAGATTCACTCAGTGCCTTTCTTTATTTGGAAAAATTAGATGCATTTGGCAAAATATTTTGTTTGTATCTGGTATAAAGATGTTTGTTTCTCTGGACAAGCTTGCCTTCTCATTTGCTCAGCCTTGCAGAGGAGTTTGCATTATTTGAGTTAGTTTGACTTGGTTGAAGCTGTGGATACGTTTGTGCTTGAATGCATGAGGTGTTCAGCGCCCTGTGGGAGTTGGCAGAAGTACCTCACAGAGACCAAACAGGCTATATTAGAATGGCGGACACTTGTTTTCAGTTCCACCAGCACAGGTCTGTTAGCAAGGCCAGGACTGGTCAGTGTGATGTGAATGTAGCTGGGAGGCACAGTGAGTACTGACCGTGGAGGGTCGTCATGGCCACGGAGGCTCTTCTGACCTGCTTCCCTTCTGCATGGCAGGGCCTCAGGGCTTCTGCTGTGGTGAGAGAGCAGCCGGTGCCTTTCGGACTTGATGTCATTGTCAGTTGTATTCATACTTTGGTTATTGTGGGTGAATGTTTAATACCTATAATGTTTGGGGTGAATAATACGAAAATTTTACTTTCTTGAAATTAGAAAAACTTGAAGACTGTCTGTATTCAGATGTCTTCATACCAATGACACATTTAATTATATTAATACAAATTAACTATATTATGTCAATTAATTATATCAACATATTAATGTATAAACTGGTGAGCCTGTGCTCAAGCCAGATGTGCCTGTGCTTAAGCCAGTGACCTTGGGCTTCAAGCCAATGACCTTTGGGCTCAAGCCAACAACAATGGGGTAAAGTCTATGATCCTATGCTCAGGCTGGTGACCCCACACTCAAGTCAGTGACCTCGGGGTTTTGAACCTGAGTCTTCAGCATCCCAGGCTGATGCTCTGTCTACTACTGTACCGCCTGGTCAGGCCCAAATGTAATTTTTTTTTTTAATTCAGTGAGAAGAGGGGAGGCAGAAACAGACTCCCGCATGTGCTCCAACCAAGATTCAACCGACAAGCCCACTAAGGGGCGATGCTCTGCCCATATGGGGTGTTGCTTCGTTACTCAGCAACCAAGTTCTTTTTAGTGTCTGAGGTGAAGGCCACGGAGCCATCCTCAGCACCCAGGGACAACTCGATTCAGTTGAGCCATGGCTGCAGGAGGGGAACAGAGAAGGGGGAAGAGAGAGGGAGAGAAAGAAGTGAGAGGGGGGAGGGGGGAGAAGCATATGGACGCCATTCCTGTGTGCCCTGACTGGGAACTGAACCCAGGACATCTACACGCCAAGCTGACACTCTACCACTTAGTCAACTGGCCAGGGCCCCAACTGTAACTCTTAATTCTAAATCTTTGTTTGTTTGTTTTTCAAACATATTAGCAACATTTTATATTTTCTTGTTCTTTGCTCACTTTTTTTTCTTTTTTCTTTCAGCATTTTACGTGTAGTTATTCTGTGTTTGAATGAAACCTGGAGGATCTAAATTTATTTGTTATTTCTACTGATGTGTTGTTTTCTTATATGAGGTCCTGTTTTGTTTGTCTTACTCTGTGAGAACCCTGAGGTCCTAAATAGGGGCTGCTTCCTCAAGAGACGGTTTCCATTTGCTGGTGTGCGATACCCAAAGGGTGCTGACCCACCTGGGACCCTCCAGCTCCTCTTGGCCGTCTGCAGCTCTCCAGCCTCACATGGGACCACAGATCGGTCCCCATCCCTGCCTGGTGTGTGCACCCTCAGGCAGCCACTTTTTCCTGTACCTCCACCAGGCCCAGTTTCTTCCTTGCTGTTCTTACCACTTGTTTGTGAAAGGTTCTCTTTGCTTTCTCTGTGGCTCAGCACTTTGTTACAAAGGCGTTTGATGCATTTATCTGGGTCTAGAGTGCAGTGTCCTGTACTTAGTGAAAAGCCCCAGCAGAGGGGAACACGTGATCTTACAGAGAAGAGCAGACATGAGCTGGCGGGGCAGTTCACCCACTGTCCCACATGGCCCACACGCAGTATGTCACGAATGGAGGACCAGACTGTGGCTGGCCCCAAGCTTCCACCTTTCAGTTCTGTGTCTTTTCTCTCTGGAAAACGTGTCATGAAACAATCGCTGCACTCGCCAAGGGTCTGTGGATGAAGGTGGGGACACGTCTTGATTCTGCACCAGGAGCTTGAGGACTATTTGAAAGGGGTCGCCAGGTCACCCTCAGTGGTCAGTGCAGCCAGGAGAGGCTGCTGGAGCAGCTCCACATGACCCCGGGGCACATAGCTTGGTCACCTCCCTTCCTGGGGGTGTCACTGAAGTACAGTCCCTGCAGAAATGCTCTGTAAGGTGAACATGGCTCCAGTGTAAGTTCAGGTTGGAATTTGAGGGAGAGGACAGTTTCATGGGAAATAGGGACGTAAGTGGCTGCATGTTGGGGTCCTCTTGTGATCTGTGGTCTGTATTCTGTTTCAGCGGCCGTGCTCAGTTCTCCTGGCCTGAGAAATAGCAGGACAGACAGCTGTGCTCTTGCCTCTGTCCCACCTCTGCTGCCTGTAGCTTCTTCTCAGGAAGAAGCAGCACAGAGGAGTCGTCATGCTGCTGCGTGGTCCCCTGCTTGAGTGCTCCGTGGGCGTCCCTCTCTCAGATGCGGCAGTGGTTTTGGTTCTGAGACGTGTGGTCGAGAACAACACAGCTTGGGTCCTGGGCCCCTGCTTGACCTCTGCAAGTGGGCGTAGGTGGGTGTGTGCGTGAGTGTGTCAGCTTTCGTGTGAAGCAGGGTGCTGGCCTCCCTGTGAGTCACTGTCTCAGTGGAGCACCATGCAGAGCGTGTGCTGCTGCAGCACGTGGGTCGTGTAGAGTGGAATCAGTGTTCCAAGTCAGTGGCACTCACACAGTGAGGGACTTGTTTCATGGCTAAATCTCTGGTATGCACACCAAGGTATGGCCCAAAACAGTCTCGACAGGCACCTGTTTTTCTGCAGGAAACCGTCGCTGTCGAGGTTATAGGTGTCCTGTGCAGTAGCGTCCATGCAGCCTGTTCGTTACGGTCCCCGTTCCTGTTGGAGTCAACGGGTGGGTCTCATTAGCTTACGCTCTTCCAGCATCAGTCTCATGGTCACGTCCCCTTGTTCCTCCTGGCTGAACTCTGCTCAGCATTCATTAAATACCCAGTACGGGACAGACCCTGTTCTCTTGGTAAGAAAATAAAACCAGTTCTTTCTGGCCCCTGTTTTCAGGAGTCTTGTAGTCAAAAGAGAAAACAAAACATACTCAAATTTAAAAATCAAAACATTATGATGTACCTTAATAGAAATTGTACATGCAAAGTAGAAAATTAACAGGTGGGGAGACTGTGGGGTGGTTTTGCACGGGAGGTGGTGCTGAGATAGTGTTGTGAAAGGGTAAGCAAGAGCGCTCTGAGCTCGCATGGGTGGTGGGTCCAGGTTGTCAGCCAGGCTTCCTCGAGGAGAAACAAGCCATCGCAGCTCTGTCCTGGGGGGTTCGGGAAGTTCTGAGAAGCGGTTTAGCCCTGAAGGTGCTTCTGCTCTCGGAGTTCACCTGCTGGCAGGGCAAGGCCGCGCTGCCTCTGTGCACGTGCCACAGGGGAGAAGGCGCTGTGCCACCTGCTGGGCATTTCTGCCCCTGAGCAGAGGGTCTTTAAGACTCAGAACCATTTCCTTAGTTGCCTTCCAGGAGGTCCCCTCAGCCAGCAACTGTCACGTGCTTCTCGTCTGTGGACCTGCAATCTCCTGGGTCCGGGTTCCCTGCAGAACAGCCAGCTCAGGCTCCCACAGGACCCCGGGTGGCCAGTCCAGACTGCTCCTTCCCACTTTCAGATCCCAGACGTTTGTTGCAGCCTCACGCTGCCTCTTTGCCTCCTGCGCCCAGTCAAGGTCAACAGGTCACTAAGCCACCCCAATGAAGTGCCTGCCCACTCCCGCTGCACTGTGGACGGGCGGCACAGCTGGAACACAGGTGGTGTCTGTTTGTGGGCACCCCGGTCTCAGAGGGGTACAGTCCTCCGTAGCATCCACTGAATGCTGCTGTGGGCCAGGCAGTGTGCTGACAGGTGACATGCATTGACTGATTTAATTCCTACCACAACCCCTGGAGGTAGGTATTTCCAAATTGCAGATGAGAAAACTAAAGCACAGAAAGACTGAGTAATTTGTCTGAGGTCACACAGCCAGTAAAAGGGAGAGCTGACATCTGAACCCATCAGAGTGCAGCCTGAAGGCTGAGAGTAGGACCAGACTTCCCATCCAGCTCCGTTGCTGACCACCTGCTAGGAACGGAGCCAGAGACAGCAGTGCCATCTCGATGTCCAGTCCTGCTCTTGTCCTGATAGCTCCAGCCTCCTCCTGTCCTGATAGCTCCAGCCTCCTCCTGTCCTGATGTCCAGTCCTGCTCTTGTCCTGATGTCCAGTCCTGCTCTTGTCCTGATAGCTCCAGCCTCCTCCTGTCCTGATAGCTCCAGCCTCCTCCTGTCCTGATGTCCAGTCCTGCTCTTGTCCTGATGTCCAGTCCTGCTCTTGTCCTGATAGCTCCAGCCTCCTCCTGTCCTGATGTCCAGTCCTGCCCTTGTCCTGGTAGCTCCAGCCTCCTCCTGTCCTGCATCTTCATGGCCACGGCTTCACCACTTCTTACTTCCGGATTGCCTTCCGTGTCATCCTTTCTCCTTGTGGCTTCTTCCCCATACTGCCACGGACTGATTTCTCTAGCAACCTGACCAGGTCATCCCACCCTGCTGCTTACAGCTCTCTGTGGCTCCCTCGTCCCCTCAGGACTGAGCTGTACAAAGCTGTCTCTCATTTGGCCTCGACAGCCATCAGACTAGGACACAGTTGTCCGTGAATGTGGACTGTCCCTGTGCCCTGCCCCTTCTCTTCTCCTGTCCCTTTGCCCCAGCCAGGCCCCCCTGGGTCCTCCCAAAGCCCCCAGAGTGCACAGTGCTCCCTGTGCGTCTGCATGTCCCACAGGGTGGGATCACGAGGTGCAGTCCCAGCACCAGGCCTGCAGCTTTCCTGGGGCCGGTGACTGGGCCCGGGCCCGGCGCTGACCAGGATCCAGGTGGCCCGCCCCCTCATGAAGCTCATAGAATTTGAGGGAAGGCAGACATTGAACCCATGGGTACAAGTAAGTCTTTATGTGTGATAAGTGCTAGGAGGGAGAACTGGGGCTTCATTGTGTTTAACGGAAGGCCCATGTCTTGGTCTTGGATGTTGGGTGGTGAGGACAGAGTCAGTGGTGGCTTTGCTGAGCAAGTGACATTTTGGCCTGACGGGTGACTGTTGGTCAGTGAGATTGCAAGCTGAGGTTAGGACATTCTAGAACATGGATATGGCATGAGTGAAGACCGGGGTCAAGGAGGAGCTGGGAGTTTGAGGACCAAGGAAGGCCAGTGTGTCCAAGGGCGTGGTGAGCAGGAGGGACAGGGCTGGGCCATGCTTATGACTTTGACATCATGTTAAGAACAACGGGACAGGCCCTGGCCAGGTAGCTCAGTTGAGAGCATCGTCCTGGTATGTAGAGGCTGTGGGTTGTGTCCCTAGTCAGAGCACACTCAAGAACAGATCAGTCTCTCCCTCTCCTTCCTCCCTTCCCGCTCCCCTTCCTGTCTCTCTAAAATCAATTTAAAAAATAACGGGCCCTGGCCGGTTGGCTCAGTGCTAGAGCGTCGGCCTGGCGTGCGGGGGACCCGGGTTATATTCCCGGCCAGGGCACATAGGAGAGGTGCCCATTTGCTTCTCCACCCCCCCTCCTCCTTCCTCTCTCTCTCTTCCCCTCCCGCAGCCAAGGCTCCATTGGAGCAAAGATGGCCCGGGTGCTGGGGATGGCTCCTTGGCCTCTGCTCCAGGCGCTAGAGTGGCTCTGGTCGCAACAGAGTGACGCCCCGGAGGGGCAGAGCATCGCCCCCTGGTGGGCAGAGCGTCGCCCCTGGTGGGCATGCCGGGTGGATCCCGGTCGGGCGCATGCGGGAGTCTGTCTGACTGACTGTCCCCGTTTCCAGCTTCAGAAAAATACAAAAAAATAAAAAAATAAAATGTGACTAGGTGCCTGACCTGTGGTGGTACAGTGGCTAGAGTGCTGACCTGGAACGCTGAGGTCGCCAGTGTGAAACCCTGGGCTTGCCTGGTCGAGAAACATACGACAGGCTACCAGTGAACAGCTAGAGAGAAGCAGCTCTGAGCTGATGTTTCTCGTTCCCCGCCACTCCCTTCTGTAAAATCTATAAGTAAAATCTTAAAAAAATGAAAAAGTGTGACGAGGGCGGAAGGTTAGAAGTCACTCTCTGAGCTGTCTGAGGTTTGTTTGACACAGTCCTTGAGACACCAGTGGCTTTCAGAATCTCCATCTGGTTCCAGTTTGACCTCACCACAGGCTCTGGGAGACGTGCTCACCTAGGGCGCCTCTCGGTGAGTGTGTCCCTCAAGGTTTCCAGCCATGCCTTGTGTGTCTGTAGCCTAACTGCTTAGGTCAACAGAATATTAATTTGATATGTGATTAGAACTTTTTTCTTGTAGGCTTTACCGCCAGCACCTGTTCAGAATCACACAAATAAGCATCAGGTATTCAATGCATCTCTTCAGGACCATATTTACCCGAGCTGTTTTGGGACTACTCCAGAGTGGAATAGTTCTAAGTTTATAAGTCTTTGGGGATCAGAAGTGATGAATGATAAGAACTGGAGTCCTGGCACTTACTTGCCAGATACAATTTCTGGTAAGGAACCTGTTAAAACTTTATTCAAGTTTTAAAATGATCTGAGCTGAGTGGGTTGCCATCTGTGGCCGTGGTCTCCCGTGGAAGCCCCAGAGGGTCAGGCCCTCATGCAGCGTGCCCAGGCTGCTGCTCCCCTGCCCCTGGCTCCAGCGGGCGGCCCCTCGGCCCACGTGCTGCTCCTCCCTCCACGTCCCTCACGGTCCTGTCAGCGCCTGGGCCCCGGGGCTGCTTGTAGCTCCGCAAGCCTTCCGAGCCCCACTGACGGCAGTCTCGGCCACCCCAGTGCTGCTGAGCATCTTTTCTCCGGGGTTTGGGGTTCAGCTTTTGGTCCTTGAGCGGTGGTGACAGCCAGACCTCGGCTGGTGCAGTAGCGCCACAGTCGACGTGAAAGTTGTGACTTACCTTTCCTTCCTGTTTCTGTGCGGACCATACTGGGATTCGTCCCCTCTAACAAGCTCTTCCCCTGCCGCTGAGGCACAGCTGTTACTGCAGCAGCCAGGCGCCTGAGGAGGGGCTGGAACCCACAGCTCCTCTCTATCCTCATGTGGTTACAGCCCCTGGTGGGCCCACACACCCAGCCCCTGCATGTTTTCAGAATGCAAACGAGACGGGACCTCTGGTCTGTGCCTGGGAAGGGTTTCTAGCTGTGTGACCTTGGGCAAGTTGCTTAGCCTTTCTGAGCCTCAGTTTCTTCATCTTTAGGATGAGATTAATAGTATCAAGCTCAGAAAGTAGTTTTAAGACAGTAAATAAAATAACTTTGGAAAGCACTAGCACAGGCATTGGCACATAGTAGGTGCTCAGTAATTTTCTTACATGAAGTCTGGTTGACGAGTATCGTCCAGTAGAGACCTGATGTCAGAGAGCCCCTCTGTGTTCAGAGTTTGACCTGCAGGCACCCTTTTAAGTGTTAGCTAAGCACTGTTTCTCTTAGAAGCCTTAATTTTCCCGTTCTTCTCCGAAGGGGGTGACATACTAGGGCCAGCTCTCTCGGAAACAAGATCCGATGCCTTCCCGCCTCCATCGAGCAGTGGAGCACCCGCGGTTTTGGATTGTAAAGAGAAAAAGAATGCTGCAAAAAAGAAATGTTTGTACAACTTCCAAGATGCTTTTATGGAAGCAAACAAAGTGGTGATGGCCACCTCCTCAGCCACCTCCTCCGTGTCCTGCACGGCCACCACCGTGCAGTCCAGCAACAGCCAGTTCAAAGTGTCGTCCAAGAGGCCTCCTTCCATAGGTAAGATCACAGCCCCAGGGCCCTCGGGCTGGCACAGCATGTGCTGTGGCTCTGTCGTCGCCATTGCTGGCCTGGTCGGAGGGTCAGTGTTCACGCCCAAGGGAGCTCCACTTGTGTCCTGGGGCTTGGCCACCCGGGTCCTGCTGTTCGTCTCTGCGCCTCTGGTTCTGTGCACGAGGTGGGATCACTAAGTCCTGTGAGAGCAGAGCTCGTGGAGAGGGAGCTGTAGGCATCACTGGTGTGCAGGCAGTGGGGCCATCAGAGACCGTGGGCACAGGATGGCCCGGCGTGCCCACTCGCCAGGGCCTGGCAGGGTTCGTAGCACAGCACAGTCGAGGGGCCGAGAGCCACCTCTGACGTGAGTCCCAGGGGCTCAGAAGGGAGTCGCGGGGGGGGGGGGGGCTCTTCCTGACGGGAGATGAGAATCTCACAGTCTCCTGTGTGAGCAGGAGGGGCTGCTCTGAGCCAGCAAGGCGACCACCGGGTGCGCACCCTCTGCAGCCGAGAACCGTGGGTGTCAGTGTGGGGAGCAGGGTCCAGCTGTGAGCTGGATCACCTGACCAGGTGTGAGCTCACCACCATGGAGCAGAGGGACAGTTGGGTCGTCCTGGGCATTCAGATGGGAAGGGTGCAGTATGCCCCCTGCAGGGTGCACGCCCAGAGCATTGCCGTGAGATCCAACGTAAGACTGTACGTCCAGTTGGTGGACAGCTGGCTTTTACTCAGGACAGCAGTACCATGAGAGGAGGGAACAGTTTAAAGAGGCTGGGCTGGAGGAAGCGCTGTGAGGGCGTGCGGGGAAGTGAAACACTGAACAGAGGCTGTCCGTGAACAAGAATATCGCACCAGGAGTCGGGGGCAGCGGGGCGTCTGTTGTACGAAGTGTGCATGTTGTTGGGGGCGCGTGCCAGAGCATTCAGGGGCGAGTGTATCTGTGTGAGGAATAGAAGAAATAGGACAAAATATCAACTAGTGATGAATTCACGGGAAAGCTATTGGGTATTCTTTGTCCAGTTCCTTCAAATTTTTTATAGATTTGAACATTTTTAGACAAAAAACTGGCAAAAAGTTTTTTTTATTAATTTTTTTTTTTTTTTAGAGAAAGGAAAAGGAGGGAAAGAGAAAGAGGAAGAGAAACATCAGTTCATTGTTCCACTTACCCATGCATTTATTGGTTCATTCTCATACATGCCCTGGCCGGGGAACGGACTGCCCCTCGGCGTGTCGGGAGGACACTCCCATTGAGCACCCGCCAGGGCAGTAAGAGGAACGCGAATGTGTCCCTCTTCAGCGGGCCCACTCTCTCTGACGCAGGTGAGGTCTTCCACGGCATCGGCCAGGAGGAGCACAGGCATCCCGTGCCGGCCGCCCCGAGGAACAGCCCCACGGGCCTGGCGCCGCTCCCCGCCCCCGCCCCCCTCTCTCCAGCCTCCACGCCTCACCTGGCAAATATTGCAGCCCCCGCCTTTCCCAAAGCCGTGGCCACATCGACTGGGTTTGTGGAGCCACGCAAGAGCTTCTGTCCTGCTTCAGTGGCCCCCCTGCCCCCCGCCACGGACGGCTCCGTCAGCGCACCTCCCAGCGTCTGCAGGTGAGCCCGGGTCCCAGAGGCAGGTGGGGGCGCTTTGGAAACAGGGTGCCGAGCACCCTAACCCTGCAGAGCAGCTGAGGGAGCTCTGTTCCTGGCGCCTGCAGTGAGGAGCAGCAGGAGGGACCCTGCAGAGGCCACGGTGGGGTGGGGGGACTCTGGTCTCGCTCTGTTCCTGGCGCCTGCAGTGAGGAGCAGCAGGAGGGACCCCGCAGAGGCCACGGTGGGGTGGGGGGACTCTGGTCTCGCTCTGCTCCTGGCGCCTGCAGTGAGGCGCAGCAGGAGGGACCCCGCAGAGGCCACGGTGGGGTGGGGGGACTCTGGTCTCGCTCTGCAGCTTTGCAGAGTCAGGACGACATGGATGGGTGTGCAGACCCACCAGCCTCTGGCA
The DNA here is from genome assembly GCF_036850995.1 of Saccopteryx leptura. Classification (NCBI taxonomy): domain Eukaryota; kingdom Metazoa; phylum Chordata; class Mammalia; order Chiroptera; family Emballonuridae; genus Saccopteryx; species Saccopteryx leptura. The sequence continues at coordinate 1,551,556 of NC_089507.1, forward strand.
GCACCAGGACTTGGGACTTGGGTGTTTTTTAAGTTATATTTGTTATACGTTGAAGTATAACAACACTTGACAGGTTTTGGGTTTTTTTAAAGATTTTATTTAGTGATTAAATGGGGGGGTGAGCAAAAAGTATCAACTCATAGTTGCTTCACTGTAGTTCATTGATTGTTTTGTCCTGTGTCTCTTGACCAGGCAAACCCAGGGTTTTGAACTGGCGACCTCAGTGTTCCAGGTTGATTCTTGATCCACTGCGCCACCAGAGGCCAGGCTTAATAGCTTTTTTTTTTAAATAGTTTATTTCCTTTGAACGTGTCTGTTTGCAGCCATTCTTCCCCACCCAACCTCCCCCAGAGTGAAGGGGGGACCATGGAACGGGAGTGTGTTCCCATCAGGGTCCTCCGGGTGTGGCGCTCGGCACACCTGACCCCTGTACCCAGGCGGGTCTTGTGCCCTCTGCACCTTGCTCTTGTCTAGTCATGAGGGCAGAGCTCGTGGGCTGGGCTTCCTGCTGACGGCCTGTGCGGTTTGCAGTGACCCCGACTGCGAGGGGCACCGCTGCGAGAACGGCGTCTACGACCCGCAGCAGGAGGATGGGGAGGACAGCGCGGACGAGGACAGCTGCTCCGAGCACAGCTCCAGCACCTCCACCTCCACCAACCAGAAGGAGGGCAAGTACTGTGATTGCTGCTACTGTGAGTTCTTCGGGCACGGCGGGGTAAGTGGCCATCCGTGACGAGCGTGTGTCTGCGCGTTTGAGGGACCATCGGGCATGCAGGCTGCCCGGCGGAACCCGGGTGGGACTCTTATGTGGGAACTCCCTTGCAGCGTAGCTCCAGTCAGGGTCTGGGCTGTGACAGCAACTCCACTTCTGGGCTCTCTTCATCGTCCAGGTGCAGTGAGAACGTGCAGCCAGACTTAGCTGGAGGCTTTCCTCGTGCCTGTCTGCTCGCTCGTCAGCGCTCAGGTGACAGGAGGGGACTGACGGACCGCCCAGCCGCGGGCAGCAGGGGTGCAGACTGACCGCAGTGGCTGCTCAGGGGACTCCCCTTGTCTGCTCACTTGTCAGTGCTCAGGTGACAGGAGGGGACTGATGGACCATCCAGCCGCGGGCAGCAGGGGTGCAGACTGACCGCAGTGGCTGCTCAGGGGACTCCCCTTGTCTGCTTGCGCGTCTTCCGCAAGGAAGTGCAGCCCTCGTGCTGAGTGACCATGAGAAAGCCAGGTCCTTCCTGTCACCTGAGCTCTGTGTCTCCTGAGCCCGCACACAGGGTCAGTGGCTACTCAGATTCTGGCTTGCGGTTGAGGGCCGTGCTTCCGGGCCCAGACCAGGAAACCTAGGCATGGTAGAAAGACACACGGATGCGTCCCTGATGGGGAAAGACCGCGCTGTGTTATGTGGAAAGCAGATCAGGCAGCGTGTGTAACTATTTCTTCCTGGGTTAAAAATATTTAGTTTTGTGCATAGTTGTGCATATTTTACGAGGTCTTTCATGATTGTATAAATTGACTTTTCCTGCCACTTGCTTCTCTTATTTCCTTATTTTTTCTGGTGAGCACGTATTTTTTCAGTAATGAGAAAAAATTTATTTTTAGAAATAGTCTGAAGTTTATGTTCAAAGCCAGTGAAACCTGGAGTTTAATTTCGCTGTGTTCTCCTGTAACTGTCTCAGCCTCCAGCCGCCCCGACGAGTAGAAACTACGCAGAAATGCGGGAGAAGCTGCGCTTGCGGCTGACCAAGCGGAAGGAGGAGCAGCCGAAGAAAGCAGACCCGCTGTCGGACCGGGAGAGCGTGGTGGACCACCGCCGGGTGGAGGACCTGCTGCAGTTCATCAACAGCTCCGAGACCAAGCCCGTGAGCAGCTCGCGCGCCGCCAAGCGGGCGCGGCACAAGCAGAGAAAGGTGACCCGTGTCTGCCCGGCGTAGCGGGCCTGGGGGCCTCGGGGCTCGGGCCACTACACTTGCCCACAGCGCTACCTGGACGGCCCTTGACTGTCTCTGAGTGCGACCCTCCCCTCGGTGCCTAGGGACGCAGAGGTTGCGGTGCTGGGGCGTTTGGAGATGGGCTGAGCCAGGACTTGGATGGGGGACAGGACGGCTCTTGGCACGAGGGCGGCCCAGCTCCCATCTCGTTCCACGGGCGCTCATCCAGGCGAGGACAGCCAGCATGTGGCCTCGCTGCCGTTGTGGGCGGCCTGGGCTCGTCCCCCCTGACCACAGGGCTGGGACCCACAGAGCGGGTTTGCCCAGGGCTGGGCTGGGACTGGGCTTGTCCTGTGGTCCAGTGAGTGGGCAGAGCGCTCAGCCTGTGTGCTAGGGACTGAGGGGAGTGTCCTCACGTTCCCGTTAGCACTGACAGTGACGGGAATGGCGTCGACTCTGTGGCCGACCCTTGTTTTTTTGGAGGGTCCCCACAGAGCCCTTTGTTGCAGCAGGTCCAGACAGCTACCTGGGTACAGCCACCTCCAGGTGTCAGTACCACAGCCAGATCTGGGCTCACAGAGGAAACTTGGGAAGCTTGCAAGCGTTCTGACAGTAGGAAGGGTTGCCTAGGGAACAGGTGAGGTCCCTGCGGTCAGGCAGATCCTGCGCTGTGGCTCCACTTGGCAGGTGTGGTTCTCAGCGCGTAGTGATTGTTCTGCTAAGTGGCATGCCCGTCAGAACCCACCTGTACCTCAGTCCTGAGATCTGTGGACTGCCTATCAGGACTGATCGGGGGCCCCCGGAAGACCTGGGTTTGCAGAGCCCACAGGATGGAGAGAATGAAGCAGGTTCTCCATCCAGAAGAGTTACAGCGTCGGGGTCCCAGCTGGTCCAAAGCCCTGGGGACATTCCCGTGGAGTTAGTAGAAGCCCCTAGGTCTTTTCAGGGTCACGCCCCATCCTGGTCTCCTGTGCTCTTAACTTGCGAGCTGGTCTGGATCTAGACTTGACGCTGTGGCCCCTTCTGGCTCCCCCTGGTCATTTCCAGCACCACCTCACACATGTGCATTTTATTGAGCACTCCATCGTGTGGAGGACCCCTAGCCAGCTCTGGGTTTCACAGACTGGCTGGTGGTTGGAATGAAGTCAGCACACCCTGGGTCCTGAGTCCACTGTAGATTCTGTGAGGGTCACCACAGACCCAGGTGGTGGGCGGCCTGCCGGCTGCCCAGCCAGACACTAGCCAGGTCACAGCCGGGCTCCGGGAGCCACGGGCGGCAGGCGCAGTTAGCAACGGTTCATTGAATTGTGAGAGTTGTTACAAACTGTCGTTAGAATTTCAACATAATTTTATCTTTAATTTTTTCGAAAAGATAAGAACATTGTCTCTTTAAAACAGTGCCTATTGAAATAATGTGAAAAATACTTTGAACTTGGGAGGCCCTTTTAATTTCCCGTGCAGATTGTTTCTTGCCAGAGTTTCTTACAAGCACCAGCCTGGCTGGAGTTTGGTGACTGGAGGCACCAGGCCCCCACTCCTTGGGGCTTTCCTTTGTTTTCTAAACAGAAGAGTTTCCATTCTGCTCCTGGGAGAGGTGGCTCTTGTGAAAACATCTTCACTTGGATGAAAAGTCATTTTCTGCCGCATGTTAAGCAGAAATCGCCTTGTTGTCTGTGTGCCCCGTCTGGCTGAGTGCTGTAGAAGGTCACTGCTGTCACTCTGGTGAATGCCGACTGGGCGCTTTGTCTGCCTGCCAGGGTGGGAAAGGGATTTAAGTTTCCTGGTACACACTTCCGGCGTGTCCCGCTGCTGCACGCACGGAAACGCGCCGGCCTTCCCCTGACCAGGTGCGCACTGTGCCCGGTCACCCCCACATGCAGGGCGGGGCAGCCGCTGCCACCTTGCCTGGCATGCCTGGCGTTCGTTAGGTTAGTGGCTATAACGAACTTTTGAACTACTCCCTCCCCGAAATAAAGTTAGTGTATATGTTAAATAACATGGAGCAGGTATGTCTTAGCAAGAGCTTTGGAAAGGAAAGGCTTATTGTTGCCCTTTTCAGGGTCAGTGTTCTTATTGTGTGATTCGTCTTTTAAGTCCTTACTTTGCCCTGTGTTAGTTGTTAGAGCCCGTACTGCTGTCTGAAGCTGCCCTGTCTTTTCCCTCCGGCAGCTGGAGGAGAAGGCCCGGCTGGAGGCGGAGGCCCGGGCCCGGGAGCACGTGCCCGGCCGTGAGGAGCAGCGGCGGCGGGAACAGGAGGAGGACGAGCGGCTCTCAGAGGAGCTGCAGCGGCTGCAGGAACTGCAGAAGCTCCAAGCTGTGAAGAAGAAGAAGAAGGAGAGGCCAGGGAAAGACTGTCCCAAGTTGGACATGCTTGCCGGGACGGTGCCGGCGGCCGCAGAGTCTGGGCCAGAGCCCGCACACCTGCACAACGGCTCCCTAGAGCAGGCTGAGGAGCCGGAGACCTCACCCCACTCCCCATCCAGACACACTGGCCACACAGAGCCTGGGCCCGGGGCCGACGGGGACACAGCAGACCCCAGGGACGCCAGGGACTCCAAGCTCCTCCTGCCTGAGGGGCTCAGCGGGAAGCAGCAGGAATCGCTGTCCTTCCTCCTGGACATGATGCATCACCACAAGGAGGGGGTGGGCAGACAGAAGCCCAGACAGCCCGGGAAGGCCGGCGGCGAGCCTGGCAGGAGGCCCGTGGAGCCCCCGAGAGGCTCAGACGGCCAGCCCCGACCCCGGCCCCCGACGGAGCCAAAGGCTAAAGTGCTGGACCTCACTGCCCTGGCGGAGCAGAGGAGAGAGGAGAGAAGAGCCAACGGCAGCAACAGCAGCAGGAAGCCGCTGAACCACGTCAAGGAGGGGCCGGCGAGCCCTGGCCCCGCGGAGCCCCCCTGCCCCGGTGAGCACCCACACAGCGGCAAGCTGGTGCTGGCCGACTCCCCTCAGCCCCGGGGCAAGAACAAGAAGAGCAGGAAGAAGAAGGGGGACAGAGCCAGCAGCTCACTCGGTAAGTGCAGAGCGGGGGTCCGCGTGGCCGGCACCTGTGCTGTGTCTGCAGGAGGACGAGGTCAGGCGCTGCCTGATCTGCCCGTTTGGTGCTTTTTTGGCTTTCCACCAGCACAAGGGACAAACAGCCATTGTCACATTTAGTTACTTGAAATAATTTTAGATTTCCCAAAAAACTGCGAGAGTACTGAGAATTCCTGCACACTCCGGTTCTTCCAGATCAGTGTGTTCCCACCCTGTATGCTCATTCTCTCCCTCTTTCTTATTTTTCTGACCCACATGAGAGTAGTTTCCGGCCTGGTGCCCTTTCCCCTGGAGGATATCAGTAGGTGCCCTCAGAATGGGGCAGTCCTGCAGCACCGTCGCACAGGTACCAGAACCAGGAAACCAGCACGGCACCGCGGTGCTCCCCTCGTGACAGACTCTCTCTGCTGTTCTGCTTCTGGGCCGTGTTCAGGGGAAAAGTTCCTCTGTTTCTTCTGACCCAGAACCCAGCCCAGATGCCACGTCATGTCCTTTTAACTCCCTCTAACGGAGCTGTTCCTCAGTTTTTCACAGCCTTGACCCTTCTAAAGAATACATGGCCCACGTCGTGTTTAGAGAGATTCTAACGAGGTTTGTGGCCAGATTGTGGTAATGTGTTTGGCAGAGACGCCACAGCAGTGGTGGGCCCTTCCTCTCCCGGGCCATCGGGAGGGTGTGACGTCTGCGGTGTCTGTGCCCATCCTTGGGCTGAAGTGGTGGCTGCCCAGTCCCTCCACTCTGACGTTAGCGCCTGCATGTCCTACCTGTCCCCTGGGGAGTGGCCTCATTTTGGTCACTTTCCCACCACCTTTAGCATCCAGTGATGGTTCTTCCTGGAAGTGGCACCGCGGTGTGGCTTCGCAGTGGTACTTTCTCGCTGTTACCCCTACATTTCTTCCTTAGCGTTCTGTAGGAGGCTGTCCTTCCCACCAGGTGGTTTTTCCTTCGTGGGGTGGTTTGTATGAGGGTGGACTGCGGAGTGTTAGTCCGTGCTCTAGGTTACGGTCCTCTGCCAGCACTGTTCACTTTGGTGACCTGACCGACCGGCTTCCATGTGTGGCCCCGCGGCCTTGTTCTTGGAGCACTTGTCTACCTACCGGCACAGTTAGGTGTCCTGGGCTCCTTCTGTACTGTCCCCTCCCGGCCCATGCGCCGGCCGTTTCTACAGGAGCCCTCATCTGTTTTGTGGAGAGAGGTACTGAGAAGCACAGGCCTGGGCGTGACTGCGGTGGCGCTGCTGCAGGTGCCACACACAGCTGAGCTCGGGGGGTGGGGGGTTCTGTGGAGAAACCCCGAGCCCACACCCATAGCTGCCCGTCCACCCCAGGGGCTCCTAGCCTCCCTGCCACCTCTGTGGCTCCCTCCTGAGACCCTTGTTCCGGTGTGTTCGCAGACCGGTTAGTGCAGGGACACCGTCAGTGACTTCACCCCCCTCCCCCTGTGAGAGCAAACAGTGGACTCGCTCTCAGTGTTGGTTCAGTCTTGTCTGTAGCCCAGTGACCAGAGGTCCAGGGTCACTGCAGTGCAGTGACACTCATTCGCTGAAACACAGACATCCTTTTTTTCCTGTTTGTGTTCATTTTGTTTCTCCTGCCCATCCTGGTTCTTTCATCTCATTCCCACCCACTTCCTGTGGGCTTCTCTTTCACACAGAGGGGAGTGTGCCAGGGGTGCTCCTCCCTTTGCCTTCCCCCACTTAGTGTGTTTGGAAATCACGTGGTGTCTGTCCCCACAGAGCTGGTCCGCCTGCTGTTCCAGGGCGTGGCCTCTCGGCCTTGCAGTGCCACAGTGCGTGTGCTTCCTGGCCCAGGGTCGCTGCAGAGGGACGTCCCGCAGGAGGGAGGGCTGGGTCCAGGCTGCAGGCAGCGTTTCCTTAGGCCCCCGACTCCCAGACCTCCCCTGCGTCCCCCCACCCCCATGTCCACTGTTGTGTCCGGCCCTGTAATTCCAGACCGTCCATTAGATGAAATCCATGTCGTTTGTGTTTTTCTCTAATTATAATAAGGTCATATTTTTATTCATATCTTTTTCTCATTTGTATGGGGTTTCTCTTTCCCCTCCATTTTTAGGAGTCCACCTGTCTAGACCCCTGGCCTTTCAGCTGCGTTGCACGCTGCCCACTGGCCTCCAGATCACAGGGTGTCTTTAGACTGAGTTTCTTCGTTCTGTTTTGTTTTTTTGTTGTTTTTGTTTTAAGAGAGAGAGAAGGAGGGGAAGAAGAGGAGCGGGAAGCATCAACTCATAGCAGTTGCTTCTCGTGTATGCCTCGACCAGGCAAGCCCGGGTTTCAAACCGGCAACCTCAGCACTCCAGGTTGACACTTTACCCACTGCGCCACCACAGGTCAGGCCTGGGGCTTTTTTTTTGGGGAGGGGGGGCTCCTCACTGATTTGAGAGGGAGAGAGAGAGAAGCATCAGCGTGTTCTGGTGGTTGTCCTATTTGTAGTTGTGCACTCTGCTTCTCGTACCTGCCCTGACCGGGATCAAAGCTGTGACCTCTGGCATGCAAGCAGGAGCTCTATCCACTGAGCATCCTGGCCAGGGCCGGCACTGAGCTCCTGATGCGGCATGGACACGTTTGTGGTTCTTGTTGTTTTTACTTCTGTATAGTCGGTCCATCGATCTCTTCTTGCCCCTGCATTTTAAATCGCTGTGACAAGCCCCCAACACTGAGGTCAAAGAAGAGCGAGTGCCCAGGGTTTCCTGTGTGTGTAGTTCCAGTCTTCCCTTCCCTCCTGGACACATTTGCAGTTTACTCCTGCGTGTTTTTGTGTGGCTTTCCCCTTTCACCTAGTAGTTTAACAGGTGTCCTTTAGGCATTTTCTATGTCCCTGATTCTAGGTTTTTTACATTGTGACCAGAGAGTGTTGTCTGTGATGTTTCTGCTTCATAAAACTTACCGATACTTTCCTTGTGACCACAAGCCACCAGAGATAAAAATATTTGTCTCCTCTGTGACCACAGTGTGGATCTTTACATACGTGTTTCCGTGATAGATGGATGCAGCACGTCCAGAGTTAGGTCTTCTTAGCTACCTGCTTGTGTCCCCTGGGCCTGTCTGCTGTTGTTCCTCTCAGGGAGTCTCTGTGTTCTTTGCGTCTCCTGTAGTTTTGCTTTAGAAAGGTGGTGTCTCTGTTCCTTGTTGCACATCCCTAACTGTAGTGTCTCCTTGTGAATTGTGGCTGTCAGTGTTTAAAACATTTCCTTTTTGTGTTTCATACTTTTGGTTCGAATTCCACTTTGTCTAAGGTGGTGGTTGCTGCTGCCCATTCTCTCTGTGTCGGGTGAGAATGTAGCCTGGACAGGTGCCTTTGTCCTCACCTTTCGTTCTGGCCTCCCAAGGCCCTTGGTTTTAGGGGATTCTCTGTGCACAGCGTGGACCCAAGTCCCACGGTGTCAGCCAGGCTGAAAGTCTTTTCAGTAGGTCAGGTAAGCCCTTTCCCATTAATGGAAGTAACTACATGGTTGGTCTTAACCCTGACATTGTATCGTGAATGCTACGTCTGTTTTAAATTGCTGTTTCTTTCTCTGTGAGGTGTGTTTTCTTTGCTCTTCTACATCTAACCCTTTGGTGTTTGGTGCTTGGTCCTTGCGAGGTCCTTTACACTACACCTTCAGTGCCCATCTGGTTTTCCACGTCCCCTTTCCTGGCCTGCTTCACGTGCAGCCCTGGGTCCTCGTGCTGCTCAGGCAGAGCCCGTGACAGTCCACTCATCCGCCTGTCCCCTTTTCCGTCCCTCCTCTCCCGTTCCCAGTGCTCCATCCGGCCGGGCCAGGACACACGCTCACACAGGCCTGCCGTTCAGTCCTGCAGTGGGACCCCGAGCTGTCCTCTGGTTCAGTGGGGCCCTGGGCACATGTCCTCAGGTAGGGCTTGGGCCCGGATTCTCTGAGCTCTGGCCAAGGGGGCTGTTTCCTGTGGCCTTGACAGTGAGCACACAGCTGGCCGAGCAGGACGTTCTTGGGCCTACTCTGGTTTCTTTTTCCTACTCTGGTGACTCTGGTTTTGTTGTTCTGGAAGATGTTTCCCTGATACAGATGAGTCTGGTGATAGTGCTGTCTCATTTTCTTCTCATACCAAGGGTTTCAGTACTCATTGCTAGTTCTGATTAAAGAAAAGGGAATATTGCAGATCACGGTGATGTGACCACGTTGTCTGCAGACCCGCCTGCCTTCTCTGCGAGGGCTTTGTAGTTGACACTCTTCCTGTGCAGCGCCGCTGGGAATGAGTGGAGATTGTGCTTTCTGGGAATTTTTTTTTTTTTTTCTGGCAGTCAGACAGACTCGTCCACATGTGCCCAACCGGGATCCACCCGGCATGCCCACCAGGGGGCGATGCTCTGCCCATCTGGGGCGTCACTCTGCTGCAGCCGGAGCTGTTCCAGTGCCTGAGATGAAGGCCATGGAGCCGTCCTCAGTGCCCGGGCCAGCTTTGCTGCAAGAGGGGAGGAAAGAGACAGGGAGGAAAGAGAAGGGGAAGGGTGGAGAAGCAGATGGGCACTTCTCCTGTGCACCCTGGCTGGGAATTGAACCCAGGACTTTCACACGCTGAGCTGACACTACCACTGAGCCAACCGGCCAGGGCCTTTCTGGGAATTCTTTACTTCGTCAGCATGCTGGTGCCACCTCGTCCTCCCTGGACCATCAGTGCTTCCTGGCTGGGCCTGTCAGCAGACGTCCAGGCCCCAGTGAGCAGTCCTGGTGGCAGGAGGAGGGATCATCTGCAAAAGCAGGGTGGGTGCCATGAGACGTGTGATGAGGTGTCCTGAGGATGATGCCATGCAGGCTGGGGGGGGGGTCAGACCAGCAGCCTGGCTGGGGGGTCAGCACTGAAGCAGTAGCAGTGGATGGGGTGGGGGTTCGTGAACCTGCCAGAACTTGCTGGCAGAGTGGAAGGTATGACTTGGGAGTGAGGAAGGGAGGTGGGGCCAGTATCTTAAGGTCATTGTTAGGAAAGGAGCAGGCTTGCTGCAGATCAGGAGGGGTGCAGTGTTGTCCATGTTGGGGGGTCAGGAGAAGGCAGCATTAGGGACAGGGCTCAGGAAGGAGGTCCAAGGTGGTGGAGGTGTAGTGGTGTTGTGTCAGGGTGACTGCAGCTGCAGAGACACTGGGGGGGGGGGGCACGGTACAGAGGAGGAGGAGCCTGTTGGGGAGCGCAGTGTGGGAGGAGCCATGGTCATGTGGTCCTGCAGGTCCTGTGGGCCGCTCCTCAGTGGTGCTCCTGGGATCTCACACGTGTAAAGGTGCTCCTGGTGCTGAGTCATCGGAAACGTCAGCTGCTCCTGTGCACCGAAGCCGTGCCCAGACTAGGCTGCTGTGGAAACGCTCCCATGAGAGGAAGAAAGGGAGTTTTTATTTATTAAAGACAGGGGTTCCCAAACTACGGCCCGCAGGCCACATGGTGCCCCCTGAGGCCATTTACCCGCCCCTGCTGCACTTCCGGAAGGGGACCTCTTTCATTGGTGGTCAGTGAGAGGAGCATAGTTCTCATTGAAATACTGGTCAGTTTGATTTAAATTTACTTGTTCTTTATTTTAAATATTGTATTTGTTCCCATTTTGTTTTTTTACTTTAAAATAAGGTATGTGCAGTGTGCATAGGGATTTGTTCATAGTTTTTTTTATAGTCCGACCCTCCAATGGTCTGAGGGACAGTGAAATGGCCCCCTGTGTAAAAAATTTGGGGACCCCTGATTAAAAACTTCGACAAATGAGTCCATGCTGAGGTCTGCAGGGAGACTCCCGGGGCCTCACTCAGCCCAGCTGGGCACCGACAGACCACGCTCAGACAGGCAGTTGTCCCAGACCAGTCTTGCTGCTGGCCTGCTGTTTCACAGAGGGGTCCTTAACTGCAAGGGGAAATAGAACCCTGCCTTCTGATTGGAGTGGCCTGGGAATTTCTTGCTGAAGTCTCTGGGATGCTGCATGTGTAAATCAAATGCCAGGAGAGCCATCTGCCTGCAGAGAGTGATGTCTGGGAGCTGGTGGTGGTGTAAGGGGCACTTTGAGGGGACAGTGCTGACCTCCCCAGGGGCCTGACTTCTGGCAGCTGCTATTGACAGCTGTGCCCCTGCCTCTACCCCCCCTCCAGTAGTGACTGGGACTGCCTCTGAGCCCAGAGGTTTCTGGGGTTTTCTCAGGCCCCCCCATCATGGACACCTTTGGCTGATGACTGATCGCTCGGGAGTCATGGGCCAGCAAACTGTAGTTTGTGAAGTTGTTGAAATAAGTAAAATCAAAGCTTTTTTATGGTAAGATGGCTTGCTCTTATCATTTGACTTGCCTTTTTCCTTTGATTTTGCAGATGATGTCTTTCTACCTAAAGATATCGACCTAGACAGTGTGGATATGGACGAGACGGAGAGGGAAGTGGAATATTTTAAAAGGTAAACTAGGACTGTGTGTCTAAAACGGCAGGTCCGTGGCCCCACAAGGACCCTCATGGGCCTGGCAGCTGTATGGGACAGAGTTCTGCAGCCAGCACTCCGGCACAAGAGCCTGTCACACCCGTCCTCCACACCCCAGCACACACAGCACACACACGAGCCTTCTGGCTCTCACACTCGCTCCCATCTCGCTCCCCATGAGCGTGAAGACTGGTTACGGCAGTTCTCAAAGTGCTCTGGACCCAAAGCACAGCCTGAGAATGCGGGCGCCTCCCACACCTGCCGCGTCAGCCTGGCAGGGGCCCCGTGTCCGTCACAGGCCTCAGCCTGGCAGGGGCCCCGTGTCCGTCACAGGCCTCCGGGTGATCCTGATGTGCGCTGACGTCAGAACACACTGGAGAAAAGTAACTTACTGGAGACTGGCTCAGTTTTCTAATAAGCAGATTCTACTATCGCAGTGTTCAATAATTTTACCTACCTTATTTTTCGCTCCATAAGACACACCTGACCATAAGACACAGCTAGGGTTTTAAAGAGGAAAGAAAGAAAAAAAATATTCTGAACCAAATGGCGTGTTAAAATATTTTTTTAAATACCATAGTTTTCACTCCATAAGACACACGGACATTTTCTCCTCCACTTTTTCCGGGGGAAAGTGTGTCTCATGGAGCAAAAAATATGGTCCTCTTAATAACGGCAAACATTTTATTTCAGAACTCTGTTCTTTCTTTGGGAGCACTTTAACCTCTGTTTCCTGTAAAACACACACACACAAAAGAAGCAGTTAGTTTGTAATGCAGAAAGTCACTGGCTCAGGTCTGAAATACTGTAAAATTCTGCCTTAGGGATTACGTGTATTTATTATATAACTTACAAGTGTGTGTGTGTGTGTGTGTGTGTGTTTTATCTCAGGTGTAGTGAAGCATTTGCTGTAGTCAAACATCCGTTCATAATCAGAACTTCTGAGATGTGAAGGGTGCATTCTTCACGTGATAAAAGACATCAATAAAACACAGTACGTGTCGCCTGACCTGTGGTGGCGCAGTGGATAAAGCGTCGACCTGGAAATGCTGAGGTCGCTGGTTCAAAACCCTGGGCTTGCCTGGTCAAGGCACATATGGGAGTTGATGCTTCCAGCTCCTCCCCCCCCCCTCTCTGTTTCTCCCCTCTCCTCTCTAAAATGAATAAAAAAAAAAACAAAAAAAAACACAGTACGTGTCGTAGCTAATGCTGCAATTTTGAAAGCTTTCCTTTTGGATTAAAAAAAGATCAGGATGCCCATATCCCAACTATTTGTGAAGGCATAAAAAGAAACAAAGGGAAAGGAGAAATGGAATTATCATTCTCAGATGGTAAGACTTTTTTTTTTCAGAAAAAAATACAAAAGAATCTGTTTAGGCCCTGAGCAGTGGCTCAGTGGATAGAGCATCACCTTTATTATGGGATTTATTATAGTTTTAGACATAATGGCAGTTAGACACTAATACTATATTGTCATACAGAAAACATGTTTGTATTTCCTACACTTAGTGAGGTTGTGGGTTCAATCCCTAGTCAGGGCACATAGAAGCAATCAGTGAGTGTACAAGTAAGTGGAACAGTGAGTTGATGCTTTTTTGTTGTTTTTTAGTGAGAAGCAAGGGGTTACTCGGTCTGCTGAAGGCCCACATTCAAGGCACATATGAGAAAGCAATCAATGAACAACTAAGGTGTCGAAACGAAGGACTGATGATTGATGCTTCTCATCTCTCTTCGTTTCTGTCTGTCACTATCCATCCCTCTCTCTGACTCTCTCTCTGTCTCTGTAAAAAAAGGAAAAAAAAGGGAAAAAAAAAGTATCAACTGGCAGCACGTTAGTTGTTCATTGATTACTTCTCATATACGTCTTGACCAGGGGGCTCCAGCTGATCTAGTGACCCCTTAACTCGAGCCAGCAATGATGGGATCATGTCTTATGATCCCACGTTCAAGCCTGGTGAACCTGTGCTGAAGCGGCGACCGCCGGCTTTCAAACCTGGGTTCTCTGTGTCCCAGGTCGACACTATCCTCTGCACCACCACTGGTCATACGTGATTTCACAAATTCAAAAGTACAACATGCACCAATAGGAAATCAGACAGAATCCCATTCCTAGTCATAGCATCTGGAACCAGAAGGTTATGGGGTGATGTTTTCAGTGTTCTGAGAAGATTGTCAGTCTGTGATGACAAAACTATCCTTTCCCATAATAAAGAAAAACAACCAGAGCTTGCTACAAAGAGACCCGTATAAAAGGGAAAATCTGAGGATATATTGTAAGAAAAAAGGACAGTCAGATATGCAGGAAGGAATGGGGAGCAGCCTGACAGACATGTTTTCTGTATGACAATATAGTAACGGTGTCTAAGTGCCATTATATCTAAAAGAGTGACAGCATGAAAAATAGGAAAAAAGACTCACAAAAATGACATAATCACGCCTGGCGCAATGGATAGAGTGTCAGACTGGGACACGGAGGACCCAGGTTCGAAAACACGAGGTCGCCAGCTTGAGCCCATGGTAGCTGGCTTCAGCAAGGGGTTCCGTGGTCTGAACAACTAAGGAGCCACAATGAAGAATTGATGCTTCTCATCTCTCTCCCTTCCTGTCTATCTGTCCTTCTCTCTGTCTCTGTCAAAAAAAAAAAAAAAATGCCATAATCAGGTGGAAGGAGAAATGGAATGTTGATAATCATCAAAGTTGGCTGATGGCTGTGCTCATTTTACCATACTCTGCTCTGAGTGTTTTTGACATTCCATCAAAAGGTGGTTTCTTTAACTCTGTGACACAGAAGTGAGAACAGGGCTGCGGATCCTGTCAAGATTTAAATGTGCCTGACCTGTGGTGGCGCAGTGGATAAAGCGTCGACCTGGAAATGCTGAGGTCGCCGGTTCGAAACCCTGGGCTTGCCTGGTCAAGGCACATATGGGAGTTGATGCTTCCAGCTCCTCCCCCCTTCTCTCTCTCTCTCTCTCTCTCTCCCTATCCTCTCTAAAATGAATAAATAAATTTTAAAAAAAAATTAAAAAAAAAAAAAAAAAAAAAAAAAAGATTTAAATGTGCCTGACCTGTGGTGGTGCAGTGGATAAAGCGTCGACCTGGAATGTTGAGGTCGCCAGTTCAAAACCCTGGGCTTGCCCGGTCAAGGCACATATGGGAGTTTATGCTTCCTGCTCCTCCTCCCTTCTCTCTCTCACTCTCTCTTCTCTAAAGTAAATAAATAAATAAATAAAAATGTTTTTAAAAAAAGATTTAAATGTAATGAGAACACTGGGAACAACCTCACAGCAATTAATGTTAGAACTTACATAAAATACAAAATCAACCCAATAAAAAATAGTCTGAGTAGTCCAGTACCTGTTAAAGAAATTAAAGCAATAGCTACCAGTTTTCCCAACAAGAAAACTACATTCTGACAGCTCTACAGACAATTCTTCCAAAATTTCAAGGAACAGAGAAGTAAAATTTTGATAGGAAACTTCCCTTGGACAGCATCCCTGCACAGCAAGTCGGAAAGGGTGACACAAAGCACCAGACAATGTTCAGGGTGCCCAACTGTGTCCTGTAGGTGGGGACACAGGTGCAGCCGGACAGCAAGGTGTGGAGGGCTCCTCACACTTAGCCCCCAGGAGGACAGCAGTTTGGGTGACTGACTTTTTGTCTTCCAGATTCTGCTTGGATTCTGCTCGACAGACCCGACAAAGACTGTCCATCAACTGGTCCAATTTTAGCTTGAAAAAAGCCACCTTTGCTGCCCACTGAATGAGGACCGCCTGGAGAGGGACGCGGGAGTTCAGCCAGGCCGTGCGGGTGGGCCGCGGCACCTGGGACCTCCAACTGCGGACGTGCCGCCCGGCCCGTGCTGTTAGCTCGTGTGCGTGTAGTCTGTGAGCCTTTGAACGTAGCTCTGTGCCGTCGGATTGGACAGTAGCTCCCATCACCTCTGCCTCTGCGGCCTCGGAGGCCTGGGCCGTGGCCAGAGACAACTTTGCGTCATCCACGTGGCTTTGTCGCCTCTGCATCTCGCCCTGTCCTATCATCTGTCCCCGCGGGTGACGCCATCACTCAGCTCCCAGCTGGGGCAGGCGGCGGGGCAGGCGCTCCGACTCCACATCTGCTGTCCAGAGTGTCCACGTGCGCTGTCTGTGTCTGACCCTGACTTGTAGCCAGCTGTGTAAGACCCTGCAGAGTGAGAACCCACCCAGTACTTACCATCCCGTCTGTTAGTTACGACTGTATTAACACGGAGGCCTGCCTGGCTACTTTTTAACATATTGTTAAGTAATATTAAAATCATGTCTTTCTTTTTGAAAGATGGAATACATTAGTACAGCAGGAGACCTCGTCTGGTTGCTTTCTGCTGGGGGTGATGGGTGTGTGGGGGGTGGGGGGTGAGGACTGTCCCCTTGAGGGGGCCCAGGCCACCACCCCAGGTGGAACTATAGTGTACCTGGTGCCCTCACCGTCCTCCATGCCTCAGTTTCTCCTGGGCCCAGGCTTCAGGATAGTTCAACCAGCAATGGTAAGTATGAGAGAAACAGCAGTGGGACAATGCCCAGGTGGGAGACCAGAGGCCACTGCGTTCAGACCCACGGGCTGAGGGGGCAGGGCAAAGGGAGCAGGGCCCACAGTGTGGGGTGACAGGTCATGGCGGCAGGTACCCACCCAGCTTTGGAGGGTTGTCATCTCTAAAACAATAAGAAACACCAATACTAAGGTGTAAATCAGGACCATTAATAGTTAAAATGAAAAAAGAAATCCCAACGTGGTCCCTTTATTCTAAGATCTCTTTAGACAGTTTCACGAAGCTCACATGGGGCTCCTCCTGGTTGCAGTCCCACTGCTCCTCTTCCCGAGCACAGCCAGCTGCCACCACTCCGAGCCTCCGAGAAGCGGCCTCTGCACACCTGAAGGGTATGCTGTGCCGGTGCCAACTGGGGGCGTGGCAAGGGCCCTGCCTGAGTGTGCAGACAGCTGGGCTCTGCAAGTGTTCTGACAGCCACAGGGCTTCCCGGATGGACAGACAGGATACAGGTGGGAGTGGGAGGAAGCGAGCACTGGGGCTCTGGTCTGAGCTTTGGGAGGGATGGAGCTGCCGTTTCTGGAGGGTGGGGTCCAGGGCTGTGGCATTTGGGGTTCAAGGACGGAGGGCCTCCCACAGGCTATCCACCCAGGAGCGAGTACAGCAGACAGAAGGGGGGTGAGGGCAGGGAGAGACAGGCCAAGGCAGGGATGCTGTAGTCAGTGCAGGCCCAGGGGCTGGCCACGGGCCCAACTGAGGTGACCTTGACCAGAACCCAGTGGGAGCTGGTTTTCTGGGGCTCGGGGGTGGGAACAGTTGGTGACGGGCAGGGTGGGAAGTAGCCAGCATGTGGGCTGACTTGTTTTGTTTGTTCTTCTAGGTGGGAGAACAGCTCCTCTGGTGACCCACCAAAGGGAGAAACATTTCGGCTGGACCACCACTGTGGCCAGAGAAGTGACCTTGAGGGGCAGAGGCCCAGCGCCATCCCCCAGACTCTGAGCCCAAGACAGGGCCCATTCCCTCTGGCTGAGGTGGGGTGACAGCGAGAGTGAGGGCAGGGCTAAGGATGGCCGGGTACCAGGCCCCTGGGCAGCCTGGGCCTCCACACCACCCACTGGAGAAGCTGCCCGCCCGGCCCCGAGACACTGCGTGAGTGACCTTCTCCCTGTGGACAGTCTGGAGGCTGTGCTCGGGGCTGGTACCACCTCGTCTGTCCTGTGGGGTCAGTAGGCTGCTGAGAAGACCCACAGGGTCCCAGTGGTACCAGCAGGCCCCATCACAGCCGAGAGGTATGGGGGTCCCCAGGACTGAGGGCACACGAGCACGCCGGTATCTATGGTGACCGCTCCATGCTCTGCTCCACCCTGCCATCCACACCTTGTTCCATGTCTGCACACTTCTGTCCTGTTGTCCTGGAAACCACCTGTCCTGCCAGACTGAACCCTGCTTTGTGGGTTGGGGGGGACAGTCTACCATCTTGGTTCTCAGGAACAGGAACGGGAGGATGGACCTCCTGGAGGCAGGAGAGGATGTCGTCGTGGGTCAGCTCGACCCGCAGCCATGACAGCCAGGTCTGCACACTTGTTACATATGTAGACGGGGAAACTGAGGCCCACGATGTACTGCAAGATGTCCAGCCCAGGGCCCCTCAGATTCCTGGTGAGGTCACTCCTGCGCAGGTCAGCCCTGGGGGAGCCCCCACAGAGCGCCTGGGGTCACCACACAGTGGTGATGGTGGGCAGGAGACAGACACAGTGGTTGGGAAGAAATGTGACAGTGAAAATGTATCACTGAACTTGACCTGCAGGTTCACACCTCAATGTCAAAATAATTCAAAACGAGTATCGCGGCACCAGAGGGGTTAGTACTTGATGTCGTTACTATCTTTTGTGAAAGAAAAATCTTGCCCACAGTTCCCACTGTTTCACGGATTTAAACACAGAGAAGTCTTCCAGTCATCACCCAGAATGACAGGCTGAAGTAACCTGAGCTCGGGGTCTCTGTCCCAACACCCCTGCGCTCCACTGTCTGGGACCCACTGTACAGAGACAAGCAGTGCTGTGGACACTAAGTGCCTAAAGGTTTTACACAGGCCCGCGCTGCACGCCAACAGTGCATGCAGTGAGCGTGGGAGCCCCAGGCGTCCTCCTGCAGGCACGGTGCTGGCTGAGGGCCAGCTTGGCACATGCCACGTGCTGATGTGATGCGTCAGCTGCTGAGGGGACTGTCAGCCAGACATCCCTGAAGCTGAAGACATCTGAATAACATTCCACATGTGGCAGCAGCAGCTGTGGCCATGTCTCCTGAGGGGAGGGCGGGAAGCAAGGTGAGCCAGCGCCTGGCTTCCTGCCTGGAGGCTCTGTGTGTGTGTGTCTCTCTCTCTCCCTCTCTTCTCTTCAACCTCCTTTCCTGACACACTGTTCTGGAGGCCCAAGTCTCCGCATAACTTCTCTGAGACCCAGGTCCCGTGTAGAGGCCATACTTTTCTTTCTTAATTTATTATTTTTATTCGCATCCCCTAACCCTCACCTCTTCAGCAACCATGCCTATTCTCTATCAATGAGTGTGTTCTATTTAGTTTACTTTGTTCTTTAG
This sequence comes from Saccopteryx leptura, assembly GCF_036850995.1. Taxonomy (NCBI): domain Eukaryota; kingdom Metazoa; phylum Chordata; class Mammalia; order Chiroptera; family Emballonuridae; genus Saccopteryx; species Saccopteryx leptura. The sequence continues at coordinate 1,570,034 of NC_089507.1, forward strand.
ATCCCCCATATAACTGACGTCTTAGGACATTCATCTTGCTCTGGCTTCTCTTCACTTAGCCCAGCACCCTTTAGGTCTACCCATGCTGTCGCAAAAGGTAACAGTTCGTTCTTTTTATGTCTGTGTGGTATCTTTATTCGCTCCTCTGTGGACATGGTTCTTGACTTCTGTAAATAATGCTGCAGTAAACATAGGGGTGCCTGTGTCTTTTGGAATTAGTGTTTTGGGTTTCTTCGGATAAGTTCCCAGAAGTGGAAATGCTGAGTCATAAGGCAGTTCTTAACTCCATACTGCTTTCCATAGTGGCTGCACCAGTCCGCAATCCCACCAACAGTGCATGAGGGTTCCCTTTTCTCCACATCCTCACCTGCACTTGTTCGTAGATTTATTGATGACAGCCATTCTTACAGGTGTGAGGTGGTCATCTTGTGGTTTAAATTTGCATTTCTCTGATAAGTGACGTTGAACATCTTTTCATATGTCTGTTGGCCATTTGTATGTCCTCTTTGGAGAAGTGTCTGTTTAGGTCTTTTACCCATTTTTTAAATTGGTGTGTTAGGTTGTATGAGTTGTATGAGGTCTTGTCTAGCCTGTGATGGTGCAATGGATAAAGCATCCACCTGGAACACTGAGATTACAACTTTGAAACCCTGGGCTTGCCTGGTCAAGGCACATATGGAAGTTGATGCTTCCTGCTCCTACTCCCTTCTCTCTAAAATGAATAAAGTCTTTTAAAAAATGTATTTTCTCTCTTTTGTTGATCATTTATGCTAGGAGTTTATCAGTTTTATTACTATTTAAAAGAACTAACTCTTGATTTTTCTCTTGCTTTCAATTTCATTGATTTCTGCTCCTTTTTTTTTCCTTCCATTTTGGGGAGAGCAGGGTAATTTGCAGTCCTTTTCCTAGCTTTGAGAATGGGGCACTCGGATCTGAATTGTAACCTTTCTTCATTTCTGGTATATGCATTCGGATCTATGAAACTGCCCCTCACTACTGGCATTACCTGTACTCCGTAATTTTTTTCTATTTTAATATTTCTTATTAAGGACTATAAAAATACCCAGAATAAATAAATTTGACTCAGTGATATATGTCCTAACATGCAGAATTTTCCTTCACTGCACTGTTCTCCCTCACAGTGGCCTTCAAGTCGCAGGAGGCCGTGATTTCTGTGTCATTTCTCCCTTTGTCACGTGCTGCAGAACTTCTGAGTGAGTGTCCTGCCTGCAGTCTTCTCACTGATAAACCAAATTCGTTGTCAGCCCACTGTTTAGTGGGAGTGTGTTTTTCCTGTTCCACAGAGAGGACTTCTGTTTTCACAACCGGGCCGTGATGAAGCAGGTCGGCTCCTCCAGCAGACAGCGTCTCGGTGCCAACGGAGCGGCCCGTCTCAGCGGTGCTCGTCATTTTCACCAGCGAGGCCTTCGATTGGCTCTTGGCAGTGAGGACGGGGAAAGCACCCCACTCCTGCGGACTAGTCGTTCCCTCTGCTGTCCGTGCTGACCACAACTGGACCCAAGCTGCACTCCATCAAGTTTTGAACGTTGTCTTTTCATTTTCGCTCCAAGTATTTTCTAATGCCCACTATGCTTTTCTTTGCCCGTGGGGGACTTGGTGGTTTCTTTCTGTTGTTGGTCAGAGGACTTGAATTCAGTGACCCCATTCTTCGGACTGTGTCATGACTTGTGGCCCGGCGTGCCTCTCCGTGGGCGCCGCGTCCGACAGCCGACGCCCCCTTGCCAGCCGCTGCTGAGAAGCCCGTCGGAGTCTGCCCCCGCGCCTCCGTCTGGAGCTCCTCTTCTTTATGTACTTTGAAGCTCTGGTGTAGCCCCTTACAAATTTAGGAATGTTCTACACTCCTGGGAAATTTGTTCTTTTATCATTATGCAGTGTCTCTATTTCTGGAAATATTTTTTGTCTTAAACTCCACTTTGTCAATCACATAACCACTCTCATTTTCTTGGTTAGTGTAAGGTACAGGGTTTTTCTGTCTCTGCAATTCTGTAGTCTTATTTTTTATTATTATTATTATTTATTCATTTTAGAGAGGGGAGAGAGTAGAGAGTATGAGAGAGAAAGGGGGGGAGGAGCAGGAAGCATCAACTCCCGTATGTGCCTTGAACCGGCGACCTCAGTGTCCCAGGTCGACGCTTTATCCACTGCGCCACCACAGGTCAGGCTGTAGTCTTATTTTGAAGTATATCTTTCCTACTGAAAATACAGGTGAGGTGTTTTTTTAAGATTTCTTGATTTTAAAGAGAGAAGGGGGTGAGGAATGGGAAGTATCAATTCATAGTTGCTTCACTTTAGTTGTTCATTGATTGCTTCTCATATGTACCTTAACTGGGCAAGCCCAAGGGTTTGAACCAGCAACCTCAGGGTTCCAAGTCGAAGCTCTGTCCACTGCGCCACCACAGACCAGGCCAGGTGAGACTTTTTTCTTTTTAAGCGAAGAGAGAGAAAAAGAGACAGGAATATCAATCTGTTCCCGTATGTGAGGATTGAACCAGCAACCTCTGCTTCAGGACGATGCTCTAACCAAATGAGCTACCCCGCTGGGGCCAGGTGAGACGTTTTTATTTCCATCCGGTGTGACAGTCATTGTCTATCAGTCAGTGTTTGGTCCATTTGTCTGCCACCTTGCCATCCACTTTCTGTTTGTCTACTCTCTTCTGTATTCCTTTAGTTCTCCTAACTTGTCTTGCTTTGGATTAATAAGAACATTGTTTTATTGGGTTCCGGGACAGGGGTGCACAAGGACTCCACAGAGGAGGTGAAGCTGAACTACAAGTTGAGTACGCAGCCGAATGGAAATGGTAGAAGGGTCTTCCAGGCAAGGGGGACAGCATGTGCACCTGGCTGGACACCTGTGACCCCTCTTCCCAGACCCCCGGGAGGTGGTGGTGGATTCTAGGAGTATTTCTCATTCCCAGCTGATCTGACTCCTGCCCGACTGAAGACGCTGCTGGTCCCTGCACCCAGGCCACAGCATGTCTTCTCAGAGCACTCTGTAGCAAATGTTTATTACAAAAATTCATGAATATGAAACAAATGTGCTTGAACTTCTGAATATGACACACGCTACTGCCATGAGTGTACTTCAGTGCAGACATGGTTCTGCTGAGGCCGATGGGCCTCCACAGACAACATGGGGCTCTGCAAACCCGGGAGGTGGGCCTTCCACACTGGGGACCTCATCACATGTGGGTCCCGTGGGCAGCCACCTCTTCCCAGCCAGCAGCAATATCTCAACTGCAGGCTGTCAGGGCTGTCACCTTGTCACCTTGGCCTGTAAGTCTTCCTGCTCTGGCCTCAGCCTGACAGTATGGGAACCCAAACTGCACCAGAAGCAGCGCTGGGCTTCCGGAGCACATCGCTGCCTCCATCCCTCTGAAGTTCCGTCTGACTTGGCCTGCTCCATGGCCCAAGGGGGGCCAACATAGAGGGTCAGAGCAGCCTCAGCCCCGAATCTCGAGGATTTCAGAGCTGCATGCCGAGAGCCCCCACCCCAGCCTCTGCCCCGCCTGGGCTCACAGGCAGCAGTCGGCCACGTGTCTGAAGAGCTCCTCGCCTTGCTCGTCACTGAAACACTGCAGGCAGTGAGGACACTGGAGGTCCCCCTGGCCACTCTGGGTTGCTCGGGGGCACCCACCCTGCAGCGCTGCAGCGGGGGCCACAGACTGGGACGCAGCCCCAGGCCGCTGGCCACCAGGCGCCGAAAGCCCCAAAGCATCAGTCTCTAAGTACTTGGAGGTCTGGCTCCCAGTGTGAATCCAGTAGGAGCCTGGCTCTCGGGGGTCCTGGAAAAAAAGGGTAAAGTCCATTCACATAGGCTGCGTTGGAGGTCACCCCACAGGTCTCTGCTTCATCCATCCCTGAGTGGGACTCACACCCCTCACTCTGCTTCCTGCTGTGGCCCAGAGCCCAAAAGTGGACAGCAGGCCACAGCGACACTCTGTGTAGGCTAACAAAGGGCCTGGGGGCAGGAGGAGCAGAGGCCAAGAGGCATGTGGAGCCACGAGTCTCGTGTCTGGGCACCCGGGACCTCAGTGGTATCTGTGCATCAAGTAACCAGGACCCGCACCTCAGTATAGGAAAGATGTGGGGGGAAGAAGCTCCCAGTAGGATGCATGGACCCATGACAGCCCTGAGGACGGCCACCCCCCCTGTCACCACCATGCCATCCTCCTCCAGACGGGCCCGCAGGGAGGTTTGTCTCCCACCACCGTGCCAGGCTGACAGCTCTGCCCGGAGCAGGAAGTCAGGGTCTCAACAGATGAAAAGGACTTGAAGTTCAGGAAAAGAAAAGGAGCCTGGCCTGTGGTGGCACAGTGGATAGAGCGTCAATATGGAATGACTGAGGTCACCAGTTCAAAACCCTGGGCTTGCCCGGTCAAGGCACATTCAACAAGCATTCAATAATAGCTAAAGTGAGGCAGCTATGAGTTTATACTCCTCACTCCCCACCCCTCTGTCTCCCCTGTAAAATCAATGAAGTCTTTAAAAAAGGGAAAAGGAAAGCCCCGAGCACGCACACAGGTGGAGCCCCACACCTACCTGGTGTCTGCGGGACACCTGGCATTGCAGGGCCGCCACCTTGTCCTCAAGCTCCTGAATCCTGCTCTGAGCCCGCTCCCGATCCGCCCTTTCCGAGGTAAAGTCATCTTTGTAGGCGAGAATCTGAACAGAGCAGACACTGCTGTCACCACGCTGCACCGGTCTGCTGTGGGCTGTCAAGCCCCGCCCTGTGGCCACCGCCCCACCCCGCCCACCTGCTCCAGCTTCTGTGCCAGCGCCCAGCCCCGCCCCATCACTCTGCCCCGTCCTCAGGATCCCGCTCACCTTCTGCACCAGCGCCCCGCCCTGCCTTCAAGGCCCCGCCCACTTGCTGCTCCAGCTTCTGCGCCCGGCCCCGCCCCGACCTCAAGGCCCCACCCACCTGCTGCTCCAGCATCTGCGCCCGCTCCCGCGCCGCCGCCAGCTCCCGCGCCGCCCCCGCGCACTCGCAGACCCTCTCCTCCAGCTGCCTGTTGAGCCGGGAAATCTCTTTTCTCATCAGCTCCACCTCGGGCTCCGAGGATGTCCGCCCGCGCAGCTGCGCCCGCAGCCCCCGCACGTACTCGTCCCTGCTGGCGTCATAACGCTGCCACTTGGCGTTGAGATCTTCCACCTGGGGACAGTGCAGTAAAGCAGCTGACGCGGCTGCTGCCCCGCCCCAGAGCTGGGAAGCCACCGATGGGGCGTCCCCACGTGTGGGAGTCACCTTACTCTACACAAGCAGCGTCTTAAACACAAGTGCACTTAGTGCCGTTTTCCTGCCTTAGAAGTTGTCTGGACAGTAAGTCCTGCCCTTCCTCGGCTGACATGTGAACTAAGTCGGGGAGTGGGAACCACAGGGCGTTTTCTGTTCATCCTTCTAGGAAAAAAGGCCAGGTCAGCCAAAGCGACACTGCACAGCCCCAGCCTGCAGTTCCTAACAGAGTTCTTCTCAGTGAACCGTTGGATACTCACATGAGTCACCTTCTGTTTTAACAGTCGGTTTTCTTCCTGTAACTTCTCAACAGCGGCCTGGACAGAGGCGTCCCTGCCTGTGGGTTCTGGCTGGGAAACAGACAGAGGATACCAGGTCACCAAAGATGGCAGTCACCTGCAGCAAGAAGGGAGGAAGCCGAACCCAGAGGCTGCTGCGCTGCCAGGGCCCACAGGAGGCAGTCCTTCAACAGATGGAAAAACAAAGATTGACAGGAAAGGACCCTCCACTGGGGCCAGGCCACATATGCCTTCCTAGCGTCACAGGGGTCAGGAGGGCAGGAAGCTTAATCCCACTGTCCACAGAGAACACTGGCTGGGGCTCCAAGCGCATAAGCCCATTGTGTCCTTAGACAATGAGGGTCCATCTCACTCTCTCCCCCATGCAGGGCCAGGGGAGTCACACCCAGAAGCCACATGAAAACAGCCCTCCCACTGGTGGGCAGATCTAGCTGAAAAGGCTCAGGGAAGATCCATCTGGCTCCTCCAGATTCCGTGCATTTCACAGCACAGCAGGCTGGACACTAGTGACGCTATTTTGGAGAATTCCCCTTGAATGACAGGAAGCGTGTCCTAACCCACCCAGCCCTGGGGAAGCCCCAGGTGAGTCAGCCCAGTCCAGGCCAGGAAGTGACTACAGAGCCCTGCCAGGCCCCTGCCCTGGGCCCAGGCTGACCACCGTGTGTGGCTGCTTTCAGATCCCCAGGGGGAAATCACAGTGACTCAGAATCAGAAGAGAACACACCCCCTCCCAGAAGGCACTTTTCTTCTGACCCATGCCTGTCTTTCTGAGGTTCCCTTTTTATGGAATCCACCAAACTGAGATGAGCAGTTCTCAGACAGAGGGTCTCCCAGCAAAGCTGCTGCTCAGGAGGGGCTGCTCGTCCACCTCAGAGCACTGCGGACCAGGTTTCTGCATGAAGCTGGTGCAGCCTCAGAATGCTTCCGGGAAAAGACCAAGCAAGAGGCCCTGTGCAGGGCACGGGGTGAGGTGCAGCCAACTAGGCCCACCACATAGCCTGAGTCAGGTGGACACAGGCCTGTTCCTGTCCACCCGACATGGATGGGCACAACCCACCTGCAGGCCCAGCCTGGGGTCAGAAGAAGGCAGGCAGGGACATCGGTTTCTCGTTCCCCTCTCTCCACCAGGCCCCATACAGAGCCAAAGCCCAGATCTGCCTGGTAGGGAGGCCCACCTGCCACCTGGCCCCACCCTGCACCGGCACCGTGCCCGCCTGGGGGCTCCACAGCCTCACTTCCTGATGAGGGTGCTAGAGCCCGAGGATAACCAGGTCTCCAATCATGGCAGGCTGTGCTCTGGCGCGGATGTGCCCAAAGGCCAGCTTCAGAGCTGGAAGCCTGGCTCCGCAGGAGGCCGCAGTTGGCCTGGCATTGCTCTGCACAGATGCAAGGAGCCCACAAACTGCCACACCCAGTCATTGTCACGTGTGGCATCAGGAGGCGCTGCTCCCCAACTCACTCCATGCAGTCGACCCCTCCTCCACCGAATGCACGTGTTCAGGGCCGCCCTCAGCCCCTCCCCCGTGTCCTCTGGACACAGAGCCATACAGGCCAGGTTGGGCCAGGCTGGGGAAGCTCCATCATTCCGGAAGAAACATCTAGAAAGGTAGGCTCCGCCTCAACAGAAGTGGGCCCTGGGCACCCGGCCTCAGAGGCAGCGTCCCCTGCCCAGCCGACAGCCACACCACCGCCTACCTCAGGTCTCTGCTCCCCCACGGTTCCCTGTTGAGCGTCCAGACACTTGGCCAGATGCTGGCACATGTGGGCAGTAGCGGCCAGAGTCCTCCGCAGTTTCTGGGTCTCGTCAGCCAAGGAGCGGCACAGAATGTCACTGGCGGCCCGGGCACGCTCCTTCTCCACTACCTGCCGTTGCAGCAGGGTGACCTCCTGCTGGCGCTGGTGCTCCTGTCCCGCCTGGCTTGTGAGCTGCTGCAGCTCCCGCTCCTTCTCTTCCAGCCGCTCAGACAGCCTCTCGACCTCCTGGTGGGAGACATGAGAGTGAGAGCAGCGTTTACTTGCAGCATCCGGGACGAATGTCAGGAGGAAAAGCAGGCACGCACCGGACCGTCAGCAAACGGCAGACACACTCCCTCGGAGGTCGGCTTCAGAACTAACAATTCACTTTGGAGATGTCAGTCTATAATGTCGTATCTGAACCCTCATCTAAAATTATGTTTTCATGAGCAGGTTCATAATTTTAGGTCTCACATCATCGGATGTCTAAGTGTGGCCACTCCCGGTACGTCTCAATAGGAAGTGCAGAAACTCCAGCGTGGTGAGCAGCCCCCAAAAGGTACGTCGGTGGCCCAGCTTTGGTACTTGGGAATGTGACTTGATTTAGAAAGAAAGTCTTTACAGAAGTGATTAGTTAAGATGAAGTCATACGAGACTAGCATGGCCCCTAATCAAAGGACTAGTGTACTTATACGAGGAGAAAAATTTGGACACAGAGAAGGCCACGTGAAGACGGAGGCAGAGGCTGGAGTGGCATCTATGGGACAGAACAACAGCTGGGCACCACCCCCAGAGGCTGAAGGAGACCAGGAGGGCCCCTCCCGGAGCCCCACCCCACCCACGGTGAACAGTCACCCTCCTGCTGTTTTGAGCACCCAGTTAAAGCTCCTTTGTTAAAGCAACCCCAGGAAACCCAATCACATCATTTGAGGAAAAGCCCTTAAAATTGCAATTTGCTTTGTACCCTGGCTGGTCATTTTGTGCTTTCCCATTTTCAAAGAAATCTGCGACAGAAACAGTGCCCGAAGGAGGTCTGGCAGGCTGAGCTGCCCATGAAGAAAAGCAGCTGCAGGAGGAGGTGTGGCTCTGTGGATCCAGGTCACCACAGCCCAGGGGGACCAGGCACGCGGCCATACAGCGAGCCCTAAACTGCTATTCTCAGAACCGCTTGACAACAAACACGCAGCTACAAAACCTCAAACAGCCTGACCTGTGGTGGCGCAGTGGATAAAAGCATCGACCTGGAAAACTGAGTTCGCCGGTTCAAAACCCTGGGCTTGCCCAGTCAAGGCACATATGGGAGTTGAAGCTTCCTGCTCCTCCCCTCTTCTCTCTCTCTCTCTCTCCCCCCCCCCCCCAAAAATGAATAAATAAAAATAATTTTAAAAAAAACAAAAAAAAAAAAAAACCTCAAACATATGGAAGGGAAGTAAAATGTACAGGCGAAGTCCTCTTTCCCGCCAGCCTCTCCGTGCCCAGCTTCACTCCCCAGAGGTGGTCACGTTCCCTCCTGGGGCACATATCTTTCCAGAACGTTTGTAAGCACCTAGAACACGTGTGCTTTTACCCAGATGAGTCCTGTAGCAGCCTTCACCTGGCTCTCTCCCTCCTGGGGAACGTGCCTCAGTCCACACTTAGACTCACTCCTCTCAACAACGGCAGGGAGCCTCTCCCCTCCCAGCCTCCTCACAGCCCGCGTGCTGCTGGGTCGTGCTGCTGGGTCGCTGATGCTCTTGTCACTTGGGCTAGACCAGGGGTCCCCAAACTTTTTACACAGGGGCCAGTTCACTGTCCCTCAGACCGTTGGAGGGCCAGACTATAAAAAAAATATGAACAAATCCCTATGCACATTGCACATATCTTATTTTAAAGTAAAAAAACAAAACGGGAACAAATACAATATTTAAAATAAAGAACAAGTAAATTTAAATCAACAAACTGACCAGTATTTCAATGGGAACTATGCTCCTCTCACTGACCACCAATGAAAGAGGTGCCCCTTCTGGAAGAGTGGTGGGGGCCGGATAAATGGCCTTAGGGGGCCGCATGCGGCCCGCAGGCCATAGTTTGGGGACCCCTGGGCTAGACCTTAGTCCCCTGAGCAGCGCTCAATGGTGCAGGCAGAGAAAACAGACCCGCAGAAGAGATCTGCCCTGAGGGCATTTGCATTAAATTTTAAAATTATACAAATTGAAAGCTGGGATTCCAGCAGCACCACAGAACCGTCTCTGTCCTAGTCCCTATCTGATACTGAAAGTTACTCAGTTTAAGTCCATTTCTATCTATAAAACAATGTTAACATATACGCAGATATATACCATCTGAATACAAGTGGGAATTCTGTAAATGACACAGCACATTGAAGGTCAGTCTCCTGTGGAATCAAGAATGACAAACTGCTAAGTCCCTGCGGACCCACAGCGAGAGCAGGACAGCGAAGGCTTTCTCAGCCCTCAATCCACCAACTGTGCAACCCCCACACCCTCTAGAGCAGGGGTCAGGAACCTATGGCTCGGGAGCCAGATGTGGCTCTTTTGAGGGCTGCATCTGGCTCACAGACAAATCTTTAATAAAAAAATAATGTTAGGCCCTGGCCGGTTGGCTCAGCAGTGGAGCGTCGGCCTGGCGTGCAGGGGACCTGGGTTTGATTCCCGGCCAGGGCACATGGGAGAAGCGCCCATTTGCTTCTCCATCCCCCCCCCTCCTTCCTCTCTGTCTCTCTCTTCCCCTCCCGCAGCCAAGGCTCCATTGGAGCAAGGATGGCCCAGGCGCTGGGGATGGCTCCTTGGCCTCTGCCCCAGGCGCTAGAGTGGCTCTGGTCGGGGCAGAGCGTGGCCCCTGGTGGGTGTGCCGGGTGGATCCCGGTCGGGCGCATGCGGGAGTCTGTCTGACTGTCTCTCCCCGTTTCCAGCTTCAGAAAAAAAAAAAAAAAAAGAAAAGAAAAAAAAATAATGTTAAAAATATAAAACATTCTTATGTATTACAATCCATTCATTTCCTACCGCTCATGTGCATGGTTACGTGTGGCTGGAGCTAATCACAGCTGTTCTCCGGGACAACACCAAATTTTTATTGGATAATGCGTAACGTACACGGGTCGTTGTATGGCTCTCATGGAATTACATTTTAAAATATGTGGTGTTCATGGCTCTCTCAGCCAAAAAGGTTCCCGACCCCTGCCCTAGAGGCAGCTTCTGTCATCTCTCCCATTCTATGGATGGGCAGACTGAGGCTCGTGGGATTAGGACAGCTGCCCGCATGACCAGGTAAGGGGCAGCAGTACTGGCCACCCAGCCTCAATACCTCCATTGACCACAGTTCCCTCACGTCTTCTTTGGGGCTGGAGGACTTGGGCAAGACCTAATTTCTTTTCTTTTTTGCATTTTAAAGATTTTATTCATTTTAGAGACGGGAGTGAGTGAGAGAGAGGTAGGGGGAAGGAGCAAGAAGCATCAACTCCCATATGTGCCTTGACCAGGCAAGCTTCAGGTTTCAAACTGGTGACCTCAGCATTCCACTTGATCCACTGCGCCACCACAGGAGGCAAGACCTGATTTCTAAGCATCCTTCCTCGCTGTGTGAATGTAAATCGAAAGACAAACAAACATATCTACAGACAATGGGCAGCACACTCCCGGCCAGGGATGGGGTTATGGTTTACAGAGCTTCCCAAGGGCACGCTCTCTCGCTCTCTCCTCTCCACACCCTGAGCCTGGGCACTGGGCCCAGCCCCATGTGGATGTAAGTGTCTGGGAGTAAGATTGGGTGATTCAGAGAACAGGACCTGGGTTCTGCCCTCGACCAGTTCACAACACCAGGCACAAAACCACAGACACACAGCAGACAATGGGGTGAGTCTGGTTGACTCTGAAGGAGTAGCCAGCCTTATTCTTTTTGTCTTAAAAAAGTTAACTCCCTGGCCAGGTAACTCAGCTGGTTAGAGCAACATCCCCATATGCCAAGGTTGCGGGGTTTGATCCCTGGTCAGGGCACAAATAAGAGTCAACCAGTGGGCACATGGATCAGTGGAGAAACAAATCGACAGTTCTCTCTCTGTGTCTTAAAAAAATAAAAATGAAAATAAAGTTTTTCCTTTAAATTCAGGAACAAGACCAGGATGCCCACTCCTACGACATGTATTCAAAATACTCTGGAAGTCCTGTTCAGAGCAGTCAGGCAAGAGAAAGAAAATGATTCAAATAGGAAAGGAAGAAGTAAATGTCACTTTTTGCAGATGACATGCAAAAAGTGTTAGAGATAATAAATACAGTAAAGTTGCAGGATACAAAAATCAATGTAAAAAAATCCACTGCCTTTCTATTTACAAACAATGAAACCTCAGAAAAAGAAATGAAAAAAAAAATTCCTTTTGCAGCTGAAACCAAAAGAATAAAATACACAAGAATAAACTTAACAAAGGATGTGAAGGACCTCTATACTGAAAACTACAAAACATTATCGAAAGAGATTGAAAAAGACAAAATGAAATAGAAAGATATTCTGTGTTCATGGATCTGAAGAATCAACAGTTAAAATGGCATATTACCCAAGGCAATATACAATTTAACGCAATCCTCATCAAAACAACAATGTCATTTTTTAAAGAAATAGAGCAATAAAGTTATCAGGTTTGCATGGAATCACAATAGATCTCAAATAGCCAAAGCAATCCTTAGAAAAAAGAACAAAGCTGGAGGTATCACAATATATACTGCAGAGCTACAATAAATTATACAACAGAGCTACAAAAATCAAAACAGCATGGCATTGAGCAGTAATCTAAACAGACACAGACCAGTGGAACAAAATCGAGAGCCCAGAAATAAAACCACATATATATTGACAAATACTTTTTGACAAAGAAGCCGAAAACACACAATGGAGAAAAGGAAGCCTCTTCAATAACTGCTGCTTGTAAAACTGGAAAGCCATCTGCAAAAGAATGAAACTAGATTATAGTTTGTCCCCCTGCACAAAAATTAATGCAAAATGGATCAAAGACCTACTAAATATAAGATCTGAAACAAATTACATAGAAGAAAACATAGGTACTAAACTCATGGACCTTGGCCATAGAGAACATTTTATGAATTTGACTCCAAAGGCAAGGGAAGTAAAGGCAAAGATAAATTAATGGGACTACATCAAACTAAAAACCTTCCGCACAGCAAAAGAAACCAACAAAACAAAAAGGCAGCCAACCAAATAGGTGCTGATATTTACAAACAGCAGCTCTGACAAGGGATTAATATTCCAAATATATAAAAAAAACTTGAACAACTCAACACCAAACAATCCAGTGAAACAATGGGCAGTCTGACCAGTGGTGGTGCCCTGGATAGAGCATCGACCTGGGATGCTGAGGTTCCAGGTTCAAAACCCCAAGGTCATCAGCTTGAGTGCAGGCTCACAGCTTGAGCACAGAATCATCAACATGACCCCAAGGTTGCTGGCTTGAGCCCAAAGGTCGCTGGCTTGAACAAGGGATCGCTGGCTCAAGTTGAGCACCAATGCCCATCAAGGCACATATGAGAAGCAATCAGGAAAAATTAAACTGACACAACTATGAGTTGATGCTTCTCATCTCCCTTCCTATCTGTCTTTCTCAAAAGACATATATATATATATAAAAATAGGGAGAAGACCTGAGCAGATACCACTCCCAAAAGACATATATAAATGGCCAACAGATATATGAAAAGATGCTCGTCTTCACTAGCTATTAGAGAAATGCAAATCAAAACCACAATGAGCCTGACCTGTGGTGGCGCAGTGGATAAAGCATCAACCTGGAAGTGCTGAGGTCGCCAGTTCGAAACCCTGGGCTTGCCTGGTCAAGGCACATATGGGAGTTGATGCTTCCAGCTCCTCCCCCCCTTCTCTCTCTCTGTCTCTCCTCTCTCTTTCTCTCTCTGTCTGTCTCTCCCTCTCTTCTCTAAAATGAATAAAAAATTCCCGGCCAGGGCACACAGGAGAAGCGCCCATTTGCTTCTCCACCCCTCCGCCGCGCTTTCCTCTCTGTCTCTCTCTTCCCCTCCCGCAGCCAAGGCTCCATTGGAGCAAAGATGGCCCGGGCGCTGGGGATGGCTCTGTGGCCTCTGCCTCAGGCGCTAGAGTGGCTCTGGTCGCAATATGGCGACGCCCAGGATGGGCAGAGCATCGCCCCCTGGTGGGCAGAGCGTCGCCCCTGGTGGGCGTGCCGGGTGGATCCCGGTCGGGCGCATGCGGGAGTCTGTCTGACTGTCTCTCCCTGTTTCCAGCTTCAGAAAAATGAAAAAAAAATAAAAAATAAAATGAATAAAAAATTAAAAAATAAAAAATAAAAAAACCACAATGAAATAACACATTAAAAAATTAAAAAAACACAATCCAACTTCACACCTGTTGGATTGGCTGTTATCAACCAGACAGGTAAGAACAAGTGCTGGAGAGGCTGTGGAGAAAAGGGAACCCTCACTCACTGCTGGTGGGAATGTAAACTGATACAGTCATTGTGGAAAACAGGATGCAGGTTTCTCAAAAAACTAAGACCCAGCAATCCCTCTTCTGGTATCTACCTGAAAACCTCAGAAACATTTATTCACAAAGATATATGCACCCCTATGTTCACTGCAGCATTATTCACGGTGGCACAGACACGGAGTCAACCACAGGGTCACCTGATAGAGGGTTAGATAAAAGAAATGTGGTACATATATACAGTGTAATACTACTCGGCCCTAAGAAATGATGAAATACTGCGGAGGACTTGCTGGGTGACAGGTACCCTACTTGTGGCTGGCTTTGTCCTTTACTTCTGGGAACCTGCCAGAGTTAGACAAAGGCAAAACCACTGGGAAGTGGAACACTGCATGGCTGGGCAACCCCCTCCCTACTGCTGACCGATGTGTCGACTCCCAACACTGTGAGGGCCCCAGGACCCCCTGAGCCCCTGCCGCTGGCTCTGAAGCTGGCCCCTCTGACTAAATGCCCCTGTCCAATTAGTGGCAGCTCTTAGACTTCAGAAGCACATAGACCAGTGTCGTCAGAAAGCATGGCCTGGCCCAGAACCCCAGCTCACACATGTGGACATGAAATACAGAAGCCAGCAAGTAGGCTGACGTCCCCAGGAGAACCCGTCACTGAGACCCACACTGGGACCTGTCCCTGGGTCCCACAGCTCCAGACTCAGGGTGCAAATGCGTAAATAATTAAATGGATAGTTCTGTAGATCAGCCTTAAAAAATAAGAGGCACAGCCGCTGGCCTTCACCCTGTAACAGTCTGCTCCAGCTGCCCTAAGAGCCCACAGAGCTAGCAGCTCCCTCACCCTCCCACAGCCAGCGGCCCTGCCTGTTTCCAGAGCTGCTTGCACACAGCTTGCAGGAGCCCGGGTGGGCAAAACAAGACCCCGTCCTCCACATATCAGGAACGAAACAGTGGCTGCTGCTTCCAGTGACAGAGGAGAGGTAGGCAGCATTGTCATCGCATCTCCTCCTGTGGTTGCAGGACCCTCCCTTCCAGCTGAAGTGAACTCTGGGGGATTTATTTATTTACTTTTTTGGATTTTATTTATTTACTTTTATTAGAGAGAGAGAGGAGAGAGAGAGAGAGGGAGAGAGAGAGAGAGAAAGGGGGAGGAGCAGGAAGCATCAACTCCCATATGTGCCTTGACCAGACAAGCCCAGGGTTTTGAACCAGCAACCTCAGCATTTCCAGGTCGATGCTCTATCCACTGCGCCACCACAGGTCAGGAACTCTGGGGGATTTAAAGAGCTGGCACCCTCTTATTCCCCTACTATTTTTCTCCTTCCCTTTTGAGAGCCAGACAGTCAAGACTACGACATTCCAAAGCAACTGCTTATAGGGGAAAACATGGCCACACACGTCCAGGGAAAGCTGTAGCCTCAAAGAAGAACTGAGAAAACCTTACGTTACACCTCAGGTTGACTCTCAGCACAGAGACAACCTACAGCCATCAAAGAAAAATAAAAAAACAAAATATTGAAAAAAGCAAACCCTGGGAAAGAGGAGAATCTGATTTCCACAGATACTAAATTATTAGATCTGAACGTCCACTTGAACAGAAAACCACAAAGCAGACAAAGATACAGGAAAACATGGCCCATTCAAAGGAAAAAAATATAAATCAACAGAAGCTGTCCTGGAAAAATACCTGACAGCAAATCTTTTATACAAAGGCTTCATGACAACCATTGGAAAGATACCTAAAGAACTAAAAGAAAATACAGAGAAAGTTAAGAAAGCAATGTACAAACCAAATGGAAATGTGAGTATGTACAAAAACCTAAAAAGAAACCAAAAAATCCTGGAGCTGAAAAGTACAGTAACTCAAATGAAAATTTCACCAGAGAGAGTTGAAGGCAGATTTGAACAGGCAGAAGAATCCAGCAAACTTGAAGATGGGGCAATGGAAATGATCACGGCTGAGAAACAGAAAGGAAAAAGACTGAAAAAAAAATGACCCGTGGGTACCATCAAGTGGACCAACACACACTGTGGGAATCCCAGAAGGAAAGAGGGACAGAAAGCATGTTTGAAAAATTAATGGTTGAAAGCTCCCTAACTTTGATGAAAACCATGAATATAACTATTCAACAACTCAACAAACTCTAAGACGAACTCCAAACAAGGTATACCAAGACACATTATGAAAGCAGCAAGAGAGAAGTGACTTGTCACCCAGGGACGCTCAGTAAGATTATCAGCAGATGTCTCATCAGACACTTTGGCAGAAGGCCATGGGCCAGTCTATGCAAAGTACTAAAAGAAAACACTGTCAACCAAGAATCCTATATCTGGTAAAAACTGTCCTTCAGAAGTGAGGGAGGAACTAAAATATTCCCAGATAAACAAAAGCTGAGGGAATTCATCACCACTCGACCTGCCCTGCAAGAAATGCTCAAGGGAATCCTATGGGGTAAAATGAAAGGACCCTGGCCAGGTAGCTCTGTTGATTAGAGCATGACTCTGATATACCAGGGTTGTGGGTTCAGTCCCTGGTCAGGGTGCATACAAGAATCAACCACAGCCCTGGCCGGTTGGCTCAGTGGTAGAGCGTCGGCCTGGCATGCAGAAGTCCCAGGTTCGATTCCCGGCCAGGGCACACAGGAGAGGCGCCCATCTGCTTCTCCACCCCTCCTCCTCTCTTTCCTCTCTGTCTCTCTCTTCCCCTCCTGCAGCCGAGGCTCCACTAGAGCAAAGATGGCCCGGGCACTGAGGATGGCTCTATGGCCTCTGCCCCAGGCGCTAGAGTGGCTCTGGTCGCAACAGAGCAATGCCCTGGAGGGGCAGAGCATCGCCCCCTGGTGGGCAGAGCGTCGCCCCTGGTGGGCGTGCCGGGTGGATCCCGGTCGGGCGCATGTGGGAGTCTGTCTGTCTCTCCCCGTTTCCAGCTTCAGAAAAATACCAAAAAAATAAATAAAAATAAATAAATAAATAAAAAGAATCAACCACATACATGAATAAGTGGAAAACAAATTGATGTTTCTCTCTCTTTCTCTTTCTCTTCTTCTCTCTCTAAAAATCAATTAAAAAAAATTTTTTAAGCACAATAAATCAACTAGACCTAACAGACATAAAAAATACTCTGCCCACACTGGCCAGGTGGTTCAGTTGGTTAGAGTATCATCTTGACATGCTGAGATTGCAGGTTTGACCCCTGCACAGGGCACATACAAGAAACCAACCAATGATAGCATGAATAGGTAAAACAACTAATTGATGTCTCTCTCTCTCTCTAAAAAAATTGACAAATAAAAAATAAAAAAAGGCCCAGCAAACTTGAAGTGACTTATAGGGGATTTAAAGAGCTTGTACCCTCTTATTCCCCTACCATTTTTCTCCTTGAGGCCCTGGCCAGTTGGCTCAGCAGTAGAGCATTGACCCAGTGTGTGGAAGTCTCAGGTTCGATTCCTGGTCAGGGCACACAGGAGAAGCCCCCATCTGCTTCTCCACCCCTCCCCCTCTCCTTCCTCTCTGTCTCTCTCTTCCCTTCCTGCAGCCAAGGCTCCATTGGAGCAAAGTTGGCTCAGGTGCTGATGACGGCTTCACTGCCTCCGCCTCAGACCCTAGAATGGCTCCAGTTGCAATGGAGCAACGCCCCAGATGGGCAGAGCATCGCCCCCTGGTGGGCGTACCAGTGGATCCCAGTCAGGCCCATGCAGGAGTCTGTCTCTCTGCCCCCCTTCTCACTTCAGAAAAATACAAAACAATTAATTAATTAATTAATTAAAAAAGAACACTGTACCCAAAAACAATACCATAAACATAGCTGCACAAGTGAATTCTACCAAACATTTAATAAATAATTAATACCAATTCTTTTCAAGTTTTCCCAAAATAACTGTAAAGGAGGGAACACTTCCTAACTATTGTTATGATACCTGTATTACTCTGATACCAAAGCAAGGCAAAGACACTGTACGAAACCTACAGACCAATATCCCTTATGAACACTGAGCAAAAATTCTCAGCAAAGGGCTAGCAAACCAAATTCAGCAACACAGTAAAAGGATTATACACCATGACCAAGTGAGATTTTTCCCCCCTAGAATGCAGAGATGGTTCAACTTACAAAAACTGATCAATGAGGGTTAACTAGATTTAGTGTGGTCAACATTTCACAATATACACAAATATCAAAATATTATGTTGTATACCTGAAACTAATGTAATATTATATGTCAACTACATCTAAAGGAAAAGAAAGCTGCTGACCTGATAAGACCAGGGTGCTGGTTTGGATAGTGAGGTTGGCTTAGTTCCATCCTTGTTCTACATTCAGCACTTCCCTCACCACAGCTCCCTCCATCCCTTCCACAGCTTGCTTCAAGGAGCTATCACTTCTGCACTTGTTATGAGTCACAGTCTGATGGGCAAGAACTGGATCTTGATCATCTCTGCATTCTCCTAGCCTAGGGCTGAACAGAACGCGCCATTAGCCACTTGACACAGTAGTAAGGGCCATCAACATTTGTCCCCCCGTCTCATTTTACAGCCGCTTCCTGCGTTCTTCTCTAGTCTCTCAATTATACTGGATTCACGCTTCTACTGAGCCTGACACAGCTCTGGTACTCTACGCAACCTGTGAAACGAATGTACTGAGGAATGAAAAAACACAACGCACGGTGTTCGTACACATTCTACTCCCATAAAAAGGATTGCCAATAAAAGAGGCTCAATAAGCAAACGCCTGAGTGGCAATGGTGAATGGCATCCACACCCTCTGAGCACCAGCAATGTGCAAGAGATTAAGCTCTGCACTTAGATACATTGAACCCTGTTCACAACATAAAACAATATGCTAGACATGGTTGTTGTTGTTGTTTGGTTTTAATTTTTCCATTGATTTGAGAGAGAGAGAAGCAACAACTTAGTTTTTCCATTTAGTTGTACACTCATTGGTTGCTTCTCGTATGTGCCTTGACCAGGGATTGAACCCATGACCTCAGCATGCCCAGGCGGTGCTTTATCCACTGAGCCACTTGGCCAAGGCCTACATGCGATCTACATAATATTTCCCACAGAGGCAATAGATTATTTCTATAATGTCTTTTCTCAATGAGGATATGAGCTTCATAAAGACAAATCTGCCTTTCTTTTTCTTTCTTCCTTTTTTTTTTTTTTTTTTCTTCTGAGAAAGGCAGCAAGAGAGAGAGAGAGAGACAGAAACACCGAGCTGTTCCTGTATGTGCCCTGACCAGGGAGTTGAGCCCGCAACCTCCACACTACAAGAGGAGGCTCCAACCAACCGAGCCATCCGTCCCAGGCTTAACTTTTATTGATTTTTACAGAGACAATGAGAGGAAGGGAGAGAGAACGGAGAGAAAGGGAAGCATTACTTTGTTATTCCACTCAGTCTTGTGTTTTTGGGTTGCTTCCCATTTGTGCCCTGACCCAGGATCGAACTGCCAACTTTATTGTTTAGGGAAGACGCTTTTAACCAACTGAGCTAACCGGCCAGGGCCAGTCTGCTTTTCTTGATCCTTTCTGCATTTCCAGTGCCTATCAAAACCCCTGTCAGGGCATGAAGCTAAGTGAAATAAGCTGGACAGAGTAAGACACTTAACAGATTTCTCTTATATGTGGGATCTAAAGAACAAAATAAATGGTTAAACGGGAACAAACTCATAGAAAGAGATCAGAGGGGTGGTTGCCTGAGTGGAGGGGGTGGGAGGATAGATGAAAAAAGGTGAGAGGATTACAGATTACTAGACAGGTGACAGATTACTAGACGTGGTGCGTGATCATACTGTAAGGTATGAAAATGTCATAACCAAACTGCACGCCTGAAATTAACAATATTGTATACCAACTATGCTTAAATACTTTTTAATTTATTGATTTGAGAGAGGGAGAGAAAGGAAGGGGGAGAGAGAGATAGAGATAGAGAGAGACAGAAACATCGATGTGCCCTGATTGGGGATCGAACAGGCAACCTTGGTATATCCAGATGACGCTCCAACCACCGAGCAACCCGGCCAGGCCAATCATTGTTTTTATAAAAGACCCGACACAGACACACACACCCTCTGAACCCACACAGGCCCACGCCCCTTGTACCCACGCCAAACCTCGCCCTCCGCCCCACGCGCCGCCCTGGGGACTACGCGCGCCCGCAGCCCCGGCGGGAGGAGGCGCACCTGGCGCAGCGCGGCCTCCACGGCGCCGCCCTCGCGCAGACGGAGCTGCTCCCGGAAGCGCGCCACCTGCTCCAGCAGCGCGTCCACGAGCGACGGTGCAGTGTCCCCTTCGAGCGCGGCCAGGCGGGCGCGCAGGCGCTCTACGAGGGCATCCCGAGCGGCCAGCTGGTCCTGCAGGCGCCTCAGCTGCTGCCCGGCTTCGTGGTACAGGCCGCAGAGAGCCACGGCCGCGCGCGGGGACCCCTCCCGCCCGCCGGACCCCGCGTCCTCGGACGACATGTCTGCGGGTCTGGACGGGAGGGCGCACGGCCGCCGGCCACTTCCGCGCCGGGTCTGGGTGGGCCGCCCACCTCCCCGGAACTTTGGCCTGTGCGCCCCGCCCACTACCGATGGTCGGTCACGTCCCCCTCAGGACCCGGCCCCGCCCACTGCCTGCCAGACCACGCCCCCGTCGCCCGGCAGGACCCGCCCACTGCTAATCGTAGACCGCTTTTCCGTCGAGGTCCCGGCTCCGCCCACTGCTAGTTGAAGGCCACGCCCCCGTCGAGCGCCCAGGTCCCGCCCACCGCCGAGAACCAGGTTCCGCCCACGGCCAATTGCAGACCACTTCCCCGTCGAGGGCCCGGCTCCGCCCACTGCTGGTTGTAGGCCACGCCTCCGTCAAGCTCCAGGCTCCGCCCCCTCTCCTGTCTCGTAGGGGCTATATTGTATCTTATCCCAACGACCCTACCCCTCACATCTGAGGAGTTTTCGGACTGTCGGCCCGGATGTTGAGCTGCCTGTGATGTAGCTACTGATGGGAGAGAGAAAGGGGTCAAAGGCGACCCCGAGTGTTGGAGCTGAGTTGGGTCCGAGTCCCCCATCCGCACGCCGGTTGACCGCCTAAGCTGCGATCAAGAGCCGAGCCCAGCGAGTTCCTTGCCCACCCAAGGCGCACGCCTCTGGCTAAGGTCGCAAGTGTTATTCTGGGAGCAGAAGGCCGCCGGGCGCCGGCCCTAGCCCACCCTCGCCTGGCAACATCCCTTTCCTTCTCCCAACTTCCTTCACCAACCCCGAGTCTTGCGGAGTTTCCTTTTTCCGAATTTTCTTTTTCCGACTCTGAGTTTCGTCGACGACGACGCCCAAGCACACGTGCGGTCTTCCCAAGGTTTCCTCCCGCAGAATCGCTGCTGGCTGCTGCCCCTGCGCGGGTGCCCCTCCACCTCCCTGTCTCTGAGAGCAGCGTTGCGCTTTTGCCCCTTTCTGTGTTCATAGCCAAGCTGGGGCTGAGCCTTGGAGTCTCCGACGGGTGTATCAGCCTTGGAGTCTCCGACGGGTGTATCAACAACGCCAGCTCGCACTTACCCCTCTGCAGCGGTGAGATCAGAGCCAGTGCCCTTCCTACCTGGCAGGGGTGTGGTGGGAACTCCAGTACGGGGTGCACACTGCCTGCCCCATCGTTATGAATGACACATTCCGGGGCGGGGGGCTGAGACAGTGGTGGAGCAAACAGGAGCTCTGGCCCCCGGAGCTGTTAGAACTGGGATGTCTTAATTGCTGTTGCTTTATGTGGACCCTGGGGCAGGTCACTGAAAATTAATTAGTAAGGAAACCTCACCAGCGAAACGGAGTCGGGAGGCCAGAAGGGGGAGCTTTCACACAGTCACATTCCATATCAATTATGGTAAGAATTGTCTAATTATTAGACCCTAGCTGAGGAATCCTCATCTGTTATAGGCCCCAACAGGAAAAGATGTACAGCTGGTCCATTAATAACCTCTTTTCCTTCATTATAACATTGATGAGAGAGAGAAAAAGAAGTCGTTTCCCAGCTGGGACCACTGTCTGTGGAATTTACCCAGCCTCTGTGTGTGCATGTGTGTGTGTGTGTGTGTGTGAGTTTGCTCCCAACGATATGCACAGTGAGGTGAATGGGGTGTCATGTTTTCCCACTCTGAGTGGTCCTGCCTTGGAAGGGCGTCCTGCCTTGTGCCCTGAGCTGCTGGGATGGTCCCGCCACCCATGACCCTGAACTGGAATACACAGGTTGGAAAATAATGATCTTACTTGTTTTCATTCATCTTTTGGGTCTTTATTTAGAAGTTTGGTGTTTTTCTGACCAGAAATATGCTGTAGGAAATTAACTCTTCTTTCTACAAATTAACCTATGGTAGAGTTGGTTCCGTTATGTTGTTTTGCTTAAAGTCTCAGTTTTCAAAAACCTTTTGTCATTCGTAAAACAAAATCAATGAGGTATTCTGTCACCAAAAAAAAAATTTACTTGGGAAAAAGGAAGGATTTTGATCTGAGGCGTGCAGACTCGGCGAACGACACGCACACACTGGCAGATGCTTAACAGATGGTAGATCCCACTGTTCAGCTGTTGTAAACAGTTCTTTCTTTTGGGTTCTGTTTTTAGGGATTTTTTAAAAGATTTTATTCACTTTAAAGAGGGGTGAGAGAGAGAGAGAAGGGGGGTAGGAGCAGGAAGCATCAACTCCCATATGTGCCCTGACCAGGCAAGCCTGGGGTTTCGAACCAGCGACCTCAGCGTTCCAGTCGACGCTTTAGCCACTGCGCCTTTTTGGCTCTAAAAATGACATTCAGTGGGAGAGCTTCTCCCACTTGCCCTAGCTCCTACCATGGACTCTTGATTTCTGTCCACGTTAAGGTCTCCGTCATAAACTTTGTCACGACCCGGGACGTTGAGCGAGGATATACTACTGCACGTGCTGTCTGCTCTCCTATGAGAAATCAGCTGCCCCAGACACGCGGCCAGTAAGAAAAAGAGACTATCAGTCACCCTGCACTCACACTTTCCTCCAATGGACTTTCCTTCCAACAACCAACTTCCTTTTTCTCCATAAAATAATGTTCCTCGGCCCTGGCCGGTTGGCTCAGCGGTAGAGCATCGCCTGGCGTGCGAGGGACCCGGGTGCGATTCCCGGCCAGGGCACATAGGAGAAGCGCCCATTTGCTTCTCCACCCCTCCGCCGCGCTTTCCTCTCTGTCTCTCTCTTCCCCTCCCGCAGCCAAGGCTCCATTGGAGCAAAGATGGCTCCTTGGCCTCTGCCCCAGGCGCTGGAGTGGCTCTGGTCGCGGCAGAGCGACGCCCCGGAGGGGCAGAGCATCGCCTTCTGGTGGGCAGAGCATCGCCCCTGGTGGGCGTGCTGGGTGGATCCCGGTTGGGCGTATGCGGGAGTCTGTCTGACTGTCTCTCCCCGTTTCCAGCTTCAGAGAAATACAAAAATAATAATAATAATAACAACGTTCCTCTACTTTGTTTGTTGGACTTGCCCAGGCTTATTGTTACAGTTGACTTGTCCCAAATTACAATTCTTTGCTGTTCTTGAATAAACCCATCTTTGCTGGTAAAGAAACTGAGTGTTGTTGTTGTTGTTTTTAAGATTTTATTTACTGGTTTTAGAGAGAAGAGAGAGAAAGAAAGGAGAGGTGAGCGGGAAGCATAAACTATGTAGCAGTTGCTTCTCATATGTCCCTTGACCAGGCAAGTCTGGGGTTCTGAACCAGCGACCTCGGCGTTCAAGATCAATGCTCCATCCACTGCACCAGCACAGGCCAGGAGGCTATTTTATTTTTAAGGTCGACGCCTTGAACCTGGTTCTCAGCTATAAAATGAGCATCCTAGCCTCTCATTCGGCACTGAGCATCACATGCATTAGGAAAAATCTTTGGATTTCAGGTGTGTACATATAGTCGGAGTGGCCAGCCTCCAGGAGGGATCCCATCTCCTGGTATTCATGCTCCTGACACGTTGCATGGGGCTGACCGGAATAACTGAGAGGACCCTGCACAGATGATGCTGTGTGATTTCCGTAGCGTGGTCATAAAGGACATGTAGCTGCCGCCTTGCCCTCTGTTGGGTCACTCACTCTGGGGGAAGCCATCCACCACCGCAAGAGGACCCTCAGGGAGCCCTGCAGAGAGGTCCGTGTGGCAAGGGGCTGAAGCTTCATGCCCACAGCCAGCCTCAGAGGAAACGAGCTGCCTTGAAACCGTGCCGTCCAGCCCCAGCCAGCATCCTATGCTAGCCTCATAGGGACCTTGAGCCAGAACCACCCAGCTAAGCTGCTTCCGAATTCTTGACCCCCAGAAGCTGGGTGAGATAGTATGTATTGTGTTAAGCTGCTCGTGTGCGGTGGTGTTACACAGTGATAGGAAATGAACGAGTCGTGTATGATTCTGTGCTCCCACCGGGGCATGGGACGACACCCCAAACCCACATATGCTAAAATCTCTGCAAAGCCAGATGGGTGCAGGTGCTGAGGTGCTCATAGAACAGATTATGCTGGGTCAGCTCCCAGAAGAGAGGCCCTGCACTGCCCAGCCAGCCCCACCCAGGCCCAGCATATCCCCCCAGCTCCTCTCCATCCTTCCGAGCACATTGTCACCTCCCAATTTCCGTGGTCCAGCCCAGCCCCAAAGTCTGAGGCCATGAGGGGCAAGCAGGGAGGGCATGGGCGTGCTCAGTCTGGGGGCCATGCGGGCAGGGCAGAGTCCTCTACCCCAGCTCCCCCTTCCATGTCCCCTCTGCCTCCAGCCGCCACCAGGGTTCCCAGCTCAGACCCCGTCGCTCCTCCTGGCTTTCATCCAGAGAGGTCAGGAAAGACTGGTGACCTGTGAGTAGAGGCCAGAAGGGAGGAAGAAGCCATGTGGGCATCCAAGAAAAGAGCCTTTGGGGAGCGGGGAGCAGCAGGGAGCTGGGTCTAGTCCAGAACTGTGGAGGCAGGCTGGAGCGGCAGGAGCAGGAGAAGGCACGGGAGGGGCTGGGATAGAACTGTGGAGGCAGGCTGGAGCGGCAGGAGCAGGAGAGGGCCTGGGAGGGTCTAGTCCAGAACTGGGGAGGCAGGCTGGAGCGGCAGGAGCAGGAGAAGGCACGGGAGGGTCTAGTCTAGAACTGTGGAGGCAGGCTGGAGCGGCAGGAGCAGGAGAGGGCCTGGGAGGGGCTGGGATAGAACTGTGGAGGCAGGCTGGAGCGGCAGGAGCAGGAGAAGGCACGGGAGGGGCTGGGATAGAACTGTGGAGGCAGGCTGGAGCGGCAGGAGCAGGAGAGGGCCTGGGAGGGGCTGGGATAGAACTGTGGAGGCAGGCTGGAGCGGCAGGAGCAGGAGAAGGCACGGGAGGGGCTGGGGCAGACCGAGCCCCGAGTATCCCTGTCCTGTGGACGTGAGGCCCAAGCCCTCGGCAGGCTGTGTGCCCACAGCGGCGCCACCTGACTCGGCACAGCTCCAATGCAGGGGGATCCAGACCCGAGGAAACCACCTTCTCCTTGATCTGCGGATGAAGCTAAAACCTCCGGCACTGTGGCACCCCTGAGAACCAGGAAATCTGGGGAAGAAAGGGGAGCTCGCCCCCATGGTACATTGGAACAGTGGGGGGACACTGGCTGGCCCCTCACTTCTATCCCACAACCACCTCTGTCCCCATAGCCTCTCTGACATTGCCCCCTCTCCCAGTGGGCGTGGGGCTGAGTACAGGCCTGTGGGCAGTGGGGGTCCAGCAGCAGGGAGAGCCGGAGGCCCTGAGGGTGGAGGGAAGCCCCCAGAAGATCCTCAGTGGGGGTAGGCGCCAGGAGGCCTCTGGCTGCACTGCCACAGCGCCCAATAGCCCACCTGGAGGGAGAACCCCTGACCCTCACTCACAATCATTTCTTGACCGAGGGGTCAAATGAAAAATTCTGCAGGATGTATATTCAGTTCCTGGTGGGTGCAGGCACCTCAGGGCAGCTTGGCTCGTGGGCAGAGCTCAGGGACTTCTGACACCAAGGAGGGTCCCAGGCAGAGCCCAGGAGACACAGCAGGGTGCTGGGCTGGGCTGGCTGGGGTCCCAGGCCATTCCCATTTGGCCTGCTGCTGCCTGCCCTGGACGCCACTCTGGGCCTCAGGGAGACCCCACTGCACCCTCAACCCTCCATATGAGCCACAAGGAGGCGATGTCACTGGCTTTTCTTGCTGGTCACCCCAGCAGGCTCAGGAAGGACCCAGAGTGTATGCAAGTCGCACCTTCCACCCTGCCCCTGAGCGTGCACAACGGCAGAGCCCTGGGTGCCTGGGCCTCTCATCACTGAATACTGAGTCAGCGTGAGAACATGCTGGCTCCTTTTCTTCCCTCCTTCCCCCAGACACGGTCTCGCTGCCTTTCTCCTAAGCTCCGGGGTCCCTTCTTCTGCCTCCGCAACTCACTTCCGGAGCCCTTCCAGCCCCGCTAGCTCACCTTGTCTATCTCTGTGACTTTCTGAATAAAGTTTCTCGTATAATTTGAAAAAAAAAATTTTATTTGAGCCCCCAAAAAAGGTTATACCTAGAAGCAAGATCTCAACAGACTGAGACAAATGCTTCAGAGACTGACAGTTTGCACTTTCTATGACTCAGCTGGAATTAAGGCAGGCAGGAAGGAAGATTACCGAGGGTGGGAGAGAGCAAGAGGGTGGGAGAGAGCATGGGGGGGGGGGGGGGGCCGGGTTACAAGGTGGTTAAAGGTCCTGCGCTCTCCAGGGTGGTTGTTTCACAGGTGAGTGAACCTAGAGGCACCGAAACAGGGGGCAGGACTGGCTTCAGGCAAAGATAAGCCTTTCTTACTAAAGAAGTTATATATATATATAATGTCTGGACATGGCTACCCACCTGTGAGGGTACTTTCCACAGAAACCTTTTTTTTTGTCCACAGCTGGGAGCCAGCACCCAGATTCCTCCCTGTTCCTGGGCACACGATCTTGCCCCTGCTGGCCCAGAACTAACTACTCTTCATGTCACTCACTGATCTTGTTCAGCTCCAAGTTTATCTCAGAGGTGGGGACACCAGCCAACCTGCTCTCTCTCATAGGCCCTGGCATGAGAGGGGAGAATTCAACTGCAGTCCTGTGGGTCTATAGCAGGGGTCCCCAAACTACGGGCCCGTGGGCCACATGCGGCCCCCTGAGGCCATTTATCCGGCCCCCGCCGCACTTCCGGAAGGGGCACCTCTTTCATTGGTGGTCAGTGAGAGGAGCATAGTTCCCATTGAAATAATGGTCAGTTGGTTGATTTAAATTTACTTGTTCTTTATTTTAAATATTGTATTTGTTCCCGTTTTGTTTTTTTTACTTTAAAATAAGATCTGTGCAGTGTGCATAGGGATTTGTTCATAGTTTTTTTTTATAGTCTGGCCCTCCAATGGTCTGAGGGACAGTGAACTGGCCCCCTGTGTAAAAAGTTTGGGGACCCCTGGTCTATAGTGTGGTTTGGTCTAGAAGCTTCTGTAGCCTAAGGAGTTATACAGAGAAGTGTTCTCACACATACCCCTTCCCACTAAGACAGTGTCTTGGTGAATTGGAAAGGGAGCTCATGTCCTGGCTTGAGAGCTCGGTTGGTTAGAGCATTGTCCTGAAGCATGAAGGTTGCAGGTTTGATCCCTAGTCAGGGCACATGCAGGAGCAAATCACTCTCTCTCTCCCTCTCTCCTTTCCTCTGTCTAAAATCAAGAATTAAACTTTTAAAATTAAAGGAAAGGGTGAGAAGGCAATCAATGAGCAACCAAGGTGTTGCAACTATGGTTGATG